>NC_141686.1:16187157-17596609 GCF_964263255.1 Lissotriton vulgaris | reverse complement strand
GACTTGTGTCTGTGGTGGCAGCATCCATTTTGTGATGCTGAGGCTCGAGTTCACTTTAACCGGGGTTCACAGTTACATACATGTCGTGTCCCTCTAGAAGGGTGGAATGCTACCCCAGTCACCAGAATTGGCGAGGGTGTAGTTTTCCAATTCGTATGACACCTTACTCGACATGTTTTGAGCATTCTATACCAAAGTTATCATTTAACCGTGAGGATTATAATGCACTTAAGAGTATATGGTATAGCGTTATCATGGAACAGCTATTAGGACTTGGTTCCGCAAGCTGCAAACGGGCTCAGCTCATGCCAGAGCACCATCTCGCATAATTCCAAGCACTCTGCCTTCAGGATTGATAAGGCCTTCCATAAGAGTGACTGATAGGAATATATGTGTCCATTTTAGGTTTAGATATAGGGAACTATATCTAAAGCAAAGGGTGATTACACCACCTTGCCCCAGCTGTCGTGCAGCCAGTTGTGTCTGTTTAGATTGCCCACCAGGGGTGGCATAATACATGCTTCAGCCCCTGGTAGGCCTTGGGTACATCTATGCCGTGGATACCTAAGGTATACTGTACAGGGACTGGTAAGGTGGCCCAGTACCAATTGGTAAATGCACCTAAGGTACATGGTTGTCAATTTAGAGAGAGAAAAGCTAGGCTGTGGGTCTGATTAGCAGGCCCACAGTCAGGGAAAGTCGTAAACCAGTGAAGCAAAAAGCAAAAATCGGGGGTGACCATAGGATTGCAGACCCTACTCTCCTACATGGAGGATAAGCACAAAGACTGCATCTATTGCCTCTATCCTGACCACCAGGCTGCTGACTGCAAGATCTGTCGCACCTTTTCAACCAAGACCCTCCGGGACCGTGAGGGTAGACTCCTGACATGGCTCCAGAAGCTGAAATCCAGGAAGGAGACTGTCTCTAGTGACAGTGAGGATGCAGCGTCGATATCTTCCTCAAGAAGGTCAGTGAAGAGGGGTAGGGGTTCCCCTTCCCCTTCTGTGGAAAGGCCTTCTAAGGCCTTTAAAAAGACCCCCAGTGAGTCTGAGAGCCTAGGTCCCAGCAAATCTCACCGAAGTGAAAAGGAGAGAGTAGGACCAGTCACGCCTTCAAAAGGTGAGAAGACTGCCTCAGCCTTCAAAAAACCTTCTTCCCAGTCTTCTGAGAGGAGCTCTAAGTCCTCGATGACAAAAACGTCGACGGCGGTGGTTCCGTCGACGAAAAAATCGACATCGAAGTTGATATCGTCGACTATGACGTCGACGGGAGTTTCGTCGACGAAGGTACCGTCGACGGCAGGTACATCAGCGTCGACGGAGAAGGCGTCGACGACAAAGATTGCGCCGACGACGAAGACTCTTCCGACGACGGCGTCGACGACGAAGGCGCCGTCGACAAAGGCGCCGACGACGAAGGTTACAGTGTCACCGACGACGATGGTGACGACGTCGACGGTGATGTTGACAACGTCGACTAGGGCATCGACGACTCTGACGATGACGACGGCTGGTGTGTCCACAGTTTCGTCGTCGACGTATGTACAGCCATCGACGTACCGTCGACGATATCCTCTGAGAAAAGGATTACTATTTCTGTGACAAGAATCACGCCGGAGATTACTTCTCCGAGGAGTGTGTCCCCCCTACTGCCAACCATGCTTTTTCAAGAAGGGGAGTCAGAGGAGGAGGACCATGACGCTTACAGCTATGCCAATAGTCCCTCCCAACTTCTAGTCAAGTGCCAGGAGAAGGACTCGGAGGGTGAATAAGTCCACGAGGGGATTGGTCATCATCAAACGGCCCAGTCGCAACATCATTCGGGCCAGGATATGGTGACGGTGCCATCTTCTTTTCTCCAAGAACTGCATAACATGCTGCAGGACTACAAATCTAGGGCGAATAGGCCAGTTCAAGTCCCGGCAGCATCTGCTACACGTGCAGTGGTTTCGGCCTCGCCAGTGACGCCAACTTTACCGGCTCAATTTTCTCCTCCGCCTCAAACATCCTTCCAACAAGATTCCTCCGGGCTGCAAGAGGTCCATGATGATTCCTCGGATGGGCATCAGCAGTCGGATCATGACTCTATTCCTAATACTGAATATAATGAATATATCATTGCTGATCCCGCTTCACCAGTCCCAGATCCGGCGGATTCCCCGCCAGCGGACATCGGGGGCTTACATCAGTTGTTGGAGAGAGCAGCTGGCAGATTCAAATTGGCCATGCCTAAGGTTACTACTGATTGTTTTCTATACGATTTCAAAGAGCCTTTTAGGAAATTGACAAAATCCATTCCTATCGTGGATCATTTGTGGAATGAGGGCCTTAAAGCCATGAAGAACCCGGCGACGGTGGTCCCTGTGCCGCCGCGTCTGGATAAGAAATACAGGCACCCGATGAGGGTCCAGCGGCCTTAACGGGTCATCCAAGACCAGATTCCGTTATCTCGCAGGCAGCGCAGAGAAAATCCCGTAACCCCTCTGCTCCCTTAACAGCTCCACCGGACAAGGAAGGGCGGAGATTGGACAATGCGGGGAAGAGATTCTCATCGATGGCGAGTTTACTAGTACGGGCTGCTAATGCCCTGGCGATCTTGGGGAGATATGACCGCCAGCTTTGGTGTGATATCGCCCCGTACATTGACCAGCTGCCTCCGGAGTCTACATCTGAAGCAAAAAAGATCTTGCAAGAGGGAGAAGCGACTTCAATGGAAATCATTAACTGTGCAATGGACATTGCAACCACAGCGTTTCGATCCCTGGCTGGGGTGGCAGTCCTCCGTCGCCAAGGATGGCTCAAGGCGACTTGGTTCCGGCCTGAGATCCAGAACAAGGTCCTTGATCTTCCGTTTGATGGTGAGGCATTATTTGGGAAACTCATTGACGATACACTTCAAGAAATAAAAAAGGGGGGAGGAGCTACGCGGGCATCCAAGATGGTCGTGTAAGCAGAGGGCTCCCGCCCTCCTGCAACTATCCTTGAAATATCCTGTTTTTTTATTATGGGCTTTTGAAGGTCTACTCTTGCTGACTTCAATATTCTTTCAAGAATTGAAATCGGATGTCGGGAACCGATTTTACATCAACTTCAACTTTCTGGCCTGCCCCCGATCGGGACCGGGGACTCTGCTGCTCTGGTGGGCCGAGGAGTAAGTCACCAACAACGGCCTTAGGGACATCCTCCCAGCCGGCCGCATTGTAGCTTTCAGTTTCGATTTCTCCTCGGCCCCTCGATTGACTGTTCTAAGAGCGATTCGGCTCCCAAGTTGGTGTGGCTTCGACCCGCTGTGTTGTCCTGCCATATCCCTCTACCTTGCTTCATCCCTCGTCTCGCATTCTACAGTATTGGCCTGAAATTCTGCTTTGGTATCTCAATAGCATCGGCGATTTTCACCAGGTCCAGAGGGCCCCTTCGGGGCGCGGCTTCCAATATGGCTTCCAAACCCGAGTTCTAGAGGCGCAAGACGAAGACGCCGACCCGTGGGGGACCTATCCAGACTAATGTTATGGATCATTACACCAACCGAAGGGTTCCCCTGGCGGTGCCGGCCTTACTCTTGTGGACCCCAAGACGGACTCTACAGCGCCATCGGAGGTTTCGCTCCAGGACCTAATGAGTGCCATCACTGGGATGAAGGCTGATATGGGGCTACAATATGAGGCTATTGTCTCCAAGATTGATACTGTGGCTGTTGATGTCACACTTATTAGAGCGGACCTTGCCAAGACTAATGAGAGGGTCAAGGCTTTGGATTTGAAGGCCTCCAGTCTCGTCACTGATATGGCGGACGCACAGTCGGAGATTGGTAACCTGCGATCATCACACGACCTGATGGCCAGACCACTGGACGAATATGAAAATAGGGCCCGGCGGAACAACATTCGCTTGGTGGGAGATCCCGAAAACCAAGACGACACCACTGTTGACCTTCTTGTGGAGGATTTGATCCTCAACCATCTTGCTTCCGCCGGACTCAGCAAATTCTTTGCGGTTGAACGTGCTTATCACTTCCCGGGTGGGAAGACTAAACTGGGAGCCCCCCCGAGGCCTATTACTGCAAGGCTTTTCCATTTTCGGGACAGGGACGCTATCCTCCAGGCCTCTCGTGGTCATGGCCCATTGAAGTTCGACAATAGTACTGTTAACATCTACCCGGATTTTACTCCTCAAGTCCAGCGATAAAGGATGGGGTTCCAGGGAGTGAAAAGGCGCTTGCTGGACTTGGGACTCAAGTATGCGATGTTGTTTCCAGCTCGACTGCGCATCGAATTTCAGGAAGGAACATTTTTCTTTGATCGACCAGACTGCGCCAGTGACTGGCTTGACTCGTTGCCGAAAAGAGACGATCTGAGCGGAAGCCCCAGTGGAGCTGAGGGGGGTGCATCGGCCCAGGAGTGACATTGTGGTTCTCGACGCCTGGTTTCTTGTTATTATTTATCAGCTGAGTTATGCCACTTGCTTCTTTATTGGTGGGGTTGGGCCCGAGGGTGGTTCGGTGTGGGTAGACTCTTTTCCTCCTCTGGGGTTCTTTGTGTAGTGTAGTTATGAGAGGGCGACAGGCACACTGCAGATTGGGGTGGCTTTTTAGTCGTACGCAGGGGTGCAGGGTGGGGGGTGTTGTAACGGGAGGTTGTTGGGGGGTGGGGGAAGGGTTTGTTTTTGTTATTGCATTTGTTTTTTTTACATGGCACTGTATGCTTTGCTTTTATCCTACTGTGGTTGGGCTCAGAGGAGGGAGGTTTGCGGTCCTTTACCGGGATGGGGGGTGGTGAGTTGAAGTTGCTGTCCTGGAACGTTAATGGTCTGGGGGATAAGATAAAACGTGGCGTTGTTTCCCAGTTTCTCCGACGCCAGTCCCCTGACATTGTTTTGTTACAAGATAGGGAATGCGTGCCGGGCCCTGGATATACGTCGTTATAGACTGGTTGCTCATGCTGGATTTACATCCGGTTCCAGAGGAGTGGGCATACTGCTTAGATCCTCTCTGCCCCTTGAAATAGATGATATCATACTTGATGATAGGGGTCGATATGCTGCTATTTCGGGGAGGTGGGAGGGAAAGGTGCTCTCAATAGTTAATGTGTACATCCCCCCCGGGTCTCCAGCCCACTACCTATGCCGACCTCGGTCGGATTTTGCTGGGGCTTCCCAATGGTCTCCTTATTCTTGGAGGGGATTTTAACTCTGTGGTCTCTGGTGACTCAGATCGATACCCCCCCAGAGTTTTACCGAATTCCCAGATGTGGCTTTCTGAATTGTTGGAAACCTTTGGATTGGTAGATGTTTGGAGGCTGCTGCACCCCTCGCACTTGCAATATACGTTCCATTCTGGAGCCCACGGCAGCCTTTCTAGAATCGATTATTTCCTAATGCCGTCTGCTCACTCTCCTTCTGTGCGGGAGGTCCGTCACCTCCCCAGGGGCATTTCTGATCATTCCCCCTTGTAGCTCAGGGTAAAGGTGGGTATAGGTAGTGAGGGCAGAATCGCCCCTATTAATCCTTGGTACTTGCGAAATCCCAAGACGCGCTCTGAGCTTATCAAGGCCATTGATTGCTATTTTGATGAAAATGTGGGGTCTGTTTCCTCTTCTGTTTCCCTATGGGAGGCTTTCAAAATTGTTATACGGGGTTATGCATTGTCGTTGATTGCTGCTACTAAGAAGACTAAGCAGGAAGAATTATTGCGCCTCGAGGATGAAATAACTGTACTTGAAAGTGAATTGGGTGGTAATGATACTCCTGCTATTTTACATTCCCTAACTTTGAAGCAGGCAGATTATAGAGCCCTGGTGACGGACGCGGCTAAAGTTATGAATCAAAACCAGCTGGGCAGACTCTATGATGTGGGTGATAAGGCGAGTAAGCTTATTGCGTGGTTGGACAAGTCTGAGAGAGCGAATCGAGTTGTTCCGGTGATTGAAAAGTTGAATGGGGATTGTGTGTCTGACCCGATTGGGATTGTTGATTGCTTTGTGGACCACTTTCAGACGGTCTATCGATCGATGAGTGATAGAGATGAGTGCGATTCCCGTTTGCTCCTGCGTGATATTGCGCTACCCTGCCTCTCTGAGGAGGACAGGGCCATTATGGATGCGCCCATAACAGTGGATGAGGTCGCTGGTGCCATTCGTGCCCTCCGATCAGGTAAGGCTATGGGGCCCAACTGATTGCCTATTGAGCTCTACAAGTTGCGGCCTGACAAAATGGCGGCATATTTGCGAAATATGTTTATCGAGGCCTTTGAAACTGGCCTCCTTCCTCTTGATCAGCGCCTGGCCACTATCGTTGTCATCCACAAGGAAGGTAAACCTCGTGACTGATGTGCTTCCTATCGGCCCATTTCACTGCTTTTTTTTTTTTTTTTTTTTTTTTTTTAAAACCTTTATTTATTACAAGCACAGTACACAGCGTCTGCCTACAACCCCTAGGGGCCGGCCGCTATGACATAGAAGAGAAGGGCATATAATAACCAATAGGACAGAACGCCGTTGAAGCCATCACTGAACACAGTATTTCGTATGAAGCGTAAAACCATAACATAAGGATTGAACAAGGTTTAATTTTATAATTTTGTGGAATACAAGTTATCAGTCTACAAGAAGGGTAGAAGCTAATAGCAGACCAGGATAGCCATTATCATTTAAGGAGCCCCCGGAAGGAGGCGTAATAGAGGAAGGAATGTATCAGAAAGCTATGTCACCGTCCTCAGAGAGCAAGGGCCAACCGCTGTGTCACATAATGTTACGATGCAATAAGCCCCTTGTTAAGACTGAACCCCGACCCCAAAGGAAACAAAGAGGTGTAACAGAAGGAGAACAGAAGAAAGAAGAAAAGAAAAGAGGGCCATAGAGACAAAGAGAAAACACAAAACACATCCCATCCCCCCACCCTGCATACCAGCGGAAGGCCACGGCCCACCCCCCCCCCAATAGGCATGCCTGTCGCCCCAAGAGAACCCCCAAGTGGGAAAGAGAATAAGGAGAGCGGGAAAAACCATCCCACTCTCAAACTCTCAGAAGAGGGGGGAGGAGCCAAATGCAGCAGTCTCCCGGACTCCACCGACCCCTTAAACAGCCCCAACCACAATTGTCATCAACACAGCAGTAGCGGCAATCAAAACTGCAGGTGGGGAAAGACATTTCAAAATATACGAGTAAATCAGAAAAAGGGCAGTCCCATCCTAGTCCCAGCCCGTTAACGTGTCCATATCACCAAAGTAATCACCCAGCCCTGGCCCGATCTCGGGCGACCCCATGCATCCACCCACCGCAAGAAGTCACAACCATAGGAGAAGGGGGAAAGCAATAGAGCAAAGAAACCGCCTCATACTGGCCCAATCTCGAATATTTCCCAGGACTCACCCCTCGTCGAATGCCAACCCCCTACACAGCAAAGAGACAAAGTGGAAGCGTAAAGGAAGGGGGAGACTCGTAGTCACAAAATGGACGGTGTCAAATTCCCTTCATGTGTGCCAGCGAAATACAGTGCATTGCGAACGTCATATAAAACAAGGAGAGTCACACTAGAACAAAAATGAAGGAGCGCCAAATTAAATCCACGCTAGCCAGGAATGCACAGTCCTCGAGGAGAAATCAGCTAACCCTGTCCAGTCCGCACTCGACCCTTCGGCCAAAGTCTACACAGAGCGATCCCCTCTGGCAAAACAAAGGGACAAGATGGCCGCTCCCAGCAAATAGGTGGTGTCTCAACACAAAATGGACGGGTCCGTCCTCGATCAGTGCCATTGACCCCACGAAGCAATGCCAGCCGGTTCTCCCAAAGTGGGAAAAGAAGGAAAGTCACAAGCTGAGTCAAAAGAACATGGGCAAGGAGATTAGGTGGTTGAGGGGCGCTTGGCGGCAGTCCCCGAGGCGGCAAAGTCTCGGCAAATACCATGGGCTCCGGCGAAGGCGGAAACAGTGTAGCGCTGGCGAAGTTAATGGGCGCTTGCGGCAACATTGTAGCCCGGTCTGGAGTCAGGATAGACATAGCAGCATAACGAGGGAGACAGACCGGTGGTGCGTAATCCGCCGAGGGCGTAGCAGCCTCAAGTGTATCCCACAGCAAAAGAAAGCCCACACGCGCTTCTGCTCGCAGGTCACGAATAGCGTCAAGGACAGAGCCACAGGTCAGAGCGGCCGGGGGTTCCATCTTCGCACCGGTCACCAACGCGGCACTCATGGCAGGATAGCACCCGGGGCGCTGCAGCAGAGTACAGTCATAATTCGAGGCAGGATTGGCATTAGGCACGGTCAGACCCCCCATTGCATCGGCTCCAGCAGGGGAGAAACAGGGGCGCAGAGGCACAAGTATCACCAAAACAGCGAGAACAGGTCGCTATGCCAGGGCAGGGCTTGCAAGCAATGAACAGCGCGCAACAAAAGCCCCGTGATGATATCAGCGGACCGGGAGCAGGCTTGTGGGGGACTCGCAGCGTTCAAGTGTCCGCCATCATGGATGTGGCGCAGCTTGTCTTACTTGAGGGTCCCGGTGCGGAGTTACCCGTGAAGAACTCCCGGTCAGCAGGCTCTCAGTGAGCAAGTGAAAGGCAGGCGTGGGCAGCAGCAGATGGTAGTGCCCGTCAAGGCGCCAGGGTCAGTCCGCAGGCACAGCTCCTCGTTGTTCCGGCAGCCGCCATATCAGCTTCCCGACTCGGGACACAGGAACGGGGGCAAAGACGGACGCCGCAGATTACTCGGCAATCCGGCGGATTTTCAGGCAGGCAGGGACCTCGGGAGAGCACCATCCCGCTCAGCTCACTTTTCCCGTCCTCTCGCTAGCGTTTCATGAAAGGAGACAGGACAGGATTCCGTCGAGAAGGACAAAGGATCGGGGAGCCGAGAGACTACACGTCCGTGCACATCGCCATCTTGGCTCCTCCCCCACTGCTTAACGCTGAACCCAAGATACTGGCCAAATTGCTGGCTACTCGTCTGCTTACGGTGATCGGCGACCTGATCCATCCGGATCAATCCGGTTTCATTCTGCATCGGAACACCGCCCTTAACCTTAGGAGACTTCATGGAGTTCTCGCGAGAGCTTGAACTCTGACTGAACCGGCCATTTTGGCCTCCCTTGACGCCACCATGGCTTTTGATACCATCGAATGGCCTTATCTCTGGGCAGCTCTCTCTAAGTTTGTTTTCGGCTCTAATTTTATTGCCTGGGTCAAACTCTTTACGAACCACTAGCCCAGGTGTTGGTGAATGGCAGGGTGTCTGGTTCGTTTGCACATGGGCGTGGCACCTGACAGGGTTGTCCGCTGTCTCCATTGCTTTTTGCCCTCGCTCTGGAGCCGTTAGCCGAGTGGCTTCGCTGGGAGCCCTCGATCAGGGGCATCCAGTGGGCCCCAGATTTTGAAGATCTTGTCTCGCTGTATGCAGATGTCATTCTTCTTTATCTCATCTCACCCCGGAAGTCTCTTAATGTGCTTTTTGATGTTCTCACCTCCTTCGAGAAGAACTCGGGTACCGTTATTAACTGGACCAAATCCTGTGTTTATGTTCTGGCTGGGGATCTCCCTCCGTTGCCTCGTAGATTCCCGATTCAGGTGGTCGAGACTGGTTTTAAGTACCTGGTGATTCATGTCTCCTTGGATTCCACCGTCCGTTATGACCGTAATCTGCATGCTCCAGTCCGGCGACTTAAACTTGATGTCTCGCGATGGCGTCGCTTGCCCCTATCCCCATTGGGGCGTGCAACTCTTTTTAAGATGATGTCGCTCCCTAGGGTCCTGTATGCACTTCAAAAAAATTTTGATCCCATACCTTCCGGGTATTTTCGTGAGGTTGAGAGCCTTCAGAGACAATTGATTTGGGACAGGCGGGCTCGTATCTCCTTACCCAAACTCACTTTGCCGTGGTACGACGGTGGCATTGCCCTCCCCGATATTAGGCGATACACACTGGGTCTCGCAGTTGTGCGCGGTTAACCATGTAATCTACGCCCCTGGTCCTGCTCCTGCCTTTGCGATGGACAAACTTCTCCTGCCGGGTGGGAACTTTAACAGGGCACTGTATTCTAAGGAGCCATTTCGCACCCTGACTGGTCCTACGAAAAGTGCTGTACGAGTGTGCGAGACGCGAGTGCTGCTATGGGATGGAGCGACAGGTTGACACGAGTGACGCCGTTGTATGATTCTGATAGATTGGGCAATTTGTGGAGGACGAAAGGATTCGATACATGGGATATGATTGGTATTAGCAAGGTGGAGGATCTCTGGTCCAAAGGTAGTGTTAAGACTTTTGAGGCGCTTAAAGTAGAATATGAGCTTGGTGACAGGGAGCACTTCAGGTACCTTCAAGTGCTGCATGCCTTGAACTCCGTTTTCCCCCCGGGAACGGAGATTCCCCAGTCCTCGCCGCTAGAGGATCGTATTCTTGATGGCCACGTGCCGGACAGTACTATATCCCTGATTTACAAAAAACTCATCAATAACAGGGCTGATCTTCTTGTGCGACTCAGGGCTTCGTGGACCGCTGACGGCTTGGAACTCGATGACGAGGATTGGCAAATGGCCGTCTCCTCCCCTAAGGAGGTGGCCATACCAGCTCGCCTCCGTTTTGTACAGTTGAAGATCCTCCATCGAGTATATATGACTCGTACGCGTCTGGTGCGAATGGGTTACTCCCTTGATGGGTTATGCAAGCGCGGCTGCGGTGTGAGTCGTACCTTCTTGCATATCATTTGGGAGTGTCCTGAGGTTTCTGCCTTCTGGTCTAGAGTGCATGCGATTATGGAAAGGGTCACCGGGGTCTCTCTATTGCAGGGGTACTCATAGTACGGCCCGCGGGCCGGTGGCGGCCTGGCAAGCCTGCCCTGGCGGCCCGCGGGCCTCGCAGACATCATACCCGTGTTTTAGGAACACATTTTTATTAAAGAATGTCTGCAATCACTGCCGGGTGCAGCAGCGAGTCACGACACTCAGAGAGACTCTGCTGCTCTGTGGGGGCCGGGTGATTCAATCCAGTGATAGGCAGAGCAGCAGAGTCTCTCACACACACACAGCCGCACCCAAGCACTTCACACGTCTTTAGAAAGACCATTTGCATATTAGTGGAGCTTTGTGAATTTCACCTCTTCTTAGGCCCCTGCAGCTCCGCTCTGCCTATCACTGGAATTAATCACCAGGCGCCCACAGAGCGGAGCTGCAGGGGCCTAAGAAGAGGTGAAATCAACAAAGCTCAACTAACATGCAAATGGTCATTCTAAAGACGTGTAAAGTGCTCGGGTGCGGCTGGAAGCGGGAAGCTGTCTCAGTCCTGGCAGACACAGTCATGTTAGCAGTCTACAAAAGGTGACATTTTACCACAGAGTTGCACTGCTCTAAATGTAATGCAGCTAATTCCTTCAATATCGAGTCAAGGGCAGTTTCCGATATGGTGGTGGGGGTCATGCGCTTCTTCATCCTGCTTGGGAGTGCCCAAGAAGAGCATTTGTCTATGCTGCTTTTGGAGAGACATGCAATGATTTTAGCATTAGAATATAATGCATCATAGTGTGGCAAGGGTCTCGGAACACCAAAGGGTTCACAAGGTTGGTGGCACTCTGTATGGAGTGAGGGCACGTAAGAGATGCTACTTCCAGAAAGTGAAATAAATCAAGATTAGCCACTGCTGAGAATTAGTCCTATTTAATAGGAGTTCATGGGGCAAGAGCATTCTGAAATTAGTGAAACTCTTTACGTCAAGGGAGGTAGAGGGAGGGAGGGAGACAGAGACAGAGGGAGGGAGACCGAGAAATGGAGACAGAGAAAGGGAGACAGACAGAGGGCGGAGGTCGACAGAGGGAGGGAGGCGGGGAGGGAAGCAGAAGTGAGGGAGGCGGCGGAGGGAAGCAGAAGTGAGGGAGTGGGGGAAGGGGAGTGAGGGAAGGGGAGTGAGTGAGGGAGTAAGGAAAGGGGAGTGAGGGAGGGAGTGAGGGAGGCAGAGGGAGGGAAGGGGAATGAGAATGAGGGAGGGAGAGAGGGAAGGGGAGGGAGGGAGGGAGGGAGGGAAGGGGAGAGTGGGAAGGGGAGAGAGGGAGAGTGGAAAGGGGAGTGACGGAGGGAGTGAGGGACAGGGAGTGAGGGAGGGAGAGAGGGAAGGGGAGAGAGGGAGAGTGGGAAGGGGAGTGAGGGAGGTAGAAGAGGAAGGGTAGTCGGGGAGAGGGGAGAGGGGAGGAGAGAGGGAAGGAGAGAGAGGGAGACAGAGAGAGAGGGAGTGAGACAGTCAGAGTGAGGGAGAGAGAGTCAGAGTGGGTGAGACAGAGGGAGACAGGGAGAAAGGGAGAGAGGGATGGAGGGAGGAAGACACAGAGAGAGAGAGAGAAACAGATAGAGAGAGAAAGAGAGATGTGTGTATGCCGGGTCTGGTGGCTCAGTGGACGAAGGCGTCCGCTGCAGGGACCTGTGTTCAACCTCATGGCCACGTTTTTTTTGTTGTTGCTTTAGCCCCGCCCCCTCCCCCACTGACCCCGCCCCCACCAGTGCGGCCCTCGGACCCAAACCACAATGTAAATTTGGCCCCAGAGAGAAAGTTTGTGAGTACCCATGCTCTATTGCCTGATGCCCGACGATGCCTTCTTAATGTTTGGGAACCGACGGATTATACTACGGCTCAGACTTTTTGGACGACTCTTGGTAACATGGTTGCCAAGAGGGATATTGCACAACTCTGGGAATCCCATAGACCACCCACGATAACTGCTTGGAAGGAGAACATGGACTGGTGTATGTTCAGGGAAAAGACGGTCTATGTGGCTCGGGCCGACCTAAGAAATGGGGCAGGATTTGGTCCCAATGGAATGCTTACTGTGAGAAGTTGGCCTGATATATGATGCTCACTAGTTCTAGTGATCACCTTGTATCAGTCCAAACAACCCTTAGGGTGATTGGTTGTAAGTCAACCTTATAGACCAGCTATCCTAATGGTAGCATGGACAAAGCAGTCTTAGGCTAAACGCTTTTGGCATGTGACGCCAGCTGTTTTACCACATATAACCCCTTCAATACCAAGTGAAAGGACACCACACAGGTTGTTATGAAAATAAACAAGTATTTATTAACTAACATATACCTCTGAACTCTTTATGAGGTCAGAGGGCTAAGCACATGACAAACTCTTAGGAAAAATATGTTTAAGTTGCACGATTTACAATGGTGCCCTAGGGGCACGACAAACCATATACTTGAAACAATGGAATGCGAGGAAAGAAAATACTGTAAGGAGATCCAGAGGCTGGAGGATCGCTGGGACTACGCTACTAACTAGGTAAGTAAGGAGCAGGAGGCCCACGGGACTCACGTGCAGAGTGGAAACTCTCACGCGAGATGCGTACCAACGTCTATGGATGCTACAGTTTAAAGAGTTACGGATTCCGGACGAACCCGGCTGGATGGAGGAAAAACAATAGTGGACCTGGACACTAGGATAGTGAACACTGACTTCAGCACCTAGAAGCTTTAGTTACCTAACCCACAGGCTGCGGGTGCATAGGGCTGGAGTGGTGTCGGGTTTACTGCGTTGTTCCTGATGAAGCCTGAAACAAGTAGATGCTGGCAGGCGGCCAAATGGAGAAGTCCGGTGGTTCCTGTAGGAGAGTAGGGTCTGCAATCCTATGATCACCCAGATTTTTTGCTTTTGTTTCACTGGTTTACGACTTTCTCTGGCTGTGGGCCTGCCAATCAGACCCACAGCCTGGCTGTTCTCTTTCTAAATTACGACATGTACCCTAGGTGCATTTACCAATTGGTACTGGGCCACCTTATCAGACCCTGTAACTCAGGGCATAGGTGTACCCAGGGCCTACCAGGGGCTGAAGCATGTATTATGCCACCCCTGGCTGGCCTCCTAAATTTGACACAACTGGCTGCATGACAGCTGGGGCAAAGTCGTGTAATCACCCTTTGCTGTAGATATAGTATACCTATATCTAACCCTAAAAAATGGACACACAGATTCCTATCAGTCACTCCTATGGCAGGCCTTGACAATCCTGAAGGCAGAGTGCTTGGAATCGTGTGAGATGGTGCTCTGGCATGAGCTGAGCCTGTCTGCAGCTTGCGGAACCAAGTCCCAATAGCTGTTCCATGATATCGCATACCATATACTCTTAAGTGCATTATAATCCTCGCGGTTATATGCTAACTCTGGTATTGCTTTATCAAAACATGTCGAGTAAGGTGTCATAAGAATTGGAATACTAACCCCTCGCCAATTCTGGCGACGGGGTTAGCATTCCACCCTTCTAGAGGGACACGACATGTATGTAACTGTGAACCCCGGTTAAAGTTAACTAAAGCCTCAGCTCCACAAAATGGATGCTGCCACCACAGACACGAGTCTGACCTCCTGCTGCTGGGAGTCCTTCCAGCGAGGAGAGCTTGGACAAAGGGTTTCCTGTCCGGGGCGGTGCTAGCACCATCCCAGACAGGGTTTTGTGTATCCTGGGTAGGCAGGGCTTTACAGGAAGGGGACTGCTGAGTGGCACCCCGGTGCTCACTACGCATAGGCCGGCCAGAATCAGTTCCAGGGGCACACCAGCCCCTGGCCTGGGGAAAGTCCGGCATGGGAGAGGGGTGTAACCACCCCCCTCCTAGTCCCACCCATAGGCAGGACCTAGTCACCGGGTCAGCCCCTTTTCTTAGTATAAAGATAGGAGCGGGCCCCCTGTTCAAATTAGATCATCTTTGGAATCAAGACACGACTTTCTTCGAAAGGACTTCAAGATTTTTTCTTCAAGATTCTCCCTTGTGACTAAGGAGTATTCACCCTGCATCCGCAGGCACCATCTAAAGAACACTGCGGTCTGCTGCAAGTCCTTCCTCAGGAATCCGACGACACAGCTCGACGAGACCCGGCTTCCCTGGCACCTATGACCTCTACTCACCTCTACAGCCAAGCTGAGAACCGTGAGTGCGACGAGACCTCGAGGGACCGGCTATTGCCAAGACTGCACGACTTCTTTACAGCACGCCCGCCGAGTGACCCTCTGGTGAGTGCTTTGGGGTACGAGAAGCCCCGACCCTGAGCAGCTCCAGCACCGAAGTACAGCCTCCCAGCATCTCCACGATCTGCGTGGGGCCCGTCAGCTTTTTGCTGCTCACCGCGTTGTTTGGCTACTAGCCCGCTGGCTTGTGGCCTTCTGAACGACGCCCGACGACATCACTGCTGCTGGTCTGGTTGCTCTAGACTGGCCCTTGCTCCCTTCCAAGAGAGGAGCACCCCGGACCCTCCTGGTCCACTCCAGACGCCATTTTAGGTCCACCGCGTGGGCTTGAATTAGCCAAGGCTTTGTTGCCCAATCCTGGGTCCAGCGACGCCGACAGCTTCATCCATCGTGGGACAGCTCGCTCCTCCATCCTGGTCGCCGACAACGCCTCCTGGTCCGTGAGATCTGCAGAGCCCAGCGTCGCCCACTCACCTAGTCGAGGTGACTACCATCCGGTGCCCTCCTGGTGCCACCTGACTACTGGCTAGTAGTCACGAACTTGGTCCCCTCTGCTTTCAGGTATCGTCCATCTTCAAGATCCAGGCTTGGATCACTTCGAACTCTCTTCAACTGGTCGCCTGCCAGCATCTTCCTTCCAGGCTCCTGGTCCATCTACGAGGATTCCTGACGTCTTTTGAGACCTATGCAGCTGCAGCCCCTGGGCTAGGTAACTTCGGCATTTCGGTGCCCCAGCATAGCCTCACTATCCAAGGGTCAGAATCCACTTTCGTTTTCCTCCTACCAGGTCGGGTTCGCCCGAGAACACTAACTTTGCTTTTACTAGCTACCATAGACTTTGTCCCGCATCACGCGTGAGAGTGCACCCGAGTCCCCTGGGCCTCCTAGAAGTAATCTAACGATTCTATAGTCAAGTCCTAGCGATTCCAAAGCCTATTAGTACTGTACTTACCTGCTAGTAATTTCGCATTCCACTTTCAGAGTATATGGTTTTCCGTGCCCCTCGGGCATTTGTATATACTGTGCTAACTTAAGCATTTTCGTGAGAGTTTTGTGTTGTGCTTAGTACCCTGTCCTCATAAAGAGTACAGGGCTGTTGTGATTCTAATAAATACACTGTTTATTTTCATAACACTTGTGTGGTGTCCCTTCACTTGGTGTTCAAGGGGTGTATGTGTGGTATAACAGCTGGCTTAACACGCCCTCTCGAGTCTTTAGCCTTAGACTGCTCGTATCCACGCTACTAGGATAGCTGGTCCATAAGGTTGACTTACAACCAATCATCAATAAGGGTTGTCTGGACTGATACATAGTGTTCACTAGAATAGTGAGCACTGCATATCAGGCCAACTTCTCACAGTTCCAAGGATGGAACTAGGAAGAAGAAGTCCTGAAAGGGAAGGGGACAGAGTCTCGGTCACTAGCCAGTGACGGTGCTGGAACCAGGAGGGAACCAGATGCTGTCGCTGCGATCAGGTGTGGAACCAGGAGGGAACCAGATGCTGTCGCTGCGATCAGGTGGAGGAAGGGACACTTCTCTCTGTAGCTGCGTGGACCAGGAGCTGTTCTTTACGACCAGGCTGGGGGCACGAGCTGTCCCACGTAGTCTGCTGCTGCCTGCGGTGTTGGATCGTCGATCTGGTCAACAGGCCTTGGCAAGTGCAAGCCACGCGGTGGAACAAAGATGGCGTCTGGTGCGGACCAGGAGGATCCGGGGTGCTTCTCTTTTACAAGGAAGCAAGGGCCAGTCTTGGGGACCAGACCAGCAGAGTTGAAATCTTCGGGTCGTCGTCTCAGAGATCACTAGCCAGCTGGCAAGTGACCAGACAACAGGAAAAGCAGCAACCAGGCAAAAGGGCCCCACGCAGATCACGTGGATGCTGGGGGGGCTGGTCTTTGATGCAGGAGCTGCGTCGGTGTGGGGCTTCTCAGACCCCAGTGCACTCACTCGAGGATCCCTCGGCGGTCGTGCTGGAAGCGCTGTGCAGGTTTCTTCAAGATGGCCGTCTCCAAGTTGCTCGTCGTACCCACGGGTCCCAGCTGTGCTGTGGATGTAGGTAGAGGTCAGAGGAGTCTGGAGGTCTGGGTCGTCGGGTTCCAGGAAGGAAGGACTTGCAGCAAACCGCACAGGAGCTTGATGGTGCCTGCGGAGCAGGATGGTCATTCCCTAACCATAGGGGAGATTCTTCAGTCTTCTGATATTCAGGAGGGCGAAGGTCAATAGTTCTTCGTGGAAGTTGTCAAGATTAATCTAATCTGGAATGGGTCCAGCTCCTACCTTTATTCAGCTAATGGGAGCTGCACTACAACTTGGTCCCTCCCCTGGGTGGGACCAGGAAGGGGGGTGGTTACACCCCCTATCCTTTGTCCGGTCTTGCACCAGCTTTGGGGCTGGAGTGCTCCAGGAACTGGTTTAGACCGGAGTATGCACGGGGACACCTTGTGTGCCCCAGGCATGTCTCATTCCTTTCAGCCCTGTCCTACCTAATACACAAAATCCTGTCTGGGGTGGTGCTAGCACCCAAGGCAGGAAACCCTTTGTCCAAGCCTCCCTCGCTGGAAGGACTCCCAGCAGCAGGAGGTCAGACTTGTGTCTGTGGTGGCAGCATCCATTTTGTGATGCTGAGGCTCGAGTTAACTTTAACCGGGGTTCACAGTTACATACATGTCGTGTCCCTCTAGAAGGGTGGAATGCTACCCCCGTCGCCAGAATTGGCGATGGGGTAGTATTCCAATTCGTAAGACACCTTACTCTACATGTTTTGATAATGCTATACCAAAGTTAGCATTTAACCGCAAGGATTATAATGCGCTTAAGAGTATATGGTATAGCGTTATCATGGAACAGCTATTAGGACTTGGTTCCGCAAGCTGCAAACGGTCTCAGCTCATGCCAGAGCACCATCTCACATAATTCCAAGCACTCTGCCTTCAGGATTGATAAGGCCTGCCATAGGAGTGACTGATAGGAATATATGTGTCCATTTTAGGGTTAGATATAGGAATACTATATCTAAAGCAAAGGGTGATTACACCACCTTGCCCCAGCTGATTGATCAGCCTGTTGTGTCAGATTTGGATGGCCAGCCAGGCGTGGCATAATACATGCTGGAGCCCCTGGTAGGCCCTGGGTGCACCTATGCCCTGGGTACCTAAGGTACACTGTACAGGGGCTGATAAGGTGACTCAGTATCCAATTAGATATGTACCTAGAGTACATGGAATCCATTTTACAGAGAGAGCAGTGGGCCTGGGGTCCTGAATAGCAGGGCCCCAGGTCAACTAAGTCGAAAAACCAGCAAAACACCAGGCAAAAAGTTGGGGGCAACCATAGTCAGATATCCACCTTCCTACATAACCCCTCCTCCCCCAAACCCAAGGAGATAAGGCTATCCTTGACCAGGTAAGCCTATATTGCCTGAGTGGCCATATGAGGTGGTATATGCACTGGCATGGTTACCCCCTATCTCATTGTCCACGAAGCAATCCCTCACCCTAAGGGTATCTGAGGGTCTCCACCATAGGGAATATCTACCTGTGGTGTGTTTTGGCAAAGTAAAGGGCTAGTGTTGGAATGGAGTACTGAAGTGAGACTCCACTAATGTTGGGCTCAACTTCCTCCAATCACTATCCATCAAATGTGCCTTTCTTTCCAGGACTGAGTTGCTGTGAGCTCTCAGGGTCAACCTCTGGCTACCTAAAGCTGGAGGCTGAGTCCCTCTGTTTGGCTTACTGGAGGGACAGGTCAGGTTTGGGGTTTTTAGGTCCCAGGTGTGGCTGTGCCCAACAGTGTCCATCTGTGGGAGGTCCCTAACTAAGTTTAAGGGGGATCCCCCAGGAGTGTTTTTTAGTTTCACTTGGCTGGGCCTGCTACCTTCAGTGCCCTTAATCTGCTGATTGGGGAGTTCTTTTGGACAGGGGGCCCTTTGGGGTCCACCACTGGCCTCCCTGACCTCTACAGCCCTGGGCTGACTGAGGCAGGGTATAGAGGGGCTGGTTACCTGCTCTAGACTGGGTCCCACCTTAGAAGGGTCCTCTGACATCAGGGGTTCTGCCAGGCTAGGCCTGACTACCTCTGGGGCAGTTTCTTCACAAGAGGTCAGATCAGTTCCCTGAGGAGGCTGATCCTTTCCTAAAGTCTTTTGTTGCAGGAGCTGCGTCAGTGTGGGGCTTCTCAGACCCCAGTGCACTCACTCGAGGATCCCTCGGCGGTCGTGCTGGAAGCGCTGTGCAGGTTTCTTCAAGATGGCCGTCTCCAAGTTGCTCGTGGCACCCACTGGTCCCAGCTGTGCTGTGGATGTAGGTAGAGGTCAGAGGAGTCTGGAGGTCCGGGTCTCATCGAGCTGGGTCGTCGGGTTCCAGGAAGGAAGGACTTGCAGCAAACCGCACAGGAGCTTGATGGTGGCTGCGGAGCAGGATGGTCACTCCCTGACCATAGGGGAGATTCTTCAGTCTTCTGATGTTCAGGAGGTCGAAGGTCAAGAGTTCTTCGTGGAAGTTGTCAAGATTAATCTGATTTGGAATGGGCCCAGCTCCTACCTTTATTCAGCTAAAGGGGGCTGCACTACGACTAGGTCCCTCCCCTAGGTGGGACCAGGAAGGGGGTTGGTTACACCCCCTATCCTTTGTCCGGTCTTGCGCCAGCTCTGGGGCTGGAGTGCCCCAGGAACTGGTTTAGACCGGAGTATGCACGGGGACACCTTGTGTGCCCCAGGGATGTCTCATTCCTTTCAGCCCTGTCCTACCTAATACACAAAATCCTGTCTGGGGTGGTGCTAGCACCTCCCAAGGCCGGAAACCCTTTGTCCAAGCCTGCCTCGCTGGAAGGACTCCCAGCAGCAGGAGGTCAGACTTGTGTCTGTGGTGGCAGCATCCATTTTGTGATGCTGAGGCTCGAGTTAACTTTAACCGGGGTTCACAGTTACATACATGTCGTGTCCCTCTAGAAGGGTGGAATGCTACCCCCGTCGCCAGAATTGGCGAGGGGGTAGTATTCCAATTCGTATGACACCTCACTCGACATGTTTTGATAATGCTATACCAAAGTTAGCATTTAACCGCACGGATTATAATGCGCTTAAGAGTATATGGTATAGCGTTATCATGGAACAGCTATTAGGACTTGGTTCCGCAAGCTGCAAACGGGCTCAGCTCATGCCAGAGCATCATCTCACATAATTCCAAGCACTCTGCCTTCAGGATTGATAAGGCCTGGCATAGGAGTGACTGATAGGAATATATGTGTCCATTTTAGGGTTAGATATAGGGATACTATATCTAAAGCAAAGGGTGATTACACCACCTTGCCCCAGCTGATTGATCAGCCAGTTGTGTCAGATTTGGATGGCCTTCTAAATTATAACAAGGGAACCCAATTGATACCTATGGACCATAGGCAGACAATCTATTCTAGAGAACAAAGTTCCTTAGGATATTTTGGTAACATTTACAATGAGACATATAGACTCGAATCAGTGCTATATCCGATTATTTCAGTACCCAGCCGGGCCTGGAAATTTTATTTAATATATATCAAAAGGTTTGAGACCACAGGAACGGTCAAATTCAGCATTTGATATGGTACAAGCCTGTACCTATCCAAAAAGTAGTACAAGGAAAGAATAGAGACAAGGAAAGAAAACAATATCAGGCAAAAAGAGACATGGGAGCCAACTGTCCCTTGCGCTCAAGTACTCTATAAAGCAAGTTTGGACATACAATTCATGCAATAAAATTAGTCACAATGAATGCACTGCAGAATTGTTTAGACTGTCGACGACGTTTCGATCCCTGGCTCCTAATGAACCGGGATCATCATCAGGACTTGGTGTTAAGTTGCCTGTTTTATTATAGAAGCGCCTGTGAAAATAGGGATAAAGGAAGAGAGAAAACAGAAATAATAAGGCACATATTTACAAATAGGAACACCGTACTTAATATGTCAGTCCATTTTAACAGAATTAAACATGCTTCCACTCAGTGCTACGTGCCACATTAACTGTAAAACACCAGCTCATATATAACTTTTGGCCATAGTGACAACGACTCGACAATTTGGCTGTAGTGCCCAGACACCACATGTGAAGGTAAGTACCGGGTAGGTTCAAGTCTCATTACCGAGTGCGTATTTTTGGGCGCAAACATGCTGGCTTTAGAAAACGGTATGTCGGATTCTCATTACCGAGTGCTTAAATAAACATGTATGCATGCTACCCTAAGAAAAACGGTATGTGAATAGACCGATTTCGAAGTAGTGCCTCGTGCAGTCGAAAAACGGGCAGTGAATTCGCCGTGGTGTCTTGGTGGGGTGAAGAAGGTATGCTAACCTGTGGGGGTCCGTAAGTGAGCTTAGATAAGGTCTGGGACTGTTGAGATACTTCCTCGTGGCGCGAACCAGTTTTGGGGGGAGGACCTGGAGAAATTATATTTGTGAATTAATGAGGAAGCAAAAAAATGTTGGAGTAGTGACTCGACCGGGTATCGATAATTACCTCGAGCTACGATTTTGTACACAGAGTAAATAATGGGGACATCCAGATGAGGAGTGTGAGAAGTTGGCCTGTTATGCAGTGCTCACTATTCTAGTGATCACTATGCATCAGTCCAAACGACCCTTATGGTGATTGGTTGTAAGTCAACCTTAGACCAGCTATCCTAGTAGCGTGGATACGAGCAGTCTTCGGGCTAAACTCTAGAGGGCGTGTTAAGCCAGCTGTTATACCATCACATACCCCTTGAACACCAAGCGAAAGGACACCACACAAGTGTTATGAAAATAAACAGTGTATTTATTAGAATCACAACAGCCCTGTACTCTTTATGAGGACAGGGTACTAAGCACACAACGAAACTCTTAAGAAAATACTTCAAGTGCACAATCAATACGAGTGCCCGAGGGCACGGAAGGTTTAGTGGTCTCGGGCGGACCCGATAAGGCAAGTCGGAAGCGGTAGGGGCTCGGGACCCTTAAATAAGGAGGCTATGCGGGCACCGAAATGCCAAAGTTACCTAGCCCAAGGGCTGCAGCTGCACAAGTCTTTACAGACGTCGGGAGTCCTCGCTGACCAGCCAGGAGCCGGAAGGAAGGAGTTGCTGGCCGGCGACCAGTGGAGATAGTTCGTAGAGATCCAAGCCTGGATCAGAGATGGATGACACCTGAAAGCAGAGGGGACCAAGTTCGTACTACTAGCCAGTAGTCAGAGGGTACCAGGAGGGCACCGGATGATCGTCACCTCGACTAGGTGAGTGGGCGACGCTCGGCTCTGGAGTCTCACGGACCAGGAGGCGTTGTCGGCGACCAGGATGGAGGTGCGAGATGTCCTACGAAGGTTGATGCTGTCGGCGTCGCTGGGCCCAGGATTGGGGCAACAAGCCTTGGCAAATTCAGGGCCACGTGGTGGACCTAAAATGGCGTCTTGAGTGGACCAGGAGGGTCCGGGGTGCTCCCCTTTGAAAAGGGAGCCAAGGTCAGTCTGGAGCAACCAGACCAACAGCGTTGTTGTCGGGTGTCGTTGAGAAGGCCACAAGCCAGCGGCTAGTAGCCAGACAACGTGATGAGCGACCAAAGCAGAAGGGCCCCACGCAGATCGTGGAGATGCTGGGAGGCTGAACTTCGGTGCTGGAGCTGCTCAGGGTCGGGGCTTCTCGGACCCCAAAGCAATCACCAGAGAATCCCTCGGCGGTCGTGCTGGTTTAGAAGTCGTGCAGTTTCTGAAGATGGCCGGTCCGTCGAGGTCTCGTCGCACCCACGGATCTCAGCTGAGCTGACGATGTGGGTAGAGGTCAGAGGTGCCAGGGAAGCCGGTTCTCGTCGAGCTGGGCAGTCGGATTCCTGAGGAAGTACTTGCAGCAAACCGCAGAGTTCTTAGATGGTGCCTGCGGATGCAGGGTGACTACTCCTTAGTCACAAGGGAGAAATCTTGAGAAGAGTCTTGAATGTCCTTTCGTAGAAAGTAGTTCTTGATTCAAAGATGATCTAATTTGGAAGGGTCCCCGCTCCTGCCTTTATCCTAAAGAAAGGGGTGGGTACGTGACCAGGTCCTGCCCTAGGGGTGGGACCAGAAAGGGGGGTGGTTACACCCCTATCCCATGTCGGACTTTCCCCAGGTCAGGGGCTGGGGTGCCCCTTGAACTGGTTCTAGCCGGCAGATGCGTAGTGAGCACCGGGGTGCCACTCCGCAGTCACCTTCCTGTAAAGCCCTGCCTACCCAGGATACACAAAACCCTGTCTGGGATGGTGCGAGCACCGCCCCGGACAGGAAACCCTTTGTCCAAGCTCTCCTCGCTGGAAGGACTCCCAGCAGCAGGAGGTCAGACTCGTGTCTGTGGTGGCAGCGTCCATTTTGTGGAGCTGGGGCTTCAGTTAACTTTAACCGGGGTTCACAGTTACGTGCTTCTCGTGTCCCTCTAGAAGGGTGGAATGCTAACCCCGTCTCCAGCATTGGTGAGGGGTCAGTATCCCGATTCGTATGACACCTTACTCGACATGTCTTGATAACGCGATACCGAAGTTAGCGATATAGGATGCGTTATCATGGAACAGCCATTGGGTCTTGGTTCCGCAAGCTGCAATCGGGCTCGGCTCGTGCCAGAGCCCAATTCACACGTTTCCACGCACTCTGCCTTCAGGATTGTCAAGGCCTGCCATAGGAGTGACTGATAGGAACTCGGGTGTCCATTTGAGGGTTAGATATAGGTATACTATATCTAAAGCAAAGGGCGAGTACGCCACCTTGCCCCAGCTGTCGTGCAGCCAGTTGTGTCAGATTTAGATGGCCATCCAGGGGTGGCATAATACATGCTTCAGCCCCTGGTAGGCCCTGGGTACACCGATGCCCTGAGTGACAGGGTCTGACAAGGTGGCCCAGTTCCAATTGAGTAATGCACCTAAGGTACACATGTCAATTTAGCGAGAGAACAGCTAGGCTGTGGGTCTGATTGGCAGGCCCACAGCCAGGGAAAGTCGTAAACCAGTGAAACAAAAGCAAAAAATCTGGGTGATCATAGGATTGCAGACCCTACTCTCCTACATGATCCCCCCCCCCCCCCCCCCCCCAAACGTTGGGACAATAAACTAACCTTGACCAGGTGAGTCTTCTTGTTCTAAGTGGAAATACCTGGAGAGCCCATCTGCATTGCCATGATCAGTGCCAGGTCTATGCTCCACTGTAAAGTCCATCCCCTGTAGGGAAATGGACCACCTAAGCAGTTTGGGGTTTTCACCCTTCATCTGATTTAGCCACAAGAGGGGCTTATGGTCGGTCTGAATCTTGAAGTGAGTGCCAAACAAGTATGGCCTCAGCTTCTTCAGGGCCCAAACCACAGCAAAGGCCTCCCTCTCAATAGCTGACCAATTTTTCTCTCTGGGGGTCAGCCTTCTGCTTCTAAAAGCAATGGGCTGGTCTTGACCATCAAAATTCAGTTGAGATAGAACAGCTCCCACACCCAACTCAGAAGCATCTGTTTGGACAATGAATGGTTTGGAGTAGTCTGGACTCTTGAGGATAGGTGTTGTGCACATGGCCTGCTTTAGGTCATCAAATGCTTTTTGACAGCCTGCTGTCCACTGAACCTTTTGGGCATTTTCTTACTTGTCAGTTCATTAAGTGGAGTCACAATTGATCCATAATTTCTGACAAACTTTCTGTAGTAACCAGTCAGGCCCAAGAAAGCTCGAACCTGAGTCTGGGTGGTTGGAGGAGCCCAGTCCCTGATTGACTGTATTTTGCTCTCCAGTGGTTGAACTTGGCCTCCACCTACAAGGTGGCCCAAGTACACAACCTGTGTCTGCCCTATCTGGCACTTTGTGGCCTTGATAGTGAGACCTGCTGCTTGCAGTGCCTCTAACACTTTCCTCAGGTGGACCAGGTGATCCTCCCAGGTGGAGCTAAAGACAGCAATATCATCTAGATATGCTGCACAGAAGTCATCCAGCCCAGTGAGAACATGATTCACCAACCTTTGGAAGGTGGCAGGTGCATTTTTCAGACCAAAGGGCATTACCACAAACTGATAATGCCCACCAGGGGTTGAAAATGCTGTTTTGGGCTTGGCATCCTCAGCTAACCTGATTTGCCAATACCCAGCTGTCAGGTCAAATGTACTTAAGTAGTTGGCAGAAGCCAATCTATCTATAAGTTCATCTGCCCTTGGTATTGGGTGGGCATCAGTCTTAGTGACTGCATTGAGACCCCTGTAGTCTACGCAGAACCTCATCTCTTTCTTACCACCCTGGGTGTGAGGTTTTGCCACTAGAACTACTGGACTAGCCCAAGGGCTATCTGAGGGTTCAATGACTCCCAACTCCAACATTTTCTGCACTTCTGTTTTGATGCAGTCTCTAACATGATCAGGCTGCCTGTAGATTTTACTCTTGACTGGCAAGCTGTCACTAGTGTCAACCTCATGGGTACACCAATTGGTCTGACTGGGTGTTAGAGAGAACATATGTCTGAAGGATTGAAGCACCTGTTTACAATCCTTCTGTTGATGTTCAGAGAGGCTGCCACAAAAGACAACACCATCTACTGACCCATCATCAGGATTCTGAGTGAGCAGGTCTGGGAGAGGGTCACTCTCTTCCTCCTGTCCCTCATCTATGGCCATGAGCAAGCTCATGTCCTTCCTGTCGACATATGCTTTGAGCCTGTTGACATGGAGCACCCTGTGGGGGCTCCTGGGAGTTCCAAGGTCCACCAGGTAGGTGACCTCTCCCTTTTGCTCAAGAATTGTGTGGGGCCCAGACCATTTGTCTTTGAGTGCTGCTGGGGCCACTGGCTCCAACACCAACACCTTCTGTCCAGGCTGATAAACAGTCAGGACAGCCTTATGGTCATGCCAAGCTTTTTGGAGTTCTTGACTGGCCTTAAGGTTTTCAGATGCCTTCTCCATATACTCAGCCATCCTGGAGCGGAGACCAAGTACATAGTCCACTATGCTGGTTGCAGGCTTTTTGAGAGGTCTCTCCCATCCTTCCTTCACCAAGCACAGGGGTCCTCTTACAGGATGCCCATACAAAAGTTCAAAAGGGCTGAAGCCAACCCCCTTCTGTGGGACCTCTCTGTAAGCAAACAGAAGGCAGGGAATCAGGACATCCCATCTACGCCTGAGCTTTTCAGGTAGTCCATGAATCATCCCTTTTAGGGTCCTGTTGAACCTTTCAACAAGCCCATTGCATTGTGGATTATAGGGTGTAGTGAACTTGTAGTTGACACCACATTCCTTCCACATAGCAGTTAAGTAGCTTGACATGACGTTTGCACCTCTGTCAGAGACAACCTCCTTAGGGAAGCCCACTCTGGAGAACACTCCAACTAGGGCTCTTGCCACAACAGGTGCTGTAGTGGTCCTAAGGGGAATAGCTTCAGGATACCTGGTGGCATGGTCCACTACCACCAGTATATACTTGTGCCCTGATGCTGTCTGGGGTTCCATTGGACCAACAATGTCAATCCCCACTCGTTCAAAGGGCACCCCCACCACAGGCATTGGTATAAGGGGGGCCTTTGTTGTGCCACCTGACTTACCACTGGCTTGGCAAGTGACACAGGAGCGACAAAACTCCTTGGTATCTTCGTTCATGGGAGGCCAGTGAAAGTGTGAGACAAGCCTGTCCCACGTTTTCGTCTGGCCTAAGTGTCCTGCTAAGGGAATCTCGTGGGCCAAGGTAAGAAGGAAACCACGCTGAGACAAGGGGATAACCAGCCTCCTGGTCATGCCAGGCTTGGGGTCTCTTGCCTCAGTGTACAGAAGTCCATCCTCCCAGTATACCTTGTGGGTACCTGTGGCGTTCCCAGCAGCCTCAGCAGCAGCCTGCTGTCTGAGGGGTTCAAGGGAAGGGCAGTCTAACTGGTCCTTCCCCAGGTCTTCTCGTGAGGGTCCCCCTGAGCCCAGAAACTCAACTTGATCAAGTTCGAGTTCTTTAGGTTCAGTTTCACGCAATTCCTGGAGGTCAGCCTCCTCTGAGACTTGATCCTCAACCTGGGGCAAGGGGGAAGGCGATGCCTTAACCCGACTGCTCTTCTTCTTGGGAAGTGTCTGGTCCATTGTTCCAGGATCCAGCACCGGTTCAGTGGGGCATCTTCTGACCTGTGACCTAGTCACAGCAAGCACGTGAGCTGGCAAGCCTAACATCTCCATGTGAGTCCTGTGCTCCACTTCTGACCATTGTGATGACTCCAAATCATTGCCCAACAAACAATCCACTGGGAGGTCTGAACTAACAACAACCTTTTTCTGGCCATTTACCCCTCCCCAGGAGAAAGCAACAATCGCCATACTATGACTGGTAGTGACGTTGCAGGCATTGGTCACCAGGAAATCTGTACCTGGCATGATCTGTCCAGGGTCCACCAAGTTAGGCGTCACCATGGTGACACTGGCACAAGTGTCCCTATAGGCCTGAGCCATTTTTCCATTTATTAAAGGCGTCTGTCGGTACTTGCCCAACCTATTGGGACTGACATCAGGGGACATATCCACATCCCCTGTACAGACGAGGACAGCCTGAGTGAGTGTGCCAACTAAGTTGTCACACCCCTCAGAACCCAAGGTTAACCCAACTAGTCCCTTGGGAGGTGCACTACTACTGCTGGCTGTACTAGGGGGCACAGGTGCCTTAGGGGCTGCAGTAGCAGGAGTCTGCCCTTTTTTCTTGGTGCACTCACTAAACCAGTGAGTTTTACTCTTACAGTATTGGCACCATCTTTTCGATTGGCCTTCTTGATTCTTCTTTTTCTGGGAGGCCTGACCCCCCCCCCCCCTCTTTGGGTTGTTGGGGACCTGTCGAAGACTTCTGGTCATTTTGTTCCCCTTTAGAATCTTTACCCTTCTGGTCTGCTTTCTTCTGACCACCCTGGTTCTGGCCCTGGTTTTGCTTAACCCTTGTTCTGACCCATCTGTCTGCCTTCTTTCCCAATTCTTGGGGAGAGGTCAGATCCGAGTCGACAAGGTGCTGATGCAACAACTGGTTCTGACAATTGTTTAAAATCTGTTCTCCCATGATCAAATTATACAATCCTGTGTAATCAGTAACCTTACTGCCCAGCAACCAGCCCTCCAAAGCCTTAGTGGCACAATCGACAAAATCAGACCTGTCCTGAGACTGAGTTTTCTGGGTATCCCTGAACAGCAACCTGTACTGCTCAGTGATTAGGCCGAACCCATCAATCAGTGTGTTCTTCTGGACCTGGTAATCGTTAGCGTCCTCAGCCCTAGTAGTGAGGAGCTTATCTCTACCTTTACCTTCAAAGGAGAGCCACAAGATAGCTGCCCACTGACTCTGGGGGACGCACTGTACAGTGCAGGCCCGCTCCAAAGCAGTAATCCATTTGTGGATGTCATCCCCTTGCTTAAAGGGGGGCACTATCTTACTCAGGTGTCTAGTGTCTAAACTCCTGTTTTCCCGTGGGGGAATGCTGCCACCAGTGGGGTTCTTCCCACTCAATTCTTGCTCTCTAGCAAAGGCGAGTCTTTCTTTGGCCAGGGCAAGTTCTTCCCTTTCGATCCGCAGATCGACTTCCCGCTCTTTAGCTTCGTACACTCTCCTCTGAGGGAATGTCATCCCTCTTCGAGAAGAGCCTCGAGAGCCATTGGTTCGAACGGATCTATTAGAGCCTCTCGATAGAGACCTAACTCGTCCATTCCCAATGTTAAGCTGGCCTGAGAGGGGCCCCAGGGGTCTCCTAGTACCATTCTTGTGCCGGCTTAAGTTGTCCCTAGTTAGCTGGCTAACCATTACTGGACCTTTGTCTGCCTCGTCCCCAGATGTCTCTGGCTCCTCGTCCTCCTCTTCACCTTCTGCGGAGAGATGGATAAGGTCAGGGTCACCTAGGGTTCCCTCGAGGGGGGGCATATTCCCTTCTGGATGAGAAGGGTCGGTGTTACCAGCCCTCCTAGCATCATAAGTCTCCAAGAGACCAATCAGAAACGGAATGGTAGGGTTTGGACCCTGTTTTAGCTTCCGAGATGTACAGATTTGTCGCATCTCTTGGAAGCTAAGTGCAGCATATCTGGAAGTGAACTGTGGAAGGTCGACTGACACAAGGGGAGACTCAGTGTTTCCTCCTTTGTCCGACATGTTGCTTCTAGTGTGGTGTAAGTGATGCACCTACCTACACTATATGTTTTCCTACTGATCCCTTGCTAAGAGTTGCAGCCAAGGTCTGCTAAGCCTTGAGGAGCTACAACAGCTGGTTCAGTAGAACTCAGAGTATTCTAAGCTAAGTTATATGTACCTGAAGTACTTATGCGATCTTTCACAAGATATTCTTAGGATACGCGTGGTAAAACAACAGCAAGCTCAAATCCCAACCGCTGCTCACCAATGTGAGAAGTTGGCCTGATATGCAGTGCTCACTATTCTAGTGATCACTATGCATCAGTCCAAACGACCCTTATGGTGATTGGTTGTAAGTCAACCTTAGACCAGCTATCCTAGTAGCGTGGATACGAGCAGTCTTCGGGCTAAACTCTAGAGGGCGTGTTAAGCCAGCTGTTATACCATCACATACCCCTTGTACACCAAGCGAAAGGACACCACACAAGTGTTATGAAAATAAACAGTGTATTTATTAGAATCACAACAGCCCTGTACTCTTTATGAGGACAGGGTACTAAGCACACAACGAAACTCTTAGGAAAATACTTCAAGTGCACAACCAATACAAGTGCCCGAGGGCACGGAAGGTTTAGTGTTCTCGGGCGGACCCGATAAGGTAAGTCGGAAGCGGTAGGGACTCGGGACCCTTAAATAAGGAGGCTATGCGGGCACCGAAATGCCGAAGTTACCTAGCCCAAGGGCTGCGGCTGCACAAGTCTTTACAGACGTCGGGAGTCCTCGCTGACGAGCCAGGAGCCGGAATAAAGGAGTTGCTGGCCGGCGACCAGCGGAGATAGTTCGTAGAGATCCAAGCCTGGATCAGAGATGGATGACACCTGAAAGCAGAGGGGACCAAGTTCGTACTACTAGCCAGTAGTCAGAGGGTACCAGGAGGGCACCCGATGATAGTCACCTCGACTAGGTGAGAGGGCGACGCTCGGCTCTGCAGTCTCACCGACCAGGAGGCGTTGTCGGCGACCAGGATGGAGGTGCAAGCTGTCCCACGAAGGTTGATGCTGTCGGCGTCGCTGGGCCCAGGATTGGGGCAACAAGCCTTGGCAAATTCAGGGCCACGTGGTGGACCTAAAATGGCGTCTTGAGTGGACCAGGAGGGTCCGGGGTGCTCCTCTTTGAAAAGGGAGCAAGGGTCAGTCTGGAGCAATTAGACCAACAGCGTTGTTGTCGGACGTCGTCGAGAAGGCCACAAGCCAGCGGCTAGTAACCAGACAACGTGATGAGCGGCAACAGCAGAAGGGCCCCCGAAGATCGTGGAGATGCTGGGGGGCTGAACTTTGATGCTGGAGCTGCTCAGGGTCGGGGCTTCTCGGACCCCAAAGCACTCACCAGAGGATCCCTCGACGGTCGTGCTGGTTAAGAAATCGTGCAGGTTTTGATGATGGCCGGTCCCTCGAGGTCTCGTCGCACCCACGGATCTCAGCTGAGCTGACGATGTGGGTAGAGGTCAGAGGTGCCAGGGAAGCCGGTTCTCGTCGAGCTGGGCAGTCGGATTCCTGAGGAAGGACTTGCAGCAAACCGCAGAGTTCTTAGATGGCGCCTGCGGATGCAGGGTGACTACTCCTTAGTCACAAGGGAGAAATCTTGAGAAGAGTCTTGAATGTCCTTTCGTAGAAAGTAGTTCTTGATTCAAAGATGATCTAATTTGGAAGGGTCCCCGCTCCTGCCTTTATCCTAAAGAAAGGGGTGGGTACGTGACCAGGTCCTGCCCTAGGGGTGGGACCAGAAAGGGGGGTGGTTACACCCCTCTCCCATGTCGGACTTTCCCCAGGTCAGGGGCTGGGGTACCCCTGGAACTGGTTCTAGCCGGCAGATGCATAGTGAGCACCGGGGTGCCACTCCGCAGTCACCATCCTGTAAAGCCCTGCCTACCCAGGATACACAAAACCCTGTCTGGGATGGTGCGAGTAATGCCCCAGACAGGAAACCCTTTGTCCAAGCTCTCCTCGCATGTCTTGATAACGCGATACCGAAGTTAGCGATATAGGATGCGTTATCATGGAACAGCCATTGGGTCTTGGTTCCGTAAGCTGCAATCGGGCTCGGCTCGTGCCAGAGCCCAATTCACACGATTCACGCACTCTGCCTTCAGGATTGTCAAGGCCTGCCATAGGAGTGACTGATAGGAACTCGGGTGTCCATTTGAGGGTTAGATATAGGTATACTATATCTAAAGCAAAGGGCGAGTACGCCACCTTGCCCCAGCTGTCGTGCAGCCAGTTGTGTCAGATTTAGATGGCCATCCATGGGTGGCATAATACATGCTTCAGCCCCTGGTAGGCCCTGGGTACACCGATGCCCTGAGTGACAGGGTCTGACAAGGTGGCCCAGTTCCAATTGAGTAATGCACCTAAGGTACACATGTCAATTTAGCGAGAGAACAGCTAGGCTGTGGGTCTGATTGGCAGGCCCACAGCCAGGGAAAATCGTAAACCGGTGAAACAAAAGCAAAAAATCTGGGTGATCATAGGATTGCAGACCCTACTCTCCTACAAGGAGTCATTGGAGGGTTAACGGAGAAAATATCTCCAGAACTAGGGAAAGCCAAGGTCGGCGAAGTTTCCGAAGCACACTGAAGCAATGAGAAGTGTGTCAGTGGGTAGTAGCCCTAGTGCAGCGGGGCAGGTAGTTGTATTTAGAGTTTCGGGGGCTTACCTATTCAGAGCGGTCAAATTCATAGTTGCTCCTCAGTCGAGCAGTATACCTGACGTTGGCGGGCTCGATGGCCAATAGACCCGACAGCTGGGAAATCAGAGTGTGGTGGTGACGCCGGGAGTTAATGCCGGGTTATGGAGCATGCGGAAAGTGAGGGAGGACTACCGGGTGCCTGCGGCGGCCATGTTGGAATGGGGTCGTATTTCGAACCGTTCAGCCAGACAGGGTGGAAACCAGTGATGGGTGAAAGACAGGGTTGACGAGTGGCACAGTGGTACATATAAACCATAGATCTCTACATGTTAAGGCTAACATTTGACATTTTTGGAAGAACCAAAACATTTTCCATTACTGTACGTGACTCAGAAGTGCAGTCATATTTCATATTAAGGATTTAAGCAGTTAGAGTTTTGGACAGAGCGGATTCAAAGAAGTCCCGCCCAATCCTCTGTCCGATTTAGTCCATTCTGAATTGTGTCCAACAAAATTTAGCATTTAAGTTCCTCCTTATTGAGTAATTGGGACATGTTTCCTCCTCTTGGTGGCAACTTCAAGACTTTCAAAATGGTCCAGCGGAGGTCATCTACCTTGTGATTGGCATTGATGAAATGTTCCACTATTGGGGCATTGGGGGTGCGACATCGGATGCGGCTTCTATGCTGGCAAATGCGTGTCTTGATTTTCTGTGATGTTTGCCCAACATACAATTTGCTGCAAGGGCACTGAATCAGATACATGACATTGCTCGTGTTGCAGTTAGAGAGGGTGAAACTTTTAAAGGTGACATTGTTAAAAATCATGGATTTACCCTCAATGGTCAGATCACACACGCTGCAACTGCCACACTTCACGTGCCCAACAATGAGGGACAGACCCCATACATCCTCAAGTGTGGAAGAGTGAGTAGGATTAGGAAGGGCTGCCCGAACCAGATGATCCTTCAAGTTTTTGCTTTTTTAAAAACTTTTGATACATATTAAATAAAATTTCCAGGCCCGGCTGGGTACTGGAATAATCAGATATAGCACTGATTCGAGTCTATATGTATCATTGTAAATGTTACCAAAATATCCTAAGGACCTTTGTTCTCTAGAATAGATTTGGATGGCCAGCCAGGGGTGGCATCATACATGCTGCAGCCCCTGGTAGGCCCTGGGTGCACCTATGCCCTGGGTACCTAAGGTACACTGTACAGGGGCTGAGAAGGTGACTCAGTATCCAATTAGATATGTACCTAGAGTACTTGGAATCCATTTTACAGAGACAGCAGTGGGCCTGGGGTCCTGAATAGCAGGGCCCCAGGTCAACTAATTCGAAAAACCAGCAAAACACCAGGCAAAAAGTTGGGGGCACCCATAGTCAGATATCCACCTTCCTACACTTACCGTGGGAATATTTGCACCACCCCCCCCCCCCCCCCCCCCCCACTGGACTACACCATTGATGTTTCACTGTCCCCTTAGTTGACGTTCCGGACGTTTGTCTGTCTTAATCTGTATTTATTGAGCTGCTCGCCACCCTTCAACCCGAGCCATATGCCCCATTATTCTATGAAAATTGGATTCCTTGCCCTCTCCTCTAGAGTCCCCGCAATTGCCTTTTGCCATGTGTTTGTGTGGTTTGTCTGTTGTACGTTCATTCACCAACATTTTAAAATGAAACCTATTCCGCCCTTTTTTTGATTCTACTTTGTGCGCACAGATACACTGAGAATTGGTTAACCTGAATGCAAGATGGAAGCTCCGATGTGTACTGTTATATTGCTGACTGTCATAGCGGCCGGCCCGATGGGTTGTAGGCAGACGCTGTGTATTGTGCATAAAAGAAATAAAGGTTTAAAAAAAAAATAATAATAATAATATCATCTGTGCATTAAAGTCCGATTAGGGATTTAAAAAAAAAGAAATAAAAAAGGACACGGAGTCTGCCAGGTCCTTAGGGACCCTTCAATACCGGAAGTCTCCTTTTAAGGGAGGCAGAGATGGTACCTATAGGGGGTCCTTCCAACAACAGCGCTATTCCTCCACGGGCTCAGGTTCCCAGCAATACCGTCAGCCCTATCAACAGCGTCAGGGCCAGTCAGCAAACTACTCCAGGCCTTACAATAAGGGGAAACAGGCTGGACGAGGACGGGACTCGACAAAGCGCCAATAGCGTCCTCCTGGCTCTTCCTACTGGACCCTCCTTCAAGAAATCATCGGTTGGAGGCAGGGTCACCAAATACCTTCAAAACTGATCCAGGATAACATCGGACCGTGGGGTGCTCAACATCATTCGGAAAGGGCATACTTTGGAATTCACGCAAGTCCCTCCACCCAAGCCCCCGGCAGCCATTCTGTCGAAACACCAGCGTCTCCTGCGACTTGAGGTCCAACAGATGCTCTGGAAGGGAGCGGTAGAGCCGGTTCCCTCAAACCAAAGGGGACAATGATTTTATTCCAGGTTCTTCCTGGTGAGGAAAACGCTAGAAAAATGGGGCCCCATTTTAGACCTCAGGGAGCTAAACACCTATCTCACTTCCATGTCCTTCCGGATGGTCTCTCTCCAGGACATCTTGAAGCTCGTCAATCTGGGGGATTTCTTGGCCACGCTCGATCTCGAGGATGCATATTTCCACGTTCAGGTTCACCCAGCACACAGAAGGTTTCTGCGATTCACAGTAGCCAAGAGCCATTTTCAGTTCAGGGTTTTACCCTTTAGACTCAGCTCAGCCAAGAGAATTTTTACAAAGGTGCTGGCGCCAGTAGCAGCTTTCCAGCGAACGAACCATTTCCAAGTCTTCTCCTACCTGGACAACTGGTTGCTGAAAGCTCCGTCCAGGGAGGCAGCGCTGGAGGCTGTACAAGCTTGTACGAATTTGTTTCAGAATCTAGGCCTCACTCTGAACAACGAGAAGTCCTCTCTGGTCCCCTCCAAAAAGGCTCGCTTCCTGGGGTCCCTCTTGGATTCAAAGCTCTCAAGAGCCTTCCCTACTCTGGAAAGGAGGGAAAAATTACAGACCTTGGCTCGGGACTTACGGGCAAGAAGGTGTCTTTCTGTACGCTGATACAAATCTCTACTGGGGTGATTTCATTGTGTATTCCCCTGATTCCCCATTGCAGACTGAGAATGCGTCCTCTGCAGGAGGAACTGGACAACCAGTGGTAACAGGTCCACGGTTCATTCGAGGATATGGTGACGGTCACTCCAAGGATGAAAGACGCAACCTTATGGTGGACAAATCAAAACAACTTGTCCCAAGGTCTATTCTTCGTAAGCGACCCGTCCCCACATGTAGTGACAACGGACGCGTCGTTGGAGGGTTGGGGAGCAGTGATGCAAGACCTACATGTCAGCGGTCATTGGTCGCCCCAGGAGAAATGTCTCCACATCAACCTTTTAGAGCTGAGGGCGATAAGACTGGCTCTGCAAGCTTTTCTTCCTCGCCTGGAAGGTTCGCAAGTGCTTATCAGGACGGACAACACCACGGCCATGCACTACGTGAACAAGGAAGGAGGAACGAGATCTCGTCCTTTGTCACAAGAAGCTCAACAGATCTGGGAATGGGCGATCCTTCAGAGGATATCGCTGAAGGCAGAAAAATTACCAGGGGTCCTAAACGAAAACGCCGACAGACTGAGCAGGTCATCCTCAGTCAGCCACGAGTGGGAATTGAATCAGACTGTTTTGGAGGAGATCTTCAGCCAATGGGGCAGGCCGGAGATCGATCTTTTTGCCACTCCGACCAACAAGAAATGCTGGTCTTACGCAAGCAGGCTTCACCATCGAGGTTCTCTGGGGAGTGCGCTTTCGATAGCATGGTCGAGGCCATTTGTCTACGCTTTTCCTCCCATACCTCAGATCCCACGACTTATTAGGAAAATCAAGGTGGAGCCGTGCAGGATGATCCTGATAGCCCCGGCTTGGCCGAGGCAGTTCTGGTACACGGAGCTCCATCTGTTGTCGATAGCTCCTCCCCATCCTTTGAGGGTTCTGGCGGATCTTCTCACAATGTCCGACGGACAAATTTGGCACCCAGATCCACAGTTGTTACACCTGACTGCATGTCTCCTGAGCAGCAAGAGTTTATGAACCTGCCCTTATCAAGAGAGATTAAGGATGTTCTGTCCCAGGCAAGGGCTCCTTCAACGAACAGGACTTACCGCCTTAAGTGGAAAAGATTTTGTTGCTGGTGTAGGAAAGAAACCATTGATCCTTTCACTTCCAAGCCTCATCAGATCCTCCCTTATCTGCTGTCCTTGGCTAAGTCGGGACTAGACCATTCATCGATTAAGGTCCATTTGGCTGCTTTAACAAGGTTAAGCAGGACAGGGTCTGGTCCTTCCTTGTGCTCTTCCCGGATTATCAAGCATTTTCTTAAGGGCTTGTTCAGGGTCTATCCACCAGTGAGACCGCCCCCTCCTACATGGCATTTAAATCTAGTCCATTCTCAACTCATGAAGGGCCCATTTGAACCAATCCATCGTTCTGACATGAAATTTCTTTCGTGGAAATTGGCTCTCCTCCTTGCTCTCACGTCGGCTAGGCGTGTTGGAGAATTGCAGGCTTTGACCATCCAAGAACCTTTCCTTCAATTCAAGAGAAACACTGCTCATGAGAATTAATCCTAGGTTTATGCCTAAGGTTCCCTCGGATTTCCACTTGAATGAACCGGTCATTCTGAAGGCGTTCTTTCCTCAACCTACTACGCCAGCAGAAAGAGCATTGCGTTCCCTGGATGTGCAACAGTGCTTGAAATTCTATTTAGAACGTACTAAAGGTTTTCACAGCTATTTGTTGCCTTCGGAGGTCCAGGTAAGGGCCTTCCGCTATCCAAACAGGGTGTTTCAAGATGGATCACGAGTGCCATTCTGCATTGTCACAAGGCTGCAGGAAAAACTCTAACTGGAAAGATCCGAGCACATTCCACAAGATCTGTGGCTTCTTCAACAGCCCTCTTCGCGGGGGTACAGATTAAAGACATTTGCAGAGCTGCTACCTCAGACATCACATGTATTGTCTAAAATTGCTACTTTCACTGATCTAGATGCTGACCTGTCTACGTGCATTGCAACTTCAGTCAGTAATATTGTTTTTTCCTATTCACTGAGTAGGTTGCCAAGAATACGGACTGTTCAAGGTTATTTCTGACTGGAAAAAGGTTCACTTTGTGTGTTTTTCTTCATTCAGCAGCTAAAATTATCTGCTTAATAATCACATAATTTGTTCGATTTCCAGCATTGGTTCCTTCACAGATTCACATGATTGTATTAGTCCCCATCATCAAGTTGGAAGACGCGCAGTAACTTTAAAATAGAAGTTTACGACTTGAACGTGTCTGAAAAACTTACACAGTGTCACTTTAGTAGCACAATCACCTTATTTGAAAAATCTCAACTTCAGCCAGTGATGGTTTTTAAAAAAAAAAAATTGAGAGTTCATAGATACATTACATGCAAAATTTCACATCAGATTTAGAAAGTGCAAAATACATTATGCAAAACAGGCAGGCTGTCAATGTACCGTAATACAAATACGAATTCTAAGAGAAGATCTTTCTTTTAAAGTGCAATGTGCATAGTGCAATATATCAATATTAAAAGAAAAGCAATACTTTACAGCAATACGTATACAAAAGAGAAAGAAGTTAAGAATCCACAGTGGCTAGCATTCAAACACTCTCCAATATTTATCATAATTTCTAAGGGCCCCTGACCTCAGTGCATATTTTTTTTCCCTTCCCTGAATCCTGGATATTTTCGCCTTCCATGCATTAAGAATCAGTACTTTATCTATTTGACGCCCCACAACTTTGAAATTTCACCAGCCACCACTGTTAAGGACCCTGTCCATGCTAGAATTATTACTCCTAGAGTAGACAAGAAATATAAATCTTCCCCCACAGATCCCATTTTTATTAAGGGTCAGTTACCACTTGACTCTTTAGTGGTGTCAAATCTCAGAAAGAGAGCTAATTTTTTGTTTGAATATTTTTATTAATGTGTTTTTGATATCTGAAAGAAACACATTAGTATTAGATTCCTTACCTTAGAATATCCCCAGGCGTCAGTCTGGATCCGGAAACTTTGGCGTAGCAGTACCCCTGCGCGTCGGTAGGCGGCTCCGCGTCCGTCGTTGGCGTCGTGCGCCGTGATGACGTCGCTGGAGTATATAGACGCCGCGCGCTGACGTCAGTTCTTCTTTTTTCCACGCCAGTTAGCGCAGATCCGAAGAGCAGTACTCCGGTCTTTTGACCAAGTTTTTTGATCTTTTTTGATCTTTGAATCTTCTACGGTGCCCGTAGGATGCCCGGTTTTAAGAACTGTGACGACTGTGACCGGACGATGTCGGTCACGGATCATCACCGGCTCTGCCTCTGGTGCCTGGGCCCCGACCACGACGTGGACGCTTGCGTCGACTGCCGGGCCTTGACTAATAAAGCTAGGCGGGAGCGGTCCCGCAAGCTGCTCGAGCTCCGGGTGTCGGCCCCGCGTCGAGAGCGGTCCCGGTCCGGCCGGAGGTCGAGGGAGCGTTCGAGGGAGCGATCAAGGGAGCGGTCGCGGAGCCATCACGGACGCTCCGGGAGTCGTCACCATTCTTCTGGTTCCTCAGGTAGGAAACACAAAAAGTCGGGGTGTCGTCATCGTACCCCCGACTCCCCCCGACGCTCGCACGAGACGGCCGGGGGTTCGGGTGACCCCACCCCCGCGGCTCCGCGTGAGTCGCCGACGCGGCCTGCTCCATACCCTGCGGTCCCTGGGCAAGGCGCGTACCCCGAGGAGATTGAGGCGTTCCTCGTGGCCATGAGGGCCCTTTCTTCTCCGGCGGGTTCCGCGGCGCCTTCGAGCCCTGTGAACCCGTCTGGGGGCCCTAGCGGCTCGGGTGACCCTGCCTCGACGCCGTCAGGTGCTCCGGCCCCGGCGCCGCCGACGGCTCCGATCCCGGCGCCGCAGGGGCCCTCGGGGTAGACGCCGGCTGGTCAACCGGCCTCTCCGGCGCCGATTCCATCGGGGCAACCTGTGGCGGCGCCGGTCCCCCGGCGCCGGCTCCGGGCGGCGCCGTCCCCATTCCCTCTCCGAATCCGGACGCGGAGTCGGATCGACGCCGGCCTCGACGCCGATGGGGTCTGTGAACCCCGAGGAGCCGGTCTACATCGTTGACTCCGAGTATGGTGAGGATGTAGAATACGGAGAGGGGTGGGAGGGGTTCGAGGACCCTCTGACACGCGAGTGTCAGTATGACATGGACTGGACAGGTGACTTGGGTGACGCCAGTGGTCTGGATGACTCCCCCAACCCTGGTTTTGTCTCGCCTTCTACCGTGGCTACGGAGGAAGGGGCTGCCTATTCAGTGGTGTTGAAGAGGGCTGCCAAGGCCTTACACCTTGAGCTCCCCGTCGCGGCCGTGAGGACTAACATCCTCACCGAGGTACTCAAACCGCAGTCATGCCCACAGGAGCCACTGCTGCCGTTTAACGAGGCCTTAACGGACGTTCTTTTGGGCACGTGGTCCAGGCCCGCTTCAGGTTCGCCTGTTGATAGGAACGTGGCCAGACGCCACCGTCCGTGTGCGGACGACCCCAAGTTTCTGTCCACCCACCCCACCCCTGAGAGTCTGGTGATCCAGGCCTCCACCTTCCAGACCGCATTCCCGTCGGCCCCGCCCGACAGGGAATCGAAGAGGTACGACCAGTATGGCAAGAAGGTCTTCTCGTCCCTGAGTCTGGGACTGTGGTCTTGTAACACCGCTTGCCTCTTGGGCCGTTACACCCACTCTCTGTGGGACACGGTCGCGGAACTGCTGCCTGAATGCCCCGCGGAGGTACGGGCCAAGCTCGGCAAATCCATGATTGAAGGCCGAGATGCAGCAAGATATTCCATCAGGTGTGGTCTTGATACGACCGACTCGCTGGGCAGAGCGATGTCCACGACGGTGGCGATTCGTCGCCACGCCTGGCTGAGATCCGCCAACTTCTCGGCTGATGTCCAGAATGCTTTGATGGACATGCCGTTTGATGGCAGTGCCTGTTCGGCGACAAAGCGGACCACGCGCTGGAGCGCTTTAAGGACTCCAGGGTCACGGCCAAGTCCTTAGGTCTCTCGACCCAGCGCCAGCAAACGGGTTCGTTTCGCTCCTTTCGTGGCCAAGGAAGGGGCGGTCCCACACGTGCTGCCAGCCACGGGCCACAACAGAATTATCAACGTGGTGGCGGCCGTGGAAACCGCCGTGGTGGCGGTCGGGGACAGCGGCGAGGTCAGGCCACACCTCCTCCCGCAGCATCTGCCACTAAATCCTCCTAGTCCGAGCTTTCAGGCCCATGTGACACCGGTGGGAGGCAGGGTTCGCCATCACCTCTCCCACTGGCGCACAATACCATCGGACAGGTGGGTGCTGCAGCTCGTCCGAAGGGGCTACTCCCTCCCCTTCGAGACAACACCTCAAGCCATGCCACCGCAGAACCACCGTGTGTCGGGGGACCACTTGGCACTTCTGAAAGAGGAAGTTACGGCCCTCTTGACCAAGGGGGCCATCGAGCGCGTTCCTGGGCCAGAAGTAGGTCGTGGTTGCTATTCCCACTACTTTCTGGTACCCAAGAAGGACAAAGGGGGCCTACGTCCTATCTTGGATCTAAGGAATGTCAACGGCTTCCTCCGGAAGGAGAAGTTCAAGGTGTTGACGTTGGCTCAGGTCTTGGCTGCTCTAGACCCACAAGACTGGATGGTAGCGTTGGACTTGCAGGATGCGTACTTTCACATCCCCGTCCTGCCGGCCCACCGGCGTTACCTGCGGTTCACAGTAGGCCTCGAGCATTTTCAGTTTATCGTGCTCCCCTTCGGCCTTACCAGCGCCCCACAGGTGTTCACCTAAGTGATGGCGGTGGTCGCAGCTCATCTGCGCAGATTGGGGGTCTCAGTCTTCCCCTATCTAGACGACGGGTTGTTGAAAGCGGGCTCGCCCCAGACAGTCGTCGGCCACCTTCAGATGACGGCAGATCTCCTGCACCAGCTGGGGTTCTCCATCAATGTGCCGAAATCACACCTGTGCCCCTCTCAAAAGCTCCTTTTCATCGGAGCGGTTCTCGACTCAGCGCAGTTTCGGGTCTATCCTCCGGAACGGCGAATCCAGGATATACAGGCTTTGATTCCCATCTTTCAGCCGTTATCCCGGGTTTCGGTCAGGTTGACGCTGCGGCTGCTGGGGCTGATGGCTTCCTGCATCCTTCTGGTGCATCACGCCAGGTGGCGGATGCGGGCTCTGCAGTGGGACCTGAAGTTTCAGTGGGCCCAGCATCAGGGCAACCTGTCCGACCATGTCTTGATCTCGGAGGGCACTGCGAGACAACTGCTGTGGTGGCTTACGGACCGCGATTGGGTCAGAGGCAGATCCCTCTCCCTTCCCCAACCGGAGCACGTTGTTGTGACGGACGCGTCCCTCCAGGGCTGGGGAGGCCACTTGGGAGAGGCAGAGATCAGAGTCCCGGCTCCATATAAACCTGCTGGAGCTGCGGGGGATTCGTTTGGCACTGAAAGCGTTCCTCCCCTTTGTCAACGGGAGTATAGTGCAGGTGTTCACGGACAACACCACCGCCATGTGGTACTGCAACAAACAAGGCGGGATGGGGTCGTGGACCCTCTGCCAGGAGGCTCTGCGCCTCTGGCAATGTCTGGAACGTCAGGGAGTGACTCTGACGGTTCAACACCTGGCAGGTTCTCTGAACGCCAGGGCGGACGAACTCAGCCGTCGGTGCTCGATGGATCACGAATGGCATCTGAACTCGGACGTGGTGCAAGGCCTCTTTCGGCAATGGGGAGAGCCTTGGTTAGATCTATTTGCCACCGAAGAGAACGCGCAATGTCATCAGTTCTGCGCGTTGGAGTTTCCAAGACGGCACTCGCACGGCGACGCCTTTCGGCGCGAGTGGAGTTGCGGTCTGTTATACGCCTTTCCGCCTATACCACTTCTGCCCAGAGTGCTGAAGAAGATCAGGTGCGACCGGGCCCAAGTCATCCTTGTGGCTCCGGACTGGGCTCGAAGGTACTGGTATCCCGAGCTACTCAGCATGTCAGTCGGTCCCCCGATCCGCCTGCCCCTTCAGGAGGACCTTCTGTCGCAGCAGCAGGGGACGGTCCTCCACCCGAACCTGTCCAGCCTCCACCTCCATGCGTGGAGATTGAGCGGCGGCAGTTGAGGCCATTTGACTTGCCTCCTGAAGTTTGTGATGTAATTCTGGCAGCCAGGCGTTCCTCCATGAAATCGGTATACGCCTGTCGGTGGAACAAGTTTGTGGCATGGTGCACAGCAAAGGCTGTGGATCCTCTCTCTGCCCCTCTTCCGGAGGTTCTTCTCTTCCTTCTTTCTCTTGCCCAGCAGGGCTCTGCTCTGGGCACTATCAAGGGCTACCTTTCTGCCCTTTCAGCCTTTCTAAGGCTACCTGATCAGCCTTCTTTGTTCAAGTCCCCCATTGTGACAAGATTCTTGAAGGGCATCACTCACATGTATCCACCTGTTCCGTTTGTGATGCCTCAGTGGGACTTGAACCTTGTTCTCATGTTCTTGATGTGTGCTCCCTTTGAGCCACTTCATTCCTGTCCTCTCCGTCTCCTGACCTTAAAGACAGCCTTCCTGGTTGCCATCACCTCTGCCAGGAGGTTGAGTGAGCTCCAGGCTCTTTCTGTCAAACCTCCTTTCTTGTCCATTCATCCAGATAAGGTGGTTCTGAGAACTAGACCTTCTTTCCTGCCCAAAGTTGTCTCTGCTTTTCACATCGGGCAGTCCATCACCCTCCCTTCCTTCTTCCCGCGTCCGCATCCTTCAAAGGATGAAGAGCGGCTCCATCGTCTGGACCCAAAACGTGCGCTTTTATTTTACATGGATCGCACACGCCAGTTCCGGGGGGATGACCAACTGTTTGTTGGCTACGTGGGTGCGAAGAAGGGACGGGCGGTACATAAACGGACCATCTCTCGGTGGGTCGTTCTGTGCATCAAAGCGTGCTACTCTTTGGCTCGGAAGGAGCCTCCTATTGGGCTGAGGGCCCATTCCACTCGGGCCACGGCGGCTACTACTGCCCTGGGCTGGGGGGTCCCCTTGCAGGACATTTGCCAGGCGGCTACGTGGGCCTCGCTGCACACCTTTGCGAGGCACTACTGCCTGGACAGTCAAGTCCGGAGGGATGGCTTCTTTGGCCGTTCTGTCCCCCAGGACTTTCTGGTGTAGGAATGTATTGGTTCGCAGACCCACCACCGGGGTTGGTATTGCTGGGGTATCTATTCTAAGGTAAGGAATCTAATACTAACGTGTTTCTTTCAGTTGAACAAGTTACTTACCTTCGGTAACGATATATCTGTAAGAAACATTACTTAGTATTAGATTCCTTACCGACCCACCCATCCTCCCCGTTCTGCGAACTGATACCTAGGGTTAAGGACATCCCTTTCAGGGCCCTAGTTTCAATGGCACCAGTGTTGGTTCTCACATGGCTCTGCGTGTTCTGGCGCGGAAAAGCTGTGTGCAAAGAACTGGCGTCAGCGCGCGGAGGCGGCATCTATATACTCCAGCGACGCATCACGGCGCACGACGCCAACGACGGACGCGGAGCCTCAGGGGACGCCTGCAGACGACGCCTACCGACGCGCAGGGGTACTGCTACGCAAAAGTTTCCGGATCCAGACTAACGCCTGGGGATATTCTAAGGTAAGGAATCTAATACTAACTAATGTTTCTTACAGATATATTGTTACCGAAGGTAAGTAACTTGTTCATTAGGTTACATGAATGTGACACATAGGATAAAGTCCCACAGCAATCAGGCTAGTGCTTTTATCATTCGTTATACACATTTCTCATGCCCAAGCAAAGGGGAATGAAATTTAACATATGCATCCAATAATGTACGCAAGGATTACTATAAAAAACAACAGTACTGCACAATGGACGCCAATATCATATTCTCCCTGCATGGCAAGGAAGTAAAATTAGACATCTTTCACCAAAACCACACAGTGCAGGTGCTAGGCAAAGCATATAATAGCCAGCAGGCGTGCCTAAGGCAAGGCAGTGCTGGCCCAGTTCCGTCAACAGGTATTATTCCGGGCAGGGAATACGCCAGAGCATGTGCGATTTGGACATTAGGCGCGTTCCCATGTGTCAAGGCGTGGCTACCCCGTCATAATGTTCCCATTCATGTTATTGTGTCATCTGTTCAGCTTCCAAATAGTTCACACTCACTACTGGGAACCTCAGTGTGTCAGCACCTTGTAAATCTCGCTAGTGGACTTTGGACTAAGCCCTGAGGGAGCCATAACTGAGGCAACATTCAATATCCCATTATGAGGATAATATACCCAAATCTATACTCAAGAAATCAGGAACCGAACAATATACAAATCAGAACAGATTAAAAATCAAATGTGTGTGTGTGTAGGGTGCGCGTGCTTCCGTCCGGAGTGTGAATTGGCTAATGCAACGGCGGCCGCCGAGGGGGGGGGGGAGAAAGGAAGGGGGGAAGGGGGAGACGCTGTCTGCGTGGCAACAGTCAGGATCGCGCGGATGTGACTGTGAGAAGTTGGCCTGATATATAATGTTCACTATTCTAGTGAGCACTTTGTATCAGTCCAAACAACCCTTATGGTGATTGGTTGTAAGTCAACCTTATAGACCAGCTATCCTAGTAGCGTGGATACGAGCAGTCTTCGGGCTAAACTCTAGAGGGCGTGTTAATCCAGCTGTTATACCATCACATATACCCCTTGAACACCAAGTGAAAGGACACCACACAAGTGTTATGAAAATAAACAGTGTATTTATTTAGATCACAACAGCCCTGTACTCTTTATGAGGACAGGGTACTAAGCACACAACAAAACTCTTACGAAAATACTTCAAGTTGCACAATTTACACAAATGCCCGAGGGGCACGAAAAACCATATACTCTAAAAGTGGAATGCGAAATTACTAGCAGGTAAGTACTGTACTAATAGGCTTTGGAATCGCTAGGACTTGACTACTGAACCTTCAGATTACTAATAGGAGGCCTAGGGGACTCGGGTGCAGAGTGTGCACTCTCGCGCGTGATGCGGGACAAAGTCTCTGGGAGCTAGTAAAAGCAAAGTTAGTGTTCTCGGGCGAACCCGACCTGGTGGGAGGAAAATGAAAGTGGATCCCGACCCTTGGATAGTGAGGCTATGCTGGGGCACCGAAATGCCGAAGTTACCTAGCCCAGGGGCTGCAGCTGCATATGTCTCAAAAGACGTCGGGAATCCTCGTAGACGGACCAGGAGCCTGAAGGAAAGGAGTTGCTGGCAGGCGACCAGTGAAGATAGTTCGAGTGATCCAAGCCTGGATCGAAGATGGATGACACCTGAAAGCAGAGGGGACCAAGTTCGTGACTACTAGCCAGTAGTCAGGTGGCACCAGGAGAGCACCGGATGGTAGTCACCTCGACTAGGTGAGTGGGCGACGCTGGGCTCTGCAGTCTCACGGACCAGGAGGCGTTGTCGGCGACCAGGATGGAGGTGCGAGCTGTCCCACGATGGATGATGCTGTCGACGTCACTGGACCCAGGATTGGGGCAACAAGTCTTGGCAAATTCAAGCCCACACGGTGGACTCAAAATGGCGTCTGGTGTGGACCAGGAGGGTCCGGGGTGCTCCTCTTTTGGAAGGGAGCAAGGGCGAGTCTGGAGCAACCAGACCAGCAGCAGTGATGTCGTCGGGTGTCGTTAAGAAGGCCACAAGCCAGCGGGCTAGTAGCCAAACAACGCGGTGAGCAGCAAAAAGCAGAAGGGCCCCACGCAGATCGTGGAGATGCTGGGAGGCTGAACTTCGGTGCTGGAGCTGCTCAGGGTCGGGGCTTCTCGGACCCCAAAGCACTCACCAGAGGATCCCTCGGCGGTCGTGCTGGATAAGAGTCGTGCAGTTCAGATGATGGCCGGTCCCTCGAGGTTTCGTCGCACCTACGGTTCTCAGCTTAGCTGTAGAGGTAGGTAGAGGTCAGAGGTGCCAGGGAAGCCGGGTCTCGTCGTGCTGGTCGGTCGGATTCCTGAGGAAGGACGTGCAGCAAACCGCAGAGTTCTTAGATGGTGCCTGCGGATGCAGGGTGACTACTCCTTAGCAACAAGGGAGAAATCTTGAGAAGAGTGTTGAGTTTCCTTTCGTAGAAAGTAGTTCTTGATTCAAAGATGATCTAATTTGGAAGGGTCCCCGCTCCTGCCTTTATCCTAAAGAAAGGGGTGGGTACGCAACTAGGTCCTGCCCTAGGGGTGGGACCAGGAAGGGGGGTGGTTACACCCCTCTCCCATGCTGGACTTTCCCCAGGCCAGGGGCTGGTGTGCCCCTGGAACTGGTTCTAGCCGGCAGATGCGTAGTGAGCACCGGGGTGCCACTCTGCAGTCACCTTCCTGTAAAGCCCTGCCTACCCAGGATACACAAAACCCTGTCTGGGATGGTGCTAGCACCGCCCCTGACAGGAAACCCTTTGTCCAAGCTCTCCTCACTGGAAGGACTCCCAGCAGCAGGAGGTCAGACTCGTGTCTGTGGTGGCAGCATCCATTTTGTGGAGCTGAGGCTTCAGTTAACTTTAACCGTGGTTCACAGTTACATACATGTCGTGTCCCTCTAGAAGTGTGGAATGCTAACCCCGTCGCCAGAATTGGCGAGGGGTTAGTATTCCAATTCGTATGACACCTTACTCGACATGTTTTGATAAAGCAATACCAAACATATCATTTAACCGCGAGGATTATAATGCACTTAAGAGTATATGGTATGCGTTATCATGGAACAGCTATTAGGACTTGGTTCCGCAAGCTGCAAATGGGCTCAGCTCATGCCAGAGACTCATTTCACACGATTCCAAGCACTCTGCCTTCAGGATTGTCAAGGCCTGCCATAGGAGTGACTGATAGGAATCTGTGTGTCCATTTTTAGGGTTAGATATAGGTATACTATATCTAATGCAAAGGGTGATTACACCACCTTGCCCCAGCTGTCGTGCAGCCAGTTGTGTCAGATTTAGATGGCCATCCAGGGGTGGCGTAAGACATGCTTCAGCCCCTGGTAGGCCCTGGGTACACCTATGCCCTGAGATACAGGGTCTGATAAGGCTGCCCAGTACCAATTGGAAATGTACCTAAGGTACATGGAATCCATTTTAGAGAGTGAGCAGTAGGCCTGGGGTCCTGATTGGCAGGGTCCTAGGCCAACTAAGTCAGAAAACCAGCAAAACACCAGGCAAAAAAGTTGGGGGTAACCATAGTCGGGTATCTACCTTCCTACACAACCTCCCCCCCCCCCTCCCCAAACGAAAGGAGATAAGGCTATCCTTGTCCAGGTAAGCCTATATTGCCTGAGTGGCCATATGAGGTGGTACATGCACTGGCATGGTTACCCCCTGTATCATGGTCCACTAAGCAATCCCTCACCCTAAGGGTATCTGAGGGTCTCCACCATAGGGAATCACTACCTGTGGGGTGCTTTGGCAAAGTAAAAGGCTGGTGTGGGAATGGAGCACTGAAGTGAGACTCCACTACTGGTGGGCTCAACTTCCTCCAATCACTATCCACCATATGTGCCTTTCTTTCCAGTACTGAGTTGCTATGAGCTCTCAGGGTCAACCTCTGGCTACCTAAAGCTGGAGGCTGAGTCCCTCTGTTTGGCTTACTGCAGGGACAGGTCAGGTTTGGGATTTTTAGGCCCCAGGTTTGGCTGTGCCCAGCAGTGTTCAGCTGTGGGAGTTCCCTAACTACTTTTAAGGGGGATCCCTCAGGAGTCTGTTTTATTTTCACTTGGCTAGGTCTACTAGCTTCAGTGATCCTAATCTGTTGATTGGGGAGTTCTTTTGGACAGGGGGGCCTTTAGGGTCCACCACTGGCCTCCCTGACCTCTACAGCCCTGGGCTGACTGAGGCATGGTAGAGAGGGGCAGGTTACCTGCTCCAGACTGGGTCCCACCTTGGAAGGGTCCACTGACATCAGGGGCTCTGCCAGGCTAGGCCTGACTACCTCTGGGGCAGTTCCTTCACAAAGGGTCAGATCAGTTCCCTGAGGAGGCTGATCCTTTCCTAGAGTCTGGTGGGAGGGAGATTTCTCTTCCTCCTCAATACTCTCTGTCTGAGTGGAGTGATCCATTGTTTCAGGCTTCACAACCTCACTATCTGTTTGAGTAGAGGCTGAGACCATTACAGCCTTGCCAACCTTTTCAGGAGGGCACTCAGTTTGTGTTTGGGCTGTGACTGTCACAGCCCTCCTATCCTGTTCTGGAAAGTCTGTCTGAGCCTGGGCAGTGGCTACCACTGCCCTTCCAACCTTTTCAGGGAGGAATGGTGCTTGGACTGGGGCTGTAGCTATTACTGCCCCACTAACCTTTCTGGGTAGGCCTATCATTCTGGAGTGAGTTTCTTGCTCCACCTCAGCCCATGCTGAGATTTCCAGGTCATTCCTCAGTAAGCAATCTACAGGTAGGTTGTCTGTCACTGCCACTCTCATGGGCCCTGTGACATTACCCCAGCTGAGCTCGACTACTGCCATGGGATGCCTTCTTTTCTCTCCATGAACGTCTGTCACCTGATAAAGGAAACCAGGGGTCAGTTGAGAAGAGGGGACCAGACGGTCGATCACCGTGGTGATGCTGGCCCCAGTGTCTCTGTAAGCCTCAACTTTCTGACCATTGATAAAGGGCTCTTGTCTATACTTTCCCAAAATGTGGGAACCAGTAGTGAAGTTGGCAAACCTCATGCCAGTCTCACAGACAAGAGTGTTGTTAGGGGACCTGGCTAGGCCATAGTCCACCTGGTTACCCAAAGTAATGCCCACCACATTCTTGGGGGCACTCCCACCACCTGGGGGATTACCACTAGTGGTAACAGGAGGTCTGGGAGTATTACCAGGGGGTATGTTCTCCTTATTGTTGTTGGCCTTGGGACAACTGCTGTCAGTTTTGTAATGGCCTACCTGTTTGCAGGTATGACAATAAGGTTTCTTTTGGGTTTTGGGAGAAGTTTGGGACCCACCCTTTTCAGAGGAATTTTGGGGCCCTGTGGTTTGATCAGAAGATTTATTCCCACCCTTCTCTTGAGGCTTGGTTGATTCCTTCTTTTGGCCACCACCCTGGTTCTTAGGCCTGACCCTGGTTCTGACCCATTTGTCTGCCCTCTTACCCAATTCTTGTGGCGAGGTCAGATCAGAGTCTACCAGGTGTTGGTGTAATAACTGGTTCTGACAATTACTTAAGATTTGCTCTCTCATAATTAGATTATACAATCCTTTAAAATCAGTAACCTTACTTCCCAGAAGCCAGCCTTCAAAAGCCTTAGTGGCACAATCAACAAAGTCAGTCCAATCCTGAGACTGAGTTTTCTGGGTATCTCTGAACATCAACCTGTACTGTTCAGTGGTTAAACCAAACCCATCAACCAGTGTATTCTTCAGGACTTGGTAATTGTTAGCATCCTCAGCTCTAGTAGTGAGGAGCTTATCTCTACCTTTGCCTTCAAAGGAGAGCCACAAGATAGCTGCCCACTGACTCTGGGGGACACACTGTACAGTGCAAGCCCTCTCCAAAGCAGTCATCCATTTGTGGATGTCATCCCCTTGCCTAAAGGGGGGCACTATCTTACTCAGGTGCCTAGTATCTAAACTCCTGTTTTCCCTTGGGGGAATGCTGCCACCAGTGGGGTTTGTCCCACTCAATTCTTGCTCTCTAGCAAAGGCAAGTCTCTCTTTGGCCAGGGCAAGTTCTTCCCTTTCAATCCTCAGATTGACTTCCCTCACTTTAGCTTCATACACTCTCCTCTGAGGGGATGTCATCCCTCTGTGAGAAGAGGCCAGAGAGCCATTGGTTTGAATCGATCTGTTAGAGCCTCTGGATAGAGACCTAACTCGTCCATTCCCAATGTTAAGCTGGCCTGAGAGGGGTCCCAGGGGTCTCCTAGTACCATTCTCATGCCTGCTTAAGTTGGCCCTAGTTAGCTGACTAACTACTTCTTGGCCTTTGTCTGCCTCATCCTCAGATGGCTCCAGACCCTCATCCTCCTCTTCACCTTCTGCAGAGAGATGGATAAGGTCTGGGTCACTCCTGGTTCCCTCTAGGGGAGGCATGTTCCCATCTGGATTAGAAGGGTCTGGGTTACCAGCCCTCCTGGCATCATAAGTCTCTAAGAGACCAATCAGGAATGGGATTGTGGGGTTAGACCCCTGTTTTAGCTTCCTGGAGGTACACACTTGTCTCATCTCCTGGAAACTAAGAGCAGCATATCTGGAAGTGACCTGTGGAGGGTCTACTGACACAAGGGGAGACTCAGAGTTTCCTCCTTTGTCTGACATGCTGATTCTAGTGTGGTGTAAGTGATGCACCTACCTACACTATATGTTTGCCTACCGATCCCTTGCTAAGAGTTGTAGCCAAGGTGTGCTAAGCCTTGAGGAGCTACAACAGCTGGTTCAGTAGAACTCAGAGTATTCTAAGCTAAGTTATATGTACCTGAAGTACTTATGTGATCTTTCACAAGATATTCTTAGGATACGTGTGGTAAAACAACAGCAAGCTCAAATCCCAACCGCTGCTCACCAATGTGAGAATTGGGCCTGATATATAATGTTCACTATTCTAGTGAGCACTTTGTATCAGTCCAAACAACCCTTATGGTGATTGGTTGTAAGTCAACCTTATAGACCAGCTATCCTAGTAGCTTGGATACGAGCAGTCTTCGGGCTAAACTCTAGAGGGCGTGTTAAGCCAGCTGTTATACCATCACATATACCCCTTGAACACCAAGTGAAAGGACACCACACAAGTGTTATGAAAATAAACAGTGTATTTATTTAGATCACAACAGCCCTGTACTCTTTATGAGGACAGGGTACTAAGCACACAACAAAACTCTTACGAAAATACTTTAAGTTGCACAATTTACACAAATGCCCGAGGGGCACGAAAAACCATATACTCTAAAAGTGGAATGCGAAATTACTAGCAGGTAAGTACTGTACTAATAGGCTTTGGAATCGCTAGGACTTGACTACTGAACCTTCAGATTACTAATAGGAGGCCTAGGGGACTCGGGTGCAGAGTGTGCACTCTCACGCGTGATGCGGGACAAAGTCTATGGGAGCTAGTAAAAGCAAAGTTAGTGTTCTCGGGCGAACCCGACCTGGTGGGAGGAAAACGAAAGTGGATCCTGACCCTTGCATAGTGAGGCTATGCTGGGGCACCAAAATGCCGAAGTTACCTAGCCCAGGGGCTGCAGCTGCATATGTCTCAAAAGACGTCGGGAATCCTCGTAGACGGACCAGGAGCCTGAAGGAAAGGAGTTGCTGGCAGGCGACCAGTGAAGATAGTTCGAGTGATCCAAGCCTGGATCGAAGATGGATGACACCTGAAAGCAGAGGGGACCAAGTTCGTGACTACTAGCCAGTAGTCAGGTGGCACCAGGAGAGCACCGGATGGTAGTCACCTCGACTAGGTGAGTGGGCGACGCTGGGCTCTGCAGTCTCACGGACCAGGAGGCGTTGTCGGCGACCAGGATGGAGGTGCGAGCTGTCCCACGATGGATGATGCTGTCAACGTCGCTGGACCCAGGATTGGGGCAACAAGTCTTGGCAAATTCAAGCCCACGCGGTGGACTCAAAATGGCGTCTGGAGTGGACCAGGAGGGTCCGGGGTGCTCCTCTTTTGGAAGGGAGCAAGGGCCAGTCTGGAGCAACCAGACCAGCAGCAGTGATGTCGTCGGGCGTCGTTAAGAAGGCCACAAGCCAGCGGGCTAGTAGCCAAACAACGCGGTGAGCAGCAAAAAGCAGAAGGGCCCCACGCAGATCGTGGAGATGCTGGGAGGCTGAACTTCGGTGCTGGAGCTGCTCAGGGTCGGGGCTTCTCGGACCCCAAAGCACTCACCAGAGGATCCCTCGGCGGTCGTGCTGGATAAGAGTCGTGCAGTTCAGAATGGCCGGTCCCTCGAGGTCTCGTCGCACCTACGGTTCTCAACTTAGCTGTAGAGGTAGGTAGAGGTCAGAGGTGCCAGGGAAGCCGGGTCTTGTCATGCTGGTCGGTCGGATTCCTGAGGAAGGACGTGCAGCAAACCGCAGAGTTCTTAGATGGTGCCTGCGGATGCAGGGTGACTACTCCTTAGCCACAAGGGAGAAATCTTGAGAAGAGTCTTGAGTTTCCTTTCGTAGAAAGTAGTTCTTGATTCAAAGATGATCTAATTTGGAAGGGTCCCCGCTCCTGCCTTTATCCTAAAGAAAGGGGTGGGTACGCAACTAGGTCCTGCCCTAGGGGTGGGACCAGGAAGGGGGGTTGTTACACCCCTCTCCCATGCTGGACTTTCCCCAGGCCAGGGGCTGGTGTGCCCCTGGAACTGGTTCTAGCCGGCAGATGCGTAGTGAGCACCGGGGTGGCACTCTGCAGTCACCTTCCTGTAAAGCCCTGCCTACCCAGGATACACAAAACCCTGTCTGGGATGGTGCTAGCACCGCCCCTGACAGGAAACCCTTTGTCCAAGCTCTCCTCGCTGGAAGGACTCCCAACAGCAGGAGGTCAGACTCGTGTCTGTGGTGGCAGCATCCATTTTGTGGAGCTGAGGCTTCAGTTAACTTTAACCGTGGTTCACAGTTACATACATGTCGTGTCCCTCTAGAAGGGTGGAATGCTAACCCCGTCGCCAGAATTGGCGAGGGGTTAGTATTCCAATTCGTATGACACCTTACTCGACATGTTTTGATAAAGCAATACCAAAGATAGCATTTAACCGCGAGGATTATAATGCACTTAAGAGTATATGGTATGCGTTATCATGGAACAGCTATTAGGACTTGGTTCCGCAAGCTGCAAACGGGCTCAGCTCACGCCAGAGCCTCATTTCACACGATTCCAAGCACTCTGCCTTCAGGATTGTCAAGGCCTGCCATAGGAGTGACTGATAGGAATCTGTGTGTTCATTTTTAGGGTTAGATATAGGTATACTATATCTAAAGCAAAGGGTGACTACACCACCTTGCCCCAGCTGTCGTGCAGCCAGTTGTGTCAGATTTAGATGGCCATCCAGGGGTGGCGTAAGACATGCTTCAGCCCCTGGTAGGCCCTGGGTACACCTATGCCCTGAGTTACAGGGTCTGATAAGGCGGCCCAGTACCAATTGGAAATGTACCTAAGGTACATGGAATCCATTTTAGAGAGTGAGCAGTAGGCCTGGGGTCCTGATTGGCAGGGTCCCAGGCCAACTAAGTCGGAAAAACAGCAAAACACCAGGCAAAAAAGTTGGGGGTAACCATAGTCAGGTATCTCTGCATGCACTCCCGGTGGAAAGCAGTCAAGAAGTCATCCCAGGCTTGGGCTATAGGGTATTTACGAAGACCAGCTGTCTCCTCCCTATGCAACGCCACGCTCTCTGCTCTCGCCCAATTATCAAATGAATGGCACCAGTATATGGCCTGTGGAGGTTCACTATTTTTCCAGCGCTTGGTAATAAGCCTTTTTGCGGTTATGAGTCCAAGGTCCCAGAACCTAGCCGAGACTTTCGTCAACTTTGTCCACCTATAAAGGCTCAAAAGGCAAGCCTCCCATGTGTGTGGCAATCCACCACCCGTCTCCGACCCCTGTGTGGTCGAGACCGCTGACCAATAGCTGTGCAGGGAAGGGCATGCCCAGAGCATGTGTAAGAAGTCCGCATCTATTAATCCACAACTAGGACAGGACGCTGTCTCCAGCCTAAAATAGAGGTTTATCTTGTCTGGGGATACGTATGCCTGATGTATAATATAATATTGGATAATTTTGAATCGTGAGTTGCGCGGGATTTTGAGCGTTCCAGCTAATGCCCTATCCCACTCTTTGTCGGTCCAGTCCCGCCCCCGGTCCCTAGTCCATTTCTCTCGCAAGCGCTGTGAGGAAAAGTGTGTATGCGTGTGTAAGGCCTGCGCTAACCAGTGCACCAAATGGGATCCATTCTCCATCACGTGTAAGTATTGTATCAGTAGATGGGGCGGTAATTCCACCGCAAGGTCACCCCAGGCTCCTGTAAGTACACATATGAGTGCTGCATGTGTGAGGAATTGGCCTGCAGGAAGTCCTGTATCAATAACCAGTGTCTCGAAAGGGATTAATGCGCCGTCTTCGTATAGGTCGCCCAGTGTTTCTACGCCAGCCTGCAGCCAGCTGCCCAGCGCCGCTTCCATGAACGCTCCAGCATCCCAGGGCGTTCCTAATAATGGCAGATTAGGGTCATATGGCTTGGTGCAGCCTGTAAGCTTTAGGCTGCACATATAGCACTTCCGCGCCACCACCAGGTGTAACTGCGCAGGGCAATGGGATTGGGATAGCGGATGAAAAAGCTCATGCACCTGGGACAAAACCGTCGCGTCCGTGGCAGTATTGTTTAAATTTTTCCCACTCAGCTACCCACTGCATTTAGGCAGCTAAGTAATATAATTCTTGGTTTGGTACAGCCAGTCCACCAGTTTCCACCGACGCATACAGGGTGTGCAGTGCAACCCTGGGTCGACCCGTATTCCAGATCAACCGCCTACTCAGAGACTCCAGTTCACGAAATATACGAGCAGGGACATAAACCGGCATATTGGTATAAAAAATCAATAATCTGGGCAACACCACCATTTTCGTTAGGGTGATACGAGCCGGAATATTTAGTGGGAGAAAGTTCCAGAACGTCACCTGAGCATCGAGCGAGGAGATCGCCCGCACTAGATTCCCCTCCAACACATCAACAGGGTCACGATATATGAACAGCCCCAAATATCGGAACGTGGTAGAGTACCACACCAGCCGCTCTACCAATACAGCGATATCTTGCTCTTGTGTAGCAGCACTAAAGGGATAGACTCCTGATTTCGCCCAATTGACTAGAAGCCCTGACATGACGCCGAATTCGCGAAAAATGTTAGTATGCTCCGGTGGGAAGCAGGTCAAATCATTAATATAAAGTAGCAGATCGTCTGCGTATAGTGACACTGAATGCATCCCGTCTACTAGTCGTATACCCAGTTTTCGCCTGAAGCTCGCAGTCGAGCCGCCAGCGGTTCCATCCTAAGGGCGAATATAAGAGGGGAGAGGGGACATTCCTGTCTAGTCCCCCTGCATACTCTAATTGAGTCCGATATAAGTCTGCCCGTATGGACACGCACCACGGGTCTCCGGTACAGTAGCTCCACTAATTGTAGAAAGCCCTCGCCCAGATCATATTTACGCAACACTGACATAATGCCTTCTCCAGATCAAGCACCAAACACCCTGAGTTGGGCCATCTGGGCACGGCTATACTCTGCACTCGGAATAAGCGTCTGATATTATATGACGTGCTGCGCGTAGGCACAAAACCAGTTTGGTCTGTATGTACAAAAATGGGGACCAATGGTGCCAGCCTCTGTGCCAATGTGGACGCCAAGAGCTTATAGTCTGTGTTTAGGAGTGCCAGAGGACGGTACAACCCCAAATTGGCTTCATCTCTGCCCGGTTTCAACAGCGATATAAGGTTCGCTACTTTCAGTGTGGGCGGAAGGGCAGAGTCACGAACAGCCGCCGCAAACATGCGCAATAGTTCCGGAATCAACAAAACGGAAAAGGCTTTATAAAACTCTGTGGGTAACCCATCAGGACCTGGAGATTTACCATTTGAAAGGGAGAATATTACCGTTCTGAGCTCTTCCGATGTAAGGGGCACACCAAGGTCGTCCCGTTGTGCATCAGTAACTTCTGGCAAGGGCAGGGTGAATAAATATGCCGAGATCTGCTCGACAGTGACCTGTATTCGAGAGCGATAAAGGTCCTCGTAGTGTTTCGTGAAGACATTATGTATGGCTCGTTGCGTGTATACTCTGCTGTTCGGAGCCTCAGTTATGGACATTCTCGGGGTAGTATGAGTGTCGCGTCTTATCAACCATGACAGCAGCTTGCCTGGCTTGTCCCCAGAAGTATGTGTGCGCACTGAGTGTGCAGCATAATTCAGGTGCTTCAGTCTGTCTAGTAGTATCGTGTGACGCTCCCTGTTTGCCAATAAATCCGTGTCATCACCTTTGATCGCCACACTCTCCCCATATAGCAGTGCGGATTCAACTCGGGCTAGTTCACCCTCAACCTGTCTACGCATCCCTGCTTGTGCACCCAGACATTGGCCCCTAACGACCACCTTGAAAGCGTCCCACTCCATTTGCGGATAGGAGTCAGTGTTATCCTCAAAATATTGCAGGATGCGGGGTTCAAGTGCTCCTCTAAACGGGGCGTCTAAGAGGAGATCCGGTTGGAGGCGCCAGACGGGCACCGGTGGATGTGGACGCTCCCAGGCAAAGTCTAAAGTATGGGGATTATGATCTGAGTGGGTGCGGCCCAAATAGCAGGAGTCCATCACTTGGGGAAGCAGACCGCTCGTCAGCATATACCTGTCCAATCTAACGTGAAGAGTGTGTGCCCCAGAGTAATATGAGTATGTCTTCGTGCAAGGCAGCGACGGCTCGTGGAGGGAGTTACGGTGGGGCAGGAGGGTGGGGAGGGGGAGGGGCAGGGTGGAGGTTGCTAAAAACCGGCATATGGATAATTGCAGGTAAGTAAACAATTTAATTAATAAAACGAATTTCGTAGCTCGCACTGCATTGCATTTTGCGATGCAAGGCGCACTACGAAATTCGTTTTATTAATTAAATTGTTTACTTACCTGCAATTATCCATATGCCGGTTTTTAGCAACCTCCACCCTGCCCCTCCCCCTCCCCACCCTCCTGCCCCACCGTAACTCCCTCCACGAGCCGTCGCTGGTGCAAGGGTTACGCTTTCTCCAGACATCATGAAGATCCCACTGCTCGGCCCAACCCTTGAGTGCTCTCATAGCCCCATTCACTGGCGCACTGGCTAAGGGAGGAAACGAACAATCCAAGGTTACATCTAAGACACAATTATAGTCCCCTCCTAACAGAAATGGTATTCCATGCCATGGCGCAAGCACAGCCGACAATCGTTCGAAAAAACTAGATTGCTCATTGTTAGGGGCATAAAGGGAGGCCAGCACGATAGGCTGTCCATCTAGGGAACCCTGTATCATTACATATCTACCTTCCACGTCTACCATGCAATGGGAGAGCGCAAAGGGAACCCGAGGTCATTCCCAAATCAGAGTACCCTGCGCATAAGCTGAATATCCAGTAGCATAAATTTGTCCCCTCCATTTGCGGCGAAGCGTCAGTGCCTCTGCAGCAGTCAGATGCGTCTCCTGCACTTGTGCTATTTGGATGTGCTGTCTCTTAAGGTAAGCATAGATTTGCTAACGGCGGGATGGCATATGCATTCCCCGTACGTTCCATGTGCAGAATTTAATTACAGACATGCTAGCCAGCTACTCTCACCGCATCTGTCACCCACTCGCCCCCTCCGGCCCATAGCCCTGCATCACCACCCAGGCAGCTACCGAAAGCAGCAATAAATCGCCACATGCACCTATCACACAGCAATAAAAGGAGAACAAAAAACAGAAAAACAAATAATCCTGAAACCCATAGGAACAGTAACACAATACCAAAAGGTCGACAGCAGAACATGTTATCGTCCAAACACTCTAGTGAGCTGAGAAAACCGTAAGTTCAGGGGGATGGTTGATGAGCACTCGACGCCAAAGTTAAAGAACCCAGCACATGAGCAGACAAGGAGTGCCCTCCCCCACAGGTAACTCAGGCCCCTCGGGTCAGTTCCACCTGGTGTTTACGATGTCTCCGGGGCACTCTCCAGGCGAACCCTGGCTCCTCCACGGGGGGAGGGGCAAGACAGGCCCAGTAGAGCTTCAGTGAGGCACAACGGAGACAGGTAAGAGCCCATCGTAGGGCACAAAGGTTCTCGGTGCCCAGCAAGAAGGGTCAATCAATCCAGTAGGCAGTCAGTGAATAAAATCTGCAGTTTTTGATGTGACATCAGGTAGGTCCGCCGTTACCTGCAAGTCCGGCAGGCCATAAATGCGTTCATCATCGCTGGGGAGGTCACGGGGCTAGTTGCCAGAAGCGGGTCCTCCTCCATCGAGCCACTGATTTCCACCACCATCCGTAGAGCTTCCTGTTGTTCGCTGTGCATAAGTTCGGCTGAGGGGCCCATGTCAGTCTCCATCCGAGTCTGGCCCGGCGGCAAGAGCCTCCTTTTGCGGCGACGTCAGGGACCTCGATTATGTCTTACAGTTGACGTGGAGGGCGTGGTGCCAGGCTCCGTACCAGTTCCCGAGTCCAGCCAGGCTTCCACTGCCTCCGGGGTATCGAAAAAGTGAGTTTTATCCTGGGCCACCACACGCAACCGTGCCGGGAAAAGTAAGGAATACTTCAGTGCTAAGCTACGGAGACGCTGCTTCACCGCTAGGAAGGAGTGTCTTTGGCGTTGTACCTGTATGGTATAATCAGGGAAGAACATTATCTTCGTGTTCTCAACCCTGACTTCAGACAGCTTTCTTGTCTCTCGTAGCACAGTGTCTCGATCCCGATAATTCAGTATTCGGATAAGCATGTGTCTCGGGTTGGAACACTCCGGGGGTGGCCTCGCAGGTACCCTATGAGCTCGTTCTACCACACAGTGAGGAGAGAGGGATCCATCAGGAAGGAGGTCCATTAGCCATTTCTCCACTCGCACTTCTGGTTCTCTACCTTCCCATCGTTCCGGCAGTCCTACGATACAGATATGATTTCTTCGCGCCCTCCCTTCCGCATCCTCCGCGCGGTCTTCTAGGAACTCAACATAATTGAGGAGGTCTTGGACATGCTCATCTGTCTGCGTTACTTTGGGTGTGATATCCGCTACTGCGGTTTCAAGGGCCGTCGTTCGCTCAGAAAGCTTCTTGTGATCAGCCCGCAGGTGCGTGAGGTCAATGGCTACGCTATCGATCTTCGTCTCCAGTGACGTACGAGTAAGTTGTAGGGATTCCTCCAAGCGCTCCATTGCCGCCAGCACAGTGTCAGTTTGGATCTGTTTGGTCTTGGTCCTCCCTTTTACTAGCGTGCCGCCAGTGCCGGCTCTTGTTTTAGGTCCTCCAGACATGGGCAACGTAGTGCAGGCCAGTGCGGCGGCACCTCATGAAGAAGACCCTCAACAGTCCGGAAAAAGTCTTAGCACCTGTGACAAGAGGGAAGTGCAGCTCAAAGAAGCAATGGGGCAACAGTATATTCACGGCACGTGGGCTATCACCGTGCACACCAGAATGGGTTTTTTGTCGCCCTGTGAGCACAGCGGGATAAATAAAATAGTTCCCCCTCCCTAGATCAGCGCCCTCAGATAATACGTGTCCCACAACTGAGGAGGGTCAATACCGGTGATAGAATCAATTCACAGCCTCCACCACGCCATTCCATTTGATCGCTCAATCGCCCAGCCGGGTCCAGCCACCCTTTCTCACATTAGCAATGGATACAGGACTGTTGTGCCTTTATTCAGTGTCCACCGATGGCCCATGCAAAAATGCACTATGTTTCCAGCCGCAATGCGGACAGGCGCAGGCTCCCAATCCGATCCAACAGTGACTTCCCCTGTATCTCTCATGCACAGTGCAGGGGATGGATATGCAGTTTGTGACACTCCGTGCATGTCGCAATGGATGGAGGGATACCAGCTCACAATCAATAGCACGTACAAGGAGGGCCAGGGAGTAGTCAATTGTCACAAATAAGAGAGTCCGGCGCTCTCCCCGTGCATGTATACCGCCCTACAGTCGCGCCCACCTCAACGCTCAAGAAGGTCTCATCCATTGTAGGAAGGAATCTCCGCGAACCCCTCAGGCCCGGCCTCGGGTTAAGACGCACCACCGCCGGGGGGGGTCCAAGTATATAGTCTCCTCCGCCTCAGGGCCTCAATATCGCAAGTGCCGCCATCCGCCCCATGACGCCCTGGGCGTACCAAGCAGTTTTTCAGTCTGTTAGGGCAGGCGAAGGCAATGGGTGTGCCAACTCAGCGGTGCCACCGAAAGCTGCAGTAGATGTCGCCGTAGCCTCCCAGGTTCGCGCCGATCTGCGCGCCAAGCTGGGAAGGTCCGCCAAGATGGCCGCACCAGCCCCGCCCCCGGGCCTCGGGGACCCGAGGGCTCGATCCGCCCTGCAGCGACCCTCCGAGGGCCCATGGGGGGGGAAAGCAGGTGTGCCACAGAAAGCTGCAGTAGATGTCGCCGCGGCCTCCCAGGTCCTCGCCGAGCTGGGAAGGTCCACCAAGATGGCCGCGCCGGCCCCTCCCCCGGGCCTCGGGGACCAGAGGGCTCTATCCACCCCGCAGCGACCCTCCGAGAGCCCCAGGGGGGGGAAAGCAGGTGTAACTATATGGCCCTTGGGGTCCACCGCGCCGCCGGTCACAGCCGAGCCGCCCTCACAGCGCCCGGTCCCGATCTCACCCGGGCACAGAACCGAGGGAGCCCGTCAAGATGGCCGCTCCAGTCCCTCTCCCCAGAGACGAGCCACCGCTCCCACCTCGAGCCGCAGCCACCGGGGGGTCCAAATCTCCAGCCAATCGGCCGCCGCTGACATCCGGAGAAATGCAGGTAGGTCTCAGCAGTCCGCAGGGGTCGGGGCTCGTCTCGTCGTCTCTAGGCCTGTCGTGCACTGTCCGACCCCAGGCTCACGTAGGTGTTCACGCCGGCTCAGAGGGTTCGTAGAAGGGGCCGAAATCTCACACCCCCGCAGAAGCGACCAGGAACCGCCCTTTGGCCCCAGACTTCACCAAAGCATGGGGAACTGCCACATACAGCTCCGCTGTCGACAGGGACCATGTGCCAGTAATTTAAACGGAGAAATTGCCTTTGGAAGGGGAGATCAACACGGAGCTCTACCCGGGCACGTCTGCTTACATTGTTGCTTATCCCCTCAGAAAGAGCAAACGTGTAGCGGCGCAAGCAGCTAATCAATGGCGTATTGCTAATAAGCAGGGCCTACTAGCAAGGTATGATAGAGCCCAATGGGACGAAATGGAACAACTATTGCAGTTTCTCCCAGATGAGCATAAAGCAAAATCTCAGGACTTAGTCCAAGAAGGTAAATTAATTTCCAATGCTTTTATCAGATGCGCTCTAGATGCTGATGCCCTACAGCTAGAGAAGTGAATACCAGTATCTTACTGAGACGTCATGCTTGACAATGGATTTCAGTATTCAAGTCTGAAGTCCAACAATCCATACTGAATATACCTTTTAATAAAAAACATCTTTTTGGTCCTGAAGTCGATTCAGCACTGAAAGAAATGAAAACGGACACTTTTAGCTGGCCAAAATCGATGGGAGCGCTTTAATCTCACTCAAATAGAGTTCCTTTTGGCGTTCTTTTTGTAGGGGAGGGTCCAAGTCTACAGGCACGGAACAGAACATTTCCTCATATAAAGATAATTCCCAATCCTCCTTTACAAAAGGATTTTTCAGAGTGGGATATGAGGGAAATAGTCCCAGGGGAAATTGTAAAAAAACAAACATCTCACACTTCTCGTTCCTCAAGCGAACAGTGACTTCCCATCACTTCTCGCCGACTATTCCCCACCTGTCGGCAGAAGACTTCAAAACTTTTTCCCCATTTGGAAAACAATAACAACCGACAAATGAGTGCTTGGAATTATCCAATATGGCTATTGCCTGGAGCTTACCAACAATCCTCCAAACATTCTTCCTCGCTCACACAAAATGTCTTCAGATCACCAGCACTTGCTTCAACGAGAAGTGCACTCTTTATTACTCAAAGGGGCTATAGAACCAGTTCTAGTTCAATACCCTGGGTCAGGGGTTTATTCCCTTTACTTTCTGATTCCCAAAAAGGACAGTTTTTTGAGAGCTAGTATAGATCTTAGAGAGTTAAACAAGTACATATGGTCAGAGCATTTTAACATGGTCAATCTTCAACAAGTACTTCCCCTGTTGCAACAGGGCGACTCTGTCTACGCTAGGTCTAAAGGACGCCTACTTAAATATTCCAATTCATCCCGCTCATCGCTCGTCGCAAATACCTCAAATTTGTGATAGCAGACAAACATTACCAGTTCAAGGTACTTCCATTTGGCGTCACCACAACCCCTAGAGTGTTCACCAAATGTCCATCTGTAGTAGCCATGCATCTCAGGAGACAATGTATACATGTCTCTCCTTACCTGGACGAGTGGCTTATCAAAGCAAGCACTTGCCAAACCTGTATACTACACACCCAGACAACACTACATCTGCTTCATCAGTTGGGGTTTACAGTAAATGCACAGAAATCTCACCTGTGTCCAACACAGGTGCAGTCTTATCTAGGAGCTTCTGTCATTACTCCCAAAGCTCTAGCTACTCCCAATGTAGAAAGGACTCACAATATTCATGCAACATTATTACAGTTTCACCCCAATCAATCATTACCAGCCAGAATCTTCATACAACTGTTGGGAATGATGACATCCTGTATTGCAATCGTACCTCATGCAAGGCTTCACATGCGTTCTCTGCAGGAATGTCTAGCATGTCAATGGAATCAATCACAGGGTCTTTAAACCGCTATGCTGTCAATTGGAACAGCTAACTGTAGCGGACAATGAGACGGGCACCTTTACTATTAGGATAAACCCTGGCACTACGGTAAAAGGACTCTTGGTCTATAGACCTCCAGGTCCCTACACCCGATTTATGGATAGTCTGGTGGAAGGTATTACGGAGGGTGCCCTTCGAAGGGGCACATTTTTGGTGTTAGGAGATCTTAACATACATTTTGAGAACTCACTTGACAGAGGGGTGGCAGGTCACAGAAATCGGCTCTATGGTACAACAATGATCTACATCGCGCAAAGGCCAAATGTAAACATCTTGAGAGGCAGTGGAGGGTGGCCTTTCTGAACCAGGCAAAACTGGAATACATAGTTAAGGGAAGGGCCTACCATGGACTGATTAGAAGGACAAAGGCAGCTTATTACGCAGGGAGAATTGGGGAGGCTAAAAATTCCACGAAGGAACTGTTTAAGATCTACAGGGAAATTTCTGTTGCCAAACCTTCTACCATGCACACGGAAAGCTCAGTGGAATCCTGCAATCGCATTGCGGGATTCTTTTTGGAGAAAGTGGCCACGATCTATTCCTCCTTTCCGGGAGAAATAAAAAGGGGATCTGAGTTTATGGAGGTGGAGCGGGAGGGTGGGGGACTGGAAATATTGGAGAACTTTACAACCCCCCCCCCGAGGCACTACGACAGATCTGCAGCTCGATAAAGGTTCCCCGAGGGATCCCGCTTCAACGAAACTGCTTACAGATAGCCTTGAGATCTTGGAGCCCTTTATTAGGCATCTGCTAGATGTATCTTTTAGGACGCATACGGTGCCTGAAGGGTGGAAGCAGGCGGTAGTGTTACCCCTCAAGAAAAAGCCCAATATTAGCTATGAGAAAATGGAGAACCTCTGCCCTATCTCGCTGCTACCCTATTTGGCCAAAGTGGCAGAGAAGGTTGTGAATTCCCAACTTCTGTAGTAGGGGATCTCTGTGTATGGTCATAATCTAGTGAATAGTCCCGCCCATGTGCGTGGACCCCGGAGCAATCAAAAATAATCTCTTAAAGTGTTAAAAAAATGCAGAACTACACAGACACTTAAGAGAGAATTTAAAGACATATAATGCAGCCTATAAACAGGCTACACTGTCCAGTACTTCAACTTGAAATTCCACCAAAAATCCACAAACAGCAAAGCCTGTCCAGATTTCCCTTGCCTTCAGCAAAAACCCTCTGGAATGATAGAGAGGAAGACATGGACAGACAAGCCCCATAGGCTGCCATTATGTGGCTCAAAACAGGATACTGTGCCTTTAAGAGAACTTTCCAGAACTTCACAGTATCCCAGAATGCACTGCAGGTCCCTTTTACTTTCAGTTCTTTTTTCCGGCTCCTGCAAGCAGGACCCTGGAGCATTGAGCTCTCCCTTTTAAGGGTTTTTGGTGATTTTTTCACTGCTTTTCTCAAGTTAAGTGTTTTATTGTGCTTTGGTGCCTTTCTCCTTGGTGTGAGAAGTTGGCCTGATATATAGTGCTCACTATTCTAGTGATCACTGTGTATCATACCAGACGACCCTCATTGATGATTGGTTGTAAGTCAACCTTATAGACCAGCTATCCTAGTAGCGTGGACAAAAGCAGTCTTTAGGCTAAACTCTAGAGGGCGTGTTAAGCCAGCTGTTCTACCATCACATATACCCCTTGAACCCCAAGTGAAAGGACACCACACAAGTTGTTATAAAAATAAAGGATATTTATTCATAACAAGTCTACCCTGAGCTCTTTATGAGTCAGGGAGCTAAGCACAATACAAAACTCTTACGAAAATTCTTCAAGTTGCACAATTTACACAAATGCCTGAGGGGCACGAAAAACCATATACACTAAAAGTGGAATGCGAAATACTAGCAGGTAAGTAACAAGATCCAGAGGCTTCAGGATCGCCAGGACTACACTACTGAACTCTAAGGTTAGGAGCAGAAGGCCTAGGGAGATCGGGTGCAGAGTGTGCACTCTCACGCGGGATGCGGGACAAAGTCTATGGAGGCTAGTATTTCTAAAGTTACTGTTTCCGGACGAATCCGACTAGGTAGACTTAAAACGAAAAAGGATCTGGACACTTGGATAGTGAACCTGCGTTGGAGCACCAAAATGCTCGGGTTACCTAGCCCAGGGGCTGCGGCTGCATAGGGTTCAAAAGACGTCGGGAATCCTCATTGTAGTCTATGGAGCCTGAAAGAAGATGTTGCTGGCAGGCGACCAGTGATGATGTTCCGGGTGATCCAAGGCTGGATCGGTGATGGAGAGGACCTTAAAGCAGAGGGGACTCAGTTCTTAATCACTAGCCAGTGATTGTGTGGGCACCAGGATGGCACCGGATGAGGTCACCGCGATCAGGTGAGAGGGCGACGCTGGACTCTGCAGTCACTCGGGCCAGGAGGCGTTGTTGGCGACCAGGCTGGAGGTGCGAGCTGTCCCACGAGGGTGTCTGCTGTCGGCGATGCTGGGTCCAAGATTGGAGCAACAAACCTTGGCAAAGGCAAGCCCACGCGGTGGAGTCAAGATGGCACCTGGAGTAGACCAGGAGGGTCCGGGGTGCTCCTCTTTTGGAAGGGAGCAAGGGCCAGTCTGGAGCAACCAGACCAGCGGTGAAAACGTCGTGGTACGTCGTCAGGAGGGTCACTAGCCAACGGGCAAGTGACCGGACAACGTGGCAAGCAGCAAAGAGCAGAAGGGCCCCATGCAGATCTCGTGGATGCTGGGGGGCTGGACTTCGGTGCTGGAGCTGCTCTGGGTTGGGGCTTCTTAAACCCCAGTGCACTCACTCAAGGATCCCTCGGCGGTCGTGCTGGTTAAGCGTCGTGCAGGTTTAGAAGATGGCCGGTCCCTCAGGTCTCGTCACTCCCACGAATCTCAGCTGGGCTGATGATGCAGGTAGAGGTCAGAGATGCCAGGGAATCCGGGTCTTGTCGAGCTAAGTTAAGTTCGGCATTTGTATAGCGCCTTATATACCCAGAGGGTCTCAAGGCGCTTGAAAGGAGGGCTACTTTATTTATCGAAAATCCAAGTTTTCAATTGTTTTCTGAAGGAAAGGTGGTTCTGAGTAAGGCGGAGATGGGTGGGGAGAGAGTTCCAGGTTTTGGCTGCTAAGTAGAAGAATCTTCCCCCCATGGTGAATTTGTGGATGCGTGGGATTGCGGCAAGGGCTTGAGTGGATGATCGCAGTCGGCGGGTGGGGGTGTAAAAGGACAGGCGCGTGTTGAGGCATTCGGGTCCTAGGTCGTAGAGGGCTTTGTGTGCGTGGGTGAGGAGACGGAATGTTATTCTCTTGTTGACGGGGAGCCAGTGGAGGTCTTTCAAATGACCGGAAATGTGAGCTTGGCGGGGGATGTCTAGTAGGAGTCTAGCTGAGGCGTTTTGGATGCGCTGGAGTTTTTTCTGTAGTTTGGTCGTTGTCCCGGCGTAGAGGGTGTTTCCGTAGTCCAGTCGGCTGGTGACTAGTGCGTGGGTGACCGTTTTCCTTATTTCGGTGGGGATCCAGCGGAAGATCTTTTTGAGCATGCGCTGGATGTTGAAGCATGAAGAGGAGACGGCGTTGACTTGTCTGGTCATCGAGAGGGAGGAGTCGAGGATGAAGCCCAGGTTACGTGCGTGGTCCGTAGGTATGGGAGCGCTTCCCAGGGATGGTGGCCACCAAGAGTCGTCCCAGGCGGAGGGTGAGGAACCTAGGATAAGGACTTCAGTTTTGTCCGAATTTAGTTTTAGCCGGCTGTCCTTCATCCATTCGGCTACTTCTTTCATCCCTTCGTGTAGGTTGGTTTTGGCGGTGTTAGAGTCATTGGTGAGGGAGAGGATCAGCTGGGTGTCGTCTGCATAGGAGATGATGTTGAGGTTGTGTTGTCGTGCGATGGTTGCGAGGGGGCTCATGTATACGTTGAAGAGGGTGGGACTCAGTGATGATCCTTGTGGTACGCCGCAGATGACTTCTGATCTAAAAGGGGGGAGTCGGACTCTCTGGGTTCTTCCGGCGAGGAACGAGGTGATCCAGTCCAGTGCTTTACCTTGTATTCCGACATTGCTGAGGCGTTGAATAAGGGTTTTATGGCAGACAGTATCGAAGGCTGCGGAGAGGTCCAGTAGGATGAGGGCGACAGTTTCTCCGTTGTCCAGGAGTGTTCGAATGTCATCTGTTGCTGCGATGAGGGCGGTCTCAGTGCTGTGATTGGCTCGGAAGCCGGTTTGTGAAGAGTCAAGGGATTTACTTGATTCGAGGAAGGCGGCTAGCTGACTGTTGACAGCTTTCTCGATGACTTTGGCAGGGAATGGGAGGAGCGAGATGGGGTGGTAGTTCTTGAGTTCAGTGGGGTCTGCTGTGAGTTTCTTCAGGAGGGCGCTGAGTTTGGCGTGTTTCCAGCTTTCCGGGAAGGTAGCGGAGTTGAGGGAACAGTTGATGACATCTTGTAGATGGGGTGCGATAATGGAGTCCGCTTTGTTGAAAATGTGGTGGGGACAAGGATCGGTTGGTGATCCTGAGTGGATGGAGTTCATCAGGTGTATGGTCTCTTCAGTGGTGATTGGGTTCCAGGCAAAAAGGTTGTTAGAGGGGTGCTTTTTTTCGGATGTGGGTGGGGAGGACTGAATTCTGGTCTCGTTTTTGAAACTGTTATGAATGTCTGCGATTTTGTTGTGGAAGAATGAGGCAAGAGAGTCGCAGAGGTCTTGGGAGTGGGTGATGTCGTTTGCTCCGGCGGTGGGGTTGGTGAATTCTTTGACAATGTTGAATAGTTCCTTGCTGTTTTGGGCGTTGTTGTCGAGTCGGTCCTTCAATGCTGATTTCTTGGCGGATCGAATCAGTTGGTGGTGTTTGCGGATAGCGTTCTTGAAGGCTGTCTGGTTGTCAGTGGTTCGGTCATTTTTCCAGGCTTTCTCGAGGGTGCGGCAGATCTTCTTGGATTTCTTGAGGTCTTCGTTGAACCAAGGGGCTTTTTTGTTGGTCTGTTTGGGTTGATGTTTTTTCAAGGGTGCTAATTCGTCAGCGCTGTGGGTGATCCATTGTGTGAGGTTGGTGGCTGCAAGGTTTGGGTCCGATGATTTTGCAGGGGGGTGATCCGGAGGATGGACGTGCAGCAAACCGTGATGCTTAGGTGGTGCCTGCGGATGCAGGGTGGCTACTCCTTAGCCACAAGGGAGAGTCTTCAGAGAATGGCAAGAGTTCCTTTCGTAGAAAGTAGTTAAAGATTCAAGATTATCTAATTTGGGAAGGAGGCCCGCTCCTACCTTTATTCTAAGAAAAGGGGCTGGCACGCGACTAGGTCCTGCCCATGGGTGGTACCAGGAAGGGGGTTGGTTACACCCTTCTCCTTTGTCCGGTCTCTCCCCAGCTCAGGGGCTGCGTTGCCCCTGGAACTGGTTAGAGCTGGCCTAGGCACAGTGAGCACCGGGGTGCCACTTGCAGTCACCTTCCTCTCAGCCCTGCCTACCTGAGATACACAAAATCCTGTCTGGGATGGTGCTAGCACCGCCCCTGACAGGAAACCCTTTGTCCTAGCTCTCCTCGCTGGAAGGACTCCCAGCAGCAGGAGGTCAGACTTGTGTCTGTTGTGGCAGCATCCATTTTGTGATGCTGAGGCTCGAGTTAACTTTAACCGGGGTTCACAGTTACATACATGTCGTGTCCCTCTAGAAGGGTGGAATGCTAACCCCGTCGCCAGAATTGGCGAGGGGTTAGTATTCCAATTCGTATGACACCTTACTCGACATGTTTTGATAAAGCGATACCAAAGTTAGCAAATAACCGCGAGGATTATAATGCACTTAAGAGTATATGGTACGCGTTATCATGGAACAGCTATTAGGACTTGGTTCCGCAAGCTGCAAATGGGCTCAGCTCATGCCAGAGCACCATCTCACATAATTCCAAGCACTCTGCCTTCAGGATTGTTAAGGCCTGCCATAGGAGTGACTGATAGGAGTACATGTGTCCATTTTAGGGTTAGATATAGGAATACTATATCTAAAGCAAAGGGGGTTTACACCACCTTGCCCCAGCTGTCGTGCAGCCAGTTGTGTCAGATTTGGATGGCCAGCCAGGGGTGGCATAATACATGCTGCAGCCCCTGGTAGGCCCTGGGTACACCTAGGCCCTGGATACCTAAGGTATGCTGTACAGGGACTGATAAGGTGGCCCAGTACCAATTGGTAAATGCCCCTAAGGTACATGTGTGTCTATTTGGAGAGAGAACAGCTAGGCTGGGGGTCTGATTAGCAGGCCCACAGCCAGGGAAAGTCGTAAACCAGTGAAGCAAAAAGCATAAATCGGGGGTGACCATTGGATTGCAGACCCCACACTCCTACATAACCCCCCCCAAACTTAGGGACATTAAACTAACCTTGACCAGGTGAGTCTTCTTGTTCTAAGTGGATATACCGGGAGAGACCATCTGCATTACCATGGTCAGTCCCTGGGCGGTGCTCCACTGTAAAGTCCATCCCCTGTAGGGAAATGGACCACCTAAGAAGTTTGGGGTTTTCACCCTTCATTTGATTTAGCCATAAGAGGGGCTTATGGTCGGTCTGAATCTTGAAGTGAGTGCCAAACAAGTATGGCCTCAGCTTCTTCAGGGCCCAAACCACAGCAAAGGCCTCCCTCTCTATAGCTGACCAACGTTTCTCTCTAGGGGTCAGCCTTCTACTTATAAAAGCAATGGGCTGGTCATGACCATCAATATTCAGTTGAGAAAGAACAGCTCCCACTCCCAACTCAGAAGCATCTGTTTGGACAATGAATGGCTTGGAGTAGTCTGGACTCTTGAGAATAGGTGCAGTGCACATGGCCTGCTTTAGGTCATCGAATGCCTTCTGACAGCTAACTGTCCACTGAACTTTCTTTGGCATTTTCTTACTTGTCAGGTCATTAAGTGGAGTCACAATGGTTCCATAATTTCTGACAAATTTCCTAGAGTAACCAGACAGGCCCAAGAAAGCTCTGACCTGTGTCTGGGTGGTTGGAGGAGCCCAGTCCTTTATGGCCTGTATCTTGCTCTCCAAAGGTTGAACTTGGCCTCCATCTACAAGGTGGCCCAAGTATACAACTTGACTCTGCCCTATCTGGCACTTGGTAGCCTTGATAGTGAGGCCTGCCTTTTGCATAGCCTCCAAAACTTTCCTCAGGTGGATCAGGTGATCCTCCCAGGTGGAGCTAAAGACAGCAATATCATCTAGATATGCTGCACAGAAGTCATCCAGCCCAGAGAGAACTTGGTTCACCAACCTTTGAAAAGTAGCAGGTGCATTCCTCAAACCAAAGGGCATCACCACAAACTGGTAATGACCTCCTGGGGTAGAAAATGCTGTCTTGGCCTTGGCATTCTCAACTAACCTGATTTGCCAATAGCCAGCTGTCAGGACAAATGTGCTCAAGAACTTGGCAGAAGCCAATCTGTCAATGAGCTCATCTGCTCTTGGTATTGGATGGGCATCTGTCTTAGTGACAGCATTGAGACCCCTGTAGTCTACACAAAACCTCATCTCTCTCTTACCATCTTGGGTGTGAGGTTTAGGCACTAGAACTACAGGACTAGCCCAAGGGCTCTCTGAGGGTTCAATGACTCCCAATTCCAACATTTTCTGTACTTCTTGATTGATACAGTCCCTGACGTGGTCAGGTTACCTGTAGATTTTACTCTTTATAGGCTGTCACCAGTGTCCACCTCATGGGTGCACCAGTTTGTCTGACTGGGTGTCTGAGAGAACATTTGTCTGAAGGATTGAAGAACATGTTTACAATCCTCTTGCTGATGCTCAGAGAGGCTGTCAGAAAAGACTACACCATCTACTGACCCATCATCAGGGTTCTGAGTGAGCAGGTCTGGGAGAGGGTCACTCTCTTCCTCCTGCCCCTCATCTGTAGCCATGAGCAAGCCCATGTCTTCCCTGTTGACAAATGCCTTGAGCCTGTTCACATGAAGTACTCTGTGAGGGCTCCTGGGAGTTCCAAGGTCCACCAGGTAGGTGACCTCTCCCTTTTGCTCAATAATGGTATGGGGTCCAGACCATTTGTCTTGGAGAGCTGCTGGGGCCACTGGCTCCAACACCCACACCTTCTGTCCTGGGTGATACACAGTCAGGACAGCCTTTTGGTCATACCAAGCTTTTTGGAGTTCTTGGCTGGCCTCAAGCTTTTTAGATGCCTTCTCCATGTACTCTGCCATCCTGGAGCGGAGACCAAGTACATAGTCCACTATGTCCTGTTTAGGCTTTTTGAGAGGTATCTCCCATCCTTCCTTCACAAGACACAGGGGTCCTCTTACAGGATGCCCTAAGAGAAGTTCAAAAGGGCTGTAACCAACCCCCTTCTGTGGGACCTCTCTGTAAGCAAACAGAAGGCAGGGTAAAAGGATGTCCCATCTTCGCCTAAGCTTTTCAGGTAACCCTTTTATCATCCCTTTTAGGGTCTTGTTGAACCTTTCAACAAGCCCATTGCATTGTGGATGATAGGGGGTGGTGAACTTGTAGTTGACACCACACTCCTTCCACATAGCAGTCAGGTATCCTGACATGAAGTTTGCACCTCTGTCAGAGACAACCTCCTTAGGAAACCCCACTCTGGAGAAAACTCCAAGTAGGGCCCTGGCCACAACAGGAGCTGTAGTGGTCCTAAGGGGAATAGCTTCTGGATACCTGGTGGCAAGATCCTCTACCACCAGTATAAATCTGTGCCCAGATGCTGTTGGGGCGTCTGTTGGTCCTATAATGTCAATCCCCTCTCTTTCAAAGGGTACCCCCACCACAGGTAGTGGTATAAGGGGGGCCTTTGTTGTGCCACCTGATTTGCCACTGGCTTGACAGGTGACACATGAGCGACAAAACTCTTAAGTGTCCTCAGACATATGAGGCCAGTGAAAGTGTGGGGCAAGCCTGTCCCAAGTCTTGTTCTGGCCTAAGTGACCTGCAAGGGGAATTTCATGGGCCAAGGTGAGAAGGAAACCTCTCAGAGACAAGGGGAGGACCAGCCTCCTGGTAGCACCAGGCTTGGGGTCTCTTGCCTCAGAGTAAAGGAGTCCATCTTCCCAATACACTTTATGGGCACCTGTGGCATTCCCTGCAGCCTCAGCAGCAGCTTGCTGTCTGAGGGTTTCCAGAGAGGAACAGTCTAATTGTGCTTGTCTCACGTCTGCCCTGGAAGGTCCCCCTGTCCCAAGAAACTCAACCTGTTCAGGCTCAAGTTCTTCTAGGACAGTTCCTTCTGGGGTCTTTGGGTCAGTCTCCTGTGAGAGCTGATCCTCTCCTTGAGGCAAGGGGTAGGCACTGCCTTAACCATACTGTTCTTTCTCTTGGTGAGTGTCTGGTCCATTATTCCAGGATCCAGCACTAGTTCAGCTGGACATTTTTTGGCCTGTGACCTAGTCACAGCAAGGACATGTGCTGACAAACCTAACATTTCCACATGAGTCCTATACTCCACATCTGACCATAGGGAGGATTCCAAATCATTGCCCAAAAGACAGTCCACTGGGAGGTCTGAACTAACAACAACCCTTTTGATGCCATTTACCCCTCCCCAGGAGAAATTAACAAGTGCCATACTATGGGTGGTAGTGACATTGCTAGCATTGGTCACTAGGTAGTCTGAACCTAGTATTACCTGATCAGGGTCCACAAAGTTTGGTGTCACCATAGTGACACTGGCACAAGTGTCCCTGTAGGCCTGAGCCAATTTTCCATTGATTAAAGGTGTCTGTCTATACTTGCCCAGAGTACTGGGACTTATTGTAGGGGTCAAATCCATGTCCCCAGTACAAACAAGAACAGCCTGGGTAGGTTCCCTGACTAAGTCAGAGCCTGCCTCAGATACCATTGTCAACCCCACTAAAGTCTTAGGGGGAACACTACCACTACTAACTGAACTAAGGGTTCCAGGTGCCTTAGGGGCAGTAGTGGTAGGAGCTGGGCCTTTCTTGGTGCACTCACTAAACCAGTGAGTATTACTTTTACAGTACTGGCACCATGGTTTCTTCTGACCATTGTTCTTCTTCTTTTGGGAGTTCTGGGACCCACCCTCCTTAGATTGTTGGGGCCCTGTTGAAGACTTCTGGTCATTTTGTGTACTCTCATTACCCTTCTGGTCTGCTTTCTTCTGGCCACCACCCTGGTTCTGGTTCTGCTGCTTGACCGTTGTCCTGACCCATCTGTCTGCCTTCTTTCCCAATTCTTGGGGAGAGGTCAGATCTGAGTCAATAAGGTGCTGATGCAACAACTGATTTTGAGAATTAAGATTTGTTCTCTCATAATTAGATTATACAATCCTGTGTAATCAGTAACTTTACTTCCCAGTAACCAGCCTTCAAAAGCCTTAGTGGCACAATCTACAAAGTCAGCCCAATCCTGAGACTGAATTTTCTGGGTGTCTCTGAACAGCAACCTGTACTGCTCAGTTGTTAGGCCAAACCCATCAATCAGTGTATTTTTCAGGACTTGGTAATTGTTAGCATCCTCAGCTCTAGTAGTGAGGAGCTTATCTCTACCTTTGCCTTCAAAGGAGAGCCACAAAATAGCTGCCCACTGACTCTGGGGGATGCACTGGACAGTGCAGGCCCTCTCCAAAGCAGTCATCCATTTGTGGATGCCATCCCCTTGTTTAAAGGGGGGCACTATTTTACTCAGGCGTCTAGTATCAAAACTCCTGTCCTTATCTCTAGGGATAATGCTGCCACCAGTGGGGTCTGCCCCACTCAATTTCTGCTCTCTGGCAAAGGCAAGTCTCTCTTTGGCAAGGGCAAGTTCTTCCCTCTCAATCCTCAGATTGACTTCCCTCATCTTAGCTTCATGCTCTCTTCTCTGAGGGGATGTCATCCCTCTATGAGAAGATGCCTGAGAGCCATTGGTACGAATAGATCTGTTAGAGCCTCTGGAGTGAGACCTAACTTGTCTATTCCCAATGTTAAGCTTGCCTGAGAGTGGGCCTGGGGGTCCCCCAGTTCCATTCTCATGCATACTTAAGTTGGTCCTGGTGATCCTACTGACTACTACCTGACCTTTGCCTGCCTCATCCCCTGACAACTCCTGTTCCTCTTCCTCCTCTTCACTTTCTGTTCCATTGAGGTTGAGGTCAGGGTCCCCAAGGGTTCCCTCTAAGGGGGGCATGCTCCCATCTGGATTAGAAGGGCCTGTGTTAGAAGCCCTCCTGGCATCATAAGTCTCTAAGAGACCTATCAGAAAAGGAGTGGTAGGGTTAGAACCCTGTTTCAGCTTCCTGGAGGTACACAATTGTCTCATCTCCCGGAAGCTAAGAGCTGCATATCTGGAAGTGACCTGTGGAGGGTCAACAACCACAAGGGGAGTCTCAGCAGACTCTCCATGGGTAGACATGCTTCTAGTGAGGTGTAAGTGGTGCACTTACCTACACTATTTGTTTACCTACTGATCCCTTGCTAAGAGTTGTAGTCAGGGTGTGCTAGGCCCTGTTACACTACAACAGCTGGTTCAGTAGAACTCAGAGTATTCTAAGCTAAGTTATTTGTACCTTGGTACTTATGTGATCTTTCAAATGGTATTCTTAGGATACGTGCGAGGTAAAACAACAGCAAGCTCAAATCCCAACCGCTGCACACGAATGTGAGAAGTTGGCCTGATTTATAGTGCTCACTATTCTAGTGATCACTGTGTATCATACCAGACGACCCTCATTGATGATTGGTTGTAAGTCAACCTTATAGACCAGCTATCCTAGTAGCGTGGACAAAAGCAATCTTTAGGCTAAACTCTAGAGGGCGTGTTAAGCCAGCTGTTCTACCATCACATATACCCCTTGAACCCCAAGTGAAAGGACACCACACAAGTTGTTATAAAAATAAAGGATATTTATTAATAACAAGTCTACCCTGAACTCTTTATGAGTCAGGGAGCTAAGCACAATACAAAACTCTTACGAAAATACTTCAAGTTGCACAATTTACACAAATGCCCGAGGGGCACGAAAAACTATATACACTAAAAGTGGAATGCGAAATACTAGCAGGTAAGTAACAAGATCCAGAGGCTTCAGGATCGCTAGGACTACACTACTGAACCCTAAGGTTAGGAGCAGGAAGCCTAGGGAGATCGGGTGCAGAGTGTGCACTCTCACGCAGGATGCGGGACAAAGTATGTGGAGGCTAGTATTTCTAAAGTTACTGTTTCCAGACGAATCCGACTAGGTAGACTTAAAACGAAAAAGGATCTGGACACTTGGATAGTGAACCTGCGTTGGAGCACCGAAATGCTCGGGTTACCTAGCCCAGGGGCTGCGGCTGAATAGGGTTCAAAAGACGTCGGGAATCCTCGTTGTAGTCTATGGAGCCTGAAAGAAGATGTTACTGGCAGGCGACCAGTGATGATGTTCCGGATGATCCAAGGCTGGATCGGTGATGGAGACGACCTGAAAGCAGAGGGGACTCCGTTCTTAATCACTAGCCAGTGATTGTGTGGGCACCAGAATGGCACCGGATGAGGTCACCGCGATCAGGTGAGTGGGCGACGCTGGACTCTGCAGTCACACGGGCCAGGAGGCGTTGTTGGCGACCAGGCTGGAGGTGCGAGCTGTCCCACGAGGGTGTCTGCTGTCGGCGATGCTGGATCCAAGATTGGAGCAAAAAACCTTGGCAAAGGCAAGCCCACGCGGTGGAGTCAAGATGGCGTCTGGAGTGGACCAGGAGGGTCCGGAATGCTCCTCTTTTGGAAGGGAGCAAGGGCCAGTCTGGAGCAACCAGACCAGCGGTGAAAACATCGTGGTACGTCGTCAGGAGGGTCACTAGCCAACGGGCAAGTGACCGGACAACGTGGCAAGCAGCAAAGAGCAGAAGGGCCCCACGCAGATCTCGTGGATGCTGGGGGGCTGGACTTCGGTGCTGGAGCTGCTCTGGGTTGGGGCTTCTCAAACCCCAGTGCACTCACTCGAGGATCCCTCGGCGGTCGTGCTGGTTAAGCGTCGTGGAGGTTTAGAAGATGGCCGGTCCCTCAGGTCTCGTCACACCCACGAATCTCATCTGGGCTGATGATGCAGGTAGAGGTCAGAGATGCCAGGGAATCCGGGTCTCGTCGAGCTGGTCAGTCTTGATCCGGAGGATGGACGTGCAGCAAACCGCGATGCTTAGGTGGTGCCTGCGGATGCATGGTGGCTACTCCTTAGCCACAAGGGAGAGTCTTTAGAGAATGGCAAGAGTTCCTTTCGTAGAAAGTAGTTCAAGATTCAAGATTATCTAATTTGGGAAGGGGGCCCGCTCCTACATTTATTCTAAGAAAAGGGGCTGGCACGCGACTAGGTCCTGCCCATGGCTGGGACCAGGAAGGGGGGTGGTTACACCCCTCTCCTTTGTCCGGTCTCTCCCCAGCTCAGGGGCTGGGGTGCCCCTGGAACTGGTTTGAGCCGGCCTATGCACAGTGAGCACCGGGGTGCCACTTGCAGTCACCTTCCTCTCAGCCCTGCCTACCTGGGATACACAAAATCCTGTCTGGGATGGTGCTAGCACCGCCCCTGACAGGAAACCCTTTGTCCGAGCTCTCCTCGCTGGTAGGACTCCCAGCAGCAGGAGGTCAGACTTGTGTCTCTGGTGGCAGCATCCATTTTGTGATGCTGAGGATCGAGTTAACTTTAACCGGGGTTCACAGTTACATACATGTCGTGTCCCTCTAGAAGGGTGGAATGCTAACCCAGTCGCCAGAATTGGCGAGGGGTTAGTATTCCAATTCGTATGACACCTTACTCGACATGTTTTGATAAAGCGATACCAAAGTTAGCAAATAACCACGAGGATTATAATGCACTTAAGAGTATATGGTACGCGTTATCATGGAACAGCTATTAGGACTTGGTTCAGCAAGCTGCAAATGGGCTCAGCTCATGCCAGAGCACCATCTCACATAATTCCAAGCACTCTGCCTTCAGGATTGTTAAGGCCTGCCATAGGAGTGACTGATAGGAATACATGTGTCCATTTTAGGGTTAGATATAGGAATACTATATCTAAAGCAAAGGGGGTTTACACAACCTTGCCCCAGCTGTCGTGCAGCCAGTTGTGTCAGATTTGGATGGCCAGCCAGGGGTGGCATAATACATGCTGCAGCCCCTGGTTGGCCCTGGGTACACCTAGGCCCTGGATACCTAAGGTATGCTGTACAGGGACTGATAGGTGGCCCAGTAGAGAGAGAGCAGCTAGGCTGTGGGTCTGATTAGCAGGCACAGCCAGGGAAAGTCCTAAACCAGTGAAGCAAAAAGCAAAAATCGGGGGTGACCATAGGATTGCAGACCCCACTCTCCTACACTTGGTTCTTGCACTCTGTTTTTTGTCGAATATGCCTGCTTTATTCAATAAATTCCCGGAGTGCTCCAGGAAGAAGGCCAAATCGGATCCCCATGAGGTGTGTATCCTCTGCCTTCCTTCTTCACATTTCCCTGAGGAGTGTGTGATATGTCAAGGCTTCTCTGGCAGGACCCTGAAGGACAGGAAGAAGATCAGACCTCAGGGCCTCGAGGTAAGAAGATTGAAGGCACAAGGTGGGTCTGGAGGGGCTTCTTCTGCCCATGCTGAGGCCTCTGGGGGGCTCCCCAGGGGCAGGAAGACCAGCAAACGCCACCATTCTCCGCCTTGGTCTATTGCGCCCACTACGGCGTCGAGAGGGATGACTACGTCTGCTCCCCGTCGTCAGAGACTAAACGTCGTCGGTGTCGAGGGATGTTACTAGACCATCGAAGTCCCCGGTGACGGTTTCTTCGTCGTCCTCGTCGGTGTCGAGCTTTCGACGTCGACAGGCCTGGCGTCGACGCTCGCCGTCGAGGCGACACCGCCGTTTGCCGTCGGCGAAGAGGAGGTGTTCGGCGTCGAGGGAGCCCTCGTCGTCAAGGTCGCCGTCAAGGCACAGTTCGCCGTCGAGGCACACGTCGCCGGCGAAGCACGGGTCGACGTCGAGGCCCAGGTCGCTGTCGAGGCATGGAAGATCGCCGTTGAGGCATGGAAGATCGCCGTCGAGGCGCAGACGGTCGCCGTTGAGGCGCCGACGATCGCCATCGAGACGCAGAAGGTCGCCGTCGAGGCGTAGAATTTTGCTGCAAAGTCGTTATGAAATAAAGAGCGACTTCTTTGTCGTGTTGAACGTGTTCACGGAGGCCAGTCAAGGACAGCATTTTTGATATGCCTGCCAAGGTTAGGAAGTAGATGTTCTGGGCTCGAGTAAAGTATCATTCTGGAGGAAATCGAGGATGTGGAAATGAAAGACAATGGGCCTTATATGAAGCCTGGATTTTGGTCAAGAGTCGAATGACCTAATAAATGTTATCATGGACTGACACGGGACAGCCAATGAAAAGCTTGGATTCGTACGAAAGAATGTAAAATGTAGAAAGTTTAGCTAGAGAGAAAGGTATAAATTATGACACCATGAGCAGGGAAAAAACTCTTACTTTCCGATTCCTGATGGGTGTGACATGCCGTTGGACCTTTGGCGCATGTAAGGACAGCAGACTTTTAATGATTTATTCTTTCCTAGGTAAAGCGAGATTTAGACAGGGAAATAGGTTCAAGGAATGGAAACTGTTATTTTGCTAATTCTTCATGTTTATGAGCGTTACTTTGAAATGTCAGTTCTAATTTTCATTTCCTTATTAAAATGCTGCTTTCTTATTTGCTTATGAAATAAAGATTCTTAAACGTAAAATGCTCTTTCTTTATGATAATAAAGTACATAAAATTAGATTTAAAGTGACAAGCTGGTCTTGTTTATTCATGGTCTAGTTTCCATTAGTTGATCCATCCACCATTAGTGGTTTGATTTTTGGTTAATAATTGATTCAAAATCATGACAATGAAAGATAAACTGCAGTTGTATATATTAGTGTAAATATGATGTGAATAGATTCTAAATCAAATCACTTGATTCAGTTGCTCAAAAATGGTCTCATTGGTGTTATGGGCCTGTATTAGTGATTAAAGGTGTATGGTGAGTATTGAGGTGATAAATCGTGTTTGTGAGACAGTTTTTCAACCAGAGCGCTGGATCACTTGTGCTTGCTGTCCTGCCCCCCTTGTTGCTCGTGCCTGCTGTCGTCCCCCTCCCCCCCTTGTAGCTTGTGCTTGCTGTCCTGCCCCCTCGTTGCTTGTGCTTGCTCTCCTGCCCTGCTATTGGCATTGTAAATGACGATGCCATTTATTTATGTTTTTAAAAAAAAACATAAATAAAAATAATGTCATGAGCAATGCCAAGAGCTTTAACTTTAAGAATGCCAAGACCATTACATTGTAAATGCTTGTTTCTTTTTTCCTACTGGAGGCAGGATGACGTGCGCAGCCCGGACAATAGTAGCCACTTGTTTACTGCTGTGTCCTCCACCGTGACTCTGGCTCGTTAGTGGTTTCCTGCTTGTGTGTTGCTTCGGGGCCTATCGCTGATCGTAATTTACTTAATCTCCACAATCTCCCTGTGCCATCCCCTCACAAACCATCTCTTACTCCTCACTATTTACTAACCCTGGGTGAAGAACTACGCTCCGTTTGCGGAGTTTGCAGAGTTTCGGCAACTCCGCGCTCCGCGGAGAACGCGAAGTTGTCGAATACTCCGCAAACTGCTGCGTAGCGTAGTTCTCGCGCGCTCAATAGCATTTTCGCGTGCGCGAGGATGCTTGTCGGTAAGATCGAGTTGCCGAACATGCAGAAACTCCAATCTGGCACAGAATAACTCGCGAACACGTTAGTAGTGACCGGAAATAAGGGGACGCGAGCTGGCGGGACAAACCTCATGGGTAACTTCGCGCGCTACACATCCCGAGCATGCAGGCAATCAATCAATCAATCAATCAGGATATTTGTATAGCGCGCTACTCACCCAGAGGGTCTCAAGGCGCTTGGGGGAGGGGGGTCCGCTACTGCTCGAATAGCCATGTCTTGAGTTGCTTCCTGAAGCAGAGGTGGTCTTGGGTCAGGCGGAGGTGGATGGGGAGGGAGTTCCAAGTCTTGGCTGCCAGGTAGGAGAAGGATCTTCCTCCCATGGTGGATCTTCGGATGCGTGGCACGGCGGCGAAGGCGTGGCTGGTCGATCGTAGCTGGCGGGTGGGAGTGTAGAAGGTCAGGCGGTTGTTGAGGTACCTGGGGCCCAGGTCGTGGAGGGCCTTGTGTGCGTGGGTGAGGAGTTGGAACGTGATTCTCTTGCTGACGGGGAGCCAGTGAAGGTCTCTCAGGTGTCCGGAGATGTGGCTGTGTCCAAGATGAGTCGTGCGGAGGCGTTCTGGATGTGTTAGAGTCTTTTCTGGAGTTTGGCTGTGGTTCCGGTATAGAGGGTGTTTCCGTAGTCCAGTCGGTTGGTGACGAGTGCCTGTGTGACCGTCTTCCTGGTTTCGGTGGCGAGCCATCGGAAGATCTTTCGGAGCATGCATAGGATGTTGAAGCATGATGATGACACGGCGTTGACTTGTCTGGTCATCGAGAGGGAGGAGTCCAGGATGAAGCCCAGGTTGCGTGCGTGGTCCGTTGGTTTGGGTGCGCTGCCCAGGGCAGGGGGCCACCAGGAGTCGTCCCAGGCGGAGGGTGATGATCCAAGGATGAGGACTTCCGTCTTGTCTGAGTTCAGTTTCAGGCGGCTGTTCCTCATCCACTCGACTATGTCTTTCATCCCTTCGTGTAGGTTGGTTCTGACGGTTCCTGAGTCGTTGGTGAGGGAGAGGATCAGCTGGGTGTCGTCGGCGTAGGAGATGATGTTGAGGTTGTGTTGGCGTACGATGGCTACGAGGGGGCTCATGTAGACGTTGAAGAGGGTGGGGCTGAGTGATGATCCTTGATATGACTTCGGTGGCCTTGGATCTGTACGGGGAGGCGGACTCTCTGGGTTCTTCCGGTGAGGAACAAGATGATTCATTTCAGTGCCTTCTCTTGGATTCCGATGTTGCTGAGGCGCTGCACTAGAGTGCGGTGGCAGACTGTATTGAATGCTGCGGAGAGGTCCAGGAGGATGAGGGCCGCTGTTTCCCAGTTGTCGAGCAGGGCTCGGATGTCGTCAGTGGCTACGATGAGGGCGGTCTCAGTGCTGTGGTTGGCGCGGAAGCCGGACTGCGAGTGGTCGAGGCTGGTTGGGCGAGCGCAATTGGTGATCCACTGTGTGAGGTTGTTGGCTGCTTGGTTGGGGTCCGTTGAGCTGGCGGGAGGGTTCTGGCTCAGTGGAGTGGTGAGCTGGTCGGTGGTGATCTTGTTCCAGTTCCTGCGGGAAACCTGTTGCGGGTGGTGGTGAGTCGTGGTTTTTCTGAAGCTGAAGTGGACGCAGCTGTGATCTGTCCAGTGGAGTCCGGTGGAGTGGCTGAAGGAGATGTACTTGCTGGAGGAGAAGACTGGGTCAAGCGTGTGTCCGGCGTAGTGGGTGGGGGTGTTCACCAGTTGCATGAGTCCGAGGTTGGCGAGGGTGTCCAGCAGGGTGGTGGTGGTGTTGTCGTTGTTGTTCTCCAGGTGGAAGTTGAGGTCCCCTAGGAGGATGTAGTCAGCGGAGGCGAGGGCGTGCGGGCTGATGAAGTCTGCGATGTCTTCGCTGAATTGTGTGCAAGGTCCTGGGGGTCTGTAGATGAGCGTGCCTCTGAGTGTGGTCTTGGGGTCAGTGTGTATCTGGAAGTGAAGATGTTAAGCGGCTGTGAGGGTGTCGTCTGAGTTGGTCGTGATGCGGATGGTGTTCTTGTGGACGATGGCGATGCCTCCTCCTGTCTCGTTGACGCGGTCTCTCCGGGTGATCTTGTATCCGTCCGGGATGGCGACGGCGATGTCGGGCGCTGAGGAGGCGTTCATCCATGTTTCCGTGAGGAAGGCGACGTCTGGAGATGTGGTGTCGAGCAGGTTCCAGAGTTCCACGGCGCTCCCGAAGACGAAAAATGGCTTGTGAACGGGTCAAGCAAGCTACTACGCATGCTCGCGGAGCTATGCGTAGTTCGTGGAGTGCAAGTGCATCTTCGCGTAGCTCCGCGGAGTGCGGCTACGCGAACTACGCCCAGGCTTACTATTTACCATGCTAAACCACTCCTCCCTCATTCTGCTTTAACCATTTCTCAGTAAGCGCCTGTGTATTTACAACCTTGGCAATTTCTGGATGGATAGGCTTCTCACACGTGGTTCTCAGGGCTACTGTAGTCAATCTGTTTTCCGCATTTGTCATTCATTTTTTAATTACTTTACTCAATCAGTAAATGCGTGTAGTTGTGTCTTGTGTGTGTTCTTGAGCCACCTGCATTGTAAGCCTGAGGGGGCTTTAAAAGGGATTGTTAAATTCGCTGTGCTCATAAACACAAAAACGATGTATCGCTGACTCCTTAATATTGGCCATGGAGACTTTTGATTTATTACTTTTCCGAGTGCTGAGAATTCACATCAGGCCCGGCTCCAGGAATTTTTATTTGGGTGGGCCAAAGGTGCATTTGGGTGATCCACTGCGGCAGTTGCGGCCGGCATGACTCGCGGGGGGGAGGTCGTGGGGGCAGAGGGTTCACGCGGGGCAGAGGAATCACGTGGGGCAGGGGATTCACGCAGGGGTTTAATTTAATAATTATTATTATTTAAAAAATGTAGCTTACCTTTCCGCCGGCCGGGTCCCACGTCTTCCCGGCTCCTGCTCTCCTGCCTCTGGCAGGAACAGGATGCAGGCAGCCAGGCTCCCTCCCCAAAGCCAATGAAAACAGTGCAAGCAGTGTTGTGATTGGTCGGGATGCCGCCCAGCCAGGGGCTTATGTGGAGGCCATGTTCTCAATGCAGGCTGCATTGCAGCCAGTGTAGCTTTTATGGAGAAGGACAGAGTGGGCATAACTAGTTTGGGCAACCCCAGAGGGCCAACCAAACAGTCTTTGTGCACTCATGACCTTACTGCTAATTAAATAAACAAAAAACCGAAAGGGCATGACAGGGCCGGCTTTAGCACGAGTGCGAAAGTCTTGTTTGGTGCCTCGCCAATTACCTCTTTCTCCGTAGATACCATTAGTACCACCCTCCAACAGTGCCCTTCATTCCTCTGTAGCCCGTCTTTCATATTCATTTCATTTGTTGTGTAGCGCTACTCATATCAGTGTAAAGTGTTACAGTACTTCACATCACACACACATTATACAGAGATAATAAATCATACAAGTAGGTGTATCAGTCTATAACGAATGTCACATAAGCCAATGAGGATTAGAAGGAGTAGGACTCACGTCATTCATACTGGTGGGCAGTGTATTTTAAAAGGGTATGGTCTAGAGAAGCACAAACTCAGAATTTAAAGCATACCCCAATGGTTATGGGGTTGGTTTTACTAATAAAAATGTATAACTGCCCAAGCTAACTCTTTTTAGCAACATTAGAATAATGAAAGGCTGAGGAAGTTCGAACTATATTGCAACCCAAAAATATGTGAAGTTCTAACTAAACCATTCAGGTTTGTATGCAGCTCTTTGATGACAGTTCATAGGTCACTGTCCTGTGTTAGGATTGGATCTTCTGAACTGCGAGTAAAACAAGAATCACTGTGACAAAGGCAGTAACCCACTGAGCTATCCACATAAAATACAGTTTATCTGCATTTCAAAACTACCAACAAAGGATTGCTCTCCAGCAGGATCATTAATCACCAGTTATCTGGACATGTTTATTGTTGCCTTGCATCCATGGTCAATATAATGATAAAAACTAGTTAAATGAAGCATCCACAAAGTATGTGCCTTGCTGGGCCTTTCCAGATTTTAAAAATAAGAACAAATAGTCACACATTTTCTTTCCTACTTTGTACATAGAACTCTGCCTCACAGTCCAATGTGATAAGCAGCTGCAGGGGTCACGAAAGGTGAATTAGGATAAACAAACTTCTTTTCTCCAGCACAGAACAGAAAAGGAAATATCCAGGCAGCCAGTGTCAAAGAAAGAATTTGTCCCCTTCATGATGCTCCTATTGTACCTGCACAACACAGCCCACCTTACCAAAAGGAGTTGCGTGATTGGGGGTGCCTGTGAGAAAGAGCCCAGACCTAATTACAAAACTTCCAGAACAGGAAGAAATGAACATGGCCATTTTCTATTGGCCTTCTAGCTGTCACTGCGAGTTGCACGAGTCGGATTGGGACCAGAAATGGGCCCGGGCACCCAATAAAAATGTGGCCCACATTTGCGAATTGCAACCTTTTGAGAAGCATTGACTTTTTAGTATGAGGGGGTAATTGCTTATGTGGCCAGTGACATTGGTCAGGACTGAAAAGTCCATTATTCCACTGAAACGCACTCACTCTTTTTCTGACGCTAATCTTGAGGTCCATGTTTTATTTTATATAGGGCTGCTGGAATTATGAGATTCTGCAGCCGTAAACTTTTACACATATTTATGTATTTGCCACATAATCCACCACCGGCAGTATAACATGCAGATTTTAAAAACAATTGTTTGAAGCCCAAATGGATCAAAAGTGCAGTTGCTGAATGTGTAAATACAACAAAATACTTATAAAATATTGTGCTGTTTTTAGCAAAGCTGTTGACCTTCCGACCCCAAGGTTCAAGATCACAGCTGCCTTATTTTTCATGACACTTCAACTGTCATGTAAATAAAGATAGCTGGAAATGCAACAAAAAAAAACAAAGTTGCTCTTCCAGGCCATCTTCATTCTTAAGTACTTAAAGAGGCATTTGTGCCCTCCTGGGACTGCCACCACGGACCCACAGTTTGAAGACCTCCACCCTAAGGCCAGGACAGGAGCTCCCACCACATGCTGTGCCTGCTGGCTTTGGCCCATTGTCATTCTATATGTGACAATGGGCCGCAATAATCTGTGCTGGGCTACGCAGAGGCTGCAGCAGCCTCTTAAATTCTGATTAGGAGAGCCAGCCCAAAAACTAGTGTGGGGGGGAGGGGAACGGCTCACATCAAGCCTCGGGCCAAGGCACATGTTTGGGTGGGCCAGGCTCATGTTTGGGTGGGCCTGGCCCACCCGGCCCACCCTCTAGAACCGGGCCTGATTCACATGGCCGCCAACTTTTATCATCACGCTATGCTGCTAGGGTCAAATAGTCGCATACTATTAAAGCTTGCTACCTCATCAGCATGGCCAAGTCAACGGGGATGTGTCCAAACTGGCAACAAAACGGATTCCAGGAGGGCCACCCAATATGTATCGGTAAATAATCACGTGTCGCAGGGCTGTAAGTGGGATGAAAAAACTTGTGTCTTCCATAGCTGACTGGTGTTTTGCTGCTTCTGTCCATTCATCCGGATATAGAAGACAACAAGGAACATTACACGGACAAATGAGCCCCACCTGTGACTTTGTTGAATATAATATTAAACTTGCTTCAGTTCTTGTAGATGAGGATGTGGCTAAGTCTAGAGCTTCCGACCTTCGAGCTGAGAGCGCAGGTTTCAGCCTCACACCCGCTCAACATCCTGGGATTCAACACGTGACCACGTCCTTGTGTGTCACTGGTGCTCAAGTCTGCATTATAGAAAACTGACAGATGAGTCACTGCGAAGTTACATCAAAAGCAGTGACAGGTGCTATATTGCCGAGTTGAGTTTATTTTTTCCCCCAAGGGTAAAAATGGAGAGCCCAATTGAACCCGTTTCGGCACCTGATTTTAAGAGCTGATGGTGCTAGACACCGGCAGGACCAAGCCCACTTAAAGCCCTGACTTGCAGTTGCTTCCACCCGATAATAGATTCACGCCACTTACTTCATACATTGAAGCATAAAGACGCTCTCTGTTTGCTCTCTCAGTCCTGTCACCAATATGTTACTTGTGGCCTTCGTGAATTGCTGTATAATCTTGCCACATGCTTGGGATGACGTCTGGAGTCTAAAAGATATTTTGACTACATATACGCAAAATAGCCTCACCCCCAAGTGCTTCGAGCTGCCCCTGATATTGCTCAGTGTATGTTTATTTTCTTACATATTGACTGATTGAAGGGTCTTTGGTAGGCGGCAACGTTTGTGGTAGGCCCTTAATCAAAACCTTTTGCAAAACATTGGCATTAATAGCAAAATATTTCAGATTAGTTACAGAACTTTCAGCCTCCGTCATGATGCTCTTTGACCTGGCTGTGCCTTCCCAGACTGTAGTCGGATCTCAGCCCGTAGGGGGCTGCAAATGAAGCCTTTAAATCACTGTAACTGCTGCCATTGTTGACAGCTTTCACAAATTCCATTTTAAGAGGATGAGTCACACTCAAGTTTGTCTTGTGGCCCACAAACCGCAGGAGATCAGGGCTCTGATCAAATGTTTTTAAAACTGAACTTTTATCCTCTTGTCAATTTGTTTTTTTAATCGATATCATCATCCTGAAGCTCTTTAAATGTGTGATATTTGTGTACCCCTGTGCAGAAATAGCATTCTTCTGCATGATCACCAGCTTTTCGTTGAGAAATTATACTGCTCAGTGGGTGTCTTGCCCAGCTCTGCTTTTAGAACTACCTGATTTTAGGCCGAGCCTAGAGTCGGGCGCAAGCGCTGCTCTGGTGAAGTTCTGCTGTAGTTCAGTACGTTAGGGAAGCCCCGCCCATATTTTTCAATGGCTTGTGTCTTTGTCCTTTTAAATGCTGCGTTTGAATTTGTTTATAGGCTTCTTAATCCCTTCTTCTTACGGCCATGTCTTCATTTGTATCCTCCCATGCCTACCGGCCCCTTTACTTCTAGTGTTACACAGTACGTGTTATTTAGACATTGAGCATTATTTTCTTTAATGAGGTTCTCATGCTGACTTCTCTACTCCCCCCATCCCTCCCGTTGTCCGTGCCTTCACACCTCCCCCCGCCCGCATTCCCGTTGTCCGCGCCTTCTCACTCCCTTCTCCGCCCGTCCACACTCCCGTTGTCTGTGCCTTTTTCTCCCCCGCCCGCACTCCCGTTGTGGAAAATAAATACAAACTTGGTGAACATTATCGGCGCCATCTTGCCCCTTTTCCAAGCCCATTCGTGCGCGTAAGCGGCAGCCATTTTGAGCACCATGGCCTCCCTGCCCCTCGCTGATAGCCAGCGCGTCTCTCTCTCTCTTAACCTCGCAAGCATTCCCCCACACACTGACAACCCCCGCTCTCTCATGCCTAGGGTCATAAACCCCTCTTCAGCGCAGCTTCACCACTGAATCCCATCCTGTTCCCAGCGCGACACCTCCCCTCATTCCTTTCATGGCCTCAAACCCTTTTGATGCAAACCCCTTTTCCTGTGTCCCCGTTTGTCTTCCCTGTTCCCAGGCCGCCACCTGGCTCTGCGGATACTGTTTATTACCCCGTACAGTAGGAAGCTTCCCCTCCCCATCAAAAGACCCCCGAACCGATCAAAGCCCCCACCCCACAAGATCCGATCAACCCCATGCATTCCGTGAATCGGCGGAATGCCCTGCTGTGCGACAACCATCACCTGTTGTGACCGGGGTGGGGAATCCAACTGTAAATGTATGTGGGAACGGGTCTGAAGGGGAGATTCCGAGGATGTTCTTTCAAGTACTAAAGTATTGCGAGAATGTGTTATGTGCAATAAAGGTCATAATCCCTAGTATAAGAGGCCAGGCCTCAGAGATGTGGTTAGAGCACCTCGTGACGATACTTGCTGTCTGAATTGATGTGTTCTCCTCCGGAGAGAATAAAATCCTCGTTTCCTGCCTTCCAGTCTCCAGCGCCTGCTTCTTCATTGATTAATATTGGTGGGTCATAGAGGCGATACCGCCGGGCAACATAAAAGGGTCTTTGGTTACCGGTTGTCTTTGGAACCCTTTTTAACAATTGGCGTCCCAAACGTGGGGCCCATCAGCGACTCGTGGATCCAGTGGGAGAGGTCCTGACGACAGAGTGAACGACTGCAACGATCGGAAGGTACCCTGTCCGATAGACCCTTGTCTGACAGCCGATCATCCGAACTTCACTGGTTCCGAACAGACCTCTCTCGAGTGATCTGCGGTCCTGACTGGGAACCCTCAGGAGTGCCACGAGAAGTACGAAGAGAAGAGGACGATCGGGCGCTGGATTCGGAAGACGAGAAACTGTCCATGCGGTCCGGGTAAGGTCGTGTAAACACGACGAATTGCGAAAGTGATAGATAATTGAAAGTAATTGATAATTGTTGAGAAAATACTAGTATTACTCTTTGTTAATTTATTGGAGATTCACTGTCTACAAACGGAGAAACAACAGGCTCTCCCTTTATAAACAGCGAAGGATAGGTACGCACCCGTCGGACCTATCTTTCTCCCCCACTGAACAATTGTCCCTTCCCCCCATTGATTAACTGTTATAGATTGTTTTCTGGAGATTCTCTGTCTGCAAACAGGGAAAAATAGGTCCCCTCTTTACAGATAGTGAAAGGGTAGGTGACGCGAACCTTTGCGAGCCTACTTATTCTCCCCATTGACCATATTGATTTTTTATTTTTGACCTAACATTGATTGATTGCTCAGAATTGGTTCATGAGGTATTCACTACGTGCAAACAACGTAGAATAGAAATATTCTGTCTAGTCTTTGCGCGCAGTGATAAGATAGGTAGTGCTGACTATTATCCCATTGTGATCCGTCATGCCTGTCTTCTCCCCACTGGTTAGTAGCCTGTTTAACCCGGACCGCTTATTAGAGATGAACCATCCGGCTCCGCTGGAAGGCACCCCTAATAAGGACATGTTCATGAAGCATGGATTAATTGCTATAGCCTATAGTGAGCTGTGGCATAAATATACGAAAAGGGATCGAGAAAGACAGTGGCCACTGAGAGGATCCTTTGATCTCGACAAAATAGAAACGGTAGAAATAGCCCTTCGTAGGAATGAAACAACACCTATTATGCTCGATAGCCTCGGTATGTGGCGCGAAGAAGCTGCACGACGAAGGGAAGGCGACGAATTTAGAAAAGGTGAAGGGACACGACGGACAACCCTCCAAACGTCTAGTAGGCAAAGGGAAGGGCCAGCGATGGCACAGCCCCGAGGAGTAGACATGAAAAGCGAACGGTGTAAAGGGATGTGCCGACAAGCCAACCCCGGAACACAACGACCCGAAGGTAATCCCCCGACATTACGCACAGGACGGACAGATTTAAAACAAAACCAATGTGCTTTCTGTAAATGTCTTGGACACTGGAAAGCCCAATGCCCGACTCTGCAAAGCATAGGTAAGAATGGAGGGTTGACAGAAAGGACGGACCGACAGAAAGGAAAAAGACGTGAGATAAAAACCAATCAGACTAGTGCAGACAGAACAGACAGGACCACCCCGTTTGATTATGCTCGGTGGCACAGATTTCGTCAGGCCAATTTTAACGACATGTTAGAGTTCTGGGACTGATTGCTCTCTGTTGCCCCCCCCACTCTGAAAAACAAACACGACTGCAGGTCAGTGTAAACAACCCCCCCGTTAGAGAAAAGACTCAAGAAAGCCAAGCGTCTATTATATAACTTAGGATTTAATTACGGTAAAACACACAACCAACAGTAAATAGAATAACTAGTAGAACTCTCTAAAAAGCAAACTTGACTAATAGGAAAAATACAAAACATGTTATGCTCACTCCGGAAGTCCTCGAAATGTAACAGTTCGATGGTCCCGCCCATCCGAAACACATAGCACGTGTGGGGCGGGGCCTGCCAGCAACCATGGGCCAAAAAGAGATCGCTGGCGAGAAGGTCCTGGAGGCTCCACCAAGCAGGCAATGAAATGGTCTTTCCATACTATCCTTCCAGGGATGGCGTCCCCCGGGCCGCGAGTAGGGAGGGGGCGGCTGCAAATGACCCCCTCCCTCGTATCTTCTGGTCCGGCCATCACGAATTCCTCCATCGAACGGATGCAGGGTGGGCAGGGAGGAAGAGGCGACGCGGACGAGCCTCTTCCACCTCCACAGGTAGGAGGCTTCCCTGCCCTGGCCCGACGCCGATGTCCTCCAGCCGGGCGACGGCCATATACCTACGCTGCACAGGAAATATAATGCCCGGCTGGTATATTTCCGCAACACAGGACATACAATGCCCGACTGGTATATTTTCTCAGCACAGGACATACAAGACCCGGCTGGTATACTTGCGTAGTACAGGACATACAATGTCCGACGGGCATATTTACGGAGCACCGGATGTACAGTGGTCCCCCAAGAGTCGGAATCAGGGGTGTAGGGTGGTCATCATGTGCGCCCCTGATTCCAAGGGACGGCGTAGGATGCGCCGGGAGAGAAAGACGGCACGGACGAGCCTCCCTCACCTCCCCAGATGAAGGCTCCACTGCTGCACCCTGGCGCCCCGAACCAAAATGTCCTGCTCCAGCAACATGATGCTCTGTCTTTCGCCATCACAAGAAGTTTCTTCCACTCCTGATGGATACGGCAAAGGTGGCTGCCACAGGGTCTCAAAATGGCGCCTGGGCCCTCGAAAGGCGGGTCTAGGCCGCTGGAGTAACTTTGTCCGAAATTGCAACTCGGGCACTTGCCCACCCGGGCGCAAGCCCCCACCATCGACAAACATCCCCTCGACTTTGAAGATTCTACCAAAGTCCCAAGAGCCCTCGGCCCCTTCAGGCTTCCGGTGAGGAACAGTTGCATTGATCTCAAATGAAATAACCACGGCACAGCAACAAGATGGCGGTGCTCTCGTGTCTGCATCAGCTTCCGTCTGAACCACCCAGGAACATTATGGACTAACGAACTTGAGTAAGTTCCGGCTGAGCATCAACATGACCCGGTAAGAAAGACTCTATCCCCCTCCCTCTCTTGATTGACGGTCCACACCACCAGCCCCTCTGTTAGCACAGTTTTTTGAACTGCCGAAAGGGACTCTGGTCCAACCGCCAATTGTCGGGGACATTTTTTCCTCTGATGCTACTTCCGGATTAAGCCGGCCTCGCCCAAAATGGCGCCGGTATCAATGGAAACTAACGGATGCCTCGTGGTATTCCTTAGCTAATGAAACTTGATGTACTAAGATATATATATATATATATACGAACCATTGCGCACTCAATGTTAGAGGGAGGAGGGTTCACTTGGCGAACATTTGAGAAGGGTTCCGTAAAATGTTGATTTCAATGAACAATTTATTTCTGATATTTGTTGTAACTGATACATAACGCCGCCTATGATGCATACCCACGGTTTACATCTAGAAAATGTGATTATGATGAGCTTGGCTGTGTTTCCATTTATGAACTGAAATGCCCCTGATTCCTTCGTCATGCAATGAAATGTTTTTGGTTACTTGCAAATAATTAATTAGACCTTTTTTCACATGTTCTTGTGTTACAAAAACCCCCTACTGTATGTGCTTCCATCGACGACATATCAGGCCAAAATATGAATTGCGCTCTCACATTTTACGTACTGAATAATTCTACAAATAAAGGTCTTAAAAAGCTATGGATAGGCATCGCATACTTTTGTGAATACGGGTATCGGTGGGAGGGTTTTTCTGTACGCAACTGTTCTGCTCTTTTTTTAAGGTTATCCGAGAAATGGTTGTTCGGCCCTGGGTTGATGGTCGAATCAAAGGTATGATACGCTGCCTCCAAGATATGCGACTAAGCTCAGGAACTGACGTATGAAGAAGGACCTTGACCTCTGAGAATGGGTAAAGTAAAACGGTGTAATTGATAAAATGATATAAGGATATGGTGGTCGAAGGTATTAAGGTACAGGGTTGAACGGAGAACTGATATGCCTTAGAACATCACAGCTTTGGGAATGATTTAGGGATCCCGATGGCCGGATACATCTACAAAACCGGGTACCTCACGCTAGGCACCTCTGATTCCTCTTTTTAGCGTTTTCACTACACACGATCCTTAATACCATCCTCGAACCTCCCCATGAACAACCTATCACATTGCCTGCCCCCATGACTTTAGGAAACCAGAACCCTAAGGGATTATATCCCGAAGAGATAAGTACGAGTATGTGGTAAGTAAAGGACTTTCGTGCCCATACATTTGATGTGTTCGAATGTTGTCCCCCTACCTCCCCCTTTTTTCCCCCTTTTTCCCTCTGCAGGTTACATTAGAATCCCGATTAGAGTACCATAAGGGATCTGGAACCACGTCACGCCCGATGCATGAAGACGGACTAGCGCTGCAAAACGACACAACAAGGACGCTCTACCCAATGCACGACCTTTTTACCTGATCTAATGCTCTTCTGTCCCCAAACTGCATGCTTTCTACATCCTAACACAGACCCAAAACGTCTAAACGTTAGGTAACACACTGAATAGCCCTAACAATACACGGTCATTCCCCATGTCACACGTGTACTGTTTGGCCTATTGTCTGTCTCTCTCTCTCTCTCTCTCTCTCTCTCACTCACTCTTCCACTCCTCCACACTTTCCCTCTTCCTAGCAACTGGCACCTAATTGGCGAACCTGGTGCACCTCCTGATTGGCCCCAAATACCACAAGTATTTGCACAAATTTGTCCTAAATAAAATTGTATCGGTACCACGTTACTACCTCTCCCTTTCTGCTAAAAATATGGATGAAAATTAAATTGACCGATAGGAAAGGGACAGGTAAGACGACTAAGGTTCCCTAAATTTGACCCACCCTCAGGGAACTATTTGTCAGTGGCCTCTATGATAAAATGTGTCTGTGGTAATGCGACCATCCCCATTGCAAATTGTCTCCGTACCCCAAGCTGTAAGAAATGATCGAGACACCCCCATCTACCCAAAATGCCCCCAGTTTGTGTCAGCTGCCCTGAACGAGAGCCTGAAAAACGCCCCCTGCTCTAATTCACTGTGTCCCTAATTGTTGTCCATAAGATCCCTCCTTCCCCGAGGATAAGTTTAATAATTATTGCAAACCACCCCTCCCGAGTTTTTGTAGTAACCAGGTTGCGAGGATTTTTATAGAAAATTAGAAAGATGTATGCAAAGCTAAAAATTAGATCGAAAATCGAAAGACCTTGTTGCTGTAAGCCTTGCTGAAAATAAGATGTTTTTTTTGATGTAATGAAGACTTGTTTAGCCTATGTTCATCCCTCAGAAGGATGCCTATCAGACTATGGTGAATAGCACGTTGCACTTTTTGTAAAACACAAGGCCCTAAAGACCAGCCTAGCTTTTCAAGACTTGTACTAGGGAAGTGGGTCTCTGCCAGAAGAACTGACATCTACTATAATAGACATATGACAAATGAACGTAATAATCATCAAAGCGTCAAAGAATTAGCCAACAAAAGGAAGTTGTAAGGAATCCAGCAAACCCATCATCAATTGTTTATACGTCAGTCGCAAGAATCTCCAATGTAGCGAGTGCTTACCCCAGTTGCTTGGTGTTGGGAGAGAAATAGACTTATGTAATTACCTTCTTCTGCAATATCTCTAAAGACTGTCTTTTCAAAACTCATTTAAGGGTATCACTGTCGGAGGAGAAAGAGACCGGATGTGGGAGCACGCGGCCTGACTGCGGATTGTGGAACATCAGCAACGGAGGCCGAGGCGAGACCACAGCAGTAAGGAGACGCCGGACGGGGCATTGTTTCAGACAAAGCTAAGGAAAGGGCTGACCTGAAGCCCCTGCTATATGATCAACGTGTGCCAAAAGCCCCCGCTCTCTGAACATGGTTACGGACTCGCCTGTCGCAAAACTCTCCGCCTCCCCCTGATCTGTTCCCGACTTGGCCTTGCTCCATCCCCTCCTCCTCCGACCTACCATAAGGACTGTTCACACCCGCACCTTTCCATCCGAACTCCCAAGTTCCTCCAAATCCTACTGAGCTACCCAGAGAAGAGTACTCCTTGCGTCAGAAAGGAAGGAACTCCGACTAAGTAGACCACGGACTATGTTAAAACCCAGAACGGTGACCTAGAACTCCACCAAGGGTCGCCCCCGAAGAAAAGATAAACAAAGTCTGTGGTTCTGCCCGCTACCAAGCACCTTGAAGATGATGGAAGCAACAGGAAATGCCCACCACAGGGACTCAAGAGACGAACAGATCTCACAATTCTGGAACAATTGCATTTTCCATTGCAAATCTATGCTCTGCATTACGGAAGGAGATGCACCTGCTCCAAAACCGTAACGCATTCCTCCTACGAGGTCTGACGAAAACCAAACAGAATGCACCCCTACCCGCAGACCCCCAACGACTCAATCCACATGAACATTTCTGTTGATAGGTAATCCAGGTGCTCAACAGTGCCGACAGAAGACGACAAAGGACAACGAGAACTCTGATATATATTTTCGCTGTATCTCATCTCTCTCCCAACCACCATTGGACTGACTATGCACCCGCCGTATACAAAAAGGACTTACTTATATGATAACTTACCAGTTCTTATTCTATGATCTGTACCCAACGCCCTCACTACGTAATTCTAGTCTGATATTGCATTACGATGACTTTTCCTGCAACCAACTTAACGATGAACCCGCCTACTAAATGATGAGATTTTTCAATATGATGTTGATAATGTGATGTTTATGTACAGTTCTTTCGCCTAAGTCCCCTCTCCCTTACTTATGATCGCTGCATATAGGTGTAGATAGGAAATAGGCCAGCAAGATGTCTTGGAAATGTTAAAGGGAGGACTGTGGAAAATAAATACAAACTTGGTGAACATTATCGGCGCCATCTTGCCCCTTTTCCAAGCCCATTCGTGCGCGTAAGCGGCAGCCATTTTGAGCACCATGGCCTCCCTGCCCCTCGCTGATAGCCAGCGCGTCTCTCTCTCTCTTAACCTCGCAAGCATTCCCCCACACACTGACAACCCCCGCTCTCTCATGCCTAGGGTCATAAACCCCTCTTCAGCGCAGCTTCACCACTGAATCCCATCCTGTTCCCAGCGCGACACCTCCCCTCATTCCTTTCATGGCCTCAAACCCTTATGATGCAAACCCCTTTTCCTGTGTCCCCGTTTGTCTTCCCTGTTCCCAGGCCGCCACCTGGCTCTGCGGATACTGTTTATTACCCCGTACAGTAGGAAGCTTCCCCTCCCCATCAAAAGACCCCCGAACCGATCAAAGCCCCCACCCCACAAGATCCGATCAACCCCATGCATTCCGTGAATCGGCGGAATGCCCTGCTGTGCGACAACCATCACCTGTTGTGACCGGGGTGGGGAATCCAACTGTAAATGTATGTGGGAACGGGTCTGAAGGGGAGATTCCGAGGATGTTCTTTCAAGTACTAAAGTATTGCGAGAATGTGTTATGTGCAATAAAGGTCATAATCCCTAGTATAAGAGGCCAGGCCTCAGAGATGTGGTTAGAGCACCTCGTGACGATACTTGCTGTCTGAATTGATGTGTTCTCCTCCGGAGAGAATAAAATCCTCGTTTCCTGCCTTCCAGTCTCCAGCGCCTGCTTCTTCATTGATTAATATTGGTGGGTCATAGAGGCGATACCGCCGGGCAACATAAAAGGGTCTTTGGTTACCGGTTGTCTTTGGAACCCTTTTTAACACCGTTGTCCGTGCCTTCTCCCCCCTCAATCCCATTGTCCGTGATGACCAGAGGCGCAACTAGAGCCAAATTTTGGGGGCGGGGGGGCCCTAAGAAAATATTTCGAGGGGAGGGGGCTGAATCTTTAATCAGATGGCAGAGTGGAGATGCAGGGGCGTTTACCAGTCCGTTATTAAGCAACACATTATTTCATGTACTTCCTCAGCACCTGGGGGGGAGCCTGCCAGGAAACTAACTTCCTGTGTGATGGGTCATTCCAATTTCGTATATTCGAGGTGGAGTTTTTAAGCAACGTGAACTCCCAGTTTGTTTCCCTGCAAACCGACAGCTGCCTCCAAATTTATTTAAAGTGTTCCCAAGAACACAAGATATATTGACTCACCTGCATTGAAAAACGGAGCACTTACGTCTTGTTTTATTAAACCTTTATTAAAATGTCCGTAATCCGTCGACCTCCCCCCCCCCCCCCCCCCCCCTCCCAACCCTCCCCCACCCCCTACTTCTCATGCGGCTCAACCCTAAAAAACTTAGTTGCAGAGTGTGTGGCTCGCCGCCTGGCTGTCATGCTGGTGGTTTATTTATTTATTTTTATTTAATGACGTTTTATATAGCCAAACTTTACACAAAAGTGTCAGAACGCTTTACAAAAGAACCAGGTAAGTTACATAAGGGACACAAGATACACTAAGCACGCTAACAAGTTACATATATACAGTTACAAATGTAACTATTTGCATATTTATAAAGTAAAAAATAAAAGGTGTCCGTGTTAGGTTAAATACAGGAGTAAAATACATATTTGCAAAATCTGATAGAGACTCCTTGCTGAAGATTCCTTACCTTTGAATTTCCCAGGTGTCGGGCTGGATCCGGAAACTTTTGCTGAGCAATACCCCTTGCGCGCACCGTCGGGTGGCTCCTTTCGGCTCCGTGTGACGTTGATGGTGTCGGAAGCGTCGGTTATGACGTCACGGTGCATACATAGGCGCCACCCAGGCGCGTGGACGGCAGTTTTTTTCTTTCCGCGACAGTTAATCGGCGATCTGGGAAGAGCTACCCCTCTGCCGGTTTTTGGCAGGCTTTTTTCTCAACTTTTGACGATATTTTTGATGACTTTGTGTGCGAGGGAAGTTGGATAGGAAGACAGGTTTTAAACCGTGTGGGACTTGTTCTTGCACGATGTCGGTTACCGATCTCCACAGCGTATGTCTGTGGTGTCTTGAACACAACCACCATTTAAAGTCGTGTTCAGACTGCCGGGCGATTTCTCCAAAGACCTTGAGGGAGCGGTTGTTGAAGTTGCTCACTGCACGGCAGTCGACACCGTTGAGCAAGTCTCCGAGGAGGTCACAATCCCTTTCGAAGAAGAGGAGGTCGCAGGATCGCTCATGGAGCCCTAAGTCCTCTTCCTCCCATTCAAGGTCATCTGGACATTCGGGCGGAGGGACAAGAAGAAGAAGAAGTCCAAGCGGACTTCGACTTCACCTCACTTGGCGTCTGTTGTCGAAAGAAGTAAGGAGCACCAACGTTCTAGGCACGGTTCTGCGAAACCGGAGCCAGAGTCTACTTCGTGCCTACCTCCATTTCCGGGAACCGGAGTAACCCCTGCTCAAATGAAGGAATTTTAAGATGCCATGTGCCGCGTATTTGAGCGGAACGACCCCGTTGATGAGCCCTCGGGCCCCTCAGGGTCGGATGGGGCCCCATCGGGTTCTACGCTGTCCGCTTCGGCCACGGCGTTGGTGGGGCCTCAGGGATCCGATCTCAGATCCGGTTCACTGCCGGTCATAACAACACGGCCTTCCCCGGTATCAAAACACGAAATTGGTGCCAGGAGCATCGCTGCCGGCTGTCGGTAGCGCAAGCCTCATCCTCATCACTGCGACACGGAACCGGAATGGTGTTGTACGGCGCTCATTCAGTTGTCAACAGAACCCAGGGGTTCTATGTTGTCGCCTGAGCACTTTGTGAACGTGCTCGGCTCAGGAGAGGAATGGGAGGAGTCTGGAGACACTCAAGAGAACCAGGATGTCTCAGAGGAGACAATGGACTGGTATGGGGAATTTGGGGAAGCCAGTGGTCTGGATACTTCCCCAGACTCTGGCATGCTCTTTCTACCTACAGTGGCTACGGAGGAGGGGATGTCCAATGCTATGGTGGTTAAGAGGGCAGATGAGGGCCTTGGACCGGAATTTCCCTTAAGTGCAGGTCAGGAATAATATCCTGAGGATAGTGCTTCAAACTGGGGCTTCCACCTCTGAACTCCTTTTGCCCTTTAATGAGGCACTTACGGACTTCCTACTAGGAACTTGGTCCAAGCCTCGCACAGGGGCTCCTGTGAACAGGACGATTGTATACTGCCATCTCCCAGCACCAGGCAACCCAAAGTTCCTCTGCCAACACCCCATTCCAGAACATTTAGTGGCGCAGGCCTCTACTTCCCAGGGCGCATTCCCTTCCGCTCCTCTGGATAGGGAATCCAAGAAACTGGACTCATTTGATAAGAATATGTTTTCTTCCTCCAGTCTGGCATTGCGGTCGGTGAATACTGAATGCTTATTGGGCCGTTTCTCCCACTCTCTTCGGGAGACGGTTGCGCAGGTGTTGCCACAAGTCACCGAGGAGGCCCGGGCTGTGCTCTCCCAACCTGTGAAGGACGGGAGAGATGCAGCAAAATTCACCATACGTATGGTTTGGATACAACCGATTCGCTGGACAGGTCTATTTCAACTAAAGTGACCTTGATAACCATGCCTGGCTTCGCACAACTGGCTTCTCTGGGGATTTCCGGGCCTATTTGATGGGCATGCCTTTTCATGGAGCCCACCTTTTTGGGTAAAAGGCAGACTCGGCCCTGGTCAGGTTCAAGGACTCTCGAGGTAGGGGCAGATCCTTGGGCTTCTCCTCCACTCCCCGTGGCCAGGCTTCCTTTCGCCCCTTTTTTGGCAACAGAAGGGGTTTCCAGCTGTGTCAAACCTATCCTAGCCATCGTCCCGCACAGACTGCCCAAGCCGTGCGTGGACATGGACGCTGTACATTCTGTCCTTGGAATGGAGGCCAGAAGTCGTTAATCACACTGCCCTCAGCCGCCGCAGCCTCCAAGCACTCCTAGGCTGATTCTGCAGGACCACACTACTCCAGTGGGTGGGAGAATTCGTTATCATTACCCCTGCTTACGATCTATTACAACAAACAAGTGGGTCTTGCAGATCGTCCAGGAGGGCTATTCTCTTCCTTTCCTTTATTTTCCTCCTACTATTCTGCCGAGTCGGGAACGGCTTGCGGAGGATCCCTTGAAGCTTCTCCAAGAGGAAGTTACAGCTCTTTTGGCCAAAGGGGCTATAGAAAGGGTTCCAGTTTCAGAAGTAGGTAGTGGCTGTTATTCCCTCTACTTTCTGATTGTGAAGAAGAACACGGGGCTTCGGCCCATTTTGGATCTTCGGACCGTCATTCTCTTCCTCAAAAAGAAGAAATTCAAAATGCCCACATTGGCTCAGGTATTGTCTGCCTTAGGCCAAGGAGAGTGTATTGTGGCGTTGGACCTGCAGGTTGCGTATTTTCACATTCACATCCTGCCGGGTGACAGGCGTTACCTGCAGTTCCAGTCAGTCCACAAGCACTTTCAGTTTACAGTGCTCCCCTTCGGTCTTACTAATGCCCCTCGGGTGTTGACAAAAGTGATGGTGGTGGTTGCAGCTTATCTGCGCAGGTTAGGGGTTTCAGTCTTCTCCTACCTCGACGACTGGCTGTTGAAGGCGTCCTCGCCTCATGCAGTCGTCTACCACCTTCAGACTACGGCAAACATCCTGCATTCACTGGGGTGCTCTATAAACATGCCAAAGTCACACCTGACTCCTCAGACACTCCCTTCTATCAGAGCTGTTCTTGGCACAGTGAAGTTTCGGGCCTATCCTCCCGAGCAGCGAGTCCAGAATATTTAGGTTGTGAACCGGATATTTCAACCTCTATCCTGGATTTCGGTGAGGTTGAGGCTGTTGAGCCTCATGGCCTACTGCATCCTGTTGGTAAGACACGCGAGATGGCGTATGCGGGCTCTACAGTGGGACTTGAAGTCCCATTGGGCACAGCATCAGGGAAAACTCACCGACGTGGTTCAGATATCGGAAGGGACTGCGAAGGATCTACCGTGGTGGTTAATGAACTGAGATTGGGTCAAAGGCAGACCTCTCTCCCTTTCCAAATCGGATTTCATAATTGCAACGGAAGCGTCACATCTGAGATGGCGCAGCCAGTTGGAAGAGATGGAGATCAGGGGTCACTGGTCTCCGGCGGAGACGATGCGCCACATAAATCTGTTGGAGCTCCGTGCGTTTCACTTGGCATTGAAAGCATTTCTTCCCTCTGTCAAGGGAGGTTGGTGCAGGTGTTCACGGACAACACCATGGCTATGTAGTACTGCAACAAGCACGGCGGGTTGGGGTCATGGACCCTTTGTCGAGAGGCCCTGGGTCTCTGGACAAGGCTGGAACAACAGGGCATAACCCTGGATGTTCAACACCTGGCAGGTTCTCTGAATGATAGGGCAGACAATCTCCACCTTCAATGCCTAATGGATCATGAATGGCATCTCCAATCAGAGGTGGCGCAAGGTCTCTTTCAGCAGTGGGGAGAACCTTTGTTAGATTTGTTCGCCTCCGAAGAGAACGCACATCGTCCGCAGTTCTGCGCGCTGGAGTTTCCAAGGCGGCTATCGCGACGCGTTTTGTCACGAGTGGAGCCCAGGCATTTTGTATGCCTTATCGCTCATACCACTCCTGCCCAGGGTTCAGTTGAAGATCAGGACCGACCCGGCCCAAGTCATCCTTGTGGCACCGGACTGGGCAAGGAGAGTCTGGTATCCAGAGCTTCTTAGCATGATTTTCGATCCTCCGATCAGACTGCCCCTTTGGGAGGATCTTGTGTCGCAGCAGCAGGGGAGGGTTCTCCACTCGAACCTGTCAGCTCTGCGCCTCCATGCACGGTGATTGAGCGTCAACAGTAGATGCCTTTTGACCTTCCTTCAGAGGTCTGTAATGGTATTCTGGCCACTAAGTCTGAATATGCCTGCCCATGGCAGAAATTTGGATTATACTGTACAGAAAGTTCTTTTGACCCCCTTTCTGCCCCTCTTTCTACTATCCTTTTGTTCATTCTGACCCGTGCCCAGCAGGGCACTGCTTTGGGAACTCTCAAGGGTTACCTTTCTGCTCTGTCTGCTTTTTTTGCGGCTGCCAGACCAACCTTCTCTTTTTAAATCTTCTATTGTAAATAGATTTCTAAAAGGGCTGGTTCACTTGTTACCACCCACGCCACAATGGGATCTTAATTTGGTCCTCACTTATTTGATGTGCGCTCCTTTTGAGTGCTTGCACAATTGTCCCTTCTGGGTGTTGACCATCAAAACAGCCTTTTTAGTGGAGATTACATCGACCCGGAGGGTGAGTGATTTACAGGCATTATCCAGCTCGCCTCCTTATCTTATGTCTTTTCTGGACAAGGTGGTGCTTCGCACCAGGGCATCTTTTTTTACCAAAGGTTGTGACCCCCTTCCATCAGGGTCAATCCATCAGTTTGCCCACCCTCTAAGGAAGAGGAGCGTTTCCACCGACTGGACCCAAAGAGAGCGTTGTTGTTCTACCTTCACCGCACAAGAGAGTTCCTGGTGGATGACCAACTCTTTGTGAGGTATGTTGGAGCAAAGAAGGGAAAGGCAGTGCAGAAAAGAACTATCTCTCGATGTGTTGTTCTCTGCATTACAATCTGTTATGCCTTGGTAAAGAAGCAGCCCCCTGAGGAATTAAGGGCCCATTCCACCAGGGGAAAATCTGCGACTACAGCTTTGGCTCGGGGTGTCCCAGTCCAAGACATCTGTCAGGCAGCGAAATGAGCATCATTGTACAAGTTTGCAAAACATTATTGCCTTGATGGTCAGTTGCACAGGGAAGGGCTCAGTCCTGCAAGACTCTTTAGTCTAGTTCATGAGTCCGCAACCCACCGCCTGGATGGTATGGCTTGGGTATCTGATTCAAGGGTACGGAACCTGATGCTAGGAGTCTCTATCAGTTGAACAAGTCATTTTCCTTCGATATCGCATTATCTGGTAGAGATTCTAGCTGCAAATTCCTTACAGCCTCACCTACTCCTCCCCACTTTATGAACTGATGTTGTAGGACTAGGATTTCTCCACTTTCAGGGCCCTAGTTTTGTACTTGTTTACGTCAGTCATTTTGTGGCTCTGTGCTTCTGGCGTGGAAAAGTACTGACGTCCGCCTGCCTGGGTGGCACCTATGTAGGCACTGCGACGTCATAACCGATGCTATTGACGTCACACGGAGCTCTCTGAATGTGCAGATTAAACTAAAAACGTACAGATTTGTCCTGTAAATAATAACTTCAGTATTTACAACATCACATTTATGTCGCACATAAGTATCTAAAAAAATGAAATTCTTAGTAACCGGAGGATTAAATCTGTCTTTTGATTATATTATCTTATTGTTTTAATTTTCTAGTTTGGACGACTACTTGATTTATGTCATCCGATACATAAGAAGTACCAACTTGCTGTTACCAAAGTCTTTGGAAGATACATGACAGCTATCATTGTATCAACGGAGAAATGTGCACGGGATTGTATCCGTTTTCTAAAAGAGGAAAGAGCAGAGCCAGAAACGTTTCTTGCACTGGACTACTTAGATGTGAGTTGAATTTTTAAATGCCCTCAAGAAAAAAATGTCTACCGTACTACAAGGTTACTGATGAGTTAAGATGTGCTACACAAAAACACTTGTCATTACTATTATTTTTATTAACACATGAATGAATGTTCGTTGTTGGTATGTACTACATCATGTTTTTGATAACGAAAGGATAAGCAAGTACCGGGAAAGCCTGCAGCTACACTAAGCACACCTCTTCAACCATACCCAAAGCACAAAACTCCATATAACAGATGCAGTTTCTTACATATGAGATCAACTAAATAATTTGACTTGTGAATGTTGTGGCTATTTGTTAAAAATGGGATCTCTGTTTGGCTAAGGCTTGCGCCAAATTCAGGCAGAGACCACCACTCTGGTCAGGGCAAGGGAGTAACACGCCAAAGATAACCCCTGCTCACCCCTTTGGTAGCTTGGCACGCGCAGTCAGGCTTATCCCGGAGGCAATGTGTAAAGCGTTTGCGCAACACCCACACAGCAGGAACACACTAGGCACACCACAAAAGGAAATCCACACTAGGTTATATCAAAAACAGCCTTTGTATTGTCATAAACACATTAGATCATAATCATACACTGTGCCAACTGGCACTAGGCAATATTCACAGGGGACTATTTACACACGACAGGGACAATGGGGCCACTGTCGCAACCATCACAAATCACCAATTGTAAATGTCGCACAAGTAGTAAATGTAAAGCACAACCAGTAACTACTGGTACAATAAAGACCTCAGCATTATCACCCTAGGCATAAAACATAGTAGGATAATGCATTAAGTCATCACAGGCATAAATGTAATGTAATGTAAGACAAACTTGTAAAGCGCAGCTGCCACCCCAAGGGTATCCTGGCGCTTAGATTACAGTCAGCGACTGTGTGTATCTAACCGAAATAGGCATAGATCTAATCTCTAGGAAACTGTCTGGTTTTCAGTTCCTTCCTGAAATGTGACAAAGTGTTCAGTTGTCTAAGCTCCGGAGCCAGAGCATTCCAGAGTCTGGATGCTGTAGAGCTAAAGGATCTGCCACCCATTTGAGCTTTATTGACATAAGGAACACAAACCAGATTAGCAGAGGAAGAACGCAGGTGTCTAGCAGGGGAGTACCATACAAATTTCCTTTGCAGCAGTTTTGGCCCTGTTTTGTGCGCTGCCCTGTAGACAATGCAAAGTGCCTTAAATTGGACTTTTTGCGCAATGGGCAGCCAATGTAAATCCTTTAAGGCAAGTGAGGCAGAGGTTCTGCGTGGTCGATTTAACACCAGCTTAACCGCCATAGTCTACACTTTCAGCCTGCATTCTCAGGTCATCCAAGACTGCCACCAGGGCAGTCTCGGTCCCATGTGCAGGGCGAAACCCAAATTGGACTTTTTCCAACAGTTCGTTATCCTCAGCAAAGTTTGAAAGAGATTTACTCCCTAACCTCCCAAAGATCTTAATCGGACACAGCAGCAAGGAGATGGGTCTGTAATTATAGGGGCACTGGGGATCCAATGTAGCCTTTTTAGCAGTGGAGAGACAACTGCCTTTTTCCAACAATCCGGCACTATGCCATTAATTAGGAATTGACAACAAATTTGATAAAGATGCTGAAAGAGTTCAACACCAAACAATTCCCAGAACTTATGTGGCAGTGGGTCCATGGGGGAGCCTGGGGAGATGCCAGCTGCAATTGCATTAAATTCCTCTTGTGAGGGAACCTGGAATTGATCCAAAGGCATCATATGTTCCCTATCAGTTGTATTACAAATTGTACTACAGATTATTGGAGTAGTATTACAAATGTGCTGGTGCACATCATCATCCATGGAAGATTTTAGCCCAGTTAAAATTGTATTGATTTTTTCATCAAAAAAGACTGCTAAATCATCGCACAGTTCTTGTGATGCTGCAATTTTAGATGTTGCCCAGTCCGGGTTAGACATGTCTCTTACTAGGCTAAATAAAGTTTGAGATTTATTAGAAGACTGTAGAATGGTTTCCTCAAGATATTTAGCCTTGGCTTTGCCTATCAACTCATTATAAATATATAGTAGATTTTTTAGGGCTACTTTATCAGTCTCTAGATAGTTCCTCCTCCATTTCCTTTCTGCTTGTTTGCAGCCGGTCTTCATCAACCTTAGCTCTTCATTATACCAAGGAGCAAACAGCTTTTTACAACTTTTAGCTTTCCTCAAAGGAGCTAACTGATCTAGAGAATTGGTGATTTGATTACACAAATTCAGATAATTCTTCTCCACTGATTCATGGATGTCAAATCTATCATTATTAACTAGTCGGGGAAGATCCACTAATTTTAGTATTTTAGACCATTCTCTACTAGTTTGTGTAACAGTCATATAGGCAACTTGTTTTTGACAATTAGCTACCCTTAAGGAAAAAAAAACAGAAAGTGGTCTGTCCAGCTTAATGGAAGTTTCTCCTTAACAACTACATCTTTTTCACCAGAAAAGACAAGATCCAACACATGGCCTTTCTGATGAGTAGGACATAGCACCAACTGTTGAAGGTTAATATTCTTGCAGGCCTGACAAAGCTCTTAACCCCTTGGGTGCGGCCGCGATTCTGCACCTGGGCGGCACATTCTGATCGCAGGTGCAGTCATGACGGCCAGGAGCCGTCATCAGCACACAAGCACTGTGTGCCAGGACGGCTCCCGGCCGTCATCAGCATGGAAGGGGTTAAAAGCTGTTTTAAGGGACCATTCTCCCAGAGATTAAAATCCCCAAGGATCAATAGTTTGGAATGAGAGTGTGATAGGTTGTATATTGCATCAATCAATTCTAGATAACAATGAACAGCTCCACCTGGTGGTCTGTAACAAAGTAAGCCAAAGCATAAAACACCGCCAGGATCCTTAAGTGAGAACCCAAGTCATTTAATTCCCAGAACATCCTCTAGACAGAGTGTGGTAAGATTCCAGGTATCTTTATAGATAAATCCTACCCCTCTCACTCCCCAATTCAGCCTGGGTTTATTACAGATTTTGTATCCTGGAGGGCATGCTAACCCTAACTCAACTTCTCTGTCTTCCGCGTCCAAGTTTCTGTAAGAAATAGGACATCCAGGTTATGATCTTCTAATAAGAGATAAATCTTCAGGTAATGTTTAGCAAGGGATCTAACATTAATCAATCCACAGTTAAGGATATCTAACATGGCTTTCTTAGGGCTAGCCTTACTACAAGTGTCACTATCATTATTCAAGGTCCTATCCTTCAGAGTGCCGAACAGGATAAGGTTGTCTCTAAAGTATACCAAACGGGGCGCATCAGGGGCAGCATTACTGCCGCTGAGCGCACCCGGAGCGCGAACGGGCCCTGAAGGGCTTGCCTTTGGCATGCCCGCTGCACGTCCATTTAAGTTGGGAGAGTGCAATGAACAACTAGAACCCTACCCATGATGGCGGTACTTCCGGTGACTCGCTCTTACAGACTAGTACACCAGCACATCAAGGGAGCGTTTAAACTTATTGTAGTATATACTAAAGTGACTGAGTGCAGCGCCGAACAAAATAAGTGCAAAAACAGATTAAAAAACATCTGTAAAAAGATATTTTTTTAAAAGGTAACTGATGCCGAACAACGAGATACAAGCAGCAATTATATTTTAAAAAGTAGCAGTGATTAAATATCTCAGCTATCACTGTTAGAACGCGCAGCAGGTAATCTCATAGTTAACCCCGCACTTGCATCTCGTCCCTTTAAGTAGGGAGAGTGCAATGAACAACTAGAACGCTACCCAAGATGGCGGTACTTCCGGTGATTCGCTCTTACAGACGAGTACACCAGCACATCAAGGGAGCGTTAAAACTTATTGTAGTATATACTAAAGTGACTGAGTGCAGCAAGGAACAAAATAAGTGCAACAACCGATTTAAAAACTTATGTTAAAAGATATTTTTTTAAAAGGTAACGCTGTTGCCCAACAACGAGATATAAGCAGCAATTATATTTTTAACAGTAGCAGTGATTAAGTATCTCAGCTATCACTGTTAGAACGCGCAGCGGGTAATCTATACCATGGGCAATATGTTGCATAAACACAGTGTTGCCCAATCGGGGCACAACACACTGAACCTGGCCCCAGGCCAACTGGCCTCTCACAGGGGCTCAAATGCCCAAGGTCCAAAATGTCTGGGCTGGCTGCATAGGCAGAAAATGCAAAGTGCGCAAGGATTTTGCCTAAATGTAGCAGCTTCCCACTAATTGCTGGGCAGCTGTGAAAATGAGCCCGGGCACCAGCGTGCCTCCGGAGCTTTCCTCTTGGGCTCTGGGCGAAATGCCCCTAAGGAAAAAAATAGGGCTGGCACTACTGTGCCCTGAGTCCCCCTCTGGGACTCTTTACATCATATTGCGCCAATGTTGCAGCTGCCACTAACGGGCGGTGCAGCTGATGTAGAAATGGGCAATGGCACCACTAGGGCCTCGTGAGCCCCACCTTGAGACTCTGAAACACAACTTGCTCCCACTGTGTAACTGCCCACTGCCAGGCGGGGCAGCTGTCGAAGAAACGGGCACAGGTACTCGGGGGGCCCTACTCTGGGGCTCCTTGAACCAAAATCACTCCCAGCGGTGTAGCGACTCCCCCTCCTGCGAGTCCGCTCAGCAGCTGTGCCCCAAAAGAAGTTAGTACTGGCAGGGGGGGGTTTAGACTGCTGCCGGACGCGGGGCTCTCCTTCCGGCTGGACGCAGCTTCCGTCTCGCGACCCGCCCCCTGAATGTTGCCTGACTTCCTGTTTCTCCCAGGTGGCGGCAGTGAGTTCCTTAATGGGTAGGCAATACGGGGTAGGCTCCTGTTATTAATTAAATTCAAGATTCGGCCATAACGCGGGGTGGGCACCCGCTATGAATTAAATTCCAGAGGCAGCAGTAACGCAGGGTGGGCACCCGCTATTAATTGAATTCCCCAGGCAGTCTCTCAGTGCTTCACATTAAAACCAGAAGCGCCCTCTAAGCACTAGGGCCCACAATTCAGCAAAAATTCAGAGGGGCAAGCTGGACAAAATTAAAGCGCTGCTCCCAAGAAGCATAGTGCTCCTCAGCAATAAGGATGTAGCGCTTTTCTGCAAGAATCAATGTAGGGCGCTCAATCCAGAAAAAAGTCCTTTAGGAGGAAGGGGCAAAGGCTGGGCCAAGGCTGGCCAGCTCACAGGGCCCTCCAGCAGGGAGGCATTCCCTAGTGGTGGTTCCTCCTGGAGCCCAGCAGCAGAAGCAGGCTCCCCCTTCAGTCAGGAATAGCACACCAGAACAATTTCATTGAGTTACAGCTCCTTCCTTATACACCCTTTTCCTATGTGTCACAGCACAGGGCTTGAGGATACCAGTTAGGACTGATTTTGGGGAGCTTTGGAGCACTTTGTTTTGCTCAGATCCTCTCTCCTTTGTCAGGTGGGGCTCAGGGATTAGACGCACCACAGGGGGCGGAGCCAGCATTGTGGAGGGAAAGCACAGCTCTATTCAGGTCCCAGGTGCAACTCCTCCCTCCCACCTGCATGCAGAACTCTCTATTCACCACTGGGCAAACTCCCCCCTGTCTCCTGGAGCCACCCACCCCTCTCAGCTCCTGTCAATCACAAGCCAGACATGCAATTCACATCAGGCAGGCAGACACACACTACACAGAAATGACAACTTCTAAAAGTGGCATTTCCCCACCAGTCACCATAAATCTGAGCACACCATTGCGCAGCATTTACTCTCACGAGTTCACACCTACTAAACTCGCCCTTGCACTCCTCTCATACCAGGAATTACCAGGGACACACATATCCCCCATGCATTTCTATGGGAGGGCATGCCAATCTCACCACACGCACTCAGAGCTCGCACGCACTTAACACTGGGCCACAGTGCTAAAGTGCGCAGAGGCCAAAAATATACCAATATCAGGTCGCAGCAAAGGCAAAAAGTTTAGGGGTAAACCTGCCAAAAGGGCCAAGTCAAACACCATGCAAACTGACAAGTTCATGGTATCTTATTTGCCAGAAGGGGGGACTTAATATAATTTAATAGGAGGGGGATGCAGGAAAAAACTATAGTCAAAATGGGCTAAAAAAGAACACAGGGATTGATAGCCTTGTGGAGGACATAGCTACATGGAAGATCTTAGGATGAGGTAATAAAGGACAATGTTTTGTAGCATAACAACACTAATTTTTTCTGTGTAATTGAAACTCAGTACATAATGTGATTTTGTAATTGATGCACTTTAGTATTTATTTATTTATTCATTTTTTTATTTGTATGAAGGTAACTACTTTTACAAAATACCCAATACAATAAATGACTTACCTTTTGCCTCATGTTTAAGATGTCAGACTCCGTTCGGAGTGGCATGGGGTAAGCAGGCACTACTGGGCCACGTGAGGGCTCGAGCTGCTTGCCTCTGTCCAAGGGTCCTTCATACTATGAATGTGGTAACTGAGTTAACTGCAACCTCTTTAGCCCTTGACACTCAGTGATGGCGAATATTCCCAAACTATACTGGGAAGGTAATGTGATGTGAGGGGTACAATATATTCAGCGCTCTACAGAACCAGCAGTGTAATAACATGATTGTTCAGCCTGTTGGCTATCTTTCTAATAGAGAAGTACTTTAATATACAATATTCCAATACTACAAACTACACAAAAGTATCAAGTACATAGATTTTCTGGTACAGGACGATTGCCTCTCAGCAAGGATGGCCCCTCTACCTGCTTACCCTTCCTTTAGTCTACAGTGTAATTTCATCACAGATGTGGTGCTCCCCACTTTGTTCTGGTGGACACTAGCAAACACTCAGGGCCACATGTATCAAAAATCCATTTTGCATTCCTTAACACCTTGGCTGCTGTGACTTTTCCCCTCCTGTGCTGAAATTCCTTGAATACTATAGTTTCATGACGAGCTCAGCTCGTCATATGCACAGCTCAACTGTGCCTCATGACGAGCTGAGCTCGTCATGAGCATCGAAAGGGTTAAATAGCGAATTTTACGTAATCCCTATTTAAAGAATACAAAAGAGGTATGTAAGAAAATAACAATTACCTAATAGTGATTCCTATAGATTCACAATTGTAATTAGGTAATCGCTATTAGGTAATACTGCTCTATTCGTTCCTATGGGATTAAAGGCCCACAGGTGCGAATTACTTTGCATTACCTAATTGTCAATTACCTAATTGGTAATTGCAAATTAGGTCATTCAAATCCAAGTGTGTCCGGAGGGCCTAAAGCCCCCCTGAAGCACCCCAAAAAGAAAGTGCACATGTAAAGCGCACACATGCATGTGTGTGCTACAAGGCACTTTAAAAAATGCAATTTTGTGCATTTTTCAAAAATTGCAAATGGTTACCATCAATTTGGAGTCAATGGTAATATCATTCCCTAAATGCACAGTTTGCATTTCGAAAATGCTTGGTACATGTGCTTACAGAATCGCACATTGCGATTCAGTATTTGCGTTCGCAATTTTAGGTTATCACCAAAAAATGCGATTACCTAAAAATGCAACTACAAAGCCTTTCTTAGATCTTGAAAGGCTGTTTTGCATTCGTAAATGGCAGAAATTACCGATACACACCATTTGCGAATGCAACATTTTTGATAGATGTGGCCCCAAGTCTCTCAGTGTGTGTCTCGTGAAATCTAGGTCCGTAGTGGGTGTCACTCCAGCCTCCCGTTCCTCAGTTCTGGTCTTCCTATTTTCCAGGAAGATGTGTCGATTCCAGGAAAGTTTTGCTGCTGCTCCATTCAGTTCAAGCAGACATGGACCCTGCAAAAGTGTCCAGAGGCAGCCGCAGGCGTGTATCTGTCTTCAGTTGTATTACTGGCACTCAGCGGTGGCAGATGGACTTGAAGAACTTCCTTCCTCCTCGACTCAAGTTGATGATTCCACACCTTGCTACTCCGTGCTGAGGTGGTGCTGCAGTACGCTTCTGGGCGCAAGTCTCAGGTTATCAGCTGAGTCGCTCCAAGATGCTTCAGCGTAGCAGTGGCAGATGCATCCAATTGGTTGAACTTAAGGTTAGCGCCTTGGCATCCTCTAAGTCACTCAGGCACACAGTGGCAAGTGCTTTGAGGCAGCAGCTCACTTCTGGTGATACAGTTCTATTCAGTTACACTTGAGGCAAGTTGGGCTAGCTTACATGGCTTTCTTTGTCAACGGTGCTGACCGTTTGGGAGCACTTGCGATAAGGGTCTCAGCTTTGATAGCAAAGTCAAGCACATTTGGCGAGTGATTTTATTTAGCAATAGTCTATTCTTTAGTGGCAGAGGATGCTGTGGAACCAAGAACAAGGACGGTAGGCTGATCTGCTTTGACAGTCTTTGGCAGTGGTGCATATCCTCCGCTGTGGCAATGGTAATTGGCTCAGAGCGTGGAGCATGCCGGTCACGCTAACACGTGCCTCTGTCAGACAGACCAACACCTCTGTGATCAGCTGTTCTTGCCAAGGGGAATAGCTGTTTCGGGCTTTTGCGAGGCCTGAAACCTTTGCTTGGTTTCTTCCCTCCCAAAATGCGCCAGACCATTGTCCAGGAGGCCATTTTGTCCAGACTGGACTATGGCAATTCCCTCTACCTGGGCGCTAATAAAGCAAGCATTAGGCGGCTGCAGAGGGTTCAGAACGCGGCCGCACAGCTTTTGGTTGCACTGCCTAGATCCTGCTCGGTGGTGCATGTGCTCCCTGAACTCCACTGGCTGCCTGTCGAAAAGCGCATTCAGTTCAAGGCGCTGTGTATTTCACACAAGATCTTGACACAAGGCCCTATTAGCGTTACTCCATTTGTTGGAGCCCTGTGTGCCTGGGCGCTCGCTGAGATCTGCTGACCTTGCGCTCGTATGCTCACCTCGAGTCTGGAGAGCGAGGGCTGGGGGACGTTCTTTCCGCTTTTTGGTGGCAAAACTTTGGAACTCGCTCCCCGCTCTCATTAGAGCCATTCTGAATCATCTGGCGTTTTGAAAGGCCTTAAAGAGCTGGCTTTTCCCCTCTCCTGCTGTTTAATCTCTAGGTTGTACTCTCAGGCTCTTGTCTCTAGTCTCTGGTTGCGCTGGGATGCCTCTTTGCTGAGGCAGCCATGCGCATTACAAATCCGAAATAAGATAAGAACCGTTTTGGATTGATTTTTCTTTCATTTGTCCTTTCAAGCTGTATTCCAGACTCAGACTTTGCCTACAGTGATGCTTTTCACAGCAGGATTGGCTCCAAGCTGGATCATCCTTAACAGAAACACAAAGAGGTGTAAACATTTTTCACCTTGCTATCATAACCACAAATGATACTTACCAGGAAGAGAGCTAAAATGCTAATCTATTTCTAAGGAGCTCTCTGCATTAAGCATTCTACATTTAGCTATAACATCCAAAACTGATAGTGATCAGGAAGAGAGACAAAAGGTTCACCTCGTTCTAAAGGCCTCTTCACACTCTGACAACAGGAACTGCTGTTACACACTTCACCCCTGCCATCTACCAAATGTCATAAATTAGGGAGACTAATCAAAAGTACTCGGGAGCAAACAGCATAATTAAATGTCTATGTGGAACATGTCTCTTCTTTCCCCTACTTTAGTGTCTAGGACTTCTGCCTTCAGTTGCAGGAATGTTATGTTATACAGTTTTATAGAGCGCACTATCCTGGGGAGGGTGCTGGCTTAAGGCACCAGCAATACACTTCCACTGTCTTGAAAAGTAACCTCACCTCCATCTCAAACAAATATGAGGAGACCAAAAGGTTCCAAGTGGAACCTTCAGGCTACATTTACTGTGGTTCACACAGACATGCACACTGTGTGTAACGAGCACAACACACAAATGCATACACACACGCGCTCAAGGTCTTATCACACGGATCCAAAAAAATGAAGGTGACGTCTCTGAAGTCAAGTCCAATGGAAGAGGCTGTTGCATATTTGCTCAAATTTTGCCTTTGAGCAATTTTCCTATATGTTGGAAGATGGGTTTACTCCTCTAGAAATCAGATTTAATGCATGTGACCAGCAGGATTGATGCATGTGACAAGCAGGAAATACGGACTGTAGTCCTATTGTGCCAGAGGAGGGCGGTTAAGAATTTTTAGAGGCATTTTGTCTGTATAGGCTGCTGGGCCTAATCGTCAGTTGCTGGCATTATATGTGAACACCATCGCGATCTACAGCTTTGTCAGCCTGCATTTGCTGTGAGCGTGGTCATAAACAGACAAAGGCTGTTTAATCTGCACAAAACACATACAGCCTGATTACAGGTAAGGGTTCTATTTATCGCACCTGGTAAACAGCAACATCCGGGGGTTAATTATTGGGTGAGATAAAAAGCACATATTATTAACCCGGGGGGAAGTTGCGCTACGCTTAGCTATGCGAAGTGCACTTGGCACTACACGAATTGCGTAGTGCGCTGTTTGCGATGATTGCACAGTGCCGGATGCTTGTCCGCACTGTGCAATCATTGAAAACGGCATCTCGCACAGTGCGGGCTGTTGTTTTCTGCGGCTCTAGTAGATTTTTACTTGAGTGGCAGCTTTCTCAACTCGGACTGGTAGTTTCTCATCGCGAGCGATCAGGAGCATACGCGACCACTCGCAATGAGAAACCTGACCTCCCCGCGTTGAGAATCTGGCCAGGAGGTTTTTTTTCCTCGTTTGTGATCGCCAACTTGATGTTGCTGATCGCGAACAAGGAATAATTCTCGCCAGGATGTCATTTTTTCCGCTCGCGGTCGCCAAATTGACGTTGAAGACCGCGAGCGAGCAAAAAATGCCCGCTACGCGATTTTGCGCTATGCTACGTGCAAATCACGTAGCGCAAAAAAGCATAAACTATGCAAACTTCGCGAGTATAGTGTAGTTGGCCGCCCAGGGTTATATATTATGAGCTATTGGTGAATAGCAAGCGTATTTTGGTGTTTGGTACGGTAAATACGTCCATATTTCTGCTACATTTTGGAAGGTTTGACCTACTGAAATTTAATGAAATTTGAGGTATTTAACGTAGCTGATAATTTTTCGGACATGTTAAATACCTTTAAACTCATAATTTCGACTTGTTCTTGAACAGAAGTTAACGCACAGATCGGAATATAACAAATAACACATAATCAGGCCATTAGTTGTTTGCACGTAGCAATGCCATTGATTGTGTGGGGCTAAAATACTGCTATTGTGCAGTTGCCTTTGGAAAATGGCCCTGGTGAGTAACATGCAGATTGTGCAGGTGTTTCTGTATTCTTCTTCAACAGGTTTGCTAATGTGTGCCTTTTCTGAGGCAAAAAGCACTATATAATAAATGATGTGCCCAACCTGCAGGAGTCTCGGCCAGAGTTCCTGGGTTATTTCCTGTGTGGCTGCCCTGAATACATCTGAGAGGCTTCAAGGAGGAACTTGGGCTATCTTGGCTCGGCCCCACTTACGGTCTCGGCATTCTACAGCTGCTCACATGTTTTCTGTCAACCTTGAAGGACGACTGTGACTTTGAGTCACATGGATATCGAAAGATGGCTATAGTGCCAGTTTTGGGGATTGAAGAAGAACTTTAAGTAAATAGATTCCTGACGCAACATCGATGCAAGGAATATCGTTGACAGAAATATTGAGAAAATAAAAAAAAGTTTGCCATAATATCGTGATCCTATATTTTATAATTGTAAGTTCAGAAATATCAGGGGAAAACATCGTTGACACTAGTATACAAAAATATTGATAAAAAATATATAAATTAATCCTAAAGTAGTAAAAGTTGAATATTTTGATAAGTATTTTTATTATAATGTAAATTAAATATATTCGGGGTGTGGCCAAGCCAGCCAAGATGGCGGACCCACTTTCCTAGTGCTCTGGTCGGCTGCCCACATGAACGGCACCTAAAATCATGCAGACAGCCATGAACCTGCCCAACTATACGGCGATCCAGTAAAGAACCCCAAAGGATGTCATCGGTGCCCATCTACCGACACATCGGAGGCTTGAGAGGGGGAACCCGGCACCTGCGGATACGACGACAATGTGCGGCGGTCCCGCTAAACCACGGGGACAGTCCAAGCACCGAACCCGCATCGCCGCCTCGCCACTGTAAGTACACTGAGGGGGCTCGGGGGCCCTGCGGTGGCGCCACGTGCGTAATCTCCCCCCATCGGGGGAGAGATTGAAGACACCACACTTGAGTGGGCTCCCTTAGGGGGGTGGGCCCTGGGAGGCGAGTACGACGCATTGAGGCCCAGAGCGCCCCGCAGCTGCCCACCAGGGCACAAAATGGACGGCGCTGGCCACGACCGGAGGTGACGGTCCACCGGGCGGGGCCTGAGCGATCGTTACTGTGGGACGGGCCCCCACGTACGGTCGAGGCAAGAACAGACAAAACGGACCCCCATACTTACAGAAGTTACCAGCACGGAAATGGGGGCCTGCGAAGAAACGCTGCAGTGCTCAATTTAGAGGGGGTCCGGCCTCCCCCTCACGGATGCCAACGGCCGTGTGGATCCACGACAGGGAGCAGGAGACCCCCCCGGCGTGTACTGCAGGGCCGGTAACCAATATTAGCCGTCCTCACGACCCCCGCACTACCATCAGCACGGGGAGCCGGGATACAGCGCACCACCACCTGAGCCTTCACAACATGGTGGCCCGCGTAGGCCGATCCTGACGGACTTGAAACGGCCTGCAGCCTGAGTCCGGCGATTACCCTTGTGACACCCCCACAGAGGGTATGGGGACGAGCTAGGGGGCCGCATTAGAATAATAGAGGCAAAAGGGCCGCGGGTGGCTTTGGAGAGCCTCCGTCCACCGTGAGCCCCCTTCAAGAATGAACCGGATCCGAGTACTACCCAGCCAAGAGAGGTGGTGGGTGCCACCAGTCACTGAGCAGCTGTGTGGGCCCTCTCCATTACCCGGGATTAGGGGCACAAGATAACACAGGAGGGGCAGAGACCGAGTGCGCCCCTCCCCCGAGGACTTTCCGAGATACCTAGCAGTGAGGAACTCGCCACCAAGACCAGTTGATCAACAGTTGTGACAATGGGGAGACAGCAGCACACGATGACCACGACGCCAGCGCCAGCAATGAGATGATCGCCATCCCCAGGTCCCTCGAGGAAACCAAAGATCGGAGAACCGCCACGGGAAGAGGATATGTCGACCAAGCTGGATAAAGTACTAGCAGCCATAGAGCACTCCCGGCTATCCATGGAGAACAAATAAAGAGCTCGCCTCAGACACGACATTACCCTCCTGCGAGATGACCACAGGAATCTGGCTGAAAAGGTGAGCCAAGAGGAAAAACACTACAAGAACTAGGGCCGCAGGTCCAACTACACCAAGAGGCCTTCAAAGAACTACAGAACAAAGTGAAATTCCTGGAGCATAAGGACGACGATTTGGAGGGTCGCTCCCGTCGGAGCAACATAGGAGTCCTCAACTTGCTGTAGGGAGTGGAAGGGGCGGACCCTGTTCGCTATATCGAAACCTGGATAAAGACATTCACTCAGACCCAGGACCTTACGCCCTTTTTTTCAGTGGAGAGAGCGCATAGGGTTCCGGCCCGAAGAACGCCTGCAGGCTCCCCACCCAGGCCGTTTTTGCTTAAACTGCTGCACTATCAAGAAGGAGATGCGATACTGCGTGCGGCCAAACAAGCGAGGACACTCCGAGTGGAAGACAAGCACGTAATGTTGTTCCCAGATTATTCTCAGGCAGTACAACGCCAACGGGCCGCATTCCAGGCGGTAAAACAAACCCTGCGGCAACACAATGTGCAGGATGCGCTCTTTTTCCCGGCTCGCCTTAAAATGATATATGGAGGATCAACGCACTTCTTTACAGATCCCGCGGAAGCGCGGCGCTGGCTGGAGCGCCACGGTGACGACCTACCTGAACGAAGGGCCACACCATCGCACACCCTCTCCAACAAATGGAGGCTGCGCTCCAAGAAGGTTGCCCTCACACAGCTGAACCGCCCGATGGTCCCCAACAACAGAAACTCCCCGGACCTGGAACAAATAATAGCGGATCGACGAAAAGCCCTACTGGCGGCAGCGGAGGCCCGGCGTGCAGTTGATGACTCCGGAGGAGAGCGTAGCCCAAGTTCAAGTTCAAGAATTTGTATAGCGCGCTACTCACCCAGAGGGTCTCAAGGCGCTTGGGGAGGGGGTTAATTATTTATCGAATAGCCAGCTTTTAAGTTCTTTTCTGAAGGAGATGTGGTTCTGTGTGAGGCGGAGGTGAGTGGGGAGTGAGTTCCAGGACTTGGCCGCTAAGTAGGAGAAGGATCTACCTCCCATGGTGGACCTTTGGATACGCGGGACTGCGGCGAGGCCTTGATTGGAGGATCTTAGTTGGCGGTTGGGTGTATAGAAGGATAGTCGAGTGTTGGGCATTCGGGTCCAAGTTTGTAGAGGGCCTTGTGTGCGTGGGTGAGGAGACGGAATGTTATTCTCTTGTTGACGGGAAGCCAGTGGAGGTCTTTCAGGCGGCCGGTAATGTGATCTTGGCGAGGGATGTCCAAAATGAGTCTCGCCGATGCGTTTTGGATGCGTTGGAGTTTTTTCTGTAGTTTGGCTGTAATTCCGGCGTAGAGGGTGTTTCCGTAGTCTAGTTGACTCGTAACCAGTGCGTGGGTGACAGTCTTTCTTGTCTCGGTGGGGATCCAATGGAAGATTTTTTTAAGCATACGAAGTACGTTGAAGCAGGAGGATGAGACAGCGTTGACTTGTCTGGTCATCGAGAGGGAAGAGTCGAAGATGAAGCCTAGGTTACGTGCGTGGTCTGTGGGTATGGGTGCGGAGCCCAGATCCGAAGGCCACCATGAGTCGTCCCAGGCAGAGGGGGATGATCCTAGGATGAGCACTTCCGTTTTGTCTGAGTTAAGTTTTAGGCGGCTGTTTTTCATCCATATGGCTACTTCTTTCATGCCTTCGTGAAGATTGGTTTTGGCGGTGTTGGGGTCTTTGTTGAGGGAAAGGATCAGCTGGGTGTCGTCAGCGTAGGAGATGATGTTGAGGTTGTGTTGGCACGCGATGGAAGCGAGTGGGCTCATGTAAACGTTGAAGAGGGTGGGACTAAGTGATGATCCTTGTGGTACACCGCAGATGACTTCGGTGGCCTCTGATTTAAATGGGGGGAGGCGGACTCTCTGGGTTCTTCCGGCGAGGAACGAGATGATCCAGTCCAAGGCTTTACCTTTTATGCCGATGTTGCTGAGGCGTTGTATGAGGGTGCTGTGACAGACAGTGTCGAAGGCGGCGGAGAGGTCGAGTAGAATGAGGGCCACTGTTTCTCCGTTGTCCAGTAGTGTTCGGATGTCGTCTGTTGCTGCGATGAGGGCGGTTTCGCTGCTGTGTTTGGCTCGAAAGCCGGATTGTGATGGATCGAGGGAGTTGTTGGATTCCAGGAATGTGGCGAGTTGGCTATTGACGGCTTTCTCAATGACTTTGGCCGGGAATGGGAGGAGGGATACGGGGCGGTAGTTTTTAAGTTCAGAGGGGTCTGCTGTGGGTTTCTTCAGGAGGGTGCTGACTTCGGCATGTTTCCAACTTTCTGGGAAGGTAGCAGAGTTGAAGGAGCAGTTGATGATGTCACGGAGATGGGGTGCGATGATGGAGTCTGCTTTGTTGTAGATGTGGTGGGGACATGGGTCGGTTGGCGAGCCAGAGTGGATGGAATTCATTAGGCGGATGGTGTCTTCAGTGGTGATAGGGTTCCAGGCGTTGAGGTAGTTGGAGGGCGGTTTAGGTTCTGAGGGCGGTGGAGAGGATTGTTTGTTGGAATTGTTTTCGAAGCTGTTATTTATGTCAGCAATTTTGTTGTAGAAGAAGGAGGATAACGAGTCGCAGAGGTCTTGGGAGGGAGTGATGTCGTTTGAGGCTGCGGTGGGGTTGGTGAATTCCTTGACGATGTTGAATAGTTCCTTGCTGTTATGGGCATTGTTGTCGAGTCGATTCTTGAATGCTGATTTCTTGGTGGATCGAATCAGCTGGTGGTGTTTGCGGGTGGCTGACTTGAAGGTGGTCATGTTGTCGGTGGTTGGGTTTTTTCTCCATGTTTTCTCGAGAGTACGGCATAGCTTCTTGGATTTCTTGAGGTCATCGTTGAACCAGGGGGGCTTTTTGTTGTCTTGTTTGGTGTGAAGGTTTTTCAAGGGTGCTAATTCGTCAGCGCTTTGAGTGATCCATTGTTTGAATTTGATGGCAGCTTGGTTTGGGTCCGATGAGAGGGCGGGTGGGTTCTGGTTGAGCGATGTGAGGAGTTGGTCGGTGGTGATTTTGTTCCATTTTCTCCGGGGGATAGGTTGTGGGGGGTTGTGGGACGAGGTGGTTTTGTAGCTGAAGTGAACACAATAGTGGTCCGTCCAGTCGAGAGCTGTGGTGTGATCGAAGGAGATGTGTTTGCTGGAGGTGAAGATTGGGTCGAGCGTATGTCCGGCTACATGGGTGGAGGTGTCAACAAGTTGTTTGAGGCCGAGATTGGCCAGGTTGTCAAGAAGGGTGGTGGTGTTGTTGTCGTTTTGCTTTTCCAGGTGGAAGTTGAGGTCTCCTAGTAGAATGTAGTTCTCGGAGGCGAGGGCATGTGGACTGATGAAGTCAGTGATGTCTTCGCTGAATTGTTTCCGGGTTCCTGGTGGTCTGTAGATGAGGGTGCCTCTAAGTGTGGTTCTGGGGTCGGTGTGGATCTGGAAGTGGAGGTGTTCGGCGGTTGTAAGGTTATCGTCGGAGCTGGTCGTGATTTTGATGGTGTTCTTATGGACGATGGCGATGCCTCCTCCTGTTTGGACGGTGCGGTCTTTCCGGATGATCTTGTAATTGTCAGGGATGGCAATGGCGATGTCGGGTGTTGATGATGCGTTCATCCATGTTTCAGTAAGGAAGGCGATGTCCGGTGATGTGGTGTCGAGTAGATCCCAGATTTCAGTGGCGTGTCTGTGGACCGAGCGGGTGTTCAGCAGGATGCACTTCAGGTGGTTAGAGTCGGAGCTGTGTTTGGGGTTAGTGGATGTGGTATGGGTCTTATCGCTGGTAAATTTGCAGGAGCGACAGGCGAAGGGGCCGTGGGTACGTCCCGGGGCAGCTTCGTAGCATTGTGGTGTGTGTCCGGGGTTAAGGGCGAGGAGAGTTGCGGCGTCATACGTGAGGCGGGTGGGCAGGGTAAGGCGGGGACCAGGGGGTCTGGCGCTGGGCGCGGTCCAGGCGCGGACGGGCGTAGACGGGCTTACCTTTGGCACACCTTCGGCGCGACCGCTGCGCGTGAACACTGCGCGCGAATGCATCTGTCATATATGGATAGTGGAAGGGGAGGGGCGAGGGAGGAGCAACTGGAAGGATATCCGGCCAGGGGGGCACAACAACAACAACAACAAAAATGGCTGCAAGCTAAACACCGAAGCAGGATTGGGGTAAAGACCCAGTGGACGCAATGCAAGTACAGACACAGACGATCTAAACACGACTAAGCAATTAAAATATTCTAAAATCGCACTCTATGGCACTACGATAGAAATTCACTTGGCAATAGTGAGTTAAACAGGTAATTTAGCGGTATTATGTACTTTAGCCGATATTTAATCTAAACTGTTAGACTAGCGCTGAGATGTCTTCTAGTGTTCAGGCAGGCAAGAGGGAGTTAAGCGGTGTAGCTCTACGATACCAGATGGTGGGTTCTGAGGAGCTGGGAGCAGCATGAGGGAGCGGCCGAAGACGAAGAACACAGCGACACGCGCACCTCCAGGGAAGGCTCAGTCTCCCCGCCACTGGTTACCCCGCAAACGGCTAACACGCTAATCTGAGCAACAACGGGCGGAGAATACGGTAAGACCAGGATGCTCCAGATGGGTGGACACCGAAAGGCATCACGAATCAACTACGAAGGTAATGGCAGCTGCGAGCGCACTCACAAATACACTATGGAGTGGGTAGCCAGACCACAGACCCTCAGCGGCGACGCCGAACCACCCCCTACACAAAACGGACTAGAGACAGTACAAGATGTACAGTTTGGAATTATTGTGCCAAGTAATAGGCCGCTTAAGTTGGGAAAGTTTCCTGGAAATTGTTATTAAGTTCCCCCTCCTCTCATCTTTCCCTCATACCTCTACGGGGGAGTACAGCTGGACTGCAAATGGACATGTGGGAGGCCTTTGTACAGGCGGGGGTGGCTCTAGTCATACGCCACAAGTTAGTGAAATAATGACATACGTGACTAGTTTATAGACATGACGAAAATCCCAAACACAGACTTTACATTCCTCACACTGAATGTAAGGGAATTACTTACGGCAAGTAAGCACTACACAGTTTATGCCTATCTGAAGAGACAACAAGCACACATAGCCCTCTCACAGGAGACCCACTTGGCGACAACAGAGGTCGGGCGCTTACAGAGAAAATGAAGGGGCATTGTCTGTGCTACAGGGTACTCCGCGTTCGCCAGAGGGACATTAATCTGGGTCAGGCCAGGTATCCCATTTAAAGAGCAGACCAGTGTAGTGGATAAGGAAGGGCGATATTTGCTGCTGGAGGGACTATTGGACGGGCAATCAGTACTAATAGGCAGTATCTACGCCCCTAATGTAGAGCAGAACGTGTTTTGGGGTAGCCTCACAAAAACGCTGGCACACCATACCCATACCCCCTGGATATTTGGTGGAGAATACAACTGCGTCCTAGACACGGCCCTGGATCGCTCCCGCCCCCCACCGGCACACTCACCACTTTATAATCAAACGGAACTCTTTCATTTATGGGTGAAACAATGGGCATTTGTAGACACATGGAGGGCACAATACCCCACCACAAAACTGTATTCATTTCATTCCATTCCTACTGACCTCCGAGTGCGCCTGGATAGATTCTTATGCTCAACGATCCTGCACACTAAGGTACAACTCACGGACTATCCGGGGAGGGTGCTCTCGGATCACGATGCCCACTCACTGAACCTTAGGTGGAGACCGCCACACCCCCCAGTTCCTACATGGAAGCTACCTCTGGAATGTCTTGCGGATCAGGCTTTTACACACGACCACGGAGACACCTACAGGAACACTTCACACTCAATGCGGGAACAGCATCCTCTCGGCTCTTAGAATGGGACACACATAAGGTGGTGGCAAGGGGTCATTGTATACAGCAGGTAGTGGGCTTGCATAGACTTCTGGAGAGGACGCTACAGGACTCGGAACGCAAGTTAGCAACCCTACTAAAAGCAGACAACTGTGGCGAGGTCACCCCGAAACGAGTGCCTGAAGCCAAAATTAGGTATGCGGAAACACTAAGAGACCTCCGCAAGTATAATTTCAGAGTCTACGCAGCAAAGGTACACCGGGAGGGCAATAGGGGAGGAACACTTTTGGCCTGGCCGATGCCGAGAAACCCCGTCAGTTAGCAAGGATAATTGTGGCGGCTTATAAAACAGTTGGCCGCAATGCAAAGGGTCTTAAGACTTTTTCTGATAAGGAGAAAAAGCAGCCCCAGGGACAGTCTTCGGAAACGAGTGGTCAACCCAAGTCCAAGAAACAGAATTGGCCAAAAAAGCAGAATCAGGGTAAGCAACAACAACAACAAACACAGGTTTCTACTCCTGCGTCTCCGTTGCCTGCGCAGTCAGATCGAGTTTATGATTTGCGCGATCGCGCGATGATTAAATCACCTGAAAGGTTTCAGGCTTCTGACCAACGCTCTCCTCGTTCCTTTCAGGACTCATCGGCTCCGTCAACCGGTGGTGGAGGGGGCGGCAGGGGCTGGGGTGGCCAGCAAGGACGTGGTCAGCCCCGCCCGCGTAACGGTGGAGATCAGCAGGAAGGCACTACGCCCAAGAGACCACAGTTTGCCACGAAGAAAGTCGCTGCCTTGACAGCGCATCGATATGCCCCAGATAGTGAAAACGCGGCTTCGGAATCTGACGTGGGCTCTGACCTTGCTGGACAGCGCGGCGGAGATTACCATAGTGAGAGAGGCCCTCCGTCCACTGTTGAAGGTGACAGCGACTGACACTTATGTTGTGATTGAAACGGCTGATACGCATGTTGCTCCCCCTGAAAGGCTTTTTGAAATTGTCCTGTTAATTGAAGGTGACATGCAGCGAACTGTAAAAGGGGTATTTTGGGAAAATCTTTTGTCTACGTATGACATTTTGCTTTCGGAGGCTGACTGGCCCCCACCTTTTGTTCTCGCAACCCCGCGAGGGGAGGAGGTGATTCTCCCCAGTTTCGCGCACACTGTATCGAGAGTGGAAGCGCTGCATTTTGCAGAAGAGTGGGCTCTGGCGCTTGCGCCGGCTGTGTACCGCAATCAGTGTGGCTGGGATAAATTGTCTCCAGCCCACGAGATTCCTTTACGGTCTCAGCCGCAGCCTCAACCTCAATATCCCATACGGCGTGAAGCCAAAGCTTCAGTCGCAGCTATCCTTGAACAATTGGAATATCAAGGTGTAATTGAAATGTGTGTGTCACCGATGAATAACCCCCATTTTACTGTAAACAAGCCGGACGGCTCATATCGTTTGGTTTTGGATTATTGGCATTTAAACTCGCATTGCCGTAACTGTGCAGTACAGAATATTCACGGCTCTGCTTTAGTGAATAGTCTTGAACGTAAACGGTTCAAAACCACGCTTGACATTTCCAATGGTTTTTATGCCCATAGATTAGATGGTCTAAGTTCCCAATGGACCAGCTTTACTTGCGGCGGTGTGCAAAAAATGTTTCGCCGTCTCCCGATGGGCTATAAGAATAGTCCTGGAGTTTTTTCCGCCCGCATAGTCTCTCTTTTGGAGGGAATCGACCCAGTTGCTTGTTTGTATGTGGATGACATTTATCTCACAGACGACGTTCTTTGGGAGCATCTGTGTCGAGTTAATAGCATAATTTGTAACTTTGCAGACATAGGTTACATGTTTAACTTTGCAAAGTCGCACATTGCAGGGTACACAGTGTTGTTTCTGGGCTACGAGCTTAACCACGAAGGAAAGGGGTTGGCTCCTCATTTCCTGGAGAAGTGTGCACAGTTGCGTTCTCCGACAACACTGAAAAAATGACAATCTTTACTGGGCTTTTTGAATTTTGGGAGGACTTGCATTCCGGAATATGCCCAGCGTATCAAGCCTTTGTATGCTTTGATACAACCATCTTTTTCCAAATCATGCTGGCTGCCTGAGCATTCAGCCATTCTGCAGTCTTTGCAGGCTGATTTGCTCGCTTCTGAATACTTACAGACTCGTGATAACCAGACCAATCTGGTGATAAGAATTATCCCTGGGACGGTGGGTTTCACGTACTGACTTTTAATGAAGGAGATACAGTACCTATTGCTTACAAGTCACACTTGTACACTTCGGCTGAACTGCGTTTTTCCACTGTGGAGAAAGGTTTAACGGCTGTACAGATGGCAATTCTTAAGGAACGTGCCCTGTCACAAGGAAAACGCATGTTGGTTGTTACCCCGTGTCCTGCCTTGGAAGCAGTTACGAAAGCCAGTGTACCAAATTCCAAAGCTTTGCACCCTAGGTGGATTCAGTGGGCTGCATCCTTGACATCCCAGGATGTCACGTTTATTTTTGACGCCACTTTACGGTCGCAGGAGTATTTACAGTATGAATTTGTTCATCCTGCTCCTTTAGCAATGCGGCCGTTGGAGGATTTCCATTGCATCATTTACACTGATGGTTCGTCGCAGGTTGCGCATGGCTCTAAACATGCCTACGTTTCCGCATGCGCCATTGTGGTCGGTCCCATGGTGAACGATGAGTTCAAGTCCAGTGTCGTGCACACGCAGACGCTTGGGGACTGCACCGCACAATTAGCAGAGCTTCGTGCTCTGATGCTTGCATTGGAGTACGCAGATCCTAGTGTAACGACTTTGATCGTAAGTGACTCTTACTACTGTGTCCAGTCTTACAATGAAAACTTGTTCTTTTGGATTCAGAATGTATTTCGTGATTCCAAAGGTAGCACAATAAAACATAAAATGATCTGGGTCCGAGTGGCGGACCTTAAAGAGAAGTTGCCACTCGTGTTTGTGATTAAAATCGTGTCGTACGCCGACGATACCCAGCTGGTGGTCTCGCTGGCCACTGAGAACAACAGGCAATCCCCGGTAGACCTGCTAAAATGCTTAGAGGACGTCAAGGGATGGATGACCAACTCTTCCCTAAAGCTAAATGGAGACAAGACGGAGCTCAGTCTCCTAGGCCCAGCCTCTCCTGTGCCTTTCACCTCCTTATGGCCCTGTGTACTGGGCCCTCCACCCACCCCTAAGGAGAGTGTTAAGAGCCTAGGAGTATGGCTGGACAACAAACTCTCCTTCTCCATCCAGGCCACTAAGCTGTCCGCCACATGCTTTGGCCTACTCAGAATCCTGAGGAAGGTCCTCCCGCTCCTTCCTCTAGAGGCCAAAAAGGTGGCGGTACAAGGTCTCATTCAGTCCCGCCTGGACTCGAACAATGCCCTTTACGTGGGGGCACCTGAGATGACCCTCCGGAAACTGCAGGTCGTGCAAAACTGTGCAGCACGTACCCTGTTGCAGATCCCGCGCACCCAGTCAGCCAGACCTGCCCTAAAAAGTCTCCACTGGTTGCCAGTGAGGCAGAGAGTGGCTTTCAAGGCGCTGTGCATAGCGCATCGCGCCTTCTGGAAAACCGGCCCAGCCATTAACAATGACCTGGCCATCCCCTACCACCCTAACAGGAACCTCAGGTCGACGGAGGCGTTCCTTGCGGTTGTTCCCAGAGTGAAGCGAGCCAGGTCTGGGGGCAGGTTGTTCTCTTTGAATACCGCCAGGCTCTGGAATGCTCTCCCCCTCTCACTCCGGTCCAATCCAAACCTGCTCTCTTTCAGGAAAAGCTTGAAGACACTACTGTTCGCTAAAGCCCATTAGCCCTAACTCCTCCTTCCCGCCACCTCTCTGCTTCAACTTAGCGCTTGGACGCCCACGGGCAGCAACCGCGCTCAATAAATGTTTTTACAATTACAATTACAATTCATACTCTTGGCCATCAGGGCGTGGGGGTCCACGCTGTTGGTAATTCGCTTGCTGATGAAGCAGCGAAGTCAGCGGTGTCGAAATACTTAGTTGCAGCAGTCACGAGGTCCAAAAGCAAGATAGATGATGACATCTTGGCAGCTGTTGCTACCACCGAGAAGGGAGGTAAATATCCTGCGGGGTTCCCTTCGAAGTACACATACCACTTAAGTCCCGATAAGGTTCCTTATGTGAAAATTCCTGATGTTGGCGAACGTCTAGTTCCCAACTCGGATCGCAGAGCTGCTTTGATTACAGCGTCTCATGAAGGTGTGGTGTCTGCGCATGTGGGCGTCTCAGCCACTGTAACTCAGCTACAACAAAGGTTCTGGTGGCGGGGACTGTACAAACAGATGCGCGATTATGTCCTTCACTGTGACATTTGCCAGCAGATTAAACCTTCAACTGCTACGCGTCCGCCTCAGACACAGTTGTACATCTCTAATAAACCGCTTGGTTGCGTTTATTTGGATCACTGCGGTCCATTTTCTTCTGATACTGCATTCAAGTACATCTTGGTTGCAGTTGATTCATGCACACGCTTTGTGTGGGTATGGCCACATCGGAGCGCTGATTCACGGACTGTCATTAAGGATTTGCGAGTCTTTATAGGGATTTTTGCCTGTTGTACCTTCCATTCGGATCAGGGTCCGGCTTTCGCCTCTAAGGCGTATAAGGATGCTATGGTTTCATTGGGGGTCCAAGTCAAGTTTTCGAGTCCGTACAGACCCGAGGGTAATAGTGTAGTGGAACGAATGAACCGTGACTTAAAGCAATCTTTGACAGCTCGAGTTATAGGCACTGGCAGAAACTGGTTGGCCCACCTCAATGGCGTGCAGCGTGCGCTTAATAATCTCCTTAGAAGGTCTCTGGGTGGGCGGACCCCGTACGAAATGCTCTTTGGTATCAAGATGTATGTACCTGACCTCGACGGTCTAGACTGCAAGGCCCAGGCCGCGGCCTTTGACGTAGATGAACATTGCAATGTTTTACAGGATCTACAAAAGACCAGAGACAGTCTAGCTAAGGAACATTTGCCCTCCACATCGGATGATGCGTTGCAGATCCCGGTAGTTGGCTGGCTACCCCAAGTTGGAGAACTGGTTCGGGAGAAGATCGATAACAAGAAAGAGTTTGGTCCCTCATATCGTGCACCGGTTCGAGTTCTTGGAGTGAAGGGCACAAGAACAGTCGTTTTACCACCACTTCCAGGTCGTAAGGAAAACAGATTTATCTCAATTGACAATGTCAAGACACACAGGGTGGCCGATTCTTCATAGCAAGACACCGGCTGTATCCTGTCCTTCCATGGTGAGGCACTCTGTGCTGGCTATAACTTCTGGTGCAGAACCAGAGGTGTCCCTCGAGATGCCTGCTATTTCCAGTCCTTTATTAAATACTATTCCCGTTACTAACATTGATGAGCTGAACTACACCTATCCTGCTGATTTATTAATGCCAGATTTGCAGACTCGTTTGGCCGACCAGTCCAGATTCTCTTTTGACTCTGTTTCGGAACTTTCAAAGAAACCCTCAACTATTGCGAAATATGCCACTTTATTTAAAACATTTTTTAATTCCCCCTGGGACATACATTTGGTTGATTCTATTTTCATTTTATCTTTTTATGTCAATTGGTTTTGTATTTTATTTTTTCCGCCTGATCGATGGCCACTATGTCAAGGACAGGAATTTGGTACCTTAATGGAACATTGGCCCCTCTTTCCTCCTCACATTCAGCACACAGACTGAAACGAGACTTGAATGCAGTTAACATTACTGCTTGGCCTGTCCTTGATGGGATTGTGTGGGATGCGGTTAGATTTTAAATACATTGCCCCACTGAAGTGATTAATGTTCCGAATGTGCTTAGAGTAAACATGGGGGATGTGATCAAACAAAATATACGTTCTGATGATTGGGATATTCAGGCCGTAGAAGCATTATTCTCTGATTTAAAATATTATGCAGCTTTTGATGCTGAAGACTTATATTTAGATTCTGTTAATTATGGTGATTTGTTTTGCTTCCAACATTATGGTAATCATTTTCTCCATAAGACGAATTCCAGGAGGGTTGCTGTGAATTACACACAGTGGGAACACTGCCCAGCTCCATTAATAGGAAGCTCCAGTACATTTCTGAAAAAATACACTTATTTTACAGACTTTAATCAATCGAATCCTGAGTCATTTTACTTCAGAATGACACAAAAGTCCATGTCCAAAGTTAGACTTACCGATACAAAGTTGCTGTATTCGAAGTCCTTTCTAGACAAATTGGCTGTAGATGGCTACGAGTTCTGGAAGGAAATAATTGACCTTAAATCGGTTTGGGGTACCAGAGATTGGCAGGTACAAGGCACTGAGGCTTTGCACCGTGCATGTCTCATCCCGAATCACATGTTGTTTCTAAATTCTACTATTTCCCAAACAACATGCTTTGGATTGGCTACTTCTAAAAAATTAAATACACCAATTATCCCCGAATTAGAAGAATATTCAGGTTGGAGTAATTTTTCTGATTTGTCTATTAGTGAGATATAGTCTCTATTACACAATTCGTCCTTTAATGTATCCAGTTTGGATTCAAAGGGTTGGCTGTTGTGGCAAAGAAGTGCTGATTCTTGCCAACGTCGCTTTCTGGGATTGGCTGAAGGGTTCACACAAGTCAGACCAGATCCCCGTTTTGAAACTGATTATACTGTCACCACTTATTCTGTGGGGAAACTTTGTCAGAATTGGTTACAACATTCCACATTAGCTGCAGTTAAACTACATCTGTCTTAGTTGACTGAAAATGTGGATTTAAATGATTTTATAAAAGGCCCGGCTAAGGGTAGATCTAAACGGTGGATTTATGCAGTTTACAATGAAATTTGGAAAGTTTCTCAAATTGAGGCTGCTAAGCGCCTAAGGGCAATTGACCAAGCAAATTTGGAAAAAGTACTTGCAGTTGTCGATAACAGTATTAACATGCTTTCTTCCCGAATTTACACGTTGAACAATATTGTCTCTTCTGTTGTTGACATTGTGCATGATGAAGTGTCCGTATTATATCATGGTCAAAATCAATTGCGTTCTGTGATGCAGTTTGCATGGACACTACAGACTCTGAAAGCTGGTCGAGTGCCTTGGAGTTACATGAACGTGTCATCACTATTTGCCCCATTTAAATTGACAGACAAGCAGCGCATGCTTTCCATGCGAGATGCATCATTTTCTATGTTACACATTGAAAAATTAGAATCTTTGCCCTTTTCTGTAGCTGAGGCAGCTGCTGCTACATGGCTTATCCATGGTATTATTACTTTGCCATTTGCTCTGTATAAATTTACAAATTGTATGCGATATATTGCTATAGGGCGATATGAACCACTAGGCAGTGCTTTCCTACATGAGACATGGTCTTTACCATACACATACAGATGCCTGAAGGAAGGGAAGGAAGTGAATCTGAATGGTGAAGAATGCACACAGTCGCCTGACCGTTCACTGATATGCAGACACATCCAGTTGCATGGTTCTTGTAATCAGGACCGGCCTAATTTAGCCTGTGTTTTAAAAGGCACACCGGTTCCTGCAATAGTTCCCACATTCACTTTATTGTCTAACGGTAGTTATTTACTTTTGAATAACGAGGAGTGTTGTGGGTTAATGGTCGGTATCGCCTATGTGGTTACTGTATCAGAACGTGTGGTGTGTTGCAAGAACGTGTTATATCCACCCACGCATGGGAATTCAGATGTTTCCATCTGGCCGCGCATCCCAACCTTGAGAGCGGAGTTCAACGGTTTGAGCCCAATAAGAGCCCTTTTGTCTCAAAAAGAAGTGGCCCTGAGCTCGGCCCGTGAAACTTATGTCCTTCACATAGCTAACACACGCACGGAGGTGCAGGCACTTTTAAATACTGACTTGCCGTTTCATTTCTGCGAGCTGGTTCATCAAATCTTTAATGCCTCCTCCACGTCTGGACTGGCACATTTTTTTAAATTGGTTAGCAGTGGTCTCGTGACTACTTTGAAAAAGTATTGGGTATTATCCCTGCGTTCTTTCATTCTATATTCGCAAGTTTGTTTGGTGGATTCCCTGTTTTGCTGGCTTGGGCTGCAGGCGTTTTGGTGATATTTTGCTTTATAAAACATGGATGCCCATCCTGCGCAAGAAGCCGTCCAACAGCTCCTGGTACTGTTTCGTAATAGGATGCTTGATTACTATGGCACCTTGCCGCTTGCGACTTTAAGCACGGCTTTTGGATTATCATTTCGATTTTCCTATTTCACATGTGTCCAGCCTGTGTTTCATTGCCTGAGCTGTGATTTCGACTGGGCCATTGATTTGTGTCTCTGCTTAACGACTTCTCCTGACGTCGATTTTGATCAGCTGATGAGCCCCGTAGTTGCTCACGAGTTGGTTTGTTCTGGCGAAAGAGTTATGGCCGTGGCAGCGATGCATGGACTAATGGGTCAGTGGGACATACCAGCAGCGGCGCATGACTTTCTGGCACATAGCGTTCTTGAGAACCCACTGAGTTGTCCTCTGTTGTTGCTAGAGGATTCGGTGCTGGAGGAGCACGTATGTTCGTTCCCATTGCTTAATTGGATGGCTGAACTATTTTCGGATGATGACAGTGATTTCATGTTGGAAGCTGTGGCTACCTATTTTGCATATTCTATCCACCCATGAGTGACTTTGGAGACTTTCACTATTCTGGCACGTGACTTTTTAGTAATTCTGAATGGTGCCTTTTCTTTTACGAACATTCGACTTTTATATGTTCTGGGCCTATGATTTTATTATTGGCCTCAAGTTCAAGATTTTTTATATTTTTGTGTGGCCACTATAGGCATTCATACATATTTTGTATTATCAATTTTTATATACATCTACATACATTTAGCTTGGCTCAATATTGTTGAACTCTGCTTTCATGTTTTGCCTTTCTTATAGTATTGGCTTGTTTTTTTTGACCGTCCTCGGATCATTGGGGGGTGTCATATGGTTACTGCGTTTCTATATATTGTGTTAAGTTAGCATGAGTTTATTAAATGTTTAAACAACATATTTTCTTTCGGCTTCAGTTTGCACACGACACATAATTGTTATTGTAGCTTTCAACCTAGACGAAAGATGTGAGTTATTTGAGAATAATATGTTATTGCTCTGATATCAATTGTGCTTGGTACACTTGGTACCACTGTCTGCACACTGAGAACCTAACACAAGGTTGCTGGGAGGCCTGATCATCGCACCACATTAGACATAACACAAATAATGTTGCTGCCAACATTGGGCTTTACGCGGGTTTAAGATAGTTACAGGGAATGAATGAACACACTTGATGCTTCGCATGCAGAGAGCTGGTAGCTGTTGATGTGATCTTCTCCTACTGACATTTAGAGGTATGGGCCCGCCCTGCTAAAAACCCAAATGAGACCTTCTTAGATATAATCTAGTATGCTAAATAGGGTGCGCGAAATATAGGTGATACAGATTTCTATAGAGTTTGTATTATAATATGCTATCGCCTTTTGCTTACTATGGATTAGTGACTATGTTGATAACTCTGATTTTTATAATATGTATTCTGGTATTATATAAGATACTGCGTTTGAGAACCTTGCATTGAAAAATAAATATTTCAAACTTGCACGTGTGTTCTTTTACTCCCCGTTTTGGTTTGAAATGATTATATAACGAAAGAGTGTTCATGTGTTCCACGATACCTGAGGTAACCTAAGATCATGTTCTGGTTTGTCTAAGTCATTGGTCAGCTTGTTGTGACCAATGAGACACTGTAGCTAGCTCGGTAAGGGGATTTCTGACACTGAGGTGAGTTTTGGGTCATCCTAATTCACTGAGGTTCTAGATCTCTATGCACAGTTCTGTGGGAGAACGGAAACCCTGCTACAGGATGTGCCCGTATATGACACCCCACAACATTTATGCTGGGCGGAGAAGGGCCTCTGCAATGGAGTGAGCGAGATTTAGAGTCCTGTTTTCCATGTGTCCCCCGGTGTTCGCCAGCAGGTGTAGCTTCTCAGATTACATAGGATGCAAGAAGCATCATAAAAAGTCAGCACCTGAATGAGTTCCTTTAGTGTGTTGGCCCTTTGTTTCTCTTCACCCTCATGTAAAGTGGAGGCCCTAAAAGATTTAACTTGTAGGAAGACCAGAGAGGGTGTCTGCACATACCACATATTCAGCACACTAATGACCTCCCTTACTCTGCACCTCCCAAAAAAAGCTAATCTTTGCAGAAAAGGCAGCACCTTCTCCATGACGGGCATTGCCACTCGTGGCATTAAAGGGCTGCCAAGCGCTAGATTTTCCTAAACATAATGCACAGTGTAATACCAGTTCCTTCGGGTCGTGTTTGCGCTAAATAAATGTGCAAAAAAAAAAGTCTGCCAGGTTAGTTCGCACTGGAAACCGACTGAGTCAAGCACTTCCAAACCTCGGTGGGTGAATGTCGTGCAAATGGTAAGTACTGGCATATACATTAATATGGTAGCCATCTTCTGTTACCTTCTGGCAACGGGGGAAATTTGTCTAAGAATCAGAACATCGAACGTTTTATATCTGTCCAAAAGTGTGCGCTTAAAAACATTTTAAATGTGCTGGCCGCATCTTTTTGCTTACCTGTGAGCTCAGTCACACATTCTCCAGCATAATCGCAGCCTCCACAGAACGAGCGATCCATTTAAGACCTAGGCAACAGCAGAGGCTTTTATTTTGACAGGAAAAGAACACCAAAAAGCATCGGCTATGAAAGCCCTTCTCGGAACAAAAGGAAAAGCAATCAGACTCTGGCGGATGATCTCAGAAGGCAGAGCACTTTTTGTCGATTTGATGGACAGTGATTAGCAGGGAAATCACTAAGCGTGGATGCCCGCCCACGCTGTGTTTAATGACGCGGCAGCAGTAACCTGATCCCAAGTGGGGGAGGTGTGATGTGTATGCCTGCTGGAACTCAAACAAGCAGCAGCTGTTTTGAAGCATTCATGCTTGTGCTGGCATCTGCCTGGCAGGAGTGAGCAACGGCGGCGCGAGAGCCATATGTTTTCAATTATCATGCGCGCCGCTGCTCGTTCCCGCAAGGTGAATGCTAGCGGTATACACCCGTTACAACGCATCTTTTACTCCGCACTACCATTACAACGCAACTTTTACTCCGCATACCATTACAACGCATTGCGCTGGGGGGCGCTCTAGGATAGGGAATAAGTATAATTTACTATCCAACACCTTCCCTAGGGTCCACGGGGACTGGAGTTAGAATAGTAAATTATACTTACCACTATCCAGCACCTCAAAGAGCTATGCGTTGTAATGGTATGCGTTGTAAAAGTCACGTTGTAACGGTATGCGGAGTAAAAGTATGCGGAGTAACGTCATACATCCAATGCTAGCACAAGCACGAGTGCTTGAAAAGAGCTGACAATTTCTAAAGGACATCTGCTAGAGCAGCGCATGCACGCTGCCTAGGCAAGACCTAAAAAAATCCGGCAGCAGTGGGAGGAGTTCAACTGCTAAAGCATACACAACAGGTCAGTTGCTAAGTGACACCGCAAGCGCTGTCTACGCTCAACCTCAAAAGGAGCTAAAATAGTGGTTCCTTCCCATACATAAACGAACTTTATTTTTTGGTAGACATTACATAGGAAAATATATATTGGTGTACCTCCAGGGCCTGAGGGACTCCTTGGTAGGCAGTCACAAATAGAAAAAAGTAGTTAAATAACTGATGGTGTCCCTCCATGGCCCATGGGTGACCCTATGCGAGTCGGGAGGGAAGCAAACTATGTGTAAAGAGTTTAAATAATAGCTGGTGTCCTTCCACCTCACATGGGACCCCCTTAGGAGACAGACAACAATTGCACAAAAATAAATACAAAATTGCTAATGCCTTTCCAGGGACCATCAAACCCTTCCTATAGGAGGCAAGGGGAGGCATGTAAAAGAGGAAAAACATATTTAAATAAGAGATGGTGTCCTTCCAGGGCCCATGGGGACCCTATTGGAAGTAAGGGGAGGCAGACACAAAATGAATAAGTAATTGCTTCTGTCCCTCCAGGGCCCATGGAAACTCTTTGGGAGGCAGTGAGGGCAGGCAAACATTGAATAAAATAATTAAATAATAGCTGGTGCCCCTCCAGGGCAGATGGGATGCTTATCAGAGGCAAAGGAGGAAGTCAAAAATCAAATAAATTAACCGAACTGTATACTACAGATTACTATATTCAGCCACAAGCACAAATAACTATATCAGGAGAAATCAAAAAATGAACATAAATGACATGGACTTCTTCAACCAATGGTACTAGAAAATGTATTTAACAATTGGTAAGAAATAATTAGAACACACATGAACAGTACAAAATGTTGGTCGCTCATAGTCACTACTGCATGGCCAGCAAAAAAAGAAAGCATGAAGGTAAAAGACATCCTCTCTCTCTCTCTCTCTCCCTCTCTCCCTCTCTCCCTCTCTCTCTCTCCCTCTCCCTCTCCCTCTCCCTCCTCCTCTCCCTCCAGAACAGTGGGTGGTGCATAGCCAGCCAAAATAGGAGCTGTGGCGAACACAGACGAAATGACCACCAGACACACTTTCTACTATTGACTCTTTAAAATGGTGGTCACGGCATGGCCATCAAAGAAGTAAGCATGGGGAACAAAGAAAATGGTGCCTTATCTTGACTGGAGCACCTTTCTCCCACAAAATCATGTAGCATTGCACAATTATAGATATCTAAACTGTATCTGGGCGAACCCTTTGGGAATGCCCTGAGCCTTACCCACCATCAGTGGATCAGTCATTTCAGATAAAAAATACACTTTAAATACAGCCCAACCCCAAACAGTCAAAGGTTTGGCCATTCGACCTACTGCCTAATTTAGAGTGGGCAGTGAATTGCCAGTTTTTACTATCCTTTGCCACGGTGAAAACCTAGTGGTAACAGACAGTAAAAATATTACATTTATCTCCACACCATGAGCTAAAACTCCCAGGATGTGGGGTTATTAGTTTATTCAAAAACAAAATCCCATTTTGGGATTTTGTTGTTGAAGAAACAAAAGTAAGTTAAAATGTTGATGGCAGCCATCATGTTTGATGGTACCGTCCATCAAACTTTTAGGTCATTGAAAGGAACTGCAATGATGGCAGTTCCTCTCAATAACTAGAGGACCGGCAGACAACTTTAATTATAGAGTACTGGTACTCTGTCAGAGCAACAGAGTATTTTACTGCAACTCCCTGGCATAGTAAATACTGCACTCCGATCTTTAATCAGTCCCATAATCATTGTGTAAAGTGATGCTTCTCACAGCAGGAAGGATTTTCTCAAATCAGAGGCAGATAAAACTGTAGGCCTGACCTAGATGCTTTCTCAACAACTGAAAACATAATCTTCAGTCCATTCTTCACCCCTACAAGCACCAAATAATAGTGCTCAGAAACAACTAATCATCAGACCTTTTGCTATGACATAGTCTTCATGAGTACCTAAATGTACCTATGTCTCTATCACATGAATACACTTCCTCTGTTTAGGGAAGCTGTTGTCATCCTCAAGGCTATCCAAAATGGCTCTCACTTTTCCAGTACTCAGACTCACACATATATAGTCCTGCTACACCACGTGTCACTGTGCACAGACACGCTTTTAGGATAAACGTGATGTCAGCAGGAGGTTCTGGGTTTCAAATAACAGTGCAGCTTTACACAAGAGTCCAGTAGGCCGCAGTCTTCTGATACAGGTAAAAAGGTCTGGTCATGCCAAAGATTCAGTGCAGGGGGGATACACCTCTGCCCATACAGACAACATTCCTATCCCAACACTCTACAGTCTAATGTTGTTCAGAGCAGTACACCTGAAGTCATTCTACTCATAATTCTTGGTATGAAAGAATACCACAGCATTTTTCTCCCTTAACATTAAAGAAGTATAAAACGAAAGACCTTCTTATTCAAAGATCAGCCCATCTGGCATTGACAGAATGTCAGCAACTTGGCATTCATGCTCCCCAGCTATATGGTGTGGACTATAAGCAATTTTTTAAAATCAAAGAATAGTTTCTATCTAGGGTACCACCTCAAGAAATGAATTCCCCACACAGGCAGGTAAGAATCAACCTGATCTCTGATACATAACAGCTGAGGGATCTAAATGGATCATGGCATAAAAAGGGCGTGGCCAAGACGGCGGCGGAGTAGGACGTCTTGCTCGGTCCCTCCGTCGCAGCTCTGATTACAGCGTTGTTTTTTGCCCTGCACACTTCCTGACCCGAGGTCCACGGCTGCTACCTGGCACCCGGACACTGCCTCGGTGGTCCCCGCGGAGCGAGCTGCCGTTCTGAGGCGGCGTAGCGGACTTGCTGGGCGCGGCCTTCCCTCGGCGCGTGACCAGGGTGTTGCGCTCTATCCTGCCGGAGCCTGCTTCCGGCGTGCGGCTTCGGGAGTCCCCGGTGCTGAAGGCCGGAATTGATAAGGCCCCCGAGGAGGGTCTTTGGACAGAGCGGCGCTGCGCTGAGGGCTAGCGGGCTGCTACTGGAGTGCCCGACAGCGCTTCTACGACTGCCCGGCCCGCTGGTGGTGGGGCCAGGCGGCGCTGACCGGACCCGCTCCGAACGACAACGAGCGGATCCCGAGGGGCCGGATGAGAAGACCACCGCGTGGAGGGCTGCGGCGAGCCCCAGGAGGCCCGCACTGCGCGTCCGCCGCCCCGCGACTCTACAGGTTGGTGCTGTGCCCCAGCGGGAAGTCCCACCTACGCGGGGAGGCCTGCCCCGAAGAACTGCGGTGGGAGAGCGTTTGGCGCCGGCAAAGGCGGCAGGGAGGCCTTGGTGGATGGCTCCTCTGTGAATGACTTTGGCGGCCATAGTGTGCCATAAACTTAGCGGATCCCTGGACAGTGGGCTTCCTCGGGCCCCGCCAAGCGGGAGGGCCCTGGGTCTACTTTCAAGCCCCCCTGCACGAGCTTGCAACGATTCGTGTTGGCCTGGTGGCGGAGACGCAGCTGAGGAGGGCCCGCGGACGCGGGACGGAGCCGTTGACGACAGGCCCCCAGAAGGATTGGCCCTGTGCCCTAGGTGTGCGGGTGGCGGGGGACACCACACGAAGCGACCCACGAGTGCCACGCGTCGCCCACGGCCTTGGTTCACCAGAGGGGAAGAAGCGACAGCGAGCCGACCATTGTCTCAGTACGCTGGAGGGGTAGAAGCAACATGGCGTCGAACAGGACAAAAAAGGATAAACCCCCGAAAGACGGGGCTCCGAGGGGCTCGTCGCTGCGACCCACGCCAGTGGCCGATAAACACCACAGTTCAGATGACAATGAAGCCCCTGCCACCTAAGCCTTTATGCAAGAGCTTTTCACAGCCATGAAGGAGGACATCCAGGAGCTGCGGACGCAGCTAGCCTCAGATTTGAAGGAGGTGAGGAGGGGCGTTGACGCCATTGGAAACAGAGTCGCAACCCTGGAAGAACATGACTTGGGGATGGCCGGGGACATACATCAGCTTCAGCAAGACGTCCTGCGCCTCACGGAGCAGAATCTAGACCTGCAGGCTCACACGGAGGATCTAGAGAATAGATCCCGGCGCAATAATGTCCGAATCAGAGCAGTTCAGTGGAAAGGAGAGGGGACAGACCTACGGGAATATGTCGACGGCCTCTTTCGCCACGTCTTACAAGAGGAAAACCTCAGTGAGATTCAGTTGGACAGAGTTCACAGGGCCGGCCTTCCGCGTGGAGCTAATGCACCTCCCCCTGATATCCTGGTATGCGTCCACGATTTTCAGCTCAAAGAACGGATTCTGAAGAAGGCACGCGAGCACAATCGCCTCATGTTTAGTGACCACCGCCCGGTGCTATACCAGGATTTGGTGGCCTCCAATCTGGCCAAGTGAAGAGACTTTTGGCCGATCACCACCTTCTTACGGGAGCAGGGGGTACCCTATTCCTGAGGGCATCCTTTCAGGCTGGTCTTCCGGTGGAAAGGCAAGTTGATTCAGGTGCGGTCCTTGGAGGCGGCTTGTGAACTGTTGGGGCTGGATGGAGCTGATGCCCTGACGGGTGCCTCGTCCTCCCCATCGAGGCGGCGTCGTCGCTCCGCGGAGTGGCAGACAGTGGGCAAACCAGCGAAACCCTCAGGTCCGGATTTATCTATTAGCTTAAAGGAGAGAGGGGCGGCAGTGGCCTCTGTGGCAAAGGTGACGGAGACTCCTGAGGGGTCCTGATATCTGCTTTTGAGCGCTTGATCTCTGCAGGATGACTGCTGGCGTCGGAGGGACATTGTTAGGAATCGAGCTAGTCCTGTTTCAATGGCCATGCCTTTCTATCATGTGACCAGGGGTAGGGAGATAAATAGTCAGTCCTACCTTTAGCTCATTGCTCGATATTGCCAGTGTTTGGATTCCCTTCCTGGTTGTTGGATGCTGGAGGCTGCAGAGCTGATTTTTTCCTCTCTGTGGTCCTTTCCCTTGTTTGCTGAGCTGTACCCTCTCACGGGCTCGTGTGAAGGGTCATTCCTGTTTTTTACCTCGTTCCCGTCCCTTCCCTGTCTTTTCTCTCCTCTGTTAGGTATTTAGAGGTATCCTGGTATCCCTCCCTTTTTCCCTTTTCTTTTCTCTTTAAATCACTGGGGGGTTTAGTTTGCTTTCCGTTTTTTGATTGAGTGAACCGGGGGCTCCCGGTCGCTCTAGCGAGCCGGCCAGCGTATCGCGGTAGTACTGAGATCCGCCGCTACACAGTAGCGCGTCCCCACCTCAGCGCTATCCGCCTCCTTGTTTGCGGAAGTGACGTTTCGGGTCACTCCGCGGCGGTTCAGAGTAAACACAAGCGCTGTTTGGAAAGCGCACGGAGGGTTCCTTTGTTTCTGCCCCTTCGGATTTCTGAAGTCCCTTAACGGGGTTTTTTGGTAGTGGCTGTTTGCCTTCCCTGACCTTTTTCCCCGGGTTGACTTTTACAGCGCCAGTGTCATGCCCCATGCTCCCACATTGATACTGCTATAGCCTATACAGCAGTCCGATCCTTACAACGTTTGTTCCTCACTTTACACAGCATCTTTGCGAGGCCAAGCCTGCATATTACACAGGTGAGAGGGGAACTGGTGGACAAGGCATGGTCATTGGGGGTTGATATCAGTAGTGCCCAGTGTATGTACAACGTGTTGTTTTTCCCTCCTTGTGCTGCAGGTGCAGAAGCGTAAAGATTGTGGGAGCAGTGTCCTGGTGCTGTCAAGGGTGGCAGACTTGGTGTCTTCTTCATATAACCACCCTCTTTTCTGGTCCATAGGTGCACCCACAGTGTGGTTCCTGTGGGTGTCCAGTGGGCAGGAGAAGGGGACTGGTGCATGCTACGTCCCTGCAGTGTTTGGGCCGGTTGGGGATCTAACAGAATATCGAGCCCACGTTAATATAACACTGCCCGGACTAGCATGGATGAGGATGGGAATCCACTGGGGGGAGGTACGGGGGGCCCCTCAATGCAGGATATTATGGGAGCAGTTCATACCCTGCAGGCTCAGGTGCAAGAGTTGCAGCAGGAGAATGTAGGGCTGAAGCAGGAGTTAGTAGCCGTAAGAGCCCGAGAACAGTCACAGCAGAGGGGCACTACTCCAGTGATTCAGCCAGCTACCTTCCAGTATACTGGAGGAGCGGGATCCAGTACAGCTAGTGGCGGTTCACCAATTGCGGTAACAGTCTCCACTCCTGTGGCAGTGCCCTTGGCCCCCCCTGAGAGATTCACAGGAGACAGTGACAAATTTGGCACCTTCATGAACCAGTGTCAACTACACTTTATGTGCAGAACTAATGCCTTTCCTGACGACTCCGCTAAAATCGCTTTCATATTGTCATATCTGGCTGGTAACGCGGCCCAATGGGCAATTCCGTTAGTGGAAAATAACGATCGGGTGTTGTACAACTACCAGGCGTTTAAAGTTTTAATGCATAGTCTATTTGCCAAACATGCGTTCATGCAGGCCAGTGACGCCGAACTGTTGAAACTGCGGCAGGGCAGGCAGGACTTGTTGTCTTATATCGCCAACTTCAATCGCTTGGTCTCCGAGACGCATTGGCCGACTGAAAAGAGGACGTCCCTTTTCTATCAAGGGTTAAATGAAGAATTGAAGGACATAGTGTCTCAAGTGGTGGATCCTCCAGAAGACTGTGCGGCATTTATAGACTTGGTAGTGAAACTTAACCATAGGGTGACAGAACGGCGAGGTGAGCGTAGCAGATTCCAGTACTCAAGAGGTGGTTATGTGAGACCAGAGGTAAAGGCGGGAAGTGAGAGTAAAGCCACACCCGAGCCTATGGAGATAGGTGGAGTACGAGGCCCTTTGACATCAGAGGAAAAGAAGAGAAGGAGAGAGAAAAATTTGTGCTTGTATTGCGGACAAGGGGGGCATTTTGCTCGTGATTGCCCCGTGAAACCTTCTGGAGCAGGGTTTGGGAAGAAGGTGGCATGTATACAAATAGAAAGGATATTGGAGAAGGAAAAGACATCACAATATGAAGTGGTGGGGGCGATTGATCAGGCCCCTAGGCATTTTGTGATAAATGCGCAGCTACTGATATCCGCGCAGAGCCGTGTCCCGGTGTCGGTGTTGCTTGATTCCGGGGCCACCGGGAATTTCATGGATATATCAATGGCGGATAAATTGAAGGTTCCTTGTCAGCTAAAGGAACAACCGGAACCAGTAAGGGCCATTGATGGAACCGAGTTGACTTCGGGGTGTATCACCAGACAGACCGAGCCCTTGGGTTTAGTGTGTGACAATGGGCATGTGGAGTCCGTGGTTTTCGATTTGATTGATGCCCCCTCGTTTGGCTTGGTTCTGGGGGTCCCGTGGTTACAAACGCACAACCCCAGGATTGACTGGGTACAAAGATTGGTCACCCTAGACTCGGTACACTGCTTAAAGAACTGTTATGTAGTGGCGGCGGAGCAGATTAACCCTTTGTCTTGTGCGGCTACCGAGACGTGTAGAATCCCTCCACAGTATGCGGCCTATGAGGAGGTGTTTGACAAAGAGTGTGCCCAAGGACTCCCTCCCCACAGATCATACGATTGTAAGATCGACCTCATACCGGGTGCCCCATTGCCATGTAGTCGGGTTTATGCATTATCTGAACCAGAAGAGGCTCATCTGAAGACCTATATAGATGAGATGTTGTCCTTGGGGTATATACGCCCTTCTTCTTCGCCCGTGTCATCGGCCATCTTTTTTATACCCAAAAAAGAGGGGTCCTTGAGGGCCTGTGTGGACTACCGCACCTTGAATTCCGCAACGGTTAAAAATCGTTACCCTCTTCCGCTCATCTCCGTGTTGCTGAACCAACTCCGCAAGGCTACAGTATTCACTAAACTGGACTTGCGGGGCGCATATCATCTTATCAGAGTCCGGCCAGGGGATGAGTGGAAGACGGCTTTTAAGACGAAGTACGGATTGTTCGAATACACTGTGATGCCGTTTGGTCTATGCAACGTGCCCGCGGCGTTTCAGTTCTTCATAAATGAAGTACTTGGTAAATATCTGGACCAAACCGTTATAGTGTATTTGGATGACATTCTCATTTATTCGGAAAAAGGTCTTGATCACACAGAGCATGTGAGACAGGTGTTAAGGACATTACAGGAACATCATTTGTACGCCAAGTTAGAGAAATGTCAGTTTGGGGCTTCTGAAGTGGAGTTCTTGGGATTTGTTATTTCTGCGTCAGGCATTTGTATGGATCCAAAGAAGATTCAGGCTATAGTGTCCTGGCCAGTGCCGACGAATGTAAAACAAATTCAGATGCTTCTAGGTTTCGCTAACTTTTATCGGCGATTTATTCTCCATTTCTCCGAGATAGTGGCCCCAATGACTCGCCTCTTGAGAAAGGGCGTTCCTTTTGTTTGGACTGGTGAGACTCAGGAGGCTTTCCGGATGTTGTTGCAACAGTTTGTGTCTGCCCCTGTATTGGTGCATCCTGATCCTGCCCTGCCGTATTTCGTTGAAACAGATGCGTCCTTGTGTGCGGTAGGAGGTGTTTTGTCGCAGAGAGACGAAGCCACTGGCCATATGCATCCCATTGCGTTCTTTTCCAAGACTCTATTGCCGGCAGAACGCAATTATACGGTGGCAGAGAGAGAATTGCTGGCGGTCAAACTAGCATTTGAAGAATGGCGCCATTACTTATGGGGTGCTCGCCATGTAATCACCATCTACACCGATCATAAGAATTTAGAATTCTTTCGTTCTGCAAGGGCATTAACACCGCGTCAGATGAGATGGGTTTTGTTTTTTAATGAATTCGATTTCGTTATAACATATCGACCTGCAGCCCAACAAGTGAAATCTGATGCGCTCTCTAGAATACATGTGGATAAGAAGGAAGAAGAATCTTTGAGTGCCAGTAGAACCATGATAGATCCGGAGAGAATCGTAGGGGCATTGACACTGGAAGAATTTCCTGCTATAGTGAAAGACCAGTTAAGTCACTTGGATCTGGCCCCTTGGTTATCCCTGCCACAAATTGAGATGAAGGATGGTCTGTTGTACATGGAGGGCAAGTTGTTTATTCCCCCTGAGCTGAGGGATGAGGTGTTGGAGTGGTGTCATTCTTCAACATTGGCAGCTCACCCGGGTATACGAAAGACGAAGGACCTGTGCATGAGGTGGTTTTGGTGGGAGTCCATGTCAAGGGATGTTCAGGGTTATGTAAGTGCGTGCCCAGTGTGTGTAACGAGCAAGCCCTCGCATTGCAAGCCCTCAGGACTTTTACAGCCTTTGGCAGTACCACCTGGTCCATGGCATTCCTTGAGCATGGATTTCGTAACCGACCTACCTACGGTCACAGGTCTTACTACTGTATTAGTGGTGGTAGACTTATTTACCAAGATGGCCCACTTTATCCCGTTTCCCAAGATTCCTACCGCAAAGGAGATGGCAGTGGTGTTCATGTCCTCCATTGTGCGTTTGCATGGGCTACCGGAGGTGATTGTATCTGATAGAGGGGCCCAGTTCGTTTCACACTTCTGGACTGAGTTATGTCAGGTGCTTAAGACCAAGATCTGTCTCTCTTCAGCATACCACCCCCAGTCTGACGGTCAGACTGAGCACACCAATCAGACGATGGAGCAATACTTACGGTGTCTGATAACGTCCTTGTCGTGCGATTGGGTCACTGCATTGCCCATCGCGGAGTTTGCCTATAACAACAGTGTGCACTCCGCCTTGGGCATGTCCCCTTTTTTCTGTTCCCTGGGGTACCATCCAAGGGCTATGGCGATACAACCCACGGGTCGCGTGCCAGCCATTGACAGTATATGTAGGCAATTGGGAGAAGTCTGGACTCTGGCGCGAACTAGTCTCTTGGAGGCAAAGGAGGCTATGAAGACACAAGCAGATAAGCACCGAGTCCCTACGCCTACATACAAAATAGGGGATCTAGTGTGGCTGTCTTCCCGCAACTTGAGGTTACAGGGACCACGTAAACTGCAGCCCAGGTTTGTGGGACCTTATCCCATCCTCCAGGTTATCAATCCGGTGGCTATGAAGCTTGAGTTACCACAGGAGTACAGGGTGCACCCTGTTTTCCACACCTCACTGCTTAAACCCTATGTGCCAACTGATCAGGTGCTACCACCCCCCCCTGCGGTCATGATTGATGGACAGGAGGAGTATGAGGTCCAGGCTATCCTTGATTCGAAGCGCGTCAGGGGACGTTTGTACTATCTAGTGGATTGGAAGGGGTACACGAAGGATGACAGGTCCTGGGAGCCTGCTGGGGAGGTTCACGCCCCGCGGTTGGTTCGAGTATTCCATAGATCGCACCCCTCAAAGCCCAGACCGGTGGGGAGGATTGTCGGGGGGGGGGGGTACTGTTAGGAATCGAGCTAGTCCTGTTTCAATGGCCATGCCTTTCTATCGTGTGACCAGGGGTAGGGAGATAAATAGTCAGTCCTACCTTTAGCTCATTGCTCGATATTGCCAGTGTTTGGATTCCCTTCCTGGTTGTTGGATGCTGGAGGCTGCAGAGCTGATTTTTTCCTCTCTGTGGTCCTTTCCCTTGTTTGCTGAGCTGTACCCTCTCACGGGCTCGTGTGAAGGGTCATTCCTGTTTTTTACCTCGTTCCCGTCCCTTCCCTGTCTTTTCTCTCCTCTGTTAGGTATTTAGAGGTATCCTGGTATCCCTCCCTTTTTCCCTTTTCTGTTCTCTTTAAATCACTGGGGGGTTTAGTTTGCTTTCCGTTTTTTGATTGAGTGAACCGGGGGCTCCCGGTCGCTCTAGCGAGCCGGCCAGCGTATCGCGGTAGTACTGAGATCCGCCGCTACACAGTAGCGCGTCCCCACCTCAGCGCTATCCGCCTCCTTGTTTGCGGAAGTGACGTTTCGGGTCACTCCGCGGCGGTTCAGAGTAAACACAAGCGCTGTTTGGAAAGCGCACGGAGGGTTCCCTTGTTTCTGCCCCTTCGGATTTCTGAAGTCCCTTAACGGGGTTTTTTGGTAGTGGCTGTTTGCCTTCCCTGACCTTTTTCCCCGGGTTGACTTTTACAGCGCCAGTGTCATGCCCCATGCTCCCACATTGATACTGCTATAGCCTATACAGCAGTCCGATCCTTACAACGTTTGTTCCTCACTTTACACAGCATCTTTGCGAGGCCAAGCCTGCATATTACACAGGTGAGAGGGGAACTGGTGGACAAGGCATGGTCATTGGGGGTTGATATCAGTAGTGCCCAGTGTATGTACAACGTGTTGTTTTTCCCTCCTTGTGCTGCAGGTGCAGAAGCGTAAAGATTGTGGGAGCAGTGTCCTGGTGCTGTCAAGGGTGGCAGACTTGGTGTCTTCTTCATATAACCACCCTCTTTTCTGGTCCATAGGTGCACCCACAGTGTGGTTCCTGTGGGTGTCCAGTGGGCAGGAGAAGGGGACTGGTGCATGCTACGTCCCTGCAGTGTTTGGGCCGGTTGGGGATCTAACAGACATGACCTGTGGACTTTGATGGGTAATGTACTGCCACGTTCCCCGAATATACTGTCCTGTATCAGGATCTGGGTGGCTGGTGGGGGTAAGTCCATGCCCCAGCCCTTTGGACCTCTGTGATGAACCTTTGTGCCCTCCTCTTGTCTACTATGTGGGAGGGTGCTGTCAAACTGTTGGGGGTTGTGTTTTTGGGGTGGTTCCTGGGGGAGGGGGTGGTGGGCAGTTGGGTCGGGGAGGCTTGGGGTGGGGGGGGATTCGCATCAGCCGTTAAATGCCTCCATTTTGAAATTGAATGATCTGCTGTTCGCTTGTGGTGTGCCCAGCCTTAGAAGAGCTATCTGTGTTTTGCTTTTACGATGGGAAAGGATCTGAAAATTGTTAGTTTGAATGTACAGGGCCTTAACAGCCCAGTTAAGTGGGCGGCGGTTTTGTCTCTACTGGAGGGAGCGGAAAGCGATATCTGTTTGCTGCAAGAGACGCATCTCCTTTCCAAAGACACCAAGAGAATGAGAGATAGACGTTTTCGTATTCACATGTGGTCCTCTTGCACTAAAAAGCAATCTTCATGCTTCAGAATTGAAGCTGAGTCTCTTGACTTGAGTGAGTGAAGTTGTGCTAGAGCGCTCTGTGCTGCTACAGTCCAGAGCTCCATAAAACGCAGCACTGTGACATTTTAGCCTAGTGAACTGTGCTGCTGCAATCTTGAAGTTGAATCCGAGAGGACTATGCAGCTGCAAAGTTCCAAAGTTTGTTTCTAAGTCAACTGTACCGGTGCAATAGCCTGGAGTGTATCTGAGCAAAAGGGGCGCTGTGAAGGCTGACTGAACCTGAGCTGACTGTGATGCTTACCCAGCACTATGACGTGATCAGGGTCATGCCACCTTCAGAAGAGTCTCTCAGGGCATTTTTTTGACCATGCGGCTGTCCACTTCATTCACCTGAAAACCCGAAGTGGAGTTGTGACTAGCCAGAGATGGGACATCAGAGCCATCATGCCTGTACCTATTCTGGGTAGTGGCTTCCCAGTGAACATGACCTTAGTGCTGGAGTAATCATGGCCAGCGCATCTCCTCACTGTTATATGGTTTCCACAAAAAAAATTGTTGGACTGCATATTAGGATGATAAAACTTCAGAATGTAAGGACTGAGTCCATCAGAGGCTGTCGGCCAAGTTCCTGACTAGCTCACAGTGCCTCACCCAAACCCCTAAACTTCCTGGGTGGCAGGTGATTTTGGCCACCTCAAACATGACGATCTGATCCCCAAGGGAATCGTGGAAACGGATCTTGCCCCTTTCATTGTTTACTTATACATGCCCATGGTAAACACAAGAAAGATTTGAATGAAGTTTTCAATGCATTTCTTGAAACCATTGTAATCTTGCATAGAAGGAATGAGCTGCGATTGTATGCAGCATTATGAACATAGTGAAAAGAATAAACAGTCCAGCCATGGCAGTCTCATTTCTATATATTTCTACCTAGCACTACCCCTATTCTGAGAGCATGTTGTGTGTACCCTGTGCCCGATCTCTTAGGTTTGCCTGAGCCCCAATACCTTGATGACTTGGCCAGGGAGTTGGCCTGAAGTAGGATTGGCAATTCTTCTCTCGCGGTTGTTGTGCCAGCTCCCTCTCCGAATGTTCTCCTTTCTAGCTTGCCCGCAGTATGCTATCCTCTGCTACCTATCTACTTTCTGCCCTCTGTTTCTGCCTCCTCTGCTCGTTTCGTGCTCTGTTTTGCCTTTTTTGTTCTCCGTTTTGCCTTTTCTGCTTGTTCTTCTGCCCTCTGTTTTGCCTCTTCTGCTTGTTTTTAAGCCCTCTGTTTTGCCTTTTGTGCTTGTTTTTTCTGCCCTCTGTTTTGCCTTTTGTGCTTGTTTTTTTCCCTCTGTTTGTGCCTCTTTTGCTGGTTTCTTGTTCTGTTTTGCCGTTTCACCTTGTTTTTTTGCCCTCCGATTTGCTTTTTTCTGCTAGTTTTTATGCCCTCTGTTTTGCCTTTTCGTTTCGATTTTCTGCACTCTGTATTGCTTTTTTCTGCTTCTTTATTCCATCTGCTTGCTGTTTCCCTCCTCCTGCTGTTTCTCTCCTCCTGTCACCCAGCACCTCGCCCTCCCCCCAGGATATAGTTAATAGAGGCAGCAGTGCGACCCCATTGAGCAGGTGCTCATGCCAGTTCCTGCTGTGACAGTTCTCCTGTCCAGGTTGCCCGCAGTCTGCTACCCGGTGCTGCCTGTCTACTGGCTGCCCTCTGAATGTGCTTTGTTTTGCTTTTTCTGCTTGTTCTTCTGTACTCTGTTTTGCCTTTGTCTGCTATTTTTTCTCCCCAGTGCTTTGCCCCATTTTTCTGCCTTTCCTGCTCAGTTTTCTGCTCTTTGTTTTGCCTTTTTTGCTCTTTTTTCTGCCCTCTGTTTTTCCTTTTCCTGCCCTCTGTTTTTCCTTTTCCTGCCCTCTGTTTTCTGCTTGTTCTTCTGTCCTCTGTTTTGCCTTCTGTTTTGCCTTGTCTGCCTGTATTTCTGCCCTCTGTCTGGCTCTCTTCTGCTCTGTTTTGCCTTTTCTGCTTATTTTTCTGCCCTGTGTCTTGCCTTTATTGCCCATTTTTGTGCCCTGTGTTTTGCCTTTCTGTTCGCTAATTTTTCTGCCCTCTGTTTTGACTTTTTCTGCATGGTTCTTCCCTCTTTTCGCGGTTTCCTCAAGACTTGTCGCAGGGAGAGCTGGCACAAATGAGGCCTTGCATCCCAGCACCCAGTTACTCCCAGGGGTTATAGTGCTGCGCTCTACAAATGCTGATTGATTGAGTCATCTCTGCAGGATGGAAGATAATCGTCTGCAGAGCTGCATGTCAAACATACGATTCATTCAAGGACATTTGTCGGCCAGGGTGACTGACTCCAGCATCTGGGGATCATGGTTTGATCCCCGGGGCCGGCGGCAGATTAGCTCAGCACCATGTGACTCTGGGCAATAGCTTGCTTAATCTTCCCGACGGCCCCCAGCACCTAGAGACCCTAACAGGTGATGGTTTGCGCTTTACAAATGTGAATTATTATTATTATTCACTGGAATTCTCCTCTGACCTGTACAAGGTCTTTGCACCATTTACATAACAAAAACCACATTCTGTTAGAGATTCAGCTCTAATGCAATGATAAGTCTAGATGTTAGAAACTGTTTCAGAATGGGCAAAACAAGCAGTAGAATATCTTGTTCTGTTTTCCTATCCTTGAATTAAATATACAGATTATTTAGCGAGAAAGGCTTTCTAAAAACAAGCAGCATGTACAGCATCTTCTTAGAATAATATTGTCCAAGCGAAACATGTGAAAATAATATAGCTAAAAAGACATGTAAAACTAAAATCGAGAACCAAAGTGTCCCCATGAAGGCCTCACAACATTATGAAAAGGGAGAGAGAGTCAAATTCCTGCTGATGAGGTTTTTTTGCCTTCTGTGTTGCCCTCGTCTGCTCTGGTTTGCCTTTTTTCTGCTAGTTTTTTTTTGTCTGCTGTTTTGCCTTTTCCTGCTTGTTTTTCTACTCTGTTTTGCCTTTTCTTCTCATGTTTCTGCTCTCTGTTTTTCCTTCTGTTATACCTTTTTTGCTTGATTTGCTGCCCTCAGTTTGGACTTTTCTGCCATCTGTTTTGCCCTCTCCTGCTCTGTTTTGCCTTTGGTGCACATTTTTCTGCCCTCATTTTCTGCCCTCTTTTGTTTTTTGTGTTCGCTTATTTTTTTGCCCTCTGTTTTGCCTTTTTATGCTCATTTCTTCCCACTTCCCGTTTTTCCTCAAGAACTGTTGGAGGAGGAGCTGGCACGATGGAGACCTTTCACCCCTGCGCTCAGATACCTCCGGGGTGACATTTCCGCGCTCTACAAATGCAGATTGATTGTTTCATCTCCTCAGGATGAAAGGTTAGCGTCAGTAGAGCTGCAGGTCAAATGCAGGATTCATTCCAGGGCATTCGTGACTGGAGTGCTTCACATACAAGGACGGTGCACCGTTAATATAACAAAAACCACAGTCTGTTAGAAGTACAGCTCTGATGCAATGATATGTCTACATGTTAGAAATTGTCTCCAAACTGGCAATGCAAGCACTAGGATATCTTGTTCTGTTTTTCTATCCTTGAACAAAGTATACAGATTATGTAGCGAGAAAGACTTTCTTAAAACAGCAGAAAGTACAGCGTCTTCTCATAATAACATTATACAAGAATAAGATAAATCAAGCAAAACATGTAAAAATAATATAGCTAAAACAATGTCTGCTAAAACGTGTAAAATGAAAAACAAAAATGGAGAACCAAAGTGGCCCATGAAGGCCTCACAACATCACGGCGAGGGATGGAGAGTCAAATGGTCAAATGCTGCTGAGAGTTCGTGTAACTTTGGTAGGTACTTTGCTGCTATTATGACATCATTTACAAATAATGCATTTATGCATGACAATAATACTTATTTGGAGTAAACACAAAAAAAATGTTTTTCTTACCAAATAAATGCAACTATGCAAAACTGCAGATCAACCACAGCCAAAACCGCAAACAAGAATCAAAAGCTTTGCACTAGAATAAAAAGGAGAAATAAAACATACAATCACATATGCAAATAATGCACCAGTCTACACACAACCAAAAGTGTCCGCTCCCCAACAAAAAAGCAAAACAAATCTCTGGTGGCCCAGTGGGGCATACAAAACTACAAATAAATCAGCCGACTTTCCTCCGGGATCAGAGACAGCCAAAATAATGCCAAGGGGCTGCTCCCCGAAATATATCCCTGGTGGACTCGTGGGCCTAATTTATTTTTTAATGGCCCGACATGCCCTCCCGCCCGCAGGTGAGTAGAAACAGACAAAAAAATTGCTCCCCAAAGGGGAGCTACCATTGCGCAAGTTGCCGCTCTCTGCAAACAGAAAAATACATTAAAAAAATCTGTGCTGTTTTGTTGGAATTCATGCTGCACGAGTGCGCCCCATGTGCGATCTTTCAGCAGGAATGCTCAAAAGACGCAACGGAGCAAAGGAAAACCTCAATGCCTCTTTTGTTTAAATTACCCCCCTCCCCGAGGAGAAACTCACTTCCTCTCTGCTGGACGCGCTGGAAGCAAATGGATTCTAGCACGTCCGGTTTCATGTAATGACGTCGGTGCATGAGGCGCCCTGATGTCATTAGATGATGTTGAGGTGGTGGTAGAAGGGATCAGAGGAATGGCTTCCTCTGCCCTCCCCGGTGGGTGCAGCATGAAGGGCAACCTACGGGGAGCGCCAGCGCTTCCCCCGTGGGTGGGTGCAAGGATGGCCCGGAGCTGTCCGAGGCACACGCCCACCAGTACGTCAGTCGGCTCCCTGCTGTCTGACATACGGAGAGGGTTAACATGTCCTGCCATTTAAATACGCTGCATCCTGCCCTGTGGCCTACATGTTCTTCCTTATGGGTGATGTATGTTAAAAAAGGATGGTTTAGGTCTTGCAAGTGGTTTATTATCTATCAATACTGCCAAAGATGATGATTCTTTGGACCTCATGATCACTGCGAAAGAATATCTCACAAATGATAATCATAAAACATAAATCAAGTTTGTCCTTTTTAAATTTTGACAACATTTCTCAACCATGAGACGAGTGTTATTTTCTGCTCTAATACAAAAACCACTCCTGTAGTCTACAGCTTTACTTCTGATAACATCTGATTACTAGATCTGGCATCTTACTCCATACAATACATAATATATTGTTGTAATTATAATCATTACGAAATTGAATTGCCCAATGCATTTCGGGATGCACTCCCTTCTTCGGGGGTTGATTAATGTAACTAGAATAAAAACAAACATAAAATTGCAAGTAGGTCCAGGTAAGTACCCAATTAAAGTAGGTAAGAATTAATACTTAGTAGTTGGAACTGCGAAACTCAGTAATTATACAGTAGCATAGCGATTGAGAACTGGTCAAAGCATGGTCACACCATGGTAATGCATTGTTCTTCTGTTGCCCTTTATTGTATATTATGTTTATTTGCACTAATTTTAAGATTTTCTTTGGTTTTCAGATCAAGCCAATCAACGAAAAATTACGAGAGGTAAAGGGAGCCAAAATGATGATTGATGTTGTACAGACTGCGATTCCTCAGTTGAAGAAAGTCATTCAGTTTGTCTGCACCAATGCCCTTGTTTGTGAGACAATTAAAGAAGCCAAACAAATTGCGTTTGATGGCCCAGAGAGATTAAAAGTAGGATTTGTATTTTATTATTTGTTATGATACATTGTGAGCCGATGTGATCTGTTGTGTACTTTCACAGTTTGGAAACCAGTATTCTTCTGTTAATATACCCAGCTCTGAAAATCAAAATGTTGCGGCCCCTAAAAAGTATGGCGAGGGGCCCCTGGCACATCTCCTTATCTCACAGATAGTTATACGCCTGTGCACGGATAAAGTTGCCCTTGCATGTACCCTGCATTTTTCAAATGTTGTATTTATAGGTAAAACTGGTTATTGGTCATAAATAAAGCTATAAGCAATGCGTAGTACTGGATTTTAAAGTTGGATAGTTTTCACTTTTTTAGTAAGTTATGTGTAATGAAGCGCATAAGGTGTGATAAATGTTCTCAGTGCAATGGTTAGATCGCAACTGAGTCAATTCTCAACAAAACACTTTGGAACGGTGCTTCATGGTAACATATACTGAGTCAGAGTTTCACAACCTCGATCTTATCACTAGCGTTGGTTATTGAAAAAGAAGAGAAGTATTCGAGTTCAAATTATGTGTCCTTACTTGGGATGTGAGGTGAATTTTTATACCAATGAAAATAAAGGTTTACTTCTGTTAGTGACAAGAAGTTTGATTTTTAAGCCATTGAATAGCAGCATTAAAAGCAAACCTAACTTGCATCCATGTTTCCCAGAACCCAGAGAACGTTACATCAAAATATTCTTTCATAATGAGCTTGCTGAGAAGATTGGGTCTTCCATTCGCTATTTTACGATTCCTTCCTCATCTGCTCAAATGGGTAGCTGTTAAAAACAAATATAACCATTCACATTTCCGATATGTCGGTCAATTTTGCTCATATAAAATGTAACCAGGCATAGCACACACAATTTTGATTTTTGATTTTTTTTATCCTTGTACTCGTGGATGATGGCGATGCCTCTGTCATGTCTGCCGGGGTACTCGATCCTTTTGTATCCGGGGGAGGTGGAGTCTCGGTGGGGATGTCGAGTGGCGATGTGGGGGTAAGCCAGGTTTCTGTGATGAACATTACTTTGGGAGTGAGGGTGGTTAAGATGTCCCAGATTTCCATGGCGTGCCTGCAGAGGGAGTGCGAGTTGAGCGGTGGGAAGAGGAGTTGGATCTCTGGTCAAGTGTTGGCTGGATAGGGGTCCTCAGGTTGCAGGTGAAGCGACAGTGGTGGCGGGCGAAAGGTCCTTCGGTGGAGCAAGGGGAAGTGGTGCAGTAGTTGGCGTCCAGGTTCCTCGGGTTGAGGGCTCGGAGCTCATCTGCAGTGTAGCGGTGGCAGGTGGTGGAACCAGGGTTTTTGACTCTGAGTGCGGTCCAGGCAGGTACAGACGGGCTTGCCTTTGAAGTGCCTTTGGCGTTCTGGTGGAGCAAATGATGTTCATCCAATCCAGGCTCCAGCGGAGGATATCCTTCCCTAATTGCTATCTCAGGCCAAAGCGGGGCTTGTATTCTCCTCTATCAAGGTTCACCTCGCTGCAATTTCCAGATTCTGGAAGAATTCTAACAAACCTTTACTTTGCTCTTCATCACTTATCAAACAATTTTTAAAAGTGCTTTTTCGAGCCTTTCCCCCAATACGTCCACCTCCTCCGGAGTGGGAATTGAACACATATTTTGGCTCAACTAATGAGAAGACCATTTGAACCGATTCACAAGGCTGAGCTCACATTTTTAACTTGGAAAGTAGCAAATGTATTAGCTCTTAATACAGCTGAAGGGTTAGTGAAATTCAAGCCTTCACCATCTCAGAACCCTTTTTGCATTTCTCTAAAGATTACGTGACGCTACGGACAAATCCCAAATTCATCCTAAAGTACCGTCTCAATTTCATGTAAATTCGCCTGTAAAGCTTAAAACATTGTTTCCGGACCCAGCCACGCCAGCGGAAAGAGCTTTACACTCTCTCGACGTCAAGTGTTGTCTCAAATTTTAATTACAAAAAACGAATGAAATCAGGCGATCCAATCAATTATTTGTCACCTATGGTCAAGCCACACTGGGACATGCTGTAACTAAGGCAACTATAGCCAGATGGATTGCTTCTGCTATACATTTTTGCCATGACAAAGCCAACAAACCTTTACAGAGAAAGGTCATTCCACCAGAACTATGGCGGCGTCTACGCCGTTATTTGCTGATGTTAAATTAGAAAAAATCTGTTGTGCTGCGACATGGAAGAATGTCCACACGTTCACGAAACAATACTGCCTGCAATCTGTGTCGCAGGACGATGCAGCTATGGGACAAGTTGTTCTTCAACATCTCCTTCACTAAGGTTAGAATCATGTTTCTTTTATGTTGCATTTTTATATATATGTCTATTATGTTACAGATATAATTTATGTCTATAATTACATATTAATATTGCTTCTCATCAAAGTACAGTTAATTTGCAAACATTATTCACTTTGAAGATATATATATACCTTATAAATATTCTAACCTTCCCGGATGTGTTTGGAAGTATATTCACTTTGTCTCCCACCGTCCACAAACGACACTGCTTGGCTTACTGCTTGCTATTCTGATTCAGGCATATGAATCTATGAAAGATTCCCCAATACTGGATGAAATAACAAGTTACCTGTAACTACAGTTATCCAGTATTGTTATCTTTCATAGATTCACAGGCACCCACCCTCCTCCCCAGCGAGACAGTTCTTTATCTGGGATCCCTCCTTCCCACTTGTGCTAAGAAAATTCTGAGGAGAACTGCCTCTGCTGGGAAGGTTCTAGAGGGTGCTGGTAGCTGATTGGTTGGAACTATTTTTTAATTCTTTTCTTATAATGAGGTAGATAGGCTACTAAGTTTTGGGCCTTCTGGGCCTCTTTCTGGGCCTCTTTCCTTTTTAGCCTACTACGGTTCTTACTAAGGCACTGCTTTTTTATGTATTATTACCGTGGAACTCCTGCCTCGGCAACGGGGAATGATTCAGGCATGTGAATCTATGAAAGATACCAATACTGGATAACTGTAGTTAAAGGTAAGTAACTTGTTTTCTTACTACATATTCTTTATTTCTGATTAGGGGAATTTTTCGGCCTGTACTGAAGCAACTTGGCTTAAATTTTTTTTGTATGTATACATATGAAAGATTTAGTTAACGTTAAGAAGTGCTAGTACTTACCTATAAAAATGTAATATCACCCAGCATGAAATGCATTTAAAACCTCCTTTATTCACCCATTAGTAATATCCTGAACTATGTTTTACCATTCTCCCTCACTTCCAGAGATCCTAGACCAGGGCATGCCGGTAAATAAAGGTCCAGGCTTAATGGGGGCCACAGGTTGCACCCTGAGGTTCCAATGAGAAATTACTAGGAGAATTATACATTCTGTGTCCTCTTCATTACAAATTCTTTGCATTTATTGTGAGTACGTTTATAAGGAAGTAAAATATTTAACTTTTAAAATATCTAACACATACAATGCTTTTAAAAAATAACTTTCAATTTTACTAAAAAACATTGGAGGATTGTTATGTTTTGTGTATTTGTAAAGTGCACTATTACCCGCTGGTTTGTGTACATAGCCCTGCCTATAGTAGGTTGGTTGATTGTGAAGCCAGGTCTCCGGCTTCCTGCAGAATTTAAGAAGTAAAGAGGACGCTCTGGTGTGGAATGGGAGGCCATTCTATGAAATAGGAGTGATGTAAGAGAATGCCCATCCTTCCAATTCGGTTCTGCGTATCTGTGGGATTTGTGCGAGTAGAATCCTACAGAGTGGCGGTGTCTGGGTGATTGGTGGAACAAGATGCAACTGTTCTGGTAGATGGGGCCTTAGTTGTTTAGTGCCTTGAAAGGGTATGTGAGGAGTTTAAATTGAGCGTGTTTGTTTATCGAGAGCCAGTGGAATTCACTGAGGTGTGGTGTGATGTGAGTTCTGTGTGGTGGTTGAGGATGAGGCTGGCTGCCGAGTTCTGGATGGTTTGTAGGCTTCTAGTGAGTTGCTTAGGAATCCTGATGTCCAATAGTCCAACTTGCTGGTGACTAGGGCGTGAGGGAAAGTTTTTCATCTGTTGTTTGGGAGCCTTTCGAAGATCTTCCTCAGAATCTTCAGTGTATGGTAGCAGGAAGCACTGACGGTGTTGACTGTGCAGTCATGTGCAATTTACTGTTAATTATTATTCTGAGGTTCCTGCCGTGGGTCCTGGATGTAGGTGTGGGTCGGTGTTTGGCCGGCCACCAGTTAAAGTCCCATGGTGAGGTGTTCTTGCTGAAAGTCATGACTTCTGTTTTGTCGGGGGAAACATCATTTACCACAAAGTCTAAACCAAGCACTACCTTTACAACGTGGTCTGTACAAAAACCCATCTTTATCCAGTATTAGAGTATCTTTCATAGATTCACATGCCTGAATCATTCACCATCCTTGAGATAGGAGTACGTAGTACATTAGTACAGAAATGTCCCCTTAGACATTGAAAGTAATAGATCTAAGGCCTCACATTAGTAACATATTCAGGTTTTTTTGTGATAAGGACCAAACTCTAGAGAACAACCTATCTGCTGTCACCACCCTCTGGAACCTTCGTGGAAGAAGGTCTAGTCCCTCAGATTTTCTACCGCACGTCGTGCTAAGGGAGTCTCCACTGAGCTCTGCTCAGGTTTTTCCTGATTTTTCCTTGCATTCAGCTATTTCTTGGATTCAAGGTATTTCTCTTCAATATTGTCATTGTCTGTGTCAAGTCCTCCATTGTCTTCATGTCGGACAGTCCTACAAAAGGCCTTTTTAGGCCCTGTGGTACCTGCAGAAATAAAGGTTACACGTCGACGACCCCCGTAAGGACAGCCTCTGCATTCTTTATCTGAACCACAAACCTAAAGACTGCAAGGTATGTTGTACCTTTTCTACTAAGACTTTAAAAGACCGCTAGGGAAGGCTTTTGAGTTGGCTGCAGAGGCTTAAAGAAAAGGATGACCCCTGTCCTCCGAGGAGAATGAAAGCTCATCAAGATCCTCCTCAAAAACACCTTGAAAAAGGCCCAGAGATGTCTCTCCATGTCCGTCCTTGCAGCAACCTTTAAAGAAGTCGCACAAAAAGTCTTCAGAGGCTTCAAACAACAATTATTTGCCTTCCAGGGAGTCTCCTTCCCTTCAAAGCTCAATTTCTGTTAAAAGATCCTCCCAGAAACCAGCTTCAGACCCTCCTACTCCTCCACTGAGGGTGAAACACACTTTTAAAAAGCCTTCCTCAGCCTCGCCGATGATTATCTCGTTGACGGTGGTTCAGATAACGAAAACATCCCCTCACATGGCTACTGGAGTGACTTCGTCGATGACGACGGTCGCCACAATATCAGTCTCGTTGGCATCTCTTTCATCGACAACAACGTGTTCGTGGACGGCACAAACCCCTTTGTCATCATCGATAAAGATCATCAGGAAGTCTTCATCATCGTCGAATATGGCGTAGACGGCTCGCCCAACGGTGAGCACGACGAGTGTTTCGTCGACTGTGGTAAACACATCGACAAGGAGTGTACCGTCGACGACCCTCCCATCGATGGATGATTCGTCGTCGACGACTTTGTCGACGAGATTTGCATCATCGACGACAGTGCCATCTTCTCCTCAGATAGACTCTCTTCCAGAGGATATCGGATTCCATAATCTCCTGGAAAGAGCAGCACAACGCTTCCAACGCCTTCCCACCAACAGGACTGTTTCCTTTACAACTTCAAGGAACCCTTCAAAAAATTTGTTAGATCTATGCCTGTCATAGATTTTATCTGGGACCAAGGCATCAAAATAATGAAGAACCCTTCTACAGTTCCTCCAGTCTTGCCAAGATTGGATAAAAAATATAAAGCTCCGGACGATGCTCCGGCCAGCCTTATAGGCCATCCCAAGCCTGATTCAATAATTACTCAGGCAGCTCAACGCAGATCGAAAAACTCATCTGCTCCACTATCTGCACCCCCGGATAAAAAGGACAGGAGGTTGAACAATATTGGAAAGCGTTTCTCTTCCATGTCGGCATTGACTGTAAGAGTGTCTAATTCATTAGCATTATTGGGATACTACAACAAGCAGATGTTGTCGGACATTGCACCTTACCTTGAGGCCCTTCCACTGGACACTAAAGAGGAAGCAAAGAAGGTGTTGCTAGAGGGCTAAAGATCGGCTTCTGAAATCATCGAATGTGCGATGGACATCGCATCCACTGGTTTCTGCCAACTGGCTTGTGCGGCTGTCCTAAGACACCAAGGATGGTAAAGCAACAACATTCCGGCCTGAGATCCAGACCAAAATCCTTGACATGCCCTATGATGGGCAAGATCTTTTTTGGCAGCCCCAGCCTACCTCTAGTTTCGGTTTTCCCTACGCTGACGCCATCTTACGTTTGTTGTTGCTGGTGACTCAGAGCCTGGCCCCCACAGCCCGCCCCGCCTCCCTGCTGACCCTCCCTCGCCCCTCCCCCTCCTCCATCCTTACATGACAGATGCACTCTCGCGCAGCGTTCACGCGCAGCGATCGCGCCCCAGTCGCGCCGAAGGTGCGCCAAAGGTAAGCCCGTGTACTCCCGTCCACACCTGGACCGCGCCCAGCGCCAGACCCCCTGGCCCTCGTACCACCCACCCCACCCGCATTACATACGGCACCGCCACCCTCTTAGCCCTAAACCCCGACCGCCTCCCCAATTGCGTCCAAGCCGCTCCTGGACACACCCATGGACCCTTCTCTTGCAACTCCTGCAAGTTCGACGGCACCAGGAACAACTCCTCATCCACAAACTCCAAACAGAGATCTGACACCAACCACCTACAATGCATCCTGCTCAACACCCGCTCGGTCCACAGGCACGTCATCGACCTCTGGAATCTACTAGACACCATCTCTCCGGGCGTCGCCTTCCTAACAGAAACATGGATGAACGCCTCATCAGCCCCAGACATCACCATTGCCATCCCGGAAGGCTACAAGATCATCCGTAAGGACCGCACCGACCACACAGGAGGAGGCATCGCTATCGTCCATAAGAACACCATCCGCATCTCAACCAGCTCAGACGTCAACCTTGCCAGCGCCGAACACCTTCACTTCCAGATCCACACCGACCCCAAGACCACACTCAGAGGCACCCTCCTCTATCGGCCTCCAGGACCCCGTGCACAATTCAGTGACGACATCACTGACTTTATCACCCAACACACCCTCCCCTCCAAGGAATACATTCTATTGGGAGACCTCAACTTTCACCTGGAAAAGAGCAACGACAGCAACGCCACCACCCTTCTGGACAATCTCGCCAACCTCGGACTCAAACAACTCGTCACTACCCCCACCCACATTGCAGGTCACACTCTCGACCCTATCTTCACCTCCAGCAAACATGTCTCCTTCAGTCACACCACAGCTCTCCATTGAACGGACCACAGCTGCGTTCACTTCATCTACAATAAGACCACAACCCACGACCATCCTCAACCTACTCTGCGAAGAAACTGGAACAAAATCACCATCGAGCAGATCTCCTCATCGCTTCTTCAAAACCCCCCTGCCCACTCCTCAAACCCCGACCAAGCAGCCATTAACCTCACCCAATGGCTATCCTACAGCGCCGACATCCTAGCACTGTTGAAAAAACGTCAATTCAAACTAGGCAGCAAAAACGCCTTCTGGTTCAACGATGACCTTAAGAAATCTAAGAAACTCTGTCGCTCCCTCGAGAAGGCCTGGAAAAAAGACCCAAACACCAGCACCAGGGACGCCTTCAAAAACGCCACTCGCATACATCACCAACTAATCCGGTCTGCCAAGAAAGCCGCATTCAAAGACCGACTAGATAACAACGCCCACAATAGCAAGGAATTATTCAACATCGTCAAAGAATTTACCAACCCCTCAGCCAACTCCAACGACATCACCCCCTCTCAAGCCCTCTGCGACTCCCTAGCTTCATTCTTCCACAACAAAATCGCAGACATCCACAACAGCTTCGACAACCGACCCGGACACCAACCCACGTAACCTTCTGCAGGACCTTCACCCCCCTTGAACATCCTTAATGACTGGAACCCAATCTCCACTGAGGACACCATCCACCTGATGAACTCCATCCACTCAGGATCCCCCACAGACCCATGCCCTCACCACATCTTCAACAAAGCAGACTCCATCATAGCACCACACCTCCGAGACGTCATCAACTGCTCCCTCAACTCCGCCACCTTCCCGGAAAGTTGGAAACACGCAGAACTCAGCGCCCTTCTGAAAAAACTCACAGCTGACCCCACCGAACTCAAAAACTACCGCCCCATCTCGCTCCTTCCATTCCAGGCCAAAGTCATGGAGAAAGCTGTCAACAACCAGCTCACCACCTTCCTCGAAACCAACAAATCCCTCGACTCCTCACAGTCCGGCTTCCGAGCCAAACACAGCACTGAGACCGCCCTCATCGCAGCAACAGACGACATTCGAACTCTACTGGACAATGGAGACACAGTCGCCCTCATCCTCCTCGACCTCTCCGCAGCCTTCGACACAGTCTGTCACAGCACCCTGATACAACGCCTCAGAAACATCGGAATCCAAGGAAAAGCACTGGAATGGATTACCTCGTTCCTTACCGGAAGAACCCAGAGAGTCCGCCTCCCACCATTCAAGTCAGAGGCCACTGAAGTCATCTGCGGCGTACCACAAGGATCCTCACTCAGCCCCACCCTCTTCAACGTATACATGAGCCCCCTCGCGGTCATCGCACGCCAACACAACCTCAACATCATCTCCTACGCTGATGACACTCAACTGATCCTATCACTCACCAGAGACACTAACACTGCCAAAACCAACCTACATGAAGGAATGAAAGAGGTTGCAGAATGGATGAAGCAGAGCCGTCTGAAACTGAACTCAGACAAAACAGAAGTCCTTATCTTAGGCACCTCCCCCTCCGCCTGGGATGACTCTTGGTGGCCAGAGGCCCTTGAAAAAGCACCCATCCCGACGGACCACGCACGGAACCTGGGCGTCATCCTGGACTCCACACTCTCTATGAACAGACAAGCCAACGCTGTTTCATCATCTTGCTTCAACATTCTTCGCATGCTCAAAAAAACATTTCGCTGGATCCCCACCGAAACTAGAAAAACGGTCACCCACGCACTGGTCACGAGCCGCCTGGACTACGGAAACACCCTATACGCCGGTACCACCGCAAAACTCCAGAAAAAACTCCAACGCATCCAGAACGCTTCAGCCAGACTCATACTAAACATCCCGCGTAAAGACCACATCTCTGGTCACCTGAAAAACCTCCACTGGCTCCCCGTCAATAAGAGGATTACTTTCCGCCTCCTAACCCACGCGCACAAAGCACTTTACGAACTCGGACCCGAATGCCTCAACACACGACTTTCCTTCTACACCCCCTCCCGCCAGCTACGATCCTTCAACCAAGCCCTTGCTACTGTACCTCGCATCAACAAAACCACCATGGGAGGTAGATCCTTCTCCTACCTGGCAGCTAAAACCTGGAACTCACTTCCCACTCACCTTCGCCTCACTCAGAACCACCTAGCATTCAGAAAGCAACTTAAAACTTGGATATTCGACAAGTAATTCCCCACCCTTCTTCAAGCGCCTTGAGACCCTCTGGGTATGTAGCGCGCTATATAAATCATTTGACTTTGACTTTGACTTTGACTTTCGCGGAAAGGCTGGATGACAAAAGGAATCTGCCCAACGCCAATGACTTCTCTCTGCCGCCGGTCACCGTTTCACCTCCACCCTCCAAAATCGGAGGGAAAATATCCCACTACCATCAAAATCGGAATCAAATCACAACAGATCGTTGGGTTCTCCAACTAGTACAGTTTGGACATTCTCTAGAATTTGTACAAACTCCCCCACCGGCGCTTCCTCAACCTATGGCTCACAAACATTTACATTTACACCTCTTACACCAGAAATATAATCAATGATCCAGAAAGAAGCTATAGAGCGGGTTCCTGTTCATCAAAGAGGAAAAGGTATTTACTCCCGTCTCTTCTTAGGGCACAAGAAGGGAAAGAAATGGAGGACAATTCTAGATTTACTGAATCTAAACAAATTCCTGAAGAAACAATCGTTTCTCATTTTCACCATTCAAGAAGTCTTGCAGCTTCTAAATGAGAACGACGACATGGTATCCTTGGACCTCCAAGATGCCTATTTTCATATACCTATCCACAGAAAACACAAAAAAATTCTAAGGTTCGCTGTGCCCGGCAGGCACTACCAGTTACGAGTTCTGCCTTTTGGGCTCAAGTCAGCCCCACGCATTTTCACAAAATGTCTTTCCCCAGTCGCTGCATACCTCAGACAACAGCATCACCAAGTTTTTCCTTACCTCGACGACTGGCTCTTCAAGGCACCCTCTCTCAACAGCGTGAGAAAGTCTTCCAGAGCTTGTCTACAGCTTTTCAAAAGATTGGGTCTCACCCTCAATCCCGACAAATCGGTCCTACAACCTTCTCAACAGATAACATTTCTGGGAGCTGTCCTTGATACAGTCCTGATACAGGCTTATCCAACCCAGGAATGACAACATTAACTCCTGCAATTAGCAGAACATATACATAAAAGAAAGGCTCTTTCCGTTCGCCTATTCAGATCCCTCCTTGGAATGATATCCTCCTGTTTTCTTTTAATTCCCTATTGTCGCCTCCGCATGCGCCCTCTCCAAGAGGCTCTTACCAGTCAGTGGATTCAAGTGAACGGATCCTTCGACGACAACATACAGGTGACTCCTCAGATGGTCGCCTCACTAAACTGGTGGACTCATCCACAAAATCTCTCTCGAGGCCTACCTTTTCTAACTCAAGCCTCTCCTCAAGTGTTAACCACAGATGCGTCTCGGAAGGTTTGGGAGCCTTCCTTCAGGAACTTCAGATCAGCGGGAAGTGGTCATCTTCCGAGCAGAGTCTGCACATAAACCTCCTAGAGCTGAGGACAGTCTATCTAGCCCTCCTCGCTTTCCTTCCCAGGATAAAAGGTTCACTAGTGCTCGTCAGAACAGACAACACTACGACAATGCACTACCTAAACAAACTCGTTCTCTATCACTCTCTTAAGAATCTCAAAAAATGTGGAACTGGTCACTTCAGCATGGAATTTCACTGATGGCAGAATATGTTCCAGGAAAAGACAATACGTTAGCAGATTCACCAATCAGATTACAGACAACCTGTCACGAGTGGGAGTTGAACCAATATACTCTCAACAGCATCTTCTCTCAGTGAGTCGAACCACCGTTGGATCTGTTTGCCACACAATACAACACCAAATCCCAACAATTCACAAGCTGGCATCCCCAACAGGGTTCTCTGGGGAATGCATTTTTCAATAGCATGGTTCGGCGTATTTGCCTACGCCTTTCCACCGATTCCCCTGCTTCCCAGGGTCCTGAAGAAGATGAAGGCAGAGCCTTGCACACTAATTTTAATAGCTCCAGCATGGCCTCACCAACATTAGTTCACAGAGCTCCATCTCCTCTCCCTGCAACCTCCAATTCCTTTGACACCGTTTCCCTCTCTCCTCACGATGGACCAGGGACATGTCCAACACCCATATCCAGCCTCTCTCAAATTATCGGCCTGGCTCCTGATTTTCACGAATTTGAAGGCCTGAACGTTCCTACAGACAGCAGGGCGGTTCTGTCTCGTGCAAGAGCAGATAGTACAAACAGGACTTATTCTTTCAAAAGGAAAAGGTTCTGTATCTGGTGTAGATCTGCTAAGGCACATCCTCTCCGGAAGAAATCTTACCATACCTTTTCCATCTAGCAACTTCTGGCATCGCTCACGCTTCCGTTAAAGTTCACATAGCAGAAATCTCCCCATTGAGGAGATCTTCCACAGGACCTTCTCTTTGGTCAAATAGACTGATACAACTATTTCTCAAAGGACTGTTCCGAACTTTCCCTCCTGTAAAGTCTCCCCCTCCAACATGGCAGCTAAACACAGTCCTTGCTCAACTTATGAGGCATCCTTTTGAAACGATACACAGAGCTGAAAACTGCGCTTCTTCTGGCCCTTGCATCCACAAGACGAGTCAGTGAGCTTCAAGCCTTTACAATACAAGATCCATTTCTTCAAATCGAAAATGATAGAGTGATTCTTCATACTAACCCGAAATTTATACCTAAAGTCCCGTCAGACTTCCACCTTAACAAACTCATTGTCCTAAAGACCTTCTTTCCAAATCCTCAAACGACAACTGAAAGAGCTCTACATTTGTTGGATCTGAAGCGTTGCCTTAAATTCTACCTTGACAGGACAAAACCATTCCTTAAAGCCAACCAACTTTTCATGGCGTACAGTTTACCTAGGAAAGCGCTTCCTCTCACAAAACAAAGTATCTCTAGGTGTATCTCTGGTGCTATTATCTTCTGTCACCAACAAGCTGGTCAACCTTTACAATAAAAAATTCATGCCCATTCCAATAGGGCAGTTTCTACTTCTATGGCATTGTTTGCGGGCGTGCCTATCACAGACATTTGCAGAGCGGCAACATGGAAAACGCCACATACAGTTACCAAGCATTACTGCTTGGATTCGGAGCTAATGAAGGATGCTGCGGTGGGACCGGGGGTGCTGCTCCATCTATTTCAATAAAGGTGAGCCTTCCTTCCTTTCCACCAACCTCACTCTCTTTCTAACCACACATTTTTCTGTTACTTCTATAACTTATGCCAGAATGGCAACCTATTGCTCTTCACTTATTAATATGTTTATTTACTGGGCCTATATGTATGTTATTACCTTAATTTTGAATGGAATAGTTTTCTATCAAGTTGTGCATTTATGGCTTATGTGCAAAATGAAATGTGCTCATTATTGCTAACTATTCTGATTCAGGCATGTGAATCTATGAAAGATACCTTAATACTGGATAAGAAATGAGTTACTTACCTGTAACTGCAGTTATCCAGTATTGGTATCTTTCATATATTCACTTGCAACCCACCCGCCTCCCTTGGAAGGGCTCACCTAGTACTCTCAGTTGTACCTCTATATTGCACTGTGCTTACGAAAATCTGAGGGACTAGAGCTCCGTCCAGGAAGGTTCCAGAGGGTGGTGACAGCTGATTGATTGTTCTCTAGAGTTTGGTCCTTATCACAAAAGGACCTGGATATATTACTAATGTGAGGCATTAGGCCTATTACTTTCTATATCTAATGGGACATTACTTTACCAATATACCGGGGACTTCCATCTCGACAAATGGGAATGATTCAGGCTTGTGAATCTATGAAAGATACCAATACTGGATAACTGCAGTTACAGGTAAGTAACTCATTTCTCATCACTGCATTCCTTTACCACGCAAGTTTTTCCAATTACTTGCCATAGTGTAAGTGGCATTGGACTTTGATGTCCAAAGCTTTCCCAACTTTTTCGCAGACTGGAGTTAGAATAGTAATTTATACCTCTCTAAATTCTATCTCTTTCACCTAAGGCAAAGTGTTTGTGCACTGTAAAGACTTGTGTGGTAAAGGAATGTGGTGTTAAAGGCGGGTCATTGTAAAGCCATGCGTTGGAATGGCTTGCGTGGTTCTGTCATACATCTTTTTGTCGGTTTTGAGCTTGAGATAGTTGGCTTTCATCCAGTTAGTGACTTTGGTCATGTGGGTAGTGAACTTGTTTATTCCTTTTGGGATCTTGTCTCGGAGAATACGAGTTGTGTATCGTCAGCGTAGGAGAGAATGTTGATGCTCTGTGCACGGATGACATTGGCCAGAGGGATCATGTATGCGTTGAGTAGAGTGGGGCTGAGTGATGAGCTTTGAGGCACACTGCAGATGTGTTTTCGTGCTTCAGGGAGTAAGATACCAGGCTGATAGCTTGTGTTATATCCATTAAGAAGGAGCTCCAGGGTAGAATGGGTCCTTTTATGCCAATCTCGTGCAGGCGCCAGATGAGGGTAGGGGTATGAGGCCGTGTCAAATGCTTCAGAGAGGTCCATGAGGGCTGCCTTATCTCCTCTTTCAAAGATCATTCAGATGTTGTCTGTGGTGGCAATGAATAATAGTATTTCAGTACTGTGGTTGAGCCCGAATCCAGACTTCGAGGCATTGAGGAGCCGTGCAAATACATACCACCAATTCTGAGCTTTAATTGTTTCGCTTATGAAGCATAAATTGGAATTGAATTGTATTTATATTGTCTTTCCTAATGGTAGAGCTTATAAAAACACACTGGACTTTCTGTGCCTTTAGACTAGGTTGCAGAAGTAATATACATAAGACACCAAAGCACACAAGAGAAAAGAAAGAGAACATTATTATATTTGAAATTTAGTTCAGTATGTAGTGTTTGCAGCCAGTTCTGTTTCCAATTAAAAACATTCATTTAACAAAACCAAAAATCAAATTGAAAGCAAAAAATAAAGTTGGATGAGAATTACCCAGTTCAGCATTTAACAAAGTTAAAAGATCACTTGATTGCATGCTTCAAAAATCCTGACACGTCATATTTGCTTGATTGTGGTGCAAATCAGTTCTGAAATGCGTACCGAGACAGCACACACAGTAATTGCTTCTTTGGGATTTTACTATCCTATACAGCAATCAGTTATATGGCCTTATGAAGTAAACAGCTCTCTGGCCCAAATTCACAACAACTAGTCAGAAATTTACTCCAGCAGTCTTAGGCCTCTAGCTGTAATATATTTATTAAACTATCATTTGTCACAAAGCACGTTATCACTTCTATGGCTGACCTGTCACTGTCTAAGAAGCCTAGAGTTCTTGAATTCTTTATTTTTTCACATTCCTCCGATGCAGAACAATTTCCACATACATAAATGTGATAAATGTACATTCTTTCATGCAAAAATGTCTCCCACATATTAATTTGCGTTTTGCAATTTATTTTTCTTTCAAGGGAAAATATGTTTTCTTTTGGAGTAAACGCTTACCGTAAACTCATACCACAGCAGTTCTAGTAGTGTTCCCTTCACACTCCCTTCAGGTTCGTAGATAAGAGTAAATCTATAATTGTATCTGGAATGGGAGTGTGCATGCCAAAATACTGCAAGTGCCTGCAGATTCAGACGTTTGTCAGTGTCCCATTCCTTAAACAGACGTCCCTTGTGATGCTTATACTTTTTACTTTCATGAGCAGCTTGTTCGCGCATATGTTGTCATGCCAGCCTATTTTTGTTTGTGAGAAAACTCACGTGCCAGTGTTGATTTACGTTTTCAGAAAACAATTCGAAGTTAAAAACCATAAACTAAATGTGGTGATGTCATTGCAATAGGTGTGTGCTGGAGTATGGATGCTGTCACATCTGGAAGGGTATGGGATTGGAGCTCATCGGCTTCTCTCACCCAGCCCGTGTATTCTATTCATGTGACCGGCTTCCGCCTCGCAGCTAACCGATCACAACAGTCGAGCCAGTGCAGCCAAAGCACTTTACTTCTTACCTCAGTGTTTTCCGCCATGAAGTGCACTTGAAGAGTGCGGCGGAGGACAGGCCCTAAGCTGAATCCAAGTCCAGCATTGTTCAAGCACAGCATGTGTTTCAGCACAAAGCCACATCGTGATTCCGGCACACAGCGGTTTTCATGAGCTGTGTTTCAAGTCAACTTTTCAACATATTATGCCACAGAAGAGCGCAAGACTACCAAGAAGTCACCAGTAAAATATTCACTTCTGTTGGTTCTTATCAGCTGACTTTGACTAGCGAAATATCAACGTGGTTTGGAAAGCACATATTCCACTGGATCACTTTGGATAATTTCATTGAAATAATTAGAGGGCGAGTACTTTGGATCGAATTCAACAATACTGTTGAATTGTATTTTATATAGAACTAAGAATAGGTTTTTTTCTTCTTTCTTTCTTTTCTTTATTTTTCTCGCTACATGAAATTTAAAAAAATGTTGTCTGGTGTTTTTTCTTCTTGTTTCAGGTAATAATTATTATTTGTGCTAACCATAATTCCTTTGCAGGTACCTATAATTCATTATCATTAACATTCTACTATTTATACAAAAATGCAGAATGTCACTCCCCCCTGCACCTTTTCTCCAAGAACCTGGGCATCCACCACTGGAATGGAAGTTATGGTTGAGATCTTTTAAGCCGTATCTAGGTGTAATTGATGAACAGAGGTTTAGACCTGAAAGAAAGAAAAGCTTAACGTATTATTATTTGGGGATTGAATTTCAAAATGTTTTTGAACATTTACCAACAAGCGAGCCCCCAAAAGGTGAAGATCCAGATGAATTTGAAATGGCGATAGCCCAGTAAGACAAATATTTTACTAAAACAAAAAAACCTTGTTGTACACAAGTATACATTTTTTAGAAGAGTGCAAAAACCTACTGAAAGCATTGACACTTTTATTACGATACTAAAGGTTTTAGCAGCCAAATTCGAATTTGAAAAATTTCACTTTGGCAGCTAATAGGAGATACAAGAAAGGTTGTTTACATGTAAAGACCCATCTCTAGATCAATCTGTTAACATTGCAAAAAGCATTGATAGTTCTTTTCAAGATACAAAGCAACCAGAGGTATCTTTATCTAACACCACCTTATCAGGAGTTGTAGCTAATAAGATGTTACCGAACAAGATTATTGACATGAAGAAACTACATTTTACAAGAGGAGGTAGATCATTTAGTCAAAACAGATCTTTCAACCAAAAAAATAGTTGCTATAGATGTGGTTCGCCCCCTTATGTGTCCTCTTTCAAGAACTGCCCAGCTATTAATCAACAGTGTGGGAAGGGGGGCCATTTTTCAAGAGTTTCTAGGGGTGCGAAAAGAAATAGTGTTAGGTGTGTACTAATGATACCGGAGATTCTGATATTGACAAAGACATTAGTAAAATGGAATAAGTCCTAGTAGGTAAAGATACCAAGGAACAAAATACCAAAGATCTTAACACCAGAATTATTGCAGATCCTGAGGTGGATGTTTCAATTGATGAAATTCATATCAAACTTTTATTAGACACTACTGCCCACATTATCATTATTTCACAAGACACACTTTTTCAATTCTGGGTGGGGGGGAAGGAATTGGATCCTTCTGATGTATTAACTGTAGCTTTTGAAGGGAGCATAATGGATTTGCTTTTGTACTCTTGGGCCTCTATTGGAGTTTTGGGAGAAACCATTAAGGGTAAAGTGTATATTGCAAAAAAAGGAATCAATATTCCAATGTTGGGGGCCCCAGGCAGAGTTTAATTTAACTATTAAACCTGGATGGGACAAGCCTGTTGTTATGTATAGAAGTGATGTAAATTCTCTTGTCAGTACTAATGCTGTGGATGAGTGGGAACAGAAGTTTGAAAAAAGTGTTTCAAGATCAGTTGGGCAAAATAACAGACTTTATTCACACTGTTGAAGTCAAACATAATGCAAAGCCTGTGAAGCATAATTTGTGCAATGTCCCGCAAAGTATTAGAGCAGATTTAACAACGGTTTTGAAAGAATCGTGTGATCAAGACTTATTGAAAAAGTAGAGGCAACATTGTGGCTTTCTCCCCCAGGGCCAGATGTAGGAGAGTAAATACCAGTCGGTAACGGCCGATTTCGGCCAGTTCGAGGCATGTGGGCTGCTGAATTCATATCTGTGCATAGATCGCCGCCTAGTGTTGGGTCCGGATGATTGCACATTGTTGTCCTGGTAGAGTCTTCGAAGTATCACGAGATAGGTGGCTCCTCCCCTGGACTACAGTGCGCATGGGCATTGACTCCATCCTCAGATTGTTTTTTTCCGCCATTGGGTTCGGATGTCTTTGTTTTTTTCTAGGTCCTCCAGCTTCCACTGGACATCGTTTGCTTGTGCTCCAAGAGATTCCACTCTACTCGTGGCAGCCGCAGCCTCTGCTTCAGTGGCGACTATCCTTTCTTCTAGATTAGAGACCCTGTCTCCTACATTCACACAGGCTTTCGACAGTTTCCTGACCACTCCTTTCATCTTCCTCATTGCTGCTTGAGCCTTGAGGCTGTCTGACCGGGTCTCTTCTCTATGTGCAGTTATTCCCTGATGGATAGACTCCATCATTGTCATCGGTGACATCATTGAAAATTGCGTGGTCTCCTGATGCTGTACGTGATCTGTGCCCTGGTTAGAGTTACCTTGTAGAGATGTTGTTGGAGAGTGATCCCATGTTAGGTCTGGTTGGCCCCTTTGAGGAGGCATATTTTTGATAGTGGTAGATGGTACCCCTGTCTCACTGTCACTCTCTGTTTCAGGATTGCTGCAGTCGATATCCGAGCTATGAAGCTCCTCTTCCTCAGACCAGTCGGCCTCCTCTGTTACTGAGAAAAAACATTCACTAGGGGTTTTCTCCTTTTCCTTCTCGCCGTGTATCAATCCAGAATGCTTTACGTTTGCCTTTGCCATTAATCGACCAGGTTCATCCGGAATCGTGTTAGGCATGGCAGTATCTTCCAGTGCTTCACCTGTTATTGATCCGCCTTGCATAACTCCTCTGTTAGTTGATGGAGATGTGGAGATATGCTCTACTATGCCGACCATGCCTTCTGGTAATGGGTTTAGCATATCCTGGGCTAATAAAGGGGCTATGGGCTCACTGACATCATTGCCTGGCCCCTCATCATCCCCCACAGTCACAGCAGCTGGGAGAGCCGGTTGTGCCATTGAATCATGAGAGCCACTCGAGACATTACCCACGGCTCCAGCCTCCTGAAATGGCTGAAGCGACTGCAGTTCCGTTTGTTGAAGTTGTAGAGCCTGTTGAGGCTGTGAGGCTGGTTGCAGTGCCATCTCGATCTCTGATACTGTGTCAAGCTCTCCAGCTTCTACGGTACCCGGTAATACCACCGCTGGGGTCACTGCTATAGCCGGTTCCATTTCTTTCAGCTTTTTTTTCCTTTCGTTGCGGTTCATCATGTCTACCACACTGATAGTAGCGGTGGCTGTGGCTTGTCTGGTTCTAGAAGAGGGGGGGCGCATCTCTTTAGGGGTATTCTGTCCTGAGGACGGTTGTTGCTGCTTTCCCCGCCCCCCAGGCTCCGCTTCTAGTATTGCTCCCTCAATCTCAGTGCTATTTGCAGACACAGCACTTATAGAATTGACTATCGTAATGCCTGTAGTATTGCCTGTTATACTTGCTGCACCAGAGTTATCATTTGCTTTTTTATTTTTTGACAGTGTCTTACCTCCGGTGTTTAGCTTGGGGGCCATCGGTGGAGCAGTGCCGAAAGCAGAGAGAGCTGCTGCTTCACCCTAAGCAGTCCCCTATACAGACGAACCTCGCAGCCTCTTGGTCCCACTTTGCTCAAGCCGCTGCAGCTGGTTCTGCCTCTGCCTCCGCTCCGCTCACCAGATCCCGGCCCTATGGAACTCCGCCTCCAGGCACCGTGAGCTCCGCCAGGTCTCCCAACCAACCCGATCCTCAGCAGTAGTGAGGCAACAAACCTCCGCAGGCCGGGGGGGAGTGCCCTATGTTGGGAATCGGCAAAAAACATCCAAGCGAGCCGAGCCGCCAAGCCGCCGTGCTGTGCTGATGCCTCTTCTGTTCAATCGCTTCGTGAGCCTTCAGGCGCCCGGCTCTCTCACTGACTGTCCGGTAAGTTCATGGCGCGTTTCGGGATACAATATGCCGAACAGATGTCGAGGTTACATCGGGACTGTGTCCACACTGCTGGTGCTGCCGCTCAGCCGCTCCTCACGGCCGCCATCCTAGAAAATAGGCAAAGAAGGAATAATCTTAGGGTCCTTGGGATTCCCGAAGGGATCGAAGGGCAGGATGTCAAAGCCTTTATAGTCAGAATTTTCGAGAAGGCTTTTCCAGATATTGCTGGGTGGAATTGGACCACTGAAATCCAGAGGGCGCATAGGACACCGTTTAAACCAAGACAGAATGCCAGAGAAGGCGACAAGCCCAGAGCTATTCTAATCTATATAGGTAACTTTCTTCTGCGCCAGTCCATCTCGGAGAAAGCGAGGCCAGACGCCAAAAGAACCTTTGAGGGAGGCTCTTTCTTCGTAAGGCCTGATTTTTGTCACATCACCGTTGAACGGCGTTGGAGACTAAGACAATTAATCAAGCCTTTTCAGGATAAAAGAGTACAGGTCTATCTTATCAATCCTGCCCAGCTAAAAGTAATTCATTCAGGCAAGACCATGTACTTCTCATCGGAAATCAAAGCTCGGGAGTATCTGGACTCCATTTAGTATGGTACATAATCTACATAGCTTAGCGTAGCATAGAATTACTCTATACATAATATAGCCACTAGCAGAGTGTGTTCTACTACTAGTCTCCAATTTATCTCTATTTTTTTATAAAAAAAAAAAAGGGATCTAGTCTAAGGGGGGAGCAGTATTTAGATGCATTGATATGGGGGCAGGGTATGACTTCCGAGTCTATTGAATCTGAATATTAAGCTTAAAGGTTTAGCTTCATAGATGTAAGGGCGTCACAATAAGGTGATTCATGGTTCACAAACAAGGTTAAGGATGTGACCTAAAAAGTAGTTCGAATAATGTCCACTGCTGGGTTGCACCCATCACATGCACAGACTCAGTCTGAGCGCCTCATTGGGGAGTGGGTTGGGGTCATGGGGGTTAGGGGGGGACAAGGTTTGGAGTGGGGTGGGGGGGTGGGGAAAGGGAAAAGCAAAAAGAAAAAAGAAAGTTTATGCAAGTAATGTGTTTCTCAACATAAATGAGATGTTTAAACTGGATGTGTATATTTATGAAAAGCTCAGGAGGAAATGCAATTGGTTAGTGCGTTGGCTCTGTTTCCTACAGGGTAATGTCAAGGATTAGGGTAATTAGCCTAAATATAGGTGGTCTGAATGATTGGAAAAAGAAGGGAAGGTTTGAGGAGTATATAAATTCAATAAGGGCAGATATTGTATGTTTACAAGAGACCCATCTACCTAGGAAAAAGAAACATTGGCTAAATTTAAGGGGGTATGAAACTCTGTCCTGTTCCTCACAGACATCAACGGTAAAAGGGGTAGCTATTATGGGCCGGGTAGGCCTGGGAGGAGCTAAAAAGCAAAGTCCGATGTACTGGGAAGATGGGCAATATGTGAACTGAAATTAGACATAACTCTATGTTCAGAATATGGCTCTAACCTGGACGACCCGGGGGTGATGGACCACATAGAGAGGGAACTTACTAACTGGCCTTCACCTATAGTAATGTGTGGCGATCTCAACATCTCAGCAGATTTCATAGGTGATACCCCCTATAGCGGTCGTAAGCCTCGGGTATTCAGGGCTATATCCGCCATAATTAAATCTCATGGGTTGAGGGATGTGTGGGGCAGCCTTAAGAAAGATGAACCCGGGTTTACATACTTTTCACATCCATTTAACAAGTATACAAAACTGGACTATTTTTTAATATCAGCAATCTGTCTCCCAAACGTAGAAATTGCAATGCTTCCCAGGCTAATATCGGACCACAATCCTCTTGTTCTCACCATGACCGTTAATAAAACAAAGGGAGAAAATCAGACCCTGGACTTTCGATAGAAAGCTCTTAGCGGATAGTAATTACGTAGCACATATAAAGAAATGGTCCCAGTCTTTCTTCGATGCGAATAGATATAATGCATCCCGTGTCATGGTCTGGGATAGTTGTAAAGCTGGCCTGAGAGGAGAGACAATTAGTTTTGCGGGTAGGATGTGGAAAGAAGCTAAGGAAAACAGAGAGCGTCTTTTGGTTAAATTGGCGGAGGCAGAGGAACAACACAGGAGGGATGTCTGCCATGGGATTCACGGTACTCAGAGCTTAGAAAGGCTGAATAGCATGAAGGCAGACATACAACGGCAATTGGCCAAAAAAGCTGCAGTAGAGTATCAGACCCGCAGAGCGGGAATGTATGAAACAGGGGAGAATGCAGGTAGGGCTCTAGCGCTACGGATAAGGCAGGCCACATCAAAAAATATTATAACTGAAATTAAAAAAGGTGATCAGATCTATAATAAACCAACTGAAATCCTCGAAGTTTTTAGGAGGTTCTACCAGGATCTTTATAAGGAAGAGATGGATATAGGCGATCAGGGTATAAACTGGCCAGATACAGGCGCTAAACTTACGTCTAGCGAGAGAGAATCGTTGGAGCAGAACATCACTATGGACGAGTTTATTCAGGCACTAAAAGATCTATCAGTAGGAAAGGCAGCAGGGCCAGATGCCATACCCCTGGAGGTTTACAAACACCTGAAGGAAGAAACGGCACCCCTTCTGTTAGACTTATTTAATGGGGTTATAAATACTGGGGTCATACCAGAATCCTGGACCAAGACCAATATAGTGGTATTCCACAAAAAAGGGAAACCCAAGAAAAATCCCAGCTCTTACAGGCCCATATCGCTAATAAATAGCGATAACAAACTATATGCAAAAATAATGGCTGCACGGTTGGGGAGGATTATTGCGGCTCTCGTCTCGCCATGGCAGCATGGCTTTGTCCCTGCCCGGGATACTACTGACCATATCAGAAGAGCCATAACCCTGTTCGATATCCAGGCTGCTGCTGGGGGGGGAGCTGCAATGATCCTCCTCGACGCGGAAAAAGCGTTCGACCGTGTTAGGTGGAGTTTTCTGTGGAAAGTAATGGCAGATAGAGGATTTGGTCCCAGATTCTTGCAGGCAATCAAGGCTATGTACTCAAATCCAACGGCCAGCATCCAGCTAATGGGGGAAAGCTCCAGGCAGATTCATATCACGAGAGGCACGAGACAAGGGTGTCCGTGCTCACCTATCATCTTCGCATTATACATAGACCCCTTAATTACTCTCATAAAGAATGACATTAACATAAAGCCAGTTGTCACTAACGGATTTCACACCAAAATCCTCGCATACGCGGACGACTTAGCCATAACCACCACTGATCCCGATAGTGCCATGAGGGCAATAATTAGCATTACATCAGACTTTGGTAGGCTATCTGGATATCGACTTAATGTGTCAAAAACAGAAGTACTATGCTCAAGGAATATAGTCAAACTTGACGAGAGATACGTAGATTCAGTGGTATACTTGGGAATTACAATCAATGCCCAGCCAAGGGAAATTATCAAAGATAATTTTGTGCCTTTACTGGAAAAGATGAGACAAGATTTAAAAAGAATTGATACCCTCCACTTGACAATTATAGGCAGGGTCAATGTTATTAAAATGACAATGTTCCCGAAGATCCTATACAAATTCAGGTCTATTCCTTTCAGAGTAGACGACATATTGATTAAGGAAATGGAGGCAATTTTCATGAACTTTGTTTGGCAGTATGGCAAGGTGAGGAGATCAATTAAATTTATGTCTCTCCCCCAGGAAAAGGGTGGATTAGGAATACCTAACCTTAAGTTTTACAATTGGTCTTGCCTTCTTACAGGAATGGCTATACTCTTTTTCCCTGACGATATGCCACACAGGCAGGGTGATATCCCATCTATTTATCAGCTGACACTAGGGAGTGAAGCACACAGGGTTTTGCTAAGGAAATACGATAAGCATTTCTATAACGCATCAGGCTATAACATATTAGAAGATATATGGTGGTTATGGTCCTCTGTACAGAAGAATCAGAGCATTCCAAAGTTTAATAAGCATACTTTACTTTGGAAATCAGGACTACTTCCGCACTTAAGTAAAGATGGCCCTTGGAGACATTGGGAAAGACAGGGAATCACTACATTAGGTCAAGTGATGATAAAGGATGTTTTGAGGCCCCTTGAACTCCTGAAGACACGATACACACTTCAAGGCTGCCAAGAGTTCAAATACATGCAGTTGGCCAACACAATAAAATCAAAAAGACCGAGCATAAACATATTGAAAGACTGCACACTACTAGATTATATGAAGGGAGGTGGTTGCAGAATCAGGTCAATGTACGGGTTATTCTTGGAAACGCTCTCTGACGATATGCTCAAGACAGAGGCTGCTTGGGTCGATAAACTAAGAGACCCTGATATTGATTTGGATAGAGCTATCCTAATGGATAAAAGGTTCCTACGCTCCTCAAATCTAAAAGCACAGCACTTTAAGACTCTCTTTAACTTATATTATACCCCGGCGAAATTGTATGAATGGGGAAAGAGGCCGGACAACAACTGTCCCAGATGTGGACTTGGACCGGCTGATGTCCTACACATGTTTTGCAGTTGCGGGAAACTAGGGTCTGTCAAAAAGGAAATTGAAAAGTTCTTAGAGGGGCTGCTAGCTGTCAAAATAGACCTATCCCCTACACTTTTAATAATTGGGTGTGATGCTAAACTGGGTTTAAGTATAGAGTCCAAGGCACTCGTTTTTATATCAACAGCTGTTTTTAGAATATTAATTGCTGCTGCATGGAAGGATGTTGAGGCCCCAACCTTCCAAATGTGGATGTGCAGGATGCTCGGGATTCATAATATCGAGTCAGAGTTGTACGCACTAAAGGGAGCGAAATCCAGGGAAATGGGTCTAAGGATTTGGGCGCCCGTGGCTTCATGGAGGAGGCTAAAAAGTGGGGGTCTATAGTTCTTTTAATATCTAATGTAGACACTTCTATTGTTTTTATTGTATTTATTGCCCTATGCTTCAACAGCTGAGCTTTTACTCTTATTATGTGTATTCGTCTTCCTGTATGTGTATTTATATTCCTGTATTAATAACTACTGTTATGTATAGAACACATTATATTGTCATGAACTTTCAACAAAAAAATAAAAAAAATTAAAAAAAAGGGTTCGGATGTCTTTGAATTCCCTCTTGTCGGAATCAATAGAAAACTTTCTTGAGACCAAAAGGTCTTTAGTTTAATACGTCGGTATAGTCTTGCGTTCGGTCTTAGTTCTTCCAGCTCGGTTTCGAGCCGGATTCTCTACACCCGCGTGCTCTCGGCACGGAAGGCCCAGTCGACGCTCCAGACCTATCGACCGTCTATCATGGAACGAAGTCCATTCAAGAGATGTCCCGTCTGCAACTCGAAGTATCCCCACATCGACGTCCACCCGGTGTGCAACAAGTGTCTGTCGCCGGACCACGATGAAGACAAGTGTATGGCTTGTTCACGCTTCAGGTCCAAGAAGACGCTTAAGCTTCGACGAGCTGCGCGCCAGGAGGCCCAGCATGCTGCACCGGCGCCTGTGGACATCTTCGATGCAGGGGATGTCGAGGACGAATCTATCCAGGACATTTCTGAGTCGAACCCCGCGTCGGACGTCGACTACGACTACGATGCGGAATCAGAGATGTTCGAGGCCGAAGAAGTCGTCGACGAGGTAGGGGACTATGACGGGGCCCTCGGGGCCATGGAGGATAGCTCGGATGAGGAGCTTCCTCAAACTGACTCTGGGGCCGTGCCAATTCATAAGGCTCAGGTTGAGGGATCGCCTTCGGGCCTTACCCAAGATCTTACTATAGGTTCTACGGCCCCTCCTTCGGGCTCGGCCACGGACATTGCTGTTGAGCCACTCCCTGGCAAAACGAAACCGAAAGTGAAACCTACGGTCTCGACTCCAGATACTGCGCAGGTGCCGTCATCGAAACCGAAAGTGCACATCGCTTTGGTCGGCTCCAAGGCCTCGGAGACCTCGGCGCCGAAGAAGCCGAAGGCCCAAGTCAAGGGCGTCGAGACGAAGTCTGCCGCGCCGAAGACTAAAGTGAAGGTGGTTGAGCCGAGCACGTCGGCGCCGAAGACGGTCGACGCCGGAAAAAGCCTCGGCGACCCAAAGAAGGCTATCGGCGACCTGAAGAAAGCTCTCGGTGACCCGAAGAAACGGCTGGATGACCCGAAAGTTCTCGCGACTCCGTGTCAGCAGGGCAAGGCCAAGGGCACCGCGCCCCGAGAGTCGACTCCAGGTGTGGCCTCGAGGGATTCCATTGAACCGGCGCGCCCATTCGCCGCTTTCACCAAGAAGGTGACGGACTCCCTGCAGCGCATCAGGGACGGGACCGCGTCGGGCGGTCCGAAGGATCCTCCGCCTACGGAACTGGTGGAGAATCCACTTAAGGCGTCCACGCCCATCCATTTGACGTTGCCGCCGAAGACGGCGCTGAAGGCTTTTGCTCCCAACGCAGTCGCCGGCGTGCCCGAAAAGATCTCCTCGGCGCCGAAGCCGTCAGCGGTGGTCCCCGGCCCATGACCTCGACGACCTTCAGTGGACGAGCATCAGGAACACTTCATCGATGCTGAAACGGGCAAGCTTTCCCTCCACAAGCGGAAAATCGCCCCAGAACGCCCAATGGAGTCTTACAAGATCCCTCTCAAGAAAAAGAAGGACTCTGCTTTCACTCCGTCTTGATGGAACCACTTTCCCCACAGGCTCATAATGTTTCGCCCACTTACTCTGATGTGGACGCTGGAGAGGGGGATGATGAGGATGAGTACAGTTATCCTGTCTATACAGACCCTGAGGATACCAACGAACCCTGGGCCGCTGGTGGTGACCTAGGGGATCCCCAATCAGGACAAGACCCTCAACTTTTTCAGCAAAAACGTCCCCTACAGAAGACTCTGCAGCTTTCAATGCCCTCATTGAGCGGGCAGCTAACAATCAGCCCGCATGCCCTCCCCTCCGCTGACTACATCCTCCTAGGCGACCTCAACTTCCACCTGGAGAACAACAACGACCGCAACACCAGCACCCTGCTCGACAACCTCGCCAATCTTGGACTCAAGCAACTGGTGTCCACTCCCACCCACCTCGCCGGACACACACTGGACGCAGTCTTCTCCTCCAGCCCAGACATCGACTTCAGCCACGCCACAGAGCTTCAATGGACGGACCACAGCTGCGTCCACTTCACCTTCAAGAGAACGACGACCCACCGCCACCAGCAACAGGCCGCCCGCAGAAGCTGGAACAAGATCACAGCAGACCAGCTCGCCACCTCCCCGAGCCAGCACCCTCCTGCCAGCTCAGCGAACCCCAGCCAGGCCGCCGACAACCTCACGAAGTGGATCAGCAACTGCGCGGACGAGCTCGCCCCGCTGAGGACCCCGCCCAGCAGACCCGGCAGCAAGAAAGCCCCGTGGTTCACCGACAAACTCAAGAGCTCCAAGAAGAACTGCCGAGCCCTCGAGAAAGTCTGGAGAAGGGCACCTACACCGGACAACAGGACCTCCCTCAAGCTTGCCACCCGGAAGCACCACCAGCTGATCCGCGCCGCCAAGAAAACAGCATTCAAGGACCGGTTGAACAACAACGCACACAACTGCAAGGAGCTCTTCAACATCGTGGAAGAGCTCTACAACCCCAGCGCAGGGAACAAGACCTCTGCAACTCCCTCGCTTCATACTTCCACAACAAGATCACGGACATACACAACAGCTTCAACAACCAACCAACGCACACCATGACCGAACAACCACCCCCCACCACCACCCTCCACGCCTGGACCCCGATCAGCACCGAAGACACCATACGCACAATGAACTCCATCCACTCCGGATCACCGACCGACCCCTGCCCTCACCACGTCTTCAACAAGGCCGACGCTGTCATCGCACCCCACCTGCGGGACATCATCAACACCTCCTTCGACACCGCCACCTTCCCTGAGAGCTGGAAACACGCCGAACTCAGCGCTCTCCTCAAGAAACCAACAGCGGACCCCACCGAACTCAAGAACTACCGCCCCATCTCGCTCCTCCCGTTTCCAGCCAAAGTCATCGAGAAGACCGTCAACAAGCAGATGGCCGCCTTCCTCGAGACGAACGGATCCCTCGACCCCTCACAGTCAGGCTTCCGAGCCAATCACAGCACCGAGACCGCCCTCATCGCCGCCACCGATGACATCCGAGCCCTGATGGACAGTGGAGAAACAGCGGCCCTCATCCTCCTAGACCTCTCCGCGGCATTCAACACTGTCTGCCACCGCACCCTAGTACAGCGCCTCAGCAACGTCGGAATCCAGGACAAGGCGCTGGAATGGATCATCTCCTTCCTCGATGGAAGAACACAGAGAGTCCGCCTACCACCGTACAAGTCAGAGGCCTCCGAAGTCATCTGCGGCGTCCCTCAAGGGTCATCTCTGAGCCCCACCCTCTTCAACGTCTACATGAGCCCCCTCGCGGCCATCGTACGCAAACACAACCTCAGCATAATCTCCTACGCCGACGACACCCAGCTGATCCTCTCCCTGACCAACGACCCCGCCTCCGCCAGAGCCAACCTGCACGATGGGATGAAAGAGGTAGCCGAGTGGATGACGACCAGCCGCCTGAAACTGAACTCTGACAAGACGGAGGTCCTCATCCTGGGCTCTTCACCCTCCGCCTGGGACGACTCCTGGTGGCCTCCCGCCCTGGGCACCGCACCCAAACCGACAGACCATGCACGCAACCTGGGCTTCATCCTGGACTCCTCCCTCTCCATGACCAGGCAAGTCAACAACGTCTCCTCGGCGTGCTTCAACATCCTACGCATGCTACGAAAGATCTTCTGGTGGATCCCCTCCGAGACCAGGAAGACCGTCACCCAGGCCCTCGTCACCAGCCGACTGGACTACGGCAACGCCCTCTACGCCGGTACCACCGCCAAGCTCCAGAAGAGACTCCAGCGGATCCAGAACGCCTCAGCCAGACTCATCCTCGACATCCCACGAACCAGCCACATCACCGGACATCTGAGAGACCTCCACTGGCTCCCCGTCAACAAAAGAATCACCTTCCGCCTCCTCACCCACGCACACAAAGCCCTACACGACCAGGGCCCGAGCTACCTCAACAGCCGAGTCAACTTCTACGCTCCCAAACGCCACCTCCGATCAGCCAACCACGCCCTCGCCGCCGTCCCCCGCATCCGAAGAGCGACTACAGGAGGAAGGTCCTTCTCCTACCTGGCCGCCAAGACCTGGAACTCCCTCCCTCCCGACCTGCGCCTGACCCAAGACCACCTCTCCTTCAGGAAGAAGCTGAAGACCTGGCTGTTCGAGCAGTAGCGGCACCCCCCCCCAGCGCCTTGAGACCCTATGGGTAGGTAGCGCGCTATATAAGTGTCACTGATTGATTGATTGATTGAATCACAACGTCCAGCTCCATGCTGACCCTGTGGATGTCGACTTCCTTTGCTGACCCTGTGGATGTCGACTTCCTTTTTGATACCTTCTCAGTCTCAGAAAAAACTGTTAAGACTCTGCCTATGCTGAAAGGTGTTTTAAAACATGCTACTGAGATCTTTAAAGAACCTACCAGGGCGAGGGTGATAAACCCTAGGATTGAGAAGAAATACAAGTCAGCGCTTCTGATCCTACGTACTTCAAAGGACAGTTGCCTCTGGACTCCCTTGTTGTCTCGAATGCCCGGAAGAGGGCTAATTCTCAGACTACGGGTGATGCTCCTCCCCCAGACAAAGAATCCAAGGTCTTTGAGGCATCGGGGAAGAGGTAGCAGCACAGGCAGCCAACATCTGGCGCATTTCTAACACACAAGCGCTTCTGGCGCGGTATGACAGGGCACACTACGACACACTGGAGACCCTGTTGCAGCACCTGCCTGATGAATACAAGGAGGCGGCTGAGATGCTGATTCAGGAAGGGAAGCTGATCTCTAACGCTTCAATTAAGTGCGCTCTGGACGCGGCTGATACCGCTGCCAGGGCTATAAACACTAGTGTTATGCTACGGCGACATGCCTGGCTGAGAATCTCTGGATTTAAGCCAGAAATCCAAACCACCATCCTTAACCAAACAGTCAACCCAGATCACCTGTTTGGCCCGGAGGTGGACACCACCCTAGAAAAGATTAAGAAGGACACGGAGACTGCGAAATCCATTCGTGCCTTACAGTCCCAGCAGTTTAGGGGTGGGTCTTTTCGTCGCTCAAGCACTAGAGGCGTTTCCAGGGGCCAGCTCTCACAGTCCATGCAGTACTACAAGGGCAACACTCAGTCCACATACACCAACAAGAGTCGAGGTGGATATCGTGGTAACAGGGCCAAGGGCAGAGGTCGTGGAAACAACAGCTCCAGATCCTCTGCCACCAGCAAACAGTGACGCCTTGTCACTGCCCCCCGACCACAAAACACCGGTCGGGGGGAGACTCCAGCAGTTCCTGCCGGTCTGAAAGTCCATCACCACAGACAGGTGGGTCAGGAAACTTATCCAATACGGTTATTGTCAAGAAACCGTCCTATGTCGGCCGAGCATTTGCACTTATTGCAGCAGGAAGTCACCGTTAAGCTGCAAAAAGGAGAAATAGAACTTGTTCCTATGCAAGAAAGAGGCACAGGGGTCTACTCCCTGTACTTCCTAATACCAAAGAAGGACCACAGGCCACTCAACCATTACATCCTGTCGGAGCACTTCCATATGCTGACCCTGCAGCAAGTGCTCCCGTTGCTCAGTCAGGGGGATTTTCTCGCAACTTTAGACCTAAAGGATGCGTACTTTCACATTCCACTAAACCCTTCACATAGGAAATACCTCCGGTTCACCATACAAAACCAGCACTACCAGTTCCAGGTTTTGCCTTTCGGTGTCACCGGGGCACCCAAGATGTTCACAAAGTGCCTGGCGACAGTGGCGGCGCATCTCAGGAGACGGAACATCCACGTCTACCCTTATCTGGACGACTGGCTCATCCAGGCAAAGTCAGCCCAGCAGTGTGCCGCCCACATGTCCCACACCATTCACCTCCTGCACGATCTGGGATTCTCACTGAATTACCCAAAATCCCACCTCCAGCCCGCCCACATACGGCAGTATCTGGGTGCGACTATAAACACTCTGGCGGCCCCATTACAGCCGAATTCAGTGAGAGTCTGCAGCATTCAATCGCATCTGACAGTACAAAAACCCTGCTAATTCACCCGCATTCCTGATTGAGAGTGTGCGAGTGTCTGTCCTGAGGCGGAAGCCAGGACTGGTATGCTGTAATTGAATTTACGCCGCATTTTAAAAACTGCACGTTTATTTCTTCGTTTTGCACTGAATTGTATTTTATATTGCAATTACTGAAAATTGACCAGTACTCACTTAGCCCATGCCCCTAACCCACTGCAGCCGATTAAACGCTGCTTGGATCTGCCTCGTTTTCTTGGCGCCCGCCATCTTGGTGGGGAATCTGGGCGAGCGGTCTAGTGCTTGGCCCCTCCCGCATCTGACAGTACAAAATGGCCCCCCCATACAGGGAGCGCAGCGGACGGGCGCAGCGGGCACGCCGGCAGCGTGCCGTAGGCGCGCCTAAGGCAAGCCCGTCTGCGCCCGTCCGCACCAGTACGGGGCAAGGGGCACTGCACTCTGCGCACCTATTGAAATATACTGCTGCAGATATATGCAACCTACATGGAGTACACCACCTTTTAGACAAAATTACCAGGAACCGTAGTGATAGTCTGGGACTCCTGCAGCAACGTGACAAATTCCCGGAAATGCTAGGTATTGAAAGGAACCACAAGGTAACTACTTCCCTCAAACACACGACCTTTAGGGTGTTCTATTTAAATACACGCTCCCTAGTTAAACATCAACTGGAAATTTTCACATTACTCTCCTCTGACTTACCTGATATCCTGTTTCTAACCGAAACATGGATAACCCTTGATTCTGCCCCTGACATACTGGCAGCACTCCCTACCGATTACTACATACTGCATACTGACCGTCCATCAGGAAAAGCTGGAGGAGGAGTGGCTGCCATTATTCGTCGTAAACATGATTTTAGATCGATCGACTCCCTTAATCTAGCTAGTGCAGATAGCCTAGTGATTAAACTTGACTCGGACCACACATCACTGATATGTGTAGTTGTTTATAGACCCCCTCAGCCTATGCCGCTCTTCCCCATCACCCTGAGCGAACAGATAGCCAATCTAGCAACCAATTATTCCAACATCTTGCTGATTGGCGATTTTAACTACTGGTTTGGCGACCAAACCGGTGGACCTCACTCCCTGGAATTTACCAACCTTTTGACAAATTTTAATCTCACACAACATATTTCTAGGCCAACACATAATAAGGGCCACATATTAGACCAAGTTTGGACGACAAATCCTATCATCTCTGCCTTAAAGGTACACCGATTGTATATTGTCTGACCATTTTTTGGTGACATTTGATCTCACCCTGGTCATTAGGGCTAAATCCCCTTTGGTTGAGGGCGGGACTGCTAGATGTTGGAAATCTATTGATCTATCTGAATTCACAAATTTCTTGGCCGGATCTACACCCAGACCGGCCCAGAATGTGGATCTCTCTGATAAACAGATTTCTGATTGGTTAAAAACAGCAAGCGATCACTTTGCCCCCACTAAAAAAATCAAAATAAACCGGAAAGCGGAAGCCCATAAATGGTTCTCTCCCGAATTAAAGGAGATGAAACTATTACTCCGTCAAAAAGAGAGGAAATGGAGAGCTCGTTATGACCTTGAAGACAAGCTCCTTTATAAACAAGAACAGGTAAAATACAACAAAGCTATTAAGGTAGCTAAGATAGAATATTTCTCCTCTAAGATCTTAACGTCCACCAATAAATCGAGAGAGATCTTTTCGATCGTGGATGAACTTTCCAACCCTGACAGAGTATCATCTAAACCAACTCCCACACAGGAACTATGTGATAAATTGAACACATTCTTCCTAGAAAAAATCACAGCAATTAAAGCTAGCATTACATGCTCTCCATCAGCTGTGATCCTGCCTGACTCCTTCAGGAATACCTGTACTATGGATAGTTTCCCTACAATCGATGCAGAAGCATTCACCTCCTTGATGTCCAAAGTCAAATCTGGATCCCCCCGTGACTGCTGCCCCCCACATATAATGAGGGAAGTTTTTTCCATCATTCCTCAACCTGCCCTGTCCTCACTCACTCAAGGCCGCGTCCCAAAATCATTTAAGGATGCCACTGTGGTCCCTCTGATAAAAAAGGTTGGCGCCGACTTATCAGAACCATCTAATTATCGCCCCATCTCCTTGCTCCCATACTTAGCCAAGGTTTTGGAGGCACATGTTGCAAAATCTATGTCTGCCTTTATAGAACAGTCCGAACATCTAGATCCTCATCAAGCCGGCTTTCGTCCAGGGCATTCGAATGAGATGGTTATCTTGGCAGTCCTGGATGAGCTTCGTAGGGAGGCTGACAGCGGTACTCCCCAGGCTCTGGTTCTCTTGGATTTGTCTGCCGCGTTCGACACGGTGGACAATAAGATCTTGGTGGACCGTGTCGAACGCGCAGGCTTCCAGGGTAGGGCCTTGAGTTGGATTACCTCCTTTCTGGAGGACCGAACACAGGCTTCGCCTGGCAAATTTTACAGCGCCATGGCTAAATACCACATGTGGGGTTCCCCAGGGTTCCTCCCTATCCCCACACTTGTTTAACATCTATTTACTCCCCCTAATCAAAGCCTTAAAACAGAGGAAAGTAACAACATTTAACTACGCAGACGATCTGCAGCTCTCCTTCACCATAGACAATTCCACTGAATCTATCTCTAATTTCCAGGACACTATGGTGTTCATCCGCAACTGAATGGATCATAACCATCTGAAATTGAACCCCGGAAAGACGGAGGCACTGCTGATAGGAGATAGTTGTATCTCCTGGGGCCCTCACTATTGGCCAGCAGAATTAGGGTCCTTCCCTAAACCCTCCTCTTCCGTAAAAAGTCTGGGGGTGACTATTGACAAAGATCTGTCCTTAAACACTCAAGTAGGCACAGTAGTTTCTAAATGTTTTTCCAACTGCGAAAGATCCAAAAGATACATCACTTGCTCACCCAGGCAGCACTGATACAAGTTGTGATTGGCCTAGTCTTATCCCATCTAGATTATGCGAATTCAATCTATCTAGGCCTCCCCTCTTATCAGATCAAGAGGCTCCAGCTTGTACAGAACCAGGCAGCAAGACTGATCTATCAGCAGCCTAAGTGGCAATCAGCCAGACCTCTGATAAAAAAGCTCCATTGGCTCCCACTGCTTCAGCGGGCCACCTTCAAAACCGCCTGCCTCACATTTAAATCCCTAAATTGTTATAGCCCAATCTTTATTAACAAATTGATCCTGAGGTATGTTCCAACCCGTGATCTCCGTTCTAAACATCAACATTTGTTGGTGAGCACAAGATTCAAACGCAAGCTACATGGTGGGTGTCGCTTTGGATATTTGGCACCACAACTATGGAACTCACTCCCATGGGAGATCCGTTCTTGCCCCGATCTGCTTCAATTCAGAAAGCAGCTTAAGACATGGCTGTTCATACAGGCACATGAGTAAAGCGTCCCTACAGAAGTCATGTCAGAACAGTCAACTCATAACTGCTCAAAACAGCGCCATGAAACCTTGGTCAAAGTGCGCTTTACAAATAGGTTATAACATAACATAACATACACAAATTCAGGCCTCAACACTTGCTTCCAGCAAGAGTGTTCATGCAGTTGATAGGCATGATGGCCTCCTGCATTACCATAGTCCCGCACGCGAGACTACATATGCGCCCGCTTCAGGAGTGCCTAGCACGTCAGTGGACTCAGGCTCACGGCCAGTTGAAAGACCTAGTGTTGGTGAGCTGTCGGGCATACAACTCTCTGCATTGGTGGAATCCACGAAACCTTTGCAAGGGCCGACCGTTCCAAGAGCCTGTGCCACAGATCATCCTGACGACGGACACCTCTCTCCAGGGATGGGGAGCTCATGTACTCCATTACACAGTGCAGGGAATATGGACGCAACAGCAACGGAAGATGCACATCAATGTTCTCGAACTGATGGCAATCTTCATGGCACTCAAAGCCTTCAAAGTACATCTGTGCAACAAGGTCGTGTTGATCCGGACAGACAACATGACAGCCATGTACTACATTCAAAAGCAGGGAGGAACACACTCTCCGCAGCTGTCTCATCTGGCTCAGAGCATGTGGAAGTGGGCCATTCAGAGGAACATCTTCCTCATGGCAGTACACCTCCCGGGCATGGACAATCAGATGGCGGACCTGCTCAGCAGGCACAGCCACCAAATGCACATGTGGGGGATACATCCATCGGTACTCCAACCGTACTTCCAAAGGTGGGGTCATCCAGAGATAGACCTGTTCGCCACAAGGGAGAACGCAAAATGCCAAATGCCTCCAGGTTCCCACACCCACAGTGGCAGGGCAATGCGATATGGATGAACTGGTCAGGCGAATTTGCGTACGCTTTTCCCCCAGCACCTCTGATACCACTGGTGGCACGCAAGCTCAGGCAGCACTCGACTCTCATCCTGGTTGCTCCAACGTGGGCTCGCCAACCATGGTACACCACGTTTCTAGAACTGTCCGTGGTACCGCATCAGAGGCTACGTCTCACACCCAGCCTTCTGACGCAGAGCCATGGCGACATTCAGCATCCAGATCCGCAACAGCTCACCCTGGCGATCTGGCTCCTGAAGTCTTAGAGTTTGGCTACCTGCACTTGCCTTCTGACTGTATGGACATCATTCGGGAGGCAAGGAAGCCCACCACCAGAGCATGCTATGCGGCAAAATGGAAGCGGTTTGTCATTTATTGTGCAGACCACAACATTAACCCGCTAGATGCGTCTATTCAGAATATCATTTGTTACCTTTTCCATCTGTACGAATGTAATCTGGCCTATGCTTCCATTCGCATACATCTATCTGCGATGGCCGCTTATCTCCAGAACAGGCAGCACCTCTCACTCTTCAGAGTGGCTGCCATTAAGGCCTTTCATGAAGGACTCAAACGAGTCATTCCTCCGCGGACTCCACCAGCTCCGGAGTGGAACCTCAATGTGGTCCTCGCCCGGCTGATGGGTCCTCCCTTTGAACCACTGCATTCCTGCGAGATTCAATTCTGGACGTGGAAAGTGGTTTTCCTCATAGCGATTACATCGCTGCGGCGAGTTAGTGAACTGCAAGCCCTAACTATCCAAGAGCCATTTATTAAAATTCATTCTAACAGGGTAGTGCTTCGCACTAACCCTAAATTCCTTCCTAAAGTCGTGTCTCAATTCCATATCAACCAGACTATTGAATTGCCTGTTTTCTTCCAGAATCCTGAGTCATTGGCGGAGAGAATGCTCCACACCCTTGACGTCAAAAGGGCCCTGATGTATTACATCGACAGGACCAAGGATTTTAGGAAAACTAAACAGCTCTTTGTTGCATTTGCACCACACCACAAAGGTAACCCCATTTCCAAGGCTGGTATTGCTAGGTGGATGGTTGAATGTATCCAGATCTGCTATCTGAAAGCCAAGCGTACTCTCACCATTCCACCGAGGGCCCACTCCACCAGAAAGTTGGGGGCCTCCATGGCATTCCTTGGAAATATCACTTTGGAAGACATATGTAGAGCAGCCACATGGTTTACCACACACATTTACAAAGCATTATTGTGTTGATGTGCACTCCAAACAGCAGGCAGCTGTAGGGCAGGCTGTTCTCAAAACACTTATCCAAACTGCTGCAGCTGGCACGGGCGGCCGCCGTTAATGGAGGGACTGCTATGTATTCTATGCACAGATATGAATTCAGCAGCCCACATGCCTCGAACCGAATATGCTACTTACCAGTATGCATCTGTTCTTGGCATGTAGGGCTGCTGACATTCATATCGCCCGCCCTCCTCCCCGGCGCCTGTAGCAGCTGCAGAATTCACACATACTTCTAGCATGGTCATCATTCACTTAGTTTCACTCCATCTTGGCCACAATGGCTAAAAACAATCTGAGGATGGAGTTGATGCCCATGCGCACTGTAGTCCAGGGGAGGAGCCACCTATCTCGTGATACTTCGAAGACTCTTCCAGGACAACAATGTGCAATCATCCGGACCCAACACTAGGCGGCGATCTATGCACAGATATGAATGTCAGCAGCCCTACATGCCAAGAACAGATGCATACTGGTAAGTAGCATATTCGTTACCGACCGCTATTTAGGATTTGGCATGTAGGGGCCATCATTTTACAGAATCGGTAAATTTACCGATTCTGTAAAATACCGAATCAGTAATTTTACCGATTCGGTAAATCCACATGTAGGTGACACTCCTCAGAGTGTCACAGGCCCTTAAGAATCTGTATTTTACCACCCAATTCAATTGGGTGGTAAAATACAGAATTTATGCCGTTAGGGCATGTCTGTGTGCCACATGGCACACAAGTCCGGAATTGGGGTGCTAGAGGGTGTCAAACTGACACCCCCTGCACCCTTATAGGATTCGGTATTTACCGGTTCGGAAAATACCGAATCGGTATTGCCCATTGATTCCTATGGGCTTCATGGCCCATAGTAATCAATGGGCAATAGCGATTCGGTATTTACCGAATCGGTAAATACCGAATCCTACCGATTCAGTAATTCTCAATTTAGAATTACCTACATCTCCCCCCTTCATATTTACCGACTCTTAAATACCGAATCGGTAAAATTCGGTATTTAAGAGTCGGTAAATATGAATTATCTACATCTGGCCCCTAGTTCTTGCAAAGAAGAAGACTGGCGACGTATGCATTTGTGTTGATTTGAGAAATGTGAATGAAGCTATATGGGTTGACAACTTTCTTCTTCCAAGAATTGAGGACTTGATAACTAAATTGGATCTTCTAGCTGGTTTACAAAATTAGATCTCAAGGCTACCCATCACCAGAAACAATTAGACGTTTAATCCCGTCACCTCACAGCATTTGTTACCCCTGATGGAGTTATTCAATTTTACTGGTTACCTTTTGGTCTAGTTTTGGCAGCAGCCGTCTTTTGGAGATTGATGACAGAGATGTTTCAAAACAATCGACATGTAGTTGTTTTTCAAAATGATCTATTTATCTTTTTGAAGGATGAAGCAGAGCATGATCAAGCCCTCATTGAGGTTTTTCGTTATATATTGGAAAAAAGGGGAGTGTGATTGAGAAAGGACAGATGTTTTTTTAAAACTCGAGAAATAGCATATTTGAGACAGTTGTTTCAGAGCAAGGAGTTACGACCAGGCCTGGGTTAGTTAGAAGTCTTATAGAGGCTCGTGCTCCAAACAATAAAGAGCAACCGATGTAATTTCTAGGCATGCGTGAATTCTATACTAAATTCATGAGAGATTTCACAAAGATCCCTGAATGTTTTAGGGTCCTTCTAAAAAGGGGGCCACCTTTAAATTTTCTAAAAATTGTGAGGAAGCATTCCAAACTATGAAAGAGAACATTACTATAGCACCATCATTGCAGCCCTTTTGTGGAGGGTAAGAAAGCTGTTGTAACAGTGAACGCTTGTGAGTATGGTTTGGGAGCTGTCTTATCTCAAACTGAAGGAAAAACTGACAGCACCATAGGTGTTGCCTCAAGAACTTTACGCCCTGTTGAACGAAAGTATTCTGTAATTGAAAAAGAACTTTTGGCATGTGTATGGAGGGTGGAAAACTTTAAACAACACTTGTAGGGAAGACCGTTTTTGTTAAAGACCGATCATTGACCTTTAGTTGATATTTTATCTGGTAATAAAGTGAAACACACTGCTGCCTGCATAGTGAGATTTCTGGCAAACGTTTGGAGTACACTTTTGTTATAGATAATATTTCAGGGGAAAAGAATTGTAGAGCTGACTGCTTGTCCAGACGACCCATCGTTGATGATGAAGAATAAGATTGGGAAGTAGAATTTGAAGAATGCTTTGTAGCTTCTGTCACTGAGAACAATGTAACCGTGGATGAAGAGGAATGGGTGAATGCAGTGAATGATGATTGCTCACTTAAAGATGTGATGTGCCTGATTAAGAAAGGTGGGCCTGTTAGATCTGGGGGTCTCTAGTTGACAGAGGTAGGTACCAATGTCCAAATAGGGACCCTTGCTTCTAGTCAGGGTAATGGGGATACACTCTTTCGATAACGCCTGTTCACCCTCTTGGTAGCTTGGCACAAGCAGACAGGCTTATCAAAGGCAATGTGTAAAGTATTTGTACCCTATCTTGAAAAAGCCTGGCACCGATCCTTCCGTGCCCGCCAATTACCGCCCTATCTCCCACCTTCCTTACCTCGCAAAGGTCTCAGAGGCTCATATCACCAGGTCCCTGAGTTCCTTTGTGGAATCCACAGGCTGCCTTGCCGCCCGCCAGGCGGGCTTCCGCCCGCTGCACTCTACCGAGAAGGTAGTTGTGTCGGTGATGGATCAACTAAGAGAGGGTATTGATACTGGCCGGCCACAGGCTCTGGTCCTGTTAGATCTGTCCGCCACGTTCGACACGGTGGACCATGAAATCTTGTTGACCCGTGTCGAAGCGGCAGGCATTGGGGGCACGGCCTATGCTTGGCTCCGTTCATTTTTGACGGACAGAGAACAGGCTGTCCATCTTGCCAATTTCACTGCTCCCCTTAGGAGGGTGACTTGTGGAGTCCCCCAAGGCTCTTCCTTGTCCCCTTTGCTTTTCAATTTATACATCTCACCCCTTATTTTTACTTTACAGCAGATGGAGGTCTCGGTGTTTAATTACGCCGACGACCTCCAACTTGTTTTCAATCTTTCCTCCTCCCCTTCCTCAGCTTCTAACTTCCAGAAGGTTATGCTTTTTATCCAAGGGTGGATGAACTGCAACCACCTCAAATTGAACCCGGACAAGACCGAATTGGTCCTGACGGGGGGTGGTTGCAGTCCCTGGTCCCCTTCTTTCTGGCCCTCTGCCATTGGCCCTTCCCCCCTTCCTGTTTCCAAGGTTAAAACCTTGGGTATTTTCATCAATCCCATGCTTACCCTTCATACGCAGACCAATGCAGTTGTGTCTGCTTGTTTCTTCTCCCTTCGGATTATCCGAAGGGTTGCCCGCTTTTTCTCAACTGCTGCACTCAAGCTCATTCTCATGGCCATGGTGCTTTCGCGCCTTGACTATGGGAACGTCATTTACAACGGTGCGCCGGCCTACTTGCTCCGTCGGCTCCAACAGATTCAAAATCAGGCGGCCCGCCTGATTTACGGACTCCCCAGGTTCAATCATACGACCCCCCTGCTGCAGTCTCTCCATTGGCTTCCAGTGAGGGAGAGGGCCCTTTTCAAGCTTGGATGTATCACCTACCAGGCCAGATCAGGAACCGCCCCCGCTTTCCTGTGTGAAGCCATTTCCCCCTACCTACCTTCCCGAGAACTCCGTTCTACTCATTTGGCCCTTCTGTCAGTTCCTCGTTTTAGAAAACAGAAGTCCGGTGGGGCCAGATTTGCAGTGCTGGCTCCTTCCTTCTGGAACTCACTTCCATTTACCCTTAGGTCGTCATCTTCCTACTTGGAATTTCGCAAGCATCTTAAGACCTTCTTGTTCTCCAGATCTGTAGCTGTATAGCCCTGTTCCCCGCATCCACTGGTCTTCTGCTATTTAGCGCCATGAAACCGATTCTGGTATAAGAGCGCTCTATAAATATTTTAAAATTCAAAATTCAAATTCACCAACACTCACAGTAAGACAGTGAAAACGCCACAAATGAACTCCACAACAGTTTAGAAAAATAAATTATCTTTATCTAAAGTACACAATACCAAAACGACAAAAATCCAACATACACAGTTCAAGAATAGGAATTTAAAAGAGTTCTAGGGTTTGCGTTAAAATAATCCACAGTTGCTTCACGTTTGGCCCAAAGTACCTGTATATGCGAGACCCTGGGGAAGCGATGCGACAACCCCCGCTGGACGCAGCGGGGGTGTTGCGACGAATCCGCTCTGTATGGAGAGGGATGCGATACCTTGTATGGATTCCGGTGCGCAGGTTCGGTAGGAAGCGTCTCGCACAGGCATGATGCAATGATCTCCGGGGCGGCGGCGATGCGCAGTGTCCGTCTTCTCCTCTGGCGGCCCCTCAATGCGATGGCTCTGCGACTATGTTTGCAGTGACGTGATGCGGTCTGCAAGCAAGGGGTGCAGAGATTTCACCCAGTGACGACAGGCGCTGCGACGATCTCGATCCTCGCAGCGCCAGGAATTTCCTCCCACTGTCGGAGATGGGCTCAGCAAGCGAGTGATGCTTGAAAATTGCAGATTGTCTTTGTTTATCCTTGTCCAGCTTCCCAAACAGCAGGCCACATCTTCCAGAGGCCCCATAGTCTGATTCAGCACTCCAGAAAGGGCAGAACTATCTCAACAAAGTTCAGGGGGGAATCTTGGGGTGAAGTCCTTTTGTTCCTGGGACTTCTTAACAGGAGGCCAGCTCTCTTTAGGCCCTTGGAGACCTTTTCACATATTACAGCAGAACTTGAGGTATTTTCTAGTTATAGTCGATCAGTAGTCCAGGTGGGTTGAAGTTGAACCTATTATGTTTCCTACAACCAAAAGTGTGATTAGTTGTCTCAACAAAAGTTTAATGAGAGAAGGTTTCCTGGAGGAAATTCTTACTGATAATGATGTCCAATTTATTTCTGAAGAAATCAATCAATTTCTGCATACATGTTGTATCAAACACATTAGAACACCATGGTACCATGCACAAAGTAATGGAAAGTAGAGTGCTTTAACAAAGTAGTTGTGCAATGTTTCAGGAGCTCATAGGAGTGGTACATGTGTGCTTCAAGCTGTGAGAGATCTGGTGTGGTCATATCATACTACACCTCATGTAGCCACTTCTAAGAGTCCCTTTGAACTCATGAGCTGGAGGAAAGCTTCTATGGAACTGTGCCCATTTTGGATGGCCAAAATGTTTCTCGATGGATGTAATCTGAAGGAGGTGTGGGAAACAGCAAACAGAAAATCCAATGATTTCAACATAAAGAAAACTGTATCTAAAGGTTCTACTGAAAATACCAGATTGAAAATTGAGGATTGGGTGCAAATTAAAAATCCAGTGTTTGGTAAGAAAAGGTTTATCCAAATTCCATGGATCACAAAAAATATGTGAAATTCGCAAGAATGCTGTAAAATTGTCTAATGGAGGTTGGTGGAGCACTTCTCGAGTAGCGTTGGACCACAGCATACATTTTAGGGGTTCAACTAGATCTGGTTCTAGAGAAGGTCACAACAGTGGAAAGATGGTGGCAAACAGAAAAGGCACATGTTTGTTTTACACCTAAAAAACTACATGATTTGGTCACATGTGTTAATCATCAAAAGTGAGTTGCTGTTTCCAAATTGTTAGCTTTAGTGTTTTCTTCTTGATTTTGTTTGTTTTTCTTTCTCTCTCTTGTTCTCTTCTGTTTGCCCTTCTTTCTAGGTTGTTCTTGTTTAGGCATTTTGTATTGTTACTTTATCTGAAAGGCGGGAGGTGTGGTAATGTTATTGCAATAGGTATCTGCTGGAGTATGGAATGCTGTCTCATCTGGAACTGTATGAGATAGGAGTGTTTCATTCTACTCACACTGACAGTTGCCTGCTGGGCCACCCCTTGAAAGGACTCTACTTTGTGTCTCAGTCTCTGTAATAAACTTCTTCATCAAACCATCTCAAGATCGTGTTGAGCACCTGCACACTAAAGTATTTGCGAAAAGAAGAACAATTTAGGTGGTATTTGAGAAGTTGGCCAATTAGGATACCAGAGACTGAAATATTAGAAACAGGTGATACTATGTTTGCAGTAGACGATATGTGAATGTTTTCCTATTGTCCCTTTGTGTTACAATCCCCCAGTCTATGTTTTCAAAAACAGGTATGTAATATAATATGAAATAAGTTACCCCCTGTTCCTATGTTGACATAAAAATACATTTCTGTTTTGTGTTTTGCAGACTGTGGCTCTTGATGGAACACTGTTTTCAAAATCAGGAGTAATATCTGGAGGGTCAAGCGATTTACGTTTCAAAGCTAGGCTTTGGGATGAAAAAGAGCTAAAAGAGATGAAAACAAGTCGAGATCAATTGCTAAATGAACTAAGGGTGAGTGAATTAAGGATGACAAAAAGGTGTTTTCCTCAGTTACGTAAGCGCCCAGATTTCTCTCTGTTAACTAGTGTTTATGCATTTCCCAGCCTGATTGAATGACATCTATCCAAATATGAGACTAAAGCATAGTTGCTGTTTCCTTCCTAGATATCAGGAGTGCTCCAATACTAATTCTCCATCAGGGATCTTCAGTGTGGTTCATAACCATTATCATATTTGTTGAGCTCAACCATGATGCCAAAACATTTTTGAAAGTAAATTTTAAATCGTATATAAGAATACAAATGATAAATTCTTTAGTCCGAGACAGTGCTAATATTTTCAGAGCTAATAAAAGTCATATACAGAGACTGACAAAATGCCTTCCCCTCCCCCATTGGTTGTTTGATGGTCTCTTTCCACATAGATCCTCAGCCCTTTATCAGTCATTGATTAATTCTAACTGCATTATAAATGGGGCTCTGGTAAAATGCATAGTCATTGAATATTCCATGTGTTGTTCATTTGTTGAAATACATTGAGACTCTTGAAGCAAATGACCTTGGCTCTCATGTCTTATATAAGAATGTAGGTTATTAGTGGCGAGAGGTCGAAGCCCCACTTGTAGGAAGCTGGCTTTCTATATGTTATGTTATGTTATGTTATGTTATGTTTTTGTATAGCGCAAATCACCACTGGTCTCTAAGCGCTTTCACAGAAAAAGTACACAACATGCTGCAACCGGAGAGTCTTCCGCCATCAAAACAGACAATTAGGGTGTTTACGTTATCTTTTTAAACAGGTAGGTCTTTAACTTCTTTCTGAAAGAAAGTAACACTGAGTCCCCTTGCAAGGTTGCAGGTAGCTCGTTCCAGACTTGCGGAAGGAGTACCGACAAAGCTCTGCCACCCTTAGATTTAAGATTAAATCGAGGTTGAGTTAGTTTACAAGCTTTGCCAGAGCGCAGAGCTCTGCCCAGGGTGTACTTCCTCAGACGATCTTTAATGTAGTTAGGGACTTCTCCATAGATGGCTTTATGGGCTATACAAAGACATTTAAACTTCACTCTGTATTCAATAAGCAGCCAGTGCAGCTTCAAAAGAAGAGGCATCGCACGAGTTCTCCTTGGAAGGGAAAAGACCAGCCTGGCCGCATCATTCTGCACTACCTGCAGTTTCCTCAGAAGTTTCCGCGGGAGACCTAGATAAAGGGCATTGCCATAGTCCAGCCGAGAGATAACTGTGGCGGACACAATAGATTGCAATGTGGGGACAGAAAGGATGGGCACCAATTTCCGGAGTTGCCTGAGCAGGCCAATACAGGAGCCTACCACCGCAGAGACTTGAGGGGCCATAGATAGGTCTGCGTCAATTTTTGATCCTAAGCTTTTGACCACTCTTCCTGGAGTTGACACTTCCTCTGATTCTGGGGGCCAAAAAAGCTCGCACCAGGGGCTTTCATGTTTAGTGATGACCAACACCTCCTTTTTCTCTGCGTTAACTTTCAGAAGATTGTTTGTCATCCAATTAACCGGGAATCTAAGCAGATTCTTTACAGAGGCTTGTGCCTGGCTGGTGTTCTCGAGCTAGACTAACAGTTGAGTGTCGTCCGCATAGTTTAAAACTTGGCAGTTCCTGTGCGTAAGTTCCTCCACTATAGGTTGCAGATAGATATTGAATAGCAGAGGGGACAATGCAGACCCCTGGGGAACGCCACAGGTCACAGCATTAGTGCCGGATAGTTTGTCTCCCAATTGCACTCTCTGAGTGCGGCCAGTAAGGAAGTATTTGAGCAATTTGAGTGCTTGCCCTGTTATTCCTAGTTTCGAGATATGGTTCAGCAGGATGGCATGGCTAACCGTATCGAAAGCTTCTGACAAATCCAGGAGAATCAGGGCACACAGCTGTTTATTATCAGCCCTGATTCTCAGATCGTCAACAACCGTGGCCATCACCAGCTCCGTGCTATGCTGTGACCGGAAGCCTGCCTGTCTAGGGTGGAGTAGACCATGTTCCTCCAAGTAGCAGGCCAGAGTATTCAAGACCTGCTTTTCCAAGATCTTTCCTATAAACGGGAGTTGGGAAATGGGCCTTTAGTTTTTTAAAGCCTTAATATCCGCTCCTGCTTTTTTCAGGAGGGGGAAAACCCTGGCTTCCTTCAGATTTGCTGGCAGGTAACCTGAGTCCAGTGACTCATTCAATAGACTTAGCAGCTGCCTTTCCAAACGAGGCAAGGCCATATGGAATATTCTCGGAGAGTAGAGGTCCACACTCGATCCTGATTTAATTTGGTGCGCAATTGCTGCCAAACTCCCCTCATCCAAACGTGGAATACTGGTCAGATTCCAAGCCAACTCCTGGGGATTAGGTAGATCTAGGGGGATAAGGTCGATCGGAGTTCCTGTGATATCCATAATGATATACTGCACTTTCTGAAGAAAGAACTTCTGGAAGGTGTCACAGTCCGGACGATCATTTATTGGGACTTTACCTTCCAGCTGCGTTAGTTCCCTCAGGATAGAAAAAATCTCCCTTTGCTAATTCCCCGCACGGCCAATTCTGTCCTCATAAAAGGCTGCCTTCCTCAACAGTATATCAGCCTTATATTTCGACAGAAGTTCCTTATAAATTTCAGACTCTGTCCGGCTATAATTGAGTCTCTACCTTCTCACTGCTTGACGCGAGTCTCCACCTTCTCTCTGCTTGACGCAGAGCTTGTTTTTTCTCTCTTAGCGAGACATCAAACCAAGGGGCTCCCTTTCCTTTTACTCTGGTCCTCTCTGTTCGTTCAGGGGCAAGAGTGTCAAGAGCAGCCCGAAACCAAGACATTAGTGCTGTAATTTGAGGGTCTAGGTTTCCCTCACTCCTCTCTGGGGATAGAATAGAGAGAAGCGTGGAGAGCAAGGATTCAGCTTCCACCTTCTTCCAGGCTCGAACCTTCCTCCAGAGAGGGTCAGATGATACAGGTGAAGAATCACACGGAACCCAGCATTTAATCAAAGAGTGGTCTGACCACACACAAGGACTGACATTGATTATCTCAGCCAGAGGCATAGAAGACCAGATCAGGTCCAGAGTGTGGCCCTTGACATGGGTGGGGCCTGTAACCAGTTGTATGAGGTTGATCGAGGACAGGTTGATTTCAAACCCTGCCTCTGTAGAGTCTCTGGGTAACTTATCCCAGTGATAGTTAAAGTCCCCTACCACCAGGAGAGACTTGTATCTTGATCTCATGTCTGTTAAAAACTCCAAAAAGGCTTCATTGAAGTCTGTGGAGCTTTTTGGTGGGCGGTATACTACTAACAGCATGATGCAGGGGGATTTCAGGGACATTTTTATACCCAGTAGCTCTGCACTATCACAGTTTTCGGAGACAATATGTGTCACCTTAAGAGTTTTTTTTAAATAATATTGCAACTCCCCCCGCTCTACACTCTTTGGGGCGGTTATACCACATTGCGTCATATTCTAACGGTAATGTGGCCAGAACGTCCGGGGTAGATGATGCCCCCAGCCAGGTTTCAGTGTGGGCTAGAATGTCAATATCACAGTCAAGAAGGAGAGAGAACACTTCCAGATGGTGATTTTGCAAAGATCGTGTGTTTAGCACAGCAACTTTTAGCCCCTGGATCGTGTGAGAATGGAGCTGTATCTTCGGTAATAAGGGTTCATTCACTCCCTGCAATATTGACTCTTCTTGTAGCCTGGGCAATGTAATGCTATCTAGCACCTCATCCCCAGTTCTAAGGGCCAGAGGGTCTCACCAGAATAAATATAGAGTTGAGAAGGGGTCCCGGCCCCCGGGCCCGTCATGGCGCAGACGGGCTTGCCTCTGGCGCGCTGCCGGCGCGCCAGCAGCGCGCTTGCATTCTGGGTCCTTAAATTGTGTTTGGCAGGAGTCCCTACAACACTAGTGCGCTACCCAAGATGGCGTCTTGGGAGCATCTCGGAGCCCCTGGTTCTCTTCCAGGGGATCCTCATCAATAGTCATAAGCATTAGAATATTCCCGCCCATGCGCGGGACCCCGGAAACAATATATTATATGTGCCCCACATATACATATACATATATATATAAATATATATATATAAAAATAAGCAATTGCAGCCAAATAAAACAGTAGAGCTGGAATATGCTGTGAAGAATTTCCACCATACATGTGTATTAGCATTAGAAACATGATAAACAACACAAATGCTTGTTTAGAAACTGTTTTAATGCTTAGAAAACAGCAGAAATTCTTATAAGACACTGTAAGCATATACAGCTCCCAGGCTGCATTGCAAATACCCAGTCTAAAAAGACTGAAAAGCTAACCCTGTGGCTGCATGTACCAAAACTGACGCTGTGCCTTTAAGGCACCTCTGCCCCTAGCTTCCCATCATGCCTCAGGGGTTACAGTTAGGTCAGTTGTTCTTTCCGGCTCCTTCAGGAAGGACCCTGGATACACAGCTCCACAGTTTTTCTGCCTTTTTCAGTCAGAAAAGCTTCTAAAGAACATTTTTTTGATTTACTTTGACTTTTTACATCAGGGTCAAGTAAATAACTGCTTAGCAGTCGAATTTTTGTGAGGTTTTTCCTGTCAGGATGCCTTCATTATTCGATGATTGCCCTTCTTGTGGCCACAAGAAGGCAAAAACGGACTCTCATGAGGTCTGTATTTTATGCTTGCCAGAAGATCATGATCCAAAGGACTGTTCTCATTGTCAAAACCTGTCTGACAGAACTTTAAAAGACAGGGAGAGGAACAGGCTCTATGGTTTGGCCCAAAGATCCATGAGGGGAAGATCTACAGAGAGGAAGAGTTCAAAGAGACCCAGAACTCCCTCCAAAGGCAAGTCAGAGCGTCCATCGACCTCAGCGCCGGGCTCGGCGCTGAAAAAACAACATCTGATGGAAAAATCGAAAGATAAAGCTCCGTCGACGTCGGGACCGGCGTCGACGAGGAAATCGTCGTCGAAAAGAAAATCACCGACGACGAAGAAAGCTCCGCCGTCGTCAACTAGGCGACGATCGGCGTCGAGAGAAGCCACGAGATCTCCGTCGACGAGAAGATCGACGTCAAGACGTAAGTCAACTCCGCCGCCGTCAACCAGGCGACGGTCGGCGTCGAGAGACAGAATACACTCGCCGTCGTCCCAACGTCGACAGGCTTCGAAGAGTGTGACACCTCCGCCGAAGTCTCCACGGAGGCGCTCGGCGTCGAGGAGCAAGAGCCCCCTCGGACGATCGTCGTCGAGGAAGGGATCATCGTCGAAGACGTGTCGGCGCTCGACGTCGAGGATGTCCGATCCTCCGCCGTCGCCACATGCCAGGTCGACATCAAGGGCTTCGTCGACGACAGGACGTCGAAGGCCATCTCCGTCGCCGACAGACCAACGTCGGCCGACGTCGAGACCTCCGTCGACGGCAGGGCAACGCCGTTCGACGTCGAGACCTCCGTCGACGGCAGGGCAACGCCGCTCGACGTCGAGACCTCCGTCGAAGGCGGGACGACGCTGTTCGACGTCGAGGGAGAAGACACCGTCAGCGGCTCGACATCACAGGTCGACGTCGAGAGAACACGGGTCGTCATCGAGGCGTTCGACGTCGAAGATTATCACTCCGTCGACGCCGCAGAGGCGTCCAACGTCAAGGGAAAGACTTCTAAGACGTCCGCCAACACCGGTGAGACGAAAATCCCCTTCAGTGCCTTCGACTATTTTGGTGACCCAATCGGCTTCTCACCATTCCTCCTCAAGGGCCTCTAGCTCATCGAGGTCCAGTTCCAGGAGTAGAAGTCAGCACGAGGCTCACCCAAATGGTGAGTAATGAGCTTTCAAATTTTTATGGTGCAGGCAATGCGGAACAGTTCGTGTATGGGAGCAGTATCAAACAATTCACAAGCCTGCTATATCGGGCGATCTCCCAAAAATAACTTCTAAAATAGCATAAGTCCCTTAGGACAACTAGTGCAGTTCTAAAACTAACAGTTCACTTCTTTTAAATAATTGGTTGGTCCTTTCTGAACTTTTGTGTACATATATTTTTTTTTATATATATATTTAGATGATAATAGTTTTATGAATCTTTGTCTATTGTGTTCTCTTATGCTGCTATGTTCACGTAATAGGATTGGTGATTTGATTGTTAGTTTTTATTGCCAACATGTGTACATATATGAAATTGGATTTTAGGTTCTTCTTATATTTATTTATTGTAGGTAATGGATTTTAGAAAAAAACTTTTATACTTTGGAATTATTTAATGGTTCTACTAGTTCTCTCGTTTTACTATTGAATTCTTTTAGCAGGAGGGTAAATCCGTTCTGAATACCTTATGAATTGATAGATACAATATAATAATTCAACTGTGATTAATCTAATTTCCCTATGTATATGTGTTTATTGTACAAATTGATGATATTTGATTCTTTGACCTACTTTTTGATTCTTGGTATTTATATGAGCAGACTATTACATATTTCTCTATTTCTGCTGTTACTTATGTTAGACATGCGCATCCGTTTAGAAATTATTTTAATAGAAGTTAGGCTATATAGCAATGCTTCATTATTTTCACACAGGGTGTATTTATTATGAGGATTGCTCTTTCCCAGTATATTTGGTACAGGATGAATTGCATACATTTTCTCCTTTAAAATAGAGCTTGGGCACTTGCCCTGGATTTTTTTTAATTTAAATGTAGGAGATTTCAAATTATAAAATTTTCCATTTGTTAGATATAACGACTATGATAATTTTTTATATTTGATTATGTGAGAACTTGCACTTTCTGATCATGTCTTTTCTCACTGTTTATTTACAATGGGAGGATCTAGAGCAGTCATTATGATATTTAAGGGCGTGGTGTTTTCTGACATGTCATGTGATCAAGGCTGGGGTAACCTAGCCGAAACGCGTCATGTTGTGATGCATGGAATAAATTGCACTTTATAAAACTACCTTTGCTGTGGTCCGTTCCTGTTGGTGTGACAGCGCGGAGGTTGGTGTCTGTGCACGGAGGGACTTGGCTTATATATATATATTGGTTGTTTTTGTTTTGATACCCCCTGGATTGATGGAATAAAAGAAACACTTTCACTATAACAAGCGAACAATTCCAATTCTTTGCGACTCCACGCCTCCCCGAGATCAGGGAACTTTGTTGAAATTGTGAGCAGTTGGGCTCAACTGCAGGAGTAACGCGTCCAGAAAGCAAGCAGCGCCTAACGGGAGAGGAAGGGAGGCAGATGGTAAATATATATATATCTATTACCTACTGGCGGTCGCCAGTAGGTATATATAGTTAGGATTTTTTCTCTATGGGATTTTTGAAAATTCTATGTCTAATAACTTTGGCGTTTGTGGACGGAATTGGGTGAAATTTTCAGGAAAATGGAACATTTTGTTTCTGAGCAGCGCCTGACAATTTGCGGGGGTTTCATCAAGGGGGGGCCGAGAAAAAAGGGGGGTCCCAAAACGCGTTTTTCCCATGTTAATTTCCATAGGGCGGTTGGCCTCACTTTTAGCTCGAACGGCTGAATGGATTTGCACGAAACTTGGCAAAATTGTAGGGACTGTTAGCCCGATGTGCCTTTGCTAGGTCTCAATATATGTGCTCCAGTGGAGTTTGAGTAATTTAGGTTCAAAAAAAGATATATATCTGGGCGGAGCCTAACCACACATCTGATCTGATTGGCTGTCAGCACTTCATCCAAGAAGTGTTGGCAGCCATCTTGGGACCAATATACATGATAGCACCTCATTAAAAAGCATTGAAGTTAATAGAGGGTTTTAGGACTTTAGTTACATTATAAATCATTTGTTGATGGTACCATACTCGTTTTAGGAATTGTGGTGGGTTCTAAGGTGATTTTACCATGTGAAAAAACCTTCTGCTGTGATATCATGAATATTGTTTGAAAGAAAACTAATATCTCATGATTTTCCCACAGTGGTTTGGAAGGGGATCTATAAGCTAAACTGAAAGCATATTTTCTGTAAATTCACATTATCTTTCTCAGTCATGTGAAAATGAAGTCTGACATTCTCAGTAAAACATGTACATCCAACAAGGACAGAGACTGTCAGTTGATTCCTTTGTGTTCTACTGCAGCCTCCTAGAGTGTTCTAAAGAACAACTAGAGCGCTAACAGTCCTACTTATTACAAAGGTATGGCACACCTGAAGCCATCTTGATTGGAATAAAGTGGTAACTCTTAAAACATTTAATTTAAAAAGAAACAACATGAGGGGGTATATTTTGCCATAGAAAGTATGATTAGTGCTGCAGAATGAAAAATTAGGGCACATTTTGAGTGACTTCTCAAATCCTTTTCTATTTCATTAAAACATTCTGACATGCAGTCTCCCAAAATGGCCACCAGGGACAAAAGAGCCCAAATGTAGCCCAAATATCACCCAGATGTAGCCCAAGTATAGCCCAATTACAGAATGTCCCAGAGTGTTCTAAAGAACAACTAGAGCGCTAACAGTCCTACTTATTACAAAGGTATGGCACACCTGAAGCCATCTTGATTGGAATAAAGTGGTAACTCTTAAAACATTTAATTTAAAAAGAAACAACATGAGGGGGTATATTTTGCCATAGAAAGTATGATTAGTGCTGCAGAATGAAAAATTAGGGCACATTTTGAGTGACTTCTCAAATCCTTTTCTATTTCATTAAAACATTCTGACATGCAGTCTCCCAAACTGGCCACCAGAGACAAAAGAGCCCAAATGTAGCCCAAATATCACCCAGATGTAGCCCAAGTATAGCCCAATGACAGAATGTCCCAGAGTGTTCTAAAGAACAACTAGAGCGCTAACAGTCCTACTTATTACAAAGGTATAGCACACCTGGAGCCATCGTGATGGGAATAAAGTGGTAACTCTTAAAACATTTAATTTAAAAAGGAACAAAATGAGGGGGTATATCATGCAATAGAAGGTATTCTTAGTGCTGCAGAAAGAAAAATTAGGGCACATTTTGAGTGACTTTTCAAATCCTCTTCTATTTCATTAAATAATTCTTACATGCAGTCTCCCAAAATGGCCACCAGAGACAAAAGAGCCCAAATGTAGCCCAAATATCACCCAGATGTAGCCCAAGTATAGCCCAATGACAGAATATCCAAGAGTGTTCTAAAGAACAACTAGAGCGCTAACAGTCCTACTTATTACAAAGGTATGGCACACCTGAAGCCATCTTGATTGGAATAAAGTGGTAACTCTTAAAACATTTAATTTAAAAAGGAACAAAATGAGGGGGTATATTTTGCCATATGAATTATGATTAGTGCTGCAGAAAGAAAAATTAGTGCAAATTTTGAGTGACTTCTCAAACCCTCTTCAATTTCATTAAAGAAGTCTGACATACAGTCTCCCAAGATGGCCACCAGAGACAAAAGAGCCTAAATGTAGCCCAAATATCACCCAGATGTACCCCAAGTATAGCCCAATGACAGAATGTCCCAGAGTGTTCTAAAGAACAACTAGAGCGCTAACAGTCTTACTTATGACAAAAGTATGGCACACCAGAAGCCATCTTGATTGGAATGAAGTGGTAAGTCTGAAAACACTCAATTTAAAAAGGAACAACATGAGGGGGTTAATTTTGCCATAGAAAGTATGATTAGTGCTTCAGAAAGAAAAATTAGGGATCATTTTGAGTGACTTCTCAAATCCTCTTCTATTTCATTAAAAAAAATTCTGACATGCAGACTGAAACATGCACTTTGAAAAACCAGCAGCAGACGTCCCTGGTGAGCAGTAGCTTTACTACAGTGATCTAATGTGCAACTAGAGTGCTAACATTCAGAATTTATGGCAAATGTGTGACACATCTGAATGCCTTCTTGATGGAACCAAAGTAAACAAGCATTGAAAATGCAATAGATCTCGCCCTCGTTTAAGTTAAAGCCATTCTGTTTGTAATGAGGTGGCTTTTTAGCTTTGCTTTTATTAGTGTTTTTTTCAACTTTCATGTAAATAACATGCATCTGTATGCATATAAGTATATGTATGCATGCATTTATGTTTGTATTTATATAGGTATACAGATGATATATGTTTATATATGTATGTATATATATATATTCACTGAAAAAACCATAGGCTATAGACCATATATAGTTAGGAATTAGCATTTACAAAACCTTGAAAATTCACTGAAAAAACCATAGGTTATAGACCATATATAGTTAGGAATTAGCATTTACAAAACCTTGAAAATTCACTAAAAAAACCATAGGTTATAGACCATATATAGTTAGGAATTCGCATTTACAAACCCTTATTTTACTCACACAAAACCATTGAAATTCCATATATAGTTAGTTGCACTAACTATATATCGCGCACCCGCAATCCACTGCTGATGATGTCACATATTACATCATTCATGACATGGTCAGTGACATCACTGATGACATCACTGATGACATCTCAAATGACATCACTGATGACATCACTGATGACAACATCCAGTGACTGTATGTTTCTGTAAAGTTAAAATATGTCTTACATCTTGAAGAATGAGTGGATGTATAAGTGTCTGGATGAAGGATTTAGTAGGTGCATGACTGACTATGAGTGAGTGATTAAATGTGTCTCACTGAGTGCATGGGTTAGTGACTAAACTGTCTTAATTTGTGCATCATTATGTCTGTTGTTCTGTAAACTGTTGCATGTGTTGATAAGTAGCTATATGAGTAACTATATGGGTTATTGATTGGTTGCCCAAGTATTTGTATGGGAGACTGAGTGTGTGTGTGGGTGGCTGGGAGGTGTATGACTCTGTGCATAGATGTGTGAGCAGTTGATTCACTAGATGTATGGTTTCAAAAGTGCATGTGGAAACAGCTGTATGGGCGGTTGACTGTGTGCATGAGTGTATTGGTGAGTGAATGGATATCTCAGTGCTACATGTCAAAGTAAGTACATATGTAAAACACAGTACATGTGAGAGTTGACATATATAAATAACTGTGCATAAGAGCCAGTGAATGTGTGAGTGGCTGTATGGATCATTGTGAACTTGTATCAGGGATTGTATAAGAGAGTAAATATGTGTTAGTATATGTTTGAATAAGTAAAGTTTGTATAACTGTATAGTTGAGGAAATGGAGGTGTGATTGATTCTTTGCATGACTGACTAGGTGTGTGAGTAACTCCATGGATGAGTGACAGTCTGTGAGTGTCTGTTTACACTGATTGTATCTAAGGTTATATTAGAGTCTGAAGAGGTTCATCGTATTATCACATGAATGATATCATCAGTGATGTGATCAGTAATGTCAAATGAGATGTCATCAGTGATGTCATTTGAGATGTCATCAGTGATGTCATTTGAGATGTCATCAGTGATGTCATCAGTGATGTCACTGACCATGTCATGAATGATGTAATATGTGACATCATCAGCAGTGGATTGCGGGTGCGCGATATATAGTTAGTGCAACTAACTATATATGGAATTTCAATGGTTTTGTGTGAGTAAAATAAGGTTTTGTAAATGCGAATTCCTAACTATATATGGTCTACAACCTATGGTTTTTTCAGTGATATATATATATATATATATATATATATATATATATACACACACACACACACACACACACACACACACACACACACACACACACACACACAAATGCAGCCTTCCATATCCTAGAGCTGACTAATGCTGTAAGGACTCCCCTGTATATCATAAGTAATACATTAAAAACCAGGTAAAAAACAACAGCAAAGCATGTTTGATACTGTTTTAATGCTTAGCACTTAGCACAATCCCTTAGATAGGACAGAAAGCATTAACAGCTCACAGGCTGCATTGCAGAAAACATACCCCAAAAAGGCTGAGAAGCTAACTCATAGCAACATAGCAATAAACTGGTACTGTGCCTTTAAGGCAGCTATGACCTACAGCTTCCCATCATGCCTCAGGGTTGACAGTTAGATCAGTTGTTCTTTCCGGATCCTTCAGGAAGGACCCTGGTTACACAGCTCCACTTATTTCTGATGTTTGTCAGAAATAAACTTCATTTTTCTGAGAAATTGTGCCTTACTTCCACGTCTTACAACTTTTGAAGTAAGGTTCTGTCTGTTTTTTACATGATTTGGCATTTTTTCCACTCAATATGCATTCTCTTTTTGACCCCTGCCCTTCTTGTGGGAAAAAGACTCTCATGTAGTCTGCATACTTTGCCAACCTAAGGACCATGTTGCCAAGACTTGCCCTCATTGCCAGTCTTTATCTGAGAGGACTCTGATAAACAGAGAAAGAACTCATTTTTTTGGACTGGCAGAAAAAGAGAAAACTTCTTCCAGAGGCAGGTCACCGGTGAGGAAGGGCTCCAAAATGGCTAGATCTCCTTCTAGGAGCAATATTCATCACTCTTTCTCTTCAGCGTCGGGCTCGGCGCTGAAAAAACTACCACCGGTAGATCATATGTCCAAGAGAAGACCCTCAACGGCGGACTTGCCGTTGAGAGAACACCGATATTCAGGTACATCAATACTTTCACTGTCGGCGTCGAAGAATTGTGAACCTCCGCCGTCGTCAACCCGGCGACGATCGGTGTCGAGGAGCAGAAGTCCCCCGCCATAGTCAACTCGGCGACGATCGGCGTCGAGGAGCAGAAGTCCTCCGCCATCTACAACCCGGCGATGATTGGCGTGGAGGACCAGGAGCCCTCCGCCGTCGTCATCTGGGCGACGATCGGCGTAGAGGATCAGAAGCCCTTGGCCGTCGTCAACCAGGCGATGATCAGCGTCGAGGAGCAGAAGTCCTCCGCCGTCATCTCAGCGTTTGACGTCAAAGGTTAATGCGGCTTGGAAGAGTCCACAGCCGTCGTAAACTCAGCAACGAGGATCATAAGCCCTCCACAGTCGTCATCTCGACAACGATTGGCTTTGAGGATCAGAAGCCCTCTGCCGTCGTCAACCTGGCGACGATTGGCGTCGAAGAGCAGAAGTCCTCCGCCGCCGCTGGCTCGACGACGTTCGCCGTCAAGACACGGAGATACTCCGATGTTGTCTGAGAGACAATCGACGTCGAGCTACAGAGAATCGACGTTGAGACCGGTTCCAACACCTGACCGGGAATCGAGAAGGAGATCAAGGTCGGCGTCGAATAAGGCTCCGTCAGAGCAGGTCCTACGCTCGACGTCAAGGCCCTCATTAGTCAGGCCTAGAGAGGGTTCAGTGGTTTTAGTGACGGAATCAGCATCACAGCACTCATCCTCTCACTCCTCGAGACGCCCTTCACCAGAACATTCACCGTCTGCATGCCCAGAGCAACATGCAGAAAGGTTGGGACAAAGATCACCTTCACATCACAGGGGGGCCTCCCCTTCTGTTCACCTATCTCCGAGATGGCTCCTTCCCCTCCATCACTAGAGCAAACATCCTACAGGAGCATCATGAAGAGAAGAGAAATACACCAGCCCTCTCCACAAATCACCTCTACAACGATTAGTGCAAGAGGTGGATAGATCACCTTCAGCCAGACGTAGGGACCGTTCTGGCAGATCGTGAGAGCGCAGACCATCCAGTTACCATCATAAAAGGAGAAGGTCTATCCGAATGGTGGAGGAAGACTAATCTTCCTCCACCATTCGGATAGCCCTCTATCAAGAGTATCTCCGATAGACGATATAAATACATACCATGATGTGCTTCAAAGAGGAGTTAAAAAACTGAACATTGAGATGTCAACTCCTCAGGTTGCAACAACGGTTATTTTTGAGACGTTACATCAAAGATCTGTGTCACAACCGTTGCTACCTCTGGTTCCTGGTCTTCTGGAACAAGTAATGGACATTTTCCTAACTCCGTCCACAGTTAAAGCTACACCAGCTAGAAATCAGAAGAAATTCAAGCCGGCAAGAATAGACCCTGTATTCTTGAATTCAGATCCGCCTGCGGACTCTGTTATCATCACAGCGGCAAGAAAAACGCACACAGTTGCGGCGTCTTCGTCAGTCCCTCCGGCTAAAGAAAGTAGGTCCCAGGACTCTTGGGGACGGAAAGTTTGTGGTCTGCAGCATCATCGCTGAAGGTATCTAGCGCAGCAGCTGTATTAGGCCGCTATGACAGGGCCTATGGGACTCCTTGGAACGTTTCAAGGAGAAGCTTCCTAAAGAAGATCAAAAGGATTTCGAGGAGGTCATCACAGAGGGATGCCTTGTGGCCAACCAGATGATTAGCACGGCAGCAGGTGGTGCTACTCTGTCAGCACATTCGTATGCACATGGGATTTGCGCTAGGCGGTTGGCCTGGTTAAGACTGATTAAGAATGACCGCTCTTAATCCAGATGCACAACAGAGAATTCTTTACCTTCCCTTTTCTGGCTCCTCCCTGTTTGGCGCCTACACCGATGTGGAGATGGCTAGGATGAAAGCTGAACTAGACACTCTCAAGGCGGTGGGTTTAGAAAAGAAGAAGGAATTCAAACGGAGCTACAGACCCAACCAGCGCAAGGGCTACCAAAAGAGGGTTCAAACCCCTCAATGGTCCCAAAACAAAAACCAAGGCAAATCACAGTTTCAAGTCCCTAAGTCGAACAGAGGTATAAGAGATCACCAGCAGCAATCCTCTAACACATCCAGATCAGCAGGAAAGCAATTAGCAGGAGCTTCCTCTGGCACCGTTGCCCACTCCAGTGGGAGGAAGTGTATCACATCATCTGGAAGAGTCCTGCAACATAACAAAAGATCGTTTGTTGCTCAGTATACTACGCAATGGATATGTATTACGTTTTTGTGTCCCTCCAAAAGACATTCCTCCGAAAAGATCTCCTCCTCACCATCTAAAGCTACTTCAGCAGGAGGTGATAACCCTTCTACGAAAAAAGGCCATAGAAGAGGTTCCCCCCCGCTCAGCGAGGGAAGGGAGTTTATTTCAGGTACTTTCTGTGCCAAAACGAGATCAGAAGCACAAATTCAGACCTATCCTGGACCTTCGAATGATGAACAAGCTCATCTTGAAGGAAAAGTTTTGCATGTTGGCGCTTCATCAAATATGTCCACATCTGCAAGCAGGAGATTGGATGTGTTTGATGGACCTCCAAGACGCGTACTTCCATATACCTATAGTACCACATCATCGCAAATTCCTGTGATTCGTAGTTGGCGGCAAGCATTATCAATTCAAGGTCTTGCCCTTCGAGCTGAAATCTGCCCCAAGAGCCTTTACCAAGTGCATGGCAGTGGTGGCTGCGGCTCTGCACAGAAGGGGTCTGTATGTTTACCCTTACTTGGACGATTAGCTCCTGAAAGAGCCATCTCCTCAGAAAGTAAGGAACGACTTTCAAGCCTGTCTGATTCTGCTCCGCATGCTGGGTCTTCATGTGAACATGGAAAAATCAGTTTATCGGCCTTCTCAGATGATCAATTATTTGGGCTCCACTCTGGATTCAAATATAGGAAGAGCGGTTCTTTCGGAGGAGAGACTTTCTTCGATGCAACAGAAGTGCAAGACTCTTAGCCAGACAGATCATCCAACGGTCCGGCAAGTGGCATCTCTGCTAGGATCAATGGCCTCTTGCATATTTCTCATTACCAACGCCAGACTGAGAATGAGGCCTTTACAGGAGGATCTGGAGGACAAGTGGAACCAAGCATCGGGCTGTTGGGAAGACAGTATTGTGCTCTCTCAAGCAGCAAAGTCGTCCATTGTATGGTGGACTTGACCGAAGAACCTCTTGGTGGGAGTCCTCTTACATCAACTAATTACGACACAATCCTTGACAACGGACGCATCTCTGAAAGGATGGGGGGCACACATGGATTGCCAACAGATGCAGCGCCGGTGGTCCATCAAGCAGCAGTCCTATCATATAAACATGTAGGATCTGCGAGCAGTCCACCTAGCTCTGAAAGCTTTTCAGCCCTCAATCAAGTCCAACTCGATTCTAATCCAAACAGACAACACGACCTCCATGTATTACCTCAACAAACAGGGTGGTACGCGTTCTCGCACTCTCCCCCTGGAAGATCAAGCGATTTGGCACTGGCTCGGCCCGAGGCCTCTCCATCACAGCAGTGCTTCCTCCAGGGGAGCAAAACATGCCAGCAGACGCACTCAGTCGGCACTTCGAAGATCAGCCAGACTGGATGCTAAACTACGAGGTGATGGTGGAAATTTTCCATCAATGGGGTCAACTTTCCATAGATTTGTTCGCAGATGACCAAAACAAAAAATGCCACGCCTACGCATCCAGGTTCCACCGTCCAGGGACGAGGGGGAATGCACTTTTGAAGGATTGGTCCGGAATATTTGCGTACGCCTTTCCTCCCCTGCCTCTGATCCCAAAGGTGGTGTCCAAGCTCATACGATCCAGTGTGACAATGATCTTGATAGCTTCGGATTGGCCGCGTCAGTGGTGGTACCCGGACCTGTTGCAGTTGTTGGTACTCTGTGTAACAACAAAAAAGAGAGTAAGGGATTTTATTCACCAGATGTGAAAAGGAGATTACTCCTATTCCCCTGGGTAGGTATACAATTAACAAAGGAGGAGTATCGCCATAGGGAATCGTAGATTCTTAATGGGATGTATGTTAGAAAAAGGAAAGAATTTATCCTTTTATTAGAAACCCCTCACTCACCAGCCTAGTGGTGACATGCTTCATCATCGGGGTCCACCCTGATGACCGAGTGCCATCAGGGTGTGCTACAACACCTGGAATACAGTGGAGCTGGTTTGTGAGTGTTGAGTGAAAAAAGTGTCTTAAAAATTGTCCTGGTTTGACTCAAAAAATAGATTTTATTCGTAAGTAACTGGACAATGGTAAAAGAAATGTGGAGATACTTTGAGGGTAAGTATGACCAAAAGTATCTCTGTAAGTGGTCTGGTCTACATGTTTCAACCTTAAAATGGAATGTGCCAGGTTTTCTTCAGGACCAAAGGGCAAGAAAATGGACGGTCTACACCCCCGGGGCAGCGGGCATGGCAGTTAGGTTATTAGCCGATGGAGCTCGGACTTTGCATCTGCAGCCGTCTTTCCACATGGCTGCTCTACTAAAGCGCTAATCGCCATCCTTTTCCCTTCCTACCATCCATAGAATACGTTCTAGCTGAGGACTATCCTCCCCCAGCCCCCCGATGCCTTAAGATACCTAATAGGAGTAAGACTGGCTGAATTACCTCTCCATGTTAATCGTGTGTTTGTTTTCTTCGTGTGTTGGTTCATGTGTGTCTTTTAAATACTGGTATATTTGCACATTTTTACACCCCGTCCTCACGCATAATATTGAGAGGATGGATTATCACGCCACTATAGTTTGAATGCACGTGTGTTTAAAATAATCTAGAATTATCCACCACCACACACGCACATATTGATCAGTGTGTTTGATGGACCCCAGTCTCCAAGCATCTACTTAGCTGCACTACATACGGATATACGTACAAGCTAGCCCCCGGGATTTCCAACCGGCTATACAATCATGGGATTGGCGTGTTGCATGTGGACACAAAAGAACCAACACAACGTTACAGGCACGTAATCTAAATATTTACATCCGTCTTTGTGTTTCTTCTTTTTCCCACAGGTCTTTTTTCCACTATCTCGCCCATTTTGGCTGGAGCTTGCGCCACAAGCAAACCTTTTTTGCTCTTTTGGCTACAAGAATTTAGGATTGGGTATGCCTTTTAGGGGTGTAGACCGTCCATTTTCTTGCCCTTTGGTCCTGAAGAAAGCCTGGCATATTCCATTTTAAGGTTGAAACATGTAGACCAGACCACTTACAGAGATACTTTTGGTCATAATTACCCTCAAAGTATCTCCACATTTCTTTTAACATTGTCCAGTTACTTACAAATAAAATTCGGTTGTTGGTACTTCCCCACAAGAGGCTACCTTACAGATCGGACCTGCTGACCAAGATGGACGGGAAGATTCTCCATCCCAGCATTCCCTCACTGAACTTGGCAGCATGGCTCCTGAAGTCCTGCAATATGGACACTTGAATTTATGGCAGGACTGTATGCACATCCTGAAAGAGGCTAAGAGACCTTCCACAAGGGCATCGTACTCTTTTAAGTGGAATAGATTCTTCTTGTGGTGTACACATAATCATTTTAATCCTACTACGGGGCAGAGGAGGTAATTCTTCCTTACCCCCCTGATTTAGCCAAAGCAGGTTTTTTTTATTTTTTTAATTTATTTATTTTTTGGTGCAAGACTTTATTGACAGTTCTTTAGCGTACATTATATCGCCTACAACCCTGGGGCCGGCTGTTACCATAACTTTATATATGAAGACCAGATTACACAGCTATTCAGCCGACAACCAGCGGTCCGGCAGCGTAACTCCACACTTGTGAATCATTTATTCGCAATATTCTCATATATTGAAAAATAAAGTTATAGTCCTGCTTTTGTCTTTTTTATAACACAACTAAACTAATGACTCAGTAGTTAAATGTGTGACCTCATCCAAGGTCCAATTGACCGTTTATTCCTGTTGCAATTTTGGCAACTTACACATTCATCAGACACACTCTTGTCCCGGGTAGGGCATCGTATGAAGAAGTTTGGTTACCTCCTCGCCACCCTCTCCTCCCCAACATCCTCGGCCATCCACCACCTCATGCACTCAGATATCCTCCATCTCATCCCCTGAGCTATCATTCTCTTCTTCTTCCAGGGGCTCACAGAGATCGCCTCTGTATGTGTTCCAAGGCAACCACACTTTATTCCATTTGCGGGGATTCGCTCTCATCTGATATACCGCCCGGTCCGTAATCATAATCGCATCCATATTCCTACACCACTGTAACAGTGTTGGCAGCTCCGCCGCCCCCCACCTCTGCGCTATATCTCTCTTGGCTGTCATTGTGCCTATCGCGACCCACAGTCTACCCTGAAATGTTGAGTCGTTAGGGCCCCATATGTTTAACAGACATAGGTGTGGTTCGGGCGTTAGGGATACTTCCAGTGTCTGCGAGATGGTGCGCATCACCTGCTGCCAGTACCTTACCATGGTGGGGCATTCCCAGAGTGTGTGTAAGAATGTGCCCTCTAGGCCACACCCTCTTAGGCAGTGTGGGTCTGATGCTCTGTGTAGGTTAAACAATGTAGTCCTGGTGTAATATATTCTATGTAAAATTTTCAGCTGCACCAGGCGGAACCTAGCCGAGATGCCGGCTTCACGCGGAGACGCTAGTCCGAGTCTTCCATGTCCCCTATCTCTTCCTCCCATTTTCCACGCAGCTTAACTAGGGGGTCTGGCAGATTATTCAACAGTTTACGATATGTAAGGGACGTGGCGCCCTCCTGCATAAAGTCCGTAAGTAGGCGATCTTCAAGCGGTGAGACCTCTACAGAAAGCGGACAGACCGCAACAATACGTTGCATTTCGCTAGCTTTCATCAAAATTCGTTAAAATGTCACCTACCATACAGTCAAATGCTGCGAGTTAAACGCATTGTATCCAATCCGGAGATTCTGGTTCAACGGATAGATGAAATGAGTTCAAGATTCACATCCAGAGGATACCCAAAGGAAATCACAGAGGAGGCCAAGACCAAAGTTTCCAGAATTCAACGCCAAACAGCTTTAAAAAAGACAACCAGAAAAGAGACCAACCGGATGGTGGTCGTCTCTAAATACTCAACAGTGAGTGGAAGATTTAAAAAAATCATTTTACAACACTGGAGAATTTTGGCATCTGAACCTGACTTTAAAGACATGTTCAAAAACCCTCCGATTTTCGCTTACACCAGAGCTAACAACCTAAAGGAGATCCTCACAAAAGAGACACCCATTTCACCCACCTACAAGGGCACCATACCGTGTCTTAACTGCAACAGTTGCAACAACATTATAAGGGGTAACAAAATCAACCACCCCATGAGAGGAACAGCGATTAATTTGAAAGTCAACGCAACGTGTGATTCGTCCAATCTAATTTACCTCCTCAAGTGCCCATGTGGCAAGACTTACATAGGTAAAACGGAGCGAAAAATCAAAGTCAGATTAAACGAACATAAATCTAACATCCGGACAAAGCAAACCAAATCTAGTGTGGCGGCACACTTCATGGAAAATCAACATACGTGGCACAATTGAAATTTTTGGTCCTCGAGATGATTGAAAAAAAAGAAGGAAGAGACAATAATAAGTTTCTACTACAAAGGGAAACTTCATGGATTTACTTTTTGCAATCGTATAAACCTTTTGGGCTCAACGATCGAATAGAGCTAAGTTGCTTTCTGTAAAGTACCCAGCCGGGTACATAATGGACACATTCATATTGTGCGAGTTCTCTGAGATGTCATTTGCACTTTCAAGTTTACCATCATCTTTTAAGCCCACATTAATGTAACTGATTAGCATCTATTGTCACCTTATTATTCTGTTTAATTTGAATCAATTCTTGTTTTCTATCGGTTTTTTTTCTCTCCCACTTGTCAACTTGTCTACTACACTGTGTCTGCTGCATGCCCTTCATGTTCACTCTACACCGTTCCAACATGGCCCCCATAGCCAACAGCATTAAGTCCTTCGTTAATTTCCATGGTGGCTGATCCCGCGTTACTTTTAAGTTTGTCTATTTCACTCGCGAGCTGACACTTCAGCCCGGCGTGCCTGAGCTACAGCAAGAACTAGGAGACTTCTTTTGTCCCTCCTTGAATATCACATATCGGTAAGCGCATTAATGTAAAACCGACAGCCAACCTTCATTTCACACTGCACTCGCGTTTCGAGTGATTACTTAACCGCCCGTTTTTATTTCTCTCTCCAGCACCGCGTTACAGCTTCACTTACACGTGAGCGCGGATTTTGTTACTTCAGCCTTCTTGTAACGTATGCACTCCTCCGTTAGGTGCATTAATTTCATTCTGACACTGCTTCCTGTCTTCTAGTTGGGTTTACTTTGCCACATGCTCTGGTGATTCATACATCGGTCTTTATTACTTTTCTATAGTTTCTCCACGAATGTTTGCACAAACTTTTTGTTTCGTGTTTTGGAATGTACACGTTTGGTTTTACATTCTTTTTTGGGAATTGCTCTGTTTGAATACGCTATCTTGATAACATTACTATGATGCCAATATAGATCGTTCTTCTTTTTTGCAGTGCTCCTTGAGAAAGGGTTTTGGACCCGAAATGCATCGGAGCAGGAGCAATGATGATTTTGTGATAAACATAGCTAGTTGGATGAAAATAATCCACTGATGAACTTTTGAAATAAGAAATAACTTTAATCGAATAAATTTATAAAATCACATGGAGTCAAACGATTCTTTGAACCAGAGGGAGTGCCCAAATACTGGGATGTGCGCATTTCCAATGTTCACACGTATTTAAGTCTTAAATCTGGCGTAAACGGACGGTTACGCCACCAGTTGGAGCACCTTTAAACTCACATGAATATATTTGTGAAGATTCAATTTCACCTTTCTTATCAACAACGCAGTGCATTGCCTATCCCACTTTTGTGCCTCTGGCAGAGTGGCATTTGGCGAGATTACCGCCATTAGGGCGTGCCTAATCTGTACGTACCTATATGTTTCCGTGGGACCTAGGTTGTATTGTAATTGAAGATGTGAAAACGGGACCACTCCCTCCCTTGTCCACATGTCACCTACCGTCGAAATTCCAATGTTGTCCCATTGCGTGAATCCCTTGGAGTGGCGTAAGTATCCCAGGGCTTTTGTATCCCATAGCGGTGTCAGCTTTGTTATGACTCCTTCCCATTTCAGTCGTACTTGGGCTCTGTGCCATAAGGTTACTGTGTGTTTAGTGGGTCCTATCAATCTGGACGCTATTCCTTTGTGATATAGTGGTGCCAGCAGGCTGTGGGTACCTAACTGGGCTCTGTCCGCACGGTACGCCGGGTCCTCTTGTGAAGCGTGCAGCCATTGATTTATAACCTCAAGCTGTGCTGCCCAATAGTACAATTGTAGATTTGGCAGGGCGATTCCACTGTCGTACCAGCCTCTGTTAAGTTTGACGTGTGCTATACGAGCTGGACGATCTCCCCACAGCAGGCCTGCCAGTGTCCCAGTGACCTTCCGGAAATAACCCGGAGGCACTAAGGTCAGTGTGTTCTCGAGCACATAGAGGAAGCGCGGCAGCGCCATCATTTTAAATAAGGCCGCCCTACCTAGCAGTGTCAATGGAAGGGTTTTCCAGTGCTGCATATCATTCCGCAGTCTGGTTAGCGGGGGTTGTAGATTAGTGTAAAAAAATTCAGTGGCATCATGGGTGACATAGATCCCCAGATACTTAAAGGAGGTTGTCGCCACTGTCAAGGGACATTCTTCAGGCAGGGTCGGTGGGGAGTTATTCAGCCCAAACACGACTGATTTCGTCCAGTTGATAGTATAGCCGGATGGGGTCCCATGTGAGTCACAAACCCCCAACAAGTTGGGGATTCCCCTCACCGGGTCCGTCTGGTAAATCAGCATATCATCGGCATATAGGGAGACTCTATCCTCCCAGGCGTCCGTCCAGCGGATCCCTCTCAGCAGTGGGGATGTCCTAATTTTCACTGCCAGCGGTTCCAGGACCAGCGCGAAGAGCAGTGGAGAGAGGGGGCATCCCTGCCTGGTCCCTCTCGCTAGTGGTATTTCGCGAGAGATATGGCCGTTGGCCACCACTCTGGCCGTCGGGCTCGTGTAGAGCAACCTTACCTAAGAGATACATTTGTCACCAAACCCCATGTGCGCCAGTACCGCGAGGAGGTATTGCCACTCAATAATACACTAAGGGGGGCGTGGGTGGGAAAATATTTAATGACCTAGCATTGTTACAGTCCCTATAACAATATAACAAACAATGTGTAACAATGGGTCAACAGAAAAAATATAATGCAGCTATCTAAATGGCTGTGTGTGAGAGAGGGACACAATCCCTGAATCCCAAGTATTCTTGGTGAAAAATATGTTCCCATCAGATACCCGTCCTGTACCGCCCTACATCACTTGGGATCCTTCACCCGAAGGAAGTGGAAAGAACCACTTAGGATTAGGTAGGTTGTGGCCTAATCAAAGTGTGTAGGAATGTAGAGTGTGTGGGTTTAGACTTTATGAAGGTATCAGGGGGCACAAAGAATTAACAAAAGCAGTGCATGAAGTGCTCAATGTGGCATGTGAAAGTGAAGGAATTAATATTGGGTTGTGGGAGTGGAAACAGAATTTAATGGGGTCCTACCCACACCCAAGGCTAAAAAACAGTGCAAGTAGTGGTAACAAATAACTACTCAGATTTTAACTAGGTCGACATGTTTCTGCAGTATTAGTTGGTTCAAAAGATACCAGTCTGCTTCATCAGGACCTTCTTATAAATAAAGTGCAACTGCTGTTATCAAGTGTGAAATGTGTAAAAGAGAATCATATCACCTGCAAGCGCCAGTGGATATGGTCCAGTCAATGAGCAATGGACAAACACACATGAAAGACAATAAAGTGCACACAGTTAATGACGAAAGCTGCAAAACACAGAGATATGCTCGTGAGGTACTTATATGCCAAGCAATTCATGGTCAGTGTTTGTAGCATCAATCAAACATATGAGCCAGGTACATATATCCTGGGCTTGAATCAAGTTTTTTTTCCACTCACCCAAGTTCTGGGGAATGCACTCTCCACCTCACCCGGCAACAGCTCAGGTACAAATGGAGCACCGCTCTATTAGATGTGAACAAAAAAAGAATAAATGAAAGAGGAAGAGTTCGCTAGAACTCAATCCGACAACACATTACCTCTGTCATTGGGGATTTCTTATCAAAAGTAGAAGCGAGTTACTGATGTTTATGTCACCCTATGATATTCTGACATGGGCAAATGTATTCTCCTGCTTCCGTTAGCACTGTCTGCGTTGTTAAGTCTAAAACCGCCTTTTTAGAGCTACTGTGAAAACGCTCTGCTCAGAGCGGCAGAAGGGAGACATGTGGCTCAATATATGTAGTAAGCAACCAAACTCTGACACGGTATACTGAGTGTTTTTAGAGTACCATAATGTCAACTAGATATTGCAGTGACTATTCATATTAAGCACAGGACGCTCAAAAACCGATCATGTTTTCCAATGTAGTCGGCCCGTACATTTGTATTGCCGGTGCATTCTAGATCCGGAAAACAACTAGTCTATTTATGTTTGCCCCGGTGCCTATCCGGTCTCCTCCTTCGAGTCCTCCCGTTTTACAGAGTAGAAGTTAACAACCCCAACATGGTCTTTAAAAAGGAAGAACCAGAAGCCATAGAGATTACCTCCATAACACCCCGTTTCGCTTACCTGTCCGTCGGTACTCCTAGCCTTCCTCTAGGCTGACTAGTGGGAGGTACCGACTGGACAGGAGGCGGGATACTTATCCCTGCGCTGATTGGTTAGGCGCACGACACGTGTGCTCCGTGTTGCCGCGCGTCACCAAGCGCGCAGTCCGGAAATGTAGTCCGGGAGCACCCGCTGGGTAGTTTCAGTGCTGACTATTTGCTGAAGTGGCAAACTAAACCTCGCGATAGCGTGCATGCATGGTTGCTAGGAAATGTATGTAACAATTAGTGCGTAATCGGCGCTGGAACTACAAAATGGATGGGATTCGTAGTTCTGGCCAAATGTATGTAACCAATAGCGCGTAATCAGTACTGGGACTACAAAATAAATGGGATTTGTAGTTCGATTATGGAGCTTGATCCCCGTGTTGTTTAAAAACCGAGGTATGTCTAGTTTGAAAAAGTTTGGTATTACCATGTAGAATTGAGGATCTAGGAGTTAAATTGCAGCCCTAAAAATCCCTTTCTTGTTTATGAGAAAAAGTCTATAATGCGTTCTGGGACCAAGTTTTTTATAGTTTATTTCTCACTAGATTCGGGGGTGGTGACTGGAAATGTAAACCTGACGGACTGGCATGTCTGTAGTTTTAAACCGATTAAGTCCTTTACTAAAGGGAATTAGGCACAGAATAGAATAGCCAATCCTTAGTATACGTAAATTACAATCCCTTGATAAAGGACTGATGAGGAGCAGTATGGGAATAAATATGTTGCTACTCTCAGTGGGTATTTAATAATGAACACTCTGGGTACTCTACACTGGGTGTCCTAATTTATAGAGACATCCACGGGATGTCTTCATTCAGACCCGTGATGTCGGTTTGAAGTTTGTACACCCATCTCTGTTCTCTGTGGTGTAAAAAAGTACTGATGTCAGTGATATGTTTAGGGATCATCGGCTGTTCGAGCACAGTCCACTGGAGGTCTGTAGGTGCATGGTGTGCCTCCAAAAAGTGTTTTGTCATACGAGTTGTTTGTTTGTTACAACGTATTGAGCTCTTGTGCTCAGAGATCCTTGTCTTCACTTTTCTCGTGGTCATACCCACGTACCTTTTTTCGCAGGGACAGCTGATTAAATAAATGAGGTTGGAACTATTACAGTTCGTGAACCTCCGCTGTTCCCAGGGGTGTTCTGTGCCAATATCGAGCGTTGTGGATTTACGGGACTGAGGGCATGCTGCACATTGTCCGCACGGGTGGTGTCCAGTTACAGCTGGCATATCCCACAGGGTGCCAGAAGACTCGCTCGGTTGTTGTCGGTTGCAAACAACCTAAGAAAAGATCTCCTAGAGAAAGACTACCCCAAACAATTGATAAACCGCTCCAAGAAAAGAGCACAAAACAACAACCGAGCGAGTCTTCTGGAGATCTCATCACCAAAAGAGAAAACAGAAAGAATGACATGTGTGACAACATTTGGTACACTGTCTAACCAAATAACTAGTGTCATTAAAAAACACTGGGGCATTTTGAACACGGGAAATGACACACTACCAGTTCCCCTATTTGCTTTTAAACGGGGACCCAGTCTTAGGGACAAATTGGTCCACACAAGACCCAAAACTGAAATCCCTAGAAATACAGGCACCCTGTGGGATATGCCAGCTGTAACTGGACACCACCCGTGCGGACAATGTGCAGCATGCCCTCAGACCCGTAAATCCACAACGCTCGATATTGGCACAGAACACCCCTGGGAACAGCGGAGGTTCACGAACTGTAATAGTTCCAACCTCATTTATTTAATCAGCTGTCCCTGCGAAAAAAGGTACGTGGGTATGACCACGAGAAAAGTGAAGACAAGGATCTCTGAGCACAAGAGCTCAATACGTTGTAACAAACAAACAACTCGTATGACAAAACACTTTTTGGAGCACACCATGCACCTACAGACCTCCAGTGGACTGTGCTCGAACAGCCGATGATCCCTAAACATATCACTGACATCAGTACTTTTTTACACCACAGAGAACAGAGATGGGTGTACAAACTTCAAACCGACATCACGGGTCTGAATGAAGACATCCCGTGGATGTCTCTATAAATTAGGACACCCAGTGTAGAGTACCCAGAGTGTTCATTATTAAATACCCACTGAGAGTAGCAACATATTTATTCCCATACTGCTCCTCATCAGTCCTTTATCAAGGGATTGTAATTTACGAATACTAAGGATTGGCTATTCTATTCTGTGCCTAATTCCCTTTAGTAAAGGACTTAATCGGTTTAAAACTACAGACATGCCAGTCCGTCAGGTTTACATTTCCAGTCACCACCCCCGAATCTAGTGAGAAATAAACTATAAAAAACTTGGTCCCAGAACGCATTATAGACTTTTTCTCATAAACAAGAAAGGGGTTTTTAGGGCTGCAATTTAACTCCTAGATCCTCAATTCTACATGGTAATACCAAACTTTTTCAAACTAGACATACCTCGGTTTTTAAACAACACGGGGATCAAGCTCCATAATCGAACTACAAATCCCATCTATTTTGTAGTCCCAGTACTGATTACGCGCTATTGGTTACATACATTTGGCCAGAACTACGAATCCCATCCATTTTGTAGTTCCAGCGCCGATTACGCACTAATTGTTACATACATTTCCTAGCAACCATGCATGCACGCTATCGCGAGGTTTAGTTTGCCACTTCAGCAAATAGTCAGCACTGAAACTACCCAGCGGGTGCTCCCGGACTACATTTCCGGACTGCGCGCTTGGTGGCGCGCGGCAACACGGAGCACACGTGTTGTGCGCCTAACCAATCAGCGCAGGGATAAGTATCCCGCTTCCTGTCCAGTCGGTACCTCCCACTAGTCAGCCTAGAGGAAGGCTAGGAGTACCGACGGACAGGTAAGCGAAACGGGGTGTTATGGAGGTAATCTCTATGGCTTCTGGTTCTTCCTTTTTAAAGACCATGTTGGGGTTGTTAACTTCTACTCTGTAAAACGGGAGGACTCGAAGGAGGAGACCGGATAGGCACCGGGGCAAACATAAATAGACTAGTTGTTTTCCGGATCTAGAATGCACCGGCAATACAAATGTACGGGCCGACTACATTGGAAAACATGATCGGTTTTTGAGCGTCCTGTGCTTAATATGAATAGTCACTGCAATATCTAGTTGACATTATGGTACTCTAAAAACACTCAGTATACCGTGTCAGAGTTTGGTTGCTTACTACATATATTGAGCCACATGTCTCCCTTCTGCCGCTCTGAGCAGAGCGTTTTCACAGTAGCTCTAAAAAGGCGGTTTTAGACTTAACAACGCAGACAGTGCTAACGGAAGCAAGAGAATACATTTGCCCATGTCAGAATATCATAGGGTGACATAAACATCAGTAACTCGCTTCTACTTTTGATAAGAAATCCCCAATGACAGAGGTAATGTGTTGTCGGATTGAGTTCTAGCGAACTCTTCCTCTTTCATTTATTCTTTTTTTGTTCACATCTAATAGAGCTGTGCTCCATTTGTACCTGAGCTGTTGCCGGGTGAGGTGGAGAGTGCATTCCCCAGAACTTGGGTGAGTGAAAAAAAACTTGATTCAAGCCCAGGATATATGTACCTGGCTCATATGTTTGATTGATGCTACAAACACTGACCATGAATTACTTGGCATATAAGTACCTCACGAGCATATCTCTGTGTTTTGCAGCTTTCGTCATTAACTGTGTGCACTTTATTGTCTTTCATGTGTGTTTGTCCATTGCTCATTGACTGGACCATATCCACTGGCGCTTGCAGGTGATATGATTCTCTTTTACACATTTCACACTTGATAACAGCAGTTGCACTTTATTTATAAGAAGGTCCTGATGAAGCAGACTGGTATCTTTTGAACCAACTAATACTGCAGAAACATGTCGACCTAGTTAAAATCTGAGTAGTTATTTGTTACCACTACTTGCACTGTTTTTTAGCCTTGGGTGTGGGTAGGACCCCATTAAATTCTGTTTCCACTCCCACAACCCAATATTAATTCCTTCACTTTCACATGCCACATTGAGCACTTCATGCACTGCTTTTGTTAATTCTTTGTGCCCCCTGATACCTTCATAAAGTCTAAACCCACACACTCTACATTCCTTCACACTTTGATTAGGCCACAAACTACCTAATCCTAAGTGGTTCTTTCCACTTCCTTCGGGTGAAGGATCCCAAGTGATGTAGGGCGGTACAGGACGGGTATCTGATGGGAACATATTTTTCACCAAGAATACTTGGGATTCAGGGATTGTGTCCCTCTCTCACACACAGCCATTTAGATAGCTGCATTATATTTTTTCTGTTGACCCATTGTTACACATTGTTTGTTATATTGGTATTGCCACTCAACCATGTCAAATGCCATTCTGGCATCGAGGGACAGTATGACCGCCTGTTCTTTCAACAACGGCGCTCGCGCCAGTACTCCGTGCACTCTACGTAAATTGAGCGCTGTGCTTCTGTGCGGCATAAAGCCCGACTGATCAGGGTGAATCAGATGTTCCAAATGGGGCAGCATTCTATTCGCTAATACCTTCGTCAGTACTTTTGCCTCAGCGTTAAGTAGGGATATCGGCCGATAGGAGATGCATTCGTCAGGGGGTTTACCTGGTTTCGGGATAACCACGATAGTCGCCTCCCGCAGGTCGGGGGGCAAGGTGCCCGCCACCCGGCTCTCTTCATACATCGCCAACAAAGGTTCACACAGGGATTCAGACATTAATTTATACCATTCAATTGGTATCCCATTGGGCCCGAGGGCCTTGTCCGACCGAACCGCGGTTATGGCCAATTGAATCTCTTCAATCGTCAAGTCCGCATCCAGTTCTCCCGCTGCTTCTGTCGACAATATAGGTGTTTGAACATCACGGAGAGCAGCTGCCGCCATTTCCTCGGTGACCTCTACCATCGGGATGTACACTTTCTGGAAATGGTCCGCCAACGTGTCTACAATTTCTTCCGGACGCGTGTGCATGACACCGTCCGTATCTACTATCTGTAATATAGTTCTGCTGCCTCCTTTTTTCTTTTCTAGCCACGCTAGGAGCTTGCTCGCCTTATCCCCTATGTCATATACTCGATGGGCTGTTGCCGCCACATCTGCCACCGTTTGGCGTTTCAGGTGATCATCATGAAGTTGCTGACATAGCTGAAGAGAATGCAGTGTGTCGTCTGAGGGGTCTGCCATGTGTGCCGCGTTCGCTCTGTCGAGGTCCAGCTCTAGCTCCACTAGTTCTTCCCTCTGGGTACGCTTATGTTTAGTAATGCTAGAGATAGCCTGTCCTCTCAAGACCGTCTTATAGGCTTGTTGCGTGCTTATCTAGGATCCTGATCGATACTGTGACCTTATGCCCCTATTCGGCTATAAATCCATTTATTCCCTATATTGGCATAACCGTTCAAGTACAATATTCAGAAAGTCATCTCTGGCCTCACACGAACAGAGCCACATTCCAGAATAGTTCTCTGCCACTTCCTTTGCAACCAATTAGTGCAATGACAGAGCAGAAGTCACTCTCTGAGATTCCTAGATTAACACTTCAACAAGATAGAAACTCAGCAAACCTGGAAATCCCCGCTTGCTGTGTTTTGATTAGTAATGGAACTCTAATGAGCAACTGATAGCTATCACTTCCTAGTGACATCTTTAATTGACGTCTTATGTCCAGCAAACTTACGTCAAACCAGGCACCTTTGAGGTATAAATATTACCAACGTTGCCTTAAGCAATGGCCGTTGTTAGCTGTGTTGCTGCCTGTTGTTAGCTGTCTGCAGTACGCTGATGCTGCTGCTGACTCGCTGCTGTTGGTGAAGCTACTGATACCATTATCGCTGCTAAAGCGCGAACGATGGTGTGGTGAGCTTAGGAGCTGAACAACCGTCCTCTGCGAAGAGCCCAGCAGATGCCAGCTGCCCGCGGACGCTGTCCCCCCTCCTCCTCCTCGACGCGCTGAAGAGAGACGCTGCCTTTCTCCTGCCGAGAAAGCCAGCTCCAGCATTTCTGGTCTACCCTTGCGGGTGACTGGGATACCGAGCTCTACCCTGAAGAAGATACCTGACCTCCATCATTCTATTCAGAGGTATGGTGTTGACTAAACCCTTAGTGAGAATTCTTGAAGCAAACCTTGGCAAAACCAACTTAACTTAAAGCTACTTACTTACTCCCCTCCCACGTATTAGGCTTAGGTCAGGTACACTGGGGTAGGCGTAGTTAGAAGCACCAGTTGAGTATTTTAGCCTAATGTATATATGAATGTATATATGTTTTATTACTTTTAAACCATTGTATGGCTAAGAAACCATATCAATGCTTTTACAGTATTATTTCGCAATACTTATCTTACTGTACGTACTTTTCATAATAACAAGTCTTGCAATTGTGGCAATTCATTTCTCTTGTACGAGAAGAAAGACTGTTCAATAAATGTTAACCCTTTATTGACAAACGCCCGTCTCTCTATTCTCTACATATTGTGAAAGTAATCTGCACTAATCTGACTGAGTAAAATAACTGTCTATTGTTTCACACGACCCTAGAGATCGACTCTTGATCTGAGGAGCAAAGTTGTCATGTTGCACGGTTGTTGGAAAACTGAATCCCTTCTTGTCTGTGCCAGGAAAGCTGATCAGTTCCTATTTCAGTCTAGAAAGTTTCCAGTGACCTCTGAGCTAGTTGGTAACAAACCCAATTAAGTTTAGCATAGTCAGTGGAGGCCTGGAATATCCGCACTTCCACGTCGATACTACTGTTTATGTTATTCCAATGCGCAGGGCCTAGTGGGAAACTAGGAACTACACTACAGGCTTCCCAAAGTATCGAGGGGGATCGAACTGAGGTCTGATTTTCGACGAAGTAGTGATGGGTCGCCTTTGCCAAATGTTTTCGAACTGCCGGTATCCTGAGGTATCCTGGGTCGATCGGGTATACTCGCCTACGAGTCTTCTCCTGAGTGGACAAAGTTAGTGTCAGTGGGGAATGGTCGGAGATGCCTCTCAGCTTGATGTGTATCTCCTCTATCGGGAGACGGCCAGTGCCCAGAGTGAAGAAGTAGTCAATTCTGGATAGGCTATTATGTGTGGCTGAGTAATATGTGTACTGTCGTTCAGTTGGGTGCAGGTGTCGCCAAATGTCAATCAACCCCTGCGCCTCCAAGAAGTTACCAAAGCGGGAGGTTCCATTAGGCTGCTGTCGCTGTGGGTACCTGTCTTGTGTGTTATTAAGAACAGTATTAAAGTCTCCTCCTACAATCAGATCGCCCTCGGGTAGCTCCAGCAGGAACTTTCCCAGGTCCGGCAAGGCCACTGCATGTAACCCTGGTGGGATATAGACTGACACAATATTTAGCTGTGTACCCTCCCACTGTCCATGTACGGCAGCGAATCTGCCCTGATCATCAATTTTAATGGTTTGGACTATGAACTGTGAGGACTTACGTAATAAGATACACACCCCTGTGACCCAGAAGTGAAGTCAGAGTGCGCTATCATATGATATCCCCGCCTGTCCAGAGCCTTCCTAGCAGTGCCCATAAGATGCGTTTCCTGGAGAAGGACTAGTGTAGGCCCTACCCTTTTGATGCCCTGTAGCACTATTCCGCGCTTGATATTGTCCCCCAATCCCCTCACGTTCCAGGACATAATCTGCAATTGAGTCACCGGAGCCGTCTGATCGTTCCCATTATGCATGTTTGCCTGCCGTGGATCCGCCATTTAGAATTTGGGGTACCCCTTCCCAATCACCCATGCACGTGATTTTGTGATGCCAGGTGAACCCACCTCCATGTTGTGTGTGAAGAGTAGTCCGAGATGCACGAGGAGCGTGCAGTATACCAATCCCGCCTCCAGATATCCCTCTAGGTCTGTGCACCCTTCCCGTGTGGGTTACGTGGCGTGTCATGCCACCCTGAGTCAAAGAACTAACACAACATAGAAAAATAAACACAACCCTTTCCCTGTCTACCCCCCTCCCTGCCCCCCTGCCACACGGCCCTTGAACTGCCCGCCCCAAATAACTTAGCAGAGTGCTTGACCCTATCCCCACACTTAAAGATACTTGCTCGCTGGGGTGAATAGCTCCCCGCCGACGACGGTCTCTCTCCTTCTCTTCAGATGCCCTCAGCCCAGTGTCCAAGGCAGTCTGTCGGGCAGTCAGCTAAAACATTGTAAAGTTTTATGTGCACCGGTTACTACTGTTCATCCTCAGCCTCGTCAGCCTCAGTTCTTCTCACTGGTAAGCGTTCCCCCATGTCATGCCCCGATGCCTGTGAGTTCGGAGAGCCCCCGGCCCTCTGATTCTTATGCGCCCTTTGGGATCGGCGTGGTTGACCGGCCGGCCGCCAGCCATCCAGCCAGTCTCGGGCGATCTCAGGGGTATCAAAAAACCAAGTCTTGTTGTCTGCCACCACACGTAGTCTGGCCGGGAACAGCATTGAGTAAGGGATCTCCCGCGACCTGAGTTCCTTTTTTACTTCCAAGAATGTTCTCCTGCGGCGTGCGACTTCGGCCGTATAGTCCGGAAAAAAGGCCACTGTTGAGTTTTGTACTTTTATCGGTGGTGCCACTCGCGCTGTTTGCAAGATTGCGTCTCGATCCCTAAAATTGAACAGTCTGGCCAGGATCGGTCGCGGATTCGCACCAGGTTTTGGTTTCCCCCCTGGGACTCGATGAGCTCTTTCCACGGAGAAGAAGGTGGATAGGCCCCTGGGTTTGAGTTCGTTCTTTATCAAGTCCTCTACGTAGAGGTCCATTGCTGTTGTACCTTCAGATTCTGGAACCCCCAGGATTCGTACATTGTTTCTTCTAGAGCGCCCTTCCTGATCGTCCAGTCTTTCTCGCAACACTTTATTTTCAATCGACATCTTTTCCATTGCCGTTTGAAGTTCTGAGACGTCTTCCACTAAAGATTTTGTAACCACCTCCATGGAGGTCACCTTCTCCGACATTTTGTGAAAGTCCGCCCTTATGAGGGTAATTTCAGTGGAGATCGTACCCACTGTTGTTTGGACCTGCGCCAAGGCCTGCATCACGTCGTCCAGCGTCGCCTTCTTACCGCCCGTATTGTCCGCTGATTTGCCAGCCGTATCAGTCCCAGTGGGCGAGACGCTCTTGTCACATGCGAATCTGTCGATCCGGGTTTGCGTGGTACCTCCTTTCCCACCCCTGCTTGCCATGGTGTCTTATACTGGAACCTGGTTGCAGCCTGTACACTGTGGGTCGATTTGCAAGAGGAGCGCCGGGTCCCCTCACGCAGTCTCGGAGTGACAGTCAGGGGTCCTATGCCATGAACAGTCTATAACTCCCTTTGAGACACTGGGTTTGGTACCAAATGCACTGTTGATCAGGCTCGGGGTAATAGTTTCGCATACACTAGTGCGCTGGCCGGCCGAAGCAGGAGGCCCCTTGACCTGAGAATTTGTTCGAGTGAGGCCAGTTGACCGCGCTCTTGGCCAGCCGAGTATTGCTTGCTGCTGCCTGCCCAGGGGAGGGGAGGAGGGGGGTGGGGGGGGGGGGGCAATCGTCTGCAGTGGTGAGGGCTCAACTGGTTTGTTCCCTATGTCCACAGCTCAACCGAGCTTTCAGGGGGAAGTAGGAGTCGCTGATCTGGGTTATGCCGTTATCACCGTGCACCCTCTTCTGCCACTCCAGTCCGTTTTGCACCTTACTGCCCAGGGCGCTACTGCACCACGTCTGGAGATTTAACCTCTGCTGCCCCGGGTATTTCAGTTTTTATGCGTGGCCCCGCCGCCGTGGTTAACCAGGACCCACCGGGCCCCACTGCTGCACCCTGGTCCTCCGCGTGATGTTTGCGTGTTACCTCGGGGCCAAGCGCTCTGTAGAGTATACACGCCGAAGCCTCACCTTCCCACGCAGGCACCAGAGACTCACCACCTTGGGGTCCACCGCACTCGTGTTCCACAACGAGCCTCACCTTCAGCGTTCTCCGCCCTCCGACTGGCTTTCACAGGCGCCGGGGTGCATCAATTCGCCTCGCACTTGCGTGTAGCCAGGCTCGGAGCATTCCGGTCATTCATGCCGGCTGCGTCTCGATGCACTTTCTCCTTTTCGCCCTCCGACCGGGCACTTCCGGCGCAGGGTGGTCGAGGTCTCGGCACTTCCGATCGGGTACATTCTTAGGCCAGTTCCCGGACTCGCACCGTCTTCCAGGCCGCAGGTGCCGTCCGTCCTAACTTTTGCTGCCGGTGCCGGATTGCGACCGGAGTTGCTGCCGTCTGTTCCGCCCGGTCCTGGGCCTCGGGTCCCTCCTTTAGAGACCTCAATGTACACGGATCAGTATGCGGATAGTCGGAGAGGCCGCGTCTTTAACGGAGCTCGCCTTTCAAGCTGCCGCCATGTTCGGCTGCAAGCCACGCCCCCAGCCAAAGCAGGTTTGAAGTATTCCTCGATCATAGTGCACTTGGCGGCTATTACAGCCTACAGAAATTCTCCCAACCAGCCTTCCTTTTTTCAACTGCAGGTGGTTAAGGATTCCCTTGGGAGTTGAATCTAGTCCTTTCTAGAATAATGGGTCCACCTTTTGAACCCATTCATAAGGCCACTTTGCAGCACTTGACATGGAAGACCACTTTCCTAGTGGCGATAACATCAGTGCGCAGAGTAAGTGAGATCCAAGCGCTATGTGCCAAAGAACAATATACTGTTTTTCACCACAACAGGGTAGTGTTAAGGACTCACCCTGGTTTTTTGCCAAAGATTGTATCTGATTTTCATGTTAATCAGTCGATCTACCTTTTGTCTTTTTTTCCCAATCCTGCCATTCCAGCGGAGAGGTCTCTTCACTCATTAGACCTTAAGAGAGTGCTCAAGTTCTATTTGGAGGGAACAAAGGCCATAAGGAGATCAGATCAATAGTTTTTAAATTATGGTTCAATGAGGACAGTCTTTCCAGCTTCCAAAAGGTCCATTTCAAGATGACTAGTGTCCTGTATAAAATTGACCTACCTGTTGGTAAATAAATCCATATTGTTGTCACCTAATGGACGCTCCACTAGGGGGAAGCGGCTACAATAGCCTTCTTACATGATGTTCCAATGGCAGAGATCTGTAAGGCTGCAACCTGGAGATCGGCGCACACTTTCACAAGACATTTTTGTCTTGAATCCGATTCCAGAGCGGCTACTCAAGTAGGCCAAGCCTCCTTGAGGAATCTATTCAGATGATGAGATATCTGTGTTTTTTCAAGTTTGGTTTTCTGAGCTTGATTATTCAGTGCCTTTTTTCCTTTGCCCGCAGGTGGAAGAGGTGAGGCTCGCTATTCTATTCATGTGCTTATGACTATTAATGAGGATCCCCTGGAAGAGAAGGATTAGTTACCTGTACTCCTAGTTCTCCTCCACGGGTATACTCATCAAAGTCATAAGCAATCCTCCCGCCTCCCCGGGCAAAGGAACCTTGTCTTTTTAAGGAATTGTCAGCTCTTTGTGCCATGGCTTTTGAGTCTCCGCAAAGAACAACTGACTTAATTGTCACCCCTGAGGCATGATTGGAAGCTGGATGTCATGGCTGTCGTAAAGGCACGGTGCCAGTCTATTGCTATGTTGCTATGAGTTAGCTTTTCAGCTTTTTTGGGCCATGTTTTCTGCAATGTAGCCTGTGAGCTGTCAATGCTTTCAGTCCTATCTAAGGGATTGTGCTAAGTGCTAAACATTAAAACAGTTTCAAACATGCTTTGCTGTTGTTTTTTCCCTGGTTTTTAGGCCTCGTCTACGCAGCGCGCATGCGTTGCATAGGAAAGAGACCTGTAGCCATCGGCACAGCTTTTCCGTTGCATTGCTTCCTATAGCAACGCGTGCACGTCTGGCTATTCACTGGCGGGAGCGAGCAGCTGGCCCCCGACGCCTGCTGCTGCGCGGGCTTGTTTAGGCGAAAACCAGTCATGCCTGGAGCAGGGATACTCTCGCCCAGGAGCCCCAACGGTGCGCTGAGCCCAGGACTGCGGCAAGATTGTCCCGGAGGTGGTGGCAGGTATGTGCTAATTTGAGGTGTGTAGAGATCGGCATCATGTAGTGTGGCGGTCTGTGCTAATTTGTGGTATGTAGAGATCGGCATCATGTGGTGTGGCGGCCTGTGCTAATTTGAGGTGTGTAGAGATCGGCATCATGTGGTGTGGCAGTCTGTAAGATGCGGAAGCGTTTTACCTTCGTGCATTTGAATTTTTCACTGTCTTGTTTTTCTTGCACGAAGATAGAACGATCAGAAGTTCAAAGTCTAGTGCTTCGCTACCCCCTTCCTTGTTTCAATGGCTTCTGTTTGTTTTTGTTTTGTTATTGAGTTTACCATCTCACGTTTGCCAAACGTTAAAGCACTGAAACTAAACGTGATGGAAAGCAGATAAAAAAAACATTTCATATCACGTGACTTATGTTGTTTCCAAAATACACGTAATTATGGTCGATTCTGCTCAAATTGTACACTGGGAAATCAATATTTCAACACAGGACTGCTCTGCTGCATTGGGAATCATTTACAGTTTAATGAGGGTGGGTGCTCGGCTTCCTGGAAATGAAACTTAGCGATCAGTCCTGAATTAAACTTCGTGTGAACTCAGCACGGCCCAGGGTTTCGGCAATACACAGGGTCAGTAAATCTTCAGCTTTAAGCAGAGGCCAAGGGCGGAGTAAAAATGAAAGTTAAATTGCTGCACTATTCCTGCAAATTCTTGGAAAATGACATTGTTCACAAACAGCAGTCCTTCTCGCCTATGGTGCATACTTCACCATTGTAATGGCGCCAGGTGGCGAACTTGAATGCTGTGTGTGAGGGTGGGAAATGAGTTCCACTATCTTCTCTCTGGAGCTGGCCTGGGCTGCCACTTTTCACCGGAGCGTACACTTCAGTTCATGCCTAAAAGACTGCCAGAGGGGATCTGGCTTTGGATAACTTTTTATGAACAGCAGGCTCCATCGTGAAAAACAGCTTCACGTGTGTGACGGGTCCTAAAAGTACATTGTGCAGCGATAAACACCTCACACCGAAACTTTGCACCGGTGAGAAAATAAACTGGGAAAATCTATTTGCAACATTTTCGCCACTTGTTTAATTGGGAATGTTGCAGTTCCTTCCAAGCCAATTGAGACCAAAGTGTTTTTTGCATAAGGCAGCACAAATTGTTCAGTCCTCTGGCGTGTCAGAGATGTAACATAGGTCCTTCTACCACCTAACATCCTTAGATTTTACCTGCTCTTCTTAGCTGAAAGAGGCCTAGATTCAGAGCAGGGATTCGTACCCCAAGAACCTTTCCTGCTCCCGCGGGCTCCTAAATAGTTTCCTGACATTTTTAGCGTTTACTGTAAATTGATTAGAATGCAGAAACCCTTTTTAAGCCTCTACTCTTGCGTTACAGCATATTGAATACAATCGTTGGCACTTACTAGATCCAACCACCAAATATGTCCACTCTGCTCTAAAGCGAACACATATAGCTTAGTAGGAGAGTTGGAAACTTATTGTTGTGTTACATGCAATGATAAGGCATTTGTAGGCCATACTGTTACTTAATACCAATACCCACTAGTTCCACTTTCCTCTTCTTAAATGTTGGCACTTGGCTTGTCGCTTTGGGCAGCGGCTATATCCTCGGCGCACACAATGCAGCTCCTCCTATGTCTCGGCCCCCACAGCTTCCCCCAGACAGAGACCCGAGCCCGGACTCCTGACCCGTAGCAAAGAGACACGCTGAGCCCCGCACAGGGAAAACCCGCTAAACTGGCTTCTGAACGAGTCACTCTTTATTCATTTAGGGCTTGAAGCTTTTAGGAGTTTTTTACTCATAGCATCACGGGTCACATTTATTTATGCATATGGAACTCACTGCTTAAGAATTTACTTTTTAATTTACGTATACTGATTAGCGTTTCATTGTTAGAGCTCGCCTACAATAGCGCACACATTACATGCGCTCTTACTTGTGTCTCTTGTGCCCTACTCTCTCTCAACTGGCTGCCGGTGAAGGACAGAGGGTTGTTTACATCTATCTGCCTAGTACATGAAACACTTTTTAATGCTTGTTACGAGGGAGTCCTTACAGAATTAGTCAGCTCTAGGATATAGAAGGCTGCATTTGCTTTTTTATTGTATATATATATATGTATTTATATATATGGAGAAATACATATATGTAGGTCACATATATGATTGTGTTTCCCGGGTCCTGCACATGGGTGGGAATATTCATGTGCTTATGACTTTGATGAGGATACCCCTGGCGGGGAACTAGGATTATAGGAAAGTAACTAATCCTTATATTTGAAGTTCTAGGTGGCTACTCAAGACTTTGGTAGTTCTCCAGCTTGCAGAACAAGTCACTCTGTCACCATTGCCGAGAGAGGTGCTAGCAGGCCGGGTTTCACACCAAAATTTCTCAGCTCTTCTGCAATTCTCACCAGGTAGTGGCTCTTCTTCATCCTTCTTCTCTTGATATGTTGAATCTCCATTCTTGGGTTCAGGGGTGCCACCTAAATACTAAATTTAGGGGCGTTACAGGGGAGTCACAGGTAGTAGCCAATTGGTTACCTACCTTTAGGGTGTCTACACCCTCTACAGGACCTTGTTTGGTTGAAAGTGGGCATAGCCCTGTCCCTAGATTGATAATCCTGCCCAAATCAAGATGCGGAAATCTGAAAAGTGGGGTCCACATCCGCTTGTCTCCCTTAGGGGTGTTGCTGACTGAAGGTGGGCACACCTCCTAATCTAACTAATTTCCCCCCATCTTGCATCCATAATTTTGGGTCAGGACAGGGGGGTTGGCATCTCTCCTATTTGTAGAGGCCTGGGTTTCATAACAAAGATGACAGGACTTTTGAGAGAGGTTTCCGCCCTGGAAAGGCTCATCCTTCAGGAAGGAGGTGTAAACATCTCCATCCAGAGTAGGCTTCGTTCCTGACCACCGAGAGCGAAGGATGTCACCTCAGGGATTCTGAAATATTTCTAGGGTGGCTGGCTGGCCGGGACCAGTCAGCAAACACATTAGTAGTCTGTAGGTTTTCAGGGTGCACTTCTAAGGTGCCCTCTGGTGCATTTCTTAATAAATCAAACACTGGCATCAGTGTAGGTTGATTAAGAGAAGCTGTTTGGTACCAAACATCTGGGGTTACAGTGAAGCCATCATGAAGCTGGGGAACTTGTAATCAGGAGTGTCCGGCCCAAGTACTCAGTATTCCTTCCCTGTTCACTTGTGGTGTCTAAGGGTGAACTTAGATATCGCAGGGACACGTCCACTCATGCAGATATGGCCACACATGGGTATAGTGCACCCTACTTTAGTGCCGTAAGGCCTGCTGTAGGAGTGTCTTACCCATACCACAATCAGTGATGTGTAGGCATGACACACAGAGAGGCTTGTGAAAGAATTCAGTTAACCAGGTTATCGAGTGAAAGAGTGCTGTAACTACCAAAGCCTGTAGGCTACATTCATTCAGTTTATACAATTTCAACAGTGTTTTGTCTAACGAATTAGCTTCAATGTATCACAATTTATAAATCAACATATCAATGTATTCATCAAGACTATTTCAAAATTAATGTTGATGATCTTCTTTCGGAGACATCCAGAAACGACAAAGCTGTTGCTGAGTCATTTGTTTGATAAGCAAAACCCAATGCGTTTCGGGTGTTGGTCACCCTTCATCGGGGGTAACTGTTAAACAATGTGCATGTATGACATTATATCACTCATCCATAACAAAATTATATTACTAGTAGATAATTGTGTAATAAGCAAAAGAATACAGTGGAATACTACCATGGAGAACAATAAAAAAATGAAAAGATCAATGGCAGAGAAACTAAACACTGGTGTCTTAGTCAGACATGTGGCGATGTCCACAGAACCGACTACCGAGTGTAACCCCTTCGGAACGTGAAAGACTGACAGCCTATTAAGTATGTGAATCTCCTGAAAAAAGATCATGCTATAAAAGATTTTTAAAAATGTTTAAAAGTAGTGAAGACTTGCGATAAGGTTAAGGCGGGCGTAAAGTGAAACTGCATGCTGTCCCTCTAGTGTAAACAACATAGAGCTGAAGCCTTCAAGTCGCATAATGCTGCATGGCTGGATATATTCACACAGGGTTGCAGAATACTGCCTAGTGAAATCTGACGTCGCGAGAATAGCCACCTGGCAAAAGTTGAAAAATACGATATTTAAAGAAGACTGAGTGCTAGAGTGTGTTGACACAATGTGATAAAATAACTGCATGCTCACTTACACAAAGTAACAAGTAGCCGGTAAACAACACAATGGTTAATACCAATAACGAATGTTGCGATGAGAATCTCAGCATATACGACCCTCTCTCAAAGAACCGAACGTTAACATCAGTAAAAAGTTACATGCAGAGCAGTGCTTTAAATGGGAAAAAATAAGTGCAGGTACTCATTTAAATAAGTTAGAGGTGTGTAGAATGAGCGGGGCTAGGGGCGGGGTTAAGGGCAAGATATGATGATACAATTTCAATTTCAAAGCTTTATTCGATAGCATGTCATAAAAGCATAATATACATCCCATCACAAACACTATAAATATTACATAACAAAATACAATGTTAAAAAATGTATTAAATCTTAATTGCTGTCATTTACGGAATAACATTTTTTAAAAGTGTTTTAAAAAACCTAAAATGATGCATAAAATGAAGATCGTTCTTGCGTTTTTAAATGTCTTAGAGTTCTTTAGCTAACTTCTAGAGACTGTAAAGTGCAAGTGCGTATGATCCAAGCCCACCTTAAAAATTTAGCAACGCCAATCGCTATACAGGGTAAACAATCTGACTCTAGTATCCTTAGAGCCTCAATATATCTCCGGGTGCCAAAGTTGATACACGTTGGTTTTGCCCACTTACGACGAGGGCTTGTGTAAAGGGGACATACAAACAACATATGGGCTATGCTCTCAGTCAGATCTTTACAGTTGTGACATCTATCATCCCGGGTTGTTGACTATTTATAGCTAAAAGCTTTTACAGGAAGAGTCCCAGTTCCAAACTGGAAATACAGTTTTCGGTCAAATGGACCCTCTATATTATCCCAATAAGCCTCACAAAGTGGGCGAGGTTTAAATTCAAGGAAACGTCCAGTTAGTTTAGTGTTTACACAGGTACTATGGGCGGACATCCAAATCATTTCCCAATACTTTTTTTTCAAATGTATTTTTGATGGGAACCTTGAGACGTCTGAATCTTCCCATAGGTGGTCAAGTTCCAGCTTTGATAATAAACCCCTTATCTCTTTAAGCCATGGGATAGAATGGAAACGGTCTGCCCTAATAATATCCTTTAATGCAAGGGCATAGAGAGCTAGTTCTGGGGTTGTCCAGATACGTCTCCAATATAATAGAGGCCGTAACCGTGCTATATCCTCTATTTTTTTCCTGCCAAGATCATATAAAAGCGGAACAGTGGGAGTACTTTGGGGGACCCCGACTAAACAGTGTAGAAATGTATTCTCCGCCTTTGTTAGTTGGTTCAAATAATTAAATCCCCATAATTCTGAGCCATACAAAGAGGCACTTATAACCTTCATATTGTAAATCTCTAGGGCAGGTGTAATTGGCTTGGTAAAAGAAGCGTTATGCTTGGTGGCTAAGGCACCCGCAAGCTGGTGGAATTTTAGAACAGCCATGTCAATATGACTTTTCCAGCCCATGTTACTCTGGAGAGATATTCCTAAATACGTAAATGGAGTTATGCCAGGTAAGACTCCCAGCCAAGGTATTGCAGCGTCCCAGTGAGCGTTAGGCGCTCCTCGCTTTTCAAGCGCCTCCGGGAGCGGGAGCGGTGTCAGTGGCGTCAGGTGTGCGCCGGGGTACCTGGGAAATGTGGTCCCCTCACGGCGCAGCAGTTCCCCTCACAGCGTTTTTAGACTCCGGTGCAGCCGTTCCGCTCACGGCAAGGACAAAGTCAAGAAATGCCAGTTATGCCAGGTAAGACTCCCAGCCGAGTTATTGATGTGTAGGCATGACACACAGAGAGGCTTGTGAAAGAATTCAGTTAACCAGGTTATCGAGTGAAAGAGTGCTGTAACTACCAAAGCCTGTAGGCTACATTCATTCAGTTTATACAATTTCAACAGTGTTTTGTCTAACGAATTAGCTTCAATGTATCAGAATTGATAAATAAACATATCAATGTATTCATCAAGACTATTTCAAAATAAATGTTGATGATCTACTTTCGGAGACATCCAGAAACCACAAATCTGTTGTTGAGTCATTTGTTTGATAAGCAAAACCCAATACGTTTCGGGTGTTGGTCACCCTTCATCGGGTTAAACAATGTGCATGTATGACATTATATCACTCATCCATAACAAAATTATATTACTAGTAGATAATTGTGTAATAAGCAAAAGAAGATAGTGGAATACTATGGAGTTCCATTAAAATTAATTGTACCTTTGAATGTTTTCCGCTGATTCAGGGACATGAACTTTTTTGAGGTGTTTATCTTAAGTCCACGCAGTTGACAAAATTCTCCAAACACATTCACAGCCTTCTGGAGCCCACTCGGGGTCCGGGAAACAATCAACGTATCGTCCGCGAACATGAGAACAGGCACGCAGGCCCCAGCTAGAACGGGAGCATCAGTAGGGGAACAGCTAAGATGATCAACTATGCCGTTGATGTATAATGAAAACAGCGTGGGCGCCAGACCACACCCCTGTCGAACACCACGCTCGACAGGGAATGAGTCGGTCACCTCAACCTGTGCCCCCCATCTGATTCTGGCGTAGTTGTTCTCATGCAGGCGGACAAGAAGAGTCAATAGTTCCGGGGACATCCCTGCTTCAGCGAGAACCCTCCAAAGTCTGGAACGGGGGACTAAATCGAAAGCCGATTTCAGGTATACAAAGACCGCGTAAAGTGTCCCATTGGTTAAGGCCACATTCCTCCAGTAAAGTTCTATAAAGTAAAAGACCTGGTCAATTGAACTAGTACATGGTTGTAGGACTTTGCCCTTTCCCCAGAATTTTTCGTTTTTTATTCCTTTAATTTAGGGTGCCCCCCATTGTAACAAAAGTGAATAGGCCTTGTGTAATGGAGAAAGCCCTGTGTAATGTCAAACTAATGTTAAGGTGAAGGTGCTTACTTCCCCTAACATGGCCGCCACTGACCCCTGCTACTGCAGCGTGGTCTTTGTGGGTGCATTCTAGTAGTCAGGAGCTGGCTAGAACCCTCAAACAATGTATCCATACTAGCCTGCCAGCCTGTCCATAGCCATAATGGTGGAACCTACTAGAACCTCCTGGAACCTTCTGGAACAGGTGAGGTGGCACCAACTGCCACTGCCAACTGTCAACTGGGACTAAATAAGGAAAGGGAGGAAAACTTTCCTGTCAGACTGAGGGAGCACAGACCTAGGGTGAACCTACGCAGGAGCTTTAGGCAGTGGGGCCTAGACAGGGACCTATGACACTGGTAGAGACAGAGCCTAGGTGCTGCCTATCAAGTGTTGAGGTATCCTGAATTTGCCCCTCTGACCTGGCCCGGCGGAAGGGGAACCCCAGGTCTGCTTGAAGGGAACTGGCGGAGGAGACTTGGTATCAACCATCAACTTCAACATTCCCCCCCCCCTTCAAGGAACCAAGAGACTGAAAGTTACAAGGGCGCAAGAAACAGCTGCGCCAAGAAGAAACCAAATCACCACAGGACTATTAAGAAATCAACCAGGTATTGGCGCTGTGTCGCTCCCCGCGCCCCCTGACGCCACCTGGGATCCATTTTTCTGGATTGCCACTGTTGTGTGAACTGTCCTGTGGAACCTGCTGATCTGACTCCAACTAATATAAACTGTCTGCTGGCTAAGCGCTCTTATTCCCTGGCGCTAGCACCCTGCACTACCTGTCCTGAGGAAAGTGCCCCACTGAAGTGAATGCTAAGCGCTATCTCTGCGTAGCGCTAGCCTCCTGAACCGCTAGCCTGACTGAATTGCCTGAGGCTCAAGCACTGTAACTGCCTGCAGAAGCGCTAGAACCCTGAAGCGCTATGACTGCCTGAAGTGCTGTCCTGCATCATTTGAACTGGCTAATTTACTTCAGCTTGCTGAACTGGACAGAGCGCTGTGTCCCAGGCGCTATCCCTCCGATCACCTGCTGAAGAGCTGTGCCTCCTTGAGAAGCGCTTATGTCCTGCAGACTGTTGGGCCCTGAAGCGCTATACTCTTAAAGCGCCACGAAGCTCCTGGGCGCTATTCCTGCCTGAAGCGCTTTTGCACTGATGAGCGTTGACTCTGCCTGAGACGGCTGTTGTGCCTTCAAGCGCTGTCGCCCCCAGAGAAGCACTGCCATTCGTGACCTGCTGACTGAGCCCAGCGCCGTGAAACCCCTGGCGCTAGGCCCCTTTGAAGAGCGCTGTGATGCCCCTTCAAGCGCTCACCTGCTGGCCCTGAGAACCTGTGAGACTGGGAACACTGTCAATGAGCCCCGTGGGTCCTAATTATTTATAGAAGGCCCCCCCTTTTTTTGACATGGGCAATAGCCCTTAATGACAGGATAAGAAACCCCAAAATTGCTCATTTCGTGACTGGACTGAGGAGGAAGTAGTCCCTAGCTGTGGAATTACTTCAGTCAGATTGCTTCTCGGCAGGGACTGAGTTTCACAAGGAGAAATCCCCCTGCGGGTTCATTGATTTATCCATGTCTAATGAAATGTTTTGCACTCCTGCCCCAGTGTTCTAACTTCTACCTACCAACAGGGATACTCTTGAATACTGAAATGTTGTATCCCTGCATCAAGAACTGCAGAGCAAGGAATTGGTTAATTGTGCCTGTCTAACTTAAGGTTTTGTTCCAACCTGAGAATTCCTGCTCATATGCCATTGTTTTACTGGTTCTTAGGCACAGGGTTTAGATACAATTAATGGAAGGTTGATCCCTACTTGAGGAGAATGTTATTCTGGGTAAATTAAATGTTTAGTCCTACATAAGGAGCTGTTATTTTTAAGCTGCAGGAGCTAGGAAAACCTTATTACAGGCCCTGCCGATTCGAGAAGCTTGCTGCGCAAAATTGCTAATGGGGCCTGGGTTCTAATGACCTGTTAATTCCTGATTAAGGAAATGGTTGCTTCCTGGGTGAAATGTTGGTGCATAACTTGATGAAAAGCCCTAACTTCTGCCTAAAGAACTGTTTATTTCTAGCTGAAGAGAGGCTACTCTAGTTTAAGGAAATGTTTACCCTGGTATTGGACTGTTTTAGAGGTCCCAAGGCCCACAGTTTATAGGCCTCAATTCATAAAAGGATAACCCCTGATTAGAGGATGTAATAGGATGCCTACAGTACCAGGATGAAGAGTATTAGCAAAGGCTCGGCCCAAACCCAGGGATTATCCATATTTCGCCTAGTGTCCTACTCAGCCTAGGCCTTAATGCATGGTTTACCTGTTATTAAATGTTTACTTCTGCTTAGAGAAGTGGTTACTTCCTGGAAGAAATGTTGATGCATTGCCTACCAGTGTAAAATGAAATGCTGATTAGGAAGTAATGAAAGGCTATGCCTTTATTGTATGTGTTGCATTGGTGAATTGCTCCCTTTACTCTAACCCAGTGGGATGTTTACCTAAGGGGATGCCTATTCTTGCTCAGGAAATGTTGTGCCTTTTTATGGGGTACTTACCTGATAGAATGTTTGTTTAACAACTAAAATGGAAATGTTTATTCAAGTTACTGACCTGTTTATGAAAGCCCAAGGATATCCCCTTGGGTAAATGGTTAATGTGGTCAAGGGAATGACCGCCTCTGCTCAATCAGCCAGCTTAATGCCCTGTTGGCTCCTGAGTAAGGGAATTTTATTATCCCTGCCTGATTCCCAGTGGAATGTTTTATTCTGACCTAATGGGATATTCGTGCTCCTGCAAAAGGAGATGTTTCTATTTACATAAGGAAAGGTTTTAAAGGCGTAAGCCAAGCCCAGGATGCTCATGCTTATCTGTTGAAATGTTTAGCCCTACATAGGGATCTGTTATTAAATTCCATAAAGCTGGTCTGAATCTGGATGACATGTTTTATGTTGGCTTCATAGGAAGTTCTTCATCTGCTTAAGGAGAATATTCTTTCTGGTCTACTGAAATGTATTATAACTAAGGAAATGTGTAGCCCTAATCTAGGAAATGCTTACTCTTGCTGGGAGTGATTCTTAAAATGGCTAATCCTGCACAAGGGGATGTTTATTCTTAATGAAATGTTTTTCTCCCACTTAGTGCTACATTTACTGGAAGCCTACAGTTATTTATTTACATGTTTTCTGCTGTAAAACACTCACCCTTGTTGGTGAGAAGTGGGTAAAATGCCTACAGATCTAATATGATGTAATGTCATTTAGTTGGCTTTTGTGATGTATTCCTTACAGGTGCTGACAAGAAGCAAGGCTACGGTCAGGCCTGTGGCTATCTACATTTGATATTATCTAATATTCAGTATTTATCTTATATTTAATATTTATTCACCTAGTATTTATTGCCAAGTGTTGAAATACATGTATTTGAAAGGAAGGCTAATAAGGTAATAATACTGTGAATTCTTGAATACCCTGACTCTGCTCTATATATAAAAGTTATTTAATTTTTATACATACTCACTGGAGTGGCGTCACTCATTGCGTGCCCAGTTTTCTGTCTCAGTGGTTGCGTGTGCTGTATGGTCGCTTTGCACATAAGCTTTCGGATGCCTACCCGCTCGTGCCATGCTACCCTAAGGGAGCTGGTGACCCCAGTTCCAACAGTTCGAAAGCCAGCTTGATATGGGGACAAAATGTTGTGTTCTTCTATCCATATTTGCAATTTGTTTTGCACTAAACGACCTATAAGTTTTCGGGCTGAGTCTATAAGACTAATAGGTCTATAATTACTGGGTAGAGATTTGTCACCCTTTTTAAAAACCGGAATTATTTCAGCGCCTTTCCATGAAGATGGGATTGGACCACCCCTAGCCACAGAGTTAGCTGAACACTCAAAGTACTGGCACCATGACGATCTATCACTTAAAAACACGTCAGCTGGGATACCATTCATGCCTGGAGCTCTTCCCCCAGTCACGCAGTCTAACGCTAAACTGACATCTTTAGTTGAGAAAAGCTGACTTTGATAAAAAATAGTTGGGGGTAGTGGACACTCTTCTTCAGCTGGGTTACGAGCGTATTGTGGTCTGAAGAAATCTACCCATTGTTGTTTGGCAACATTGTTTTGGGAGGGTTCAGCTACACCTCCTCTATCCCACTTAACAATGGCCCAAAATTGTTTTGAGTCCTTTGCTTCGCAGGCTGATTTCAGATCACGCCACTGGTCCTCATCCCACTGTTTTTTTGCTACTTTCTGAGTTTGCCTATATGTCTCTCTTGGGTATGTACCTCAAGCATTATTTGAGGAAAGTCTTGCTTATTAATGTGAGTGTTTAAATTAGCCACTTCTTTGACAACTATATTTTTAAGGACCTCCAATTTCTCAGGGTTCTCAATTAATCTACCCCATTTAATGTGACGCATGTTATTAGAGGCAACAATATCTAGGGTGACTTTCCCACGCCCCTGTTTCGGTTCTATAGTCCCCTTTTGTGCTTGAAATTCCATACAAAGTGGATTGTGGTCACTTTCCATCCTATTTTTAACAGTCATGTCTATCAGACAGTGCCATCCTCTTATATCCACCAGAAAGTAATCTATGCGACTAGAATACCTGCCATTATCAAATGTATTTTCTCCCAGGCGGTCAGACAATGTACGCCCATTTGCTGCTCTAAGCCCTCTAGCTAAGCATAAGGCCTTGAGCTGTATGGCTACAGCTGACCATCTTCTTACGGCAGGTAATTCAAGCTGAGGGACGCCCCATTTACTGTCCTCTTCAGCAGCAAGAAATTGATCCTCTTGTCAAAGTGGTTGAAAAGTAGTATTAAAATCTCCACCTACTATAATAGATAACTGTATTGGGAGGACCTCAAGCTGGTGGTCAAGAGCAGTGATTACCTCAGATGTCTGTCCCCCTGCCGTCCCCCTTGCATAAATGTTATAAATAGCTGTTAGGATTTGGGTCAAGTCCCCTTTCAGTGACCATGGTCTGTCATCACATGATCTACCAGGACAGGGATATAGGTCAGTCCTATCTTTCTTTCCTTGCTTGATATTGCTAGTGTGTGGGTTCCTGGTTCCTGAGATTGTTGGTTTTCGATTCCGTTTCCTCACGGGCTCGTGAGTGATTCTGGATCCCCTTCTGATTTTGTATTTAGCCCTTTCTGTTCCCTCTTTTCCCTATTCCTTGCTTCCTGGTTTAGTTAGGTAGTTAGTTCTCTCCGCTCCCCTTTTTGCAAATTCCCGTCATGTGATTCAATTGGGGGTTTGTTGGGGCTCCAGCTCCCCCTTTGGAAAGCCTTTCATTTTAATTTGTAACTGCCTCGGTGTTCTTTGGAGCATTCTGGAGACGCGCTGTCAAACGAACGTTTTGTTCGTTTTCTTTCGCGTCATCATTACCGCTCCATATCGTTGTGTGCGGAAATGACGTTTTGGGTCATTCTGCAAGTTCGCTTCTGATCCGAGTGCTGGTAGAGTCGGCTTTCCTTGTTCCTTACGTCCTGTCCCTTCCCTTGTTGAAACGAGAACGAGTAGGGTTTTTTTTTTATGCCAGTAACAAGGCATTTTTTCCCCTGATGACCAGAGAGACACTGTGGAAGCATTGATTAGTGCTTATTATTTCCCCGACTCTGAGAGGAGTTATCTTGGATACGTTTTGGCATACTCTGCTGCCCGAAGCCTCCATGAAGCAAAGCCTGCATCCCTGACTGGTAAGAAAAACGTGAATGTTGTGGCAGGACATGGTCATTGGTTCTGGATCTTTTGGAAAAGTACATGAAGTGTATTTTTTTTGTTTAGGTGCAGAGGCGTGGAGGAGGGAGCAGTGATCTCTTCGTCCTAACAAGGTTGGAAGTTGACTTGGTGTCTCCTCCTATTTATTCCACCCTCTTTCCTGGTTCATCTGCGCACTCATAGTTATAACCTTGTAAGTGGCATATGGGCAGGGGAAGTGGATTGGGCTATACTACGTTCCTGCAGTGTGCGGGCTAAGTGGACGGAATCCAACAATAGCCAGCCCTTGACCATTTGCCCATGTGATTTCGACTGACAGGATGTCATTCGATGGGGAGCTGATTTGTTGCACCTTATATCATAAGAATTGGCGAACCCAAATTATCAAACCCCCTGCTGGTCGACCTTTAGATTTATTGGTAGCAGGAGCCTGAAAATTAAGGAACCCCAAGCGATAAACTGGAACCATCAACTAGGATTCCTGGAAGATGATGATGTCATACTGGTCAACAAAACTACACCATTCTTCGGATGTCATCTTATTGCCAATTCCAGCGAGGTTCCATGAAAGGAAAGCCAACCCTGCCTTGCCTTGTAAGATACAGGATGGGTCCTGAGAGATTTTAGCTTCTAGGGTTGCACCCTCAATTACTGGTTGATGTTCTATGCTAGTGGGCATGTGGCAGTGCATCTCTGATGGGAGTCCCTCTAATCCGGGGCAGACACATTCCCCGAATGGGTTGGAGCAAATTAATTGTCCCAGATCCCTATTCTCTAAGGGCTGCCCTGTAAGGTGGGATCCCTCCAGTGAGTTTATTCGAGGTGTGGGGGCCTTGTTGGTTTGTGCCATTCCCTGATCCATGGGACCATACATTCTACCAAACGCTCCTACTTTCATAGCCACAGTTCTTTCAGCCCTCTGGAGTCAATCACATTCATTCTAATCAGACAAAACCCCAAACCGATTTTCCAAGCTGATACCTCCATCCCTGGTTTGAACACCCCTTCCCAGTGTGCTCAACACAGGGATCCGTTTCGGCCATCGTCTACTGAAGTTCGCTACACTCCATCTCCTACTGTAGAAAAACTCAAGCGTTAGTGGGATCATAGCAGAACCCCTACGTTGGGGGGGAAGTAAATTTGCCTGTACGCTAGGGAGTACCTCAGGACTTGAGAAGTTCTAGGCTATACAGTCTCCCTTAATTTTTTTCAGGTAGTCCCCAAGCCAGGCTACCCTTCTAGCCATGATAATTTCCCCTGCTAGCTGCTGTTTACCCCAAGGGGACATCTTCATGTTTTTTGTCAGCCAATGCAGCGCTTTATCAATCAGAGAGGTTGTTGTGTCCACCTGTCCAGGGGCCAAAGGGGGAACATTTGCCAGCACTAAAACTAGGGGAGAAGCTTCCACAACAAATTGGAATAAGCCACGCTCTTGGCGCGGTTCTGTGGATGTTATTGGGGGAACATCTATAGCTACAACCTGGCAATCCTCGCCTACTGAGGGCTGGATAGGGGGAGGGTTCTGTACAACATTCTCACTGCCACCTACCCCTCTGTAACGACCGGATTCTCATGACAGGCAGCTCACCATCCGTGGCTAACTCAGTCGTCACGTAACAACACTCTTCTCAGGCCACTATTTACAAGACACCTAGAATACTCATCTGAGAAAATGAAAAGAAGCTATTTACATGCCTGTTTAGTCAAACATATCACTAATACCTAATGGGTTCCATATCTTATCCTATATTTACCTCATTTTATATTCTTTAACGTCTCCCAATGATATCTTTAACGTCACCCGACGATCTCTTTAACGTGTCCCAATGATCTCTTTAACGTCACCCGACGATATCTTTACCGTCACCCGACGATCTCTTTAACGTCACCCGACGATCTACACTAATGGGGATAACTAATAGGGATTCACCTTTAAGAGTTATTTCCCAAATGAAGTTCACACTCTCCCCCAATCATCAGTTACCTTTGCAGAAGGGCATATCCCATCCTTCTGTATATCAGCACCTGGTTAAAAGGAAAGGTTAATCTCATTCATGAAAACAACATTCAAAGATCTTGGTCATTAAATCTTTATTCTACAATCAAACATGACAGAATGCGCAAAAGACAAATAAACTAAGTTAGTTGATACCTATAATCTAAAAAGAGGAATGAAGATGAATAGTTAAATGCATTCTACACTAAGCTCAGAATGCCTCACCTTAGACGTGTGTCTTTCCATCTCAGCAGCGGAGCTGATCCCTCTCTCTCTCTCTCGTTCTCTTCTATGCGCTTGGGACTCTGCTCTCTTCTCTATGGCTCACGAATACACGTCTGCACCACTATGCCTCGTCTACGCTGCCATGGTTTCAGAATACTCGAACCCTCTTCTGGTCTTAGTCTCTGCTACTCCTGTATGATGTCACTACAGGACTTTCGATCACTCTCCTTCTTCACTTCAGGATTTCGATTAGCTGATGGTATCAATCTCTAGGCACCAGCCTTCAGACCAACTTCTTCGGTCTTCTCCACACGTTGCTCTCTCTCTCTACTCTACTCGCTTCTTGATAATATAGAGCTCACTTTCTCTATGGAAAATTCCAGCATTAGGCCGACTCCCACCGAATTCCTGTACCAGTCCTCGGCCCCCTTCGCCCTCTGCAGTGGCCACCTGCGTATTGCATCTAGAGCCGGGGAGACAAACACATTCCTTCGATAAGGGCCAGTCTTGACCGGTTCCTCTCTAGCGAACAACAGGATGAATTCTAAACATTACCTTTACCCTGCAAGCGCCTCCAACAGCCGAGACAGAGATACAAAATGGCTTCTCTCTAGCTTTCGGGCCTGTAGGCCTGAGAGAACGGAAAAAGGCACTAAACCCTGTCAAAGCACATAGTTAAGCCCTACAAATAAACGCTAATGCAACTAGGACTGAAATGGTAGTAAATTATAGTCACCACTAGTCTAAAAATAGACAAAAATTACCCTGTCGCTACATTCCACTCCTGACTAAATATACAAGCATTGAAAGTCAAAAATAAAAGGGGAATTCAAACAGGACGTATATCAGTTGAGGAATAATAGGAAACAATAGTAAAGGACCTAGCCATAACTCGGGGGCGAAACATCCGGAGAAAGGATGGTATGCATTGAATACAACAGCAAATAATAATCAAAAAACTAATTACTATAAAAATGCCACCCAATATCTGGCGTAAAGAGTGGAAATCTGGCAGCCAACTGAAAAGCCAATCGAACCACCCTACATCTAAATGTTCAGTAACTTCTTGTGTGAGCTCATGTAACTTGTTAAGATGAGATCTAATAGATTTAGAATGATCTGATAAATTGAAGCAACATAGACCCTCAAAATCTGAACAGCCATGGTCATGTTTTACTAGTAAATAATCTAATGCAGCTCTATTCTGTAAAATAGCACGGCGCTCCCCTTGAGTGTCTGATAATAAGTCAGTTAAAATAGCAGAAGTATTATTCAGGGTTTTTACCATCCAGCAAGCAAGTTTGCCTATAGTTTTAACATTGTAAACAGGAACACCAATAATAGAAGCAGCTAAAGTGAGATATTCAGTTTTAGAAGATAAATGCAAAGAAGAATCACAGTCTCTTGAAAGTGGAGGTGCATCACGCACTATGCGGGATGACGCAGCCTCATCAAAAGAAAACATTAAAAGACTTAAGCGCGTTAAAGTGCATGGCCCTCCAGAAATATTTGCAGGAATATAGGACACATTGCCACAGGAAAAGAGCCATCCGGACGGTAATAACACATGATAGTAATGACTAGCAGTTACTATAAAACGTTTGCAGCTCATAGAATTGTGGATTGAAGCACACGCAGCAGGAGTCCTGGTGACACATAAAATTATTTCATGGGAGGAATGTGCGCTTGAATGTTCTAATCGTAATTGGGCACATTTCCCTATATATTTAGGATCACAGGTCATGGAATAACAGATTTCACTTTCTGTGATATTATATGTTGAAATTTGAAAAGTCAAATGTGGTTCCGGTTCACTCAGAACGGTGCACGACACACAATAATCATATGCGGAAAAGTCAGAATGGATAAATGTAGGATAGACTTCAGATACATTAAAGAAATGCAGTAAGGAGGCTGTCGAGATTGGGACAGCCACTAGGCACTTTGTGAGGAGATCATTAACCGATCTCATGGATGCTAGACAAAAATGTGTAGAGTTAATTATGGTTTTGTCTAAATGTGTCCAAAAGTTAGTAGTGATGTCCCACGAAGCAATGGAACGACGTGCTCTGTCATGGATCCGGTCCTGCGCGCTCTCTTGACTCTCGTCGCAGCAGACCAAAGGGAGTCCAACAACGAAACATCCGGCAGCAACAATCCAGGCAATGAACTGCAACAAAAGGATAGGCATTACTCATTCTCGCAGATAACATTTATCAGCTGGGACCACATCCCAGTTTTACTGCCCTGGCTTCATCACTAAAACATTATTATCAGATCCTGTTGCTATAATTTCGGCCTGTTCAGGGGGATTATTCGGTGACTGCACCCACACTCTAGCTCCAGGATTGTCAGTTGAACCAAATCCACCGGTTCCACGAATTGTTAACAGAGTTGGAGCAGTGCCCTTTTGAATCATGCCACTGAAAACAGGCATAATGACCAATTGAGCAATTCGATAATTTTTCTGTATTGTGATCTCAGAATCGCCACTATTCAACAGGATGACTTTTATTTCTCCTTGGTAATCACTGTCAATTACTCCACCAAGCACCTGGATGCCTTTTAAAGCTAAACCAGATCTCGGGGCAATCAACCCAAAATGTTCTGCTGGTATTTGAACACAAATTCCTGTTTCAATTATCACAATATTGTTGATTTTTAGAACAGTCGTTTTCAAAGAATGCAGGTCTAAACCTGCAGATCCAGGGGTAGCTCTATGTGGAGCCAAAGCTCCGGGGGTAATTTCCCAATAAGAAACTGTGCTTTTAACTGAATTCAGTTGAACATCAATATCTGAAAGAGACACGTTAGTGATAGATTCCTTACCTTAGAATATCCCCAGGCGTCAGACTGGATCCGGAAACTTTTGCGTAGCAATTCCCCTGCGCGTCGGTAGGCGTCGTCTGCGGCTCCGCATCCGTTGTCGGCGTCGTGAGCGCCGGAATGACGTTGTCGGAGTACTTAGACGCTGCCCATGCGCGCTGACGTCAGTTCTTCTTTTTTCCGCGCCAGCTAGCGCAGATTCGGAAGAAGCTCTACCCCCAGTCAATTTTTGACTGAACTTTTTTGATCTTTTGATCTCTCATTTTTGTCGAGTTCTCGACTCTATCGGTGCCAGGGATGCCCGGGTTCAAGCCTTGCTCGAAGTGCGATCGACTCATGTCGGTCACGGACCCCCATCGCTGGTGCCTGAAGTGCTTAGGCCTCGACCACGACGATCGGACCTGCTCCCGCAAGCGACTCGAGCTGAGGCAGTCGGCCCCGCGCCGCTCCAGGTCCCGGTCCCACGGGAGGTCGAGGGACAGGTCGCGAGGTCGGAGTCATCGAAGCTCCGGAAGTGGACACCGATCGTCTGGTTCCAAGTCCTCAGGTAAGAGGCATGAGAGGTCGGAGCGACGTCATCGTTCCTCCGACCTGGCCCAATGCTCGCACGATGCGGCCGGGGGCTCGGGCGACACCGCCCACGCGGCTCCACGGGAGTCGCAAGCGTCGCCGCCTGCCCCACACCTTCGGGTCCCTGGGCACGGCGCGACACCGGAGGAGGTCGAGAGGTACCTCATGGCCATGAGGGCCCTCCCTCCTCAGTCGGTTCCCGTGGTGCCTTCGGGCCCAACGGTTCTGTCTGGAGGTCCTTCCCGGTCGGGTGCTTCGGCCCCGACGCCGCCGGCGACTTCGGTCTCGGCGCCGCAGGACCTCAACGGATCCCGTTCCGGATCCGGGACCTCGCCGGTCGACCTTACGACCTCGCCGGCGCCGTCCCTACGGGTGTCGCCCCCGGCGCCCACTGTGGTTGTCGCCCCCAATGTTTCCTGCGGTCCTACTCAGGCGCCGGAAGGGCACCGCTGGGCGCCGATTCCGACAGCCTTTGGGGAATTTTATCTCCACGAGGAGGCCCTGTCTGCTAATCCTGGTTTCCAGGACACAGGTGACGAGGAAAATTGGGAGGGGTCCGAGGACCCTCTGGCACTAGATTGCCAGTCTCAGCAGGACTGGACATATGAGCTTGGGGAGGCCAGTGGTATTGACACCTCGCCAGACACTGGATTTAACTCACCTCCGACTGTGGCTTCGGAGGCGGGTTCTACTTATAGCGTAGTGTTGACGAAGGCAGCTAAGGCCTTAAACCTTAAGCTCCCCGTCGCGGACGTGAGGACTAATCTCCTCACTGAGGTCCTCAAACCGCAGTCAAGCTCCGTGGAGCCCCTGCTGCCGTTCAATGAGGCCTTGTGTGACGTTCTTGTGGGCACTTAGTCCAAGCCCGCCACAGGCCCGGCTGTGGATAGGAACGTGGCCAGACGCTACCGCCCGGCCCCGGGCGACCCATGCTTTTTGTCCACCCATCCCACCCCCGAGAGTCTGGTCATCCAGGCCTCAAACTCCCAGACCGCATTCCCGTCGGTCCCGCCCGACAGGGAATCCAAGAGATACAAACAGTTCGGGAAGAAGGTTTTCTCGTCTGTTAGCTTAGGGCTGCGGTCTGTGAATACCTCTGTCTCTTGAGCCGCTACACCCACACTCTGTGGGACACGGTTGCGGAGGTGCTGCCACAATGCCCGGAGGAGGTCCAGGCTAAACTCGGCCAAGCCCTTGCGGAGGGCCGAGATGAAGCACGCTTTTCTATCCGGTGTGGGCTGGATACAACGGACTCACTGGGCAGGGCGATGGCAACATCAGTGGCGGTTCGACGCCACGCCTGGTTGAGGTCCGCCAACTTCTCGGCCGATGTCCAGGCCACACTCCTGGACATGCCGTTTGATGGCCGTCGCCTCTTCGGCGACAAGGCAGACCATGCGCTGGAACGTTTCAAGGACTCCAGGGCTACGGCTAAGTCCTTGGGCCTCACGGCCCCACGCCAGCAATCGGGTGCCTTTCGCTCCTTTCGTGGCCACGGAAGGGGCGCCCCACCACGTACCGTCAGCCACCCACCGCAGAATGTCCAACAGCATGGTGGCGGACGTGGAAACCGCCGTGGCGGCGGTCGGGGACCACGGCGAGGCCAGTCCACACCTCCCTCAGCAGCACCTGCCTCAAAACCTTCCTAGTCCGAGTTTTCAGGCCCATGTGACGCCTGTGGGAGGCAGGGTTCGCCATCACCTCTCCCACTGGCGCACAGTCACTTCGGACAGGTGGGTGCTGCAGATTGTCCGAAGGGGCTACTCCCTCCCCTTCGAGGCATCCCCTCCATCCATGCCACCGCAATGCCACCGTGTGTCGGGGGATCACTTGCAACTTCTGCAAGAGGAAGTCACGGCCCTCTTGGCCAAGAGGGCCATTGAGCGCGTTCCTGGGCCAGAAGTAGGGTGTGGATGTTACTTCCACTACTTTCTGGTGCCCAAGAAGGGCAAAGGGGGCCTAAGCCCTATCTTGGACCTGCGGAACGTCAACGGCTTCCTCCGGAAGGAGAAGTTCAAGATGCTGACTTTGGCTCAGGTCCTGGCTGCCCTGGACCCGGGAGACTGGATGGTAGCGTTGGACCTGCAGGACGCCTATTTCCACATCCCCGTCCTGCCGGCCCACTGGCGTTACCTGCGGTTCACGGTAGGCCAAGAGCACTTTCAGTTTACCGTGCTCCCCTTCGGCCTTACCAGCGCCCCACGGGTGTTCACGAAGGTGATGGCGGTGGTCGCAGCTCATCTGCGCAGGCAGGGGGTATCAGTCTTCCCCTACCTCGACGACTGGTTGTTGAAGGCGGGCTCGCCACAGGTAGTCGTCACCCACCTCCAGACTACGGCCGACCTCCTGCACTTGCTGGGGTTCTCCATCAATGTGCCGAAATCACACCTGTGTCCCTCTCAGAAGCTCCTCTTCATCGGAGCGGTTCTCGACTCGGCGCAGTTTCGGGTTTTCCCACCCGAACAGCGGGTTCGGGATATTCAGGCTCTGGTTCCCATCTTCCAGCCGTTATCCCGAGTCTCGGTCAGGTTGACGCTGCGGCTTCTGGGGCTGATGGCCTCCTGCATCCTTCTGGTGCATCACGCCAGGTGGCGGATGCGGGCTCTGCAGTGGGACCTGAAATTTCAGTGGGCCCAGCATCAGGGCAACCTGTCCGATCATGTCTTGATCTCGGAGGGCACTGCGAGACAACTGCAGTGGTGGCTCACGGACCGCGACTGGGTCAGTGGCAGATCCCTCTCCCTACCCCACCCGGAGCACGTAGTTGTGACGGACGCGTCCCTCCAGGGCTGGGGAGGCCACATGGGAGAGGCGGAGATCAGAGGCCTTTGGTCTCCGGCGGAGTCCCGGCTCCATATCAACATGTTGGAGCTGCGGGCGATTCGTCTAGCATTGAAAACATTCCTCCCCTCTGTCCGGGGGAGTGCAGTGCAAGTGTTCACCGACAACACCACCGCCATGTGGTACTGCAACAAACAAGGCGGAGTGGGGTCGTGGACCCTTTACCAGGAGGCTCTGCGCCTATGGCAATGGCTGGAACATCAGGGCGTGACCCTGGTGGTTCAACACCTGGCAGGCTCTCTGAATGCCAGGGCGGATGAACTCAGCCGTCGGTGCATGATGGATCATGAATGGCGTCTGAACTCGGACGTGGCGCACGGTCTCTTTCAGCAGTGGGGAGAGCCTTGGTTAGATCTATTCGCCACAGAAGAGAACGCGCAATGTCATCGGTTCTGCGCGTTGGAATTTCCAAGGCGGCACTCGCTCGGAGACGCTTTTCGTCGCGAGTGGAGCTGCGGTCTGTTGTACGCCTTTCCGCCTATACCACTTCTGCCCAGAGTGCTGAAGAAGATCAGGCGCGACCGGGCCCAGGTTATCCTTGTGGCTCCGGACTGGGCACGAAGATACTGGTATCCCGAGCTACTCAGCATGTCAGTCGATCCCCCGATTCGTCTGCCTCTTCGCGAGGACCTTCTGTCGCAGCAGCAGGGGACGGTGCTGACCCGAACCTGTCCAGTCTCCACCTACAAGCTTGGAGATTGAGCGGCGGCAGTTGAGGCCATTTGACTTGCCTCCCGAAGTCTGTGATATCATTCTGGCAGCCAGGCGTCCCTCCACAAAGTCGGTATACGCCTGCAGGTGGAACAGATTTGTGGCGTGGTGCACAGCAAAGGCTGTGGATCCTCTCTCTGCACCCCTTTCGGAAGTGCTGCTCTTTCTTCTTTCCCTTGCCCAGCAGGGCTCTGCTCTGGGCACTCTTAAAGGGTACCTTTCGGCTCTTTCCGCCTTCTTAAGGCTACCTGATCAGCCTTCTTTATTCAAGTCCCCCATTGTAAGCAGATTTCTGAAGGGCATCAAACACATGTTCCCTCCTGTTCCCTTCGTGATGCCCCAGTGGGACTTGAATGTTGTTCTCACTTATCTGATGTGTGCTCCCTTTGAGCCACTCCATAACTGTCCTCTCCGTCTTCTCACGTTGAAAACTGCCTTCCTGGTTGCCATCACCTCTGCCAGGAGAGTGAGTGAGCTCCAGGCTCTTTCTTCTTCTCCACCTTTCCTATCTGTTCATCCTGACAAGGTGGTGTTACGTACATGACCTTCTTTTCTGCCCAAGGTTGTCACGGCCTTCCACATCGGGCAGTCCATCACTTTGCCCACCTTCTTTCCGCCTCCGCATCCCTCGAAAGAGGAAGAGAGGCTCCACCGTCTGGATCCAAAACGTGCGCTCTCCTACTACCTAGATCGCACACGCCAATTCCGGGTGGATGACCAACTCTTTGTTGGTTACGTGGGCGCGAAGAAGGGAAAGGCTGTACAGAAGAGGACCATTTCAAGGTGGATCATCTTGTGTATCCAAGCATGTTACTCCATGGCGAGAAAGGAGCCCCCTGCTGGGTTGCGGGCTCATTCCACTCGGGCCACGGCGACAACAACTGCCCTGGGCCGAGGAGTCCCTTTACAGGACATTTGCCAGGCAGCTACGTGGGCCTCGCTGCACACGTTCGCAAGACACTACTGCCTGGACAGTCAAGTCCGGAGGGATGGCTTCTTTGGCCGTTCCGTCCTCCAGGACTTTCTGGTGTGATATTGGTTCGCAGACCCACCACCGGGGTTGGTATTGCTGGGGTATCTATTCTAAGGTAAGGAATCTATCAATAACGTGTCTCTTTCAGATGCACAAGTTACTACTTGTGTAACGATATATCTGTAAGAGACATTAGTTAGTGATAGATTCCTTACCGACCCACCCATCCTCCCCGTTCTGCGAACCGATATCTAGGGTTAAGGTCATCCCCTTTCAGGGCCGTAGTTTCATGGCACCAGTGTTGGTTCTCTCATGGCTCTGCGTATCTGGCGCGGAAAAGCTGTGTATCAGAACTGACGTCAGCACGCATGGGCGGCGTCTAAGTACTCCGACGACGTCATTCCGGCGCTCGCGACGCCGACGAAGGACGCGGAGCCGCAGACGACGCCTACCGACGCGCAGGGGTATTGCTACGCAAAAGTTTCCGGATCCAGTCTGACGCCTGGGGATATTCTAAGGTAATGAATCTATCACTAACTAATGTCTCTTACAGATATATCGTTACACATGTAGTAACTTGTGCGTAAGGAGGAAGTAAACGCATTAAAGGAGAAATTGCATACAAATAAGGTCTGTTATTCAAAATCATTAAAGCATCTGATAAATGATCTCTCCAGTTCTTTAGGGTACCATCTGATAACTTGCACAACTGGTCTTTTAACAATCCATTCATCCGCTCGATCAGGCCTGAGGCCTGTGGGTAATAAGGAATATGAAATACCCAGTCAATATTGTTTTCTGCACATTAATTTTGTACCAGGCGTCCTTTGAAATGGGAAGCATTGTCAGACTGCACCTGAAGTGGAGAACCATAATATAATGTAATCAAATCTAATGTCTTCATAGTGTTTATCTGGTTAGCTCTCTTGCGTGGAAAAGCGATTAGGAAACCACTGTAAGTATCAACAACTGTACAGACATATTGGCAGATTTTGCTCATGGGTAAAGGACCAATATAATCGATCTGCCAAATTTGTGCAGGGGATTTACCTCGATGTAGCTGGCCTTTCCCTATTCTAGGCACTGCTCTTTGTCGGGAATGTTGGCATATGGGGCATTGAAGCATTGCTGTTTTATTCAAATCAAGAGGAATATAAATGCCTCTATCAGTAGCCCACCTGCTAGTAATTTTCTCTCCAAATTGTCCTGCTTTTTGGTGGGCCCACTTCGGCAATCCTGCCAAATCAGAATTTTGTTGGTCCACCATTGCTTCAGAAATTTTAGATTTCTCATCTGCAATGTTATTAAATAGCTTGTCAAGTGAATCAATAGGCATATGAGCATCAACATGAAACACGGTTACATTGCTCTGAGGAAGTAACTCACAAACTCTTGCCACAGCTACTTACCCCAAATAGTCTTGTTGTGAACCATCCAATTTTGGGACTGCCATGTAGGTAACTAGAATACTAACCCATTCTCAGTTGACCATTATTCACTAAAAATATGACATGTTCCTGGCAATTCTTGTTTAGAACTTGGTATACAGCATATAATTCTGCAAACTGACTACTTCGCCCTTCACCAGTGCTCAACAATGTCTGAGTCGTGGGATTATACGAGACTGCTTTCCAATGTCTCTTCTCTCCTATGTACCTGGCTGAACCATCCGTAAACCATACATGTTTTCTATCCTCCACGGACAGATCATCGAACGGCATACCCCACTTAACAGGAGATTCCTGTACTATAGGTATGGATAAATCTTTCTCACTCCCTTCCATCGGCGCCTGCGCCACTTTCTCATGCAACATTGCAACCCATTTTGGGCCCATGCGAGCCCGATCTTGTATATACCACTTCCATTTTATGATGCTCACTTCCTGAGCATGGCCAATTCTATGAGTTTTCGGCGAACTCAAAACCCACTGCAGTATTGGAATTTCTGGTCTCAAAATCACATCATGTCCTAATGTTAATTGCTCGGTTTCCACCAGAGCCCAATTGCATGCAAGCAACTGTTTCTCAAAAGGTGTATAACGCTCGCCAGCGTCAGGTAACTTTTTAGTCCAAAAACCTAGAGGCACTCTAGTTTTACCCTGCTTTTGCCATAGGCTCCAATTTGCATACATATCTTGTACAGATACATTTAAATCCACATCACCATCACGCACTGGCCACAAATCCAAAGCGTGCTTAATCGCTTCTTTCGCCAAATCAAAAGCATCTTGTTGTGCTCTGTTCCATTCAAACAAATTCTTTTTATGTGTAACTTTGTACAGAGGGGCCAGAATCTGACTCAAATGCGGAATTTGTTGACGCCAAAAGCCAAATAAACCAATGAATCTTTGGGCTTCTTTTCTGTTTTTAGGGACTGCAAATTCTGCAATTTTCTGTTTTACTTGTGGAATTACTTCACAATTTCCTTCATGCCAATGAATACCTAAGAACTTCACATGTTGCGCTGGACCCTGCAATTTGTCAGGATTGATTTCCCAGCCTTTGCTTTGTAAATGTGCAACAATTCGTTCTAACTGTATTCACACCTGATCTTGTGTCTCACCTTGAATTAGTATATCATCTATATAATGACACACCTGAATCTTTGGATCTACTGTCACTTCATCTCAATGCTCTGCTAGAAATTGTCGGACTGTGTACATAGCCCTGGGGAAGACTTCTAAACGTCATTTGACGACCATTCCAGGTAAAACTGAATTGATCTTGACATTCGGGAGCAATTGGAATAGAAAAGAAAGCATTAGCAATGTCATTTGATGCATACCATGTGCCTGAATGTTTCTGAATTCTTTTAATTAAAGTAATAACATCAGGGACTGTATTATTCAAAGAAGGTTTATATTTGTTTAATTCTCGATAATCAACAGTCATGCGCCAAGAATTATCACTTTTGCGTACCGGCCAAACAGGATTGTTCCAGTCCGAAGTAATGGGAATTACCACTCCTGCGTCCATCAAATCTTGAATGGTAGCACTGATTTCATCGTGCCCACCGGGAATACGGTATTGTTTCATTGAAACCACCTTCGTGGCTTGGGGAATTTTAATCGGAGGCATTTTTAAGCGTGCGACTCTCACAGGTTTTGTTGATATATAATGCTTGTGTCCGAATTTGTAACATCCGTCATCTAAATGCAATGTCATACCTTTCAAAATGTCAATTCCAATTATATATTCATCAAGCGGTACCACCAATACATAATACTCTTTTAGGGGATTCCTACCTATTCTCATTTCAAGTTTAGTTTGCACTGCGGGGGTTTCTTTACCACCTAATCCAGTAATCGTATAACCTTGTCCTTTAAACTTTTTGGGATTTCCAGAAATTAGAGTGGCCTCCGCTCCAGTATCCACGAATGCTCGGGCCCTCTGTATATTTCGATGTCTCCAATAAATTTCAATATCTACATAAGGCCTGTAATCTCTAAGAGCCCAATTTTGGACTTGAGCTTGACCTACTTCCTAGTCTTGTTTACTGTGTTCTGTCGCCCAAGACAAATCAGGATAAATACTCTCATATCGTTTGGGTAATGTCGCCTCTCGTTCATACCCTTTCTCTTCAAGAAAAGGGTTTTTGTCATTTGAAAAATATTGTGATCTCCGTTCAAGGGATCGTGATCTTTTGTCTCTCAATCTCACCTCTGGGGATCGATCTCTCTCTCTCTCATCCCTGCGTATAGACTGATCTCTTCTCTCCTCTCTATCTCTCTCTCGCTCTCTATTGGGATAAGACGAGTCATCTCGTGTCCTGCTCCACTCTCTCTCTCTCCATCGCTCTCTGCCTCTCTCTCGACGCGGCATAGCATCATCACCACTACCATCGAAAGGATTAACATCAAAGTCTTGTTTACGGACCTTTCTAGCTCCTTCCTACCCGTCCAGGCCACGCCTGCGAAACATAGCCCATAAAATATTATTCGGTAAATCATGAATGTCATCAGCTTTCACACCATCCTTCACAAGAGCTTGAAACCTGTCACGTCTAGAAAATCTGAAATCATTAGTGCGACCTTCCGGTCGAGACTGTGGTTCAGGTTTAATCCACTCACCCAACTCACCAAGTTCAAGCACAGCCTCAATCACTTCAGCCAAGGTGTTACCAGTCTGATTGATTAATAGAGTCATCATTACCTGTTTATACGCAGGAGGAGAAGTACGAATGATTCTGTTTCTTACGGAAGTATTGAGTAAGCCATCCATTAACCTGTTCGCTGTACCCAAAAAGATTGCGGTTTTCATAACCTCTTCCTTCAATCGCTGAGAAGCATCTCTCAAAGTATACCACGGCCTCTCATTAAAAGGCCAATCGGATTCAGTAGGGTATTTGTGATTACAACCCTGTACGGCTAACTGCAACAAATTAGTCTGATCATCGCTATTGTAATTACGAAAAGATTCCTGAGCCGTAGGATCAGAACTCAAAGTACAAAATTTCACAGCATCACCTTTATCCAATGAGATACCTGAGGCACCTAAATCAAAAAGGCGAACCATCCAAGTAAGTAAAGATTCACCCGACTTCTGCCAGAACCTATCCAAAATGTCATTTAATTCTTGTTGAGTATAATCCTCTAAGCTGTCAAGAGGGATTCCCTGGGGAGCATTAGGATTGCCCTGCAATTTACGTCGATAAATCGGTTGAGCAGAAATTTCAGTACGGTCTTTGGAGTCACAACGATGACTAGTGCGAGAAGGCGCACGTGCAGCATTCTCTTCAGCGGAAGAAAATTAATCAGACGAGTTCCAAATATCACCATCCCATTCATCAGGGTTCCAATCGAGCCCTGCCTTTGCAACAACCATACGCATCTTCCTGGTGTTAATTCTACCACATCTGTGTCGATACTTGTATTTCGCAATGCACACAGCAGCCCTTTCGGCTACAGCTTGATACGTTTCTAACTTGTCAGCAAGCAATTTATTTTGACATCGTAAAAGAGTAACATCATTTTGAATCTGAACAACTTGTTCCTCAAAGGATTTATTCTCATGCTGTAATCGAGAACATTTCTCATGTACAAGCCTGTACGCATTCAATAAAATCCAACCTCTACGTCCCAAAATGGGAAGCTCTTCGCCTTTCGCCACCGGAACTTTCTGAAAACATGCAATCACCTGAGCTGGCTCAGCATCCTCCAAACATGAATTCCAGTTTTCACTCAAAGCAGTAGAATTAGCCCATTCATGAGCAAGCGCTTCATAAGCAGTTGACTCCCAACCTGGAATTTCTAAAGGCAATTGAAAAGACGATTTTGATTTTTTCTAAAACATCATGCAATCTCAATAAACACACAACAACAAACAAAAATATACAATCAATAAAACATATATACAAAACCTTTCACGGCGAGAACCAACGGACCCTCATACAGAATCACGAAGGAATACCCGCACCCTTCAATCGAAAACGGTTCGTGACGCCAAATGTAACAACCGGATTCTCATGACAGGCAGCTCACCATCCGTGGCTAACCCAGTCGTCACGTAACAACACTCTTCTCAGGCCACTATTTACAAGACACCTAGAATACTCACCTGAGAAAGTGAAAAGAAGCTATTTACATGCCTGTATAGTCAAACATATCAGTAATACCTAATGGGTTCCATATCTTATCCTATATTTACCTCATTTTATATTCTTTAACGTCTCAAGACGATATCTTTAACGTCACCCGACGGTCTCTTTAACGTCACCCGACGATCTCTTTAACGTCACACTGTGAGAAGTTGGCCTGATATATAATGTTCACTATTCTAGTGAGCACTTTGTATCAGTCCAAACAACCCTTATGGTGATTGGTTGTAAGTCAACCTTATAGACCAGCTATCCTAGTAGCGTGGATATGAGCAGTCTTCGGGCTAAACTGTAGAGGGCGTGTTAAGCCAGCTGTTATACCATCACATATACCCCTTGAACACCAAGTGAAAGGACACCACACAAGTGTTATGAAAATAAACAGTGTATTTATTTAGATCACAACAGCCCTGTACTCTTTATGAGGACAGGGTACTAAGCACACAACAAAACTCTTACGAAAATTCTTCAAGTTGCACAATTTGCACAAATGCCCGAGGGGCACGAAAAACCATATACTCTAAAAGTGGAATGCGAAATTACTAGCAGGTAAGTACTGTACTAATAGGCTTTGGAATCGCTAGGACTTGACTACTGAACCTTCAGATTACTAATAGGAGGCCTAGGGGACTCGGGTGCAGAGTGTGCACTCTCACGCGTGATGCGGGACAAAGTCTATGGTAGCTAGTAAAGACAAAGTTAGTGTTCTCGGGCGAACCCGACCTGGTAGGAGGAAAACGAAAGTGGATCCTGACCCTTGGATAGTGAGGCTATGCTGGGGCACCGAAATGCCGAAGTTACCTAGCCCAGGGGCTGCAGCTGCATAGGTCTGAAAAGACGTCGGGAATCCTCGTAGACGGACCAGGAGCCTGAAGAAAGAAGTTGCTGGCAGGCGACCAGTGAAGATAGTTCGAGTGATCCAAGCCTGGATCGAAGATGGATGACACCTGAAAGCAGAGGGGACCAAGTTCGTGACTACTAGCCAGTAGTCAGGTGGCACCAGGAGGGCACCGGATGGTAGTCACCTCGACTAGGTGAGTGGGCGACGCTGTGCTCTGCAGATCTCACGGACGAGGAGGCGTTGTCGGCGACCAGGATGGAGGTGCGAGCTGTCCCACGATGGATGATGCTATCGACGTCGCTGGACCCAGGAGTGGGCAACAAAGCCTTGGCAAATTCAAGCCCACGCGGTAGACTCATAATGGCGTCGGAGTGGATCAGGAGGGTCCGGGGTGCTCCTCTTTTGGAAGGGAGCAAGGGCCAGTCTGGAGCAACCAGACCAGCAGCAGTGATGTCGTCGGGCGTCGTTAAGAAGGCCACAAGCCAGCGGGCTAGTAGCCAAACAACGCGGTGAGCAGCAAAAAGCAGATGCTGGGAGGCTGAGCTTCGGTGCTGGAGCTGCTCAGGGTCGGGGCTTCTCGGACCCCAAAGCACTCACCAGAGGATCCCTCGGCGGTCGTGCTGGAAAGAAGTCGTGCAGTCTTGAAGATGGCCGGTCCCTCGAGGTCTCGTCGCACCCACGGTTCTCAGCTTAGCTGTAGAGGTGGGTAGAGGTCAGAGGTGCCTGGGAAGCCGGTTCTCGTCGAGCTGGGCAGTCGGATTCCGGAGGAAGGACTTGCAGCAGACCGCAGTGTTCCTAAGATGGTGCCTGCGGATGCAGGGTGACTACTCCTTAGTCACAAGGGAGAATCTTGAAGAAGAAATCTTGAAGTCCGTTCGTAGAAAGTCGTGTCTTGATTCCAAAGATGATCTAATTTGGAAGGGTCCCCGCTCCTGCCTTTATCCTAAAGAAAGGGGTGGGTACGCGACTAGGTCCTGCCCTAGGGGTGGGACCAGGAAGGGGGGTGGTTACACCCCTCTCCCATGCCGGACTTTCCCCAGGCCAGGGGCTGGTGTGCCCCTGGAACTGGTTCTAGCCGGCAGATGCGTAGTGAGCACTGGGGTGCCACTCTGCAGTCACCTTCCTGTAAAGCCCTGCCTACCCAGGATACACAAAACCCTGTCTGGGATGGTGCTAGCACCGCCCCTGACAGGAAACCCTTTGTCCAAGCTCTCCTCGCTGGAAGGACTCCCAGCAGCGGGAGGTCAGACTCGTGTCTGTGGTGGCAGCATCCATTTTGTGGAGCTGAGGCTTCAGTTAACTTTAACCGGGGTTCACAGTTACATACATGTCGTGTCCCTCTAGAAGGGTGGAATGCTAACCCCGCCGCCAGTATTGGCGAGGGGTTAGTATTCCAATTCGTATGACACCTTACTCAACATGTTTTGATAAAGCAATACCAAAGATAGCATTTAACCGCGAGGATTATAATGCACTTAAGAGTATATGGTATGCGTTATCATGGAACAGCTATTAGGACTTGGTTCCGCTGAGGTAATTGAAATTTTTATGGTCAAGTGTGTCCCCTAACGTAGACCCCAACGGCTCCATGTACGCACTTCAAGTACATGTAATTTCCCTCCACGACCGAATCTGAAGACGCAAATACATTTGCGTCCAACGTTAACATGTCCTCTATCAGATCCACCATGAATGGATCGATAATTCCGTTCCTAAGTATACCGTGCCACCGTCTTTATATAGTGCACTTTCACGTTTTTCCTGGCTCTGCCGAGCTAGGCCCTGATTTCTGTCTTCAAGCCACTACTGCCTCTGCCTCTGCAAGCTGCAGCATGGAGATGCATCCCTGCCTTACTTCCTGCCAACCAAGCGGTGCCCGGCTCGGCCTGGTCTGCCTGCCAAAAACAGTATTTTGCCTTCAAGTTATCAGCGTAGCCAGCTCAGCTCCCCGAAAACACATTCCTGTCTAGTGATTTAGGTAAACATATCCCCGGCTGCAGAGCAAAGAGCAAGTCTCCCTGTCTTCGTGCAAGTAATTTTCAGTTCCCGTTACCATGGTAGGCCCCTGGCTTCGAGCATCCGCACATACACACCTATGCACGCACCAACATTCAGTATAGAGTAGCCTCTGCCCAAGAGACCTTTTCCTCTAGATTAAACATCCTTCAAATACTAGATATCAGATATGTTATAGGGACAGGTCGATCTGACATGCCAGACTTCTGTCTCTTCTACTAGTGTTAAAAGTCAGACTCTTAGCTTCCTCCCGTTGCACGTCAACCACACGTCATATTAGCTGCGCGCGCATCCAGGCCATAGGTTTCAGCTGACTCTGCAAGAATTCTCCAAGCATCCACCCACTTATGACACTTTTCTGTGACGTTCCTAGTGTAGGCCTCTGTGCACACCCATGTTCACGCCTTTTTGCTACGCACATGTGTTCTTATCATATACATTTCACTTGTCACGCCTACTGTATTCAATGCTATTGTGTCATTTTACTATATATGTCATGTACTGTGAATAAATCGTTGACATCTTTTCCTGCCATCATTGCATACCCGAACCCTTGTATTGATGGACTAGATCTCCATTGACTCGAGTCATTTAGTCATCCTTTATGATTAAAGCCCTTATGACTCAGACACCACGGACTCTGCTTCTCATTTGATTGAGCTATTTTCTTTAATTTTCCGAAATTATCTGGCAAACTCGTATACGGTAAAATATTTACCACATAATTTGGCTTTGCCCCCGACTACAGCTGTGACGGACCCCATGCGCATCTGCAGGATTTCCTGTATCTCCCTCAGGCCTACGGAGGTGACGGAGACTGCGGCCGACATCCAGACGAGGCGGTGAGGAGTGCGGAGGATCCCGACCAGAGCCCAGCCGAGAGAGCAGTGTCCGAGGTATCGAGAGACCAACCTGTAGTGTCGAGGCGCATGCGTAGTGCGCAGCAGAAGCAGTGACGTCAGTCCAGTCCAGTCGAGTTTCTGAGGCCTTCCGTTCCGTGCTTCCCGGTGAGTACCGTTGCTGGGGACGCATCAAGACGGGTGCATTAATTTGTGTCCGGTCAAGACGGGTTTGGGTACACAGACCCGGTCTGCACTGTTTTAGCAGTGTATCTGTACTGTTTAGCAGTGCATCTAGTATCTAGTTATCCAGTTATTGTTGTTCGTTTCATGATGTTTAAATGTGTTTTAATGTCGTGGTATGAGTGATTGATCGCATTTTTACTGTGTTTATAGTGTAAAGTGTCTAATAATAATCTAGATCGAGGTAGCAATGCATTTATTCTCGAAATTGCGACAGATAGGAACTAGGAAAGGGATACTTGAAGAAGCTGTTCCCATCCCACCCAGGGACACTCCTGGTTATTTTATGTACCACAAGCACGGCTTAGATGCCATATTATTTCTCGACTTGTGGGTGGACTACACGAAAGACTTAGCAGAGAATCAGAGATGGCCCGTTACAGGGACATGGGATGCCGAGTGCATCATGAGAGTTGAGGAGGCGTTGTGGAAAAAGAAAGCCAGACAGTCACAGAAAGATGCCATTGAATTATGGCGTAAAGAATCACATAGACGGACAGAGAAAGCACTCAGAAAAGCAGAGAAAAGTAGAGAGGATTCTGAAAAAGCCAAAGAAAAAGAACTACTAGAAGAAGGACAGAGAGTTAGAATGGAACAACACGACAGACAAAGTAATGCCATTATGACAGGACTGTATCCAGTCCTGGCCGAGGGCCTGCCCAAGGTGACCCCGGAAACACCGAAAAATCTGCCCCCTCCATTGGTTCCGACTAAATTACGTCACAAGACCGCAGCAGACATTTTCCTTTCGTCCTATTTAGACGACGTAGCTCCCGCCTATACCAATGTACCTGCCCATGTACCACCTGCTGACAATAACCTACCCCATGATCATCTGCCCCCGGGTCCGCAACAGCAGACCCCTCCTGCACCGCTTCCTGCACCCGTACCTGTTGTTCCCCCTATTCACCCGCTTAATCCTTTTGGGTCTGGCACGGTCCAGGTTCCAACCCCGTTACAGCAAATACCGACCCTACAGCCAGGTTATGCTCAAGCCTCCGCCTCAGGAGGTGCTACAGGAGGTTATCGCACCCCGCCACAAGTACAACGTATGACAATGAGAGAATTCGCAATGCAGCGTACACCTAAAGGTGCCCCAGCCGAAAAACTTAAAGAACAGCTTACAGATTTCAGATATGACACAGTGCCTGGAAAGACAGGACCCATGTTGTTAGCTTCCCTACGTTTAAGACGTGTTACAGATTTTTTGATATTGTTACCAGAAATGCCAGACCATCTAGACAATCTGTATCATTTTATTAGAACAGGAGAAAGACCGGAGTGTGTTGGTGAAGCCATGTCACGTCAGAAAGTTGAGACTCAAGGTTTAATAATGCGATTTTTGGTTAATTGTTTGATAAGGGAACAAGATCAGCCCAGTTTTCCACAAGGAGAGATGGATAGATTGATCAGATGGAGTCAGAATATATCGGAGGGTAAACATGATAGAGAGAGAAGTGTACATGCTATGGTTAGAAAGATCCGTAAAGAAATAATAGCAATACATGTCCGTCGAGAATCTGAAAGACATTCTGGGTCAGAGGAAAAGGACTCCTCAGAGGAGGCAGAAACAGAGAATCCAGCAGAAACATCGCAATTACCAAATAGAGACATGGTGGCATATGTAGGTAGAGAGAAACTCCCTAGACCGTATCCTCTTGATAGGCCCTTCGACAGACCCACTCGTTTAGAAAATATGAAACGTTACCTTTGTCCGATACCAGAGCGATGTACCCTTGAACATGTATTTCAAGCTACTGACAAAGTACTGAAAGAAAGGGTAGGTTATCACGAACTCAATACCTTACGTGACCAGGAACTAGCCCGGTCTGCAGTACAGTGGGCCGGAGATGACAGCATATACAAAGACGAGTCAGTAGTGCAAACATTTTTAAGTCTTACTCCCGAAGAACAGCGACTAGCTGGTATATACATGACCCAACACCTCATTATACAGTATGAAAACCAAGCATCTGATCCAGGTCCGTTATATAGTTAATTGCAAGACTTACTCCTGAGAAGATGGAGAGGTCTAGGTACCGATCTAATTGAAACAATTTTAGAACAACGTCACAAATATAGAACTTTCTTGACTCCACATCTTGTTTCCGTTCCACCCCCAGTCAGGCAACCATATCACTTTGACAAACAGAATCCTTTACGAGAAGTACATCCAATCCGGAACCCTGATGATACCTTTGCACGTGTGTATGTATACACGCCCATAACCAAAATGGAATTATTGGAAATGAAGAAAATAGTGCCCAGTCATGATAAAGACCCTGCAGGTTTCCACCGAGAAATAAAAGACATGTTACTCATGGGAGATTATACCTATCCCGACATTATGAAAATATTGAAAGTGTTATTGCCTGCCGGTATTTACGAGAAACTCAAAGAAAATGAATGGGAGGTGGGAGACAAAAAGGTTGATTGGGCTGCATTAGAAGCCGAAGAAACGACTCGAACCCCAGGTGTATGTCTTGGGGATAAAACTAAAGCAATACCAGGATTGTTAGTACAGGTTTTGCCAAGATTGTTAGCAACTAAAAAGGAGGACTGGGATGCAATCTCAGCCTGCAAACAGAAACCCGACGAAGACACTAGTGATTTTTATTCCCGATTTGAGAAATGTTTTATTATTAACAGTGGCCTGAAAACAAGTAGCGAGTCATACCCACACCTTTTTGTATCGAAACTAGTCGAGAATTCCCTGCCCCAGGTTAAGAACAGTGTCCTGAAAGTCGAGAGCACATGGCAAGCTAATACGCCTTCCCAAATGTTACAAATGTTACAGTACCACCAGAACAGAATTAGGGAGGAACATGATCACGAACAGAGACGTATGAAAGACACGAAAATGAAAGTACTAGTTGCTCAGTCAGTTCCAGCTGACGGTCATAAAAGGGGTACGACACAATCCAATAATTCAAATTCAGCAGCTCCTGTTAAAGGGATATGCAACTATTGTAAACAGCCAGGTCACTATGTAAACGATTGTGCAGTTTTGAAACACAACATAGCCACGGGAAAAACTAAAGAGAGACCGCGTCCTCCTAGACAGGACCAGGTCCAACAACACGTTCCACAGAATGTCCAGCCTATGCAGGTTCCACAACAGACCGTAGCAGTACCGCTGCCACAACCCATTGCCGCAACACAACATGTCACACAGCAGATGTACCAGTATGCGCAATCCGACTACCCCGATTACCAGCAATACACATGAAACAGCCTAGAGAGGGAAGTTGGCTTGCCCCTTATCGAGGTTCCTGTAGATCAAGAAGGCCCTTATGTACACAGTCAGGTATTTGGGAAGGATAGAAAATTTTTGATAGACACAGGGGCAAGCAGAACAACCATCAGTCATGAAGAGGTTCCAGGGGCACCCCTCTCAGGCTCACAGAATGTTTCCCTTGGTTTTTCAGGAAAGCCTATTGTTAATGAAGTATCGAAACCAGTTCCCCTTGCAGTTGGTCCATTGCCCGCACTACAGATTTACTGCTCACGAAATCATGCCCAGAAAACTTGCTTGGTATAAAGACCCTGAAAGCTCTAGGAGCTGTAATTTGTTGTTCTCCGGAAGGAGTAAGGTTGTTCCTTCGTGACTTTAAGGGACATTGTGTATTGAAAGATTTTGACCCCAGGTTACAGAATGTTCCTGCACATTTATGGGCGAAAGGCCCCACTGATGTAGGTTGTATGCACATTACTCCATATCGTGTTACACTCAAGCCAGGAGTAGTACTACCACGCATCCGGCAATACAAGTTACCACCAGATGCTGTAGTGGCTTTACTGAAAATCATTGACGAGCTCATTGCACAAGGAGTGGTTGTAGAATCCGACTCCAATGTTTGTAATTCCCCTATCATTCCAATTCTTAAACGTACTGATCCAAATGCACCTCCAGTTTATCGATTAGTTATCGATTTACGAGAATTTAATAAATGTATTATACCACAATATCCTGTGGTCCCAGACATTTCATCCCTATTGACTGCTATTGATTCCGAAGCGACGTTCTTTACTGTGATTGACCTTAAGAACGCCTTCTTTAGTGTCCCCATTGATCCGGAAAGCCAATATCTTTTTGGATTCTGTTTAAATGGCCGAAGCTTCAAATTTGTACGCGCACCTCAAGGATTCACAGAAAGCCCCAGCATCTACAGCCAAGCATTAAAACGACAACTTGACAGTATTCACATGCCTGCCAACACTGCCCTACTCCAATACGTCGATGATCTGTTGGTCACCGCCCGTAGTGAACCAGAATGTGAACAAGCATCACTGACGGTTTTGCATTTCCTGGCGGACAAGGGACACAAGGTGTCTCCTTCGAAGCTACAATTCTGTGCCCAGCAAGTGGTGTACCTTGGGCACTTGCTGACCAAGTGGGGTAGGCAGCTGACACCTGAACGAATTCAGTTAATCGCACATCTTCCGCAACCCAAGACACAGAAAGAAGTACGAGCCTTTATTGGACTCACTTCCTATTGCAGACAATGGATTCCACAATATGCATTTCTAGCTAAACCACTCATACAGTTGACAACACAGGAGGCAGCGTCTTCGACTGTTCTCCCTTGGACTCAGGAACATACACGAGCTTTTGACGAATTAAAGAAAGCCTTATGTCAGGCACCAGTTTTAGCAACACCATGTTACAGCAAACCTTTTACACTTTTTGTTACAGAACGCGATGGCACAGCGTTGTCGGTTCTCACTCAGTTACAAGCAGACAAACACAGACCGTGTGCCTATTTTTCGAGTACATGGGATCCAGTAGCCCAGGCCTTGCCTGCGTGCTTAAAGTCAGTTGCAGCGACAGCTCTAGCAATCCGACAAAACGACTCCATTGTATTAGGACATCAATTGACAGTACAAGTTCCACATTCTGTAGAGGTTCTTTTAAACAGAACACAGACTCAACACTTGAATGTAGCACGACTGACAGGTTATGAATTAACATTATTCCAGCCACACATAGAAATCAGACGCTGTAATACACTGAATCCTGCTACACTTTTACCATCGAGCACAACAGATCCCACTCCACATGACTGCGTGGAGGTAGTTGACACAGTTACGAAACCCAGACAAGACTTGACAGATGTCGCATTACCCGATCCAGACCTGACACTTCATGTGGATGGTTCATGTTTAAGAACAAGTACAGGAGAGTTAGTGGCCGCATATGCAGTGACCACTGAAACTGAAGTCATAGAAACACATCGCATTGACACCCTGTCTGCTCAAGCAGCAGAGCTTATTGCTCTGACCCAAGCCTGTATACGAGCCAAGAACAAGAAAGTAAACATATACACGGATTCACGTTATGCATTCGGAGTCGTTCAAGACTTCGGTGTCCTCTGGCAAGAAAGAGGTTTCTTGACCTCTCACGGAGCCAAGATACAGCATGGCCCCCTCATTCAAGCTCTGTTAGAAGCAATACATTTGCCTACAGCTATAGCTATCATGAAGTGTAAGGCACATACGAAAGTCACAGACAAGATTTCTCAGGGCAACGATTTTGCAGATCGAATAGCGAAACATACAGCACTGACTCATACTCAAATGACGGACATGACCAAGACGGATGCGACTTCACAGACACATTGCATGACAGTCAGGGACCCCACACAAGATGTCATCGACATACAGACACATGCTACTCCAGATGAAATAAAGAAATGGGCTGAACAAGGAGGGGTCCAGACAGACCAAGGAGGGAAAGACCACATGGTTTCTCCCCGACTCTATGGTTCAAGTTATCATTAACACAGCACATAGTCCAGCACATTTAGGAGAAAAAGCCATGTTAGATAGTGTACAGAATCTTTGGTTCAACAAGCATTTACGAGCAGCAGCGAAACAGAAAGTGCGTACCTGTATGATCTGTTGTCAGTTCAATCCAGGAAAAGGGATTCCCGTAGAGCAAGGTGGATTCCATCCTCCCGACTATCCTTTTGAAGTCCTCCAGATGGATTATATTCAGATGGAAAGATGCCGAGGATTCAAGTATGTCCTCGTAGTTGTCTGTGCCCTATCCCGATGGACAGAAGCATATCCCGTCCCAGATTACACTGCCCCGACCACTGCCAAGCAGTTGGTTCGTGAGTTTTTCCCTCGATACGGTTTGCCCCGTGTCGTGTATTCAGATAATGGTCAGCCATTCTCATCCGAACTCATGAAGCAGGTCTCGCTTCTATTGGGGTACCAGTGGAAGTTTCACTGTGTCCGGCATCCTGAGGCAGCAGGTCTCGTGGAGCGACACAATCAGACTCTGAAAACTCGCCTTGCAAAAGTGTGTAAAGAGAAGGGAGTGGATTGGATAGTAGCATTGCCAGTTGCTCTTTTTTATATGAGAATGGTAGCCCACTCTAGGACAGGGCTATCCCCGTATGAGGTGGTCTTCGGTAGACCTCCTAATATGTGGGGGACGCCTTTGCCGCAAAAGATTACTGATGTTGATAGTACTATGTTGACAGATTACCTTGCTTCCTTGATGTCTGCACTACAATCATGTCGTTCACAGGTCGCGGCAGCCTTCCCAGACAACACCGAGGTGAAGCCACATGAACTGGTCCCAGGCGATGTAGTGGTCGTACGCAACTTTGACAGGTCAAGCCCGTTGGAGCCCCGCTGGAAGGTGCCGAAGATCGTTTTGTTAACAACCAGGACTGCCGTGAAACTGGAGGGGCGCAAAGGTTGGGTGCACTCCAGTCACGTTAAACGATTTCATGGACTTCCGCCCAACTCTGAATCCCAGAACTCCCACGTACCAGTGACTGATACCAAACTCCCCCTTCTAGAGAAAACTCCCCAAGAGGAGTATCGCCAGAAACTGAGGTCTAGTAAGTCAGACAGTTTAATTGTTTAAGTCCCCCCCTGGGTGAAGCGGTTAGGCAGTTCTGACAATGTACAAGTTAGACCCAAATAGAGAGAGAGATAGACAGGAGACCAAGAAACGAAAATATTGTAAAAGTCTCCGGAGCAGATGCGTCTGCACATTACTTATTATGTTTTTTCTGAGTCTTACGATTATTGTTTTGAGTTGGATGCTATATATGTATTTTCCTCTTGCACATTTTTCTAATAACACTGCAGAACACACGTTTAGTGCTCTTCCTCCACACGAATTGTCTTATCGACTTGCGCTGCGCAACAATACATTCATTCGTATGTTACACCATTCTCACCAGATCGACAATGCTACTAATTGTTGGATAGGGAGCTCTGCCTCTCTTTCCATACCCGTTTACACATAATGGTTCCTGTGGTGCCTGGTTTAGTTTAATATCTTCTATAGACACTGACTCTAAGGTTTTCCAAGGCAATTGGATATGGGGAAATCTGAACACAGTCATGAACAAAGCATGTTTCCCGAACGAAGAGGGTCTTCCGCAAATGACCGGGACCGATCTAGAAAACGAAGTGTATGGATTAGGCAATTTTACACTTAACCTTATGATTTTAAATGTTCAGTCAGAAACCAGTCCAGACTTGCCATCCATATCAGTTCTACCAGTGAAAGGTGTGTTATGTGTCAGAAAGAATGGTTCAGTGCATCTAGGTCACAGTGACTGTACTACTGTGGTCGAATTTAGTGATCAAGGCAAGTCTACTTTCAAAGCTTCCCGACATTCCTATTTTATATGTGGTCAGACAGCCTATGTCCGTTTACCTCCAGACTGGGATGGTACCTGTTTCATTGCATTCTTATTGCCACCAGTATTTCTAGCCCCATCTGACTATCACAGGAATTCCCGCCTTAACATTGTTAGACACAGGAGAGACATCCCAATAGTTGATCAGACTGAAACTACATGGGAACAATATACAGATTTCAATAAAGGATTCTTTTTCTTTGTAGGTCCTGTCCAGAATAGTAAATTGATACGCAAATTAACTAGAACGTTAGAAGCAGTAGTGAATGAGACTACTTCAGCTTTGGGCAACTTAACAGAGGAGCAGTCTGCTATGAGACTTGTTTTTCTTCAGAACCGCCTTGTCCTTGACGTCATCCTGGCCGATAGGGGCGGGGCTTGTAGAGTCATCGGATCCAGTTGCTGCATATTTATTCCAAATAATGCGCCATCAGTCTATAAAGCCATCACCCGACTTCACGAGATTGCTCATCTAATACATCAGAATCCAGGCTCATGGACTTGGTCCGGTTGGCTCCGGAGTGTAATAACAGCCTGGGGATGGAAACTACTGTCATTCCTAGGAATCATATTGGCCATAGACTTCAGTTGTTGTCTATGTTTACAATGTGGGCCAGCGATTTGCGGCTTGTGCGCCACAGCTTGTGTTCCCCCTTCAAGTGCACGTTCCCATTCCAGAAGAAAGAAAGAAGAGCAAATGATGTTATATGAACAGATTGATGGTCTCATGAACATCGACATATCATGAAGGGTCCGTAGGGGACAAGGAGGGAATGAGGTAATTGAAATTTTTATGGTCAAGTGTGTCCCCTAACGTAGACCCCAACGGCTCCATGTACGCACTTCAAGTACATGTAATTTCCCTCCACTACCGAATCTGAAGACGCAAATACATTTGCGTCCAACGTTAACATGTCCTCTATCAGATCCACCATGAATGGATCGATAATTCCGTTCCTAAGTATACCGTGCCACCGTCTTTATATGGTGCACTTTCACGTTTTTCCTGGCTCTGCCGAGCTAGGCATTGATTTCTGTCTTCAAGCCACTTCTGCCTCTGCCTCTGAAAGCTGCAGCATGGAGATGCATCCCTGACCTCTGCCTTACTTCCTGCCAACCAAGCGGTGCCTGGCTCGGCCTGGTCTGCCTGCCAAAAACAGTATTTTGCCTTCAAGTTATCAGCGTAGCCAGCTCAGCTCCCCGAAAACACATTCCTGTCTAGTGATTTAGGTAAACATATCCCCGGCTGCAGAGCAAAGAGCAAGTCTCCCTGTCTTCATGCAAGTAATTTTCAGTTCCTGTTACCATGGTAGGCCCCTGGCTTCGAGCATCCGCACATAGACACGCAGACACCTATGCACGCACCAACATTCAGTATAGAGTAGCCTCTGCCCAAGAGACCTTTTCCTCTAGATTAAACATCCTCCAAATACTAGATATCAGATATGTTATAGGGACAGGTCGATCTGACATGCCAGACTTCTGTCTCTTCTACTAGTGTTAAAAGTCAGACTCTTAGCTTTCTCCCGTTGCACGTCAATCACACGTCATATTAGTTGCGCGCGCATCCAGGCCATAGGTTTCAGCTGACTCTGCAAGAATTCTCCAAGCATCCACCCGCTTATGACACTTTTCTGTGACGTTCCTAGTGTACGCCTCTGTGCACACCCATGTTCACGCCTTTTTGCTACGCACATGTGTTCTTATCATATACATTTCACTTGTCACGCCTACTGTATTCAATGCTATTGTGTCATTTTACTATATATGTCATGTACTGTGAATAAATCGTTGACATCTTTTCCTGCCATCATTGCATACCCGAACCCTTGTATTGATGGACTAGATCTCCATTGACTCGAGTCATTTAGTCATCCTTTATGATTAAAGCCCCTATGATTCAGACACCACGGACTCTGCTTCTCATTTGATTGAGCTATTTTCTTTAATTTTCCGAAATTATCTGGCAAACTCGTATACGGTAAAATATTTACCACACCGCAAGCTGCAGATGGGCTCAGCTCATGCCAGAGCACCATCTCACACGATTTCAAGCACTCTGCCTTCAGGATTGTAAAGGCCTGCCATAGGAGTGACTGATAGGAATCTGTGTGTCCATTTTTAGGGTTAGATATAGGTATACTATATCTAAAGCAAAGGGTGATTACACCACCTTGCCCCAGCTGTCGTGCAGCCAGTTGTGTCAGATTTAGATGGCCATCCAGGGGTGGCATAATACATGCTTCAGCCCCTGGTAGGCCCTGGGTACACCTATGCCCTGAGTTACAGGGTCTGATAAGGTGGCCCAGTACCAATTGGAAATGTACCTAAGGTACATGGAATCCATTTTAGAGAGAGAGCAGTAGAGCTGGGGTCCTGATTGGCAGGGCCCCAGGTCAACTAAGTCGGAAAACCAGCAAAACACCAGGAAAAAAGTTGGGGGCAACCATAGTCAGGTATCCACCTTCCTACACACACGACGATCTCTTTAACGTCACCCGACGATATCTTTAACGTCACCCGACGATCTCTTTAACGTCACCCGACGATATCTTTAACGTCACCCGACAATCTCTTTAACGTCACCCGACGATATCTTTAACGTCACCCGACGATATCTTTAACGTCACCCGACGATCTCTTTAACGTCACCCGACGATATCTTTAACGTCACCCGACGATCTACACTAATGGGGATAACTAATAGGGATTCACCTTTAAGAGTTATTTCCCAAATGAAGTTCACACTCTCCCCCAATCATCAGTTACCTTTGCTGAAGGGCATATCCCATCCTTCTGTATATCAGCACCTGGTTAAAAGGAAAGGTTAATCTCATTCATGAAAACAACATTCAAAGATCTTGGTCATTAAATCTTTATTCTTCAACCAAACATGACAGAATGAGCAAAAGACAAATAAACTAAGTTAGTTGATACCTATAATCTAAAAAGGGGAATAAAGATGAATAGTTAAATGCATTCTACACTAAGCTTAGAACGCCTCACCTTAGACGTGCGTCTTTCCATCTCAGCAGCGGAGCTGATCCCTCTCTCTCTCTCATTCTCTTCTATGCGCTTTGGACTCTGCTCTCTTCTCTATGGCTCACGAATACACGTCTGCACCGCTATGCCTCGTCTACACTGCCGTGGTTCCAGAATCCTCGAACCCTCTTCTGGTCTTAGTCTCTGCTACTCCTGTATGATCTCACTACAGGACTTTCGATCACTCTCCTTCATTTCAGGATTTCGATTAGCTGATGGTATCAATCTCTATGCTCAATAACAAGAGGAGCTTAGAGGGAATATTACGGGTATTAATGGGAAAGGCCCTCCACTCATCAAATACAATCAAAAAGATTCGCAAAACCCGGGACTTATGTTAGTAATTATCTAGCAGGCATGCGACTTTAATCCGCCTAGATTCTCAGAAAGTAGAATTTCGGAAGAACACCCGATATTATTTCTATATTGAGGTGTTTGTTGTCGCTAATGCCTTACCGTCCTAGAACAGACATTCTAGTCTGTCATTATTACTGATTGTGGGGGGTTCCATAAATTTTCAACTCGGCGCAACCAAAAAAATGTCAGCCCTGTTTAGGACCATACACAGACCCACACATATGTTGAAATTAATCAGGAAGCATTTGTAGAAAATGAGTAGGTTTAATGTCCAGCACAGCATCAGCAAGTACACAGATCAAAATCCAAAGTACAACTGGCTCATTACACTTAAACCTTCTAGAATACAGGTGAGGTTGGAATCATAACATAACATGCAGGGAAGACATCAGAAGAACAGAGTGATGTCATACAAGCATAAATAAATAATTAATAAGAAGAAGAAAGACAGGATGTAACACATCCCCCTTTTTTCATAACAAAGATACACTAAACATAGTCTCTATATTTCAAAGGTCTATTGGTAACCCGCACATCACGTTTGATCCTTGAGGCGATGGTGTCTTGATTACCCTGCCCTGAAATATCAGAACACGGTAAATTCTTAGCACAGGCACCATGAGCAGCATGGTTACATTTTGCAATTCTTTTAGTGTTCCATAACTTGCCATCCTGAGTAATAACAGAATTAGAGAACACTTTTTTTACTTGTATAGGTCTACCAAACTTAGAGGAACCTTTAGTCATTAAACCAGGTTTCTTAATTCGCACCCAATCCCCTACAACAAAATCATGCATTTTGACATTCCATTTTTTGTTGTACCAACACATGGTCTTGTTCTGTTTCTCTTCGACTCTTTTAGCCGTATCATGTACACATTCCCTTGTTGATAGTTTGTCTTGACATTTATCCATAAGCCACCATAGACAAATTTTGGAGGCTGGATCTCTACCCTTCAATTATTTGAAAGGACTAATTCCAGTCGTGGAATGAGGCGTAATTCGATAAACCCACAACCTCTCTCTCAACTCACTCAACCATTCTCCTCGTGTATTAATGACATCAGCAATGTAAGATTTCAACACCCTATTGAACCTTTCTACTTGACCGTTTTCATGCGGTTCATACAAAGATGTACATTTGTGCACAATACCATGTCCCTTCAGAAAGTTTTCCATCTCTAATGATTTCAACTGGACACCATTGTCCGTTACAAGAATAGAAGGGCAGCCTTCTCGAGCAAAAATCTCCTTGAAAAACAAAATAACAGCATTAGTGGTGGCAGAGGGAACAAACTTCACCTCTGGCCACTTAGAATGGAAATCAATTAACACCAATGCAAAACGTGAATTCTCTGGTAAGTTCTTGAAAGGTCCCGCAATGTCGAAAGCTAATTTTTTTCAAGGCACCTCTGGCCATTTTGTCACTTTTAAAGGTGGAACATTAGTTCTAAGCATCTTTTCACTAGATATACACTCAGTACATTCCCTTACAGTTCTGTCAATGTACGCATCCATTCCTGGCCACCAAAAAAAAGTCCTTATCAATCTCTTCATGGACGATATACCTGGGTGTGTCTTGTGAGCCAATTTAAGAATCATGTCATGTATACCCTGCGGTGGAACACATTTGCCAGCTTTAAACAAAAAATCATTCTCCATTTCCAACTCATCTGCAACCTTAGCAAAAGGCAATAACTCCTCCATAATCACATTTTTCTTGGGCCAACCCTCCATCACAAATTTTTTGAGGGTGCTCCACTTATCGTCTTCATTAATGCACTTATTCCACTTCTCCTCAGTAATCTCTTGAAATTGATCACCCAATACATCAGTAATAGATACAGAAAAATCAACCTCTCTAATGACATCAACATCATCTTGTTTACATGGAAGTCGAGAAAGAAAATCCGCTGTGACATTTTTTTTTCCTGGGACATATTCCGTACTGAAATTATACTCCTGTAACTTGGATGACAATCTTGCAATTCTGGCAGTCGAATTCCATCCACCACCAGTAGATAGAATATTAACTAACGGCTTATGATCCGTTCGCAGAACAAATCTACAGCCCCAGACATACAAACGAAAATGTTCAACAGCCCACACACATGCAAGAAGCTCCCTCTCAATCACTGCATACCTCCTTTCACAGTCATTTAGTGTGCGAGAAGCAAAGGCTACATTCCACTCCTCTTTTCCTTCTCTCTGTGACAGAACACCCCCTAGGCCATATAGACTCGCATCTACAGTTATAACACATTCTTTCTTCATCCTGAAAGGTTTCAACGTGGGGGCATTGACAATATCCCTTTTTATTAACTCAAAAGCCTCCTGTTGTTCCTTAGACCAGACATACATCACATTCTGTCTCAACAAACTTCGCAGGGGTTCCATTTTGGTAGCAAAACCTTGCACAAATTTGCTATAGTATTCACACATTCCTGTGAAAGACAGTAATTGATCTCTATTAACAGGTGATGGTGCTTTGAGTATGGCATCAACATTATTTTTCTTGGGAATAATTCCATCTCCAGATAAGGGATGTCCTAGATATTCAACTGAACGTTGGAACAGTTTACATTTGTGGGCTTTTAAGGTAAGGCCATGATCTTCTAACCTTTTGCAAACTTCATAGAGATGTCCTACATGGTCATTTTCATTCCTTGAAAAAATCAGAATATCGTCCTGAAAGCACTTAACGTATTCATCTAAATCTCTGAAAATCAAAAACATGACCCTTTGAAAAACTGACGCGGCTGACGCCAGACCAAAAGGCATTCTAGTGTATTGATATAAACCAAATGGTGTAATAAATGCTGTCAGTTTCTTAGATTCCTCTTTAAGTTCAATCTGATGGTACGCTGAACGCAAATCTAACGTTGAAAATATTTTTGCACCTTCAAACATTGATACTACTTCGTTGATATTGGGTAAAGGGTGACAGTCTATGACAATATTAGCATTTAGCGCCCTGAGGTCTACACACACTCTTAATTTTTGATCAGGCTTGCGGACTAAAACTATGGGGGAAACCCACTCCGCTGACTCAATAGTTTCAATTATTCCCTCATCTGACAATTCTTTTAACATGTCTTTTAGTTCTTGTCTCACACTAATAGGTACACCCCTTATTTTTTGTTTCACCGGTATAGCATTGTCTTTTAAGACGATCTTGTGTGAGAAACTCTTTAACTTCCCCAATTTGTCACAAAAAACATTTTTAAAAGAGTTGACAAGTTTTTGTTCTTCACCATCAATCTTAAAATTATCTTCCACTGTGGCTACTTCGTTATAAAGTGCATCATCACATAACATAACTGGTTCCTTAGCTCTTGGATTTAGTATAATACCTAGCTTATATTGGTCACGCCAACCCAGGACATTAACCCCTTTTTTTGCAATGTAAAGCTTTATGTCAGCAGATCTGTGCTTAAAATGTATGGAAACTTCAAAATAACCTTCAACTTCAATATGATGTCCTTCAAAACTAACGGCCATAATGTCTGGTTGTTCCAACTTACTAATACTAAGATGATCACTTAACTTTTCAAACAAATACTGTTCTGTCATAATAGTCCATGGTGATCCTGAGTCTACCATTAAGGATAACTTAACTTGACATATAATGAAATCAGCATTTGGTGATTTTTTAATGTGCGCCGGAACAATATCAATTATTGAGACAACAAAACCCTTGTCTATCATGTCTGTTACCTGTAATGAATCTTGTGAATTGCTATTGTGAGTGGTTTCATTACAAGTGAGAACAGAAACTGCTCCCTTAGAGGGTGTGGTATTTCGTTTGACGTCTTTGCAAACACTGGTGAAATGTCCCATTCTACCACAATTTCTACATTCCTTATTGAGAGCAGGACATCCAGGGAAAGAAGCCAAATGTGATCTATTTCCACATCTATAACACACAGACGTACTACCAAAAGTGCCCTGAAAATTTCTATTGAAACCTCCTCTGTAATTTTGTTGATAACGTGAAGGTTGAGGACGTTGATAGGTTTGTTGCATATGATTATCGTTCCTGAGTTTAACATTACATATTTCCTCTTCTGTGGCTTTCTTATTAGCATTATCTTTAACAACCTCCATCCATTTTTCAGATTGTTCTAAAGCTTTAGCTTCTGAAATGGCCTCAGCTAACGTGGGATTACCCAACACCCACAATCTCTCCTGTATTTTTTTATTTTTAACATGTACTATGATTTGATCTCTGATCATTTCATCTGTTAACATCCCAAAATTGCAATGTATAGATAGTGATCTCAAACCTGTAAGGAAATCATCAAAGTTTTCATCAGACTTTTGTTCTCTTGTATAAAATTTAAATCGATTAAGGGCAATACTGGTGACAGGTTTAAATCTTTTCTCTATACGTAATAAGGCTTCGTTATACACATTTAAATTGTCACCACTACCATCGTTTTGTACTGTAACTTGAGGTAAGGACCTAAAGATAACCTGACCTTCTGATCCTAAACAATGAAGGAAAATACTTTTCTTCCTTTCTGCTCCCATGCGTTCCCCATCAATTGCCTTCATATATGTAATAAACTCCTCCTTCCATCTTACCCATGGCATAGGAGGGTCACCTTTAGTTTGTAGAAATTTCGCTGGGGGGTCGAACTGCATACTTAAATATAATAATAGATAATAAACAATATGTAAAAGCAGCTAAAGTACTTCAATTAACAATATCAGATAAAATGAAGCATTAGAAAACGATATAAGAAAACGATATATGAAAAGCAAAAAAAAAAAAATCCTGTTCCTATGTAATAAGCTAAAATAAGTTAAAATGTGAATGAAATATTAGTTAGTAATCTTGCCGTGTGAAAATCTGTGTCCAAAATATTCGAAATAACAGTAAATTGTGCCTCGTAGTCGGAGCTCCGTGTAATGTTGGTTTCCGTATACTAGGCAACACAAAATGGCCGCCGACGTTATGACGCGCTGTGCATATGCGTGATGACGCGTTGTTATGAAGACGATGAAACAACTCGCGTAAGCAGGCGTGCGAGGTGATGTCTTGTAAACAAGTCGTATCCTTGGTAACGGATCACAAGAAGACTCGAGAACAGCTGCTTGCGAGCGATGGCAGCGCTGCTCGTGCAGAAATTGAATGATGCAGATGGCGGTGTCCGTTCAAAAATATACGAAAGGTACAAAATTAGGTACTTAGCAGTAGGAAAGTCACAGGAACACGGGGTTAAAAGGAGTACGCAGAGAATAGTTGAAAAGAAACACGATGTGGTCAAAACGTTGTTTTTTTCCTTTAGGAAGACAGGACGAGCACAGGAACAGTAAAAAATAGGTGAAATCCGGGGTAATCCACAACAATAATAACAGAATACAGCCGCAGGTGCTATTAAAGCACATATGATCAGTTTTGTAAATTAGAAACTGCCGCTGGTGCAATCAGAGCACATTTAGAAGAAAGTTTTTTTTTAAAATAGACACTCCGTACCTGTGCTGGTGAGATGACAGGAGTGTAGAATGGTTTTTTCCCTCGTCGCCAAAATATGTTGAAATTAATCAGGAAGCATTTGTAGAAAATGAGTAGGTTTAATGTCCAGCACAGCATCAGCAAGTACACAGATCAAAATCCAAAGTACAACTGGCTCATTACACTTAAACCTTCTAGAATACAGGTGAGGTTGGAATCATAACATAACATGCAGGGAAGACATCAGAAGAACAGAGTGATGTCATACAAGCATAAATAAATAATTAATAAGAAGAAGTAAGACAGGATGTAACAACATATACCAAAATATTAAATGAAAAAATGTGTGGCGGAGAGGAAGGCACCTCACGGGCGAACACCCTCGGGGCAATCTGGTCAGATGTTTACCAGAGACGTGGCCCCTTTCTCATCATAAGCGGCCGTTCCTATTCCAGAATTTTGGTGAATAAGTGAAAGAAAAGAAAAGAGAGAAGGTGCATATCAAGGAGATTTAGAGCGTGACTCCTTGGACAAACAAAACAGAGTGAAGGATAAAATCAACAACCACACCACTTGAACTACTTTTATTGATGAATCCCGTGTGCGAAGTTGAAATAAAAAGGAGGGTAGCTTAAAATTGCATACCACTACCTGTGACCAACATGTTTCACTGCCCAGAAACCTTTATGGCAGATTCATCAGGGTCAATACTCTGTTACACAAGAGGAACTGGGGCGTTGTATCATCCCAGAATCCTCTTGTGTACGGTTGATGTGACTACCGACTGTTTGGCGGAGTACCCTGTGTTCAGCTGGTACGAGGGAGCATAGCTGAATAAGGCTTCCTGTTTAAAAGATGTTGGAAGTGGGTGCAGTAACAGAGTATTGACCCTGATGAATCTGCCATAAAGGTTTCTGGGCCGTGAAACATGTTGGTCACAGGTAGTGGTATGCAATTTTAAGCTACCCTCCTTTTTATTTCAACTTCGCACACCGGATTCATCAATAAAAGTAGTTCAAGTGGTGTGGTTGTTGATTTTATCCTTCACTCTGTTTTGTTTGTCCAAGGAGTCACGCTCTAAATCTCCTTGATATGCACCTTCTCTCTTTTCTTTTCTTTAACTTATTCACCAAAATTCTGGAATAGGAACGGCCGCCTATGATGAGAAAGGGGCCCAGTCTCTGGTAAACATCTGACCAGATTGCCCCGAGGGTGTTCGCCCGTGAGGTGCCTTCCTCTCCGCCACACATTTTTTCATTTATTATTTTGGTATATGTGTGGGTCTGTGTATGGTCCTAAACAGGGCTGACATTTTTTTGGTTGCGCCGAGTTGAAAATTTATGGAACCCCCCACAATCAGTAATAATGACAGACTAGAATGTCTGTTCTAGGACGGTAAGGCATTAGAGACAACAAACACCTCAATATACAAATAATATCGGGTGTCCTTCCGAAATTCTACTTTCTGAGAATCTAGCCGGATTAAAGTTGCATGCCTGCTAGATAATTACTAACATAAGTCCCGGGTTTTGGGAATCTTTTTGATTGTATCAATCTCTATGCACCAGCCTTCAGACCAACTTCTTCGGTTTTCTCCACACGTTGCTCTCTATCTCTACTCTACTCGCTTCTTGATAATATAGAGCTCACTTTCTCTATGGAACATTCCGGCATTAGGCCGACTCCCACCGAATTCCTGTACCAGTCCTCAGCCCCCTTCGCACTCCGCAGTGGCCACCTGCGTATTGCGTCTAGAGCCGGGGAGACAAACACATTCCTTCGATAAGGGCGAGTCTTGACCGGTTCCTCTCTAGCGAACAACAAGATGAATTCTAAACATTACCTTTACCCTGCAAGCGCCTCGGACAGCCAAGGCAGAGATACAAAATGGCTTCTCTCTTGCTTTCGGTCGGCCCAAGAGAACGGAAAAAGGCACTAAACCCTGTCAAAGCACATAGTTAGGCCCTACAAATAAACGCAAATGCAACTAGGACAGAAATGGTAGTAAATTATAGTCACCACTAGTCTAAAAATAGACTAAAATTACCCTGTCGCTACACCCTCTCCCAAGGGGAACCTCATGCGTTTCAGCTCTACTTGGTACTAAGGATGATAAGCTACCCACTTCCTCCACTGTCTTATTGAGGAGTCCTCCTAGTCTGTTAACCTCTGCTGTAAGCTGATCGATTTTAGCCACAAGAGGTTTAATAATACCCTTGATCTTCAAATCGATCATACTTACTCATTTTTTCATTTGCTCATCCTCCAATTTCACAGTATCACCTTTCACCGTAATAACATCGTCGTTATCTAGGTTTGTAGGTGGAGAAACTATTCTTTTTCTAACGGAATGTGACCCCCCGTGTTTGGTCTGAGCTTTTCTGCACGCTCTGACTGCTCTAGGCACAGGTGTTGGTGGTTTCTGTACCTTAGTATATAAGGATACTTCTAGGTCAACTGTGGGGGGAATGTTTTGCTCAGGGGTGTCACTGGCAGAGAAGTCGAAATGAATGATATCACTGCTGTCATCCTGCGCCATTGATACTGGTGGAGGTTGCACAGTGGGTGGTGTAGGGGAGCAACTTAGCATTAGTGACTGCCGTCTCTCACTGTTGATTTTGTTCACAACCTTCACTAGGTAGTTATCCAAGGTGTTAGGCACCAGGGGAACCTTTTGTTTAGACATACCCAACAATGTTAATTGTTAGAAACAAACTAAAGCCTTACAAAATTACACAGGATAGAACAAGTCGCTTATAATTGACACTAAGATCTCAAAATAACCACGATATACAAGTTTAAATGGTTATAGTCTCACTGTGTAAGGGTCACAGAAGTCCAGCGGCATACAAAAATCAGGGTCCCTGGCCCAGCCCAGTCGCGTCCTGTCCCGGACTGTCACAGACTGTCCGCCCTTTGTCCGGGCTTCGTCCGGCGCGTCCCGCGGGGGCGGGAGGCGTTCCTCGCTTTTCAAGCGCCTCCGGGCGCTGGGAGCGGTGTCAGTGGCGTCAGGTGTGCGCAGGGGCACCTGGGAAATGTGGTCCCCTCGCGGCGCAGCCGTTCCCCTCACGGCGTTTTTAGACTCCGGTGCAGCCGTTCCCCTCGCGGCAAGGACAAAGTCAAGAAATGCCAGTTATGCCAGGTAAGACTCCCAGCTGAGTTATTGCAGCGTCCCAGTGAGCGCTAGGCGCTCCTCGCTTTTCAAGCGCCTCCGGGCGCAGGAGCGGTGTCAGTGGCATCAGGTGTGCGCAGGGGCACCTGGGAAATGTGGTCCCCTCGCGGCGCAGCCGTTCCCCCTCACCGCGTTTTTAGACTCCAGTGCAGCCGTTCCCCTCGCGGCAAGGACAAAGTCAAGAAATGCCAGTTATGCCAGGTAAGACTCCCAGCCAAGTTATTGCAGCGTCCCAGTGAGCGCTAGGCGCTCCTCGCTTTTCAAGCGCCTCCGGGCGCGGGAGCGGTGTCAGTGGCGTCAGGTGTGCGCAGGGGCACCTGGGAAATGTGGTCCCCTCGCGGCGCAGCCGTTCCCCTCACAGCGTTTTTAGACTCCGGTGCAGCCGTTCCCCTCACTGCAAGGACAAAGTCAAGAAATGCCAGTTATGCCAGGTAAGACTCCCAGCCGAGTTATTGATGTGTAGGCATGACACACAGAGAGGCTTGTGAAAGAATTCAGTTAACCAGGTTATTAAGTGAAAGAGTGCTGTAACTACCAAAGCCTGTAGGCTACATTCATTCAGTTTATACAATTTCAACAGTGTTTTGTCTAACGAATTAGCTTCAATGTATCACAATTGATAAATCAACATATCAATGTATTCATCGAGACTATTTCAAAATAAATGTTGATGATCTACTTTCGGAGAAATCCAGAAACCACAAAGCTGTTGTTGAGTCATTTGTTTGATAAGCAAATCCCAATGCGTTTCGGGTGTTGGTCACCCTTCATCGGGGGTAACTGTTAAACAATGTGCATGTATGACATTATATCACTCATCCATAACAAAATTATATTACTAGTAGATAATTGTGTAATAAGCAAAAGAAGACAGTGGAATACTATTATAGAGATCGATAAAAAGGTGAAAAGATCAATGGCAGAGAAACTAAACACTGGTGTCTAAGTCAGACATGTGGCGATGTCCAGAGAACCGACTACCGAGTGTAACCCCTTCGGAACGTGAAAGACTGACAGCCTATTAAGTATGTGAATCTCTTGAAAAAAGATCATGCTATAAAAGATTTTTTAAAATGCTTAAAAGTAGTGAAGACTTGCTATAAGGTTAAGGCGTGCGTAAAGCGAAACCGCATGCTGTCCCTCTAGTGTAAACAACATAGAGCTGAAGCCTCCAAGTCGCATAATGCTGCATGGCTGGATATATTCACATGGGGTTGCAGAATACTGCCTAGTGAAATCTGACGTCAGGAGAATAGCCACCTGGCAAAAGTTGAAAAATACGATATTTAAATAAGACTGAGTACTAGAGTGTGTTGCCACAATGTGATAAAATAACTGCATGCTCACTTACACAAAGTTACAAGTAGTTGGTAAACAACACAATTGTTAATCCCGATAACGAGTGTTGCGATGAGAATCTCAGCATATACGACCCTCTCTCCTACGTGTCAAAGAACCGAACGTTAACATCAGTAAAAAGTTACATGCAGAGCAGTGCTTTAAATGGGAAAAAATAAGTGCAGGTACTCATTTAAATAAGTTAGAGGTGTATAGAATGGGCAGGGCTAGGGGCGGGGTTAAGGGCAAGATATGATGATACATAATGACTTCTGTACTAGTTGCAGCACATATCAAAACACACGAGAAATGAGTTTATGTAAACCAATCAGGTTAACACATTACACAAAATGAAAGCCAAACAGGATGATATGTTAACATTTCCTTGTTTTGTCATATTTGCTGTTTCTTAATGCCATAAGTTATTTGTTGTTGTTTGGCACCATACTATATATTCTCAAGCAGGCACACACACTGAGAGCAAAACAAGCTGAGATGAACACAAAAGCATTCCACCCATTCCCTTTGCAATATCTGCTGAGAGTATCCTGATTCTGATTACACAGCCACCTGGATGGTCTTTCGTTCCCCTACCAATGTTCCTTACTCGACAGGTAAGAAGAATGTCGTGGGCTTTTGATGTTTGATAGCCCCTGAACTTTCCCACCCATATTTAGACACTCGTTCTTCAGATCCTCATGTCCATCTCTCAATGGTGGAACTCCTGCCATCACCACATGTGGGCAGGCTGCTGATGGTGAATGAATTATTGGAAGGTTTTTAGTTTCTTTTTTGTGGTGCCTCCCTCCCCGTTTTCTTGGACTCCTACGGTGGCTGAGATTCTCTGTGACGAGATTAGATTCATTCTTGGCAGAACTTTAGTCTCCTGACCATTAATTTTCATTGGCAAATTGTAATATGGACCGAGGTTTTTACTGGTGTACTGTTCCCCTGCCCCTTCTGTCCATCCTGCATCAATGTCCAATCAGCTATGGGCCCCTGGGACGTGGCTGCTGAATTTGTAGGCATCAAAGCCTTGCTATGGCACAGTTTGGAGCTATTTTGATAAATGTATCGATCTTCTTCAGTTTGGCAGTTATAGGGGACAGCAATTAGTGATGAAAAAAACGGCTTTAATGAAGGTATTGTATTGTAATTGTATTGTAATTGCATTTATGTAGCGCTTACTCCCCCTGACAGGGCGTCGAAGCACTTTTTTGGCGAGTAGCACGCTACTCCGGGACCCATAGAGGATTAGTGTTGAACTAGTATACTGAAAGATGCAAGTACATTTTAAGTGGTGGATAGGTTAGTCAGTTATTTGGATTTGGAATGATAGCTGAAGGCTAGAGGAGGAAAAAAGGTTTGTATTTATATAGCACTTGTTATCCCTGATGAGGTGTTGAAGCACGCTACTCCGGAAGCCCATAAAGCATTAGTGGTGAATTAATATGGTGAAATATTAAAGTAATTTCAGTGGTCGATATTAGTCAGTTATTTGGAGTGAGAAGGATAGCGGCGGGATAAAAGGGGAAGAAACGTTTGCAGTCATATAGCACTTGTTACCCCTGATGGGTGTTGAAGCGCTTTACTGGCGAGTAGCACGCCACTTCGGAACCCATAAATGATTAGTGTTGAAAATTAGTATAGTAAAATATGAAGTCATTTGAGTAGTAGATATGTTATTCAGTTATTTGGGTAGAGAAGGGTAGGCAGCGGGATAGAGGAGGGAAAGAGGTTTGTACTTATCTAGTGCTTGCTACCCCTGCAGGGGTTTTGTAGCGCAAGTAGCACGCTACTTTGGAACCCATAAGTATTAGTGTTGAATTAGTATGGTGAAACATGAAAGTAATTTTAGTGGGGGGTATGTTAGTTATGTTTGCTCTATGTTAATCAGCAAAAATGCAATAGTACAGGTTATCACATAACAAGAGCTATTAGACAAAAACATATGCCAGCCATTCAACCTGCCGGAAAGTATGTCAGTGTAGAAGGGTATTCTACGGCACCAGCTTCCGCTACCCACTGGAGGTGACAGATACGTAGCTTTATGCAAACTCCACTTGTTCCGCAGACTGCAACACTAAACTCTATGATGAGGAGCATCTAAGCTCTCTAATTACCAATTCACAGTGTTTGGTGGGGGGGGGGGGGCAAGGTGAGTTTTTTGCTTTGTAATTTAATATATTGGAAACTCTAACACGGACGTAGGCATATTAAGCAAGTGTGAAAGCACTGCAAGTTTGGTCAACACTTTTGCCAAAGCATGGGAGTGCAAAAGGTACATGCCAATTCGGACTGAAATACCATGGTGACCTGCAAGACTTAAGGCTTGCCTGAAACAGCAGGTTTATATTTTACTGTCCTGAGTAAGGTGCTAAAGCTTCTGGTATCTGCCGGAAAGGGCTCACCTCTACTACTTATCACACGCTGAGCAGTGTACACCCAGGGACAGGTACAAATACACTCCATAGCTAGCAGCTCGCTAGTTTATCTTTACAGATTTATATTAAAGTTTATAGGAATGAACAAATATAAACTTGCCTAAATCAGATTTGCCAGGTTATTAGTCTGACCGAGAATAAAATGAATCAGAAAGCCACACTTCGAAACTAAACTAAATGAAACCGGCAGCAGCTTTCAATCACGGCTTTACATTTAATCTGAAACATCTTTTTTGGGGTGAAAGGATATAAAACTGATCAAGCATTTGCCATTGAGTATCCATTGTACCGCAGATATTACTGGTAAGGTGGGTGCTTGATCTGTGTGCTTCGATACAGAAAATTTCTCATGCGAGGCGGGTGCTCAGCTCTGCTTAGAAACAGTTTATGATTTTTAAAAGAGATGAAGATAGAGAATTGTCGGCAAACGGCTTTTGATGAGGAGACACACAGTGGAGGGTAATTGTTACTCCGGCATTCCTGAGCAGATGAGCCAAGTCATTCTAATGAAATCTCTTCCTTTAGCCACTGCTTAATCATTTACCAAGTCAACTTTTCATCCAACACCATTCTGTACCCCACAAGCGGTTTGAAATTACCAGGCGTCAGCAAAAATACTAAGCAAGCAACAAACCTAACGTTTTAAAATAAAGCTATTAGCAAATTTATATTACAAAGCAATGCAAAATCACGAATAAAACTGTAACATAGCAAAGCAAAAATAGAAGATAGAAAAATATCTGAGATAGAAATCGACTTAGTACGACCATTACATTTCCCTAAATGGGACAAGTTTACAGACTAGAAGCCCCAGCCCATTTCACACACTTGATAAAGGAAGGGCGCCCCACCTGCCTTAACACTTTAAGTATAATAGCTATTGAGCTATTACAGCATGACGCAAGGCGAGACCTCTCAGACCCCTGCAGTCAGGAGCCATTCAAGTGAGAGCTGCTGTAATCGCCAGCAGTGATTGTGCAAAAGGCCACTGAAGGGCTCAGTCGGAAGCAGAGCGGTGTCTGCCCCGAGCTGGAGGAGATAAGTATCCTGCTCCTGCTCTGTTCTCAATCAGGGTACCGGTACTCTCCCAGACCTAAAAAAAAATGTGCTGGTACTGAGGGCCAGAAACTTCGGAACTGCCGGTACTCAGTACCGGTGAGTACCGACCCGTTTAAAGCACTGATGCAGAGTGAATCGTGATCTTACTTTGAGATAGAGTCAACGGTCACGCAACATTGTAATCCACAACGATAATGTCAGGTTAACCATTAGTTAAAGGTTTGTGCCTTAAACGCCTTAACCTATGTAGCATGAGAAAAGTAGACAAAGAAGATAGACCTAACAGTCTGTGTTCTCATCAGCCACAAGTATGGCGAACAATAATGGGAGATTGAATGTAACGGGACAAGTTCAAAATATGTACAAAACACAAAGGATGTAAACAATTATGTAATCTATGGATGTTCGGGTAAAATGAAAATGACACAAACAAATCCTGAAAATCGAGGATGCTACTGAGTATATAAAATAATCAAAGACTACAATGTACACATAATGAATGCTACTGAAAGCACACCATTCAAAAAAAGAGTAAACATTCTTGTATGCATTGTCTCAATGGATAACCTAAAAAGATGCCTCCTAGATGCCATGTATGTGCAACCACTCTATAGATAGTGAACCTCACAAATAACATCTGGCATGTACAACTGTAATATCAGTGACCAATGGCCGCAAACAGCTGCAGTGCCACTGTATATCCGATGCTCAATCTACGCACATCCAAAAAAAACAATGCGGCATGAATGCAGTTTGTTCATGTCTTAAGAGAAAACTGTGAAATCGGATATGATGTTTTAACAATATGCATTACAAATAACAAGTCATTTCAAATTTATCATTTCAACTATTTGTCCATAGTCTGTCAAGATATTTAATGCAATATGTTTCTCTCTGTGCTAATGTTTTTTGTACATTTGTGTTGAAGTTAACACTGATTTTCTCAATCAAGGTATAGCATTGTTGGGATATGTTATGTTTGTAATCTAACCAATGAACCACTAGGCTTGAATGTGGTTATGTGTAAGGATCATGTCAAGGAAAGTAGGATCTTTCTGTCATATATAACCCCACGTTTTGCCTGGTTTCAGTGTGTTTTGACTGTAGTTCACAGGGATCCTGCTAACCAGGACCCCAGTGGCAGTGCTCTCTCCTCTAAATTCTCTGGGAAGAACTTTGTACACCCCACAATTGGCATGCTGAGGTACCATTGTAAGTCCCTAGTATATTGTACTGAGGTACCCATGGCATTGGTCTCCCAGGAGCTGCAGCATGTATTATGCCACTCATGGAAGCCCATGCAAACGGTGTCTGCAGAGCTGCCATTGCGGTCAGCATAAAATGGTGCTTGCACATTTCACTTTGGATATAAGGGTTTCCTTATATGCTGTTCACTGCACTTTTAACGTGTAAGCCACCCATAATATAGGCCCTTCAGTTCAAGGCCATATGAGTGTGGGTACCCCTGCACCATGAGGCGTACTCCTACAAATCTCAGACTCAATTTTCTGGACTTTGTGAGTGTGGGACAGCCATTATAAGGTATGCAATGGACACTGGCAAAATAAAGATGGCTAACTGCATAATAGCTGCCTGAACCGGGTCTTGTTTGGTGTCAAACATGTTGGAATTATGCAACTACACTGATTCCAGTGTTAGTTGCATGATGCCATGTACTGGGGGCTCCTTAGAGGACCACCAATACCTACCTGTGTAGCCATACACGGTCTGACAGCCACCCGCGCTGCTGCCGACCCGAGACAGTGTACTGCCCCCCTCCTGATGAGCATCACTTCAGCAGGGAAAGCTGACCAAAGGATTTCCTGCAAAGGAGAGGTGTGCCCACATCTCCTTTAGAATTCGTTAGGGTGGGGGCGCTTCAAATCACCACCAGACTGCATTCAAAAGCATGTTTAATGCCCTCCAAGTATAAAACAGTTAAGCCCAGTTCAGGAGTCCTTGGCTTCCATTCTGACACAGAACTACACAAAGGACAGTGGAGTGTCCTTCCTCCAGTCCTGCTCTCCTCTAGGGAGATGCCCAGAGCTCCTTCTGGTGGCTACTTGATTCTCTCATGTTGAATCTTGGCCACACCTGACTGGCTAGGCCAGCTGAGTAGTATTTCTGACCCCCTCTGATAGGCGGGTCACCACCAGAAGAGGTCCTTCCCCTTTTTAGGGTTACTTAAGGGCTCTTCTGAGGGTAAGTCCTTAGATTAATCCCGACAACAACTTCAAGATCCGACTGCCTATCATCTGAAGACTGTGCAAATACTCTTCTGCTGGTGAACTCGGAAGCTTGTTTCCGGTCCAGGGAAGACATGGCTTGGCAGTTCGGGCTGGACTGTTCCCATGAGGCACAGGGTCAGACTGATTTGCATATAGCCATGTCTGAACTTGGGCGGCAGAGTGGGCTAAAGAACGGTGATGGATTAAACCCAGATCTTTGGACAGGTTATGAGTGTTTGATTGATTCAGATGCTCAGTCCATCACCACCCCCTTTTGTACCGCTTTTGACCGCCATAAGTGTGGCAGGGTATGCTCAGACGTGAGTCCCTTGCTCACTTTGCCACTGGATTCAAGCAAGCCTGGCTGAAGACGGCTGGAATTCCAGAAACCTGTCCGCGGAAGCTTGTTTCCGGTCCAGGGAAGACATGGCTTGGCAGTTCGGGCTGGACTGTTCCCATGAAGCACAGGGTCGAGCAGATTTGCATATAGCCATGTCTGAACTGGGGTGGCAGAGTGGGCTAAAGAACGGTGATGGATTAAACCTAGATCTTTGGACTGGGTGTGAGTGTTTGATTGATTCAGATGCTCCGTCCATCACCACCGCCTTTTGTACCGCCACAGCAATTACAGGCATATGTGGTAATTGAGAGATCTTATCGGAAGTAAACCAGCACCTACCCCTTGGTCATAGCCCTTATAGAAAATGACCTGCATACATGTTGGAGCATATGCCTGTCCAGGCCATATAAAACCATAGACATAAAGTTCACGATTCAGCCGGGGGTTCGGGCGACACCGTCACGGCCTGCTCCATACCTGCCGGTCCCTCGGCAGCTCCTGACGCCGGAGGAGATCCAGGCCTTCCTGTCTGCTATGAGGTGTCAAAGCCCAGCTCACCTGAGTTTCTGTTCAGTTCTGATGGAGGTTGAAGACAGTCCGACCCCACCCTGAAACTGCTTGTTCCAGCACACTAGTTTTAAAACAGTGCACTAAGAACCAGAAGCTCAAGGGAAGGGGGGAAGTGGATAAAATAAAAAAAAGAGAGACAACACCGTTCTTGCGTTTCCACTGTAGAAGAGCTGCTAAAATCTGCGTCCCTCTCTGACTTCTGTAGAAACTGGTGCCTAATGAAACATAAACAAAGAACAGATAAGTGCAACCTATCCCTAAATGTGTTCCTGACTAAACCTTAATCTTATTAGAAATTCTCTTCTAAAATTACCTCTTGGATCCTGGTTTCAAGCTACCAGGTTTGGAATGTGTTACTGTTCTGGGATGTGCTTTCTATTACTGTAAAACGTCTGTAAAATCTAACGAATATCATTATCAGAATTACCAACGTCTAACATTCACCTTAAAATAACTAAAGCCTAAATTCTTAATAGCAAACTCACTTTTCACACATTTCCAGACTTTTTATAAAACAAATACTGTACTTTTACATCAAAATACAGCAGGTAATTTGTACAAGTCCTTGATTTACTGTTTGCCTTGCTGTCAATGGTTTCCTCTGTTCGATTCTTTAAAAAGTTCCATGTAAAACAATGTTTATTTCACAAAGTTCCACAAAGTATTCTTGTCACAAAGGGTTTGAACCACAAAGTTCATGGGAGATATCTTGTTCCAAATTGTCTTTACATGAATCCAGAAATCGCCGATAAAGTTCTTTCAGGTAATAAAAGGTTTGGCGCTTACTTGTTGCTGAAAAGGGATACTGATCAGTCTAACCTTGACCTCTTTCTCTTTTGCATGTCGATTGCAGTGGACAGTAGAGGGGCTGAGGCAAGAAGTTGCCAGAAACCAGAAGAAGGAAGAGCCAGAAGCCGCGCCCGTTGAAGTCAATGAAGGTCTGGAGAGAGCAGGAGTGCCAGCGCCGAAGGATCTGTTCTCAGGTAAGTGGGAGGTAGACCAGCACAAGCACTGGGTGAGGCTCAGGGGCTGCCTTTTATAGAAAGGGCTGGGTGTGGTTCGAAGAGCTGGGTGTGGTTCTCACAAGCAGGTGTTCAGAGATTCAGTTATTATGCTAATGAGTTGAAGTAACTCATGACCTAGGGAGGAGTGTTCTAAATAAGCCTTGGTAAAAGCAAGTTCCAATGTTTTCTAAAAAAGCCTTGGTAAAAGCAAGGTCCAATGTGCAAACAAGACAGCAATGTCCAAACTTGTGAATACATTGAGCAACATACACAGAAGTCTTAGGGAGGGGCTGAGATAACAAGAAAGATTTTCAGTAGTATTTTTTAAAGAGCGCTATTACAGAGACCACTAGTGCAATGAGAGGGGACATGCTCTTTGCTGTGCACAAACCCTAACATGAGGTCGCTCACTCCTCCGTCGGGTTCCGTGGCGCCTTAGGTCCCCCAGCAGGCAGGGTGGTTTGGCTCCGGTGCCGTCGGGTGCTTCACCCCCGGCGCCGTCGGCGACTCCGGTTCCGATGCCGCAGGACCCCACTGGATCCGGCTCCAGATCCGGGTCGCCGCCGGTCGACCTCACGACCTCGCCGGCGCCGGACCCAAGGGTGTCGCCCCCGGCGCTGTCCTAGGACGACGGCGTCCCTGGTCCTACCCTCGATTCGGGTCCGGCGTCGGAGCGGCGCCGCTCTGCGCCCTATCCGACGCCGTTTGGAGATTTCTATTTCTATGACCCGGCCCCATCCTTTGAGCCTCAGTATCAGGCGATGGGTGACGGGGAGGATTGGGAGGGGTCTGAGGACCCTCTGGCACGTGAGTGTCAGTCTTCTGCGGACTGAACAGGAGAGCTTAGGGAAGCCAGTGGTCTGGACACTTTGCCAGACACTGGTTTTGTCTCCCCTCCTAGCGTGGCTACGGAAGAGGGGGCTGCTTATAGCGTGGTGCTGATGAGGACGGCCAAGGCCTTGAGCCTTGAGCTCCCCGTCGCGGCCGTGAGGACTAACCTCCTCATTGAGGTCCTTAAACTGCAGTCAAGCTTGGCCAAGCCTCTGCTGCCTTTTAATGAGGCCTTATTAGATGTTATTCTGGGCACTTGGTCCAAGCCCGCTACAGGTCAGCCTGTGGATAGAAACGTGGCCAGGCGCCACCGCCCGGCTCCGGGCGACCCTTGCTTTCTGTCTACCCACCCCAACCCCGAGAACCTGGTTATCCAGGCCTCTAATTCCCAGACCGCATTCCCGGAGGCTCCCCCCGATCGGGAATCCAAGAGGTACGAGCAATATGGGAAGAAAATATTCTCCTCTCTGAGTTTAGGATTGCAGTCAGTCAACACCGCGTGCCTCTGGGGCCGCTACACCCACTCTCTGTGGTATACGGTCGCGGACGTGCTGCCAGAATGCCCGGTGGAGCTCTGGGCTAAACTCGGCCAAGCCCTTGTGGAAGGTCGAGATGCGGCGCGTTATTCCATCCGGTGTGGGCTGGACACTACCAACTCACTAGGCAGAGCGATGGCAACGACGGTGGCGATTTGTCGCCACGCCTGGTTGAGGTCCGCCAACTTCTCGGCTGATGTCCAAAATACACTTATGGACATGCCGTTCGATGGCCGTGGCCTGTTTTGCGACAAGGCAGACCATGCGCTTGAGCGCTTAAAGGACTCCAGGGCTACGGCCAAGTTCTTGGGCCTTTCGGCACCGCGCCAGCAAACGGCTGCCTTTCGCGGCCAAGGAAGGGGAGCTCCCACACGTCCAGCTAGCCACGGGCCGCAGACTACCGTCCAGCGTCGTGGCGGACGTGGGAACCGCCGTGGCGGCGGTCGGGGACAACTTCGGGGCCAGTCCACACCTACCCCTGCAGCATCCATCTCAAAACCCTTCTAGTCCGAGCTTTCAGGCCCTTGTGACGCCAGTGGGGGGCAGGGTTCGCCATCACCACCACCACTGGCGCACTGTCACTTTGGACAGGTGGGCGCTACAAATCCAATCACAAAAAATGGTAACCAGGTCAACGGTCCGGCGCACAACCAGATGTAAATACAAAGTATTGTGAACTGTAATTACCGTGAGCTCCAAGGAAGACGGGATAGGTTACCACTCTATCCCAAAGAAACCCTAAATAAGGAATTCAGGGATTGTCAAGGCACATTAATAGTTACTCCTTGAGCTCAACAACAATTCAAATCCACTGTATGTATATTCATGTATCAGATTAATTATTAGGCAAGTGCAGAAGTAATGTAGGGTTCTTCTTAGTAGATAATCAAAAGATGTTAAATATGGTGAATCCATTGTTGTATACAAATCCACATATCCAACTTGACAAGTCGTCCAAAGTATTTTAATGATCGTTCTCCAAAACAACTTCTTTCTCAGCCATCTTTAACATCTTTTGATTATCTCCTAAAAAGAACTCTAAGAGACATTACTTCTGCACTTGCCTAATAAATAATCTGATACATGAATATACATACAGTGGATTTGAATTGTTGTTGAGCTCAGGGAGTATCTATTAGGGTGCTGCAAATCGTCCGAAGGGGCTACTCCCTCCCCTTCGAGACGTCCCCTCCAGCCATGCCACCGCAATACCACCGCATGTCGGGGGATCACTTGAAACTTCTGCAAGAGGAAGTTACGGCCTTCTTGGCCAAGGGGGCGTTCCTGGGCCAAAAGTCGGGTGTGATTGTTACTCTCACTACTTTCTGGTACCCAAGAAGGGCAAAGGGGGTCTACTCCCTATCTTGGACCTACGGAACATCAACGGCTTCCTCCGAAAGGAGAAGTTCAAGATGATGAAATTGGCTCAGGTCTTAGCTGCGCTAGACCCTGGAGACTGGATGGTAGCGTTGGACTTGCAGGACGCTTATTTTCACATCCCCGTCCTGCCGTCCCACCGGCGTTACCTGCGGTTCACGGTAGGCCACGAGCACTTTCAGTTTACCGTGCTCCCCTTCTGCCTTACCAGCGCCCCACGGGTGTTCAAGAAAGTGATGGCGGTGGTCGCAGCTCATCTGCGCAGGTTAGGGGTTTCAGTCTTCCCCTACCTCGACGACTGGTTGTTGAAGGCGGGCTCGCCTCAGACAGTCGTCAGCCACCTCCAGACTACGGCCGACCTCCTGCACCTGCTGGGGTTCTCCATCAATGTCCCTCTCAGAAGCTCCTCTTCATCGGCACAGTTTAGGGTTTATCCTCCCGAACAGCGGGTTCGGGACATTCAGGCTTTGATTCCGATCTTTCAGCCTTTATCCCGAGTCTTGATCAGGTTGACACTGCATCCTTCTGGTGCATCACACCCGGTGGCGGATGCTGGCTCTGCAATGGGACCTGAAGTTTGTGGGCCCAGCATCAGGGCAACTGGTTCGACCATGTCTTGATCTCGGAGGGCACTGCAAGACAGTTGCAGTGGTGGCTCACGGACCGCGATTGGATCACGGCAGATCCCTCTCCCTACCCCAACCGGAGCATGTGGTTGTGACGGACGCGTATTTTCAGGGCTCGGGGGGCCACATGGGAGAGGCGGAGATCAGAGGCCTCTGGTCTCCGGCGGAGTGCCAGCTCCACATCAACTTTCTGGAGCTGCGGGCGATCCGGCTTGCACTGAAGGCATTCCTCCCTTCTGTCCGGGGGAGTGTAGTGTCTGTGTTCACGGACAACACCACCCCCATGTGGTAGTGCAACAAACAGGGCGGGGTGGGGTCGTGGACCCTATGCCAGGAGGCTCTGCGCCTCTGGCAGTGGCTGGAACATCAGGGCGTGACCCTGGTGGTTCAACACCTGGCAGGTTCCCTGAACGCCAGGGCAGACGAACTCAGCCGTCGGTGCATGATGGATCACGAATGGCGTCTGAACTCGGACGTGGCACAAGGCCTCTTTCAGCAGTGGGGAGAGCCTTGGTTAGATCTATTCGCCACAGAAGAGAACACACAATGTCATCAGTTCTGCGTGTTGGAATTTCCAAGGCAGCACTCGCTCGGAGACGCTTTTCGTTTCGAGTGGATTTGCGGACTATTGTACGCCTTTCGCCTATACCACTACTGCCCAGAATGCTGAAGAAGATCAGGCGCGACCGGGCCCAGGTTATCCTTGTGGCTCCGGACTGGGCACGAAGATACTGGTATCCCGAGCTACTCAGCATGTCAGTCGATCCCCCGATTCGTCTACCTTTTAAGGGAGGACCTACTGTCGCAGCAGCAGGGAACGGTCCTCCGCCCGAACCTGTCCAGTCTCCACCCACAAGCTTGGAGATTGAGCGGCGGCAGTTGAGGCCATTTGACTTGCCTCCCGAAGTCTGTAATGTCATTCTGGCAGCCAGGCGTCCCTCCACGAATTCGGTATACGCCTGCAGGTGGAACAGATTTGAGGCATGGTGCACAGCAAAGGCTGTGGATCCTCTCTCTGCCCCTCTTTCCGAGGTTCTTCTCTTCCTTCTTTCTCTTGCCCAGCAGGGCTCTGCTCTGGGCACTATCAAGGGCTACCTTTCTACCCTTTCCGCCTTCTTAAGGCTCCCTGATCAGCCTTCCTTGTTCAAGTCCCCGATTGTAAATAGATTTTTGAAGGGCATCACGAAAGGAACAGGAGGAAACATGTGTGTGATGCCCTTCAAAAATCTATTTACAATCGGGGACTTGAACAAGGAAGGCTGATCAAGTCCCTGATTGTAAATAGATTTTTGAAGGGCATCACACACATGTTTCCTCCTGTTCCTTTCGTGATGCCCCAGTGGGACTTGAATCTTGTACTTACCTACCTAATGTGTGCTCCCTTTGAGCCGCTCCATAACTGTCCTCTCCGTCTTCTTACCTTAAAGACTGCTTTCCTGGTTGCCATCACCTCTGCCAGGAGAGTGAGTGAGCTCCAGGCTCTTTCTTCTACACCTCCTTTCCTCTCTGTCCATCCGGACAAGGTTGTTTTGCCGACGAGACCCTCTTTCCTGCCTAGTGTTGTCACGGCCTTCCACATTGGACAGTCCATTACCTTGCCCACCTTCTTTCCGCCTCCGCATCCCTCGAAAGAGGAAGAGACGCTCCACCGTCTGGACCCAAAACGTGCGCTCTCTTACTATCTGGATCGCACACGCCAGTTCCGGATGGATGACCAACTCTTTGTTGGTTACGCGGACGCTAAGAATGGAAAGGCGGTGCACAAGCGGACCATCTCGCGGTGGTTCATCTTGTGTATCCAGGCGTGTTACTCCTTGGCTAAGAAGGAACCCCCTGTTGGACTAAGGGCTCATTCTACTCGGGCCACGGCGACTACCACTGCCCTGGGCCGAGGAGTGCCTTTAAGGACATTAGCTAAGGCAGCTACGTGGGCCTCGCTGCACACGTTTGCAAGACACTATTGCCTGGACAGCCAAGTCCGGATGGATGGCTTCTTTGGCCGTTCTGTCCTCCAGGACTTTCTGGTATGATTATTGGTTCGCAGACCCACCACCGGGGTTGGTATTGCTGGGGTATCTATTCTAAGGTAAGGAATCTATCACTAACGTGTCTCTTTCAGATGCACAAGTTACTACTTGTGTAACGATATATCTGTAAGAGACATTAGTTAGTGATAGATTCCTTACCGACTCACCCATCCTCCCCGTTCTGCGAACCGATATCTAGGGTTAAGGACATCCCCTTCAGGGCCCTAGTTTTATGGCACCAGTGTTGGTTCTATCATGGCTCTGCATATCTGGGGCGGAAAAGCTGTGTATCAGAACTGACGTCAGCGCGCATGGGCGGCGTCTAAGTACTCCGACGACGGACGCGGAGCTGCGGACGACTACGCAAAATTTTCCAGATCCAGTCTGATGCCTGGGGATATTCTAAGGTAAGGAATATGTCACTAACTAATGTCTCTTACAGATATATTGTTACACAAGTAGTAACTTGTGCTACAAGAATCCCTTATTTACCAACACAAAAAAGGATAGAAAATTGCAGGCAGTTTGGCTCATAGACTGCATAAGAATAAACGTCTTAGTACAGAAGAGACAACTGGCACCTTGCCTTTAAGGCTTACAAGAATCTGAGCACTTTGCCTTTAAGAACCTCAGAGAGCACTCTGCTCCCAGCATGCCCCACAGGTGACAGTTAGATCAGTTCTTTTTTCCGGCTCCTCTGTGAGGATCCTGGAGCTTGAGCTCAACAGTTTTTTTACTTTTCAGTCAGGAATTGTTAATATTCTTGTATTTTTGCGATTTCTCCTTTACTAGGCGAAGGTTTTTCAGCCTTATCTGACAGAATTTCTTCATCTTTTCTGTCAAATTCCAGCTCTTTTTTTGCAAATGTCCAGTTAGTGGGAAGAAGTTGGCCATTTCAGGTCCACATTCAGTGTGTATCACCTGTCTTCCTTCTAGTCACAAGGTAGACTCTTGCTATCATTGTAAGAAGTTTTCTACAAGAACTTTGCGTGATAGAGAGAGGATTCGTCTTCAAGCTGTGCTGGAGAGAGGAACAGCCCTACAGGAAAGTGGCCTTGCGACGCACATCAACGCCAGCAACATTCTGCCTCTTTTACATCGAGAAAACTGCAGATTCCAGACCGTTCGCCTTCAACATCTTTTCCGCCTTCGAAGAGGAAGTCTACACAGTTTTCAACGTCAAGACGGTGTGAAAGGCTTCGACATTGAAGCAAACTACCTCGGGCTAGAGGTATGTTCAGGATGTGCGTCAGTCAATGTCTAAACACCCATTGACGTCGAGACATTCTCTGTCGCCTCACCATAGGTCGACGTCGAGAAGTTAGCAGACAGCGAAGACATCTCGAGATCAGTCGAAGTCAAGAGGCGAGAAAACTCGCTGTCGAGATCACCATGACGTCATAGATGATCGACTTTGAGGTCCCCTTTGAAGGAGACAAGGTCGCCGTCTAGGGCAGTGGAGTCCTTACATCGCCCCACATCGGGGAGAAGAAAGGTTCGATGTCCAAGGAGGTGCATAGGTTGAAGTCAAGACCATAGACGTCGAGGGGAAAAGAGCCTGCTGCTGCCTCAGAGGAGGTTGGAGCTGCATCTCGTTCACCGTCAAGGTTCTCATCGTCGCCAGGACTACATATTGTCCAAGTTTCCCCAGAGGACTCTCCGGATGTTGGCGTAGAACCCCGACGTAGACAGTCTAAGGCCCTCAGTAGCCGGGGTTCGGACTATTCCCATACCTACTCTCCCTCTTGTCTGTCACGATCTCCATCACGTGCTGAGGTCCCAAGGAGAACACTGCGTAGATCAAGATCTTCAACAGTGGTTTCCTCCAGGAGAAGAAGTCCGCGCAGATCGCGCTCTCCCCGTACTCATCATGTACGCTCAAGGGACAGGTCTCACTCCTATCATTCTTCTTTTTTTTATTTCACAAAATTTTTTATTGAGAGAGTTTGGTAGTGATATGAACAGAACAAATAATAGCAGATAAAGTCCATGGTACAAGTACATAATAAATCGAGAAGCGGTGAAGTCACATAATATAGAGTAAACATAACATGCGGGGGGGGAAAAAAAAAAAGTAAACAGGTAAATAAAGAAAATGTCAATTAAGCATCAAGTCCGTACAACACGAAGGGATATGTCAGCAGGCAGATAGATCGGTCATATATCTCACAATGAGATGTGTGGTTAGGCTCCGCCCAGATATATATGTGCTTTTTTCCGTGAACAAGACAGCGGACGCTGTCGAAACGCGTTGGTGTTTGTTGTTTTTTTGACCCCATGGATTAATAAATCACCTAGAAACTCCAATGCAGTGAAGTGCTGGAATTGTTTTTTGAAAGCGACTCCGTGTTTTCGCCCTCGAAGGGAGAAATATTGTGCAAATAAAGAGCAGTTGGGCTCAACTGCGGGAGTGACGCGACCACGTTTGCAGCGCCGATCTGGGGAAGGAGAGAGCCATAAGGAAGTGATATATATATATATATATATATATTATCTTGACGCCCAAAATTCAGCAGAGTAGCCAAATAGACGAAGCGAGACCCAGAAATTGGTGCAAATTATTTATTCTTTAGCCCAACACCAATCTGCCATGACGCGTTTCGGCTTAACGAAGCCTTGATCACATGACACCGTCATGGGGGCTGGCATACCCTTTTTAAAGTGCAAGTGAGCCGTTACATAATTGACATAGTAAAGTTACTTAACACAATTGACCCATAATGTGTGAAAAGACTTCCAATAGAGGTAGAGTGTAATCGTTAACTACCTGTATATATATATATATTCACTGAAAAAACTATAGGTTACAGCCACTTCATAGTTAGGAATTAGCATTTAAAAACCCTTAGAAATTCACACAAAAACCATAGGTTTCACACATGTTATAGTTAGTTGGACATTTCACTCATACAAATCCATTGAAATTCCCCCGTTATAGTTAGTTCAGCTAACTATAGCTCGTGTGCCCGCAATGCACTGCTGATGACGTCACATATTACATCACTCATGACATGGTCAGTGACATCACTCATTACATGATGACATCATCCAGTGAATGTGTGTCTTTCTGAAAACTATATCTTTTTTTATATGTATATCTAAAGGTCGATGGAAGAATAAATGGGTAAATAACTGTCTAAATGGATGTTTTTTTTATTGATTGTATAACTGACTTATTAAGTGTATCTTAGTAAATACATGTATTAGCGAGTAATGTTTAAATATGTAAATATATGTATCAGTGTCTCACTTTGTGTATAAGTGGCTGCATGGGTTGGTGAGTAGCTACATGAGTGTGTATATGGGTTATTAGTTGTTTTTTTTTTTTTAAATTTTTGTAAACCTTTATTGTGCATTAGGCAAAGAACAAATACGGGCCCACAACCAACAGGCCGGCCACGGATACGTTTGTTGCACCAAAGCAAGCAATACGGTGACACAGTAACACATTAGTACGACATGCGAGCATTTAAAAGTTACACTGTAAAACATGTGATCCCGCGTCCCAGGAGTAATGAAGGTTTGTTTTACATTTTAATAGCAGCTATTGAAATTCGACATGTTAGTTTTTTTATACAAACAGAAAGCTAAGAAAGTGGAGTCCGTGCAGGCGTGAAATGACAGTAGCAGCAAGTTAACCACGCAATCAAGTTACTCAATAGTCAAGTCCCTCACGGCAGCATGGCAGCTCGTAAGTAATGCAGCAGGAGTTACACATCAAACATCATATCAATATCCACCGCCACCCACCCCAAAACTGCAGCAGACACGGACCCAAGATAGAATAAAGAAAGAGAGACAAAACAAAGGAAAAATTTAAGGCACCATAGAAACCGAAATCAAGAAACTAAAATCCCATCCCCCAACCCACCACCCTACACGCATGCAGAGGCTACGGCCTTCCCCCCCCCCCAGCAGTGTGTCTGTCGCCCAATAAACCCGAAATATAGGACAAGGAAGAAAGAGGAGAAAAGAATAAGGAAGAATTATAACACCTAAATATAGAGAGTAAGAAAAGAACGTCGAGAGGAGGTCAGTTCCACATACTCCCGGTCACCACCGGCCCCATAAACATCCCCTACCCCAATTATCATCAGCACAATAGAACTAGCAAACAATACTGCAAATGGGGAGAGTCATTTCTAAATGTGTATACAAAGCAGACAGAAAGCAGTCCCAACCCAGTCCCTGCCCGCCGGTTTGTCAATTACACTAAAAGAAACCGCCTAGCCCTGGCCCGATCGTGGATGTCCCCCCACTCCCACCCCCCGTGAAAAGCCAACACCCTCGGAGACAAAGAAACAAAATGGCCGCATTGAGAGAGGGGGAGGGACATGAGCACAAAATGGACGTCGCCAGCCTCCAAGAAGTTCATTGTCCTCAGTTGAAAGTCCCCCCGGTACAACCAGATGGTAAAAGTTCCACAACGGGGAGAATGAAAACCCCAAAGACAGAGCAAGCAAGGGGGCGAGAGGCCATGTATCTGGTGCCCAAAACAGTGGCGATGTTGAACAAGGCAGAATGTCAGTCTTGGAACGAGAGGGAAACAAAGTAGCACTAACCGGTCCGATGGGTGGCTTTGAGTTGCAACAAGTACCGGTGAAAACAGTAACAGCATTGCTACGAACCCTCGGAGACATTGTATCCCAGTCAGCCAGCTGCAAGGGCAAATCCAAACTTTGTGGGGGACAGACCTTCCGCTCCCGCCCCAGGTCGATCACAATGGCATCAAGCTTCTCGCCCAGTGCACGATAGCCATGTTCCAGCGCCGATCGTAATTCACCCAGAGCAGCCATAACATCACCATTAGACCACGCAGGCTGCGGTTCTTTTAGCTCCAAAGCAAAGGAGGATGAATGTGATCTGGCCCCCAGCGTGGACGTGGGATCGCAGTTCCGAGGCGAGGACGGGCAATCCTCCCCACGTCGCAAGTAAACAAGCGTCGCCATCTTGCCGACGATCTAGTACTAGAACTGGGGGGTGGGGGGTTCACGAGGCACTACCGATGATCAATTCAAGCCCTCAGTGTCTCCAGGGTCATCTCTCGGCCAGCGGTTTTCGCATGGAGCCGAATCGACGTAGTTGGTTAGTCAGGGCGGAGGGGGGGGCTCGCCGATGCCAGGCAGGAGCAGCGATGGGGTCTAAGCAGCACTCCGTTGGTGCCCTACAAAGGAGTCTTTCACCCAACGCGTCCTCGCCACGCACTCGCGCTACAATTTCAATGCGCGATGCAACCTTGGCAGACTGTGCAGGACATTCTATGTCTTGAGCAAAGGCAGCGCTCCCCACACTCCGGCTCCAAGCGAACAGCCCGGCCGTCACGGAGCCCCAGAGGTCCGGCGGTGCGCAGTGATACAAGCTGGGGTCCAGGGCAGTTAGGCAATTCCAGGATATCTTAGGTTACCGGGCAGTCAGAGGACCCGGAGGAACGCTGGCGAGGTCAGCACACCTTACCGCACGTCCCGCAGGTGATTTGCTTCAGGATATCGAGCAGGATTCCGGTGCGGGATTCAAGGGCCGGCGGAGCCGAGAGCCTACACGTCCGCTCCGGTCGCCATCTTGGCTCCTCACCATTAGTTGGTTTTTTGAGTATCAGTATGAGTTTCTGCATGGTTTGGTGTGGGGTATTACTTAGCGCATAGCTGCATGAATGAGTGACTCACTGTATGTGTTTTGAAGACAGCATGTGTGCAGGACTGTATGGGTGGATGAGTGTGTGTAAGGGTGTGTTAGTGAGTGAATGACAGTGTCAATAGTATCTTTATGAGTAAGTACATATGTTTTAATCTAGTATATGTGAGTATTGATATATATAAGTGAGTATATGTGAGAGTGAGAGATTGTAAGAGTTCCTGTTTAAATAAGTATGTGTTTCTATAAGTGATTGTTTAAGAGAGTAAGTATGTGTGTGGAAAACGAGCCCGAATTACCATCGATGCCCAGGCCGCTGGCGCAAACCGCCTCTTAGTTCCCATGTTAAATAATTACCAAAATAAAGAGACGGGCGCTGGAAGCAGGAATCAAGAACAGAGTTTAATTCTCATGAGGAGAGCCAGTCATTTCGGACACGAAACACAGTGTCTTTCGGGAGGTGCTCTAACAAGTGAGCTGAGACTCTTGCTTTTATATCCTACAAAACACTTGATAAAACAATCAGGGCAGTATGACGCAAAAGAAAGACATCCCTATAATCCTCGTGGTGATCCTACTCCACATACGTTTACAATGGGGACCCTTGACCTGCAGATAAGAGGGGAGGGCAATCACGCAGCTGAGTGTTTCGTAGGATGTGTACGCCTGATCATGGCCCAGGGGGTGGGGTGGCTAGGCATACAATAAGGGCAGTAAATGGTATCCCCTGGCTTAGGCGATGGCCTCGGACATGTGTGGTCAGCCGGACTCGGGGGAAGGGGTCATCAAAGGAGTGGTATTCATGCCTGCGTGGACAATCGGGCGCGGAGGGAAGGCTTGTCAACAGAGGGGCATTCATGGAAGGGAAGGAGGTGCTGGTCAGGCGCGGCCGTGACTCTCAAGGACAGGGCTTTGCGGAAGAAGAGGGTTTATGACTTGTTCATGTGAGGAGAAGGAGGGGGTCAGGGTGCGCGCAGGGCCAGGGTCGCACAGAGAGAGAGAGAGGGAGAGAGAGATCCTATGACCTGTACATGAGAGAACAGGGGCAGTCAGATACGGCTGGGGAGGCTATGTCAGCTGAGGCGAAGGATGCTTCTTTGAGAGGGAAATGGGGAATGCCTGGGTCAAGCAGGAGGGTTGCCTTTCACATCAGGATCGCGCAAAGGAAAAGGGTTTCATGGTCTATACATGAGAGAGGGGGTGCAAGATACGCGCAGGAGGGAAGCCGGGGATTCCAATGGGTAAAAAGGCCATGGTGCCTAGAATGGCTGAACATATGCATAGGGGTGCGGGTTCTTACTGGCAGGGTGATGCGGTCAATAATTTACAGTATTCATGGTGCCCACAGGGAGAGGAGTGGGAGAAGAAGGGAAATGAATGCTGTCTATGTACATCAATTTCGTCAATCTTTCACAGTCGCCCCTTTTTACATAACAGCAATCATTTTTTTTTGCAGCTGATGTGATTACAGGTAGACAAGCATCGTTGACGAATTAGCACTTTGTCGATACTAACATGTGGCGTACAATCATAGACAGTTAAGGTGATGGGAAGAATGCAGTACATAGGAAATTACATTTTCGTTGTGTTCCTGGCAATTAACGCACTACATAGCATAAATCTTTCTGACTTAAAAAATGTGACCAATGAACAGTTTTGACCAGGTAGTTGAGAGCGGAATTCAGTTCAATACATAAGATCTCTTCGTCACAGTGTCTTTTTATCAGCGAGCCATCACTGGTAGGCTCTAATCCGGGTACTTTCGTTGGCGCTGTTGAGCACCGGCGGTGGAGCTATAGGTCCAGCTCGGTTCTATCCTTACGCGTTGCAGGGTGCGGTCAGTCCTCTGCTGTTAGACCACAGTCCTGTTCCCTAAACAATCCGTTTGGCGGCGCCTTATGCTCGGCACCTATAGTTCTGTGGCAACACCCTATTCCCATATAATTGCAGCTCTTTCCTTTGGCAAAAAGTCACGTGGAAAAGAGGGTGAATGTAGTTAAAATAGTCGATAGGGGAGAAAGAGAGAGCGCGGAGTTGGGTCAGAGTTCCTGGGACACACAAAAGGGACCAAGGGAGCAAAGGATAACAAGCAGGCAGGCCCATCAATCGGGCCCAAAGAAGACGGACGGAGACTCCAGGCACACGTGGGTTAGCAGTCGGAGGGCTTCAAGGCGGCCCGTCATTTTTCATTTTCCACGTTGAAATTGCGGTCTCGTCCCGTGTCTTGTTGCTCTGCAGCTCCACCTCTGGTCGATGTCATACGTGTCCCAAGATCTGCAGTCAGGCTGTACGTCACATCTGACCCATCTCCTTCGGTGATCGTGAATCTTTGAATAGGTACAAGACAACGTTTTAGAGAAATGGCAGAAGAAGACATCTACGCATGTGAATTCCTCCCTCAATTCTACGCATTTGAGATTTTATGCTCATCGGTCACAGTCAGAGGTCTATTACCAAGCAGTGCATGTGTCAGCATTCCTACTGAGTCTATGGCAGGTTTATTCATTGTCCTATTTATAACTCACGTGAGGATAAATGACATTTCCATCAACTGTGCGTTACATCATATTCAACATTACAGAGCATTTCCCTTCAGGACTGGCTAACATTTTCAGACAGGGCGGGGGTGCTATCGTCGAGAGTCGGGCAAAACAAGATTTCCTCAAGGGTCAACAGCTACTCATGGTCATTATGTTTATACCCGGGACAGCAGAAGGGGTTCTATCAAAAATGGGGCAGGGATGCTTCGGGCGCTTGCGCTTGGGTGCAAAGGGGTGGGGCAATCTGGGTATTGGGTGTCAATCTAGACGTTGGCGTTCGTCTCTGAAGAACAGACATAGGATGCCATTGACATACAGTTCCCCTATAAATGGCCAGATTTGGGGGACTTTAGTCGTCTTACCTGTCCTTTCCTTCTCAGCCAATTCAAGTTCATTCATTTTGCAGAAAGGAGAGGCAGTAACATGGCGAGATACAGTCATTTTAGTTTCGGTCAATTTCGCTGAACACCTTCGCGTTCAATATGTATCAAATCAGACTGGTGCCGGTGGGGCACAATTGTACCAAAAAGAGGGAGGGAAAATAGGGAGACTCTCATAGAGAGTGAGAGTCGTCCGCAATCTAAACGAGCCATTCGGTACACGTATGACATGTAAAGAGAGAGAGAGAGAGAGAGAGAGAGAGATAAAAAGGGGTGGAGAGAGAGAGAGAGGGACGTGTACGAAAATAGGTCACTTAGTGCGCTCACAACACAGAACGGCAAAGGTCAGGTAACATGCAGATACAGACAGAGGGGAGACATAAATTCGTACGTTACACACACACAAACTCAGACAGGGAAGACGGCACATGTATTACACATATACGAGACATTCACAACAAGACAGGAAACAATTGTTAGTCTACAAGATCTGTTTTTATATATATCCTACGTATCTTTACTATCCTATTTATCTACGTGCTTAGCTCTTTCTGCCCTTCCCCCCTTTCCCTTCTTGCTTGTCACGCCTGCGAGCGTTCCCAATTACCAATACTCACACCTCGGTTGGTTGATCAGAAATTAACCTGGTCGCGCTAGTTACCCATGGTTGGATCTTAAACCATTTTTCTGTTCCCTCCTGTGGTGGGAAGTTCTCCAGGCTGAGGCAACGGCAAGCATTGATCGGGAAAACAGTCGGACAGCTTGGCTATATCTGTAAGAGTGTGAGAAAGGGGGCAGTGCATTTTGAACATCGGCAACATTTCTAACTTCCTAGGCGGGTGGTGCCGTGGCAACCCTTACCCGTACAGTTTTTCTTTGTCCTTTCCCTACCTAGTCAAAACGTCCAGTTATATTATTTAACGCGTCGTTTCTAGTCAATTTTTTTTCGTCATTCAGTACTTGTCCAGTCCCTATGTCAGTCCATCCTCCCGTTGCTATGTTCTAAGGAGGAACAGTCATTTTTAAGTCTACGTCTTTTAAAAACTTTTATTTGTCATAAGGACCATGCTCATATTCCCTTCCTCCCCTTCTCATTGACGGTTCGGTCATCGTCCATCCATACATCAGCCAGGGTTCCGACGTGACCTGCAGAAGGGAGGAGAAAGAAGGGGTGGGGGGGGGCAATATTCAAACCTCATCAACATGCAGTGATCCGGAAATGTTTTTACCTACCACATACTCGACCTATCTCCACGTAGTGCATTTCCCTACCATCACGGCGTTTAAGCCCAGATGGACCAGAAAGGTCAGACAGATAATCATTGACGATCTGCGTATCTACATGAGTTACTTGGTCGTAACCCCTTTTGATCGGGTACAAGGGTGGCGGTCAGGTGGCATTTCTGTGGTGTCGTTTTTAGGTCTTCTAAAGCACTTTTCCGGCTGCCTGTGACACATAGTGTGGCTGCTAAATATCGGGTCCTTTTTAACCTTTGACCTTCATCATACTTTCTCGTTGCTCACAGTAGTAATACATTCAAAACTCATTAATGCGACCGCTACAACTATGCTTTCGTTTTCAAAATACTTTTAATAAAAAGTGTTGACGTATAAATACAGGCCTACAACCCAGTGGACTAGCCACGGAGCAGATTGGAACTGTACATAGGAAGAACAAAGCTGGTGGCAGTTCATTGCATAAAGTGCGGCAGTGCAATAAAATCGTATTAAACTCCCCTACAGAGCAAACATGATGCATGTCAGTAATTCATCTTTAATAAATTCATAAATACATTATCCAATGTTCATTCATTACCTAAATTACACCAATTCATTTTCCAACTCATAATCAGTACCCACCCTAAGTCAATTCATTGTCCAAGCACATACTCAATATCCTTCATATCTACTTTCATTATCCAAAACGTTATATATATCTCGGGGTAAAAAGCTTGCGCAATCAGGGTGCAACAAAGTTCATTAAAAACGTATCATTTTGTGTCGGCGCCATTTTGGGTGGGGTCAGGCAAGTTCCAGCACAGCCAGAGTGTCTCTAGTCTCACACGGTTGGCCCAGAACTTTCCGCTGGTAGTTCAAAAAGTCTCGTGCTATGTGGTTAACAGTCTAACAATATGGACCATGAGTCAAAGAGTGGGAAGGGCGGCAACAATTTTCCTACCGGGTCATTCTGGTGTTCCTCCGGAACTGAACAAGTCTGTGCCGTGGCTGCATTTTAGCCATTTCCAATCCGAGGCTGGTGCCGGTAGGAGTTGCTCCGATGTCGTGGTTCCCAGCGAAGGGGGCGGGGGCACCCATGCAGGGGGTCGGGGGGCCCCCCGGCTCTTATAGAATCTTCAAGGTCGAGGAGAGACGATATGGAGCGTGTGCCCGTCCTGGGCAGAAGACCGCTTTTTGATGTTGACCCTCTTTAAGCAAAGAGTGTTGGGGTGTCGCTGGAAGCCTCCACCTGGAGGGAGGTGGGGGAGGTTCGTTCGCGCCACCTCCCCCTTCCAGCGACCCCGCGCCGTTCTTCGGCTCCGTCGCTTCGATATTGGCCGTGCCAGCCATTGAAGATGGGGGGGGGTGGTCGGCGGCTGAGGCAAGACAGCCCCCCCCCCTCCCTTTTTAACATGTGGCGGGACTACCTCCAACTCTCCAGGGACCCGGAATGTGGCGGGACTACCTGTAACTATGCAGGCGATGGCGAATTTGGCATGTGGCGGGACTACTTGATTTGCCGCCGTTCTCGCCCCTGGCTTCGGCCTTCTTCGTGGGTCGGACCAGGCGAGAGACAGAAGGGGGGGGGGTGGTCGGTGGCTGAGGCAAGACAGCCCCCCCCCGTGGCCTGCAGGGCAGCAGGAGAGGAGAGAAGGAGAGGTCTCTGCCATTCTTTGGACCGTCTGCCCAACATCATCTCCTCCTGACCGTGGCCAGGCGAGCCCCTCGTGCCACGAGGCCTCGCCTTCCGGATGGGCGTAACCGCGGACCCGTTGCACTTCGGGAGCTTCCGGAATGGGGGTAGGAACCTATTGATTTGCTTTCTATTTCATGTGACCGTTACTTGGGCGTGGTGGGAAATGAGGCAGACATGTTGGGAGCAGGAATAGGCAGTGGAGCCCAGCTACCTCGTGGCTATGTTCTGCTATCAAACCTTTTCGCCATTTTACATTTCTTATTACGAACTATTTCTAATGTTTCTTATTTTTGGTGAAGTCAAAAGCTCATCAGGGGGTTACTGACTTAGCCTGATTTCTTTTTATTTTTCTTTCTCTTCCTTAGCGTGTTTCGAGCTAAAGCTTCCTGTTAGTAGGGAACGGTGATCACTTCATATTTTTATGTGTCCTTTTCACTAGGGGGGTACTTCTGGACGGACCAGACGAGTCCCCTCCAATAAATGGTCCGGGGTGGAACGAGATTATCGATCAAAAGGGGAACATATATTCCTTCATTAGGGTATCTTCCTGGACGGACCGAGCGATGTACTTCCATTTACTAGGGTAGCCTCCTGGACGAACCAGTCGGTCTATTTCTACTAAATGGCCCATGAGCGGGGAGCATATGTCCTCCATAAGGGTAGTCTCCTGGGCGGACCATGCGAGCTACCCCTCAATAACCAACCAGTGGGGAGTGGGTAGGACTGACGAATTCACAAAGGGGCATAACCTACCCTTTTCTACTTGCAAAGACTAGACAGAATATTTCTATTTCACGTTGTTTGCAAATAGAAAATACCTCAAACAAAATTATTCCTGGGACAACAATGTCCAGGCAACCAACCAATCAATGGGGAGAAAAACAGGCATGACGGATTACAACGGGGACAAATGTCTGCATTACCTGCCCTTCGCTATCCATAAAGGGAACAGAATATTCCTATTCGTCTCTGTTTGTGGACAGGGAAGATCTCAAAGAGCAACAATCGATTATTAATCAACTTCAAACAATCAGTGGGGAGAAAAGTAGGCATGACGGATTACAACGGGGACAAAAGTCTGCATTACCTACCCTTCTCTATCTGCAAAGAGGGACGACGTTCCTATTCGCCGCTGTTTGCAAACAGAGAATGTCTCGTTCTCAAAAGAGAACCAATATGTCAAGTAGCCTTCAAGGCTAAATGAACCAATACCAACCAATACAATATCAGTATACAAATACCGATTTCAATACAATCAATCAATCAATCAGGTGGATAGAACCACCCTACCAATCAGGCGTAAAAACACCCTACTTAATCTTACCCGGACCGGACCATACGGACAGTTCTTCGTCTTCCTCCTCCAGCGCCTGATTGTTCTCTTACTCCATGCAGCATTCCTGTGGGATTCCAGTCAGGACAATAGGTCACTCAAGAGAGGTCCGTTCAGAATTGGTGAAGCTCTGTCGATCGGCAGCCGGGCGAGGGCCCTCTCAAGGCAGGCATACCCCGATCATTTAGATGTTCACTTCTTCGTCTGGATCTCTCTTACCGAACCTTATGTCACTGATGGACCCCGCGTTGGGACGCCAATTGTGGAAAACGAGCCCGAATTACCATCGATGCCCAGGCCGCTGGCGCAAACCGCCTCTTAGTTCCCATGTTAAATAATTACCAAAATAAAGAGACGGGCGCTGGAAGCAGGAATCAAGAACAGAGTTTAATTCTCATGAGGAGAGCCAGTCATTTCGGACACGAAACACAGTGTCTTTCGGGAGGTGCTCTAACAAGTGAGCTGAGACTCTTGCTTTTATATCCTACAAAACACTTGATAAAACAATCAGGGCAGTATGACGCAAAAGAAAGACATCCCTATAATCCTCGTGGTGATCCTACTCCACATACGTTTACAATGGGGACCCTTGACCTGCAGATAAGAGGGGAGGGCAATCACGCAGCTGAGTGTTTCGTAGGATGTGTACGCCTGATCATGGCCCAGGGGGTGGGGTGGCTAGGCATACAATAAGGGCAGTAAATGGTATCCCCTGGCTTAGGCGATGGCCTCGGACATGTGTGGTCAGCCGGACTCGGGGGAAGGGGTCATCAAAGGAGTGGTATTCATGCCTGCGTGGACAATCGGGCGCGGAGGGAAGGCTTGTCAACAGAGGGGCATTCATGGAAGGGAAGGAGGTGCTGGTCAGGCGCGGCCGTGACTCTCAAGGACAGGGCTTTGCGGAAGAAGAGGGTTTATGACTTGTTCATGTGAGGAGAAGGAGGGGGTCAGGGTGCGCGCAGGGCCAGGGTCGCACAGAGAGAGAGAGAGGGAGAGAGAGATCCTATGACCTGTACATGAGAGAACAGGGGCAGTCAGATACGGCTGGGGAGGCTATGTCAGCTGAGGCGAAGGATGCTTCTTTGAGAGGGAAATGGGGAATGCCTGGGTCAAGCAGGAGGGTTGCCTTTCACATCAGGATCGCGCAAAGGAAAAGGGTTTCATGGTCTATACATGAGAGAGGGGGTGCAAGATACGCGCAGGAGGGAAGCCGGGGATTCCAATGGGTAAAAAGGCCATGGTGCCTAGAATGGCTGAACATATGCATAGGGGTGCGGGTTCTTACTGGCAGGGTGATGCGGTCAATATTTTACAGTATTCATGGTGCCCACAGGGAGAGGAGTGGGAGAAGAAGGGAAATGAATGCTGTCTATGTACATCAATTTCGTCAATCTTTCACATGTGTACGTTTCTGTAAAAGTAAGTGTAGTGGTGTGTGTATAGCTGTATATGCACAAAAATGGATGTTTGATAGTTTATTTGCATGTGTGAGTATGTGTGTGAGTAACTCCATGGATGAATGTCGTCGTGTAACAGGATGTAAAGGTGTATGAGTACATATGATGAGTGAGTACATGTATGAGTGACTATATAGAACTGTTGGTGAATGAGTGGATGTGTATGTAGATGGTGGAATTACTGAATAGGTTGTTGTAACTGGTATTGGTATCTACATTTTTTTTTTAAATTTTAGTTTCTATTTTTGAATGTGTGTATCAAAGGGTATATTACGCTGAGAGGAGGTCTGCCACTCTTTCACAAGGATGATGTCACCAGTGATTTCATCAGTAATGTCATTTGAGATGTCATCAGTGATGTCATGAGTGATGCCACTGACCATGTCATGAGTGATGTAATATGTGACGTCATCAGCAGTGCATACCGAGCGTGCAAGTTATAGTTAGCTGAACTAACTATAACGGGGGAATTTCAATGGTTTTGTAGTGAAATGTCCAGCTAACTATAACATGTGTGAAACCTATGGTTTTTTTCAGTGAATTTCCAAGGTTTTTAAATGCTAATTCCGAACTATAACGTGGCTGAAACCTATGTTTTTTTCAGTTAATTTCAAAGGTTTTGTAAATGATAATTTTTAAATGTATTGTTATATTTGTTTATACTGATTTACTATGATGTTTGAAAGTGTTTAATTTTAGATATTTTATTTTTTAAATTACATTACATATTTTAAATATAAATTGAAAAAAAATGTTTTTAAAAATATTGAAATTGTATTATATTTTTTTTATTTTGTATTTTTTTAATTTATGTGTATTTTATATAGCAGGCAATGATATCCAATGGAAGGAAATTCAAGTTACTGTAAGTATGGTTAGAATTACTTTTCAGGATCAGTAGTGGGCTGAAAGATGCAGCACTAAGGTCTCTCTTGATAACAGGTGAGTAAATTGGAATTCGTAGTTCGGCTGATTTTAGTGGAATTTTTTAAAGTTCCAAAACTCCACACTTAGAAGAATTTCCAAGTGAAACCAGTCAGTGTTAGCCTATGGAACGAAATTCAAGATACTGTAAGTGTGGTTAGAATTACTTTTCAGGATCTGTAGTGGGCTGAAAGATGCAGCACTGAGGTCTCTCCTTATAACAGGTGAGTAAATCGGAATTCATAGTTCAGCTGATTTTAGAGGAATATTTGTACTTTTCAAAAATAGACACTTAGAAACTTTTCTGGTGAAAACCACACAATAGATTCCTATGGAAGGAAATACAAGTTACTGGTAAGTACGCTTAGATTTACTTTTCAGGGTCTGAACTGGGCTCAAAGATGCAGCACTGGGGTCTCTCGTGATAACAGGTGAGTAAATCGGAATTTGTAGTTCCGCTGTTTTTAGAGGAATATTGTGCTCAATAGTAAAGCAAGGGGGCAGTAAAACTGGGGGTCCCTGGGGGCCAACTAGCCCACCAGGAACCTCCAGTATGCGCCAGGGGGCTGCATTGTAGAGAGTCTTAAAAAGAGGCGTGGCCTCATTACACCTCTCTGCAACGCAGCCCCCTGGCGCGTTTGCAGAGGGTGAACTAATTCCCCTTGCATACTGGGGGTCCATGGGGGACCCCCAGGGACTCCATATATATATAATTTCCCATGTGTATATATAATGTCCCATTTTTTATATGTGTGTGTATATATATATATATATACATATATATATATGTATATATATGTATATATATATATATATATAATATATATATATATATAGCCAGCAAGTTGCTTGTAAAGCAAAAAAGACGCACTCAGGAGTATTGCAGCAATCAGGATTTATTTGTCCAGATTTACACGCTACGCGTTTCGGCAACAGCTATTGCCTTGATCACACGTGAAAGGAACCATGCCGGAACAACATATTATACACCTTCCGGGTACAATCATCAACACAAAGGAGGTAACTGTGATTTGCCAAAAACACTCGAGTGAAGTTTTGACGGTCTAACCAACCGCCATCTTAGAGTGGTATGCCCAGTATTACATTCATGCTGGTTGTGGCATCAAAGTGTATAAACGGTATTAGCATTACCCCCTGTTAGCACCTGAGATTAGTATAAATATTTATAAACAATTGTGCATTTCGATTTGTCATGCAATTGGATCATTATCATTGCATAATCGCAACTCTCGACAAGCTAACCAGAAATATAGTTCCAGAAAATATCAAAGTGCCATCGTTGGTATTCTGGGTTTGCGTACAGCTGGCTTGCGCCAAAAATAATCGATTTGTCATGCAATTGGATCATTTCATGATCGCAACTTCCTCGACAAACTGATCAGAAATATAATTCCAGAAAATATCGATACCCTCGGTCTAGTGCCATTGTTGGTATTGTGATTTTGCGTACAGCAGACTTACGCCAAAAATAATCAAGGGCATAAAAATTATCCCATAATGTCAGTAGTGGAGAAAACAATAAGGTCAAGTGCCCGAATTACTTCATCCACACAGGGGTCCTCCAAACAGTTGGTGAAAGCAAAAGGCTGTATATATGTGTCCAGCAACAAACGGTGCAAAGAATTTTAAAGTGAAAATCTACTTTCATACAGATGCTCGTGTCTTTCATCCCAAGTTTCAGGTTGGTCAACGACCGTGAATATGCAAGTGACAGGAGTGAAAGTATTCCATTTCTCCTAAAAAGACATATAAAACATACAGTTAAAATTTGCATTAAAATCAAATGAGCAATTTAACTTCTGCATAACACACAGTTTCTTCAATATATTTTGCACATAATCAGTGAGAACAGTAAGGAAGACACTATTGTCTAGGGCTATCTAGTCTTCGTGTAAATGGGTTGCAAGCTCACATCCCAAGTATGCCCCCCTGGGAACTTGGTTTTGAGTTCCATGATCCAGCGCGATTCTTTCTTCCTCAACGCTAGTTCACGGTTCCCCCCTCTTCTTCAAACGTTAACTTGTTCAATAACAAAATATCTAAGGAGGGAGTTGTCAGAATGATGATATTCCTGGAAGTGTCTGGCAATGGGATAATGACTGTCCACATTCGTAATGGCCCTGAGGTGCTCTTGTATTCTCTTTTTGGCCATACAGGTGGTGCTGCCCACATACTTCTTTTTACATGGGCACTCAAGTACATAAATGAAATATGTAGTGGTACATGTCAAAAACTGTTTGATCAATTTGGGGTCCTTCCTGCCTGGTATCTCAATTTGTTTAACCATAATGCTGGTTTTACAGGCTTTACAATGCCCACATGGGTAAACCCCTTAAGGCCTTGTACATGGCGTTTGTTTTCGGTTATATCACCTTTGATCAACATGTCCCTGAGATTTCTGCCTCGTCTATAGGTAATTTGTGGTCTATCTTTATGATAAGGGCTCACTATGTTGTCTGTTTTGAGGATGTTCCAGTTACTGGCAAGGATTTTACGTATTTTGTCTGATCTTTGATTGAAAGTAGTTATGACTCAGGTCCCACTCTCAGTATCAATATCGTTCACAGGCGCTACTGGATTGAGCGTGTCCTGGCGGTCTATGGTAGAGACTTTTAGAACTGCTTTTTTGAGGACCCCCTCCGGATATCCTCTTTCTCTAAATCTTTTAAGCATATTAGTTTGTTCCGTATCAAACCCAGTAGCATCACTGCAATTTCTCTTTGCCCTCAGAAGCTCCCCATACTCGGTTTGATACGGAACAAACTAATATGCTTAAAAGATTTAGAGAAAGATTTCCATAGGGCGGTCGACCTCACTTTTAGCCCGAACGGCTGAATGGATTTCCATCAAACTTGGCAAAATTGTAGGGACTGGTAGCCCGATGTGCCTTTGCTATGTCTCAAGATATGTGCTCCAGTGAATTTTGAGCAATTTAGGTTAAAAAAAATATATATATCTATGGCCGCGCCCCGGTACACGCACCAGGGCGCTAACCAGCGTGCTACGCGAGTTCGCGCGCAGAAACCTGATTGGCTCTCGGGTGTCTGTCAACATTCCAAACAGTCCGGAGCGGCCGCCATCTTGTGTCTCGGTAGGATCGAGACACAAGAGGTGGCAAAAACAAAGGGGGTAATGACCATAAGGGGGCAGAGTAGTCCCCTTTTGACCCCCTAGGTTTGATGTGGGGGCTATAAAAGGGCCCCGCGGGGCAAAAATAATAATTTTTTTTTTTTTATTTGCGCGGGGGGAGCGCCCGGTACACGCACCGCGGAGCGTACCGGGAAGCGTTCCATGGGGAAAAAAGAATGATAGAGTTTTAAAAAAATGTAGCCTTTTTTTATAATTTGGAGGTAGTTCTGAAAAGAACTGTTTTTTTTCTTCTTTTGTTGTTTTATATTTTTTTTATGTTTTTTGAACATTTTGTACTTTTTTTGGCTTTTATGAACTATTTTATATTTTGTTTTTTATTTTTATGGGGAGAAACAAAAAACAGGGAATTGAAAATGGCTCAACTGGAGCAAAAAAAAATCAGGAAAAAATTAGGGTTTTTTGGGGCAATAGTGGTTGTCGCCAGCAAGGAGGATGAGCTTTATGCTCTGTTCACCATAGGAGATGGTCTTACCACAAAAAATACATGTAATTCGGAATTCCCCAAACCGTGGTTGTATGCAAGGGATCGTCTCCCTTGTCTCTGGTCCCGATGGAGTGGGTTGCTTTCTTTTGGAGGTGGTGTTTGTAGATTGGGGATGGTTACTGGCCAGTTCTCTCACCTCTGCATCAGAATAGTTGTTCGGATGCCTGCGCTGCATGTGCCTAATCATGGTATTATTACCGAAAGAATATTTTTTGTTAGGGTTCCCCCTTGAAAGTTCCATGCCACAGATTAGGCAAGTCACCTTGGGCGCATTGACTTTTTTCTTGCCCTCTGGGATTGAAAAAAACTCCCACACAATGTGCTGCCTTGGCTTGTATGGGGTATTGTCTTCTGGCAGCCACCTTCTCCCTTCCTCCTCCTCCTCCTCCTCCTCCTCTTCTTGACCACCAATGTAATGTTGTGGTGGTCCTCTTGGTGGTTGTGGTGGTGGTGGTGGCGGTGCAGATGCTCCAGCTGCTGCTGCTACTGTAGCCACTTTAAAGTACAACATTTTTATCAAAGATGTTCAAACAGGTCTTCCTCAGTCAAAGGACAAAGTCAGAATAAGGAAAAAGGTGGGGTCTTTCATCATTTGGAAAAAAACAACTGTCCTGAACCAATGATAAGTGTTATTTTCAGGTCACATGACCCGGGCTTTCATCATTTAGAAACCAAAACTGTTCTGCACCAATGAAAAGTGGTTTTTTTAGGTCACATGACCGACGCGCCCCCGGGCGCGCCACGGGGCGCGTTGTGTAAGCGCGTCAGATGATTAAGTTGCGCGATCGTATTCGCTCGAGTATTTCCGGGTGCGCTTACGCCGTGCGTATCAGGCGGACGCGGCTACGCGATAAGTCATGATGTTTTCGTTCGCGGCTATAGCGCTTACGGGACGCTCACCGGTGCGCGAGCCGGGGCGCTCCAAAAGAATGCACTTTCCAGAGCGCACGAGGGCAAAAAATAAATAAATAAATTATATAAATATACAATATAGGATTCATTATAAAAAATATTACATTTCATAGGTTTGAGGCCCTATATATAGTTAGGAATTAGCATTTAAAAAACTTATGAAATTCACTGAAAAAACCATAGGTTTCACACCAGTTATAGTTAGGAATTAGCATTTAAAAAACCTATTAAATTCACTGAAAAAACCATAGGTTTCACACCAGTTATAGTTAGCAGGAAGTTTTACTCGCATAAAACCATTGAAATTCCCAAGTTATAGTTAGTTGGACTCAACTATAACTTGCGCGTGCAATGCACTGCTGATGACGTCACATATTACATCACTCATGACATGGTCAGTGCCATCACTCATGACATCACTGATGACACCATCCTTGTGAAAGAGTGACAGACCTCCTTTCACTGTAATGTAACCCATGAAACACATATTGAAAAATATAAATGTTTTTTTTTTTTTTAAATGGAGATACCCATACCAGTTACAACAACCAATTCAATAATTACACCATCTATATACACATCCACTCATTCACCAACAGTTCTATATAGTCACTGATACATATACTCACTCATCTTATGTAGTGATTCACCTATACATCGTATTACACACTGTCAGTCATCCAAAAGTTACTCTCACACAACATATGTAGTTACTGATAAAGTCACTAGTGAGACAGTCATTCACTCACTAACACACACATATACACACTCATCCACCCATACAGTCCTGCACATATGCTGTCTTCAAAACACATACAAAGAGAGAGTTAGTCATTCATTCATCTATGTGATAAGTAATACCCCCACCAAACCATACAAACATTCATACTGATACTAAAAAAACATCTAATAACCCATATACCTACTCACCAACCCATGAAGCCACTTATACACAAAGTGAAACACTAATACATATATAAATATTTAAACATTACTCACTAATATATGTATTCACTAAGATACACTTTATAAGCCAGTTAACCAATCAATATTTTATTTAAAAAACATCCATTTAGACACTTATTTAAACATTTATTCTTCCATCGACCTTTACAAATACAAATATAAAACATATTTATTTTTCAAAAAAGACACACATTCACTGGATGGTGTCATCAGTGATGTCACTGACCATGTCATGAGTGATGTAATATGTGACGTCATCAGCAGTGCATTGCACGCGCAAGTTATAGTGAGTCCAACTAACTATAACGTGGGAATTTCAATGGTTTTATGTGAGTAAAACTTCCTGCTAACTATAATTTTTTTTTCAGTGAATTGAATAGGTTTTTTAAATGCTAATTCCTAACTATAACTGGTGTGAAACCTATGGTTTTTTCAGTGAATGTATATATGTACATATACATGTGACCAAGGCCTCTGGGAGGCCGAAACGTTATGCTGTCCGTTTGTTGCAGAATAAATTAACTTTTACTCACGGAAATACTGGGTCTCCTGTTCTTTGGCGGCGCTGCGGTCAGATTAAGACTACGGCGTTGTTCGTGAGAACCTGTGTGGATATATATATATGCATATACATATATATATATATATATATATATATATATATATATATACACACACACATATCTATGTTGCAAAAGTTTATTCAACTGGCATAATTGATGAATATATATATGTGAATCAAATCTGTTTATTGTCATTTTCGCTTTCTTACAGTGTATTATGTAAGCTTTGAGTGGTCATGATGTTGAAACAAAATACCATGGAGGTATTATTGTTCATCTTTTTTTTATATTCATTCATCTTGGTTTAATGGGAATGAGTTATGAGAGTCCTTCTTTTGGATGTTATCAGGACTGTCTTTTCTGTTTCTCATGATATTTCTTTATTGTCGTAAAGAATGAGGATTTATGACTTTTGTCTTGCACCTGGCCCTTTTGGTAAATGAGTTCTCTTCCCCCCTTGGGATAGAGGATACAGTCTGATAATTGTCACACGGTTACTTAGGGGTTAACACCCCCTCCCCCCCCCCTGTTTTCCTCAAGGCCTGATTCTTTCGGTTCTTTACTTTTGTTTATTATTTATATGGTCTGTGGCAAAGATCACAGATTATCTTAAGAGCTAAGGGCCATATGTATCAACATTCCGTTTTGCGATTCCTAAATAGCGATTTTTAAGGAATCGCTATTTAGAAATCGCAAAATGGTATGTATGTCGAAATGAGCTTCTTTTTAGCGATTTCTTAAAATACCTTAATTGCGATTAGCAAATTGCTAATCGCAATTAAGGAATAATTTCCCATTCATTTCTATGGGCCAGGAGGCCCATAGGAATGAAGGGGAAATTTGCGATTCGCAATTTGCTAATCGCAAATTGTAGATATTTTCAAGGGTGCAGGGGTGTCCAAAGGACACCCTGGTGCACCCCTGAAATCGGCATGGGTGGACATGTGGCGCACATACATGCCCTAAGGGCATGTATGTGCGTCACATGGCACTTAGAAAATAGAACAAATATGCATTTTGAAAGGATTTCGCAACTTACCACCAACTAGAAGTTGCTTCTTACATTGCATTTAAGGAATCGCAAAATTTGCGATTCCTAAATGCAATCGCAAGATAAGGAATCGCATATTTTGCGAGTCCTTATTTTGAAAGAAGATTTCCTTGATGCATACCAATCGTCCAAATTGCATTCACAAACGCCTAAATTCTGCGAATTTCGGCGTTTGCGAATTTGGCTTGATACATATGGCCCTTAGTTCTTGTTCTGTTTCTCCTACATGGATTTGGTCGGTTGTTAGTTATGACTGGCTGGTTCTCTTTGACAACTTGTGTAGGGTTAGTTTGCAGATCACCCTCTAAGATTGTATAGCTATGGTATTTAATTCAAAAGTTAAGGAATTTGTGGAAAGATGTTTCTGTCAGATGGGAAAGTTACTTACCTTCGGTAATGTAATATCTGGTAGAGACACAGTCTAGCCACAGATTCCTCAACGCCCTGCCCATCCTCCTCACTCTGCGAACGACCTATAACATAAGGGTTATACCCGTTTTACGTACTGGTTTTATATACCGACGATCAATGTTCAATCAATTATCTAACGTTGGGGCTCAACAGACCACTTGGTCTTGCCACATAGGTTTTGTTTAAATGTTGCCATGACTTCCATTTCCAAATGTGGGTGGTCGGTAGGGTGGGGGGTATTTTCTCATTCACATTGGATTAGATTCCAGTGAGCAGCATTGATTTCTTTCTTTCTTTGAAATACTTTGTTTGGTATCGTAATACCTTGTATTAGCACTATCTCTGTCACGTAATGAAGAGATTCAACAAACAGCTTGGTGTTGTTTTTTATAACTTTTGTTTTGCTATTATCATGCCATTTATTACCAGTGAGGAATTGTCTATAGAGTGTAATGTTTTCTTCCCTTATATGACGGTTATTCATCAGGGTGCAGGGTTTTATTTAGCTTCGTGCTTCGTTGATTCTTTTAGGGTTTTTCTTGGAAATCCATTTCTAGTATTAACATACCATTTGATGTTTCCTAATTTATTAATGTTTCAAAGATTTTTGATCTTTTTGGCACACTGTTTCCACAACCAGTTTCTATAGTGGCTCTGCGTTCTGCCGCAGAAGGTTTTCACAGAAGAAACTGACAAACGCTAATCAGAGGGGACTTATCTGGCTCCACTGACATCATGACCAGAGTCGACGTCAGACTGGTATCTGGGTAGAATAAAAAAATTAGGGAATCTGTGGCCAGCACTGTGTCTGTACCAGATATTCCGTTACCAAAGGTAAGTAACTTTTACCACAGACCCCTAAGGGGGCATGTATCTCCAGGCTTGTGCAAGGGTCCAGATAGCTCCTGTGGCACGCTTCTCCTGATCCTCTTCAGGCAACTGACACACTCCACTAGTGCAGGAAGCTGCCTTTTATGTGTTGATTCCAATGTAAGAGCTCAAACAGCACAGACAACCCTTATTAGTTTACAGGCCCTAAATTAATAATTCCAAGTGCTCCATTTGTGGTAATGTGGTCGAGCAGCTTAGACTTATCAGAGGGTATTGTACACTCAGAGGTGATAAATTAGACACACGCTTGTTTGAAAGTGGGTTATTGGCAGGGGCAAATGTAGGTCTGCCACTCGCAATAAGGCCACTAACACATGATAGGACTCAGCATAGGTCTTAGAAAAGTATTTCTTTGCTCAACCCTTGGTAACGTGGCTGCGAGCAGACAGGCTTAACTTTAAAGACAGGTATGTAAAGCATTTAAAAACACCATTTCAGTAAATAATCAAGACACAACACAAAATAAAAATCTATCACCAATTTATAAAAATAGGTAACATTGTTATCTTTTAAATGACACCAAAACGAAAATAATCCACTCTAGGGAACCAGAGATATGAATTTTTAAAGATTAGTCACTTTCTAGTGCTTAGAAACCAACAGTGCCCCTTTAAGTAATTTCGTTTTCTCTGTCAGGGACACACCTTTATAAATTGTTCTGAAGAATTCTCACCACTGTAGTGGGCCGCCTTCTTCAGCAAGCGGGTTCCAATTAGAACACTTTCCTGGCGTTCTGCTTGCAGGTACCAAAGTATCCAACACACAATCCAAGGTTCTGGAATCTCCATGAGGGTCCTTGAAAGTGTGAAACTTCAATTCTGCAATCCACTTGAACAAAACCCTTACAAATCCACTGGTACTCCAGGCTTTGAATTCTTTGTGGGGCTGTTCAGGTGAGCTCTGTTAACCTGTAGCTTGCAGGGAGTTTCCACTCTTGAGTCTTTTGGCAGCAAGGTAATCCACAGGGCTGTAGTTTCAGATTGTGCAGTCTTTATAGGTCAGGCCTTAGAGTTCCTTGCACACAGCATAATCATCAGCAGGGCACTTCTTGCTTCATTCAGTTTCAAGCAGCAGATCTGGAGGGCTCTGCCCCTCTCAGATACTTATTCAAAATTCTATGGGTCAAGCACCAAGTCACTGCTGACCAAAGAGAGCAGGGCAACTCCTCATGGTTATGACCATATCCTGTAGAGTGTGGCATTAGTTTGTCCCAGAGTGCATCATTCTTCCAAATCCATAATAGCTGATTTTCCAGCAAGGAGGTAAGAGCTGGCTAAACACACCCTTTAACATCTGCACATAACTTTCTTAAGCCTAGCCCTGACTCTGGGTCACAACTGTCTTAGTGGACTGAAATCCAGGCCTCCCTTCTTGCCTTTGAAGAGCATAGTTTACGACGCCACCTCCTGGCCTGGCATTCCTATAGAACAGATCACTGCCCTCCCAGCAGCCTGTCTAATCCACTTAACTCTGACCAATCAGGGCAGACCACTGAAAGGCTGAATTTGGACTTACAAACAAGAAAGTCTCATAATTTATTGTATGTACACTTTAGGAGAAATTCAACAATATAATATTGTTGGATTTACTACGACCATTCTGGGAAGTCTTTGAATGGTCCGGCTAGTCCTCTCCTATCAATATTTATTAATCAATCACTTACTACCATGTTAACCTATGGGCCATGGGGTTTGCAATGGGGAAAATGACTTGCCCCACTTTTGTAGCACCAGGGCTTATAAAACCATATTTTATAAGTATTTCCCTAATGTGTACCGGACCCCCACCCCCTGTGCAACTAGGGGAGACTTTAGGGGTTCTGAATCTGCAGAAATATTACAGATCATCCTTACCCATTTCTTCCAGCATCAAAGTCGAATTTGAGCACCTCTTTAATACAATGTGGGGAGTGAAATGTAAAATTTCACTTTACCCAGGCCTATAAAAACTCATTTTATAAGGACACTCCTTATAGATAACTGAACTGGGATACCTAGGGGTGACCCTGGAGGTCCCTAATATGCAAAAACATGGTAGGTTTTTAATTTTTAAGGGCCTCTACCCCCAAAGTCGAGTTTGGCCACAATTTAAGGTTTAAAAATCTGTCCTGGCCACCAGTGCAGCTTTTAAACTGACCTCAGGCTTCAGCACTGCACACATGCTGGTGCAGAGAATCTGCTGGCCTCTAAACTGCCATGTCCCAGGATACTGGAGACTTCTAGGTAGTTTCAATCCCCTGCCCTATTACGTACTAGGGGCTTAGGTGGTAGGTCATGCCAACTGCAGTGGTACCCCACCATACTATTGTGTACCCTAGTGTATGTTGGGTGTTTTAACTGTGTTCTAATGTATTTCTTTTAGCTTGGCACTGAGCCTGGTTAAACAGAGCCAAGGGTCAGTCAGAGTCAGTTACCACCAGTTCCAGTTAGCAGAAAGTTGGCACAGGATGACTTTGCAACAAAAGGTGATGGGTTACTAACCTACACCCTGGTAGTCTTCATTGGCTGAGTGGAAAAACCTGGAAAGTCCATCTGCATTGGCATGGGCAACCCCAGGTCTGTGTTCCACTGCAAAGTCCATTCCCTGTAGGGAAATGGACCACCTTAACAGCTTGGGATTCTCCCCTCTCATCTGCATGAGCCACCTGAGAGGCCCGTGGTCAGTTTGAACACGAAAGTGAGTCCCAAACAAATATGGTCTCAACTTTTTCAGTGACCACACCACAGCAAAAGCCTCTCTCTCAATGGCACTCCACCTCTGCTCTCTGGGAAGAAGCCTCCTGCTAATAAAGGCAACTGGCTGGTCAAGGCACCAATCCCTTGCTCTGAAGCATCAGTCTGAACTACAAATTCTTTTGTGTAGTCAGGGGCCAGTAACACTGGTGCTGAACACATAGCAGCTTTCAGAGTGTCAAAAGCCTTCTAACCCTCTGGGGTCCAAATCACCTTTTTGGGCCTCTTTTTAGAAGTCAGTTCTGTTAGGGGCCCCACAATGGTCCCATAATTTTGAACAAACCTTCTATAGTACCCTGTCAGTCCAAGGAATGCCCTGACCTGAGTCTGGGTAACAGGAGCTGTCCAATCCAAAATAGTTTGTATTTTAGCTTGGAGAGGCTGTACATGGCCCCCACCTACCAGGTGGCCCAGGTACACCAAGAACTCTGCCCTATTTGGCACTTGCTTGCCTTAATAGTCAGGCCTGCCTGCTGCATTGCCTGAAGCACTTCCCTTAGGTGGTTTAAGTGACCCCCCCAGGTAAAACTGTACACAGCTATATCATCCAGGTAAGCTGCCCTGAACTGTTCCAACCCAGACAAGAACCTGTTCTCCAACTTTGGAAGGTGGCAGGTATACTCTTTAATCCAAAGGACATTACCTTGAACTGATAATGTCCCTCTGGTGTGGAGAATGCTGACCTCTCCTTTGCTCCATCAGTGAGGGCAATCTGCCAGTAACCTGAAGTCAAATCAAAAGTACTCAGGTACTTAGCAGCCCCTAACCTATCAATGAGCTCATCAGCTCTAGGTATAGGGTGCACGTCCGTCTTTGTGACTGTATTCAAACCTCTGTAGTCCACACAGAACCTTAACTCCTTGGGTCCCCCCTGATGAGTAGGTTTAGGTACCAGTACCACTGGACTGGCCCATGGACTCTCAGACGGTTCTATTACCCCCAGCTCCAGCATCTTCGCAACCTCAGCTTTAATGCTGACTCAGACATGGTCAGACGACCTGTACATTTTATTTTTGACAGGTCGGCTCTCACCAGTGTCAATGTGGTGCACACACCACTCAGTGATGAATGAATGAATGAATGAATGAATGAATGAATGAATACTCATTTCTATAGCGCATGGCTACCCTGGGGCATCCCAGCGCTGTTAGACCAAAAGACTGAAGGAGACATTCACTGGAACAGAAGTGTCTTTAATCGCTTCCTGAAGGCGAGATGGTTGCTTTCAAGCCTGATGTTATCCGGGAGGTTGTTCCGGCATTTGGCTGCTAAGAAAGAGAGCTGGCGACCACCCGTTCGGGCTCGTTTCACCCTAGGTACCACCAGCAGATTACGCTGGTTGGACCTAAGGGATCTGAGAGATTGGTGTAAACGGAACATGGTAAAAAGAATCTTGGGGCCGTCGTTCCAAATAGACTTGTGTGCCATACACAAGATTTTAAATGTGATTCTTTCATGAATCGGCAGCCAATGCAATTGTTGCAATGCCGCCCTCGCCAACTGCGTCTGGGTACATTCATAAACAGCCGAGCTGCACGGTTCTGCACCGCTTGCAGTGTATGAATGGATCCTACTGGGGCCCTAAAATAAACAGCATTTGCATAGTCCAGCCGCGAAAGAATCAGCGACTGGACTAGCATGCGTCTGGCCTCAAACAGAAGAAGAATAAGGACTTTTCTAAGGACCCTAATCAGTCCAGAGCAGGTTGCCGCCACCTTCTTTGCTTGTACTTGAAATCCCAAGGAAGAGTCAAGCCATACCCCCAGACTCTTTATCTGGTTCTTTGGGGGGGGTGGGGGTGGACCCAGACAGTTCGGCCACCAAGGGTCCAGGTTAATGGGAGCTTTATAACCCAGAAGCATGATGTCTGTTTTGGACCCATTTAGTTTCAGGAAGGAGGAGGTCATCCACTCCAGCACTTTAGTGAGGCAGGCGGTCAGATAGTTGATCCCTCTGCCTATGGCGACGTCCCTTGCTAGGGACACGACGAACTGAGTATCATCAGCGTAGGTGACAAGCTGAATTCCCCAGGGAAGTACCACCTCAGCCAGTGGTCTCATGTAGATGTTGAACATGGTCAGACTGAGTGAGGATCCCTGGGGAACGCTGTGATTCAGTTGGACCTGGCTCGATGACGCCTCCTCCTCAAAAACAAAGAAAAATCTCTCAGACAGGAAAGACTGGAGCCATTTGAGGGCTCTTCCCGCAACTCCAGCAAGGCATAGACGATGAAGTAGGAGGGGATGATTGACCATGTCGAAGGCTGCGCTGAGGTCCAAAAGGACCACCGCCGCGCAGCCTCCGGCATCCACAATACTCCTGGTCGCCTCCACCACTGCCACCAACGCCGTCCCTGTCCCCTGTTTGTCTCTAAATCCCGTCTGGGATGAGTGAAGGGCTCCTGTATTCTCTATAAACGAAGAGAGTACATGATTAACATGCTTTTCAGCAATTTTACTGAGTCCAGGTAGCAGCGAAATAGGCCTATAGTTGGCCAAGTCTTCAGGGTCCAAATTAGATTTTTTCAGGAGGGCCTTAACTTTCCCCAACTTCCAGGTGGGGGGCACTACTCCCTACTCCAATGATGCATTGATAACATGCATTATGGCAGGACAGACCGTCCCCGACACCTGTTTAAGGGCAGATGGCGGCGCAATATCCAAAGGGGATCCTGATTTTAAATTGCTAAGGAGTCGATCAACAGTAGCCAGATCCAGCAGCGGGAACACTTCAAGACGTTTTACTTTTTAAAATTACTGCTTTGTTTTGCACAGAATTTTAAATCACTCACTTGCCTCCTGGCACCAGATCTTCCTGGGCAGGCCACCTCACTTACAGCGGATTTAGCGCTGCAAAACCGAGTCTTGCTTACATTCTCGGCTGCCATCCCCCTCGCCAAGCCACGGGACACGCCCACTTGCGAGGCCACGCCCCCAACTCAGGTATAAAGCGCGCCGACTGATGAGCGTCGCTGTTAGACCATAGAACCTCCTGAGGCTCAGCCGGGAGTTGCACAGATCGTATTACTTTTTAAAATTACTGCTTTGTTCTGCACAGAATTTTAAATCACTCACTTGCCTCCTGGCACCAGATCTTCCTGGGCAGGCCACCTCACTTACAGCAGATTTAGCGCTGCAAAACCGAGTCTTGCTTACATTCTCGGCCGCCATCCCCCTCGCCAAGCCACGGGACACGCCCACTTGCGAGGCCACGCCCCCCCCTGCTCTCATCTCCATCTCCACCTATAAATATGTGCATCTATAGGAAGCGCAGCGGACGAGCGCAGCGGGAGCGCCGTTTGCGCGCCGAAGGCGCGCCTAAGGCAAGCCCGTCTGCGCTCGTCCGCGCCGAGTCCGGGCCTAGGGCCACCCCCCCTACACCCCTGACTACGAATCTTAAGCAGTATAGCTCCGAAAAACTCTTAGAGCTAAGACTTCTACAAAAGAAATGCAACCAGCACCCTTACCACGCTGAATGCCTCCCGTATACATGCAACCTCTGCAAATCCATCCTCAAGCCCCCTCCACCCTCGGACCAGCGCCATGAGTACCGCATGTTCTTGCTTAACTGTAGGTCTCTGCCCAAGCATAAGCATGAGTTTGCACTCCTGTTAGAGGAACACAAACCCGATATCGTTTTCCTCACGGAAACCTGGCTCACCGAAGACTCAGACCCAGCCTTGGTCACAGCCATTCCCCCTGGCTTTCAAATCTCCCGCCAAGACCGCCCAAAAGGCAGAGGAGGAGGATTAGCTATTGTTCACAAAGAGCAGTTCCTCTGCCGAACCATCGCTGAAAGCATTCCAGACTGTGAAAGCCTAGCGTTTAGTCTGGAGCTCTCGCCGAACAACTGCTTCTCAGGCACCCTCATATATAGACCCCCCGGCCCTCCTAAACAATTCCACATCCAACTAGCACGGATTGTGGCAGACCGCGTCAGCAGCACCGCCAACTTCACTTTGTTGGGTGACCTTAACTTTCATTTCGAGTCCAATGCAAATCACACAGCTGCTCTTCTTACTGACGACCTGGCCGCGTTACAATTACACCAACTGGTCAGCTCCCCTACCGACGATCAAGGGCATTTGCTTGACCCGGTCTTCAGTAACTGTACTAATTTGACAACTAGTCTACCTCTCCCGCTCCCCTGGACCGACCATCTACTGGTCCCGCTTCTATGGCACACCCCTAAACCCCAGCCACCAAACCCACTATAAGAACAGCCAGACCGTGGTCCCGCCTCCCTATGGAGACATGGACCAAAAAACTGTCCAGCAACCTACCACCGCTTAACGATGACCCATGCATAGCTAACCTCTCTTATGAGGACTGGATTACCAAGTCACTCGACTTTTCTTTACCTAAACGGAAATCCACCACCAAACGCTGTCACAAATCAGCTCCATGGTACTCTGAAACCCTCAGAACTACGAAACGCCAGTGTAGACAAGCGGAAAGGAAATGGCGCTTGGACTCTCTGCCAGACATCAAAAATCAATACCATAAACTACTCAAAATGTACAAAGAACAAATCAAGGCCAGCAAAACAGCCTACTTCGCCAACGAAATTATCTTAGCGAAATCTAAACCCAGGGAAATTTTCCGTATTGTGAATAGCCTCACCAAATTACCACCCAGTCTAGATGAGACCAAGACCGCAGAACACTGCAATACCATGGCAGACTTTTTTCTGCAAAAAATCACCACCATCTATGAATCATTCCCTGCCCCACCCAGCACCCCCTCTACTTCAAGCAATTCCGACCTGAACTCCTCCCCCACTCTTGACCATTTTGCCCTTCTTAATCTCTCGACTCTTGAGTCCTTGGCAAAAAAAGTCAAATCCGGGTCTCCGGGGGACCCAGCCCCGCCAGACATCATTATGTCAGCCTCGGCTATCACCCTGCCCGTCATAATGGATCTCCTCAACGCTTCCATCTCTACCGGCATAGTCCCGTTACAATGGAAACAAGCCATGGTCCGTGCACTACTAAAGAAGCCCAAACTGGACCCTTCGAACCTCAGTAACTACCGGCCAATCTCTCTCCTTCCCTGGATTAGCAAAATCCTAGAGAGACACATTAATAGCCAGCTGATCAAATTTTTTGAAAACCACCAGCTTCTTGACCCTACCCAAACGGGCTTCAGACCACGACATGGTACCGAAACTGCGCTCCTCATGGTCACCGAGGAATCCAGAACCATCCTGGATCAGGGAGGATCAGTGGCAGTGATCCTCCTTGACCTAAGCGCAGCCTTCGATACGGTCAGCCATGACATACTGCTGGACCGCATGGTAAACATTGGTATAAAAGACAAAGCTTTGTCCTGGTTTGAATCCTTTTTACAGGACAGATCCTTTCGGGTATTCGACGGAACATCCTCCTCTACCAGCAGACCTCTAAAATGCGGAGTCCCGCAGGGCTCTTCATTGAGCCCGGCGCTCTTCAACATATATATGAGGCCACTGGCTGAAGTTGTTCGTCAGTATGGAATTAAGATCATTTCATACGCTGACGACACTCAGCTAGTGGTCTCTCTGGCACAGGAGGCCAGCCAGACCCCGAAAGGAGGGCTCAAGAAATGCCTCGAGGAAGTTAAGGACTGGATGTCCTCCTCCTCTTTAAAAATGAATGGGGACAAGACAGAGCTTATGCTCCTGGGCCCTGTAAAACCCAACTCCCTTGGCACTATATGGCCACCCTGTCTGGGTACCCCCCCTGCCCCAAAGGACAGTATCAAGAGCCTTGGGGTGTGGCTCGATGGATCTCTGTCCTTTGGCACACAATCCACCAAACTAGCAGCCACTTGCTTTGGCCTGCTCAGAGTGCTAAGGAAGGTACTCCATCTCCTACCGATGGAGGCAAAACAAGTAGCCATCCAAGGCCTTATCCAGTCACGACTGGATTATAACAACGCCCTGTACCTCGCTGCCCCAGAGTACACAATACGGAGGCTACAAACAGTACAGAACTGCGCCGTGCGCACCTTGCTTCAGATCCCTTGACGTCAATCAGTCAAAAACGGACTGAAAAAACTGCATTGGCTACCCATTCCCCAAAGAATTCAATTCAAAGCCTTATGCATTGCGCACCAGGCGTTCTGGAAAACGGGTCCCCTCATCACCCGTAACCTTGTGTCACATTATCAACCCACTAGGAATCTGCGTTCCAACCAGACCTTCACGGCCACTGTCCCCAAAATAAAAAAATCCAGAACTGGCGGCAGGACTTTCACCTACAATGCCTCCAAGCTATGGAACACCTTACCCCTCCAACTAACGAAAAACCCCAATCTTACCTTATTTAGTAAACAGTTAAAAACCTTCCTCTTCACTGCCGTCTGATAACGCCCTGGCTACCCCCTCCTGTTCTGTTGGTTTTTAGCGCTTGGACGCCCCCGGGCAGCAATCGCGCTCTATAAATCGACATACAAATACAAATACAAATACAAGACGTCCTGGAGCGTCAGGGATAACCTCCTCGGACGTCAGCTCGTTCTCCTTGCTGCAGGGGAGTTGAGCAGGTGGCACAAAGCCAGCATGGATGTTAGTTACCTTAGCGGCAAAAAAGGCTGCCAGGTCTTCGCAACGTTTCAGGGGGTCGGGTGTAGTCACAATAACCTGGGGAGGGGTAATCAATTCCTGAAATATTTTGAATATTTCCATAGGCTTATTGGATGCTTCCGAGATTTTGTCTTGGAAGTACGCAGATTGAGCGTTTTTCAATTGATTTTTATACATTCTGAGCACTGATTTATATTCCTCTTTGGCAAGGGGAGAGAAGTCTTTCCTCACCGCCCGTTTACACTGTTGTTTAACTTCCTTAAGTTCCCGTGAATACCAAGGTTTTTTATTGGAGCCCGTCTGATGACGGACCTCTTTCTTGGGAAGCAAAGAGTCTAATGTTTAGTCCAACCAATTATTAAAAGCCTCATTAGCAAGGACACGCCCCCTTTTCTTCTGTACCCTCCCCGCTCCCGCCTCCCAGCTGCTCCTCCCTCCCTGCACTTCGCCATAAATGGCGACCGTGCGCACGTGCAGCGTTGACGCGCAGCGGGCGCGCCGATTGTGCGCCGAAGGCGCGTCAAAGGTAAGCCCGTCTGCGCCCGTCCGTGCCTGGACCGCGCCCAGTGCCAGGATCCCTGTCTCCCGTCGGACCTACAACGCCGCCGACCTCTACGCACTCAATGCCGGCCGAATCCCGGGCTGCTATCGAGCAACCCCGAGACGCACCCACGGACCCTTCAGCTGCCACTCCTGCAAGTTCACCTGCATCCGGACCTGCACCACACCTGCACCGACCAAGCCGAGCACCAGCAACAACAACCTCAAGTGCATCCTGCTCAACACCCGCTCCATCCACAGACACGCCGTCGAGCTCTGGAACCTGCTCGACACCACAGCCCCAGACGTCGCCTTCCTCACGGAAACCTGGATGAACGCCTCCTCAGCGCCCGACATCGCCATCGCCATCCCGGACGGCTACAAGATCACCCGGAGGGACCGCGTCAACCAGACAGGGGGAGGCATCGCCATCATCCACAGGAGCACCATCCGCATCACGACCAACACCGACGACACCCTCGCTCCCGCCGAACACCTGCACTTCCAGATTCACATCAACCCCAAGACCACCCTCAGAGGCACCCTCATCTACAGACCCCCGGGACCACGCACACAATTCAGCGAAGACATCGCCGACTTCATCGCCCCGCACGCCCTCCTCTCCACTGACTACATCCTCCTCGGGGACCTCAACTTCCACCTGGAGAACAACAACGACCGCAACACCACCACCCTGCTGGACAACCTCGCCAACCTCGGTCTCAAGCAGCTGGTGACCACCCCCACCCACTGCGCCGGTCACACACTCGACCCCGTGTTCTCATCCAGCAAGGACATCACCTTCAGCCACGCCACCGGACTCCACTGGACGGACCACAGCTGCGTCCACTTCAGCTTCAGAAGGACCACGACCCACCACCACCAGCAACAAGTTGCACGCAGAAGCTGGAACAAGATCACAGCCGACCAACTCGCGACTTCCCTGAGCATGAACCCTCCCACCAGCGCAACGAACCCAAGCCAGGCGGGCACCAACCTCGCGAAGTGGATCAGCAACTGCGCAGACGACCTCCCCCCTCTGAAGACCCCACCTAGCAGACCCGGCAGCAAGAAAGCCCCATGGTTCACCGACGAACTCAAGAGCTCCAAGAAGAACTGCCGAGCCCTCGAGAAAGCCTGGCGCAGAGACCCAACACCGAACAACATGACTGCCCTCAAGCTCCCCACCCGAAAACACCACCAACTGATACACGCCACCAAGAAAACTGCATTCAAGGAACGACTGGACAACAACGCCCACAACAGCAAGGAACTCTTCAACATCGTTAAAAAGCTCTGCAACCCCAACGCCGGAAACAGCGACATCACCCCTTCACAAGACCTCTGCAACTCCCTCGCCTCCTACTTCCACAACAAGATCGCGGACATACACAACAGCTTCAGCACTCAACCAACGCACGCCACGACTGAACCACCGCCCCCCACCACCACCCTCCGCGCCTGGACCCCGATCAGCACCGAAGACACCATCCGCACGATGAACTCCATCCACTCCGGATCTCCGACCGACCCCTGCCCTCACCACGTCTTCAACAAGCCCGACGCTGTGATCGCACCCCACCTGCGGGACATCATCAACACCTCCTTTGACACCGCTACCTTCCCGGAGAGCGGGAAGCACGCCGAACTCAGCGCTCTACTAAAGAAGCCATCAGCCGACCCCACCGACCTCAAGAACTACCGCCCCATCTCGCTGCTCCCGTTTCCTGCAAAAGTCATCGAGAAGACCGTCAACAAGCAGCTGGCCGCCTTCCTCGAGACGAATGGATCCCTCGGCCTCTCGCAGTCTGGCTTCCGGGCCAACCACAGCACCGAGACCGCCCTGATCGCAGCCACCGGTGACATCCGAGCCCTGCTCGACAACCGAGAAACAGCGGCCCTCATCCTTCTAGACCTCTCCACGGCCTTCGACACTGTCTGCCACCGTACCCTAGTACAGCGCCTCAGTGACGTCGGAATCCAGGAGAAGGCACTGGAATGGATCATCTCGTTCCTCGCCGGAAGGACACAGAGAGTCCGCCTCCCTCCGTTCAGATCAGAAGCCACCGAAGTCATCTGCGGCGTTCCTCAAGGCTCCTCACTCAGCCCAACCCTCTTCAACGCCTACATGAGCCCCCTCGCAGCCATCGCACGCCAACACAACCTCAACATTATCTCCTACGCCGACACCCAGCTGATCCTCTCCCTCACCAACGACCCCGCCACCGCCAGAGCCAACCTAAACGAAGGGATGACTGACGTAGCCAAGTGGATGATGAACACCCGCCTGAAACTGAACTCGGACAAGACGGAAGTCCTCATCCTGGGATCTTCACCCTCCGCCTGGGATGACTCCTGGTGGCCCCCCGCCCTGTGCAGCGCACCCAAACCAACAGACCACGCACGCAACCTGGGCTTCATCCTGGACTCCTCCCTCTACATGACCAGACAAGTCAATGCCGTCTCCTCGTCGTGCTTCAACATCCTGCGCATGCTACGTAAGATCTTCCGGTGGATCCCCACTGAGACCAGGAAGACGGTCACCCAGGCCCTCGTCACCAGCCGTCTGGACTACAGCAACTCCCTCTACGCCGGAACCACCGCCAAACTCCAGAAGAGACTCCAGCGGATTCAGAACGCCTCAGCACGACTCATCCTGGACATCCCCCGCCGCAGCCACATCTCCGGACACCTGAGAGATCTGCACTGGCTCCCGGTCAACAAGAGAATCACCTTCCGTCTCCTCACCCATGCACACAAAGCCCTACACAACGAAGGCCCAGGATACCTCAACAGCCGCCTCAACTTCTACACTCCCACACGCCAGCTTCGATCGACCAGCCACGCCCTCGCCGCCGTCCCCTGCATCCGAAGAGCCACCACAGGAGGAAGGTCCTTCTCCTACCTGGCCGCCAAGACTTGGAACTCCCTCCCGACCCACCTCCGCCTGACCCAGGACCACCTTGCCTTCAGGAAGCAGCTGGCTGTTCGAGCAGTAGCGGACCCCCCCCCCCTCCCCTAGCGCCTTGAGACCCGCCGGGTGAGTAGTGCTCTATATAAATGCTTTGATTGATTGATTGAGGATGGGATCATCCAGAAGAGGCGGGGTGGATGTCCTCAAAGCCAATTCCCACTCCTCCACTGATAACTTAGACCAGGTCCGAGTGAATTTCTTTGAGAGGCTCACTGTGTAGGTTTCGTCCAGGGGTGACCAGACAAATGAGAGCAAAGCATGGTCTGACCAAGGGACATAACTGGGCGCGTTGCAGATGACATTACCAAGATTAGTGAGAAAATGATCCAATAAATGACCTCCCATATGCGTAGAGCCAGAAACAATTTTCTCAAGTTGCACTACCCCCAAGGTATCCAGCAAACACTGAGTTGCAGGTGCCTCAGCTTCATCAAGGTGGATATTGAGGTCGCCCAAGATGAAAAAGTTGGAGGCACTACTGATGGAAAGAGCAATCTTATCCAAAAGGTTATTACAGAAACCGTGGTGGTCGCCCGGAGGCCTATAGACAAGAATACCAGAGAAGGTACAGGTGGGAGAGAAGGAGATGGAGAAGCCTAAACTCTTGCAATCTTCAAGAGGGCTCTCAGCAGTACGACATAAAAAGGAGTTTTTGAAAATAATATCCACTCAACCTCCTCGTCCTATTTGCCGGTCCTGCCTGCAGATGGAATAGTTAAGCGGAAAAGCCTGGACAATATCCGTACCGGATGCCTCTGTGAGCCAAGTCTCAGTCAAGAATAAGACATCTGGATCTTGCTCCTCCAAAAGGAGGCGGATTTCAGCCTTGGCAGAGAACGGCAGTTTAACAGGGCAAAATAGTACGATTTAGTTTTACTAGGACCTGGCCCTATATCTTTACAGAAAGAGCACGGAATCCTTGCCTCCTTTAACAGCCTCGTAGAAGGGCAGCTAATTAGAGTGCTGCCTCTAAGCTCCCGCAACCGTTTCCCACTGTAGCTTATCTGTTGCTTGGTCGCTGATCCCATCATTAAAGCCCCCTAGCCCCGTCCTAGCCCGTCCTAGCCCGGCCTGGCACAGACGGGCACAGACGGGCTTTCCTTAGGCGCTCCTTTGGCGCGGAAAAGGCGCGTCCGCTACCTCGTACGCTATTCACATGCAGGACCCTGTGAGGGTTCCTGGGGGTACCAAAGTCAACCAAATAGGTAACCTCACCCTTCTTTTCTAAGATTGGATAGGGCCCACTCCACTTGTCACGAAGGGACCTGGGAGCCACAGGCTCCAAATCCCACACCAACTGTCCAGGAGCATACTCAGGCATAGTATCCTTTTGATCATACCAGTGCTTCATGAGCTCCTGGCTGGCCTCCAGTTTCCTGTTTGCCTTGTACATGTACTCCACCATTCTAGCTCTCAGGCCGAACACATAATGAAGCACATTGTCCTTAACTTCTTTAAGAGGCTTCTTTAAAGACTCTCTAAGCAGGCTCAATGGCCCCCTCACAGGGTGTCCAAACACCAGCTCAAAAGGACTGAAACCAACCCCTTTCTGTGGCACCTCCCTGTAGGCAAACGGTAAGCATGGAAGGAGAACATCCCATCTCCTCCTGAGTTTCTCTGACAACCCATTTATCATGCCCTTCGGGGTTTTGTTGAATCTCTCAACAAGACCATTTCCTTGTGGGTGATAGGGGGTGGTGAACTTGTAGTTGACACCACACTCATCCCACATAGCAGTCAGATAGCTGGACAGGAAGTTTGTGCCCCTGTCTGACACCACCTCTTTTGGAAAACCCACTCTGGTGAACACACCAAGCAGTGCTCTAGCCACCGAAGGTGCATCAATGGTTCTAAGAGTTATGGCTTCAGGGTATCTAGTAGCATGGTCAACTACCACTAAGATATACCTATTCCCTGATGCAGTAGGTGGGTCCAGGGGCCCAACAATGTCCATCCCCACCCTTTCAAAAGGAACCCCAACCACTGACAGTGGTATTAGGGGAGCCTTTGTCTTGCCCCCTGCCTTGCCACTGGCCTGACAGGTGACACAGGAGCTGCAAAACTCATTTACCTTTTCAGACATATTGGGCCAGTAGAAATGGTTCACCAACTGGTTCCATGTCTTTGTCCGTTCCAAATGTCCTGCCAAGGGGATATTGTGACTCAAAGTCAGGATGAACTCTCTGTACTTCTGGGGCACCACCAATCTCCTTTATGGCCCCCTCCTTGAGGTTTCTGGCCTCAGTATAACGCAGTCCATCTTCCCAGTAGAGTTGGTAAAACCCACTGTCATCCCCGCCTCTTGCTTAGAAGCAATCTGCCTTAAGCTCTCAAGGGTGGGACAAACACGCTGTCCCTGACTGAACTCCTCTCTGGAAGGTCCACCTGCTCCTGTCAGTTCTGCCAAATCTAACAGCTCTGGCAGGGATGGAGTCCCTCCCTCAGAGGCCAGATCCTCCCCATCAGGGTTAGATTCTTCCTGCACCTCTGGAGTTCCCTGGGCTGGCTCACCAGGCCCAGTGCCCTTGTCCTTGAATGCTTGGCCCTTTCTTCCAGGGTCCAAGTGTCCAGCCCCTCCCTTCTGGCTAGTCTGTGACCTAGTCACAGCACATACCTACTCAGGGAGCTCCAATATTTTCATATGGAGTCCTATCGCCACCTCTGACCACGCAGAGGCTTCAAGATCATTGCCCAGTAAACACTGGACTGGGAGCACCTTTGACACAGCTACCTTCATAGGGCCTGTCACACCTCCCCATTCCAAATCCACCACAGCCATGGAATGTAGTTTGGTAGTGCTGTCTGCATATGTCACCTGGTGAAATTCACCAGGTAACAACCTCTCTGGCGGCACCAGTTTATCCAGGACCATAGTTACACTAGCCCCAGTGTCTCTGTAAGCCTCAACCTCAGTCCCATTCACTTTAGGCCTCTGCCTGTAATTGTCCATGTTCGGAGGTAAGGCAGCAAGGGTGGCAATACTCACCCCACCCAGGGGCACTAAGGTTGCTTCCACCACCTGCCTGTTCTGTACACCACCCTCCACCCCTACACTGACACTGGCAATCCCTGTAGATGGCCCCTTAGGGGGTAGCTTCTTGGTGCAGACAACATCTCCCTGCTTATGCCCTGGCTGGTTACAGTCAAAGCACTTAACCACCTTTGAGGGGTCAAAGAACCTACAAGGCTTACCCTGAAACCCCCTCCCTTTTAATTTGGGTTGGCTCGGGGCCCCCCCTCCTTGTGCAGGTTTTTGTGGGTCTTTGGATTTTGACCTTCATTTCCCTGGGCTTTCCCCTGGGGAGGGACCTGTCCTCCTTTCTTCTGGTCACCCCCTGATGCTGAATGGAAATACGGGTTCTCACCCACTCATCAGCTGATTCCCCCAGCTCTCTTGGGTCTGTCATCTTAGAGTCCACTAGATACTGGCGTAACTTCTCTTCTGCACAATGAGTCAAAATGTGTTCCTTCAAAAACAAACTATACAATCCCTCATATGTGTCAACTTTGTTACCCACAATCCAGCCTTCCAGTGCCTTTACTGAAACGTCCACAAAGTCTACCCTAGACTTTGAACTCAATTTCTGCATGCCTCTAAACTTCACCCTGTACTGTTCTGGAGTCAGACCAAATCTCTTGACTAAGCATGCCTTCATCTGCTGGTATGATTCTGCATCCTCTCCCTTCAGGGTCAGGAGCCTATCCCTCCCAGCTACTGGAATCAACTCCCACAGGAGTTCGCCCCAATATCTAGAGTGGACCCTACTCATTTTAAGAGCCCTCTCAAAAGCTGCTAGCTACTTGTCAATGTCATCCCCTTCAGTGTACTTAGGTACTATGCCCTTGGGAAGTTTAGGTTCAAATCTACCACCCATGGACATCTCAGCATCTTCTTCACTTTCGCTGCCACCATTTCTTTTCTCCTCCCTCTCCCACTTTCTCTTAGCCAATTCGAATTTCTCCTTCTCCAAGACAATCAACTCTAATTGACCCTGAAGCTGTCTCTCTGCAAGGGACAGTAGTGGTACCTGAGTAAGGGACCCTTCCCCACTCCCACCACCTCCTTGATTCACCTGGCTAACACTAGTCACAATGGGAAAGGTCTCATCCTCACCCCCCTCTCGGGTGAGGTTGGGGGAAACATCTTCCCACCCCTCTTGGGTTCTCCACAGCTGCCCTGGCCCAGGCCTTTAGGGACTCAAGCAACCCTGCCTTCCTCATCTTCTTGGCAGCATGCAGCCCCCTAAGCCTACACTGTTCCCTAAGATCAGCCATCTTAAACTGGGACAGTTTAGCCAGGCCCAGCTCCATAGTTCCCTAATTTTGGGTCACAAAAAAACTAGGCAAAATGGACTTAGAACAATTTGGAAAAATCAAAACAATGGATTAAAAACAGTTTAGTCCAAATTCCAAAAATCACACTTAAAAGTTTTGTTCTAAGGCAATTTAGAGGAGTTTTTATCATCTTAAAATATTCCCTGAAAGGTGTACTTTTAAACACAAGTCCTCATCCCACCGCTGCCACCAAATGTTGGAAAGTGGGTTATTGGTAGGGGCAAATGTAGGTCTGCCACTGGCAATAAGGCCACTAACACATGATAGGACTCAACATAGGTCTTAGAAAAGTATTCCTTTGCTCAACCCTTGGTAACGTGGCTGCGAGCAGACATGCTTAACTTGAAAGACAGGTATGTAAAGCATTTAAAAACACCATTTCAGTAAATATTCAAGACACAACACAAAATAAAAATCTATCACCAATTTATAAAAATAGGTAAAATTGTTATCTTTTAAATGACACCAAAACGAAAATAATCCACTCTAGGGAACCAGAGATATGAATTTTTAAAGATTAGTCACTTTCTAGTGCTTAGAAACCAACAGTGCCCCTTTAAGTAATTTCGTTTTCTCTGTCAGGGACACACCTTTATATATTGTTCTGAAGAATTCTCACCACTGTAGTGGGCCGCCTTCTTCAGCAAGCGGGATCCAGTTAGAACACCTTCCTGGCGTTCTGCTTGCAGGTACCAAAGTATCCAACACACAATCCAAGGTTCTGGAATCTCCATGAGGGTCCTTGAAAGTGTGAAACTTCAATTCCGCAATCCACTTGAACAAAACCCTTACAAATCCACTGGTACTCCAGGCTTTGAATTCTTTGTGGGGCTGTTCAGGTGAGCTCTGTTAACCTGTAGCTTGCAGGGAGTTTCCACTCTTGAGTCTTTTGGCAGCAAGGTAATCCACAGGGCTGTAGTTTCAGATTGTGCAGTCTTTATAGGTCAGGCCTTAGAGTTCCTTGCACACAGCATAATCATCAGCAGGGCACTTCTTGCTTCATTCAGTTTCAAGCAGCAGATCTGGAGGGCTCTGCCCCTCTCAGATACTTATTCAAAATTCTATGGGTCAAGCACCAAGTCACTGCTGACCAAAGAGAGCAGGGCAACTCCTCATGGTTATGACCATATCCTGTAGAGTGTGGCATTAGTTTGTCCCAGAGTGCATCATTCTTCCAAATCCATAATGGCTGATTTTCCAGCAAGGAGGTAAGAGCTGGCTAAACACACCCTTTAACATCTGCACATAACTTTCTTAAGCCTAGCCCTGACTCTGGGTCACAACTGTCTTAGTGGACTGAAATCCAGGCCTCCCTTCTTGCCTTTGAAGAGCGTAGTTTACGACGCCACCTCCTGGCCTGGCATTCCTATAGAACAGATCACTGCCCTCCCAGCAGCCTGTCTAATCCACTTAACTCTGACCAATCAGGGCTGACCACTGAAAGGCTGAATTTGGACTTACAAACAAGAAAGTCTCATAATTTATTGTATGTACACTTTAGGAGAAATTCAACAATATAATATTGTTGGATTTACTACGACCATTCTGGGAAGTCTTTGAACGGCCCTGCTAGTCCTGTCCTATCAATATTTATTAATCAATCACTTCCTACCATGTTAACCTATTGGCCATGGGGTTTGCAATGGGGAAAATGACTTGCGCCACTTTTGTAGCATCAGGGCTTATAAAAACATATTTTATAAGTATTTCCCTAATTTCTACCGGACCCCCACCCCCTGTGCAACTAGGGGAGACTTTAGGGGTTCTGAATCTGCAGAAATATTACAGATCATCCTTACCCAATTCTTCCAGCATCAAAGTCGAATTTGAGCACCTCTTTAATACAATGTGGGGAGTGAAATGTAAAATTTCACTTTACGCAGGCCTTTAAAAACTAATTTTATAAGGGCGCTCCTTATAGATAAGTGTCCCCCACCCCTGGGATACCTAGGGGTGACCCTGGAGGTCCCTAATATGCAAAAACATGGTAGGTTTTTAATTTATAAGGGCCTCTACCGCCAAAGTCGAGTTTGGGCACAATTTAAGGTTTAAAAAGCTGTCCTGGCCACCAGTGCAGCTTTTAAACTGACCTCAGGCTTCAGCACTGTACACATGCTGGTGCAGAGAATCTGCTGGCCTCTAAACTGCCATGCCCCAGGATACTGGAGACTTCTAGGTTGTTTCAATCCCCTGCCCTATTACATACTAAGGGCTTAGGTGGTAGGTCATGCCAACTACAGGGGTACCCCACCATACTATAGTGTACCCTAGTGTATGTTGGGTGTCTTAACTGTGTTCTAATGTGTTTCTTTTAGCTTGGCACTGGGCCTGGTTAAACAGAGCCCAGGGTCAGTCAGAGTCAGTTACCACCAGTTCCAGTCAGCAAAAAGTTGGGGGGTGCCCAGGGCACAGGATGACTTTGCAACAACACTCGAGACCAATTTAGAAAAAGAACAGATTTTTAAAAAAAAACACTTAGGGCTAGATTATGAGTGCGGTGGTACACAACTGGTGGTCCACCGTCGGCCGGATTACGACTCTAAATTGTTCCAGCAGTGGACCGCCCGGGAGCCGCTGTTCCCTGACGGCGGCGCAGTGGAGGGTCAATGCAATATGCTGAGTGAGACCGGTGCAGTCCCACTCAGCATATTACGAGTTCCGCCACAGCCAGCCATTTCATGGCGGGAGCCCCGCCATGAAGAGGCTGGCAGTGGAGAAAAAAAGGGGGCCCTACAGAGCTGTTTTGAATGCGCATATCAAATAATAATCTTCCACACAGTAGCCCAACACCCGGTGCAGTCAAAACACTTTAACACAGCACCTTTAGAAAAGAGTTTTATTTTTCAAAATGCAAGGACTCTCTCTTTTGAAAAGGCTTGGGGTTTTATTTTACACAGTGCTCTAGACTTTCCCAGATGTCAAATGCATAAGATTCAAATATGCAGATATATATATATATATTTGTTTGTATGCAAGCAATAACCTAAATGCATGAATAATACTGATTAATAAACAAGCAGCAAATAAAATTAGATAAGACTCAAGCAAATATACTGGATATCCTGCAAGAGATCAGAAAGCTATATATACATCAAATGAGTACTTTGGCGGTGCATCTTGACTCCCTCCTGCATCACAAAGAAAGCACACTCACTCACACATCACAAAGACAACACATCAAATGTTCACAGCCACTGGCTCACATCACAATGGTAATAATCAAAACTCAATACATCACCTGTTGCAAACACCGCATCTCACCCACTTCTGACTGGGGATGTAAACAGCCAGGGTTTGAGAGCCTTCAGCAACTAGTGTCCATGCTCCGAGATAGACGCGTTCGTCCTCTCTTGGATTCCAAACTCCCAGGTCCCAAGTTCACAACCCTCAACTTTAAACACACTAGAAGGTTCGGGAAAACCCTTGCCGGACCCGAGGAATCTTACCAGGACTGGCCAGGTTCCAAGCAAGCATTCCCACGGCAGGAAGTAGCTCTCACGTCCCCTTCTTCAATTCTCGCATGTTGCAGCCTCTAGCTTGACGAAGCTTACAAAAGCCTTACAGAATACATAAACAATCCTTCACAAAAACAGAAAGACCTTGAACGTGAATAACCCAAGCAACTTGCAAGCGCTGCTGTGCTCGCAGAAAAGCTGAAGCAAGGCAAAGTCAGAAAACAAGATGACATGAGCACATATCAAAGCCAATAGTAAGCACTTAAAATTCTCATAACCCAAACAACTTGCAAGTTCTGCTGTGCATGCAGAAAAGCTGAAGCAAGGCAAAGTCAGGTAAAAGGATGACATAAGGTCATGTCAAAGCCAATAGCAAGCACTTCATAATTCTTATTAATGTCCCACAACACTGCACTTCGAAATCAAAGAGTACATTCCACACCTCTCTCCCTTTCGTGCTTTCAAATGCGCATCCCACATGCTCTACTCTTTGCAAGACTATTCTACTCCGTGACAGCTCCCACTGAAAGACAGCAAGATTACAAAAAGAAGAGAAGCAGGCATATGCAGGACAGTCGTACATCCAGGCTAGGATGAAATAACATACTAAAGTCCGTTTTTTTCCCCAAATATTTTTATATATTTTGAAAATACAAACCTTGGACATTACAATACCATGGAAGGACATCATTACTATCGTAGCAACCATTAGAATCTTGCCCTACTTGGCCTACAATATGCAGATTGTACAGTGAAAACAAACAAAGAAACAACCCAATATGTTCGCTAGGTCAAATGTCCATTTGTCCATAGGTATATTCCGGGCATTTATATCACAGCAATGCAGTTCCCGAACAAATACCGGGCTGTTACACCATTACAGCCATCAATTATCAGACTAGTGGCTCTGCATGGACTCTATAGTGTTTGAAAACACTGCACTTCAAAATCAAAGAGTACATTCCACACCTCTCTCCCTTTCGTGCTTTCAAATGCACATCCCACATGCTCTGCTCTTGGCAAGGCTATTCTACTCCGTGACAGCTCCCACTGAAAGACAGCAATATTACAAAAAGAAGAGATGCAGGCATATGCAGGACAGTCATACATCCAGGCTAGGATGAAATAACACACTAAAGTCAGTTTTTTTTCCAAATATTTTTATAGATTTTAAAAATACAAACCTTGGACATTACAATACCATGGAAGGACATCATTACTATTGTAGCAACCAGTAGAATCTCGCCCTACTTGGCCTACATTATGCCGATTGTACAGTGAAAACAAACATTAAAAAAAACAATATGTTCGCCAGGTCAAATGTCCATTTGTCCATAGGTATATTCCGGGCATTTATATCACAGCAATGCAGTTCCAGAACAAATATCGGGCTGTTACTCCATTACAGCCATCAATTATCAGACTAGTGGCTCTGCATACACTCTATAGTGTCTGAAAATTAAAATCATAACAGAAAGCAATGCAACTTTTTACCCCCCCCCCCCTTCCCCTAACCACCCCTGTGCTCAGATCCTAGCCTGTATCAATGTGTACAAACGCCTGTCGTTCATGAGTGTATGTAGTGTGGTGGCAACATTCATCATTTTCCTATGGTCTGTTAGTGGTCACTGCTAGTTCCCAAATGCATTGTATGGAATCAGAGGCGTGCGCCACCGGCTCAAACTTACTCCATGAAACCCGCACTCCAAGCTGGGGTGCGCTCTTCAGTCACCAACATCCAGTGCAGCAAAATCATTCAGTAGTGCGTGCCACTCCAATGAAATAGGTGTTTGTCTCAGTCCCCTGTATTCCTCCCTGCTTAACTCTGCTCCCTCTGCTCCCCCCCGGCGACGTACCTCAGCATGCCAGTCCATTGGGGATGGGGGTCTAGTCTATTTCCAGCGGGTGGTCACCATTCGTTTGGCCAGGAGAAGCGCAAGATTAACATGGAGGGATTCTCTTTCTTTGCACGGGGGCCCAATCCCAGGATGCAATATTCGAGGGAATCATATGGGCGGGACGGGACCACCGTCGCAAGACTGACATAAACGTTTTCCCAGTAATGTATCAGTTTAGGACAGGAAAATAGCATGTGCAGTAAGCCCCTCTGTGGCGCCCGACATCGCAAGCATTCATCCGCCGTGCCTGGAAACATAGCGTGCAGGCGCGACGGGGTCAAGTACGCTCTATGGAGCATCATGAGCTATATGAACTTAAAAGTAGGGTTCCGTGAAACTTTTGGGGGAATTCCAGGATCCTGTTCCATTCTTTGTCTGAGAACGGGCGGCCGATATGCCCCTCAAATTTATTGCGTGTTACCAGCAAGGAGAGGTTTTTCTCGCTCCTGATCCCGTGAGTCAGCCATTTTACCAGCTGACCACCATTACCCATCATGTACTGCATCGTGAGGAGTGCGTTTGTGGGTGGCTCAGCTGCAGTGGGTTCCCATGTGTTGCGAATATAGTGGGTGATATGAGTGTGTAGGAGGAACAATGTGGCAGAAGTGCTGTGCGCCTGCACGAACTCCGCGTGTGGCATTAAGATGCTATCCCGTAAGAAATCCCCCAGTGACGTGACACCGGCCTCTGACAATGCCTGAATTGCACGGTTTGAGAGCGTACCCGATCTAGTGGGTACACCGAGTAAAGGTATAGTAGGGGCATACGGTGTTGTCGCCAATATATCTCAGAGCGCTGTGCCAATAGCCAATCGCCAACCGCCAACCAAAGTAAGTGCGGTAAAGCTGGTGATATGGGAGCATGGGGCAGTAGTAATCTATGAATAAGTCCTTTATTTTTGTCCCTATCTGTCAAATCCAGTTCGTGAAGATTCCGACCCGCTAGCCAATACGCAAGCCACTGTAGTTGACATGCATAGCTATATGCCCTCAGATCCGGGACCCCCATACCACCCTGGGTGGTACACTAAAGTCAGTTAAAATAATGTTAGTCAAAGGTCATCACTGGGTGTCAAACCACAAGAGTGCCTCTTGCACTACAAGGGCCCCCATGCCTACCCCACTGTGGGGATACATTCAGGGGGCACGACATGCGCCCCCTGTTTGTATCCACCCCCTTTTTCCAGCCCGGCATAGCCGTCACCTTCTTTTCCAGGCACCGCTGTGGGAAAGGCAAAAAGACCTATGCAAGTTCAACTTGTGATCAGGCGGGCGGTCTTTGCATATCTTTGGGATCAGGTAATTACTTTAGAGGTTATAGATTTTTACAAGAAAAACAGTTGAAAATCACAGCTGTCAGATTTGAGGTATGAGCCTCGTATGGGGTAATGTTATCCCATGGGAGGAAAAGACATGTACTGTATTGCAAACTGTTGTAGAAGGTATCCTTTAGGGTTTGAGGTACTTAGCACCCAGGGTTTCAGAAACCACCAGCAGTTCGGGGCACACTGCCCTAGGGTATCTGGGTGTGAATGTGCAGGTTGCTTTGGTAGCCTTGAGCCCTACACTGTAACGTTTAAAGGGACCTGTCAAAACAACAGACTCTGTTAGGAGGGGCCGGGTAGAAGTCTGGTAGAACCGAACTTGGGGCTCAGCTTTTGGGGACTCCTAGGCTAAGGGTATGACTCCTAGGCATAGGGAACGCCGGCAGAAGTCCTGTACTCAGGCTGTGGGGCTCGGTGCCAAGGAGCTGGCAGGCCACTTAGTGTTTGAGGCTCTCACAGTTCTTGGGGTACCTGTAGAGGAGGGAAAAGAAACACAGCAGGGTCACTCTCGGTGGGTAGGTTGTCTCTTTTGAATTCCTTTGTAGTGCCCCGGTAGTCAGGGTATATATGCAGGGGAGCTCTTGCATGGTGTGGAGTTTCAAAACTCGGCCTAGAGAGTGTGCTGGCCTTCTAGAGCTTCAGGGATTTCCTCCTTTCGCGTTGCTCCTTAGGTGAGCCTGATGGCTAACAACCCAAGGTACTGGGTAGATGCTTTTTGTGCCTGCAGATGTATGTTTTGGCTCCTGCACCCCAGGGGAGATGCTGCCTAGTTGTTGAAGTCACTGGAAGGTCCTCCACAACTTTGGGAGGATGGACAGCTTCAGGATGAGTCAGGTCGGTGCAATTGTTGAGGTTCCAGCAGCAAGGCAGTGTTTGGCGCCAAGTAGTTGTAAAATCCTCTGTTCTCGTGTGGTTGCTCTTCTTTGTCTTTTCTTTGGTTCCCAGTAGACAAATCGGAATTCCTGGTTCAAGGGGTCACCTAAATACTGACTTTAAGGGGAGTGAAAGGTATTAGCCATTGGTCCTATATGACCATTTTCTGTGGAGATTGGACTTAAACCTGACCCAGAGTTCCTAGTTTCACCAAAAATAAGGTGGTGAAACCCTTCTTCGAATGTCCACTACATATGGCCCACTTTGGGGGTGCCAAGCCTGATAGTGCCACACGCCTACCGCTAGTTTTTATGCCTGCTCTGGTGCCAAATAGACCCCAGGGCAGGGGGTGGCATTCTCTAGGTCTAAGGGAAGCTGGGGTCGCATATCAAAAGCGGCAGGGGTTTTGAAGCCTCTGGCTTTGGTATGCTAATTCACTAGCCATCCTGCTGGAGAAGGTTTTACAACCTTTCTCTGGGGCAGGCATTGTTCCTGACTTCTGAGACTGTTAGATCTCCTGAGCAAGGGTTCAGAAACTCGTCTGTGGTAGCCAGCTGGAAGAGTCCAGTCAGCCAGCACACTAAATGACTGGTAGGTTTCAGACAGTACCTCCTAGGTGCCCTCTGGGTGCATGTCATAATAAAGCCAGCGCTGGCATCAGTGTGGATATATTTAAACAAGGTGTTTGATACCAATCACCATTATTTTCAGAGAAGCCAAAATGTAGCTGGGTAACTCGTAATATCCAGTGCCCGGTACATATGCTTAAGATGGTTTCCTGATCACTTGCAATGTTGTGGCAATGGAACCAGAAAACACAAGGGCATATCTGCTCATGCAAATATGTCCTCACATTTAATATAATGCAGCTTATCTAGGGCTGTAAGGCCTGCAGTAGGGGTGACTTACATATAGTATATGCAGCGTCTTTGGGAGATGCACACAGGGAGTGAGCCATGTCGTGTTTTTAAAATGGTTTGCACCATTTCACGCAGTGGCCATGTTAGTATGCAGGTTATTTGTGTGTGTGTCCCTTCGGATGGCATAATACATTCTACAGTCCTTAGGGACCCTCTTTAGTACCCATGCTTTAGGTACCAGTGGTACCATATATTAGGGGCTAGCAGGGATGCTAAAGTCCTTGCCAATTGGGTTAAAATTTAGTATTTTGCCTGTGTTAAGGGAAAGAGCACTGGCTCTCCAGACCTGGTTAGCAGGGACCCATTGCACTTACAGTTTAAAAGCATCACTACTAGGGAAAAACGTGGGGGTGACTATCTCCTAAAGGGCACTTTCGTACAGTTTTGCAAATGTTATTTGACGAGTTTTGTTAACTATCCTCCTCACTCCCCAGAATGTGGCTCCCTCTGTACCAAGGAGGACCTCTAAGTCAAAGCCAATAGCTAAAAGGAAAGGGAATGGATTTGAGCAAGAGAGAAAGCAATTGTGGCACAAACACACAATCACAGCATTCTCAGGTCTTCCTTAGCACGGTTCTCTCAGGTGTTAACGTCACTGGTTCAGCAAGAGTGTTCACAGAAACTGTCAGATAATACAATGATCCATCAATCATGGAAAGTTCGTAACCAAGTTTTATTACTGATGAAAACACAAGATATTCTTAGTAAGTCAGTAGTCACCAGGTATACTCACTGGCTTCGGAAAGATGTGAAACCAAGCCAAATGAGAGTGAAAGTTCAAAGATCAGTGTTCCTCTGAGCAGTAACTGGGGAAACAGAAACACGCATGAATATAGCAAAGCCAATACAGAATCTAACCCACCTATTCCACGAGAACACCACCAGGTGCATCTGAGTCTGTAGTTACTCCATCTCTTCTACTGACTGAGAAATGCTGATTCCATGTTCCTGACTCATCAGAGTCCGGGTGCCACGCTCGCTGCAGGAATCTCTCCATAAGTACTTTATGGGGGAAATTTGATTCTTTATTCCAAAAATCAACTGACTGGAGTTCAAGAGGTTAATTTTCTCAAAGGCAGGACATCCATTTTAGGTCTAGGCTGGTAACATTACTGACCGGAAGAGGAGGAGTAAGGAGTGAGAGCGGAGTGAGGGGCTGCCAAAAAGCTGAAAAGCCGAAAAAACGAAAAGCTGCAGCTGTAGCCACATCCACAGCTGAGGTGGTGAGAAGGCAGCGGGCAGCGGCAGGGCCGGCTTTAGGCATGTGCAAGCTGTGCACCTGCACAGGGCCACCAAACCCCAGGGGCCACCACACCAATATATATCCTTAATATAATATTCCTTTGAGGATGGATACATATTTGCGTGGTGGCCCCTGGCAGGTATTTGGCGGCCTCCGGCTCTGTTCCACTTCCAAACACCCTGACCCCCCCCCCCTCTTCACTGGCGTCCGCGCTCCACCCCGCGCAGACCCCCTCTTCCAGGGCCCCCTACCTACCTCCCTGCCCAGGGCCTCCATGAGCCTAGAGCCGCCCCTGGCAGCGGTCTTTCGGCAAGCATCAGTTCCAGCGTGGGGGTATTTTTCCTGCATTCCCCGCACTTCGGGCTGAGTGGCCGCCGGCCTTTCTGCACCAGCACCGGCGTCAGGATCGGCAACCACAAAGGAGGTGAGGCCGCTACCGACGGTGGGCCGAAAGACGTGAGCGTGGCCGCCGATAGCGGCGGCCGCTAAGTAAGAGCCCGGGGGTTTGACCTAGGCAGATCTGACTAGGTCCGATTTTGCCCGCAGGTCTCCCCCGAGTGCTCCGCTCGCAACCAGTTGCTTTCACAGGCTCTACCCATAGCCCCCTCACAGCCCTTTTTTGTCAGCTACCGCGGGGCTACTGTTAATAAATTGCCCCCCCCACAAAACCTCACCCAAAACCCCTCATCTTTTCTTATAGAAAGCCCACCTACGGATCTACGGAGGTCACAAAGCAGCTAAATAGCCCAGCAGTCTGCAGTCTGCATGCACTATAAAACAAAAAAATAACTCCATTGAAACCCAATACTGATCAAACTGCCACTTTAGGAAACTTTAGAATACAGTAATCAGGAGCAAGGCCGTAGGGGGCCACACCGCAGGGGCTACAACACAAGGCCCACAAAGGTTCTACAAGGCCCATCAAGGCTCAACAAGCTCAACAAGCCTAATAATAAGTACAACTCACCAAATTCATTGCACTCTTTTTTTTCCACTAATTGGCCAGAATACTTTTTTACACAAAAAAAATCTCACCGTCTACTGCTACCGGGGCTCATTGCTGTGTCTCCAGTTCCCTGACTTGCGGCCGGGCTTGGCTCCGCCCCCAAACGCTACAAACGACTGGCCGGGCTTGGCTCCGCCGGTCCCACAAAGCACCTACAATCCCCAGGATCCTACGGGCCAAAACGCCGACGCCACCACTGAGCGTGCCAGGAGGCGCATAAAGCAGCGTCAGGTCCCTCGTCCCGCAAGGACGCGCGCGGGACGCGCCGGACGAAGCCCGGACAAAGGGCAGACAGTCTGTGGCTGACCGTAACTCGGCTGGGCCAGGATCCCTGCCTGTTCCTTTTGCAGTCTACCACTGTCACCCCTCAAGTAAGACCTATCTTTGTCACCCTATCTCTGTATTCCCTGTTCATCTATCTTATTGGTAACCGTTTCTTTGCTTGCTTGGCTTTGGGAGTGATACTCTTAGTTGACTATTACCCAACTGACTTCAACATGTCCAAACAAAGGTCTTCATCTGTACCCAAAACTATAGACAATTACCTGGTACAGGTTGTGAGTAAAATAAATAACACAAGACGGATATCGCTGGGCTTGAGCTCACCACCTGTCATCTCCACGCAGAGTTCTCTGCTAGATCCTACTATGTTAGAAGTTCTGATACAGGTACATAGTAGTGATATTTCAGCTACCGAGATAAGCCCGATTGTTAACCTTGATTTAAACACATCCGCTGTTGTTAATCTAGACAATGAACCAGGTGAGGAGTCAAACACGATAGAAGATCATTCCCCTTCCCCTGTGTCTGTGCCTGTAACTAGAGCTGTTAGAGCATGCAGAAAGGGTCAGAGTAAACGGGGTGGGTTACGCTCCAGTAGGAAAAGAACAGCGTCTTCACCGAAAACTACAGCCATAATAGAGGCGAACGGGGACCATGATGAGAAGGAGATATTAACCCCTTCGGAGCTAATGACGAGCCGGGCTCATCATGGCGCTTACCTGCCGTGCGCTGATGACAAGGCCAGCTCGTCATTAGCCCCACCCTCGGGGGAAGCGCTGGCGCTCCCCCTGAGGGTCTCCGATCTTCGTTATTTTGCTGGGGGCAGCAGTGGAAGACCTTCCGCTGCCGCCCCCACCTCCCCCTCCCCCCATGGGAATCCCTGATGACGTCAGCGCGCACAGCGCGCGCTGACATCATCAGGGATTCCCAGCGCTCGGGAAGCCATTTGCTTCCTGCGCGTCTGGGGAAAAGGTATGTTTACAGTGTCTGGCGGGGGTTTGGGGCAGCGAAGAGGCATCGGGGGAGAGGAAAGAGTTTTTCCTCTCCCCTGATGTCTCTTTGCAGGGCATTTCTGCCTCACGATCGCGCACAGCGTTGCGATTGTGCGGCGGAAATGCCCCCACTAGCACCAGGGATGTAATTTTAGAATATAGGAAGCTACCCCTTAGGCAAGGGTCGCTTCCAGGAGGGCTGTGATAATGTTTTTGTTTTTCTGCCTCCCCTGGGGGCAAATCGGCCCGTTTTTTCGGCCGTTTTGCCCCTGGGGGGAGGGGAGGCAGAAATTCCCCACTAGCACCAGGGTTGTTTTCTGGAGCCAAGATGGCGGCCATATTTTTTGTTTACGTTTTTCTGTCCCCCCTGGGGGCAAATCGGCCCTTTTGTTTTGCCCCCAGGGGGGACAGAAAATGCCCACTAGCACCAGGGATTTTGTTTTTAGCTTTTAGGAAGCGACCCCTTGGGCAAGGGTTGCTTCCAGGTGGCCTCACACTTAACTTTTTGTTTTTCTGCCCCCCCTGCGGGCAAATCGGCCTGTTTTTCGGCCGTTTTGCCCCCAGGGGTGGCAGAAATTTCCCACTAGCACCAGGGATATTTGTTGGGGCACTGTGTTTGTTTTGGGAAGCGACCCCTTGGGTAAGGGTCGCTTCCAGGTGGCCATGATTGCGTTTTTGTTTTTCTGTCCACCCTGGGTGCAAATCGGCCCGTTTTTTTTGCCGTTTTGCCCCCGGGGGGGCATAAAATACCCACTAGCACCAGGGAATTTAAATTTAGTTTTTAGGAAGCGACCCCTTGGGCAAGAAGTAGTGCTTGGCTGGCGGTGTGTGTGGAGTGGCGCTTGGCTTGCAGTGTGCGTGGAGTGGTGTTTGGCTGGCGGTGTGTGTGGAGTGGCGCTTGGCTGGATGGTGTGCGTGCAATGGTACTTGGCTGTCTGTGCACGGAGTGCTGCTTTGCTGGCGGTGTGTGTGGAGTGGTGCTTGGCTGGATGGTGTGCGTGGAGTGGTACTTGGTTGTCTGTGCACGGAGTGGTGTTTGGCTGGTGGTGTGTGTGGAGTGGTGTTTGGCTGGCGGTGTGTGTGGAGTGGTACTTGGCTGGATGGTGTGAGTGGAGCGGTGCTTGGCTGGCGGTCAGTGGCGCTTGGTTTGCGGTGTGCATGGAGTGGTGCTTGGCTGGCGGTGTGTGTGGAGTGGTACTTGGCTGTCGGTGTGCGCTAAGTGGTGTTTGGCTGGCGGTGTGCATGGAGGGGTACTTGGCTATCTATGCACGGAGTGGTGCTTGGTTGGCGGTGTGTGTGGAGTGGCGCTTGGCTGGTGGTGTGTGTGGAGTGGTACTTGGCTGTCTGTGCACGGAGTGGTGCTTGGCTGGTGGTGTTTGTGGAGTGGCGCTTGGCTGGTGGTGTGCGTGGAGTGCTACTTTGCTGTCTGTGCACGGAGTGGTGCTTGGCTGGCGGTGTGTGTGGAGTGGCGCTTGGCTGGCGGTGTGTGTGGAGTGGCGCTTGGCTGGTGGTGTGCGTGGAGTGCTACTTTGCTGTCTGTGCACGGAGTGCTGCTTGGCTGGTGGTGTGTGTGAAGTGGCGCTTGGCTGTCGGTGTGCGCTGAGTGGTGTTTGGCTGGCGGTGTGCGTGGAGGGGTACTTGGCTATCTATGCACGGAGTGGTGCTTGGCTGGCGGTGTGTGTGGAGTGGCGCTTGGCTGGTGGTGTGCGTGAAGTGCTACTTTGCTGTCTGTGCACGGAGTGGTGCTTGGCTGGCGGTGTGTGTGGAGTGGCGCCTGGCTGGTGGTGTGCGTGGAGTGCTACTTTGCTGTCTGTGCACGGAGTGCTGCTTGACTGGCGGTGTGTGTGGAGTGGCGCTTGGCTGGTGGTGTGCGTGGAGTGGTACTTGGCTGGATGGTGTGCGTGGAGCCGTGCTTGGCTGGCGGTGAGTGGCGCTTGGCTTGCGGTGTGCGTGGAGTGGTGCTTGGCTGGCGGTGTGTCTGGAGTGGTACTTGGCTGTCGGTGTGCGCTGAGTGGTGTTTGGCTGGCGGTGTGCGTGGAGGGGTACTTGGCTATCTATGCACGGAGTGGTGCTTGGTTGGCGGTGTGTGTGGAGTGGCTCTTGGCTGGTGGTGTGTGTGGAGTGGTACTTGGCTGTCTGTGCACGGAGTGGTGCTTGGCTGGCGGTGTGCGTGGAGTGGCGCTTGGCTGGTGGTGTGCGTGGAGGGGTACTTGGCTATCTACGCACGGAGTGGTGCTTGGCTGGCGGTGTGTGTGGAGTGGCGCTTGGCTGGCGGTGTGTGTGGAGTGGCGCTTGGCTGGTGGTGTGTGTGGAGTGGCGCTTGGCTGGTGGTGTGTGTGGAGTGGTGCTTGGCTTGCAGTGTGCGTGGAGTGGTGCTTGTCTGGCGGTGTGTGTGGAGTGGCGCTTGGCTGGTGGTGTGCGTGGAGTGGTACTTTGCTGTCTGTGCACGGAGTGGTGCTTGGCTGGCCATGTGTGTGGAGTGGTACTTGGCTGTCGGTGTGCGCTGAGTGGTGTTTGGCTGGCGGTGTGCGTGGAGGGGTACTTGGCAATCTATGCACAGAGTGGTGCTTGGCTGGCGGTGTGTGTGGAGTGGCGCTTGGCTGGTGGTGTGTGTGGAGTGGCGCTTGGCTGGTGGTGTGTGTGGAGTGGCGCTTGGCTGGTGGTGTGTGTGGAGTGGCGCTTGGCTGGTGGTGTGTGTGTGGAGTGGTGCTTGGCTGGCGGTGTGCATGGAGTGGCACTTGGCTTGCAGTGTGCGTGGAGTGGTGCTTGGCTGGCGGTGTGTGTGGAGTGGCGCTTGGCTGGTGGTGTGCGTTGAGTGGTACTTTGCTGTCTGTGCACGGAGTGGTGCTTGGCTGGCGGTGTGTGTGGAGTGGTACTTGGCTGTCGGTGCGTGCGCAAAGTGGTGTTTGGCTGGCGGTGTGCGTGGAGGGGTACTTGGCTATCTATGCACGGAGTGGTGCTTGGCTGGCAGTTTGTGTGGAGTGGCGCATGGCTGGATGGTGTGCGTGGAGTGGTACTTGGCTGTCTGTGCACGGAGTGGTGCTTGGCTGGCGGTGTGCGTGGAGTGGTGCTTGGCTGGCGGTGTGCGTGGAGTGGCGCTTGGCTTGCAGTGTGCGTGGAGTGGTGCTTGGCTGGCGGTGTGTGTGGAGTGGCACTTGGCTGGTGGTGTGCGTTGAGTGGTACTTGGCTGTCTGTGCACGGAGTGGTGCTTGGCTGGCGGTGTGTGTGGAGTGGCGCTTGGCTGGATGGTGTGCGTGGAGTGGTACTTTGCTGTCTGTGCACGGAGTGGTGCTTGGCTGGCGGTGTGTGTGGAGTGGTACTTGGCTGTCGATGTGCGCTGAGTGGTGTTTGGCTGGCGGTGTGCATGATCTGGTGCTTGGATGGTGGTGTGGGTAGACTGGCACTCGGCTGGCGGTGTGCGAGTACTAACTTTCTGTTGGTCACTACACACACTGCTAGTTGAGTGACACTCTATGCAGTCCATCATTTTGTGTAGTTGCTGTGGCAGATACGTAAGTGATGGGCCCTTGAATGGCGCTGTCTGCTGGTGTGAGTGTTGTAATGTGATGGGTCCGTGGCTGGCGGTGGGTGGGCCAAAGGCCTGTGACTAAGGAAGGGGGGCTTAACTTGTAAAACTTACATACTACTTTTTCAAAATTCATTTTTGGCCTGTTCTGCTTTGGGGCACCCACACAAGTGAGTTATCCTTTTACTTGGGGTGGTAGGACATTTTTGCCGGCACAGAGATCCCACGCAAAATTTTTTGGAAAAGTGATATTTTTACCTAATTTTAAGGTTTGCAAGGAGTTCTGGGTAGTAAAACATTGGGGGACCCAGGCATGCCATACCTCCTTGGAAACCCCCGGGTGCTTACAACACGGCGCAGCACAATTAAAATCAAGGTGCAAGCTGACTTTTAAATCAGTCAGTCTCGTTCTATATTACCCGTTCTAAAGTGCTCGAGTGCTCATGTGCAAAATGCTAGCTTTAAAGTTTCCAATTCAATTTCTACAGTTCATGCAAATTTTAAAATTCATACAAGGTTAAAACTAAGTGAAGCAAGAGCTGCCTAGCAATCAAGCAATCTATTTTACCATCTGTTGGTGGCTGCTTGTGCAGGGTGGACACTCCTTGCCCACAAGGGAGATTTCTTCAGTCTTCTATGTAGAAAGTCGAAGTCCAGAGTTTCTTCTTGCAGAATTTCAGTTCAGGATTAATCTGATTTGGAATGGGACCAGCTCCTACCATTATCCTGATAAAGGGGGCTGTGCTATCACTAGGTCCCTCCTATGGGTGGGACCAGGAAGGGGGGTGGCTACACCCCCTCTCCTTTGTCCGGTGTCGCGCCAGAGCTGGGGCTGGAGTGCCCCAGCAACTGGTTTGAACCGGTGAATGCACAGGGCACCTTGTGTGCCCCAGGCATGTCTCATTCCTTTCAGCCCGGTCCTACCTAATACACAAAATCCTGTCTGGGGTGGTGCTAGCACCTCCCAAGGCAGGAAACCCTTTGTCCAAGCCTCCCTCGCTGGAAGGACTCCCAGCAGCAGGAGGTCAGACTTGTGTCTGTGGTGGCAGCATCCATTTTGTGATGCAGAGGCTCGAGTTTAAACGGGGTTCACAGTTAGGTACATGTCGTGTCCCTCTAGAAGGGTGGAATGCTACCCCCGTCGCCAGAATTGGCGAGGGGGTAGTATTCCAATTCGTATGACACCTTACTCGACATGTTTTGATAATGCTATGCCAAAGTTAGCAATAACCGCGAGGTTATGATGCACTTAAGAGTATATGGTATAGCGTTATCATGGAAACAGCTAAAGGGCTCGGTTCGGAAAGCTGTAGACAGGCTCAGCTCATGCCAGTGGACCAAGCACTCTGCCTCCAGGATTGTTAAGGCCTGCCATAGGAGTGACTTTTAGGAGTATATGTGTCCATTCTAGGTTTAGATATAGGTATACTATATCTAAAGCAAAGGGTGATTACACCACCTTCCCCAGCTGATTGATCAGCCAGTTGTGTCAGATTTGGATGGCCAGCCAGGGGTGGCATAATACATGCTGCAGCCCCTGGTAGGCCCTGAGTGCACCTATGCCCTGGGTACCTAAGGTACACTGTGCAGGGACTGATTAGGTGACCCAGTATCCAATTAGATATGTACCTTAGGTACATGGAGTCCATTTTAACAGAGAGAGCTGGAAGCCTGGGGTCCTGAATAGCAGGACCCCAGGCCAACTAAGTTGAAAACCAGCAAAACTCTAGGCAAAACGTTGGGGGAAACCATAGTCCGATATCCACCTTCCTACATAACCCCCCCTCCAACGAAAGGAGATAAGGCTATCCTTGACCAGGTAAGCCTATATTGTCTGAGTGGCCATATGAGGAGGTGCATGCTCTGGCATGGTTACCCCCTATCTCATGGTCCACTAAGCAATCCCTCACCCTAAGGGTATCTGAGGGTCTCCACCATAGGGAATCTCTACCTGTGGTGTGTTTTGGCAAAGTAAAAGGCTGGTATTGGGATGGAGTATTGAAGTGAGACTCCACTAATGTTGGGCTCAACTTCCTCCAATCACTATCCACCATATATGCCTTTCTTTCCAGGACTGAGTTGCAGTGTGCTCTCAGGGTCAACCTCTGGCTACCTAAAGCTGGAGGCTGGGTCCCTCTGTTTGGCTTACTGGAGGGACAGGTCAGGTTTGGGGCCCTTAGGTCCCAGGTTTGGCTGTGCCCAACAGTGTCCATCTGTTGGAGGTCCCTAACTAAGTTTAAGGGGGATCCCTCAGGAGTTAGTTTTATTTTCACTTGGCTAGGTCTGCTAGCTTCAGTGCCCTTAATCCGCTGACTGGGGAGTTCTTTTGGACAGGGGGCCCTTTGGGGTCCACCACTGGCCTCTCTGACCTCTACAGCCCTAGGCTGACTGAGGCAGGGTAGAGAGGGGCAGGTTACCTGCTCCAGACTGGGTCCCACCTTGGAAGGGTCCACTTACATCAGGGGCTCTGTCAGGCTAGGCCTGACTACCTCTGGGGCAGTTTCTTCACAAGGGGTAAGATCAGTTCCCTGAGGAGGCTGATCCTTTCCTAAAGTCTGGTGGGAGGGAGATTTCTCTTCCTCCTCATTGCTCTCTGTTTGAGTGGAGTGATCCATAGTTTGGGTTGTGGCCATCACAGCCCCGCCAACCTTTTCAGGAAGGGACTCAGTTTGGCTATGGATTGGGCTGAGACTGGCACAGCCCTCCTGACCTGTTTAGGGAGGACATCTTGGACTGGGGCTTTGGCCATCACTGCCCCACTAACCTTACCATGGAGGTTTACCATTTTAAAATGGATGTCTTGCTCTACCTCAGCCCAGGCTGAGATCTCTAAATCATTCCCCAGTAGGCAATCTACAGGCAAGTTTGATGACACTGCCACTCTCTTGGGACCAGTGACACCTCCCCAGCTGAGATTGACCAATGCCATGGGATGATCTCTCTGTACTCCATCAATGCTGGTCACCTGGTATGTGGCTCCAGGTATAAGTTGCCTTGAAGGGACTAGGCTCTCAGTCACCATGGTGATGCTAGCCCCTGTGTCTTTATAGGCCTCAACTTTTAGACCATTGACGAGGGCTCCTGTCTGTACTTGTCCAAAGTGTTGAGACAAGCAGTGAAGTTGGCAAACCCCATGCCAGTCTCACAGACAAGAGTATCTGTAGTAGGGGACCTAGTTAGGCCAGAGTCCACCTGAGTTCCCCAAGTATACCCAACCAAATTCTTGGGGGCACTCCCACCACCTGGGGGATTACTACTAGTAGTAACAGGAGGTGTTGGAGTATTACCTGGAGGAATATTTTCCTTATTGTTGGCCTTGGGGCAACTGCTGTTAGTTTTCCAATGGCCTACCTGTTTGCAGGCATGGCAATAAGTTTTCTTTTGGGTATTGGAAGGATTCTGGGACCCACCCTTTTCAGAGGATTTTTGGGGCCCTTATGTGGTTTGATCTGAAGATTTATTCCCACCCTTCTCTTGAGGCTTGGTTGATTCTTTCTTTTGGTCACCACCCTGGTTCTTAGGCCTAATCCTGGTTCTGACCCATTTGTCTGCCCTCTTACCCAATTCTCGTGGAGAGGTCAGATCAGAGTCTACCAGGTGCTGGTGTAATAACTGGTTCTGACAATTATTTAAGACTTGCTCTCTCATAATTAGATTATACAATCCTGTGTAATCAGTGACTTTACTTCCCAGTAGCCAGCCTTCCAAAGCCTTAGTGGCACAATCAAAAAAGTCAGTCCAATCCTGAGACTGAGTTTTCTGGGTGTCTCTGAACATCAACCTGTACTGTTCAGTTGTTAAGCCAAACCCATCAATTAGTGCATTTTTCAGGACTTGGTAATCATTAGCATCCTCATCTCTAACAGTGAGGAGCTTATCTCTACCTTTACCTTCAAAGGAGAGCCACAATATTACTGCCCACTGACTCTGGGGTACCTGCTGTACTTTGCAGGCTCTCTCCAAAGCAGTCATCCATTTTTGGATGTCATCCCCTACCTTAAAGGGGGGCACTATTTTACTCAGGTGTCTATTATCAAAACTCCTGTCTTTATCTCTAGGGATAATGCTGCCACCAGTGGGTTCTAACCCACTCAATTTCTGCTCTCTGGCAAAGGCAAGTTTCTCTTTGGCAAGGGCAAGTTCTTCCCTCTCAATCCTCAGATGCACTTCCCTCATCTTAGCTTCATGCTCTCTCCTCTGAGGGGATGTTATCCCTCTCTGAGAAGATGCCTGATAGACATGTGTGTGAATAGATGTCTATTCCCAAGGTTAGGCCTGCTTGAGGATGGGTCTGGGGCTCCCCCAGTTCCATTTTCATGTAGGCTTAAGTTGGCCCTGGTAAGTCTGCTGACTCTCTCCTGTCCATTGTCTATCTCTCCATTAGATGAGTCTCCATTCCCCTCTTCCACGTCTTCAGTATCAGGGGGGTTGGAGTCATCTTTTACCGGGGGTATGCTTCCATCTGCTGGATTAGAGGGGCCTGTATTAGAAGCCCTTCTGGCATCATATGTCTCTAGGAGACCTAACAGAAAAGGAAGGGTAGGGTTAGAACCCTGTTTCAGTTGCCTGGAGGTACACAATTGTCTCATCTCCTGGAAGCTGAGGGCTGCAAATCTTGAAATGACCTCTGGAGGGTCAATAACCACACGGGGAGCCACTGTATATTCTCTCCTGTGGTAGACATGCTTTCTAGTGAGGTGTAAGTGGTGCACTTACCTACACTATGGGTTTTCCTACTGATCCCTTGCTAAGAGTTGTAGTCAGGGTGTGCTACTCCCTTTCTACTACAACAGCTGGTTCAGTAGAACTCAGAGTATTTCTAAGCTTTGTTATACGTACCTATGGTACCTTATGTGATCTTTCAATTGATATTTCAAGATTATATTTGGTAAAAACAACAGCAAGCTCAAATCCCAACCACTGCACACCAATGTGAGAAGTTGGCCTGATATATGATGCTCACTAGTTCTAGTGATCACCTTGTATCAGTCCACACAACCCTTATGGTGATTGGTTGTAAGTCAACCTTATAGACCAGCTATCCTAATGGTAGCATGGACAAAACAGTCTTAGGCTAAACTTTTACCACATATAACCCCTTGAATACCAAATGAAAGGACACCACACAGGTAGTTATGAAAATAAACAAGATATATATTAACTAACATACACCTCTGAACTCTTTATGAGATCAGAGGGCTAAGCACATGACAAGGCTCTTAAGAAAAATATGTTAAGTTGCACGAGTTACAATGGTGCCCTAGGGGCGCAACAAACCATATACTAAACAAGTGGTATAAGGAAGTCGATAGAAGGAATGGAGCTAAACAGAGGCTGCAGGATCGCTGGGACTACACTATCCTAACTTTAGGTAAGTAATAGGAGGCCCACTGAATGCGTGTGCAGAGTGTGAACTCACGAGAGATGCGTAACAACGTCTATGGACAGTACAGTTCAGGAAAAAGGTGAGTACGGACAATCCTGACTAGTTAGGACTAAAACGACTATGAAACTGGACACTAGGAGAGTCAATCTTCGGAAGTCTCGAGGAAGGGTGAACCGAGCCAGCCCTTGGTACACGAGTGAACTACGCCAGCTTAAACTCGACTGTAGACGCGCAGAAAGGGTCTGGAGGAAACAGTACCTAGACTCTGATAAAATTGCATTTAGGTCTGCCATGCAAAAATACAAAGCTCAAATTAAGACGGCGAAAGCGACCTTTCTTGAATTTACTCTGAATCAGGCCCCAAACAAGGCACAGGCCCTCTTTAAAATCGTTAAGGACCTTGCCCACCCCACGTGTGTGGCTAGTGCAGTCCCTTCATCGCAAGCTCTTTGTGACTCACTTGCGGACGCTTTTGAGGAAAAAATCCGTAAAATCTTAACAGGTCTGCAGGATCCACGGATTTCCACCACTGAGGAGGGAGCTCCGGAAGAGGTGGCCAGTCGACCCCTGCAGAGGGTTATTCACCTCTGTCAGGAAGCTCCGGCCACGTCCTCTAGTCGACCCCGACCAGACGAGCAGCCCCCCAACTCGGGAGCTCCGGCGACGGAAGCCAGTCAACCCCAGCTGAGTAGCTCTCCTTCCCCTCTTTTGGATCAGGCTCTCGGCCTGGGAGCTCCGGCGACTGTGGCCAGTCGACCCCATCCGAGTAGCTTCTCCTTTCCAATTCTGGATCCGGCTCTCTGCTTGGGAGCTCCGGCGATTGTGGCCAGTCGACCCCAGTTGAGTAGCTCCTCCCTTCCCTCTTGGGATCCGGCTCACTGTCTGGGAGCTCCGGCGATTGTGGCCAGTCGACCCCAGCTGAGCAGTTTCTCTCCTTCTCCTCTGGTTCCAACTCTCTGTTTGGGAGCTCCGGCATCGGTGGCCAGTCGACCCCAGCAGAGTATTCCCTATCCTTCTTCCTTGGATCTGGCTCTCAGCTTGGGAGCTCCGGCGAGTGAAGCCAGTCGACCCCAGCTGAGTTGCTTTCCCCTTCCCTCTCTGAAGGAGTTCGGAGACTTAGCCCTTACGGTTTCATCTGGTTCGCCTCTGGATCCTCTTCCTCCAAAACTCTGGAAGGTGTTTCAAGAGGATCTCTTCCAGCCCTTGCATGCCATCTGCTGCCAGTCATTTGAGACAGGCATTGTACCGAGTTGCTGGAAGAAGGCAGTGGTATCTCCACTTTTAAAAAAACCTACGCTCGACCCTGCGTGCTTATCCAACTACCGGCCGATCTCCCTGCTCCCTTTTCCGGTGAAAATCATGGAAAAATTGGTCACCCGCACTCTGTCCGGCTTTGTAGAAGGGAACACCTGGTTGGATGAGATGCAATTTGGTTTTCGCCCAGCGCATGGGACGGAATCTGCGCTGGTGACCGTGCTAGACAATCTGCGGGCGCGAGTCGACAGTGGTCGGGCAGCATTTTTGGTGCTGCTCGACATGTCGGCCGCGTTGGACACGGTCAGTCATCCCACCTTGATCTCTAGGCTGGAAGAATGCGGGGTCAAAGACAGAGCTAGGGATTGGTTAATCTCCTATTTGGACTGCCGTCAGCAACGGGTTTCGCTACCCCCCTTCTGTTCAGAGGAGCGGAGAGTGGGACAAGGTGTACCCCAGGGCTCAGCCATCAGCCCCATACTCTTTAATATCTACCTCCGCCCTCTAGTCCAGCTCATCAAATCTTTTGGTATCTCCGCATTTAATTATGCGGATGATACCCAGCTGGTCTTTTCCTTGGAGGGTCAGGATGCAGTCACATTGGAGACTTTCCACCGGTGCATGCAGGCGACAGCAGAATGGCTCCGTCTGAACTCATTACAGTTCAACGGAACGAAGACGGAGGTTTTACACTGCTCCACAGATCGAGTTCCTCGCGATCTTCCGGCTGATTTTTGGCCTCCATCCTTTTCAGAGACGGTGTCAGCCGCACAATCTGCGCGCAACCTGGGCGTTATTTTTGGGCCCAACCTGCAGCTAGATCTACATGTAAATAAGACCACCTCCACATGTATGATGCTGATTCGTATGCTGCGTAAGGTCTTACCCCTTCTCCCTGAGCAAGCCAGACCAGAAGTAGTGCGTTGTACCATCCTAAGTCGACTTGACTACTGTAACGCACTGCTTCTGGAGGCCCCGGTAACACTTCTGGGCAAGCTGCAAAGGGTGCAGAACATTGCTGCCAAGCTCGCTCTCTCTCGCCCTTATCATAGTTCCTCTACGGCAGCGCTGCGAGAACTTCATTGGCTGCCGGTCCATCTGCGGGTGCGCTACAAAGCAGCTTGTATTGTGTTCAGGGCTATTCATGGCCTGGGCCCTATTCCTCTGCGGCGAATGTTTGCCTGGTATTGTCCACCTCGAGCCTTACGCTCCTCGTTGTCCAGGCTACTGGTAGTTCCGCGTTTCCAGAGAGTGAGAATGGGTGGCCGCTCGTTCAGAGTAGCGGCGGCCAAACTCTGGAACTCTCTGCCAATATCCTTGAGAAGCCTTGAAGATCTTCTAGCCTTTAGAAAGGCTTTGAAAACCCATCTTTTTCCCAGGATAGGTTGAGCTACTGTTTTTCGCTGGATCATGGGTCAAAAGCGCCAGGATGCCCTTGGTGGTGACAGGTCGCGCTATACAAGTATGCTACAATACAATACAATACAATCTACCCTTGAGCACCGAAATGCTCTCGTTTCCTCACCCACAGGCTGCGGGTGCATAGGTGCGAAGTCGTGTCGGGTTTCTGCGTTGAAGTCTATGGAGCCTGAAAGTAAAGATGCTGCAGGCGACCAGGAGGAAGATTTCCGGTGAAATCCAAGGGTGGATCAGTGAAGCTGAAGACCTGAAAGCAGAGGGGACAATGTTCAAAGTCACTAGCCAGTGACTGAAGTGGAACCAGGAAGGAACCAGAGGCTGTTGTCGCGATCAGGTGAAGAGTGGACGCTTGACTCTGCAGCCACGTGGACCAGGTGGTGTCTTCGACAACCAGGATGGAGGCACAAGCTGTCCCACGCAGGCTCTCGCTGTCGGCGGTGTCGGATCCGGATTTGGAGTCAACAGGCCTTGGCAAAGGCAACCCACGCGGTGAGTGGAAAAGACGTCTGGTGCGGAACAGGAGGGTCCGGGGTGCCTCTCTTTTGGAAGGAAGCAAGGGCCAGTCTGGAGCAACCAGACCAGCAGTGTTGATGTCGTGGATCGTCGTCTAGGAGGCCACTAACCAGTCGGCAAGTGACCAGACAACGCGTCGAGCAGCAAACAGGCACAAGGGCCCCATGCAGATCTCGTGGATGCTGGAGGGCTGGTCTAAGTTGCAGGAGCTGCTCGGGGCTGGGGCTTCTCAATCCCCAAAGCACTTCGACGAGGTTACCTCAGAAGTCGTGCCGGAAGCGAAGTGCAGTTTCTCCAAGATGGCCAGTCCCACGTGTCTCGTCGCACCCATGGATCTCAGCTGTGCTGCAGATGTAGGTAGAGGTCGGAGAGGTCTGGGAATCCGGGTCTCGTCGGTCTCTGAAGTCTGGATCCTCGATGAAGACGACAAAGTGAAGCTGCTGGACGCTGTTGGTGCCTGCTTGTGCTGGGTGGACACTTCTTGCCCACAAGGGAGATTTCTTCAGTCTTCTGTGTAGAAAGTCGAAGTCCAAAGTTTCTTCTTGCAGAATTTCAGTTCAGGATTAATCTGATTTGGAATGGGACCAGCTCCTACCTTTATCCTGATAAAGGGGGCTGTGCTATCACTAGGTCCCTCCTATGGGTGGGACCAGGAAGGGGGGTGGTTACACCCCCTATCCTTTGTCCGGTGTCGCGCCAATGCTGGGGCTGGAGTGCCCCAGCTACTGGTTTTAACCGGTGTATGCACAGGGCACCTTGTGTGCCCCAGGCTTGTCTCATTCCTTTCAGCCCGGTCCTACCTAATACACAAAATCATGTCTGGGGTGGTGCTAGCACCTCCCAAGGCAGGAAACCCTTTGTCCAAACCTCCCTCACTGGAAGGACTCCCAGCAGCAGGAGGTCAGACTTGTGTCTGTGGTGGCAGCATCCATTTTGTGATGCTGAGGCTCGAGTTAACTTTAACCGGGGTTCACAGTTAGGTACATGTCGTGTCCTTCTAGAAGGGTGGAATGCTACCCCTGTCGCCAGAATTGGTGAGGGGGTAGTATTCCAAATCGTATGACACCTTATTCGACATGTTTTGATAATGCTATGCCAAAGTTAGCAATAACCGCAAGGTTATAATGCACTCAAGAGTATATGGTATAGCGTTATCATGGAACAGCTATTAGGACTTGGTTCCGCAAGCTGCAAACGGGCTTAGCTCATGCCAGAGCACCATCTCACATAATTCCAAGCACTCTGCCTTCAGGATTGATAAGGCCTGCCATAGGAGTGACTGATAGGAATATATGTGTCCATTTTAGGTTTAGATATAGGTATACTATATCTAAAGCAAAGGGTGATTACACCACCTTGCCCCAGCTGTCGTGCAGCCAGTTGTATCTGTTTTAGATGGCCAGACAGGGGTGGCATAATACATGCTTCAGCCCCTGGTAGGCCCTGGGTACACCTATGCCCTGGATACCTAAGGTATGCTGTACAGGGACTGATAAGGTGGCCCAGTACCAATTGGTAAATGCACCTAAGGTACATGGTTGTCAATTTAGAGAGAGAGCAGTGGGCCTGGGGTCCTGAATTGCAGTGCCCCAGGTCAACTAAGTCGAAAAACCAGCAAAACACCAGGCAGAAAGTTGGGGGCAACCATAGTCAGATATCCACCTTCCTACAGGAATGTCGCCAGGCGCCACCGCCCAGCTCCGGGCAACCCTAGCTTCCTGTCCACCCACCCCACTCTCGAGAGCCTGGTTATCCGGACCTCTAATTCCCAGTCCGCATTCCCGACTGCGCCTCCAGATCGGGAATCCAAAAGGTATGAACAGTTTGGCAAGAAGCTGTTCTCTCTCAGTTTGGGGTTTGTCAGGGGGTCGCTGACGCAGACGGACGGGGTGTGGACTTTAACACCTGTTTGTTTCCGCCCCGTCCGCAGGATCCTGACGGCCCCCAACGTTTCTTGGATCACCTCAATGGACATACCCTCGACGTCGACGTCACCACGCAGGGACCTATCAGCGGAGGCGACGTCATTGCTCGCGATCCAATCGGCGGATTCGGGGGCGGATAAGGAAGCTCCCCAAAGGGGCAAGAGCGCGAAAGCCGGTGAAGGAGGTGAATCCGAGGAAGAGAGAACGGAAAGTGTTGCTGCTGCAGAACAGAAGTCCGACCCCGGTGTGGAAGAAGACCCGGCCCTAGAATCCGACAAGCCAGGACGCCACCGGTATAGCGAGCCGCCCTGCCGCACTTCTGGAGAAGTGTGGCTGGACAAGGTACAGGGCTGCTTAAGGGATCTGTTTTATTCACGAGGTGGGACGGGATAGGGGTGGTTGAGGGCGGTCACGGGGCTGTTTGTCCGTTATTTTCTCCCCGAGCACTTCACTGCGTGGTTACTTGGTTTACGACGGGTGACGGAACCCCAGTGATCCCCTCATACCCCCTCTCCTCCTCCTTCTAACATATGGCCCAGGACATAGCCAGTAATCCGAGGTGTTTCTTTTCTTTTCTCTTTGAGCCCCACACCTTTGGAGAAGTATCCGGAAACCCCGGTGACAACGTCAGAGCGCCAGCAGCTTCAGCAGAGACAAGACGTGGACTAAAAGAAGCTCCCCTTCACTTTGATTTCTTTTGAGTTGGAACTCTACTATGCATTGTCTATCGGTGTCTTGAACCTGCGGAACGTCAACGGCTTCTTCCGGAAGGAGAAGGTCAAGATGCTGACTTTGGCTCAGGTTTTAGCTGCCCTAGACCCGTAGACTGGATGGTAGCGTTGGACTTGCAGGACGCATATTTTCACATCCCCGCCCTGCCGGCCCACTGACGTTACCTGGGGTTCACGGTAGGCCACGAGCACTTTCAGTTTACGGTGCTCCCCTTCGGCCTTACCAGCGCCCCACGGGTGTTCACGAAGGTGATGGCGGTGGTCGCAGCTCGTCTGCGCAGATTAGGGGTGTCAGTCTTTGCCTATCTCGATGACTGGTTGCTGAAGGCGGGCTCGCCCCAGAAAGTCGTCAGCCACCTCCAGACTAACTCTGACCTCCTCCACTTGCTGGGGTTCTCCATCTAGTCACACCTGTGCCCCTCTCAGAAGCTCCTCTTCATCGGAGCAGTTCTTGATTCGGCACAGTTTTGGGTTTATCCTCCCGAACAGCGGGTTCGGGATATTCAGGCTCTGATTCAGATCTTTCAGCCTTTATTTCGAGTCTCGGTCAGGTTGATGCTGCGGCTTCTGGGGCTGATGGCCTCCTGCATCCTTCTGGTGCATCACGCAAGGTGGCGGATGCGTGCTCTGCAGTGGGACCCGAAGTTTCAGTGGGCCCAGCATCAGGGCAACCCGTCCGACCACGTCCTGAGCTCGGAGGGCCCTGCGAGACAGTTGCAGTGGTGGCTCACAAACTGCGATTGGGTCAGCGGCAGGTCTCTCTCCCTTCCCCAACCGGAGCACGTAGTGGTGAGAGATGTGTCCCTCCTGGGTTGGAGGAGCCACATGGGAGAGAGGGAGATCAGAGGCCTCTGGTCTCCGGCAGAGTCCCGGCTCCACATCAACCCTCTGGAGCTGCGGGCGATCCGTCTTGCACTGAAGGCATTCCTTCCCTCTGTCCTAAGAAGACAAGTCCTAAGTGCTGTATCCTCCTTCTTAAGCCATTCCTCCCAGCCAGATGGTTACAGGGTTGCAGTCCGTCAACACCGCTTGCATTTTTGGGCCGTTACACCCACTCTACGTGGGATACGGTTGCAGCCGTTCTGCCGGAGTGCCCGGAGGGGGCCCGGGTAAAGCTCGCTCAAGCCCTTGCAGAGGGACGAGACACAACACGGTACTCCATTCGATGTGGGCTGAATACCACAGACTCGCTGGGCAGGGCGATTTCCACGATGGTTGGCTGAGGTCCGCCAACTTCTCGGCTGATGTCCAGAATACTCTAATGGGCATGCCGTTCGATGGCAGCCGCCTCTTTGGTGGTAAGGCAGACAGTGCGCTTGAGCGCTTCAAGGACTCCAGGGCTACGGCCAAGTCCTTGGGCCTGTCGGGCCAGCGCCAGCAAACTTCTGCCTTTCGCTCCTTTTGTGGCCAAGGAAGGGGCGGCCCCTCATGTCCTGCCTGCCACGGGCTGCAGACTACCATCTAGGGTGGCGGACGTGGTAACCGCCGTGGCGGTGCCATAGGACAACGGCGAGGCAAATCATCCGAAGGGGCTACTCCCTCCCCTTCGATGCGACCCCTCCAGCCATGCCATCGCAGTACCACCGCGTGTCAGGGGATAACTTGCAACTTCTGCAAGAGGAAGTATCGGCCCTCTTGGCCAAGGGGGCCATCAAGCGCGTTCCTAGGCCAGAAGTAGGGTGTGGTTGCTATTCCCACTACTTTCTGGTTCCCAACAAGGGCAAAGGGGGCCTACGCGCTATCTTGGACCTGCGGAACGTCAACGGCTTCTTTCGGAAGGAGAAGGTCAAGATGCTGACTTTGGCTCTGGTCTTAGCTGCCCTAGACCCGTAGACTGGATGGTAGCGTTGGACTTGCAGGACGCATATTTTCACATCCCCGTCCTGCCGGCCCACCGGCGTTACCTGCGGTTTACGGTAGGCCACGAGCACTTTCAGTTTATCGTGCTCCCCTTCGGCCTTACCAGCGCCCCACGGGTGTTCACGAAGGTGATGGCGGTGGTCGCAGCTCGTCTGCGCAGATTAAGGGTGTCTGTCTTTGCCTATCTCGACGACTGGTTGTTGAAGGCGGGCTCGCCCCAGACAGTCGTCAGCCACCTCCAGACTAACTCTGACCTCCTCCACTTGCTGGGGTTCTCCATCAAGTCACACCTGTGCCCCTCTCAGAAGCTCCTCTTCATCGGAGCAGTTCTTGATTCGGCGCAGTTTCGGTTTTATCCTCCCGAACGCCAGGTTCGGGATATTCAGGCTCTGATTCAGATCTTTCAGCCTTTATTTCGAGTCTCGGTCAGGTTGACGCTGCGGCTTCTGGGGCTGATGGCCTCCTGCATCCTTCTGGTGCATCACGCAAGGTGGCGGATGCGTGCTCTGCAGTGGGACCCGAAGTTTCAGTGGGCCCAGCATCAGGGCAACCCGTCCGACCACGTCCTGATCTCGGAGGGCCCTGCGAGACAGTTGCAGTGGTGGCTCACAAACTGCGATTGGGTCAGCGGCAGGTCTCTCTCCCTTCCCCAACCGGAGCACGTAGTGGTGACAGATGTGTCCCTCCTGGGTTGGTTGAGCCACATGGGAGAGAGGGAGATCAGAGGCCTCTGGTCTCCGGCGGAATCCCAGCTCCACATCAACCTTCTGGAGCTGCGGGCGATCCGTCTTGCACTGAGGCATTCCTTCCCTCTGTCCAGGGAAGTGTAGTGCAGATGTTCACGGACAAAACCACCGCCATGTGGTACTGCAACAAAGAGGGCGGGGTGGAGTGGTGGACCCTTTGTCAGGAGGCTCTGCGCCTCTGGACATGGCTGGAACACCAGGGCGTATCTCTGGTGGTTCAACACCTGGCAGGTTCCCTGAATGCCAGGGCGGACAAACTCGGTCGTCGGTGCATGATGGATAATGAATGGCGTCTGAACTCGGATGTGGCGCATGGTCTCTTTCAGCAGTGGGGAGAGCCTTGGTTAGATCTATTCGCCACAAAAGAGAAAGCGCAATGTCATCAGTTCTGCACGTTGGAATTACCAAGGCGGCACTCGCTCGGAGACGCTTTTCGATGTGAGTGGAGCTGCGGTCTGTTGTACGCCTTTCCGCCTATACCACTTCTGCCCAGAGTGCTGAAGAATATCAGGCGCGATCCGGCCCAAGTCATCCCTGTGAGTCTGGACTGTGCACGAAGATACTGGTATCCCGAGCTACTCAGCATGTCAGTCGATCCCCTGATTCGGCTGCCTCTTCAGGAGGACCTTCTGTCACAGAAGCAGGGGATGATCCTCCACCCATACCTTTCCATCCTCCACCTCCATGTGTGGAGATTGAGCGGCGGCAGTTGAGGCCATTTGACTTGCTTCCTGAAGTCTGTGATGTCATTCTGGCAGCCAGGCATTCCTCCACAAAAACGGTATACGCCTGCAGGTGGATCAAATTTGTGGCATGGTGCACAGCAAAGGCTGTGGATCCACTTTCTACCCCCCTTACAGAGGTTCTCCTCTTTCTTCTTTCTCTTGCCCAGCAGGGCTCTGCTCTGTGCACTATCAAAGGCTACCTCTCTGCCATTTCAGCATTCTTGCGGCTTCCTGATCAGCCATCTCTTTTCAAGTCCCCTGTTTTAAATAGATTCTTGAAGGGCATCACTCACATGTTTCCACCTGTTCCTTTTGTGATGCCTCAGTGGGGCTTGAATCTTGTTCTGACTTGTCTGATGTGCGCTCTTTTTGAGCCACTTTGTCCTCTCTGTCTTCTTACTCTTAAGACTGTATTCCTGGTTGCCATCACCTCTGCCAGGAGAGTGAATGAGCTCCATACTCTTTCTTCTAAACTTTCTTTCCTCTCTGTCTATCCGGACAAAGTTGTCTTGAGAACGCGTCCCTCTTTCCTGCCCAAAGTAGTCGCAGCCTTCCACATCGGGCAGTCCATCACCTTGCCCACCTTCTTTCCGCCTCCGCATCCCTCAAAGGAGGAAGAGAGGCTCCACCGGCCGTTCTGTTCTCCAGGACCTTCTGGTGTGATCATTGTTTCGCAGACCCACCACCAGGGTTGGTATTGCTAGGGTATCTATTCTAAGGTAAGGAATCTAACACTAACCTGTTTCTTTCAGATGCACAAGTTACTTACCTTCCGTAACAATATATCTGTAAGAAACAGTAGTTTGTGTTAGATTCCTTACTGCCCCACCCATCCTCCCCGTTCTGCGAACCGATATCTAGGGTTAAGGTTCTTCCCTTTGAGGGCCCTAGTTTCATGGCACCAGTGTTGGTTTTTATCATGGCTCTGAGTTTGTGGCGCGGAAAAGCTGTATATAAGAACTGACGTCAGCGCGCGAGGGCGACGTTTAAGTCCCCCGGCGACGTCATCCCGGCGCTAACGACGACGGACGCGGAGCTGCAGACGACGCCTACCGACGCGCAGGGGTACGGGTACGCAAAACTTTCCGCATCCAGTCTAACGCCTGGGGATATTCTAAGGTAAGGAATCTAACACTAACTACAGTTGCTTACAGATATATTGTTACCGAAGGTAAGTAACTTGTGCATTAATTAATAGTTTATTATTAATTATTTAAATGATAATTATGTCAATTGTGTAATTACGGCAGCGTAGACGACGGCAGCGTCGACGACGGAAACGTCGACGACGGGAGCGTCGACGAGGACGACGGGAGCGTCGACGAGGACAGCGTCGACGAGGACAGCGTTGACGGTGACTACAACGTCGACGGTGGCGTCGACGACGATGACTTGGTCGACGACGGCAATGACAATCTTGTCGACTGGAGCGTCGACAAGGGAAAAACACCGGATAAAAGATTGGTACCTTGGAAAAAGCCTATAACACCAGAGGTTACATCTCCGAGCAAGGTCTCTCCATTGGTGCCATCTCACCTGCTGGAAGAGGAAGATTCGGAGGAGGAAGATGACGAGTATGGGTTTGCGAGTAGCCCTTCGCAATTGCAGGTCAAGTACCAGGAGGTGGATTCTGAGGAAGAATATGGGGGTTTTCAAGAATATCCCCAAGAACAGGACCGATATCGCCAACAGCAATGTGAGGAGATGACAAGTGTGCCATCCTCTTTGTTGAAGGACCTCCAGGGCATGTTGGAGGATTATAGGAGGAGATACCCAGCGACTTCAGCCACTCAGCAAGTCCCAGAGGTTACTCCTCGTCCACGGTCGGTACGAGGGACACCGGTACGTAGGAGAGAGATTTTGCCGGAGCCTACTGCTAGGTCTCCACCACCGACGTCTCATCACGGTACCTCGGATGACGATCATGAGGATGGGGAGATTGCGGAACCAAGTGCAGAATGGAATTACTATCTCATCCCCTCACCTTCAACTCCTATGCCGAGGCCAGTAGATTCTCCACCGGAGGACATTGGTGGTTTTCATAATTTGATGGAAAGAGTCACTAAGAGATTTGCACTGTCCATGACTGAGGAGAAAGCGGAATGCTTTTTATACGACTTCAAAGACTCGTATCGCAAATCTGTGCGATCCCTGCCTATAGTGTCTCATATTTGGGAGGAAGGATTAAAAGTCATGGAGACGCCAGCTACGGTGACGCCGGTTCTGGCCAGACTAGATAAAAAGTATAAGGCACCTATTGATGCTCCAGCTTGCCTTTTGGGTCATCCCAAACCGGATTCTGTGATTACTCAGGCGGCACAGCAGAAATCCAGGAACCCATCTGCTCCGATCACAACACCTCCGGACAGAGAGGGCATAAGGTTGGATAATGCAGGAAAACCTTTTTCCTTAATGTCGGCTCTGCTGGTGAAAGCAGCTAATGCCCTCGTTATCTTGGGAAGGTACGACAGGCAAATGTGGTGTGACCTGTCTCCATACATTAACCAGGTGCCGGAACCAGAGAAGCAGGAGGCGAAGAAGATTCTCCTGGAAGGGGAGAGGACTTCGGCTGAAGTCATAGACTGCGCTATGGATATAGCGACCACAGCTTTTAGATCCTTGGAAGGAGCAGCAGTCCTGCGCAGGCAAGGATGGCTGCGAGCAACGGCGTTTAGGCCGGAGGTGCAAAACAAGATTTTAGACCTCCCTTTCAATGGAGAAGATCTATTTGGGAAGCACATTGATGATACTCTGCAGAGTATCAAGAAGGATACTGATACGGCGAAGGCTTTGGGGACACTGCAATACAGAAAAACCCATTTTCATAGCTCCAGGGGTAGAGGGCAGTCCTCGTATAGAGGAGGATATCAACAAGGGAGATATTCTTCTTATTCGGCCTCATCGCAGCCTTACCGTCAACAGTACAGTCAGCGTCAATCAGGAAGATTTACAAAATCAACTCCAAGAGGACGGGGTGGCCGTCAGGGGAAGGACAACACCCATCGGCAATGACATCCTCCATTTTCCGGCTATGTGGGATGCTCCCCTGGGTGGATATATTGCTCACTATCTTCACAATTGGCGTAAAATAACAACGGACCAATGGGTCCTCAAAATTGTTCAATTCGGTCACACCCTAGAATTTCTTCAAACGCCCCCTTGTACGCCACCGATGCACCAGAGAGCCAACCATCTGCATCAACTCCGGCAGGAGAATCGGACAATGCTCCGAAAGGGAGCAATAGAACCGGTACCGAAAGCCCAGAAAAACAAGGGGTTTTACTCCCGTTTTTTTCTTGTCAAGAAAAACAAGCTTCAATGGCGCCCCATTCTGGATCTCAGATCCTTAAACGCCTATCTCAAGAAGCAATCTTTCAGGATGGTGTCTCTGCAGGACATCCTTCTGTTATTGAACCCAGGAGATCATATGACCACATTAGACCTACAAGACGCGTATTTCCGCGTGCCGATCCATCCAGCACACAGACAGTTCCTTCGGTTCTTAGTAGCCGGAAGACATTACCAATTCAGGGTACTTCGATTTGGCTTTAAGTCAGCGCCGTGAGTATTCATGAAATGCCTGGCTCCAGTAGCGGCTGTGTTGAGAAAGCAAAAACATCAAATATTTCCTTACCGCGACAACTGGTTAGTCAAAGCACCATCGAAAGTGCAAGCCAGAGCGTCAACACAGGCCTGCATAGACTTGTTCGCCAAACTGGGATTGACTCTCCATGAGGGAAAGTCAAACCTCCACCCAACAAAATTGATCACATTTCTGGGGGCAATATTAGACATGGACTGCAACAAGACGTTGTGAGAAGTTGGCCTGATATGCAGTGCTCACTATTCTAGTGATCACTATGCATCAGTCCAAACGACCCTTATGGTGATTGGTTGTAAGTCAACCTTAGACCAGCTATCCTAGTAGCGTGGATACGAGCAGTCTTCGGGCTAAACTCTAGAGCACAGCTTTCCAAACTGTTCATGTTGGGGACACACTTTTTGGAGATGCATCATTTTGGGACACAGTAAGGCAGTGTAGTGAGCGATCGTAGCGAGCCCGAAACGCCTAAGGGGAGTTTGGGGGTTCTCACTCACTCTGCCTGTCTCCCTGTCTCCCTCTCTCTGTCTGCCTCCCTATGTCTGCCTCCCTCTGTCTGCCTCCCTCTGTCTGCCTCCCTCTGTCTGCCTCCCTCTGTCTGCCTCCCTCTGTCTGCCTCCCTCTGTCTGTCTTTGTCTGTCTGTCTCTGTCTGTCTCCCTCTGTCTGTCTCCCTCTGTCTGTCTCCCTCTGTCTGGCTCCCTCTGTCTCGCTCCCTCTGTCTCCCTCCCTCTGTCGTCCTCCTCCCTCTTTCTGTCTCCCTCAGTCTGTCGCCCTCTATCGGCCGCTGTGTGTCTCCCTATCTCTGTCTCCCTCTGTTTCCGTCCCTCTGTCTCCCTCCCTCTGTCTCTGTTCCTCTGTCTCCCCCCTCTGTCTGTCTCCCTCCCTCTCCCTCCTCTATCTCTCTCCCTCTGCCTCCCTCCCTCTTTCTCTGTCCCCCTCCCCCTCCCTCTGTCTGTCTCCCTCTCCTTCCCTCTGTGTCCCCCTGACTGTCTCCCTCCCTCTCCCTCCCTCTGTCACCCTTTGTCTCCCTCTCTATCTCCCTCTGTCTCCCTCTCCCTCTCCGTCTCCCTCTCCCTCTCCCTCTCTGTCTGTCTCAGTCTCTGCCTGTCCCTATCCCTGTCTCTGCCTCTATCTATCCGTCTGTCCCTGCCTGTCTGCCCCTGTCCCTGCCTCTATTTGTCTCTGTCTGCCCCTGTCTCTGTCTGTCTCTATTTCTGTCTGTCTATGTCTCCCTCCCTCCCTCTCTCTGTCTCCCTCCCTCTCTTGTTGTCTCCCTCCCTCTATCTCCTTCTCTCTCCCTCTTGTCTGTCTCCCTCTTGTCTGTCTCCCTCTTGTCTGTCTCCCTCTTGTCTGCCTCCCTCTTGTCTGCCTCCCTCTTGTGTGCCTCCCTCTTGTCTGCCTCCCTCTTGTCTGTCTCCCTCTTGTCTGTCTCCATCCCTCTGTCGCCCTTCTCCCTCTGTCGCCCTTCTCCCTGTCGCCCTTCTCCCTCTGTCGCCCTTCTCCCTCTGTCGCCCTTCTCCCTCCCTCCCTCTGTCTGTCCCCCTCCCTCTCTGTCTCCCTCTCTCTCTGTCCCCTCCCTCTCCCTCCGTCACCCTCTGTCTCTCTCTCTCCCTCGGTCTCCCTCTCCATCTCCCTCTCCCTCTCTGTCTGTCTCAGTCTCTGCCTGTCCCTATCCCTGTCCCTGTCTCTGTCTCTGTCTCTGCCTCTATCTGCCTGTCTGTCCCTGTCTCCCTCCCTCTGTCTGTCTGTCCCTGCCTGTCTGCCCCGGTCCCTGTCCCTGCCTCTGCCTCTATTTGTCTCTGTCTGTCCCTGTCTCTGTCTGTCTCTGTCTCCCCCTCCCTCTATCTAGCTCCCTCTCTCTCCCTCCCTCTGTCTCACTCTCTCTGTCTGTCTCCCTCTCTCTGTCTCCCTCTCTCTGTCTCCCTCTCTCTGTCTACCTCTCTCTGTCTACCTCTCTCTGTTCCTCTTCCTCTCTCTCTTTCTCTCTGTCTCCCTCTTGTCTGTCTCCCTCTTGTCTGTCTCCCTCTTGTCTGTCTCCCTCTGTCGCCCTTCTCCCTCTGTCTGTCTGTCTCCCTTCCTCTGTCTGTCTCCCTCTGTCTGTCTCCCTCTCTATGTCTGTCTCCCTCTCTCTGTCTCCCTCCCGCGGTCTCCCTCCCTCTGCCTGTCACCCTCTGTCACCTCACCACAGCTTACAGTGCACACACAGCCGTACCCGGGTACTTCGCAGGTCTTTAAAATACCATTTACTTGTTAATGTGGCTTTGTTGTGAATCGGCCAGACCCCATAGAGCAGAGTGTCTAAGAGTCCGCGCTGCTGCGGTAGACTTCGAGACACTTTCACAGGAATTCCTCTTAATACAACTTAATTGATCACTAGATTTTTGTTTTCAATTTCTCATTCAACCTTTCACGTCTTCAACCCCCATTCTACTGGAGACCTTAATAGCGCCTTTCACGATTTTATTTGTTAGTTACTGTAACTCGTGCATTTCATGCAACAGTATTAAAATGTATTACCCATGCAGAGAGTTCTGGTTTCAGATCAGTCTGGCAGAGAGGTCAAATCATAGATATAGGATACTCAACAAGATCATTTCAAGAACTAAGAACAGCACACCAATCAAGGGGTGGGTGGGGATGGGTTGCTGGTCCAAGTCTAAAGTGGCCATGCTGTAGTAACAGGTTTCTAGCACACGCATGTTGAGTCTCTTGGTAGTATGTATGACCCAGGGCCAACATAAACGCCACCATACTGGTGTAAATGTCTTCATGGAGGGGATTTTGGGTACATAGGAACAAATTAGCGATACGTGGATAGACCTTTTTAAATGCATGTCTGATTAGAAGTTGGTTTTCTACATAATATTTGAATATTAAAAAGTGTCCTTCAGTGAAACTAACCAAAGCAAAAATATAATAAAGGTGAAAATAAGGATTTGTTTTTGTTTCCGATTGTTCTAGTGGTGCAAATAGCCCGGACACAAGGTGCTGGAGGAATAACTGGTTTTGGTTAGTCGTCTCAGTCCTGGCTTTACAGCCCAGTGGGAGGGACTGGAGGTCACTGGGAAACAGGCTAAGAGGGCAGAGGAAAGCAAGAATACACAACGAGCGTTTGAGGGAAACAGAGTACATACAACTTTGCCTCCGAAAAGCAGAAGGGTCAAAGACCTGCTAATGAAAGAAAACCAAGCGAAGGACTGAGAGGACAACATGGACAGTGAAGGTCGGTCAGGAAAATGGTTGTAGGAACTGAAATGAGGAAATTGAAAGGCTGCAGGGAAAAACAGGACGGGGAAGAGAGAAGAGTTAAGGGAAAACAAGAAGACCAGAATAAAGGGGGAAAGAAGGGATAAGAGCAAAGGGAGTAAAACAAAAAAACACAGAGGATATGAGAAACGGGAGCGAGATAAGAGGAGAATATGGAGGAGAAGAGCTGGGAGTAAGAAATAAAAGGTGAAGGCAAGAGTGGAGTGGAGGAAAAGAATATACGAAAAACATGGGAGAAAAAAATAAAGTGGAGGGCATGAGTGCAGGAAAAGGGATGAGGAAAGAGTAGGAAAAGGGCAGGGCCCAGGGAGAGGAAAAGAGTAAAGTAGGCTGAATAGGAGGAACCGGAGGTAAGAAAGACAAGGCGAGTAGAGAAAACAGAAGGGATGAGAAGAGAAGTATGAAGAATAGAAGGGAAGGAAAGGACAAGAAAATGGGGGGGGGGATAAAAAGTATACACATGGTGACGGAGTGAGAAGGACTAAAGAGAAGGTGGAAGAAGGGCTGGAGAAGGAACTATTAATTTGGCACATATTTAAAGACAAATTAGCCCTCACTACTAACCAAGCAATGATTAGCAAAAGGTGGTGAGCAACTAATTCAGGCTACTTTTCAGCGGGGTGCCTGGGCATATGTTTGGTCCTATTCTGACCAGAATCAATTAAAAGCATCATCCCAACATTTTTTTTCTCCCGGTTTTACGAAAAAATGGTTTTATTATGAAATGCAGATCAGGCATAAAGGCCATCTTTCTCGGCAGGCTGCTGAGACCACGTCCCCTCCTTTACTCCACCTCACCTGTACCATACGGCTATAACCGCCCCACCGACAATATCACTCCATCTGGCAGAAATCTCAGCTGTGTCACAATTACCAATTCCTGCTATTGGCATGCGTTACTACAGGAGTATTTAGACTACAGCTGGTTGAACACATCAAATGCTACACACAGCAACTGCAGCATCTTATAAAACGCCACACAGATAGATCAAACGTTCTTCTTGTAGAAAAAGAATTCCTGGCTGTAGTTCGCAGGTCGTTAAAATACCATTTACTTGTTAATGGGGCTTTGTTGTGAATCGCCTGGACCCCATAGAGCAGAGTGTCTGAGAGTCCGCGCTGCTGCGGCAGACTCCGAGACACTCTTGAAAAGGAATGCCTCTTAATTGTAGCAGCAGTTATGTGCTAAGTGTCCTGTCATCCTGCGACACACCCACCACTGGCAGGCGACACAGTACTGTGTCGGGACACACAGTTTGGAAAGCTCTGCTCTAGAGGGCGTGTTAAGCCAGCTGTTATACCATCACATATACCCCTTGAACACCAAGTGAAAGGACACCACACAAGTGTTATGAAAATAAACAGTGTATTTATTAGAATCACAACAGCCCTGTACTCTTTATGAGGACAGGGTACTAAGCACACAACAAAACTCTTGGGAAAATACTTCAAGTGCACAATCTACACAAATGCCCGAGGGCACGGAAAGTTTAGTGTTCTCGGGCGAACCCGATAAGGTAAGTCGGAAGCGACAGTGACTCTGGACCCTTAGATAATGAGGCTATGCGGGCACCGAAATGCCGAAGTTACCTAGCCCAGGGGCTGCGGCTGCATAAGTCTTTTACAGACGTCAGGAGTCCTCGCTGACGAACCGGGAGCCGGAAGGAAGGAGTTGCTGGCCGGCGACCAGTGGAGATAGTTCGTAGTGATCCAAGCCTGGATTGGAGATGGATGACACCTGAAAGCAGAGGGGACCAAGTTCGTAACTACTAGCCAGTAGTCAGAGGGTACCAGGAGGGTACCGGATGATCGTCACCTCGACTAGGTGAGTGGGCCACGCTAGGCTCTGCAGTCTCACGGACCGGGAGGCGTTGTCGGCGACCAGGAGGGAGGTGCGAGCTGTCCCACAAAGGTTGATGCTGTCGGCGTCGCTGGGCCCAGGGTTGGGGCAACAGCCTTGGCAAATTCAGGGCCACGTGGTGGACCTAAAATGGCGCCTTGAGTGGACCAGGAGGGTCCGGGGTGCTCCTCTTCCAGAAGGGAGCCAAGGTCAGTCTGGAGCAACCAGACCAACAGCGTTGTTGTCGGGTGTCGTTGAGAAGGCCACAAGCCAGCGGCTAGTAGCCAGACAACGTGATGAGCGGCCAAAGCAGAAGGGCCCCACGCAGATCGTGGAGATGCTGGGAGGCTGAACTTCGGTGCTGAAGCTGCTCAGGGTCGGGGCTTCTCGGACCCCAAAGCAATCACCAGAGGATCCCTCGGCGGTCGTGCTGGTTTAGAAGTCGTGCAGGTTCTGAAGATGGCCGGTCCGTCGAGGTCTCGTCGCACCCACGGATCTCAGCTGAGCTGACGATGTGGGTAGAGGTCAGAGGTGCCAGGGAAGCCGGTTCTCGTCGAGCTGGGCAGTCGGATTCCTGAGGAAGGACGTGCAGCAAACCGCAGAGTTCTTAGATGGTGCCTGCGGATGCAGGGTGACTACTCCTTAGCCACAGAGGAGAAATCTTGAGAAGAGTCGAGAGTTCCTTTCGTAGAAAGTAGTTTCTTGATTCAAAGATGATCTAATTTGGAAGGGTCCCCGCTCCTGCCTTTATCCTAAAGAAAGGGGTGGGTGCGCGACTAGGTCCTGCCCTAGGGGTGGGACCAGGAAGGGGGTGGGTACACCCCTCTCCCATGCCGGACTTTCCCCAGGCCAGGGGCTGGTGTGCCCCTGGAACTGGTTCTAGCCAGCAGATGCGTAGTGAGCACCGGGGTGCCACTTGCAGTCACCTTCCTGTAAAGCCCTGCCTACCCAGGATACACAAAACCCTGTCTGGGATGGTGCGAGCACCGCCCCGGATAGGAAACCCTTTGTCCAAGCTCTCCTCGCTGGAAGGACTCCCAGCAGCAGGAGGTCAGACTCGTGTCTGTGGTGGCAGCATCCATTTTGTGGAGCTGAGGCTTCAGTTAACTTTAACCGGGGTTCACAGTTACGTACATGTCGTGTCCCTCTAGAAGGGTGGAATGCTAACCCCATCGCCAGTGTTGGAGAGGGGTCAGTATCCCGATTCGTATGACACCTTACTCGACATGTCTTGATAACGGGATACCGAAGTTAGCAATATGTGGTACGCGTTATCATGGAACAGCCATTGGGACTTGGTTCCGCAAGCTGCAACCGGGCTCGGCTCATGCCAGCGCCAATTCACACGATTCCCCGCACTCTGCCTTCAGGATTGTCAAGGCCTGCCATAGGAGTGGCTGATAGGAATCTGTGTTTCCATTCCGTGGTTAGATATAGGTCTACTATATCTAAAGCAAAGGGTGATTACACCACCTTGCCCCAGCTGTCGTGCAGCCAGTTGTGTCAGATTTAGATGGCCATCCAGGGGTGGCATAATACATGCTTCAGCCCCTGGTAGGCCCTGGGTACACCTATGCCCTGAGTTACAGGGTCTGACAAGGTGGCCCAGTTCCAATTGGATAATGCACCTAAGGTACACATGTCAATTTAGTGAGAGAACAGCTAGGCTGTGGGTCTGATTGGCAGGCCCACAGCCAGAGAAAGCCGTAAACTAGTGAGGCAAAAGCAAAAAATCTGGGTGATCATAGGATTGCAGACCCTACTCTCCTACAGGCGTTTCCCTCCGAAGAAAGGCACCCATGGCAGGAGCAGATCTATCTCCAATGGCGTCAAGCGGAGGGATCCTTCGACGACACAATATGGGTGACACCAGTGATGGTACAGGCAGCAGAGTGGTGGACACAAAAAGGAAATGTATTTCAAGGTCTGACGTTTCTGGCAAGAGCGGCCCCTTTAGTGGTGACTACGGATGCGTCTCTAGGAAGGATGGGGAGCTTTCCTTCAGGACCTTCAAGTCAGCGGTCGTTGAAATGTTCACGAGCAGCAAACTGCTGGAGCTCAGGGCGATCCGCATGGCATTACAAGCTTTTCCACCAAGAATAAGAGGTTCGCCGGTGTTGGTAAGAACAGACAACACTAGGGCGATGCACTATCTAAACAACAAAGGGGGAACAAGATCTCCCTCCCTGTTTCAGGAAGCCCAGGAGATATAAGAATGGGCTCTTCAGCACGGAATATCATTGGCAGCAGAACACCTCCCGGGGGATTAAAACGTCAAGGCGGATACTCTCAGCAGGCTCAAATCGTCCTGCCACGAATGGGAGTTGGACCAGGGGATCCTGGACAGCATCTCTCGAAGATGGGGAACACCAATAGTGGACCTCTTCGCTACAAAGGAAAACAGGAAATGCCAGTACTTTGCAAGCTGTCTTCTCCAGAAGGGATCTTGGGGGAATGCGTTTTCCATGGCATGGTCCAGCGTCTTTGCCTACGGTTTTCCCCCAATTCCTCTTCTTCCCCGCGTACTGGTGAAGATCAACAAAGAACCATGCAGGCTGATCCTAGTAGCCCCGTGGTGGCCCAGACAACACTGGTTCATGGAACTGCTGCTGCTGTCGGAGGACCGTCCAATTCGGTTGCTTCCAATTCCATCGCTTCTGACAATGTCCAGTGGTCAGGTGCTCCATCCGGACCCGAAATCCTTGCGATTAGCAGCCTTTCTCCTGAACACTGTGAGTTTAGTCATCTGAACATCTCACACAAATGTAGGGAGATTCTGTCCAAAGCCAGAGCGGAGAGTACCAACAAAACCTACAAGATGAAATGGAAGAGGTTTTGTCTGTGGTGTAAGAGACATAACTGTAGGAGAGTATGGTCTGCAATCCTATGATCACCCCAGATTTTTGCTTTTTGCCTCACTGGTTTACGACTTCCCTGGCTGTAGGCCTGCTAATCAGACCCACAGCCTAGCTGTTCTCTAACTAAATTGACACGTGTACCTTAGGTGCATATATCAATTGGTACTGGGCCACCTTATCAGACCCTGTAACTCAGGGCATAGGTGTACCCAGGGCCTACCAGGGGCTGCAGCATGTATTATGCCACCCCTGGCTGGCCATCTAAATCTGACACAACTGGCTGCACGACAGCTGGGGCAAAGTGGTGTAATCACCCTTTGCTGTAGATATAGTATACCTATATCTAACCCTAAAATGGACACATGTATTCCTATCAGTCACTCCTATGGCAGGCCTTGACAATCCTGAAGGCAGAGTGCTTGGAATTATGTGAGATGGTGCTCTGGCATGAGCTGAGCCCGTTTGCAGCTTGTGGAACCAAGTCCTAATAGCTGTTCCATGATAACGCGTACCATATACTCTTAAGTGCATTATAATCCTCGCGGTTATATGCCAACTCTGGTATCGCTTTATCAAAACATGTTGAGTAAGGTGTCATACGAATTGGAATACTAACCCCTCGCTAATTCTGGCGACGGGGTTAGCATTCCACCCTTCTAGAGGGACACAACGTATATGTAACTGTGAACCCTGGTTAAAGTTAACTCAAGCCTCAGCATCACAAAATGGATGCTGCCACCACAGACACAAGTCTGACCTCCTGCTGCTGGGAGTCCTTCCAGCGAGGGAGGCTTGGACAAAGGGTTTCCTGTCAGGGGCGGTGCTAGCACCATCCCAGACAGGGTTTTGTGTATCCTGGGTAGGCAGGGCTTTAGAGGAAGGTGACTGCAAGTGGCACCCCGGTGCTCACTATGCATAGGCCGGCTTGAACCAGTTCCAGGGGTAGAAAGTGCTGTCTTGGGCTTGGCATCCTCAGCTAACCTGATTTGCCAATACCCAGCTGTCAGGTCAAATGTGCTTAAGTAGTTGGCAGAAGCCAATCTATCTATAAGTTCATCTGCCCTTGGTATTGGGTGGGCATCAGTCTTAGTGACTGCATTGAGGCCTCTGTAGTCTACGCAAAACCTCATCTCTTTCTTACCACCCTGGGTGTGAGGCTTTGGCACTAGAACTACTGGACTAGCCCAAGGGCTATCTGAGGGCTCAATGACTCCCAGCTCCAACATTTTCTGCACTCCTGTCTTAATGCAGTCCCTGACATGATCAGGCTGCCTGTAGATTTTACTCTTAACTGGCAGACTGTCACCAGTGTCAACCTCATGGGTACACCAATTGGTTTGACTGGGTGTCAGAGAGAACATATGTCTAAAGGATTGAAGAACTTGTTTACAATCCTTTTGCTGATGCTCAGAGAGGCTGCCACAAAAGACAACACCATCTACTGACCCATCATCAGGGTTCTGAGTGAGCAGGTCTGGGAGAGGGTCACTCTCCTCCTCCTGTCCCTCATCTGTGGCCATGAGCAAGCTCATGTCCTTCCTGTCGACATATGCTTTGAGCCTATTCACATGGAGCACCCTGAGGGGGCTCCTGGGATTTCCAAGGTCCACCAGGTAGGTGACCTCTCCCTTTTGCTCAATGATTGTGTGGGGCCCAGACCATTTGTCTTTGAGTGCTGCTGGGGCCACTGGCTCCAACACCCACACCTTCTGTCCAGGCTTGTACACAGTCAGGACAGCCTTTTGGTCATGCCAAGCTTTTTGGAGTTCTTGGCTTGCCTCAAGGTTTTTAGAAGCCTTTTCCATATACTCAGCCATCCTGGAGCGGAGACCAAGTCCATAGTCCACTATGTTGGTTGCAGGCTTTTTGAGAGGTTTCTCCCATCCTTCCTTCACCAAACACAGGGGTCCTCTTACAGGATGTCCATACAAACGTTCAAAAGGGTTGTAGCCAACCCCCTTCTGTGGGACCTCTCTGTAAGCAAACAAAAGGCAGGGTATCAGGGCATCCCATCTACGCCTGAGCTTTTCAGGTAGTCCATGAATCATCCCTTTTAGGGTCCTGTTGAACCTTTCAACACGCCCATTGCATTGTGGATGATAGGGTGTGGTGAACTTGTAGTTGACACCACATTCCTTCCACATAGCAGTTAAGTAGCTTGACATGAAGTTTGCACCTCTGTCAGAGACAACCTCCTTAGGGAAGCCCACTCTGGAGAACACTCCAACTAGGGCTCTTGCCACAACAGGTGCTGTAGTGGTCCTAAGGGGAATAGCTTCAGGATACCTGGTGGCATGGTCCTCCACCACCAGTATAAACTTGTGCCCTGATGCTGTCTGGGGTTCCATTGGACCGACAATGTCAATCCCCACTCTTTCAAAGGGCACCCCCACTACAGGCATTGGTATAAGGGGGGCATTTGTTGTGCCACCTGACTTACCACTGGCTTGGCAAGTGGCACAGGAGCGACAAAACTCCTTGGTATCTTCATTCATGTGAGGCCAGTGAAAGTGTGAGACAAGTCTGTCCCAAGTCTTATTCTGGCCTAAGTGTCCTGCAAGGGGAATCTCATGGGCCAAGGTAAGAAGGAAACCTCTCTGAGACAAGGGGATAACCAGCCTCCTGGTTGCACCAGGTTTGGGGTCTCTTGCCTCTGAGTACAGGAGTCCATCATCCCAGTATACCCTGTGGGCACCTGTGGCGTTCCCTGCAGCCTCAGCAGCAGCCTGCTGTCTGAGGGTTTCAAGAGAAGGGCAGTCTAACTGTGCCTTCCCCAGGTCTTCTCTGGAGGGTCCCCCTGAACCCAGAAACTCAACCTGATCAGGTTCAAGTTCTTTAGGCTCAGTTTCCCTCAGCTCTTTGAGGTCAGCCTCCTCTGAGACTTGATCCACAACCTGGGGCAAGGGGGAAGGCAATGCCTTAACCCTACTGCTCTTCTTCTTGGAAGGTGTCTGGTCCATTGTTCCAGGATCCAGCACCTGTTCAGTGGGGCATCTTCTGGCCTGTGACCTAGTCACAGCAAGCACATGTGCGGGCAAGCCTAACATTTCCATGCGAGTCCTCTGCTCCACTTCTGACCATAGTGATGACTCCAAATCATTGCCCAACAAACATTCAACTGGGAGGTCTGAACTAACCACAACTTTCTTTTGGCCACTTACCCCTCCCCAGGAGAAATCAACAATTGCCATACTATGGTGGGTAGTGACATTGCTGGCATTGGTCACTATGTACTCGGGTCCTAGTATGATCTGTCCAGGGTCCACAAAGTTAGGTGTCACCATTGTGACACTGGCACACATGTCCCTGTAGGCCTGAGCCATCTTTCCATTTATAAAAGGTGTCTGCCTGTATTTGCCCAAAGTATTGGGACTTGCATCAGGGGATATATCCACATCCCCTGTACAGACAAGGACAGCCTGAGTGAGTGTGCCAACTAAGTTGTCATACCCCTCAGAACCCAAGGTTAACCCAACTAATCCCTTGGGAGGTGCACTACCACTACTGGCTGTACTAGGGTGTGCAGTTGCCTTAGGGGCTGTAGTGGTAGGAGTTTGCCCTCATTTCTTGGTGCACTCACTAAACCAGTGAGTTTTACTTTTACAGTATTGGCACCACCTTTTAGACTGGCCTTCTTGAGTCTTCTTTTTCTGCTGGGAAGCCTGACCCCCACCCTCTTTGGTTTGTTGGGGGCCTGTCGAAGACTTCTGGTCATTTTGCTCATTCTTAGTATTACCCTTCTGGTCTGCTTTCTTCTGACCACCCTGGTTCTGGCCCTGGTTCTGCTTAACCCTTGTTCTGACCCATCTGTCTGCCTTCTTTCCCAATTCTTGGGGAGAGGTCAGATTTGAGTCAACAGGGTGCTGATGCAACAACTGGTTCTGACAATTGTTTAAAACCTGTTCCCTCATGATCAGATTGTACAATCCTGTGTAATCAGTAACCTTACTGCCCAGCAACCAGCCCACCAAAGCCTTAGTGGCACAATCCACAAAATCAGACCAATCCTGAGACTGAGTTTTCTGGGTATCCCTGAACAGCAACCTGTACTGCTCAGTGGTTAGGCCAAACCCATCTATCAGTGTATTTTTCAGGACTTGGTAATTGTTAGCATCATCAGCTCTAGTAGTGAGGAGCTTATCTCTACCTTTGCCTTCAAAGGAGAGCCACAAGACAGCTGCCCACTGACTCTGGGGGACGCACTGGACAGTGCAGGCCCTTTCCAAAGCAGTTATCCATTTGTGGATATCATCCCCTTGTTTAAAGGGGGGCACTATCTTACTCAGGTGTCTAGTGTCTAAACTCCTGTCCTTTTCTCTAGGTAAAATGCTGCCACCAGTGGGATCTACCCCACTCAATTTCTGCTCTCTAGCAAAGGCAAGTCTCTCTTTGGCCAGGGCAAGTTCTTCCCTTTCAATCCTCAGATTGACTTCCCTCATCTTGGCCTCATGCTCTCTCCTCTGAGGGGATGTCATCCCTCTGTGAGAAGAGACTCTAGAGGGCGTGTTACGCCAGCTGTTATACCATCACATATACCCCTTGAACACCAAGTGAAAGGACACCACACAAGTTGTTATGAAAATAAAAGGATATTTATTTAGAACACAACAATCCTGGACTCTTTATGAGGACAGGGTGCTAAGCACAATACAAAGCTCTTACGAAAATACTTAAGTCGCACAATTTACACAAATGCCCGAGGAGCACGAAAAACCATATACTCTAAAAGTGGAATGCGAAATACTAGCAGGTAAGTAACTAGTCTCAAAGGCTTTGGGATCGCTAGGACTGGACTACTGAACCTTCAGATTACTAGCAGGAGGCCTAGGGGGATCGGGTGCAGAGTGTGCACTCTCACGCGGGATGCGGGACAAAGTCTATGGATGCTAGATTTCGTAAAGTTAGTATCTGAAAGAGTCACGTTAGTGATAGATTCCTTACCTTAGAATATCCCCAGGCGTCAGACTGGATCCGGAAATTTTTGCGTAGCAATACCCCTGCGCGCCGGTAGGCGTCGTCTGCGGCTCCGCGTCCGTCGTCCGCGTCGTGAGCGCCGGGATGACGTCGTCGGAGTACTTAGACGGCGCCCATGCGCGCTGACGTCAGTTCTTCTTTTTTCCGCGCCAGCTAGCGCAGATCCGGAAGAAGCTCTACCCCCAGTCACTTTTTGACTGAAAACTTTTGATCCTTTTTGATCTTCTCTTGGTCGACTGTCTCGACTATCGGTGCCAGGGATGCCCGGGTTCAAGCCTTGTTCGAAGTGCGGCCGACTCATGTCGGTCACGGACCCCCATCGCCGGTGCCTGAAGTGCTTAGGCCTCGACCACGACGATCGAACCTGCGCCGACTGCCGGGCCCTGACGTCGAAGGCTAGGCGGGAGCGGTCCCGCAAGCGTCTCGAGCTGAGGCACTCGGCCCCGCGCCGCTCCAGGTCCTGGTCCTGGTCCCACGGGAGGTCGAGGGACAGATCGCGAGGTCGGAGTCATCGACGTTCCGGGAGTGACCACCGATCGTCTGGTTCCAAGTCCTCAGGTAAGAGGCATGAGAGGTCGGAGCGACACCATCGGTCCTCCGACCCGCCCCGACGCTCGCTCGATGCGGCCGGGGACTCGGGCGACACCGCCCACGCGGCTCCGCGGGAGTCGCAAGCGTCGCTGCCTGCCCCACACCTTCGGGTCCCTGGGCACGGCGCGTCGCAGGAGGAGGTCGAGAGGTACCTCATGGCCATGAGGGCCCTCCCTCCTCAGTCGGTTCCCGTGGCGCCTTCGGGCCGATCGGCTCCGTCTGGAGGTCCTTCCGGGTCGGGCGCTTCGGCCCCGACGACGTCGGGTGCTTCGGCCCCGGCGCCGCTGGCGACTTCGGTCCCGGCGCCGCGCGACCTCGCTGGATCCGGCTCCGGATCCGGGACCTCGCCGGTCGACCTTACGACCTCACCAGCGCCGTCCCTTCAGGTGTCGTCCCCGGCAGCCGATGTGGTTGCCGCCCCCAATGTTTCCTACGGTCCTACTCAGGAGTCGGAAGGGCGCCGCTGGGCGCCGATTCCGACGGCCTTTGGAGAATTCTATCTCCACGAGGAGGCCCTGGCTGTTGATCCTGGTCTCCAGGAGCCAGGTGACGAGGAGCAGTGGGAGGGGTCCGAGGACCCTCTGGCACGTGATTGCCAGTCAAACCAGGACTGGACATATGAGCTTGGGGAGGCCAGTGGTATTGACACCTCGCCAGACCCTGGATTTACGTCGCCCCCGACTGTGGCTTCGGAGGCGGGTTCTGCTTACAGCGTAGTGTTGACGAAGGCAGCTAAGGCCCTGAGCCTTCAGCTCCCCGTCGCGGCCGTGAGGACTAATCTCCTCACCGAGGTCCTCAAACCGCAGTCCGGCTCCGCGGAGCCCCTCCTGCCGTTCAATGAGGCCTTGTGTGACGTTCTTCTGGGCACTTGGTCCAAGCCCGCCACAGCCCCCCTGTGGACAGGAACGTGGCCAGATGCTACCGCCCGGCACCGGGCGACCCATGCTTCTTGTCCACCCATCCCACCCCGAGAGCCTGGTCATCCAGGCCTCTAACTCCCAAACCGCATTCCCGTCGGCCCCGCCCGACAGGGAATCCAAGAGATATGAGCAGTTCGGGAAGAAGGTCTTCTCGTCTGTGAGCCTAGGGCTACGGTCTGTGAACACCAACTGTCTCTTGGGCCGCTACACCCACACTCTGTGGGACACGGTTGCGGAGGTGCTGCCACAATGCCCTGAGGAGGTCAGGGCTAAACTCAGCCAAACCCTTGCGGACGGCCGAGATGCGGCACGCTTTTCTATCCGGTGTGGGCTGGATACAACGGACTCACTGGGCAGGGCGATGGCAACGACGGTGGCGGTTCGACGCCACGCCTGGTTGAGGTCCGCCAACTTCTCGGCCGATGTCCAGGCCACCCTCCTGGACATGCCGTTTGATGGCCGTCGCCTCTTCGGCGACAAGGCAGACCATGCGCTGGAACGTTTCAAGGACTCCAGGGCCACGGCCAAGTCCTTGGGCCTTACGGCCCCACGCCAGCAATCGGGTGCCTTTCGCTCCTTTCGTGGCCACGGAAGGGGCGCCCCACCACGTACCGTCAGCCACGCGCCGCAGAATGTTCAGCAACGCGGTGGCGGACGTGGGAACCGCCGTGGCGGTGGTCGGGGCCAGCGGCGAGGCCAGTCCACACCTCCCTCAGCAGCCCCTGCCTCAAAACCTTCCTAGTCCGGGTTTTCAGGTCCATGTGACGCCTGTGGGAGGCAGGGTTCGCCATCACCTCTCCCACTGGCATACAGTCACTTCGGACAGGTGGGTGCTGCAAATTGTCCGAAGGGGCTTCTCCCTCCCCTTCGAGTCATCCCCTCCATCCATGCCACCTCAATACCACCGTGTGTCGGGGGATCACTTGCAACTTCTGCAAGAGGAGGTTTCGGCCCTCTTGGCCAAGAGGGCCATCGAGCGCGTTCCTGGGCCAGAAGTAGGACGTGGTTGTTACTCCCACTACTTTCTGGTACCCAAGAAGGGCAAAGGGGGCCTACGCCCTATCTTGGATCTGCGGAACGTCAACGGCTTCCTCCGGACGGAGAGGTTCAAGATGCTCACTTTGGCTCAGGTCCTGGCTGCCCTGGACCCAGGAGACTGGATGGTAGCGTTGGACTTGCAGGACGCCTATTTCCACATCCCCGTCCTGCCGGCCCACCGGCGTTACCTACGGTTCATGGTAGGCCAAGAGCACTTTCAGTTTACCGTGCTCCCCTTCGGCCTTGCCAGCGCCCCACGGGTGTTCACGAAGGTGATGGCGGTGGTCGCAGCCCATCTGCGCAGGCAGGGGGTATCAGTCTTCCCCTACCTCGACGACTGGTTGTTGAAGGCGGGCTCGCCCCAGACAGTCGTCAGCCCCCTCCAGACTACGGCCGACCTCCTGCACTTGCTGGGGTTCTCCGTCAATGTGCCGAAGTCACACCTGTGTCCCTCTCAAAAGCTCCTCTTCATCGGAGCGGTTCTCGACTCGGCGCAGTTTCGGGTTTACCCACCCGAACAGCGGGTTCGGGATATTCAGGCTCTGATTCCTGTCTTCAGGCCGTTATCCCGGGTCTCGGTCAGGTTGACACTGCGGCTTCTGGGGCTGATGGCCTCCTGCATCCTTCTGTTGCGTCACGCCAGGTGGCGGATGCGGGCTCTGCAGTGGGACCTGAAGTTTCAGTGGGCCCAGCATCAGGGCAACCTGTCCGATCATGTCCTGATCTCAGAGGGCACTGCGAAGCAACTGCAGTGGTGGCTCACGGACCGCGACTGGGTCAGTGGCAGACCCCTCTCCCTACCCCAGCCGGAGCACGTAGTTGTGACGGACGCGTCCCTCCAGGGCTGGGGAGGCCACATGGGAGAGGCGGAGATCAGAGGTCTCTGGTCTCCGGCGGAGTCCCGGCTCCACATCAACCTTCTGGAGCTGAGGGCGATTCGTCTTGCACTGAAGGCATTCCTCCCCTCTGTCAGGGGGAGCGTAGTGCAAGTGTTCACCGACAACACCACCGCCATGTGGTACTGCAACAAACAGGGCGGTGTGGGGTCGTGGACCCTCTGCCAGGAGGCTCTGCGCCTCTGGCAGTGGCTGGAACATCAGGGTGTGTCCCTGGTGGTTCAACACCTGGCAGGCTCTCTGAATGCCAGGGCGGACGAACTCAGCCGCCGGTGCATGATGGATCACGAATGGCGTCTGAACTCGGACGTGGCGCAAGGTCTCTTTCGACAGTGGGGAGAGCCTTGGTTAGATCTATTCGCCACAGAAGAGAACGCACAATGTCAGCAGTTCTGCGCGTTGGAATTTCCAAGGCGGCACTCGCTCGGAGACGCTTTTCGTCGCGAGTGGAGCTGCGGTCTGTTGTACGCCTTTCCGCCTATACCACTTCTGCCCAGAGTGCTGAAGAAGATCAGGCGCGACCGGGCCCAGGTCGTCCTTGTGGCTCCGGACTGGGCACGAAGATACTGGTATCCCGAGCTACTCAGCATGTCAGTCGATCCCCCGATTCGTCTGCCTCTTCGGGAGGACCTTCTGTCGCAACAGCAGGGGACGGCCCTGCACCCGAACCTGTCCAGTCTCCACCTACAAGCTTGGAGATTGAGCGGCGGCAGTTAAGGCCATTTGACTTGCCTCCCGAAGTCTGTGATATCATTCTGGCAGCCAGGCGTCCCTCCACAAAGTCGGTATACGCCTGCCGGTGGAACAGATTTGTGGCATGGTGCACAGCAAAGGCTGTGGATCCTCTCTCTGCACCCCTTTCGGAAGTGCTGCTCTTTCTTCTTTCCCTTGCCCAGCAGGGCTCTGCTCTGGGCACTCTTAAAGGGTACCTTTCTGCTCTATCAGCCTTCTTGAGGCTACCAGATCAGCCTTCTTTATTCAAGTCCCCTATTGTGAGTAGATTTCTGAAGGGCATCACGCACATGTTCCCTCCTGTTCCCTTCGTGATGCCCCAGTGGGACTTGAATCTGGTTCTCACCTATCTGATGTGTGCTCCCTTTGAGCCGCTTCATAACTGCCCTCTTCGTCTCCTTACTCTAAAGACGGCCTTCCTGGTTGCCATCACCTCTGCCAGGAGGGTGAGTGAGCTCCAGGCTCTTTCTTCTTCTCCACCTTTCCTGTCTGTTCATCCTGATAAGGTGGTGTTACGTACACGACCTTCCTTTCTGCCCAAGGTTGTCACGGCCTTCCACATCGGGCAGTCCATCACTTTGCCCACCTTCTTTCCGCCTCCGCATCCCTCGAAAGAGGAGGAGAGGCTCCACCGTCTGGATCCAAAACGTGCGCTCTCCTACTACCTAGATCGCACACGCCAATTCCGGGTGGATGACCAACTCTTCGTTGGTTACGTGGGCGCGAAGAAGGGAAAGGCTGTGCACAAGAGGACCATCTCTAGGTGGATCATCTTGTGTATCCAAGCATGTTACTCCATGGCGAGGAAGGAGCCCCCAGCTGGATTGCGGGCTCACTCCACTCGGGCCACGGCAACGACAACTGCCCTGGGCCGCGGTGTCCCCCTGCAGGACATTTGCCAGACAGCTACGTGGGCCTCGCTGCACACGTTTGCAAGACACTACTGCCTGGACAGTCAAGTCCGGAGGGATGGCTTCTTTGGCCGTTCCGTCCTCCAGGACTTTCTGGTGTGATATTGGTTCGCAGACCCACCACCGGGGTTGGTATTGCTGGGGTATCTATTCTAAGGTAAGGAATCTATCACTAACGTGTCTCTTTCAGATGCACAAGTTACTACTTGTGTAACGATATATCTGTAAGAGACATTAGTTAGTGATAGATTCCTTACCGACCCACCCATCCTCCCCGTTCTGCGAACCGATATCTAGGGTTAAGGTCATCCCCTTTCAGGGCCCTAGTTTCATGTAACCAGTGTTAGTTCTATCATGGCTCTGCGTATCTGGCGCGGAAAAGCTGTGTTATCAGAACTGACGTCAGCGCGCATGGGCGCCGTCTAAGTACTCCGACGACGTCATCCCGGCGCTCACGACGCCGACGACGGACGCGGAGCCGCAGACGACGCCTACCGGCGCGCAGGGGTATTGCTACGCAAAAATTTCCGGATCCAGTCTGACGCCTGGGGATATTCTAAGGTAAGGAATCTATCACTAACTAATGTCTCTTACAGATATATCGTTACACAAGTAGTAACTTGTGCGTTATCGGACGAATCCGACTAGGTAGAGCTGAAACGAAAAAGGATCTGGACCTTTGGATAGTTAAGCTATGCTGGAGCACCGAAATGCTCAGGTTACCTAGCCCAGGTCTGAAAAGACGTCGGGACCAGGGGCCCCCTTCCTGGTCCCACCCATGGGCAGGACCTAGTCGCGTACCAGCCCCTTTCTTTAGAATAAAGGTAGGAGCGGGGACCCTTCCAAATTAGATCATCTTTGAATCCTGAAACTATTTTTTACGAAAGGAACTCAAGACTTCTTCCTAAGATTTCTCCCTTGTGACTAAGGTGTAGTCACCCTGCATCTGCGGGCACCAACTAAGAACACTGCGGTTTGCTGCACGTCCTTCCTCCGGAACCAGACCGACCAGCACGACGAGACCCGGCTTCCCTGGCACCTCTGACCTCTACCTACATCATCAGCCCAGCTGAGATCCGTGGGTGTGACGAGACATCGAGGGACCGGCCATCTTCAGAACTGCACTACGCTTATCCAGCACGACCGCCGAGGGATCCTCGAGTGAGTGCTTTGGTGTTTGAGAAGCCCTAACCCTGAGCAGGTCCAGCACCGAAGTCCAGCCCCCCAGCATCCACGAGATCTGCGTGGGGCCCTTCTGCTCTTTGCTGCTCACCGCGTTGTCCGGCTACTTGCCTGCTGGCTTGTGGCCCTCTTGATGACGAACCACGACGACAACACCGCTGGTATGGTTGCTCCAGACTGGCCTTTGCTCCCCTCTAACAGAGGAGCACCCCGGACCCTCCTGGTCCACTCCAGACGCCATTTTGAGTCCACCGCGTGGGCTTGCATTTGCCAAGAGTTGTTGCCCAAATCCTGGGTCCAGCGACGTCGACAGCAGATACCTTCTTGGGACAGCTCGCACCTCCATCCTGGTTGCCGACAACATCTCCTGGTCCGAGAGACTGCAGAGCCCAGCGTCGCCCACTCACCTGGTCGAGGTGACTCCATCCGCTGCCATCCTGGTGCCCATCTAATCACTGGCTAGTGATTCAGAACTTGGTCCCCTCTGCTTACAGGTATCCATCTTCACCGATCCAGGCTTGGATCCCATCGAACTTCATCACTGGTCGCCTGCCAGCAACTTCTTCTTTCAGGCTCCATAGACTGCAACAAGGATTCCGGCGTCTTTTCAGACCTATGCAGCCGCAGCCCCTGGGCTAGGTAACCTGAGCATTTCGGTTCTCCAGCATAGCTTAACTATCCAAAGGTCCAGATCCTTTTTCGTTTCAGCTCTACCTAGTCGGATTCGTCTGATAACACTAACTTTACGAAATCTAGCATCCATAGACTTTGTCCCGCATCCCGCGTGAGAGTGCACACTCTGCACCCGATCCCCCTAGGCCTCCTGCTAGTAATCTGAAGGTTCAGTAGTCCAGTCCTAGCGATCCCAAAGCCTTTGAGACTAGTTTCTTACCTGCTAGTATTTCGCATCCACTTTTAGAGTATATGGTTTTTCGTGCCCCTCGGGCATTTGTGTAAATTGTGCGACTTAAAGTATTTTCGTAAGAGCGTTGTATTGTGCTTAGCACCCTGTCCTCATAAAGAGTCCAGGGTTGTTGTGTTCTAAATAAATATCCTTTTATTTTCATACCAACTTGTGTGGTGTCCTTTCACTTGGTGTTCAAGGGGTTTATGTGATGGTATAACAGCTTGCTTAACACGCCCTCTAGAGTCTAGCTTAAAGACTGGTCTTGTCCATGCTACTAAGATAGCTGGTCTACGGTTGACTTACAACCAATCATCAATAAGGGTTGTTTGGACTGATACAAAGTGCTCACTGGAATAGTGAACATTATATATCAGGCCAACTTCTCACAATAACGCTCACCCTCTTACTGCTGCACCTCATCAAATTATACCTTACATTCTGCTGTTAGCGAAGTCAGGATTAGCACATGCTTTCATCAAGGTGCATCTGGCTGCGTTATCCCGCTACAGGAGGTCATAGTCAGGCCCGTCCTTATGGTCATCAAGGATCATCAAACAATTTATGAAGGGGATATTCAGGGTCTTTCCTCCAGTAAAGCCTCCACCACCACTATGGAATCTGAATATAGTACTCTCTCAATTGATGAAACCACCGTTTGAACCGATACACAGAGCGAACCTTAAGTTCTTGTCTTGGAAAGTGGCTCTTCTCATTGCATTGACTTCAGCGAGAAGAGTAGGTGAACTACAGGCGCTCACGATTCAGGAGCCTTTTCTACAGTTTCAAGAGGATAGGATGATTCTCAGGACGAACCCGAAGTTCATTCCCAAGGTGCCAACTGATTTTTATCTGAATGAACCGTTGATGTTAAAATGTTTCTTTCCTCATCCGTCAAGAGAAGCGGGAAGAGTGTTGCACTCACTGGATGTTCAAAGATGCATGAAGTTTTACGTGAAATAAACTAAGACTTTTCGCAAATCTTCTCAGTTATTCGTCGCTTTCAGCGCACCCAGGAAAGGTTTCCCGCTGTCAAAGAGGGGAATTGCCAGATGGATTTCCAGTGCGATTATCTACTGTCATCAAGCTGCTGGAAACCCTCTGAATGCACGAGTTCGTTCCCATTCCACTAGGGCAGTGGCCACATCCACTGCACTGTTTGGAGGAGTGCCAATCCAGGATATCTGCAGAGCAGCGACCTGGGCATCTACGCACACCTTCACCAGGCACTACTGCTTAGAGTCAGCCGCAGAGTCGGATGTGGCGGTGGGAGAGGCGGTACTGCGGAATATCATCCAGTAACGGTGAGCCTTTTTTCTATCCCTCCATCCGTAATTTCTCTTGTTTTTATAAAGTCACATTTTATATATGTGTATACATGTATGAGATTATGCTTCATTTTCAAATCGTATTGCATGATTATGAAATGTATCAGAGAAATGTGCTTTGTATTTCACTGCTCGCTATTCTGATTCAGGCAAGTGAATCTATGAAAGTTCCAATACTAGAGTAAGAAAACAAGTTACTTACCTGTAACTTTAGTTCTCCAGTATTGGAAGTTTTCATAGATTCACATGCACCCACCCTCCTCCCCTGAGAGGCTCACCTCAGATTTAGCACAAGAAGTGTTTTATATGCACAAGTGCGCGAAAAATCTGAGAGGCAGAAGGTTCTCTCAGGAGTGTTCTAGAGGATGAGGAGCTCTGATTGGTTCAGGGAAATGTTTGCGCCTTTTTTACATAACAAAGGCTATGGGTTGCAAAAGTCAAATGGGCCTAGGCCTCTTTTCAGTTTGCTATACTACTAAGCATTGCTTTTTTATATACCGGAGACTCCCGTCTCGACGACGGGGAATGATTCAGGCATGTGAATCTATGAAAGCTTCCAATACTGGAGAACTAAAGTTACAGGTAAGTAACTTGTTTTCTTCAAGGTGGGAAGTTATTTAAGCAATATTATATTGATAACTAAATATTAGTTTATTAATTGTTTAATGATATTCAATTCTGTAAATAGCGTAATTATATTTTTTTGTTTACATTTTAGGTGTGGGTTGTTTAGCTTTTTATGGAGAAAAGGGTGTGAAGTTAATTATTTAATAATTAGTAATTAATTATTAATTTAAATTTTTGATTATTTTGTAAATTAATTAATTCATATTTAGGTGTGTTGTTTGTGTTTTGTAAGAGAATAGGGTGGGAAGTTATGTAAGTAATACCTGAAACATTATTTGTTAATTTGTTATTCTAGTATTATTTATTACTTAATATGTTCATTGTGCTATACTTTTATATTTCAATTACATTTCACTTGTTCGCTGTTATGTGTGTGGGAATTTAGGGCCCTTTACGATGGCTGGCAGACTTTGTCCGCCCGCCACCTTAATGGAAAATGGGACTGACCTCCAGAGGAGCAGTGGATCCCACGCGGCAAATTCGGATGCGCCCGCCTCACTGGCGGCGCATTCTTGCCTTTAACATTGCGGCCGGCGGTGCTGTAAACCGCACCTGTCACAATTTTAAAGGTGCATGTTGTGCATTGCAATGCACAACGTGACAGGAACCGCGTGGTACCTGCCACCTTGTGTATGGCAATGAAGGGGGCCAGTGCAGCCACCACCCCCCCTCCCTCCCCGAGGGCCCCCAATGGGCCCCAATGTCATTCTCTGCATGCCTTTCTATGGCAGAGCCTCCGCCATGAAAAGACATGCACACGGCAACATCATAATATAGATGGCGGTGCCTTGCAGGCCTTGGCAGTGTGGCATTTTAAATACATTGATAATATTTGTTTTGATTAATGATAATTATTAAAACATTTAATTATGTAATTTTTTTTTTTTTTTAAATGTAGACATGTAGTTCTTATATTAAGAATTTAATATTTTTGGTTAATTAATAGAGTCGCTAAAATATTTTATTTATTTGAAGTGAACTACTCTCTCTGTGCTGCACAGAGTAGAGTAGGAATAGTACATTTTTACCCATTTAGCGTCCAACGCTTTCCTTACTATTGCACAGACTAGAGTCAAAATGGTTAATTTTATTCCTAGTTTGCAATGCTTTCCCTACTGTTGCATAGACTGGAGTGAGAATAGTAAATTTGACCCTTCCGGGTTCCAACGCTTTCCCTACTATTGCACATATTGGAGTGGGAGTAGTACCTTTGACCCCTCCTGTGTCCAATGCTTTCTCTACTGTTGCACAATCTGAAGTGGAAATAGTAAATGTTACCCCTCCTGTGTCCAATGCTTTCCCTACTGTTGACAATCCGGAGTGGGAATAGTACGTTGCAACACCCTCTGGAGGCCAACGGTTTCCCTACTGTTGTATACCTTGTAGTAGAAATAGTAGATCTATTTTTCACAGATGTTACAACTTTTTAATATTGTTTAAGTATATGTAATATTATTATTTGTTTGATTTATATGATTTTTCATATTATTTGTATATATATATATATATAATTTGTTATATATGTTTAGATTATTTTGGGTTAATGTATTTTTTTGTTTCATTTGTTAATTATTATGTTTTATATATAATATTATATATTCTTTTTATATTTGTACATTTTTAAGAACATACAAAATGTAATATTAATGCAAAATATATATTTTAATAGTGTTCTGTTCTATATATGGATATATAGTATACAAACATATATTTATGTGTGTATGTTTATGTAAGTGCATATATATAGTATAAAATGTTACTTAAATGTATGTATTTTACAATATAGCTGTTATATATTAAAATATTTAATATGTACTATTTTAACCTATATATTTCTTTAAAAAATCAATATATGTGTCTTTTTTAACAATATTAGTGTGAAACAATATTTTTTATATATATTTGCCTTACCTTTATATGCAAAGGTAAATGATATTTTTGTGATCTATATTTTTGACACAATATCTATGTATCACGACATTTGAGGTCTCGAAATTATGTCACTGAACCATTGCATCACCAGTCATGGCTCAAGTTCTCTGAACAAATAGCAAAAAAGCCCAGGATACAGTGAAGGGCCTCCTCTTAATGGGAAGAACTTGTTCTTTCAGTCAAACAATTACTGAGTGCCATCCAAGCTGCAGTGGGTAGATCTATTCGTTATCAACTGGTAAAGGCCTTTTAGGGATTCTGGGGTTTGGAGTCCATTCAGGTGATACCCCCGGATGGAACTTCCTCTTTCTATGAGAGCTGGAATTCAAGAAGATACTCTTGAGGGAGAAGGACATACCAGCTCCCTATAAACTTCGCCAAGGCTTAAATGCCCCAATGATTTTCCTGAGAACCAGCCGGCCCTCTCTTGCACTATCAGAGAAGGCATACTCACTCCAGTCGAGGCAAGGCTGTCCCTCCACTACTAAATCTGCACTCTGTTTATCACATACACGTGTACTCTTAATGCTGGGGAAAATCTGTGCTTTACTGCTGTCTTGGTCACCAGATCCAGACCACCGTTGACCTAGTGGGCAATCCATGGTTGTCTGCTAGAGAGAAAACAGTGTGTGAGTAGTGTTCCAGCTTCCTTCTCCAGAATCTGGGCCGGAATACTATTCACGCTGTTTCCTTTGTAAGGGAGAATGGAGTACTAGTTTGTCACAATGTAGAGGTTTATTATTTTAAACAAGTTCCTCCTGCTGCAGAAATTCAAAGTGCTCTGGTATAGGCAGATTTTCCAAGCAACCACGGAATATTCTTTGGGCTACTTACCAGAAGGTGCTGAGGAAGTACCTCTGGATTACTTTGGGAAATCACCAATACCAGTACTGAACACTGCAATTGGGTCTCAGTACCACCTCTTGGGTATTTTTCAAGACCCTGGTGAAGAGCTGACATTTCATCAAAAGCCAAAAGTCCACTTTTACCCTTACCTGAAAAATTGATTCATTCGACCCAGAGGAGAACAGGGGTTCAGAGACCACTTTAACCTACTACTAGAGATTCTGTATAGACTTGGATTCTCAGAGGACCACCTCAAATCCATCCAGAATGATTCCATTCATAGGGGTGGATCTAAGCTACAACTTGGCAAAGGCATTTCCTCTTCCAGATAGGATTCCAGGGATCATTCATGCTTTGGGTTAACTTTAGTTCAAGGGAGAGGCATGATATCTTGGTTGTTGCAGAGGCTTCAAGACCTTTATACGTCCTGAATAGGGGCACAACCCCATGATAGGCATGTTACCCCCAACTCCGTGTACCCGCATAGTGGGACCAGCTTTGAGTATGCCTGGGCATTGTTCGCAGAGTTTTGCTGTGCGGTACTCCCCGAAGTTACAAAAAAACTAAGCGAGTGGCGGAGTGCAGTGCGAACTGCAGTTTGTGCTGTTATTCCTGCCGCTCAGGTAGAAATTCTACCAGAGCGGCAGGCCGCGCTCGGTAACTTACTGTTCGCGATCACGAGCGGGGAAAATAACTCAGCTGCACATTGCAAAGCAGAGTTTTCTGCAGTCCGTGAGCTCCACGGAGTGCAGAAAATCCGCAAACTGAGCTAAGTTCACTGCCCAGGCCTAGCTTTGAGAATCTAATTCATAGCTTATTCATCTGCTTGTATGCTTTGTTCCACCTTTGAAAGAGTGGGCATGTGCTCCCAGTCTCCTGGTGGAATGCATGTTCTGCCTGCCCAGGCACAACTTGTGTTAACCTCTGACTCTTGTGTCTGTTATTGGAGCTCAAGGAAAACGTATTGGCGTTAAAGACTTTTCTACCAGTTTTGCAATCAATGGTGGTGTTCTTCCGCTCAGGCCGCACCACAGTCGTCTTCTACATCAGAAAAGTCATTGCAGGAGTAGGATTTGGCAGTAGCTCTCTGTAGGGAGCACTGCAAAAAGTTGTGTTATTGCTGGTCCACTGCATTGCATGGATCAACAGCACCAGATAGGCAACCTAAGCAGCCATATTTACTCGTTGCACAAGTGGAAAATTCAGGAGGGAATTCTTATCTTGTTCCTCAAGGCCCGTTCCCATCCACTGATAGAAGTCTTTTCAACTCACGGTAATTCTAAGTGTGACCATTTTACTTCTTGAATGGGATGGGGAGTATGGCTTTCGAGGGTATCCAACTTTAATTGAACAGAAGTGTTCCCGTAAATATTTACCCTGTGCCCTCTGATTGTTATGTTAAGATATAGGGGCCGATTCCGATTCGGGTCGGAAGGGCTCTGAATCATGTTCGGGACCCTTCCGACCGAATTGGTCAGTTTCGTCCGGATTCCATCCGACCGAGCCATTCCGATGGGCTCGGTCGGAATGGAATCTGACTCAGATTTACGGATGGTCTACGACTGGCTCGGAGAGCGCGTCTGCCATCCAAAAATCCTTCAGTACTGCCCCAGTCGCCTCTTTACGACCGAGGGAGTACAATGGCAGTTTTTCACTGCCTTTTCGTGCCGGTCTGTCGGCACGAAAAGGCAGTCGGAAACTGTCTTTGGGAGCCCCCAGCAGGGCCCCCATGGGTGCAAGGCTGCCGAATGGCAGCCAGGGGGCACCTATGGTGCCCCTATGTGGATCCCTGTACCCGGTGGCAGGCACCACAGGGTGCAGGGATGAACTGCACCCCTGCTTTTTTCAATGCAGGCATGCATTCCGCTCGGAATGCATGCCTGCATTGTGAAGTATACAAATGCGACCAAACCCTGTTCAGTCGCATCATATTAGCAGGGCCGTAACCCACGACAGCAGGTCGGTGGGTTACTGTCCCTGACCGATGTCGGACGGACTCAGGTCCGTCCGACATCGGATTCGGCCCCTCAGTGTTTATAAGGTGCTTAGCTGCTTAATAACGAGCATTATCAGCGCTGGACCTTGAAGATTTTTTTTAATGTTTTATTGATTTTCAAACATCCAACATCTTCGAGAATCATTACAGTAACAAGAGGATTAGTGACAGTTGCTAAATTACAATTCGCTTCTTGTTGTGTCCACCTACCCCCACCGGTGCACCTCAAGAGTATGGTCACTAAACAATTAGGGTGCATCAGAATCCAATACAATAGGAATCGTGAACAACAGTAGTACAGTACAGGGCTGATATATACCTGAAAGATCACCATTTATCCCATTGATCGCACACTGGGTCATTCTCCCTGTGCTAGAGTGCCAATGGGTTCCTGTCGGTCCTCCAAATCCGATCCCTCCTCTGAACCCGGCTCTGGAGCCTGTAATATTGCAACTAAGGCCTCCCACGCCCTTGCTGTCTCCTGTGCCTCGTCGTTATTAGCACGTAGGGCCTGCTGCAGCCTAAGCGTACCTTCACTCCGAGCCCACTTAAGCAGTTCTGCCCTCCATTTCTCCACACCCGGCCCCCTCGCTGACTTCCAATGCATAGTGATTTCCCTCTTGGTTAATACTAGACCCAGGTCCATACATTTACTTGTCACTTTCGTTTTAGCTGTATGCGCGAACCAATGCAACAAACAAGCGCCCTGGTCCAGTTCTATCTTACAATCAGTTATATTGCACAGTAGTTCCAGCACCTCTTTCCAGTATGTACCCAAAGTCATACATCCCCGCATCATATGTTGGAAGTCACCTCCCTCCAGTCTACATCTCGGGCATTGAGCGGACGCTACACTGAAATATTGATTAAGCTTGGCCGGCGTCAGGTACGACCTGGGAGGACATAGAACTGTACTAATTGAAATCTAGCATTCCTTGTGATCTTCCAAGCGCTTCTGATCAATTCAGCCCACGTTTCTTTCTGGGATTTCCCTGCCAAGGTCCATTTCCCACTTCCCTCGCACCGCACTCAAAGACTCCAGAACCTCCATCATGCGTCTGTAAAGGCCATAATAGCTCTAACAGTTCCCACCGCCATTACCACATACTGGCATACCGTTGAAGTCCGCGGTTCCGACAGACCCACCCCCCCCCCCAATAGCGCTGTACTGCCGAGGTAAGCGCTTAATGCAGCACATATTCACCTCTGGACCTTGAAGATGATTGAACTACATCTACCGGCCTGTCAAAGTGAAGAACGAGGGAATACTAGCTGGAAAAAAGCCATCTCTTCAGGGTTTTCCTGAAATGCGGAATTTCTGACGGTTCTTCAAAAAATTCTATGAGAACCGATGTGCTCTCTGATCTTGGTAGAGTTAACCTGCCACCGGGCAAAAAACTGCTTACTTTCGCAGCACTCATTGGCTGAATTTTGGCAGAGATTGCAATATTGGCATTTCACTCAGGCAATTACAGGGTGAAATCCGGTTTACTTAATAAATTGTCTTCTTTTTCTTCGGGCCTCTGTTCGGGAGGAATGTGAGGCACAGCTGACTTCACCAGTGCGTGTGGCACCTTAAAGGAACCTCTATGTCACGTCTTGCAAAGTCATTGTCTCTTTGCGGGGCATTGCTGTATGCGATTATTATACTTACTTGCTACTTTGGGGGCACACCCTTTGCTGTATGCTATTATTATACTTACTTGCATTTCAGTGTGTTAGGTAGAACTGACTAGAAAATAGCAAAATCAGAGCAGTTTATGTATTCTGCCTCTAAGAATCTTCCTTCCCAGGCAGTTCACTGGCTTCCCCGAAAAGCATGCCATTGTATTATTTTTCATGTGTCTTTCCTTGTCACTCCCTCATGGCTTTAAAGTTCTCCATAAGGTACTTTATTTCATTAATAAAGTGATAGATGGTTACCAGTAATTGAATATGTCTACAGTAGTGTCTTGATGTATGCATTTATATTAGTTAAGCTTTGCATATAATTTAATTTTCAAACATTTTAGGAATTGATGAAAATAAAACGAAAAGAGACTGACTTGAAGCAGTTGCAGACCCAGGCTCAAGGAAACCAGACACGCCTTAAATACTCACAGAGTGAACTAGAACTAATAAAGAAGAAGCATCTAACCCACTGCTACATGGTAGTATATTCACAATTTCATGAGCTTGGATTTGCCTAATAATATTTCGTTATATACCTTTGAAAATAATCATTCTAGTGTAATTCACTATTTTTCAGATTGATGGTTAGGACCCCCACATACATTGTACTAAATGTATTCAAAGCATTCATTTATTGTCCTGAACCTACAATAAATATCAACAGGTTGTTTGAGGCCCGTTTCATATGGCGTGTTTAACTAGAAGGGCAAGCACTCCATACATATTAGGCGTGTAAGCTTTTCATAAGATCCATTTAATTTTCAGAATCATTACCTTGTACACATCCTCATCTCAATTCTTACTGACATGAGTAACTTTGAGCTCTAAGAATGTCACATTGCAACGATACAATGTATCCAAACTCTAATCAGTCTTTTCCAGTGCTACACTGGATCACTTGCTGCATTGTGATTCACACACTTTATCTTGGCAACTGGAAGGGAAGACACTCTCTCTCCACGAATCCTGCCTTCAGTGTGGGTCAGCTTGCTACCTGTCAAGAATGGCTTATTCACACATGAATTAAAGGGTATCTCAACTCGTGGAGGCAAAAGCTTTAAGTTTGGTAGTTGGAAAAGCAAAAGTATGTCTACTTTGCCACCCCTTTCTTGCTTCCTTATAACTTCCTCAATGCTCACCAAAGGCATCACTTGAGTATGATACAGATGAGGCTGCTGACGGTGAACCCCTGGTACTCCGACCCAAGGGGAAAGTTCATTATGCCCGTCCCTTGCTGTTATCTTATCTCCGGAAGAACCATGGGCTTACAGCACTTAATTTGAGCCGGTGGGGGCCACTGGCGCTCGTTTTTGGGACCAGCCCTTATTTTTCCTCATCAAACATTTACCAAGAGCAAGAGAGGGAAAAACAAACAAGTCAAATCGAGAAATCAATAGAAAGACAGAAAAAACTTAATGAAGAGCCAGCAGGATCCTGCAAGAGTGAGATAAAGGCGCAGGGAGTATCTAGTAGTGGATTAAAGGGCATTAGGCGGATTCAGTGCTATGCAGCCTTGGTATTTGTCACACCAACTTGTAGTTGCTGAAGCCGTGGGCTGCTGAGCAGAGGTTTGGACACTGGGATTCATTATTTTACAAAGTACACATTGGTCGCTTCTAAACTTTGACCCCAAAACCAGCTTCCATAGGGGCCTGTTACCCCAGTTTTATAAGCCACACTCCCATACATCCTGCAGTCAAGAATCTTCTTCTGCATGAATGCTATGATTTGTACAAGACAGCTACCCTCAGGCCCTTATCCTATCTTTATTCCCTGAAAAGTGAATTGAGCTATCAAAATGTATCCCATATATACTAACTTTGTGGGTTTTTCAGTCATGATCCCTGCAGATGTCTCACAATGGAACTGTGAATCGCCAAGTAGGGGTCCCATATGCCAGGCACGGAGTGCCTAAAATCTCCCTCTTGTGGCCGGCACTTATGCCACCTACTCAGTTTGTGGTAAAGCTGTCCTCACAGTTCTGGGGCAAACTTCTTGGTGGACTTTATGTTCTGTATTGGCCTGATGACAAGAATGGTCCTGGTATTGGAAGGTGAATGAAATTCAGAAAAGCAATATAACCATGTTTGTGTGCCAGGGCACAACATATTTTTTACTGTCTTTGAATGACTTGATGCATCAGATCTTCAAATTATTCCGGTAAGTGAGATTGTACCACCAGGATAGCTTTGACAAGTCTTGAAACTGTTTCAAAGTACAGTCTTATCAGTGGGTTGTAGGCATTCACTTTTCAGTGCCTTTTCACTAATCTCTGCTGCACTCCTGATTATGCCTCCAGAGAGGGGTGGCCATCTTCTTCACACTTCCATGGATGTGTGATGAGTATTTTTAATGCATATGTGAGTGACTTAGATGATCCCTGAGTAGAGAGTAGGGAGGGCTAAGTCACATGTCATTCTTGCTGGCTGCTAGTGAAGAGTGCCATCTTTTCACCACATTCACTAAGAGACTGTGAGTGTACTCCCATAGGTTCTTTGTGGGGAAGTTGGTGGTGTGCTTCTGGATGAACATCAAGCTGGTGATAGAGCAGTATCAAGATGGCTATTCTTCAGGGAATCATACCATCTCCCCCCCTTTTTTTCTTTTCTTTTTGCCTGACAATTTCATGACCTCTACGGATTTGGAAGAGGCTTACCTTCAGCTCCCTGTCTATCTCCGACATTTTTGCTTTCTCCGGTTTTGAAAAGGGGATCTCCACACTCAATTTTGCGGCCTGCCTTTTGGGCTAAAATCCACCTAAGTATCTTTATGGAGAAGTGTGGCTAAATGGTTAGAACGGCAGACCCTGATGCAGAAGTCTTACCCGGGACCAGGGTTCAATTCCCCGCCTCGGCGGGTCTTGGGCTCAAAATTCCACGGACCTGATAATTCTCGCCTCGGTGCCTATTCCAATCATGGAGTCCCACTCTTCAACTCTGGGCAATAGCTTGCTTAATCTCCACAACGGCCCCCACAACGCTAAGGATGCCTGGCATCCACCTTGGAGGTGCCCAGGAGTGGACGCCTCACAGCGAAAGCCAGGATGGGTTCCACAGCGGTATTCGTACAAGCGCCTTGAGACCCTTGCGGGTGAGTAGTGCGCTATACAAGTATCAGTTTACATTTTATAAAGGTGTTGTCAATAAGGCTACATTTACCTTGTGCAAAGGATATAATTGGAGCAGTGCTCTTTTCCCCATTGCACCCCACCCTCATCAATGACTTTCTAAACATAAATATGGTGTTATGTGGTAAACCCAAGAAAAAAGGATTCTAATAAAGAAATATCAGACCCAAGACACTACACTCTGCCTCGTCACTTTTGTGGTCAAGGGACTGCATGTTGTTGTGTTATTGGAAATGCTAAGTGTTATAGATTAATATATATAACTTTAAAGGAATCTTTGTGTAAACTACTCTTTACTTCAATAGATAACTGGCAACTCCAGAAATCTGAAACTATATCACTGTACTCACTTTTTCTGTAGAACCTGTACATTACAGGGCTCGACAAATCCACTTGCCCGCTCTCATTTACGAGGGAGAATGGATGAGGACGAGCTATTTTTAGGTCCTACTTGCCCTTTCTGGGGAGTAGGAATATAAAACTAACTTTTGTCCTCTGTCTTTGAAAACTGAGCAAAAGTGACAAGATAACAAGATTTAAAGGCATTGTTATTGCTCACAAAGGGAATGAGCAATAAAGATGCCTTTAAATCTTGTTTTCAGAGACGGGGTCCAGTAGGTTGTAGTTGGGTCGAGGGGTTTTTCCAAGGTACTAGACCTGCAGGACTAGTACCATTTTTTAGATTTTTCGAGCCCTGCATTACATTCATTAGTATGTAAAAACATATGTGTTGCCCTTTCAAGAATATGCCTGTTTTTTTACAGGACCTCATAGGAGAACATACCACTCTAGTCATAAGAGTGCAGATATTGTAACCCAGTCTTTAGAGTTTAGAAAGAAGTTACAAGAAATGAAAAGGTAGATCCCAATATCATCTGACTTCAAGAAATTTCTTTGTAATCCAGCAATGTCCTTAGAAATATTCATTAGCGTGCAAGAGATCTTGACACTTGAAATCAATCGTCCATTTAGCAATGTTCTAGTTACAGCAATTTAGCAAATTTGCCTAGCAAGAGTGCTGTAAACTGCTAGGTCAGTTATGCCGAAATATCCAAAATGACTACCCTCGCTCTAAACATGTGAGTTCTTGGCTTGCTTAGACACATATCTCACTGCTTGGACTCAGTCACGCAATGCGCTCTCCGCACAGGCTTAGTCGGGATTTAGTCAGTGCCACCACTCTTTAATGACCGCCAGCATTTCCTTTGCTGAAAGGTACTTATTACAGTTGACTTCAAAGTAATGCTTCCTGGAGGAAGATAGGATCCTTCAAGAATGGTTACCCCCACTTTTTCCTTGGTATCAATGTGTTTTGGACTAGTCAGACTGGGATCCTGCTAGTGAGGACCCTAGTCACTGTGCTTTCTCCCTAAATTTGACCATCGGACGTACTTTGGTACCTTCTCAGTTGGCTTCTGGTGTACCCTTGTAAGTCCCTAGTATATGGTACTTAGGTATGAAAGGCACAGGTACACTAGGGTCTCCCATGGGCTGCAGCATGTGTTATGCGGCTTATGCCACCCATGAGAGACCACTCAAACTGTAAATACAGGCCTGCCATTGCAGCCTGTGTGAGCTGGTGCTAGCACCACTCACAACAAATATAAGTTTCCTTATATCTGAGGTCACTGCAATTTCAATCCTGAAGGCAGAGTGCTAGGTTATAAGTGTTAGGTTACCCTGCATGAGCAGGACACCCCTTGCAAACCCAGGAGTCGATTCTCCAGGCTTTGTAAGTGCGCTCAGCCATTTTATACATATAGTGGACATCAAGTAAATTACAAGATTTATAGCTATATATTGGCTGCACTGAAAGCTGTCATGTTTGGTATCAAACATGTTAGAATCCTAACCCAACACTGATTCCAGTGTTGTATGTAGGATCCCATGTACTGGGAAGCTCCTCTAGGGAGCCCCCCGTATTCCTGGTACCACCCTTTCAGGGTCTAACAGCAAGCTACTGTTGCTGCTGTCCACAGACACAATTCTGCCCTCATGCTGTTGAACTGAACTTGAGCAGGGGAAGGTATAACAAAGGTTTACTATCCCAGGAAGGTGTAACCTACTCCCAGACAGGACTTAGTGTATTGGGCTGGGGTGGGGTACTTGCTAACGCCACCAGCCTGCTTTGAAGGGCACATTTGGTGCCCTCAAATACTCCAGTTGGAACCAGTTCAGGGAGCCGTTGGCTCTGTCGTAAAACAGGGCAAAGGATATGTGAGTATCCTCTCCTCTGTCCAGCCCCTCCTCTGGGAGAGGTCCCTGAATCGTCTCAACCCTCCCTTAGGGTACGTATGGGCTTACCTGTGGGTGGGTCTTCAGATTTGTTGTGGGACAAGAGTAAGATCCAAAACCACTTCCACTTCAACCATCTGGGCACCTTGGTCTTTATTGGACTTAGTCTGGAACGAAGACTGCAAGAAGGAGGACTCCGACACATCTTTTGAAATCACAGGCGGTTGAAGGACGCCGCATATCATGCCAGTGGATATTTGCATCACTGAGTATGGAAGCTAATGCAATGATCCCCCCTATAGATGTGTAGGTTTTAATTTACCAACACAGTGCAGATTGAAGGGTGGCTATCATACCACTGTATTGATTCACCTACCTACTTTGATTGGAGTTGGGTCTTTATTAATAGTGCTATTTGAATCAATTAACTGGCATATAAATCATATATCGGATTTACTTCTACGCTCAGAACGTTCTATTTACAATGCTTCAATCCTATTTACATATCTTTTGGTTGTCTCAGACTGATATTGCCATGAAGAAGTCCTATGTTATAGGACGAAACACGTTGTCTAATGCTTTTTAAGACAGAAAAAATAAAGAAGAATAAAAATTCCTATACACTGTGCTTCATTGAGCAATTATTGGACTGGCTAATTTTATAGTGGTGCAGCTCTGATTTGGTTTGTATATATCATCTCCTACACCAGAGACACCTAGCCCATCCTCTCACTGTCAAAAGACCCCTCCGTCACCAGAGCCATCTTCCACAGATGTATGATGAACGTGGCCTATGGATAAAGGACAACTGTCTCTAGCTCGGCACAGGCAAGATAGAGTCATCATCTTTGGGAAGAACACCTCGCCATGGAATGATGCATGGCGGCCTGCTGATCTCAGCCCATCCCCTGCTCTGACAGACCAGGCCTGGAACCTTGGCTTCATCTTGGACAGCAAGCTATCTATGAAGCAACAGGTAAACACAGTCTCATCCACCTGCTTCCACACCATATGCATGCTTCGCAAGATCTTTAGGTGACTCCCAGTCAACATCAGAAGGACCGTCACACAGTCCTTCGTCACGAGCAGGCTAGACTATGGGAACACCCTCTGCGTATGAATTACGTCATGCTTCCTGAAGAGACTACAGACTATACAAAACCCAGCAGCAAGACTCATCCTCCACTTTCCCAGTTGGACCCACATCACACTGCACCTCAAGAAGCTCCATTCTCCTGATCCAGAAGAGATGCAATTTGACGGTGTTGACCAACACATACGAAGCTCTGCACTACAAAGGACCGTCATACATCAACAAATGAATGACCTTCGGCCAACCGACCAGAAATCTGTGTTCCGCCTCCCTCTTCCTTGCAGAAACCCCCCGGATCCACCGAAGCAACAGCGGAGGATGCTCCTTCGTCCACCTGGCGGCCAAAGCCTGGAATGACCTACCCCTGTACCTTAGGACTGCCTCATCACTACGGGAATACCGGAAAGGGCTCAACACCTAGCTGTTAGATTACAAAGAGCACTGCGAAGCCGCTAGCAACTCCAGCATGGTGAGACCCCTCTGGGGTGATTTGCCTTGCTTTACAAATCCTGATTGATTGATTGATTGATATAAAGGGATGTTTTCTGATGAAATTAGAGTTTCTCTGCTCTTGCATGGGAATTAACAAACGCCTTGCTTTGTAGATTCCAGCGCACAGTCCCCTGAATCCTGTTGAGCCAAGCCAAACCCATAGAAAACTAGATGCATTTGTTTTGAATTAGAAAGGAATGGTGTACAGTAACTCCAAATATCTACCTTGAGTTTCTGATATTTATCCACTAGTGTCTGAAAGTGGAGTTTAACGACTGTGAGTTGCCAAATGAGTCTATTTGTGGAGTGCACATCTTAAGGGTGTTTAATTTACACTTTAAGAGACACGGCGAGCACCTTACCCTTCATCAGATAGGGCAAACTGCGGTTTAATCCAGATATCTTGCTTCAACATAAATGATCACAATTCTCTACTAAATTTCTTCAAGTCATTCCAATAGCATAAGAACTCCATATCACCTTTGATCAATGATGTGAAGGTGCCTGGAAATTATGATCCTTATCTATATGAACACTTTGTCTGTATTTCATTTAATTTCTGTCTAGAATTATGAGGTGGAAGTTTTCCTAATACACACAACAGCTAGAGATTTCTTGAGCGATGTTTCTGTGCTCTAGTAGGTGCTGCTATATGGCTCTGTGGTGACTCTGTATTGCTTCTAAAGTGGCAGTGCCATATGTAAGTGTCACCCTTGTGTGCTGACGTTAGTTAATTTCTTTCCATACCCCTTGGCATACACCTGGGACTCCGCTCACTTTTCGGGCTTCGGATGATTTCTAAATTCTTTAACAGTGTACTAGGAAAGGATAATCCCACCGAAAAAAACAAAGATACAAACCCTACCTAGACTACAGGAAGTAGATGTCGGTCAATCACCCACAGTTTAAATTGTGCGACAAGTGTGCCTCTATGTATCGGAAGGTCATCTGGGAACAGGAGGCAGATCTTTCCATTGGCGAGCACAAAAAGAGGTTACAGTTGAAGCACAGCTTGCATTAGTACTCCAAGTCTCAGGTCTGCCCCAGTCCCATTTTCAGGGATGTCCCTTCAAAAAGTAAATGTTCCGGTAAGTCTAAGTCCAAACATAAGAATAAAAATACGAAGCAGGACTGATCCCCATCTCACCACTTGAAGCTATGCAAGAAGGTGCAAGTGTGTCAAGATAAAGGTTACACTCCTTCATAGTCCCTCATATTCAAACTGGTTCCTCAGCTGGGCCTGATGGTTTCTAAGCAGATAGGTAGATGCCTTCAATGGCCACCTACTGAGGAGAGTATCTTGTTCGCAGAGATGGTTCGAAGGCAGCTGAGGCACTGGAGTACTGTTACCCACCACTGAGACAAAATCAAATGTGCAGGTTGAAATCCTTTAACTAGGGCCCACTTGAGTGGAACCATTTCTACTGTTTAATGAACCCCTTACTGATGCTTTCGTGGCTGCATGGGGTTAGCTATATTCATGTTCGCTAGTCAGTTGACCCATATCTTGACACCATAGACCTTCCCCTAGTGATCTGGACTTTGACAAAACTTCTAACACTAAGCATTAAAATGTCATGTCAACCCGGGTTTCTTTTTTCCCAATACCAGAGAATCAAAAATAATGTATTCCTTTGTGAGGAGGCTGTTCTCTTTAACCATTCTAGAAGTTTGATCTATTAATCCAGTTTTCTCACTAGTCTGGTACACAGATGCCTCAGGACCTCACCAGTGATATTTTATTTTGCTGCAAATTTTGCTTAGAGGATCTCAGAACCCCCTTAGCTCAGATTATTCCTTGAGGCTAGGATTCCACCTTAATCGTGCTTTGGGCCTGCATGGACAAGACTGACTGTATTGGCAGGGATATAGGCACAAGAGCAGTGCTTTGAAGGATTGTCTGAATGATGTCAACCGGGATTTCTAGTGACATGTAAGCGTCTCATGGATATGTCTTTTGATGGCTTCAGGGTATTCAGGGTGAAGGCTAAATTTGGTGCATGTAGCGGGGAGCACAGAAATGGGCAACAAACGGGTCTTTGTACGTGAAGGCTTTATTTGTTGGTACAAGATGTCAGTACAGGTTTTTCTCAGGTGGGGACGTCTCGGGGACCGACTTCTATCGGGACGCTGCTTTCTGAGGGTAGCCTCCGCCTTCTTCCGGATCGGGCTCCGTCTCGTTTCCCCTTGGTCCGTCTCCGTGGTTACGCTGGACGCCGTTGGACGCCGCCTCGGAGGAAGAGACAACAGAGTGCGCCTCAGTACTATGCAATAGCTCGCTAGTGAGGGGAAAGGAGTGAGGGGTGTCACTGGTGCCTATATACAACAAGTGAGGGAATGGGGAGGTGAGTGCTGGAAGGGTTCCCGGGGACAAGGAAGGGATGGGAGATTATTTACACTCTGTCCCCTCTCCTCTTAACCCAGCCCGAGATACGATCACGTACCTCAGTAAGCCACACGCCTCCAGGTCGCGTGCGGCTGGGCGGCTCGTGATGCCGTTGGCCTCCTGGCTCCCGCGCCGTCAACGGGTCTCGCACCTCCACCTCTGCCTCGGTAGATGTTATTCCGGGTCTTCCCTCTTCTCTCAATCCTTCGTTTCGCTCTCTCCACCACTCGTCTCTCCTCACAGCGTCCTCCACTCCAACTCCCACGCCGGTGAACAAGCACACCTGGCTCACCTCTCCGGACGCTTTTACTTCCTGTTGAGCCCCCTCCTCCGCCTCGGAGCGTTTCCAGTTAAAGGGCCAGTCCACGCTGTCTACCTCATCGCAGCTATACCACTCGGCCGGCCCCGATGATACCATTGGCTGTGAAGGCTGAAATGACAGGAGGGGGGGGTCACAAGGTGAATACCCGCGTGGGGAGGTACCAGCGTTCGAGGGGTCCGCCGGCAAGCCGTCCCTGTCACAGTGCAGTAATGATATAACCCCATCACAGCATGATCCTATTGAGTATCCACAACAGCTAAACAATTCTCCACCAGTTCAAGGAATTCCAGATCTTATAGCCAACATCAATTTTCACAGCCTGTTTTACAGCAGCTGTCCCACTGTTGGGCTTTCGAGTTGATCCCATGGTACCACCCTCAATGTGTCATCAAAGAACACAACAGAGAAGGTAATTAACCCCGAAAAATGAAGAGACCAAGATCTGACTTCCAGCCAGCTGAAGAGATGTCCAAGGCAGGGAATAGTCAGGATAGCTGTATAGTAAAACAGAACATGAACAAAATGGATTCAATAAAGTTTTTTCCTACACAATCTTTTGTTTACCTATACTATACAATCCTAGTTGTGTGCTGTCCCACACTCACCTGCAGCTTGGCTGAAGAGGAATCCAAGGAAAAGAGTGCCACTGAAGATCATTGGTCTCATTACCAAAACAAAAGGTGTTGAGAAAGTCTTGCAGAGAATACAAAAAAAATAAGAATCAGACAAAGTTCGTGCTCAATTAGAATTCACTATGTCCTCCGGAAAGTGAATTCACAAAAATAGAGTAAGGGGCTTTGTAGCTGGTAAGCGCCAGGTGATGTGCCTGTAGAATGAAAAGAAAAAGGTTGACGCGTTCTCGCGTACTCCAGCAGGTATACCGGGTTGGAAAAAAAAAACATGTCCTCGCGTTTAGCTACCGGCGCTTTTGATTTAGGATGGACACAAAACACGTCCTCTTGCTTCAACTTGGAAGTAGGGAGGGTTCAGCAAATAATAAAGCATGTCGTAGCGCTACTCTCGTGGCGGAAATGGAGTGGCACAGGCAAATAATTAAACGCGTCCTCGTGTTTAACAAAAGAGCACGCCGTCTATGAATATCCACGGCGTTCCTGTTCTCCAGGTACAGTTGTAGCGATTCCAAGATAAAAACAAGCATTTACAATGCAAAGGTTTCGCCTTTGGAAAAGTTAGAGCTATTGGCATTGTAAATGACAAAATTTGTATTTATGTGTTGGTTTTGAAAACATGTAAATAAATGGCATTTACATTGCCAATAGTGCGTGTGTGCGCATCAGTGTGTGTGTGAATGCCTGGGTGTGTGTGCGCATCTGTGTGTGTTTGCCTGTGTATGTGAAAGCATCTGTATGTGTGTATGTGTGTTTGCCTGTGTATGTGAAAGCATCTGTGTCTGGGGAGCAGTGTGAGGCACTGTGGGACCGATCAAAGTACTGAAAGTTCTCATTGTACTACCCAAAGGGAAAAGCCAAAAAGACACACAAAAAGAGACAGATGAGGAACTACAAATAGAGAGAGTCACCACAACGTCTACTAAGGAAGCAGCAGTAGACATCTTGAGAGTGACATTGTAAGACTAAGAGAGCGACGAGAGACACAGAGATAAACACAAAAAGAGACAGACTAGGATGTAAAGACAAAGCCACCGCAACATTCACTAAAGGAGTGGCAAGAGACATTATGAACCAGAAACTGAGACAGGCACTAAAAAGGCAGATTAGGATCTGGAAGAAGATGGAGCAGCCGCAACATCCACTAAGAGAAGTAGAGAGAGGCACTCGGAGACAGACACAGGGACGGTTACAAAAAGAGAAAGACGGGAACCTACAAAAGGACTGTGGTGCCAAAATGTCCACTAAGGGAGCGACAAAAGGTATTCTGAAGAGACCAAAGTCTTGAGTGTTCTTATCGTTACACCAAAAATAAGAAACAAAGCAACACAAAAAAAAGAGACATATTAGGACCTAAAAAAGACAGCTGCCACCTTGTCCACTAAGGGAGCGACAAGAGACATTATGCGAAAGACATTGAGACAGTCCAAAGATTTGAGCATTATCATTGTAACACTAAGAGAGCAGAGAGAAACACTGCGTGAGAAACAGAGACATACAAAAAAAGAGATAGCCTAGGACCTACAAACATACGTAGCTACCACAAGGTCCACTAAGGGAGTGACAAGATACATTATCAGACTGAAACTGAGATAGACCCAAGCCTTAAGCGTTCTCATTGCGACATACAAAGGCGACAGACCTGCCACAGACTCAAAAAGAGACAGACGAGGATCTACAAACAGACAGAGCTGCTGCAATATCCACTAACGGATCGAGAAGAGACACTCTTACAGACGAAAGACTGGAGTGTTCTCATTATAACACCCAAAGGGGAGACTGAGACAGACACAAATAGATTATGGTCTACAACAAGACAGTGCTGCCGCTGCATCCAGTAGGGCAGCATCAAGAGACACTCTGAGACAGACATAGACATAGACACAAAAAGAGACAGAGTATGACCAAAAAAAGGGAGAGCTTCCTCAACGTCCACTAAGGGAGGGACGAGAGACACTCTGAGAAAGAGACATTTACAAAAAGAGACAGGCAAGCGCCTAGAAAGAGACAGAGCTGCCACACAAAGTCCCTAAGGGAGTGACGAGAGACACCCTGAGACAGACTAAAAAAAGTGATAGAATAGGACCTACAAAAAGACAGAGCCTTATAACGTCCACTGAGGAGGCGGCAAGAGACACTCTGAGACAGACACAGAAAAAGACAGACTAAGACACCTAAAAAGTCAGAGCTGTGCAACAACCAGTAAGGAAGAGGCAAGAGACACTCTGAGACAGACACCGATCTCTCTCTCTCTCGCCCCCCTCTCGTTTCCCCACGAGAGGTCATTGAAAACAGATCACAGCCTCCAACTCGGGGGATTTTGTGTTTAGGCAGACACTATTTCTGTGAATTACCTAAAACTTCTAAATGAAAGTTCCTTTATTTGTTCTCCGCTCTCTATGCACGCCAACAATACTGCACCCTGCTTTGCTCATTTTACATGAGCATGTAAGACTCCTCGATAACACCGCACATATTAAACGCTGCTGTCCTAAGGACGCCTGGGCGTGCGTATCTGTCTAAGAGGGTGGGAACAAGAGTTAACTCAAAACACGTGTGTGCTCACATTTCTGACCAGTGGGAACATGCTTCGAAATAACAAAATGCCAGACCTCGGCTCGCCCCTCGCCTGAACTACGACACTGAGCTCCGCCTGACCTAAAACACACTTCAGGCTGGAGGGAAACAGCTAATTGGAACTCCATGTCGAGGCCTGGCCACATCAGCATTCTTTTTATCCTGACAACGGCAAATGTGATACAAACACATAACATTCATTTTTATGTTAATCTTGACAGCAGTGCAGGATTGCATTGCCCTGGACACGTACACACACACACACACACACACAGAGGCACGCACACACACACCCACACATGCTTTGACATACACAGGTAAACACACACACAGATGCTTTCACATACACAGGCATGCACGCATGCACACACAGATACACACACACGCCCAGGCACGCACACATACACAGATGCGCACACACGCCCAGGCATACACATACAGGCCCAGTTACGCACGCACACACACACACACACAGATACCACACATATACAGGCACACATACACATAGGCAGGCACACATCCCCAGACAAACGACATACTAAGTGTTCTACGTGCCCTCAGAGCACCTCTATGTGATCGTGCACACAGCCGCCGTCCACGCTCTGCCCCGGTGACACTACAGGTTTGCAGACAGGAATATCCCATTTGGGCACCCTGGTGTCTGCATACGAGCATGCAAATAGCACCCCGGGCACAATAAACAGATGCTCGTGGCTTCTAGGCGGCGTGAAGAGCCCCGCGACGCTTGCTCCGTGCTTCCTAAATATGTATTCTGCCAACATACACTGCATATGGAACCTGGGCTGCAGACGTGCACCTCCCACCAACGTGGCACCGTGCCCGCCTGTACTCGATCGCGCAAACATAAACCTTCCATACTACACGTACGGAGGACTCCTGAACCAGACTGCAGATATGCCTGCAAGCCGAAATGCAAATGAAAACCTGGCACCGTCCAACTTTTTGTGAAGGCGGGACACAGCGGGAGGGGGGGTCAGGAACGGACAACGCAAAGGAATACCTGCCACCGTCCAACTTTTTGTGAAGGCAGGACACAGCTGGAGGGGGGGGGGCGGGAACGGACAGCGGAGGGGGGGGCAGGAAGGCAAGAAAATTAAACAAAGCACTCACCTGGACTTCTTCCGGCGGCTTTTGGGCTTCAAATTCGGGAGTCTACCGCCTCCCGAAAACGAGCTGTCGACTAAAAGCACAGCGCGCCCTGTAGGGATTTGGTGGCGTGTTTTTCGTGGTCTCCCCTTCCCATTGGCTGGAAGGTAAAATTCCAGCCAATGGGAAGAGGAGAGCGTGGGACTTAAAAAAAGACACGGAAACGCCCTCGAATCGCGTTCGTACGGGGAAAGAATGATTGACAGCCACTCTCTTCCAATGGCTAGCCTTTATGGAGCTAGCCAATGGAAGAAGGGGCGGATTCAAGTCCCCCTTACTGTAAACAAAAGTTTTTGCCTGGGCGGAGCACCTGCTTCGCAGGTGCTACTGCCAGGGCGAAACCTAAAAAAGGCTCTTCGTCCCGTGATAGGGCAGCACGGATATGAACCAAACAAAGCAGCACAGCCGCGAACAGAGATCCAGGTGCAGGAAAGGATTTAGCGCTCACTGCGCTCGGATTCCGGACATTGAAGGGTTGAGCCCCCGGGCATCACACAATAGCAAAAGTCACAGCAACAATGAACAATACTAGACAGGGGAGGTTTAGCTACGGAAAGCCAAGCACCATCATTTTGCACTTGGAGGCTTAAGAACCTCCCAGAAGTATCACATGATCAGTCCTACGGCAGTATGGGACAGCACACGACTCTCCTCTCTGGCAGTGCATTCTGGAACATGTAGTGAGGTAAGGGAATACATGTTTCTAGTTGTAACACCCACTGCTTTCTATCCCATAGGCGTAGCACTGGCAGACTTTTTGCATATCAGCTGGGACAACATTCCTCCAACTCATCCTCCCCTGCTACCACAGCTTCCAAGCTTCTCTCATTTGAGCATAGCCAAGGTATTAGGAGTCAGGAAACAACATTACATCCCCAACTGGATATCCATCTCGTCTAGGAGATGAGTAAAAAAATTCATCCAAAAGGATTTTACCTTACCTTTTACTTCTACTCCTCCCTTTAAGACTCTGAGCACTTTACCACTGCTAATCCGTGGTAAAGTACATATGCTTCTTCCCTAAACATGTGTGTAATTGGTGTGTACCCGATTGACATTTAATTTAATTGTAAATGCTACTTGTGGGCTGCAGCCCTGATTGTGCCTCCCACAGAAGTAGCCTTTCAAACCTGCCTCAGGCCTGTCACTGCTGTGCTCATGTGTGCAGTTTACTGCCACTTCGACTTGGCATTGAAACCTACTTGCCAAGCATTATACTCCTCTTTTATTACATACAAGTAACCCTTAAGGTAGGCCTTAGGTAGTCCTAAGGGTAGGGTGATGTGTCAGTAAAACGCAGGACATGTACTCATGTGGTTTGGATGTGACACTCAGCCTATTTTGTTTGAGGCCTACCCCTCTTGTAGGGTAACATTGGGAATTCCTTAATAATCTTTTAAGCTGTAATTGCTGATGAGGAAGGAGTAGCTTTTATGAAGTTTCATATGTTTTGAATGTTATTGATAAACCTACTTACTGGTAAGGTTGGACATTACTATGCAGTGTACATACTGCTCTTTGCGCCTGACAACCTGTCTCTAATACATGTCTGTGACAAATCAGCAATTGTTCCTGAAGGAATAATTTAACACTACTTAGCATTTATAACTTGTCACAATAGTGAACATGAAATCACAATGTTCAAGAGACATATGTATCAAAAATATATTTTCTTTTTATATATCAGTTTTTCTTTTCAAACATATACTTTTTATATATTGTATAGATATTATTCCACATATCCATTCATGTAAGGCAACAGAAATTGTACTGTATTTTTTCTCAGCATATGCAGTACATTGTTTGACACTTTTTAGACGTAATATGGGCAGTATTTACAAATTAGCTTTAAAGCAGTACCGAAAGCCACACAGTTGCCCTCGCAGTATTTATGTGAAACAGCGTCCAACCTCTTTCGTTTGTGGAACGAACGAAAGAGGTTGGACGCAGTTTCTCTGTTTCACATAAATACTGCGAGGGCAACTGTGTGGCTTTCGGTACTGCTTTAAAGCTAATTTCAATTTAAGCAGAAGATTCATGGTGCAATGCAAGTCCTGATGATGGTCTCGTGGAATGATTATATGAGACCGAAACGTCGACGCTATTGACGCTTTTTTGTATATACTGCTTCATTTCGGATAAATATCAAGCAATGTAAAAAGTTGTAAATAATAAATGTATATATGGCTGATTTGTAAATACTGCCCATATTACAGGAACAATTGCTGATTTGTTATTGATTATACCCAGTTCCTTGGGACTATTGGGTTGCCCTATTGTTGCTTCATCTAATACATGTCTGGGCAACAGTTATATTTGTGCATTCCCTCTAGACAGCCACATCACAAGTCACTCAACTGCATCTGCATTCTGATAGGGCTTCCTCGACTGGGAGGGGGCTCACATTCCTCTTGAATAGCAAGTGTCCTGCCCACACACAAGGTACTGAAACCTCCCATCAATAGCCTGGAAGACATGACTGGGCTGGGTTGAAAGGGATCTTTGTGTACTTAAGAGAAATCCTTTGAAGTCACCTCCAAAGGCACTTTTGAGTATAGGTACTATGGCTCTTACCCTCTAAAATCAGACACTGTGAGTGTTCTCCAGGAGCTTGTTGGCTTGCCCCTGCTCCTAAAAATCTCCGGGTCGGTGTTGGACTTGGCCCATTTTCCCCGAACGTCTTCGCTTTCCACACCCGTGCAGGCTAAGAAGTCCCGGGCCCCTAGGAGCGAGACCCGGGTGAAGAGGAATACAGCCGTGCCTGCCGGGAGAGAGCCCCGGGTTAGCAGAGACGACAAGCGGGAGCCTACCCCGCATCGTCCCCGACGACATCCGGAGCCTCGCAGGCTCCCAGCCGACGGCCCGGGTCCCAGGAGGGGGGCCCGGGTGAAATTGACGGCCGGAGTGAGCAGGGATGTCCCCGCGGTTCAGGGGACGGTCGAGGCACATATCGGTGCCTGTCCCCTGCTGAAAGGTCTGCAAGAGACCCGCAGGAAGAGGCTGGAGACCGGGCGAGCCCCAGAAGGAGCCTGGTGAGTGAGGGCTCAGCTTTTACCTGGTTGGGGGGGGGGGGGGGGGGGAGTCGGGGCACAGTGCCGGTGCCCGCCCCCCTTTGATTGCATGTAGTGTTGAGACTTGTGTAGTGCTTGCATCACCAAATCCCGGGAGGGGACTCCAACACTGGGGGCCATTGTGTAATTAGAGAGCCCCTGAAGAGGGACTCGCACACGCCAACAGTACAGGACTGACTTTACTCCACTGCCCCACGGGACAGTGGGCAGTGGCAACGGTTGGGGCCCATAGAGTTTACGCCTGCGGGCCTCCTATGACTGGCAGCTCCAGGGGGTTAAGTGCTAGTTTTAGGCGTAAAGGGGTTTCCTGCTTCGTGATCCATGCCTAATACAGGATAGGCTGGTTTCCCCTACTGCTTACGTCGCAGGCGAATGTGCCCTATGTTAATGTGTTTAGCCCCCATGGTGATGCATCTATACTAATGTGCCTAATGGGTTTTTCCTAAGGTTGATGCCCCTGAGCTCCCAGGATTTTGCCCAATGCAGAGTGGGACTTATGTTAGGACTCAGTCCCCTACTCATGATTTGATGCCTAATACACTTATGCTCCTGTGGCCTGTTGCATGAGATTATGCCGGTTGTATACCAATGTTATCTATGGCAAATGTGTTGTTGCTTCCCCTAAGGTGCGCGTTGGTGAGTTCATGCCTAGTGCATTGTGGCATAATGAGATGCCCCAGGTACTTAGGTTGAGGCTCCCACTTACGCTTATCTTGCACATGATTTATGCCAATACATTTAGGCCTAAGGTGCTAGAGTTTTAATGCCTGTTGTACATGCCTAATGTTTTCCTTCCAGGCTGCCTCATAGAGTGGTTATAGATTGCCCAATGTTTATTGCAACCTTGTGAAGGACTGGGTTCTTTAAGACCCAGCGGTGCCAGGGGACAACACCTGAAACCTTCGTGGGTAACCTGCTCCGGCGTACGAATGACAGAGACACGGGACACTTCCTTCGGCGTCAAAGATTCAAGGTTTATTTGCTGCAGGGAAACACAGAAATCACGGAAGTACAACGAGTGTAGTTCGGGGAGACTGCTTCAAATTGGTTCTGTGAATCGCTCCTTTTATACAGAATTCTCCCATAGGTTTACATAGCACACAAAAGTTTACAACCCGGTTCCCACAATTATCCCCGAGAGGGGTCGCTTTGGTCACTTTGATACTCATAAGGTCCGGAACATAAGTGCGGAAACATTTGGCGGGTCCCAACTGTAAAAACCCATCTTCCCACCATTAGTACATTCCAATCAGCAGTAAAACAGATCGAAGAAGGAACAAGAACAGGTGCAGAGGAAGATGGAAACAGTGGGGAGATTGGAAAGGGTGTAAAAGGGGAGGTATCGGGAAACACGGGCTACAGGCATCAAAGGAACGTGCCTAATGAGATGCACGGCTGAGACAATAAACCGGCACGGCGAGATGAGCCTCGAGCGGGGCCATCTGCCTTACAGTATCATCCCCCTCATCATAAAGACACTTACAAAGGACATGTGTCTTCCGCAAATATCTTGGGAGCCCCAGGGTCGCGAAGCGGACAACGTCCGTTCGCTGGCTACTTGAGGGCAAGAGACAAAATGGATGCCGTATCTAAGATGGAACCCGTGGGTACAGATGAAAAACCCACGTAACAAGCGAACGGTTTAGGTTAGCACAGCGAAACTGCGCACACTTACTAAACTCGTCATTTGCGGTTCGTAGATACCAGACTCGACCATATTCGTGCGAGTCGAAAACACCACTTACAATTGTCACGGAACCTCAGACGCTCCTTTTGCCCTCATGTAGGCAAGCACTAGTCGGAATCATACTCGATATTCATCAGACCATCTAGATGTTGCTGTAGCATAGCTCTGTCCAACCGAGTTCCATTGGCAACAGGCGGCTGTCTCATACACGTTGTAGCGCAGAGGCCACATAAGGCAGGACCGCACTGCACACAAAGGCAACACGTGAACAGGAACGCCACAACGACTCCGATGATCATCAGAATCTTCCAACCCCAAGTCGACATCAGGCCCCAAAACCACCCAAGTAGCGTCCAATCCCCTACATCCACGTGTATGGATTCAGAGATTTTATGCAACTTTGAGATGGCTTGATAAACAGTCGGAGCGTTATCAGGAATGAAAATACAGCAGCTCGAATGGATCACCTTACATACCCCACCTCGATCTGCTAAGATCACGTCTAAAACCATACGGTTTTGTAACGTCATAAGTCTATCCGCCTGAAGTTCTGTGGTGATATTACCAAGGGCACTGGCAGTAATATTAGCTGTCGATTCTACCACTCGAGTCAACTGTCTCAGGTTCCTACTATTAACCATAGGTCCCCAAAACGGGAGGAAACCCTTGAAAAAGTCTCCTGCCTCTTGACCGGCAGTATCCTCTTCGCTAATTACGCCTCTCACAACTCTAGTCTTGTGATAATCTGCATCTACAGTAAACGTCGGAGGCAACAAGTTTGCGATAAAACATGAGCCCATGAAGTCAGAGGGCAACCATGCATACGCACGATCATGACAGACAAAGTAGGTACCCTTGGCAGCCAGAAACACAGGGGACGAGATCATCGGCAGCATGTAATTTTCAGTGCAAGCACTCTCTCCAAGTCGGGCTTTCGATCTTCGGCCACGACCCATTAGACAAAAATTACCAATGTGGGGTACGACCCATATCGGAGGCGAGCTTTTAAGCTGTTTATCACTCGTGAGCGCACTGTACTCGACCTTACTCAGGACCCTATAGGCTTGTACCTCTTCCACTGGAATGAGCGACGGCTCATAGATATCTCTATCTAAGTCTTCTATCGCTATAGACAAAGGCTTATAGTACGAGCCAGGGCCAAGGTAGGGAGAACGTGGCTCTCGATTGGGGTGAGAATCTAATGCGCTTCGAAACATTGTTTGAAATGCTCGAGCAGACCCTTGGGAACTATACGGTAACACCAGATATGGAATTCCCTTATCCGTAGTATGTGGCATCAACCCACACACCCAACAATTAGTAGTGTTAACTACTAACTGATGCTGGTGAAGGAACTGAATAAAGGAATTGTTGCGGAATTCTGCACGTCTAGCCTGCTCGTGTTCGGGTAAGAAGTGAAAAGAATGGGGAGATGCAACAGTGGTAGATTTAGGATTAGGGGTAGGAGTAGGTATAGCAGGAGATAAGAAACAAGACATCATGTAATACACCCCACCCGCCAATAATGCAGAAACAGTCAAAAGCAATACGAATATTTGGAACATAAAACATTTGGTACGACTAAGTTGTTGCAACTTGAACCTTTGCGCCTGAGCTTCTTCCAAGTCCATCAGCTTTGAAAATGCCATCCCCTACGACCGTCCGCAACGTTTCTTGACACACTTCGTTCTGTGTAGCAGTAGTCAATCCCTAGGAGTTCCCAGGAACCGACGGTCTTTAACCTAGCGTCAAGACCTACTAACCAGAAGGAAGTACACGCGCGGCCCTACGGCCTTTATTCACAATTATGTGTATGCAAAGTGTCTCTCAGCTGTGGAAGCAAAAATATGAGGAACAAAACTCAATGTATATATACAAGAATAATTACAATGATACGAGTGTTCAAACTGATCGTGGAAAACGGGATAATGCAATTGTCAAGGGACAAAACAGGATCTTTTATTAGTCTTTAGTGCTGGATCGCAAAAAGTATCGGGTTTTCCCAGGACGTGTCTGCTCGTCAAACAAAGGATCCGTTGAAGAGACAGCGTTCTGTTGATCAGTTGAATGTTCTGGTCTTGAGTCTTTTGATGACAAATGTTCAACAGTGTCTTTCTGCTGCACTGAGGATTCTCCGACAGGTTGTGCGTCGCTGAAAGGTACAAACGCCGGCAGTCCTTCGGTTTCAGTTGATGCAATGCCTCTCCTCACCCACGAGTCTGCCGGCAACGGAATAGGGACTTTTTTCGTGTGGGTGGCGTGCACCCAGTTTTTCCGACCCTCTAGACGAACAGCAGTCCTCGTGGCAAGGAGGACCTGGAAGGGTCCAGTGAATCTGGGCTCCAAATTCTTCTTGCGCGAAAAATTGCGCGTCACCACCCAGTCGCCGGGCTGGAGCTGGTGGCCTGGACCCTCCGTCTGCGCCGGCAATGCTTCGTAAACCTGTTGGTGAATTAACCTCAGTTTAGCAGTCAAGTCATGAAGATAATCGATCAACATTGGATACTCAAGATCACAGAACACACCCGGTCTAGGGACCCCCCAAACATTTGCAGGACGACCGAACACTATTTCATAGGGACTGAGCCCTACTCAGGAGTGTACGGTTGCCCTTGTTGACAGTAATGCTAAGGGTAAAGCGTCAGGCCACGACAGACCAGTCGTAGCCTGAATCTTTGCTAGCTTCAGTTTAAGGGTGCCGTTATACCCTTCAACCAAACCAGCTGACTGGGGATGATTGGCGCTATGGAATTTTTGATTAATTCCAAGGCCCTTACACACACTCTTCATCACACTCCCCACAAACTCACTTCCGTTATCCGACCATACAATCCGAGGCATTCCGTACCGAGGAAAGTATTCCTTCAGTAGGATTTTCGCAGTCGACAAAGCAGTGTTGTCCTTAAGAGGGTAGGCTTCGATCCATCGGGAGAATGCGCAAACCACAACTAAAACGTATTTCAGGTTATTGCATCGCTCCATATGGATGAAGTCTAGTTGGATCACCTCAAAGGGACATGAAGGGGGAGCAAAACTACCAGGAGGAGTTGGGGTTCCCTTACCAGGATTGTACAACATACATACCATACAATTCTTAACCAATCGTTCAGCACATTTCGTGATACCATCATTCTTCCACACAGGAGATAGCAACTTACAAATACCTTTCGCGCTAATATGTGCTAACCCATGCGCCATTGTCACAACAGCTAGCACATATGCATCCGGTAACATCCATCTTTTCTGTTCCGACAAATCAACCCAACAACCATTCGCATCCAACTTTCCCGTACTTTCTTTCCACTTCGTCTTTTCAGTCTCGGTGGCCTCATTCTGAATCGCTTTCACACTCTCGATAGTGTCCTCACACATACTCGATTCTGTAGGCCACCTAACCGAACTCGTCACATACATTCGAGTGCTAAGGTTCCGGGCAGTCTCCTTAGCAGTCTCATCCGCAAACGCATTACCACGACCAACATCATCCGTCACCTTACGATTTTTTTTTTTTTTTTTTTTTAAATAATTTTTATTGCAAGCATACCTGTACAGGCCTTTACATATAGAAAACGCGTCATAAGAGCGAGCAGTTATACAATGTGGTTTGTCGTATCGTACACAGCCGTTATGCCCACAACCCGGAGGTTGGGCGGCGATGATGTCTCTGCTCTTCCATGCCTGACGTTCGAGATAGAGGAGTGGCTGTCAATCGGATCTTGTGCATGCCTACTTTTATAGTCCTACCCAACTGTGCGCTAATACCCCCAACTCCCACCCCCTGCGCTAATCCTATAACTCCCCCCCCCCCCTTGCCCCATCCCACCCACCACCACCCATCTAAGGCTTCTCTAGCGGATACGCCTGGAGTACTGGCAATAGCCCCCCTGCATAACTGCTGCTTCTGGGCGCTCAGCTAGCCTCCCCCACCCTATCTACTTCGGGGGCCTCCTCCTCTTCGTTAGCCTCACTATCCCTGAGTGCTTGAATCCGTCACCTTACGATGTGCACTACATTTAACGATCGCTACCTGCTTAGGCAACGTAAGTGCATCCAAAAGATCATTCACAAGCTGACCATGCTGAATCTTCGTACCATGCGATGTTAGAAAACCTCTCTCTCTCCACAACCGTCCAAAGCTATGGGCGACGCCAAAAGCATATTGGCTGTCGGTAAACACATTCACACGTTTCCCTTTCGCTAACACACACGCTCTAGTGAGAGCGATCAGCTCTGCAGCTTGGGCAGAATTCTGATTTAATCTTGCAGTCTCAACAACAGTATCCAACGTTACAACAGCATATGCAGTAGTCACATTGCCATTCGGCAGTTTAAAACATGAACCATCCACATACAGCGTTCCATCTGGGTCTTCCAAAGGAGTGTTTTTAAGGTCCACTCGACCTTTTGTTTCTTCCTCTGTCCTCAAATAACAGTCGTGTTCTGTTATTACATCTGACTCTGAGCTAACTGGTAACAAAGTCGCCGGATTCAGAACATTGCAACGTTTTATCTGAATGTGGCTTGCCAGCAGCGTCAGCTCGTACCCAGACAATCTCGCACTCGTCAAGTGCTGGGTTTTCGTACGATTTAAAAGAGTGTCGACTGCATGCGGAACCATCACCGTAAGCATATTATCCATGACCAATCCTGCTGATTGTCGGATGGACACCGCAGCTGCCGCTGTTGCTCTCAAACAACTCGGCAATGCTCTAGCTACCGGGTCCAAGGTCGAGGAAAAATATGCACATGGACGTTGCTTACCACCAAAAGGTTGCGTCAAAACACTTAACGCACAACCTTCCCTCTCATGAACATATAATGTAAACGGCTTACTGTAGTCAGGAGTACCTAACACAGGAGCCGAACACAATGAATCACGTAGTTCAGAAAAACGTTTCTGACCTTCTTCCGTCCATGGTAAAGGAGTTGAAACATCCTTGCACGTGAGAGCTACCAATGGTTTCGCTAGCAATGAAAAATTTGGAATCCATTGCCTGCAGTACGATGTGATACCTAGAAAGGCACGCACATCTCTTTGAGTTGTTGGCACAGCCATTCGCGCAATTGCTGCAATTCTCTCTGGGGTCAACCGCCTTCCCTCCTTTGATAATAAGTGACCTAGATAGGTTACTTCTTGACAACAATATTGGAGTTTAGAAGGTGACACCTTGTGATGTAACTCGCAGAGATGTTGCAGCAGCGACACCGTGGCAATTTTGCAAATGTCCTGAGTATCTGCAGCTACCAATAAGTCGTCGACATATTGGATTAAGGCCGCACCAGCCGGCAATGAAAACGCATCCAGTTGACCCTTCAAGGCTTGACTGTAAATCGATGGACTCTCACAGTAGCCCTGAGGAGCGCGTTTGAACCGGAAGCTGCGTCCACCAAGAGAGAAACCGAAAAGGTCTCTGCTCTCTTCTGCAATGGGAATGCTGAAGAACGCATTCTTCAAATCAATCACCGAAAACCAAGATGCAGAAGCTGGAATCAGAGTCAGTAGTGCCGTGATGTCAGGCACAACGGGGAACTGAGGAATCACAATTTTATTCACCTCCCGTAAATCGATAACAAAACGGTAAACAGGTGGTTTCGAAGGATCAGTACGTTTAAGAATGGGCAGTACAGGGCTGTTGCACACGTTTCCCCGCGTTTCCTCAATAACGTCTTTCTCGATCAAATCATAGATGATCGCTAACAATGCTCGTTCACCATCAAGAGAGATACGATACTGGGGAATACGTGGCAATCGCACATTAGATTTCAACTGAACAACATAAGGGGAGATGTCAAGCAGGCCCACGTCATTGGGACCTGTTGCCCACAAAGATGCAGGAAGAGAACACAATTCCGGTGGAAGCTTATCGAGAGACAAGTACATAGGAGAGACAACCCTCTCTCCTAAAGTAAGCTTTACACCCGCAGGAGAACAATACAGAGTTGCATACAAGCGTTTTAGCAAATCCAGGCCCAAAAGATTTTCACCACAACCCGTGGTCAAAATCAACGGAGCTTCTAGCTCACGAGGCCCAATTGTAAGGGGCAGAGGGCGCGAAACTGGATTGCTAACGGGGGCGCCAGAGAATCCAACGGAAACATTTGTTAAGCCAGACAAAGGTGCGCCAGGGAGTTTCGAATGCTTTATGGAACTTTTCGCTGCACCAGTGTCCAACAGAAAAGGCTCAACGACGCCCGATGTAGCAACTGCGACGTAAGGCCCTCTCTGATCACCCGGAACTGATACCACTCCCTCTCCTTGTCTATGGCTGTCCTAGTAATTACTGTCGTCAGTTCCCTGATCGACGTAATAATCGTCTACATTGTACTGCGCAGATCGTCCTTGCGATGATCCACGTTGATCAAAACAATTATCGGAATTTGATGAGTTATCTGAACGGTCATTCTGAGCACCACGACCCCTACCGCGTGATGTCTGCTGTGAACCACCACGACCTCCTCTGGATGAATTACCACTATTACGATCGTTTAGAACAGGACAATTGAATTTGATATGACCCTCCTGTCTACAATAGGCACATTGATTGTACCCTAACGAAGATCTTTGGGAAGAGGAGTCATTTCGAGATTGTGATCGATTCGATTGTGGCTGCGATCTATTTTGCTGCGAGGCATTCTGATTCGAACGCGGAGGATAGGCCTGCTGTAACAACACTTTAGTTTTGAGTTCTTTCGTCTTTTTATCAGCACGGTCGTTCTCCTCTTTCTCTCTATTCTCATAATATTGTGCTGTGGCCAATATCTGAGCTGAGGTAGAAACGGCCCACGCACTCTCAGAATTTTTCAATTTATTGCTCAAATCGGGCAATAAGTTTGAAACAAACAACCGTTGACCACCCTCAGTGCTCATATCCTGACCACTATGGTCGATGAATGCCTCCTCGAACCTCGTAAAGAAGTCGGAGACACTCTCGTCCTTCTTCTGTCTACAAGCTGACAATTTGTCCCAATTCACCCTCATAGCTGGCATAAGAGTTTTCATTAACGTGATTATTCTCTGAGGAAGAGCAGCAATCAACTGCTCGGGTTTAGCACCACCAGTTTGTCGACCATCCGCTGCTGTAATGGCAGCCCAATCACCACCTAATTCGTTTGCGTGATTTTCCTGACGAATCTTAGCCCATACCGGTTGCGGTACAACATTACCAAAGAGCATGTCAATATCGGCAAGATTCATTACCGTAGCGTCTACAAGCTGCGATAATTCTTTATAATACCCAGCAGGATTTTTGCGAGGGTCAGGCAGAGATTGCTTCACCTGTAGCACTTCAGAGCGTTTCCATGGGAGATGTATCCATACCCTCTGAAAGAACGGCAAGATCGGGGGGTTTGCCCCAGGATTACCTGGCATCCACACTGGTGGAACTTCTCGCATAGGAAACTGACCAGACTCATCTGGCTGTCTTTCAACATCTTCAACAAAGAGGGCTTGAGGTATAGGAGTGGGACGGAAAGATAGCAACCGTTCAACAGCACGTCGAACATTGGTATCCACTATCAGTCCAGTCGAGAACTGAAGCTGTAGGTCAGACAAAGCGGTCAGCACCTCGTCAGGTGCATCGGCCGATATCTGATCACGAAGAACCTTACACATCTCTTCGAACACGAATCTTTGAGTTGGTATATTGAATTGACAAAACGTATCGAGTACGACACGTGGTGGATTTCTAAGAGGATGTGTCATCCAACCCATCGCCATATTATATAGCGAAGCGCGTTCCCTGTTGCCAGGAAGCTGACTACGTCTCTGAGGACCATCTGAACCTGCGGACCCAAGAACAGGTCCGAGGGAATGAAAGAAGCTAGCCGCAAGAGGAGAAGTACGACTACGAGTAGAGGGAGAAGTATAGGACACAGGACTAACAAGCGAAGGAGTAGAGACAGAAGCAACAGCAGGAGTTAACAGAGCAGGAGCAGTAGCGGGAGCAGGAGTATGTGGAAGCGGAGGGGCAGTAGGGATAGCAACAGGCAAAGGAGCAGGGACAGTCGGAAGAACGGGTGCAGGTTGAGGAACAGGCGGAGGAAGAATAGGTGGAAGAATAGGTACAGGGGGAACCACAGGAGCTGCGGTACCCTGTACATACGGAGGTGGCGACTTCATAAGGTAGGACATTAAAGGATCCTCAACTGCTTCTTCCTTCTTTTCCGATTCCGTAGGCAAAGCAGGATAGCATTTATCTATAGTCATGCGCTGTAGTCTATCAAACACTTCCTTTTCCTTAACCTCCTTGTCACGCTGAAACTGCTCTGCTTTCTTCACAATGGTAGCAACACCATCTCTCTGATTTCGTTTAGTCTGTCTGATTTCTTTCTGTCGGGCTTCTTTACGCCACAACCGAAAGGCATCAAACATGGCCGGCCTTGACTTTTTCTCGAACAATTTAGCCTCTAGGTTATCTAAGATCGGGGTCTCAAAGCTACCATGAGGTGGCCAACTAAGGACACCGTCCTTCTTAGTATAGCGAATCCAATAATCATTAAAAGTAATCAGGCCTAGCCCATGTTTGCTGTACAGTTCATAAGTCGGAGTTCCAACCGGAGGTATCGGACACGAGTCCTCCAGTCGGGAATCCGCACCACAACATCTGAAACAACTAAACAAAGTACTGCGACCAGGCATCTTGCACACTAGCCGAGTTTCACAATCGTCAAGGGTTATGGGATTTACCAAGTCCCTGCAAAGAGCGAAAACCCTCGGTTTTTGGCGGCTGCAGTCGTCAAACAACACAACAAAGTACCAAGAACTACAAATGCAATGGAACCATGCAACCACTAAGCAACCACAACCAAGAACTCTGGGAGCGACCCACAAATACTTAACTCAAAGATCGATGGCGTCACCAGGAAGGCCCGTCAGTCGTCTCGCTCTACCAAGGTCTACGCCAGGCGCCAAAACAGGTCTACAGTCAGGGCAGCAGTCCGTCGCAGCCGCCAGGAGGCGGGAATCTTCGCGGGAAAAGTCTTCGGGCCACTTGTTTCGACAACAGGATCGATGAAGCGGAGTGCACCTTCCCTCGGAGATTTCACACGAAGTTCCTCACGATCGTCGGGCTTGGACCGGTACCACTGATGCAGCCCCACGTTGGGCGCCAACTGAAGGACTGGGTTCTTTAAGACCCAGCGGTGCCAGGGGACAACACCTGAAACCTTCGTGGGTAACCTGCTCCGGCGTACGAATGACAGAGACACGGGACACTTCCTTCGGCGTCAAAGATTCAAGGTTTATTTGCTGCAGGGAAACACAGAAATCACGGAAGTATAACGAGTGTAGTTCGGGGAGACTGCTTCAAATTGGTTCTGTGAATCGCTCCTTTTATACAGAATTCTCCCATAGGTTTACATAGCACACAAAAGTTTACAACCCGGTTCCCACAATTATCCCAGAGAGGGGTCGCTTTGGTCACTTTGATACTCATAAGGTCCGGAACATAAGTGCGGAAACATTTGGCGGGTCCCAACTGTAAAAACCCATCTTCCCACCATTAGTACATTCCAATCAGCAGTAAAACAGATCGAAGAAGGAACAAGAACAGGTGCAGAGGAAGATGGAAACAGTGGGGAGATTGGAAAGGGTGTAAAAGGGGAGGTATCGGGAAACACGGGCTACAGGCATCAAAGGAACGTGCCTAATGAGATGCACGGCTGAGACAATAAACCGGCACGGCGAGATGAGCCTCGAGCGGGGCCATCTGCCTTACAGTATCATCCCCCTCATCATAAAGACACTTACAAAGGACATGTATCTTCCGCAAATATCTTGGGAGCCCCAGGGTCGCGAAGCGGACAACGTCCGTTCGCTGGCTACTTGAGGGCAAGAGACAAAATGGATGCCGTATCTAAGATGGAACCCGTGGGTACAGATGAAAAACCCACGTAACAAACGAACGGTTTAGGTTAGCACAGCGAAACTGCGCACACTTACTAAACTCGTCATTTGCGGTTCGTAGATACCAGACTCGACCATATTCGTGCGAGTCGAAAACACCACTTACAATTGTCACAGAACCTCACTTGCGAAGTTCATGATTCACCCTTCCCTTCACCCGAACTGTACCAGCGATGGTTCTGGCAGCTGCCCGTTGGACGTTGCCCTGTAAATAGTCCCCGAGCAAACCATTACCCAGCGCCGGCTGGTACTGTTTACATGCCACTGCGATTACGTTCTACTGTGTTGATTTGGTAATACACTTACTGTTTTCACCCAAACTGGTGTGGTCTCTTTTTGTGGTGTGCCTTGTGTGTCGCCTGTGTGTACTGCGTGGATGCTTTGCACATGTCCTCTGGAGTTTGGTCCGCCCGCTCTGCACCACGCTACCCCATTTCTAACAGTCGTCAAAGACTTTTGCTATACCGGCTCTGCCATGAGAATCGGAGTTCAGCATCTGAAACCTCTGCAGACTCCGCGCCTCACATCTCTAAATACAAGCACCCCACTCATGAAGGCTGACGCTTCGTGCCCCCCACGTGTATGTCCTGTAAGCGGATACACCAGACGAGAGCAGCGCTGGGGGCTGGGTGCCGAGCCGATCAGCTGTATTCTCTTCAAATGCATTGCATGGGCAATGCGGAGTGCAGCGACAACGCCACCAGTCACCTTGGGCCATCTGGCGCTGGAGACCCGCTTCCCTTGTTCTCAAGGCACGGAGCAGGTAGGAGTTCACAGCAGACCTCAGAGGTCCGGGCAGCTTCCGGGCTCCTACTGACTGATGCGGTTGTCTGTTGTTTGTGCCTGGTAGTATAAACCGGTCACTGATACCATGACTGCCTGATTCAATGCAAGTGTTCTTTCGGCACTCCAAGGTTTGCTAATCTTGCATTTTTGCCTACTTTAAACGAGACGCTTTCATCGCGAGTGTGCTTCGACACTCATCAACTATTGAAACCTGTGATTCTTGGTAATCTTTAAATGTGCAGATCTTTAGATATATATGTGATAATTTTATTGTTTAGGTCTTGTTTTGCTAATACAGACAACTATTTTCAGAAAACGGTGTGCAATCTTTTTGTGGTGTATTTGTTGTGTTTCTGTGTGTGTTTGTTGCACAAATACTTTACACATTGCCTGTTTAGATAAGCCTGACTGCTCTGTGCCATGCTACCAGAGGGTGATCACAGGTTTTCTTTTAGTGTGTACTTAGCTTACCCTGACTGGAGTAGTAGTTCCTGCCTGACTTTGGTGCATACATCAGCCAACCAGGAATTTCATTTCTAACAGCGGTTTCTGGGCAACTCTTTCTGATAAGAATGAAAGGACGGACTGCTGTATGCCTTTCCTTTAGTTTCTCTCTTGCTCTGTAATCTGAGGAACCTAATTCTCAGTGACATGGATAGAAGAGTTTGGTACCCAATGCTCCTGGGCATCAGCATTTATCCTCCAATCACACTATCACTTTGGGACGACCTCCTGTCTCAGCAACAGGGAAGTTCCACATCCGAGTTTCCACAACTCTCACCTCCATGTGTGAACATTGAGCTGCACCAGCTAAATTTGCCTGACTTGTTGACTGAGGTGGTCTGTGCCATTATTATGACCAGATGCCCTTCATGAAGTCTGTCTGTGCTGGAGGGGGGCGCTAGAGGGCTCACGGCAAGATGGCCGCACTCCTGTGAGGCTCTGCCAGACCGAGCCATCATCCGACTAAAATCCGTCACCTCCATATGCTGCTTCATTACCAATTGATGGCAGAATCTGTCCTGCAACCTGCACTGCCGAATTGTGCTGTTGCGGGGACCGTGATCCTTGTGGGCCGGAGACTGGAGACCTGACTTGTGTGCCGCGAGGCACCTACAAAATGGCGGAATGCCCTGGCCTGGCTGCATAAACCCCCCTAGCTGCCAACGAATCAGACATCTGTGGAACTGCAACTGGGCGGCGGTACCGGAGCGGCTGCTGATGTGTGGCAGTGAAGAGCAGACCCGACTGCAAACCCGGCGGTGGGAGCCGACTGTCGGAGCAGCTTGGCCGGGCACGGCCGCGAGTAAAGAGACGGAGGGCCGGCGGCACGCCTGCCAGGAGCCGCCAGCTGCAGTGGTGAAACGATCTTCTCCTGCTGCTGTGGGCTCGTCGCTCTTCCCAAGCTGACTGCGGTGAGAGGGGCCGGGACCGGTACGCGGCCGGAGCTGTGGAGGCGGTGCGGAGCCGGGTGCTGGGTCTCACCTCTGCGAGCTGTGGTTGGCGGGGGGTGCGGACGGCGGCAGCATTGCTGGTGGCGGCTGAGGGGATCGGTGCTGCTTGTGAGGCCGCGGCGTCAGGCGGAGTGCTCCGGGCGTAGAGGTGCCCGTGCGGGACTGCGAGAGGTGGGCCGCAAATCCCCGGCCTCAATTGATGGTGAGCGGCCGCTGAGCCGCATTGAACTGCTTGGCCTCACTGCAGAAGGCCCCAGGGTGTTGGACCTTACATAAAACGTGTTGGACTCTGGTGGCTGATCTTTTGTGGCAGCGGGCATCCTTTGTTGCGCAATTGGATGGGCAGAGCAGCATTCTCAACAGATAAATTGAAATTGTGTGTGTCTTGTAAAGCGCACTTCTACCCGCACCGCAGGCCTCGTAGCGCTATAGACCGCTGGGGAACCCGTCCTGGCTTTCCCTGTGAGATAGTCCCTCCTGGGAGTCTCCAAGGTGAAACCAGGCATCCCCGGCGTTTGTGAGGGGCCGTTGTGGTGATGAGGCAAGCTAATGCCCAGAGTTGCCGAGTGTGATCTCTGGTTGGAGTAGGCACCGATGCGAGAATTATCGAGTCTGCTGATCCTGGTCCAAGACCCTGCCGCTTCGGGAATCGAACCCTGGTCCCGGGCCGTTCTCTGCTCTCGGGTCTGCCGCCTCTAACCAGTGAGCCACACCACTCCACGAGCACTGTGTGTGCAGCCCTGGGGACCTGTTTCTAAGGCGCGATAAGTGGGGTAGCTGTGCCTCATACTACGATATTGGCTGCACTGATTTGGGTTCTACATTGCCGAGAGACTTCCAAACTGGCATAGGAGGGCTGCACTACATTCATATACCATACTAAGGGCGCTCTGCTTCCAGCTGCTGCTGATTTGCGCTGTAAGTCACAACATGGGCCGGACGGATAGAAGTCAGCCTAAACTAACTTTCGAAGGGTGTAAGCAGCCTATGTCCACGCAACAGGCCGCATCGGACTCTGAGACTGCAGTGATGGCGGGGAGCTCCACAAATCTGGAGGCCACACTGATAGCTATGCAGAAGACGTTGCAGTCCATCAAGGGTACTATGGCGGCGGTAAATCATAGGCTTGACCATATGTCCACGCAATTGGAGAGACAGAATGCGTGCATGGGAGAGGTGGAGCAGAGGATGTACGCCACGGAGGATGGTCTCACGACGGTCTCAGATAAGACGCTTAATATGGAACGGGTCCTCTCGCTTATCCAAGCAAAGAATGAGGATTTAGAGGGGCAGTCCCGACGCAATAACATCCGCGTCACGGGGATGCCGGAGTCCACGAATGTGGGTAAAATGGAGGAGTTTATGGAGCGCCTGATTGTGGATATTTTTGGAGCCGACCAACTGTCTAGCATGTTCATTGTTGAGCGCGCACATCGCTCCCTCGCTGCGCTGCTGGTGCCGGGTGCGCCTCTGCGTCCTATCATAGCTCGCATCGTGAATTATAGGGATAGGGATGCAATTTTGCGGTTGGCCCGTGAGAAAAGGACTATTGACTATCAAGGGAATAAGCTGGCATTCTTTCCGGACTTTACTGTAGCAGTACAGGCTGCGCGGAGGGAATTTGGCAATGTGAAACCATTTCTAGGTAAAGAGGAAGTTCCGTATGCTATGTTGTACCCGGCCGGCTACGAATTGGAGCAGTTATGGATAATAAGATTTTCACCTCCCCAAAAGCCGCAATGGATTATGCAAAAAAACTGAAGCGGCAGAAGCGTGATTCGGCTGGCGCACAAGAGGAAGAGAATCTGGGGGAGGAAGAAAGTTGAGTGTCGTAATCAGGCTGATATGGACATTATGGATTGCTTAGTTGTTATAATCTGTCGTAATCAGGCTGATATGGACATTATGGATTGCTTAGTTGTTATAATCTGTTATGCACTGTGAATATGTCGCGCTCTACTGCTTAGGATTGGGTGGTGCGATTATGCTGATCCTCACAGTTGGAGCTAAGAGTTGGATCAACTGGACCACCCTCCTTTACTGTGCAATGCATGGTTGTAATGTAGGATTCCCTTGATCTTATTTGCCCACTTGCCTATCTTGGACTGGGGGCGTAGTCTATGGTTCCCCTATATGTGACAGTTAAGGGCGGATTTAAATGCTACTGGACGAAAGTCTCAAGTTGTTGCAATGGATGTTATATCTTGTTGCTTGGTCACCTCCTGTTATATGGGAGGCTTACGCATCTGCGCCCCTCCTGATGGGGGTTGGGGACGGCTTTGGCAGGTTAGGGGTGCTGAAGTGGGTGGCGGGTTGGTGGGGATGGGTACCAGGATTGGGGTCTGTTCATTGCTGTAGGAGAGTAGGGTCTGCAATCCTATGGTCACCCACGATTTTTGCTTTTTGCTTCACTGGTTTAGGACTTTCCCTGGCTGTGGGCCTGCTAATCAGACCCACAGCCTAGCTGTTCTCTCTCTTTAAATTGGCAACCATGTACCTTAGGTGCATTTACCAATTGGTACTGGGCCACCTTATCAGTCCCTGTACAGCATACCTTAGGTATCCAGGGCATAGGTGTACCCAGGGCCTACCAGGGGCTGAAGCATGTATTATGCCACCCTTGCCTGGCCATCTAAACTGACACAACTGGCTGCACGACAGCTGGGGCAAGGTGGTGTAATCACCCTTTGCTTTAGATATAGTTCCCTATATCTAAACCTAAAATGGACACATATATTCCTATCAGTCACTCCTATGGCAGGCCTTATCAATCCTGAAGGCAGAGTGCTTGGAATTATGTGAGATGGTGCTCTGGCATGAGCTGAGTCCGTTTGCAGCTTGCGGAACCAAGTCCTAATAGCTGTTCCATGATAACGCTATACCATATACACTTAAGTGCATTATAATCCTCGCGGTTAAATGCTAACTTTGGTATAGCATTATCAAAACATGTTGAGTAAGGTGTCAAACGAATTGGAATACTACCCCCTCGCCAATTCTGGCGACGGGGTAGCATTCCACCCTTCTAGAGGGACACAACATGTATGTAACTGTGAACCCCGGTTAAAGTTAACTCGAGCCTCAGTATCACAAAATGGATGCTGCCACCACAGACACAAGTCTGACCTCCTGCTGCTGGGAGTCCTTCCAGCGAGGGAGGCTTGGACAAAGGGTTTCCTGCCTTGGGAGGTGCTAGCACCACCCCAGACAGGATTTTGTGTATTAGGTAGGACAGGGCTGAAAGGAATGAGACATGCCTGGGGCACACGAGGTGTCCCTGTGCATACACCGGTCCAAACCAGTTCCTGGGGCACTCCAGCCCCAGAGCTGGTGCAAGACCGGACAAAGGAAAGGGGGTGTAACCACCCCCTTCCTGGTCCCACCCAGAGGAGGGACCTAGTCGTAGTGCAGCCCCAGTTAGCTGAATAAAGGTAGGAGCTGGTCCCATTCCAAATTAGATTATCCTGATCAACTCTACAAGAAGAACTCTGGACTTCGACGTTCTGCTCCACAGAAGACTGAAGAAAATCTCCCTTGTGGGCCAGAAGTGTCCACCCTGCACAAGGAGGCACCATCAGCGTACAGCGGCTTCCCTTTGTCGTCTTCCTGCAAGGATCCAGACTTCAGAGCCCGACAAGACCCGGACTCCCAGACCTCTCCGACCTCTACCCACATCTGCAGCAGAGCTGAAACCTGTGGGTGCAACGAGACACGTGGGACCGGCCATCTTGAAAGAAGCAGCACTTCGCTCCCGCACGACTTCAGAGGCATCCTCGTCCAAGTGCTTTGGGGACAGAGAAGCCCCGACTCCGAGCAGCTCCTGCACCGAAGACCAGCCCTCCAGCATCCACGAGATCTGCGTGGGGCCCTTCTGCCTGTTTGCTGCTCGACGCGTTGTCTGGTCACTTGCCGGCTGGCTAGTGACCTCCTAGACGATGAACTCCGACAACTTTTCTGCTGGTCTGGTTGCTCCAGACTGGCCCTTGCTCACTTCCAAAAGAGGAGCAACCCGGACCCTCCTGGTCCACTCCAGATGCCGTTTCCACTCACCGCGTAGGTTGCCTTTGCCAAGGCCTGTGTAACCCGAATCCGGAGACGACACCCTCGACAGCGAGAGCCTGCGTGGGACAGCTCGTGCCTCCATCCTGGTCATCGAAGACACCACCTGGTCCACCTGGCTGCCGAGACAAGCGTCCACCTTCACCTGATCGCGACGACGACATCTGGTTCCACTCCTGGTTCCACTCCAGTCACTGGCTAGTGACTTTGAACATTGTCCCCTCTGCTTTCAGGTTCTTCTCTTCACTGATCCACCCTTGGATCACACCGGACATCTTCCTCCTGACCGCCTGCAGCATCTTTTCCTCCAGGCTCCATAGACTTCAACGCCGGAACCCGACACGACTTGGCACCTATGCACCCGCAGCCTGTGGGTGAGGTAACACGAGCATTTCGGTGCTCAAGGGTAGCTTGACTCTCCTAGTGTCCAGTTCCACAGTCGTTTTTGTCCTATCTAGTCAGGGACGTCCGTACTCACCTTTCCTTAAAAACTGTACTGTCCATAGACGTTTGTACGCATCTCGCGTGTGAGTTCACACTCTGCACACGTGTTCCGTGGGCCTCCTAGTACTTACCTCAAGTTAGTATAGAGTGGTCCCAGTGATCCTACAACCTCTGGACAGCTCCATTCCTTTGATTGACTTTCACATTCCACTTACTTAGTATATGGTTTGTCGTGCCCCTAGGGCACCATTGTAAATCGTGCAACTTAAACGTATTTTTCCTAAGAGTTTGTCATGTGCTTAGCCCTCTGACCTCATAAAGAATTCAGAGGTGTATGTTAGTTAATAAATACTTGTTTATTTTCATAACAACCTGTGTGGTGTCATTTCACTTGGTATTCAAGGGGTTATATGTGGTAAAACAACTGGCTTCACATGCCAAAAGAGTTTAGCCTCAAGACTGCTTTTGTCCATGCTACCATTAGGATAGCTGGTCTATAAGGTTGACTTACAACCAATCACCATAAGGTTTGTTTGGACTGATACAAGGTGATCACTAGAACTAGTGAGCATCATATATCAGGCCAACTTCTCACAATTGCCTCTCTGTTTTGAGCGGGGGTGGTTGTGAGAAGTTGGCCCGATATGCAACGTTCGCTATTCTAGCGACCGCTATGTATCGTTCCAACGACCCTTATGGTGTTTGGTTGTAAGTCAACCTATAGACCAGCTATCCTAGTAGCGTGGATACGAGCAGTCTAAGGCTAAAGACTCAAGAGGGCGCGTTAAGCCAGCTGTTTACCACACATGTACCCCTTGAACACCCAGTGAAAGGACACCACACAAGTGTTATGAAAATAAACAGGATATTTATTAAGAATCACAACAGCCCTGTACTCTTTATGAGGACAGGGTACTAAGCACAAACCAAATCTCTTTAGCAAATACTTCAAGTGCACAGTTTAAAACAAGTGTCCGAGGACACGGAAAGGTTAAGGTCTCGGGCGGACCCGATAAGGCAAGTCGGAAGCGAGGGACTCGGGACCCTAGAGTAAGGAGGCTATGCAGGCACCGAAATGCCGAGTTACCTAGCCACGAGGGCTGCGGCTGCACAAGTCTTACAGGCGTCGGGGTCTTCGCTGACGAGCCAGGAGCCGGAAGAAAGGAGTTGCTGGCCGGCGACCAGTGCTGAATAGTTCGTAGAGATCCAAGCCTGGATCGGGGATTGATGAAACCTGAAAGCAGAGGGGACCAAGTTCGTACTACTAGCCAGTAGTCAGAGGGTACCAGGAAGGCACCGGTTGGCCGTCACCTCGACCAGGTGAGTGGGCGACGCTAGGCTCTGCAGTCTCACGGACCAGGAGGCGTTGTCGGCGACCACGGTGGAGGTGCGAGCTGTCCCACGAAGGATGATGCTGTCGGCGTCGCTGGGCCCAGGATGGGGCAACAAGCCTTGGCAGATCTCAGGGCCACGTGGTGGGCCTAAGATGGCGTCTTGAGTGGACCAGGAGGGTCCGGGGTGCTTCTCGCAAAGATGGAAGCAAGGGCCAGTCTGGAGCAACCAGACCAGCAGTGATGATTCTCGGATGTCGTCACAGAAGGGCACAAGCCAGCGGTGAGTGACCAGACAACGTGCTGAGCAGCGAGCAGAAGGGCCCCACGCAGATCGTGGAGATGCTGGGAGACTGCACTTCGGTGCTAGAGCGGCTCAGGGTCGGGGCTTCTCGGACCCCAGAGTACTCACCAGAGAGTTACCTCGATGGTCGTGCTGGTTTTTAAGAGCGTGCAGGTTCTGATGATGGCCGGTCCCTCGAGGTCTCGCACCCACAGATCACAGCTGAGCTGATGACGTGGGTAGAGGTCAGAGGTGCCAGGGAAGCCGGTTCTCGTCGAACTGGGCCGTCGGATCCTTGAGGAAGGACTTGCAGCAAACCGCAGAGTTCTTAGATGGTGCCCGCTGATGCAGGGTGACTACTCCTTAGTCACAAGGGAGAAATCTTGAGAAGAGTCTTGAGTGTCCTTTCGTAGAAAGTAGTTCTTGATTCAAAGATGATCTAATTTGGAAGGGTCCCCGCTCCGGTCTTTATTCTAAAGAAAGGGGTGGGTACATGACTAGGTCCTGCCCTAAGGGTGGGACCAGGAAGGGGGGTAGTTACACCCCTCTCCCCTGCCGGACTTTCCCCAGGCCAGGGCTGTCGCCCCTGGAACTGGTTCTAACCGGCAGATGCGTAGTGAGCACCGGGGTGCCACTCCGCAGTCACCTTCTCGCAAAAGCCCTACCTACCCAGAATACACAAACCCTGTCTGGGACGGTGCGAACACCGCCCTTGACAGGAAACCCTTTGTCCGAGCGCTCCTCGCTGGAAGGACTCCCAGCAGCAGGAGGTCAGACTCGTGTCTGTGGTGGCAGCATCCATTTTGTGGAGCTGAGGCTTCAGTTAACTTTAACCGGGGTTCACAGTTACGTACATGTCGTGTCCCTCTAGAAGGGTGGAATGCTAACCTCATCGCCAGAATTGGTGAGAGGGCAGCACCCCGATTCGTATGACACCTTACTCGACATGCCTTGATAACGCGACACCGGAGTTACCGATATGGTACGCGTTATCATGGAACAGCCATTGGGTCTTGATTCCGCAAGCTGCAACCGGGCTCGGCTCGGGCCTGAACCTAGCTCACACGAGCCCACGCACTCTGCCTTCAGGATTGTTAAGGCCTGCCATAGGAGTGACTGATAGGAACTCGGGTGTCCATTGTGTGGTTAGATATAGAGCTACTATACCTAAAGCGAAAGGTGATTACACGTCTTCGCCCCAGCTGTCGTGCAGCCAGTTGTGTCAAATTTAGGAGGCCAGCCAGGGGTGGCATAATACATGCTGCAGCCCCTGGCGGCCCTGGGTACACCTATGCCCTGCGTTACGGGGTCTGATAAGGTGGCCCAGTACCAATTGGAAATGCACCTAGGGTACATGGAATCCATTTTAAAGAGAGAGCAGTAGGCCTGGGGTCCTGATTGGCAGGGTCCCAGGTCGACTATGTCCAAAACCAGCTAAAACACAGGGCAAAAAGTTGGGGGCAACCATAGTCAGGATGTACCTTCCTACACAACCCCCCCCCCCAAACGAAAGGAGATAAGGCTATCCTTGTCCAGGTAAGCCTCTATTACCTAAGTGGCCATATAAGGAAGGACCAGCTCTGGCTTGGTTTCCCCCTGTGTCATGGTCCACTAGGCAACCCCTCACCCTAAGGGTATCTGAGGGTCTCCACCATAGGGAATCTCTGTCTCTGGTGTGTCTTGGGAAAGAAGAAGGCTGATGCTGGGATGGAGTACTGAAGTGAGGCTCCTCTACCTTTGGGCTCAACTTCCTCCAATCACCATTCATCATGTGTGCCTTCCTTTCTTTAGCTGAGATGCACTGAGCTCTCAGGGTCAGCCTCTGGCTACCTAAAGCGGGAGGCTGAGTCCCTCTGTTTGGCTTACTGGAGGGACAGGTCAGGTCTGGGGTTTTTAGGCCCCATGTTTGGCTGTGCCCAACAGTGTCCAGCTGTGGGAGTTCCCTAACTACTTTTAAGGGGGATCCCTCAGGAGTCTGTTCTATTTTCACTTGGCTAGGTTTACCAGCTTCAGTGATCCTAATCTGCTGATTAAGGGGTTCTTTTGGACAGGGGGCCCTTTGGGGTCCACCACTGGCCTCCCTAATCTCTTCAGCCCTGGGCTGACTGAGACAGGGTAGAGAGGTGCAGGTTACCTGCTCCAGACTGGGTCCCACCTGGGAAGGGTCCACTGTCATCAGGGGCTCTGCCAGGCTAGGCCTGACTACCTCTGGGGCAGTTCCTTCAACAGGGGTAGAGTCAGTTCCCTGAGGAGGCTGGCTCTCACCTAGTGTCTGGGAGGGGGAAGACTCTTCTTCCTCCTCAATGCTCTCTGTTTGAGTGGAGTGATCCATTGTTTCAGGCTTCACAACCTCACTATCTGTTTGAGTAGAGGCTGAGACCATTTCAACCTTGCCAACCTTTTCAGGAGGGCACTCAGTCTGTGTTTGGGCTGTGACTGTCACAGCCCTCCTATCCTGTTCTGGAAAGTCTGTCTGAGCCTGGGCAGTGGCTACCACTGCCCTTCCAACCTTTTCAGGGAGGAATGGTGCTTGGACTGGGGCTGTAGCTATTACTGCCCCACTAACCTGTCTGGATAGGCCTATCATTCTGGAGTGAGTTTCTTGCTCCACCTCAGCCCATGCTGAGAGTTCCAGGTCATTCCCCAGTAAGCAATCTACAGGTAGGTTATCTGTCACTGCCACTCTCATGGGCCCTGTGACATTACCCCAGCTGAGCTTGACTACTGCCATGGGATGCCTTCTCTTCATTCCATGAATGTCTGTCACCTGATAAGTAAAACCAGGGGTCAGTTGAGCAGAGGGGACCAGATGGTCACTCACCATGGTGAGGCTGGCCCCTGTGTCTCTGAATGCCTCAACTTTCTGACCATTCAATAAGACTTCTTGTCTATACTTTCCCAAAATGTGGGGTCCAGTAGTGAAGTTGGCAAACCCCATGCCAGTCTCACAGACAAGAGTGTGGTCAGGGAACCTGGCTAAGCCATAGTCCTCCTGATTGCCCAAAGTAATGCCCACCACATTCTTGGGGGCACTCCCACCACCTGGGGGATTACCACTAGTGGTAACAGGAGGTCTGGGAGTGTTACTTGGGGGTATGTTTTCCTTATTGCTATTTTTAGGGCACTTGGCATCACTTTTGTAATGGCCCACCTGTTTACAGGTATGGCAATAAGGTTTCTTCTGCTCTGAAGGAGTGTTCTGGGACCCACCACCCTTGTTGGAGTTTGGGGGCCCTTGGGAAGTCTTCTCTGTGGATTTATCCCCACCCTTCTCTTGAGGCTTGGTTGATTCCTTTTTCTGGTCACCACCCTGGTTTTTAGGCCTAACCCTGGTTCTGACCCATTTGTCTGCCCTCTTACCCAATTCCTGTGGAGAGGTCAGATCAGAGTCTACCAGGTGCTGATGTAATAGCTGGTTCTGACAATTATTTAAGATTTGCTCCCTCATAATTAGATTATACAATCCTTTAAAATCAGTAACCTTACTACCCAGTAGCCAGCCTTCAAAAGCCTTAGTGGCACAATCAACAAAGTCAGTCCAATCTTGAGACTGAGTTTTCTGGGTGTCTCTGAACAGCATCCTGTATTGTTCAGTGGTTAAACCGAACCCATCAACCAGTACATTTTTCAAGACTTGGTAATTGTTAGCGTCCTCCACCCTTGTGGTGAGGAGCTTGTCTCTTCCTTTTCCTTCAAAGGAGAGCCACAAGATAGCTGCCCACTGACTCTGGGGAACGCCTTGCACCGTGCAGGCCCTCTCCAAAGCAGTAATCCATTTGTGGATGTCGTCCCCTTGTTTAAAGGGGGGCACTATCTTACCAAGGTGTTTCGTATCGAAACTCTTTTCCCTATTGCTAGGTACATTGCTGCCACCAGTGGGCTGTAGCCCACATAATTTTTGCTCTCTAGCAAGGGCAAGTCTCTCTTTGGCCAGGGCAAGTTCTTCCCTTTCAATCCTCAGTTTGACTGCCCTTTCTTCAGCTTCATACACTCTCCTCTTAGGGGAAGACATCCCTCTGTGAGAAGAGTTGAGAGAGCCATTGGTTCGAAGGGATCTGTTAGAGCCTCTTGATAGAGACCTAACTCGTCCATTCCCAATGTTAAGCTGACCTGAGAGTGGCCCCAGGGGTCCCCCAGTACCAATCTCATGTCTGCTTAAGTTGGACCTGCTTCGTCTGACGACTTCTACCTGTCCCTTATCTGCCTCATCCCCAGAGAGATCCTCATCCTCATCCTCCTCCACATCTTCGTTCTCAGTTGCGAGGTGGATGAGGTCAGGATCGTCCCGGGTTCCCTCGAGGGGAGGCATGTCTCCTTCTGGATTAGAAGAGCTACGAAGTTTCTCCGCTCTTCTGGCATCATAAGTCTCCAAGAGACCAATCAGAAAGGACGTTGTGGGGTTAGACCCCTGCTGAATCTTCCTGGAGTGACACAGCCGTCTCAACTCCTTGAAGCTCAGCACAGTATATCCTGAAGGGATGACCTGTGGAGGGTCAACTGACACAAGGGGAGACCCAGAGTTTCCTCCTTTGTCCGACATACTGTTTCTAGTGTGGTGTAAGTGATGCACCTACCTACACTATGTGTTTACCTACTGTTCCCTTGCTAAGAGTTGTAGCCAAGGTGTGCTAAGCCTTGAGGAGCTACAACAGCTGGTTCAGTAGAACTCAGAGTATTCTAAGCTTTTAGTTATATGTACTAACAGTACTTGTGCGATCTTTCAACAAGATATTCTTAGGATACGTGTGGTGAAACAACAGCAAGCTCAAATCCCAACCGCTGCTCACCAATGTGAGAAGTTGGCCCGATATGCAACGTTCGCTATTCTAGCGACCGCTATGTATCGTTCCAACGACCCTTATGGTGTTTGGTTGTAAGTCAACCTATAGACCAGCTATCCTAGTAGCGTGGATACGAGCAGTCTAAGGCTAAAGACTCAAGAGGGCGCGTTAAGCCAGCTGTTTACCACACATGTACCCCTTGAACACCCAGTGAAAGGACACCACACAAGTGTTATGAAAATAAACAGGATATTTATTAAGAATCACAACAGCCCTGTACTCTTTATGAGGACAGGGTACTAAGCACAAACCAAATCTCTTTAGCAAATACTTCAAGTGCACAGTTTAAAACAAGTGTCCGAGGACACGGAAAGGTTAAGGTCTCGGGCGGACCCGATAAGGCAAGTCGGAAGCGAGGGACTCGGGACCCTAGAGTAAGGAGGCTATGCAGGCACCGAAATGCCGAGTTACCTAGCCACGAGGGCTGCGGCTGCACAAGTCTTACAGGCGTCGGGGTCTTCGCTGACGAGCCAGGAGCCGGAAGAAAGGAGTTGCTGGCCGGCGACCAGTGCTGAATAGTTCGTAGAGATCCAAGCCTGGATCGGGGATTGATGAAACCTGAAAGCAGAGGGGACCAAGTTCGTACTACTAGCCAGTAGTCAGAGGGTACCAGGAAGGCACCGGTTGGCCGTCACCTCGACCAGGTGAGTGGGCGACGCTAGGCTCTGCAGTCTCACGGACCAGGAGGCGTTGTCGGCGACCACGGTGGAGGTGCGAGCTGTCCCACGAAGGATGATGCTGTCGGCGTCGCTGGGCCCAGGATGGGGCAACAAGCCTTGGCAGATCTCAGGGCCACGTGGTGGGCCTAAGATGGCGTCTTGAGTGGACCAGGAGGGTCCGGGGTGCTTCTCGCAAAGATGGAAGCAAGGGCCAGTCTGGAGCAACCAGACCAGCAGTGATGATTCTCGGATGTCGTCACAGAAGGGCACAAGCCAGCGGCGAGTGACCAGACAACGTGCTGAGCAGCGAGCAGAAGGGCCCCACGCAGATCGTGGAGATGCTGGGAGACTGCACTTCGGTGCTAGAGCGGCTCAGGGTCGGGGCTTCTCGGACCCCAGAGCACTCACCAGAGAGTTACCTCGATGGTCGTGCTGGTTTTTAAGAGCGTGCAGGTTCTGATGATGGCCGGTCCCTCGAGGTCTCGTCGCACCCACAGATCACAGCTGAGCTGATGACGTGGGTAGAGGTCAGAGGTGCCAGGGAAGCCGGTTCTCGTCGAGCTGGGCCGTCGGATCCTTGAGGAAGGACTTGCAGCAAACCGCAGAGTTCTTAGTTGGTGCCCGCTGATGCAGGGTGACTACTCCTTAGTCACAAGGGAGAAATCTTGAGAAGAGTCTTGAGTGTCCTTTCGTAGAAAGTAGTTCTTGATTCAAAGATGATCTAATTTGGAAGGGTCCCCGCTCCGGTCTTTATTCTAAAGAAAGGGGTGGGTACATGACTAGGTCCTGCCCTAAGGGTGGGACCAGGAAGGGGGGTAGTTACACCCCTCTCCCCTGCCGGACTTTCCCCAGGCCAGGGCTGTCGCCCCTGGAACTGGTTCTAACCGGCAGATGCGTAGTGAGCACCGGGGTGCCACTCCGCAGTCACCTTCTCGCAAAAGCCCTACCTACCCAGAATACACAAACCCTGTCTGGGACGGTGCGAACACCGCCCTTGACAGGAAACCCTTTGTCCGAGCGCTCCTCGCTGGAAGGACTCCCAGCAGCAGGAGGTCAGACTCGTGTCTGTGGTGGCAGCATCCATTTTGTGGAGCTGAGGCTTCAGTTAACTTTAACCGGGGTTCACAGTTACGTACATGTCGTGTCCCTCTAGAAGGGTGGAATGCTAACCTCATCGCCAGAATTGGTGAGAGGGCAGCACCCCGATTCGTATGACACCTTACTCGACATGCCTTGATAACGCGACACCGGAGTTACCGATATGGTACGCGTTATCATGGAACAGCCATTGGGTCTTGATTCCGCAAGCTGCAACCGGGCTCGGCTCGGGCCTGAACCTAGCTCACACGAGCCCACGCACTCTGCCTTCAGGATTGTTAAGGCCTGCCATAGGAGTGACTGATAGGAACTCGGGTGTCCATTGTGTGGTTAGATATAGAGCTACTATACCTAAAGCGAAAGGTGATTACACGTCTTCGCCCCAGCTGTCGTGCAGCCAGTTGTGTCAAATTTAGGAGGCCAGCCAGGGGTGGCATAATACATGCTGCAGCCCCTGGCGGCCCTGGGTACACCTATGCCCTGCGTTACGGGGTCTGATAAGGTGGCCCAGTACCAATTGGAAATGCACCTAGGGTACATGGAATCCATTTTAAAGAGAGAGCAGTAGGCCTGGGGTCCTGATTGGCAGGGTCCCAGGTCGACTATGTCCAAAACCAGCTAAAACACAGGCCAAAAAGTTGGGGGCAACCATAGTCAGGATGTACCTTCCTACAGTGGTTGTATGGGCGCAGCTGTGCAAAGTGTGCGTGTCAGTTTCACTATTGGTCTCTGAAGGTGTGTTACTCAAATATCTATCGCATGTTACGATTTATTTTTGTCTTTCATGGCTAGAGTAGGCAAAATCACTTGGCTCACATGAAATGTGCGGGGGTTGAACATATTTAACTCGACATAATGTTCAAGTGGCATTCCTGCAGGAAACACATCTTACAGGGCATACTGCCGCCTCTGTGGCTAAGCAATGGGCTGGGGTTCGCGTAGCCTCCAACTATTCGTCTTATGCTAAGGGGGTAATGATATTGATTAAAAAGAATGTCCCGTTTGTGAGCATGCATGAGGAAATTGATAAGGATGGTCGGTACATCATACTGCAAGGGACGCTTTGTGGTACCTTGATTACAATGGTCAATGAGTACGGGCCGAATGTGGACTTCCCTGAATTTTATACAATATTGTGGAATAAGGTTTATGCATTACCGGCGTCCGCTATTATATGTGGGGGAGATTTGAATGTAGTATTGATCGGGAAGTGGACAGGAAGACCTGTCGTCTGACTTCTGACAAGAAAGCGGGGCAGGCGGTGAGAGATGGCATGAGTTGAGTTTGGTTGATGTGTGGCGCTTGCAGCATCCGGGTGTGAAGGAGTGGACTTGCTCTACCTATGCGCATGATACTTGGTCCCAATTGGACTATTGGTTGGCGACCAGGGATGTCAGTGGCTGGGTGACGAGAGCTGTACATCTTCCCCGCACACTGTCTGATCATGCGCCAGTGTTGATAGACATGGTACTTCCCACATATGCTCCTGCACCGTTTTCGTGAAAACTACAGCCCACGGCACTATTAGACCCAGTGTTCCACGAGGGCATACGCGAAGCTATAGAAAATTACTTTACAATGAATGTTGGCTCGGTGGGGGACGCGCGTACCATCTGGGAGGCGGTCAAGGTAACAATAAGCGGGTGTGCATAGGTTTACGATCTGGGGTACTTCCCTTGCTAAGGGACGCAATGACCCGACTGGAGCGTGATCTGGTAGGACTGGAGCGGCAATGCGAGGGAGCGCCAACGACCTCTCTTCTGGCTAGCATAAGTTCAAAAGTGACTGAGTATAACGAGTTAGCGGAGCAAGAGGTAAAGCACATGTCCAAGCGGAGTAGGGCCCGATATTACGGTGAGGGGGGTCGACCGGACCACGGACTGGCCGACAGGATCAGGGAGCCATGGGCTAAATACTGCGGAGTGCAGGAAATCAAGGAGGGAGATAGGTCTGTGACTGATAGCAATGGATACGTTTGCAAGCTTTTACAAGCATATGTACGGTCATCTGGAGTCAGCCAATGATGAAGAGATAGCACAGTACTTAGACGACGTAGCCCTGGTCTGGTTGTCGAAGGGGCAGCAGGATTTTTTAATGCATCATATAACGGAGGGTGAACTTAAAGATGCAATCGCCGCGCTACCTAATGGGAAGGCTGCAGGAACAGATGGTCTTCCCTCTGAATTTTACAAAGAATATACTGAGTTGATATTACCTCATCTCACTGCAATGTTTGCAGAGGCATTGGAGCAGAGGCGGCTGCCAGATACGTTAGGAGAGGCGTTAATTGTTGTTTTGCCGAAACCGGGCAAGTCGCCAGCTAACTGTGAGTCATATCGACCATTGTCCCTTTTGAATACTGACGTTAAAATTCTTGCCAAGGTTTTGGCGACGCGCTTACGCCTGCTGCTCCATGTAATGGTCCTTCCGGACCAGTTCCACGAACCACAATCGGAAGGCATTGTTTGCAGTATTACATCTGCTTAAGCCTGATCTAGCGGCGGCAGCAGTCCTGCTGGATGCTGCCAAAGCATTCGATTCGATCGCGTGGCGCTACATGCTGGCGGTGCTTCACAGAATGGGTGTCCCTTCCCTTTTCACTGCTTGGATTAAATTACTATATACGGACCCGATGGTCCGGGTGCGGGTTAACGGGCGTGTGTCATGTGCATTTCCTGTCTGGAGGGGCACTCGGCAGGGGTGCCCGCTCTTGCCCTTATTTTGGAGCCGTTGGTGTGTATATTGAGGCAGAGGCATGCGGAGTCAGCACTCCGGTTTCATCAGCGACCATTGGCAGTCTCAATGTACGCAGACGATATGGTCCTATACGTCAGGGAGCCGGAACCGTATTTGGAAGGGGTAATCAGAGAGTATGTCCGCTTTGAGTGGTTTTCAGGCCTAGCTATAAACTGGGACAAATCGATAATACTACCGCTCACTAACAGCACCAGACAGTTTGAGCTAAATTTCCCGTTGGAGTGGGCCACATAACCTGTTCCGTACCTTGGCATCTGGGTGCACAGGGAACCACAGGAAGTAATACGGGCTAATTACGGGTTGGCTGTGTCCAAACTTGAAGACCAGGTGTCCCGATGGACAAAACTGCCGTGGTCGTTTGCGGACATGGTTGCCCTGATTAAAATGGTGGTGTTGCCTAAGTTCTTATATTTATTTGTGAATGGTTTGTGATCACCCTAACAACCCACTTTTTTTACTGTGCTCCACACTCTGCTGATCACGCTTGCCTGGGGAGGTAAAAAAACACATATAGGGTGGGACACACTGACAAAGCCATATGAACTGGGTGGGTTCTCTGTACCGGACATGTATTTATATTATTTGTGCGCCCAAGCACACTTTGCTTTTTCTTGGCTATTCGCACCACCATACGCGCCACATGTAGCGGTTGAGGCCGGTGCTGTCCATCCATTGCCCCTACGATCCATGATAGTGAACCCGCACTCAGTATATGAGAAAGGCGAAGTGGACACAGTGCAATGCACAGCTTGAGCGTGGTCTGAACTGGGGAAGCGTGCGGGTAGGCTACCACTGTACGCCTCTGCAATGCCTATATTGCATCATGCTGACATATCGGTGTTGAGTGAGAAAGGGGCGCTTCAGACCTTACACGCCGCCATGGGTACAGACAATGGGGGATATCTTCAATATGGGAACCTTTTATCACAATGCACAACTTTTTAGAACATGGAGGCAATAAGACTATGGCCACTTTTATTTATGCAAGGCTCCGAGCTGCTGTGCGTAGTCTCTACCCAACCTTCCCTGAAGAACCGGCTGCTTTGGGGGCCTTGCAGTTGCTGTACACGACTAATGCTCGAACGAAGCTGGTTTCCCGACTATATCATGCCTCTTAGTTGGATGCAGGTGCTGTAGCTTCGCGCTCCAGGGGTAGGTGGGATGATTGCCTTCCACAACCATTAACAGATGCAGAATGGGACGAAAGTTGCGCCATGACTAGCGGTTTTGCCGTCAATGGCAATTTCAAACTAAAACATTATAAGTATCTTCATCAGTGGTACTACTCCCCTACACAGTTACATAAGTATGGTCTGAGAGACACGGATTGTTGTGTGCGGTGTGGGAGGGAGGGTGCTGCAAAAAAACGATGGCATATGGCCATGTCTGAACTGGGGTGGTGTGGAGTGCAAAAAAACAATGGATTTAGGCCCGCTCTCTGTACAGGGGCGATTGTATGACATTGTTCTGCATTCTTTCCATCAACTGTGGTTTTTGCATTTATCACCCCGAGTGGGACGGGTATGCTCAAACGTGAGTCCCATGCACTCCACACCACTGGATTCAAGGAAGCCGGGCTGAAGACGGCTGGAATGCCAGAAACCGGTCCTCGGAAGCTTGTTTCCGGTCCAGGGAAGGCATGGGTTGGCAGTTCGGGCTGGACTGTTCCCATGAGGCACAGGGTCAGACTGATTTGCATATGGCCATGTCTGAACTGGGGTGGTGTGGAGTGCAAAAAAACGATGGATTTAGGCCCAGATCTCTGTACTGGGGTGAATGTATGACCTTGTTCTGCATTCTGTCCATCAACTGTGGTTTTTGACTTTATACATTTGGCATTGGTCTGCGCCCAAATTTTTACGTGCTGGATGGGTGTGACTGAGGCACTGTCTGCCATGACCGTGGTTCAGATTAGCTGTGATCCCAAGGTGTGCTTGCTAGGGATATTGTCCATGATACCGGTGAGGGTACGCAAATTAGTAGTACTATCCCTGCAGCTGGCCAAGCGTAGGGTGGCCATGTGCTGGGGGGGGGGAGGAGGGCACCTGAGGTTAAGATCTGGCTGCAGTACCTGGCATATTGCCGTGATCAACTATCTTGTTATCATGAGGGTCTGCCAGCGGCATCTAGACCGCAAGACATTTGGGGACCTTACACTGCGTATATGCTGTCCCAGACGGACCACAATTTATTCTATATGATAACTTTTGAAATTCGTTTTAGCTCAATCCCAATGCTCCCATGGAATGTGCCGGATTTTGTAAATGCTGCTACTGTACTGAACATCTGTACAGCTGTTGAGGTACTGATCCCATCCATCTGAGGTATTGGTTTTGCTGAAGATTTGCCTAATAAATTTTTTGTAACTGTGATGCATATCTGACTTTAGCAAAACTTGTGTTTGGATTGTAACACGCACAACTTGGCTACACCTGAGTGCTATGTTGGATGTTATTCTTGCAAAATGATCAATACAATAAACAAAAATAAAAAAAAGTCTGTCTGTGCTGGGCATGGGGATGTTTGTCGCTTGGTGTGGTGCTTAAAACACAAACTCCTTTTATGTTGTCTAATCAAACATGACTTAAATGTTGTTTGCTCTGCCCATTTCTTTAAGGAGGAAGAGAGACTCCATCTTCTTGACCACAAGAGAGTGCTTAGCTTTGACATGAACCACAGAAAGGAACATCAGCAGACAATATGCTTTTTGTAAGATTTTAAGATGAAAAAACAAGCTAAGTAACGCAAACGGTGGCATTTTCAAAGTGGATAGGGCTCTACATCAAAATCTTCTATATACCGGCGAAGAAGCAGCCTTCTACAACCTATTCCACTTGGGCCACGTATGAAAAATGGCTTTGATGAGAAGGGTGCAAGTTCTAGATATCTGCCAGGCAACAGTGTGGTCTTTGGGGCATACATTCATGAAACACTCTGCCTTGACAGCTGGGTCCGGCGTGAACATTATTTAAACCAATCGGTTGTGCAAGAATTTATGTTATGAGTCCACTTCCCAGATGCTCCCTCTTTGGGAGATACTGCTATGGTATCTGTTTTAAAGGTGAGGAATCTGTCATGAGAAGTGTGCATCAGAGGAACAAGTTCTCATCCAGGGGATACTCATCAATAGTCATAATCTATGAATAATCCCCGTAGAAAATGCATATATATATATGCATATGTGAAAACATACACATGCAGCCTAAAATGTTTCCAACATGGCAAAAATGCTGAAATTACATAGGTTTGCATTGTAGTACCTATACTTTACCAACCCATAAGGAACAGCCGAAGCAGTAAACAATTGCCATGCAACAATGCTTGATTGCCATAGAGAAAGCTTGTAATTGCAGGCATTTGCCAGTAGGCTGCAGTAGAATACTAAGAAACAAACAAAAAACTGGCACCTTGCCTTTAAGGCATTAGTGTAGGCGTACTGTACCTTTAAGACCTGCAGGAGACCCCTTGCTCCCATGATGCACCACAGGTGACAGTAAGTTCAGTTCTTTTTTGCGGCTCCTTCTATGAGGATCCTGGAGCTTGAGCTCTTCAGTTTTCTGACTGAAAGTGATTTAATTTATATTTTTCTCAGGAAACTTAAAAGTTTCTGACTCCTAATGGCCTATTCTACTGGTGTTTTGGTTTTACCAAAAATGTTTTCAGTCAGAATGCCTGCCTTATTCAGGAAATGCCCTTTGTAGGAGAGTAGGGTCTGCAATCCTATGATCACCCAGATTTTTCGCTTTTGTTTCACTGGTTTTACGACTTTCTCTGGCTGTGGGCCTGCCAATCAGACCCACAGCCTGGCTGTTCTCTTTCTAAATTACGATATGTACCCTAGGTGCATTTACCCATTGGTACTGGGCCCCCTTATCAGACCCCGTAACGCAGGGCATAGGTGTACCCAGGGCCGCCAGGGGCTGCAGCATGTATTATGCCACCCCTGGCTGGCCTCCTAAATTTGACACAACTGGCTGCATGACAGCTGGGGCAAAGTCGTGTAATCACACTTTGCTATAGATGTAGTAGCCCTATATCTAACCATACAATGGACACCCGAGTTCCTATCAGTCACTCCTATGGCAGGCCTTGACAATCCTGAAGGCAGAGTGCATGGGCTCGTGTGAACTGTGTTCTGGCCCGAGCCGAGCCCGGTTGCAGCTTGCGGAACCAAGACCCAATGGCTGTTCCATGATAACGCGTACCCTATCGGTAACTCCGGTGTCGCGTTATCAAGGCATGTCGAGTAAGGTGTCATACGAATCGGGATGCTGCCACCTCACCAATTCTGGCGACGAGGTTAGCATTCCGCCCTTCTAGAGGGACACGACATGTACGTAACTGTGAACCCCGGTTAAAGTTAACTAAAGCCTCAGCTCCACAAAATGGATGCTGCCACCACAGACACGAGTCTGACCTCCTGCTGCTGGGAGTCCTTCCAGTGGGGGGAGCATGGACAAAGGGTTTCCTGTCGAAGGCGGTGTTCGCACCGTCCCAGACAGGGTTTGTGTATTCTGGGTAGGTAGGGCTTTTGCGAGAAGGTGACTGCGGAGTGGCACCCCGGTGCTCACTACGCATCCGCCGGTCAGAACCAGTTCCAGGGGCGCCAGCCCTGGCCTGGGGAAAGTCCGGCAGGGGAGAGGGGTGTAACTACCCCCCTTCCTGGTCCCACCCTTAGGGCCGGACCTAGTCATGTACCCACCCCTTTCTTTAGAATAAAGGCCGGAGCGGGGACCCTTCCAAATCAGATCATCTTTGAATCAAGAACTACTTTCTACGAAAGGACACTCAAGACTCTTCTCAAGACTTCTCCCTTGTGACTAAGGAGTAGTCACCCTGCATCAGCGGGCACCATCTAAGAACTCTGCGGTTTGCTGCAAGTCCTTCCTCAAGGATCCGACGGCCCAGCTCGACGAGAACCGGCTTCCCTGGCACCTCTGACCTCTACCCACGTCATCAGCTCAGCTGTGATCTGTGGGTGCGACGAGACCTCGAGGGACCGGCCATCATCAGAACCTGCACGCTCTTAAACCAGCACGACCATCGAAGCGATTCCCTGGTGAGTGCTCTGGGGTCCGAGAAGCCCCGACCCTGAGCCGCTCTAGCACCGAAGTGCAGTCTCCCAGCATCTCCACGATCTGCGTGGGGCCCTTCTGCTCGCTGCTCAACACGTTGTCTGGTCACTCGCCGCTGGCTTGTGTCCTTCTGTGACGACATCCGACAATCAACACTGCGGGTCTGGTTGCTCCAGACTGGCCCTTGCTTCCATCCTTGCGAGAAGCACCCCGGACCCTCCTGGTCCACTCAAGACGCCATCTTAGGCCCACCACGTGGCCCTGAGATTTGCCAAGGCTTGTTGCCCCATCCTGGGCCCAGCGACGCCGACAGCATCATCCTTCGTGGGACAGCTCGCACCTCCACCGTGGTCGCCGACAACGCCTCCTGGTCCGTGAGACTGCAGAGCCTAGCGTCGCCCACTCACCTAGTCGAGGTGACGGCCAACCGGTGCCTCCTGGTACCCTCTGACTACTGGCTAGTAGTACGAACTTGGTCCCCTCTGCTTTCAGGTATCAACAATCTCTGATCCAGGTTTGGATCTCTACGAACTATTCATCACTGGTCGCCGGCCAGCAACTCCTTTTCTTCCGGCTCCTGGCTCGTCAGCGAAGACCCCGACGCCTGTAAGACTTGTGCAGCCGCAGCCCTCGTGGCTAGGTAACTCGGCACTTCGGTGCCTGCATAGCCTCTTTACTCTAGGGTCCCGAGTCTCTCGCTTCTGACTTGCCTTATCGGGTCCGCCCGAGACCTTAAACTTTCCGTGTCCCCGGACACTTGTTTTAATTGTGCACTTGAAGTATTTTCCTAAGAGATTTGGTTTGTGCTTAGTACCCTGTCCTCATAAAGAGTACAGGGCTGTTGTGATTCTTAATAAATATACTGTTTATTTTCATAACACTTGTGTGGTGTCCTTTCACTGGGTATTCAAGGGGTACATGTGTGGTAAACAGCTGGCTTAACACGCCCTCTCGAGTCTTTAGCCTTAGACTGCTCGTATCCACGCTACTAGGATAGCTGGTCTATAGGTTGACTTACAACCAAACACCATAAGGGTCGTTGGAACGATACATAGCGGTCGCTAGAATAGCGAACGTTGCATATCGGGCCAACTTCTCACACCCTTCCTGTGGCAAGAAGATGGCACTGCCAGATCCACACTCTGTGTGCATTGTCTTCCATCCTCACACAATCCTGACCAGTGTTACCACTGCCAGACGTTTTCCAGGCGGAGAAGCCATCATGGAGGTGACACCTTCTTCAAGCAAACAACACCGAAAATGGCGACATACCACCTCTCCTGAGTCCAGAAAGAAGAAGGTAACAGGAGATTCAAAGTCACCCTCGAAGAGACCCAGACACTCTTCAGTGTCGAGGGACAAATCACCATCTCGACGTCGAGATTCTCTTTTGCATGCAATTAAGTCGGCGTTGAGGCACAGCACTTCAGGCTCGAAGGCTCTGGGTCCTGAGAGACCTGAAAAATCTCAGTCGAGGCTTCCGTTGATGTCGAGACGCTCTCCCCACCCTCAAAGGGGTCGGCGGCGAGAGTCATGACGATGAACAGCTCGCCGCAAGTGGGCTTGTCGACGTCGAGAGCTTCGTCAAAGTCCCATCACTGGACGTCAAGAAGATCGACGCCAACTCGACGTCATGGGAGATCAACGCCGAGGTAACCACCAGGCCAACGTTGAAGGTCGACGTCGAGGTCTCCACATAGCTGTCGCTACAACCGTCGAGAGCAGGACGGCGTTCCCATAGCAGATCCCCTCGGTCAACGCTGATGGTGGCGCAGACTTCATTGACGTCGAGGGAAGAAATTGCAGGGGCCACAGAGGAGACCCGGCGTAAGGCGATATCCAGGTCCAGATCGTCATCTGGGGACCATTCATCATCCCCAGGACTGCATATAGTGCAAATTTCACAGAAGAAATCTCCCAAAGCTGGACAGAAGAGGGCCTACCGTCTGTCGCTTCGCTGGCTGCAAGGTGTCAGGACAGGTGACCGCAGAAGTCCGGGCTCGGATTACTCTTGCACGTACTTGCCTTCCCGAACCTCTCCTCAGAGAAGCACTCCTGCTAGACCCTCCAAGTCTCCCCCCAGAAGACCAAGATCACCTTCCAAGCAAAGAATACTGAGCCTCAGTAAGGACCTATATTTCTTTTTAACATTGAATGAATCTCATCATTTTTTAAGAGAGATGCCAAAGAGAGAAACTGTAAGGTATTATTCAAAACAGATTTATTAGTATTTTCACATTTTTATAAAAAAGATTTTTTAGACACATTTTTTTCCAACTAGATTGGTCATTATATACTCAGCAAAAAATTGGTCAAGTTTACAAACATACTTTCATGAAAGACAAAACATTACATTAAGAGTGCCCTCTAATAGCAGCTAATCTAAACATTCATACAGACATACTTACATACCAGTCATACTGTGGTCTATTCTAAAAGTGACATCTCTATCATCACACATACATAAGGCTAATGTATACAAGACAAAAGACTAATGCAGTTGGCAATTCTGAGGTGTACTATGCGGAATACACTTGGGAACCAAGATGGTGTAGTTCTACTAGTTGTGATGGAAATAACTAGTTCGTATCCACGACAAATGATGTTAGGCCGACGTACGTTTCGGTGAGAGCCACCTTCCTCAGGGCCAGAGACAACATAAACAACAATTTATACAAAAAGATTAATTAAAAAAGGTTTATGAGGGCATCAGACAATTTTTCAGTGGTGAAATCTTTGTAGTCACTGAAAGTATATTGGGGCAGATCCTGGACAGTCTATGGTTTAAGACAAGAACTATGTTGATGGCGCGGGGATTGCTGGTTAAGGAGACTGAGTTTTCCAAAGGCAGAGAGGTTCCGTAAGGTTAGCATGTGTTCTGGTTGTATCTAATTTTAGATGATGGTAAATCCTCACATTCCGCCTTTAATTGTATGCTTGTGCAAAGACCTTTATCTTGCCGCCACGGTAGGTTCTTTGAATTGTAGCCCAAGGTTAAAAATATCCTCCACCGAGCCTAATGTAAACTCGGCAGTTTCCCAGGGAGAGCAGTCACAAGAACCAGGCGGAATGTGAGGATTTACCATCATCTAAAATTAACATGATTCACCAACCTTTGGAAGGTGGCAGGTGCATTTTTCAGACCAAAGGGCATTACCACAAATTGATAATGCCCACCAGGGGTTGAAAATGCTGTCTTGGGCTTGGCATCCTCAGCTAACCTGATTTGCCAATACCCAGCTGTCAGGTCAAATGTGCTTTCTTTCCGCCTCCGCATCCCTCGAAAGAGGAAGAGAGGCTCCACCGTCTGGATCCAAAACGTGCGCTCTCCTACTACCTAGATCGCACACGCCAATTCCGGGTGGATGACCAACTCTTCGTTGGTTACGTGGGCGCGAAGAAGGGTAAGGCTGTGCACAAGAGGACCATCTCTAGGTGGATCATCTTGTGTATCCAAGCATGTTACTCCATGGCGAGGAAGGAGCCCCCGGCTGGATTGCGGGCTCACTCCACTCGGGCCACGGCAACGACAACTGCCCTGGGCCGAGGTGTCCCCCTGCAGGACATCTGTCAGGCAGCCACGTGGGCCTCGCTGCACACGTTCGCGAGACACTACTGCCTGGACAGTCAAGTCCGGAGGGATGGCTTCTTTGGCCGTTCCGTCCTCCAGGACTTTCTGGTGTGATATTGGTTCGCCGACCCACCACCGGGGTTGGTATTGCTGGGGTATCTATTCTAAGGTAAGGAATCTATCACTAACGTGTCTCTTTCAGATGCACAAGTTACTACTTGTGTAACGATATATCTGTAAGAGACATTAGTTAGTGATAGATTCCTTACCGACCCACCCATCCTCCCCGTTCTGCGAACCGATATCTAGGGTTAAGGTCATCCCCTTTCAGGGCCCTAGTTTCATGGCACCAGTGTTAGTTCTATCATGGCTCTGCGTATCTGGCGCGGAAAAGCTGTGTGTCAGAACTGACGTCAGCGCGCATGGGCGCCGTCTAAGTACTCCGACGACGTCATCCCGGCGCTCACGACGCCGACGACGGACGCGGAGCCGCAGACGACGCCTACCGGCGCGCAGGGGTATTGCTACGCAAAAGTTTCCGGATCCAGTCTGACGCCTGGGGATATTCTAAGGTAAGGAATCTATCACTAACTAAAGTCTCTTACAGATATATCGTTACACAAGTAGTAACTTGTGCGTCAGGTCAAATGTGCTTAAGTAGTTGGCAGAAGCCAATCTATCGATAAGCTCATCTGCCCGTGGTATTGGGTGGGCATCAGTCTTAGTGACTGCATTGAGACCCCTGTAGTCTACGGAGAACCTCATCTCTTTCTTACCACCCTGGGTGTGAGGTTTTGGCACTAGAACTACTGGACTAGCCCAAGGGCTATCTGAGGGTTCAATGACTCCCAACTCCAACATTTTCTGCACTTCAGTTTTTATGCAGTCTCTAACATGATCAGGCTGCCTGTAGATTTTACTCTTGACTGGCAGGCTGTCACCAGTGTCAACCTCATGGGTACACCAATTGGTCTGACTGGGTGTCAGAGAGAACATATGTGTGAAAGACTGAAGAACCTGTTTACAGTCTTTCTGTTGATGCTCAGAGAGGCTGCCACAAAAGACAACACCATCTACTGACCCATCATCAGGATTCTGAGTGAGCAGGTCTGGGAGAGGGTCACTCTCTTCCTCCTGTCCCTCATCTATGGCCATGAGCAAGCTCATGTCCTTCCTGTCGACATATGCTTTGAGCCTGTTGACATGGAGCACCCTGTGGGGGCTCCTGGGAGTTCCAAGGTCCACCAGGTAGGTGACCTCTCCCTTTTGCTCAAGAATTGTGTGGGGCCCAGACCATTTGTCTTTGAGTGCTGCTGGGGCCACTGGCTCCAACACCCACACCTTCTGTCCAGGCTGGTAAACAGTCAGGACAGCCTTTTGGTCATGCCAAGCTTTTTGAAGTTCTTGACTGGCCTTAGGGTTTTCAGATGCCTTCTCCATATACTCAGCCATCCTGGAGCGGAGACCAAGTACATAGTCCACTATGCTGGTTGCAGGCTTTTTGAGAGGTCTCTCCCATCCTTCCTTCACCAAACACAGGGGGCCTCTCACAGGATGCCCATACAAAAGTTCAAAAGGGCTGTAGCCAACCCCCTTTTGTGGGACCTCTCTGTAAGCAAACAGAAGGCAGGGAATCAGGACATCCCATCTACGCCTGAGCTTTTCAGGTAGTCCATGAATCACCCCTATCTGAAAGAGACACGTTAGTGATAGATTCCTTACCTTAGAATATCCCCAGGCGTCAGACTGGATCCGGAAACTTTTGCGTAGCAATACCCCTGCGCGCTGTTAGGCGTCGTCTGCGGCTCCGCGTCCGTCGTCGGCGTCGTGAGCGCCGGGATGACGTCATCGGAGTACTTAGACGGCGCCCATGCGCGCTGACGTCAGTTCTTCTTTTTTCCGCGCCAGCTAGCGCAGATCCGGAAGAAGCTCTACCCCCAGTCACTTTTTGACTGAAAAGTTTTTTTGATCCTTTTGATCTCTTTTAGTCGACTGTCTCGACTATCGGTGCCAGGGATGCCCGGGTTCAAGCCTTGTTCGAAGTGCGGCCGACTCATGTCGGTCACGGACCCCCATCGCCGTTGCCTGAAGTGCTTAGGCCTCGACCACGACGATCGGACCTGCGTCGACTGCCGGGCCCTGACGTCGAAGGCTAGGCGGGAGCGGTCCCGCAAGCGTCTCGAGCTGAGGCACTCGGCCCCGCGCCGCTCCAGGTCCCGGTCCCGGTCCCACGGGAGGTCGAGGGACAGGTCGCGAGGTCGGAGTCATCGACGTTCCGGAAGCGGACACCGGTCGTCTGGTTCAAAGTCCTCAGGTAAGAGGCATGAGAGGTCGGAGCGACACCATCGGTCCTCCGACCCGACGCTCGCTTGACGCGGCCGGGGACTCGGGCGACACCGCCCACGCGGCTCCGCGGGAGTCGCAAGCGTCACCGCCTGCCCCACACCTTCGGGTCCCTGGGCACGGCGCGTCGCAGGAGGAGGTCGAGAGGTACCTCATGGCCATGAGGGCCCTCCCTCCTCAGTCGGTTCCCGTGGCGCCTTCGGGCCGATCGGCTCCGTCTGGAGGTCCTTCCGGGTCGGGCGCTTCGGCCCCGACGACGTCGGGTACTTCGGGCCCGGCGCCGCTGGCGACTTCGGTCCCGGCGCCGCGCGACCTCGCTGGATCCGGCTCCGGATCCGGGACCCCGCCGGTCGACCTTGCGACCTCGCCGGCGCCGTCCCTTCAGGTGTCGTCCCCGGCAGCCGATGTGGTTGCCGACCCCAATGTTTCCTACGGTCCTACTCAGAAGTCGGAGGGGCGCCGCTGGGCGCCGATTCCGTCGGCCTTTGGAGACTTCTATCTCCACAAGGAGGCCCTGGCTGTTAATCCTGGTCTCCAGGAGCCAGGTGACGAGGAGCAATGGGAGGGGTCCGAGGACCCTCTGGCACGTGATTGCCAGTCGCATCAGGACTGGACATATGAGCTTGGGGAGGCCAGTGGTATTGACACCTCGCCAGACACTGGATTTACGTCGCCTCCGACTGTGGCTTCGGAGGCGGGTTCTGCTTACAGCGTAGTGTTGACGAAGGCAGCTAAGGCCTTAAACCTTCAGCTCCCCGTCGCGGCCGTGAGGACTAATCTCCTCACTGAGGTCCTCAAACAGCAATCCGGCTCCGCGGAGCCCCTCCTGCCGTTCAATGAGGCCTTGTGTGACGTTCTGCTGGGCACTTGGTCCAAGCCCGCCACAGGCCCCCCTGTGGACAGGAACGTGGCCAGACGCTACCGCCCGGCACCGGGCGACCCTTGCTTTTTGTCCACCCATCCCACCCCCGAGAGCCTGGTCATCCAGGCCTCTAACTCCCAAACCGCATTCCCGTCGGCCCCGCCCGACAGGGAATCCAAGAGATATGAGCAGTTCGGGAAGAAGGTCTTCTCGTCTGTGAGCCTAGGGCTACGGTCTGTGAACACCAACTGTCTCTTGGGCCGCTACACCCACACTCTGTGGGACACGGTTGCGGAGGTGCTGCCACAATGCCCTGAGGAGGTCAGGGCTAAACTCAGCCAAACCCTTGCGGACGGCCGAGATGCGGCACGCTTCTCTATCCGGTGTGGGCTGGATACCACGGACTCACTGGGCAGGGCGATGGCAACGACGGTGGCGGTTCGACGCCACGCCTGGTTGAGGTCCGCCAACTTCTCGGCCGATGTCCAGGCCACCCTTCTGGACATGCCGTTTGATGGCCGTCGCCTCTTCGGCGACAAGGCAGACCATGCGCTGGAACGTTTCAAGGACTCCAGGGCCACGGCCAAGTCCTTGGGCCTTACGGCCCCACGCCAGCAATCGGGTGCCTTTCGCTCCTTTCGTGGCCACGGAAGGGGCGCCCCACCACGGACCGTCAGCCACGCGCCGCAGAATGTTCAGCAACGCGGTGGCGGCCGTGGGAACCGCCATGGCGGTGGTCGGGGCCAGCGGCGAGGCCAGTCCACACCTCCCTCAGCAGCCCCCACCTCAAAACCTTCCTAGTCCGAGTTTTCAGGCCCATGTGACGCCTGTGGGAGGCAGGGTTCGCCATCACCTCTCCCACTGGCATTCAGTCACTTCGGACAGGTGGGTGCTGCAAATTGTCCGAAGGGGTTTCTCCCTCCCCTTCGAGTCTTCCCCCCCATCCATGCCACCTCAATACCACCGTGTGTCGGGGGATCACTTGCAACTTCTGCAAGAGGAGGTTTCGGCCCTCTTGGTCAAGAGGGCCATCGAGCGCGTTCCTGGGCCAGAAGTAGGACGTGGTTGCTACTCCCACTACTTTCTGGTACCCAAGAAGGGCAAAGGGGGCCTGCGCCCTATCTTGGATCTGCGGAACCTCAACGGCTTCCTCCGGACGGAGAAGTTCAAGATGCTCACTTTGGCTCAGGTCCTGGCTGCCCTGGACCCGGGAGACTGGATGGTAGCGTTGGACTTGCACGACGCCTATTTCCACATCCCCGTCCTGCCGGCCCACCGGCGTTACCTACGGTTCATGGTAGGCCAAGAGCACTTTCAGTTTACCGTGCTCCCCTTCGGCCTTGCCAGCGCCCCACGGGTGTTCACGAAGGTGATGGCGGTGGTCGCAGCCCATCTGCGCAGGCAGGGGATATCAGTCTTCCCCTACCTCGACGACTGGTTGTTGAAGGCGGGCTCGCCCCAGTCAGTCGTCAACCACCTCCAGACTACGGCCGACCTCCTGCACTTGCTGGGGTTCTCCATCAATGTGCCGAAGTCACACCTGTGTCCCTCTCAGAAGCTCCTCTTCATCGGAGCGGTTCTCGACTCGGCGCAGTTTCGGGTTTACCCACCCGAACAGCGGGTTCGGGATATTCAGGCTCTGATTCCTGTCTTCAGGCCGTTATCCCGGGTCTCGGTCAGGTTGACGCTGCGGCTTCTGGGGCTGATGGCCTCCTGCATCCTTCTGGTGCGTCTCGCCAGGTGGCGGATGCGGGCTCTGCAGTGGGACCTGAAGTTTCAGTGGGCCCAGCATCAGGGCAACCTCTCCGATCATGTCCTGATCTCAGAGGGCACTGCGAAGCAACTGCAGTGGTGGCTCACGGACCGCGACTGGGTCAGTGGCAGACCCCTCTCCCTACCCCAGCCGGAGCACGTAGTTGTGACGGACGCGTCCCTCCAGGGCTGGGGAGGCCACATGGGAGAGGCGGAGATCAGAGGCCTCTGGTCTCCGGCGGAGTCCCGGCTCCACATCAACCTTCTGGAGCTGCGGGCGATTCGTCTTGCACTGAAGGCATTCCTCCCCTCTGTCAAGGGGAGCGTAGTGCAAGTGTTCACCGACAACACCACCGCCATGTGGTACTGCAACAAACAGGGCGGTGTGGGGTCGTGGACCCTCTGCCAGGAGGCTCTGCGCCTCTGGCAGTGGCTGGAACATCAGGGCGTGACCCTGGTGGTTCAACACCTGGCAGGCTCTCTGAATGCCAGGGCGGACGAACTCAGCCGCCGGTGCATGATGGATCACGAATGGCGTCTGAACTCGGACGTGGCACAAGGTCTCTTTCGACAGTGGGGAGAGCCTTGGTTAGATCTATTCGCCACAGAAGAGAACGCGCAATGTCAGCAGTTCTGCGCGTTGGAGTTTCCAAGGCGGCACTCGCTCGGAGACGCTTTTCGTCGCGAGTGGAGCTGCGGTCTGTTGTACGCCTTTCCGCCTATACCACTTCTGCCCAGAGTGCTGAAGAAGATCAGGCGCGACCGGGCCCAGGTCATCCTTGTGGCTCCGGACTGGGCACGAAGATACTGGTATCCCGAGCTACTCAGCATGTCAGTCGATCCCCCGATTCGTCTGCCTCTTCGGGAGGACCTTCTGTCGCAGCAGCAGGGGACGGTCCTGCACCCGAACCTGTCCAGTCTCCACCTACAAGCTTGGAGATTGAGCGGCGGCAGTTGAGGCCATTTGACTTGCCTCCCGAAGTCTGTGATATCATTCTGGCAGCCAGGCGTCACTCCACAAAGTCGGTATACGCCTGCCGGTGGAACAGATTTGTGGCATGGTGCACAGCAAAGGCTGTGGATCCTCTCTCTGCACCCCTTTCGGAAGTGCTGCTCTTTCTTCTTTCCCTTGCCCAGCAGGGCTCTGCTCTGGGCACTCTTAAGGGGTACCTTTCTGCTCTATCAGCCTTCTTGAGGCTACCAGATCAGCCTTCTTTATTCAAGTCCCCTATTGTGAGTAGATTTCTGAAGGGCATCACGCACATGTTTCCTCCTGTTCCCTTCGTGATGCCCCAGTGGGACTTGAATCTGGTTCTCACCTATCTGATGTGTGCTCCCTTTGAGCCACTTCATAACTGTCCTCTTCGTCTCCTTACTCTAAAGACGGCATTCCTGGTTGCCATCACCTCTGCCAGGAGGGTGAGTGAGCTCCAGGCTCTTTCTTCTTCTCCACCTTTCCTGTCTGTTCATCCTGATAAGGTGGTGTTACGTACACGGCCTTCCTTTCTGCCCAAGGTTGTCACGGCCTTCCACATCGGGCAGTCCATCACTTTGCCCACCTTCTTTCCGCCTCCGCATCCCTCGAAAGAGGAGGAGAGGCTCCACCGTCTGGATCCAAAACGTGCGCTCTCCTACTACCTAGATCGCACACACGCCAATTCCGGGTGGATGACCAACTCTTCGTTGGTTACGTGGGCGCGAAGAAGGGAAAGGCTGTGCACAAGAGGACCATCTCTAGGTGGATCATCTTGTGTATCCAAGCATGTTACTCCATGGCGAGGAAGGAGCCCCCAGCTGGATTGCGGGCTCACTCCACTCGGGCCACGGCGACGACAACCGCCCTGGGCCGCGGTGTCCCCCTGCAGGACATTTGCCAGGCAGCTACGTGGGCCTCGCTGCACACGTTCGCAAGACACTACTGCCTGGACAGTCAAGTCCGGAGGGATGGCTTCTTTGGCCGTTCCGTCCTCCAGGACTTTCTGGTGTGATATTGGTTCGCAGACCCTCCACCGGGGTTGGTATTGCTGGGGTATCTATTCTAAGGTAAGGAATCTATCACTAACGTGTCTCTTTCAGATGCACAAGTTACTACTTGTGTAACGATATATCTGTAAGAGACATTAGTTAGTGATAGATTCCTTACCGACCCACCCATCCTCCCCGTTCTGCGAACCGATATCTAGGGTTAAGGTCATCCCCTTCAGGGCCCTAGTTTCATGGCACCAGTGTTAGTTCTATCATGGCTCTGCGTATCTGGCGCGGAAAAGCTGTGTTATCAGAACTGACGTCAGCGCGCATGGGCGCCGTCTAAGTACTCCGATGACGTCATCCCGGCGCTCACGACGCCGACGACGGACGCGGAGCCGCAGACGACGCCTAACAGCGCGCAGGGGTATTGCTACGCAAAAGTTTCCGGATCCAGTCTGACGCCTGGGGATATTCTAAGGTAAGGAATCTATCACTAACTAATGTCTCTTACAGATATATCGTTACACAAGTAGTAACTTGTGCTTTAGGGTCCTGTTGAACCTTTCAACAAGCCCATTGCATTGTGGATGATAGGGTGTAGTGAATTTGTAATTGACACCACATTCCTTCCACATAGCAGTTAAGTAGCTTGACATGAAGTTTGCACCTCTGTCAGAGACAACCTCCTTAGGGAAGCCCACTCTGGAGAACACTCCAACTAGGGCCCTTGCCACTACAGGTGCTGTAGTGGTCCTAAGTGGAATAGCTTCAGGATACCTGGTGGCATGATCCACTACCACCAGTATAAACTTGTGCCCTGAGGCTGTCTGGGGTTCCATTGGACCAACAATGTCAATCCCCACTCTTTCAAAGGGCACCCCCACCACAGGCATTGGTATAAGGGGGGCCTTTGTTGTGCCACCTGACTTACCACTGGCTTGGCAAGTGACACAGGAGCGACAAAACTTCTTGGTATCCTCATTCATGTGAGGCCAGTGAAAGTGTGAGACAAGCCTGTCCCAAGTCTTTGTCTGGCCTAAGTGACCTGCTAAGGGAATCTCATGGGCCAAGGTAAGGAGGAAACCTCTCTGAGACAAGGGTACAACCAGCCTCCTGGTCATGCCAGGCTTGGGGTCTCTTGCTTCAGTGTACAGGAGTCCATCTTCCCAGTATACCTTGTGTGTACCTGTGGCGTTCCCAGCAGCCTGCTGTCTGAGGGGTTCAAGAGAAGGGCAGACTAACTGGTCCTTCCCCAGGTCTTCCCTTGAGGGTCCCCCTGAACCCAAGAATTCAACTTGATCAAGTTCAAACTCTCTAGGCTCAGTTTCCCTCAATTCCTGTAGGTCAGCCTCCTCTGAGACTTGATCCACAACCTGGGGCAAGGGGGAAGGCACAGCCTTAACCCTACTGCTCTTTTTCTTGGAAGGTGTCTGGTCCATTGTTCCAGGATCCAGCACCTGTTCAGTGGGGCATTTCCTGACCTGTGACCTGGTCACAGCAAACACATGTGCTGGCAAGCCTAACATTTCCATGTGAGTCCTCTGCTCCACTTCTGACCATTGTGATGACTCCAAATCATTGCCCAACAAACAATCCACTGGGAGGTCTGAACTAACTACAACCTTCTTTTGGCCAGTTACCCCTCCCCAGGAGAAAGCTACAATTGCCATACTGTGATTGGTAGTGACATTGCTTGCATTGGTCACCAGGAAATCTGTACCTGGCATGATCTGTCCAGGGTCCACAAAGTTAGGTGTCACCATGGTGACACTGGCACAAGTGTCCCTATAGGCCTGAGCCATTTTTCCATTAATGAAAGGTGTCTGTCTGTATTTGCCCAAAGTATTGGGACTTATATCAGGGGACATATCCACATCTCCTGTACAAACAAGGACAGCCTGAGTGAGTGTACCAACTAAGTTGTCACACCCCTCAGAACCCAGGGTTAACCCTACTAAACCCTTGGGAGGTGCACTACCACTGCTGACTGTACTAGGGGGCACAGGTGCCTTAGGGGCTGCAGTGGCAGGAGTCTGCCCTCCTTCTTTCTTGGTGCACTCACTAAACCAGTGAGTTTTACTTTTGCAGTATTGGCACCACCTTTTAGATTGGCCTTCTTGGTTTTTCTTCTTCTGGGGAGCCTGACCCCCACCCTCTTTGGGTTGTTGGGGACCTGTCAAAGACTTCTGGTCATTTTGTTCCCCCTTAGAATCTTTACCCTTCTGGTCTGCTTTCTTCTGACCACCTTGATTCTGGCCGTGGTTCTGTTTAACTCTTGTTCTGACCCATCTGTCTGCCTTCTTTCCCAATTCTTGGGGAGAGGTCAGATCTGAGTCAACAAGATGCTGATGCAATAACTGGTTCTGACAATTGTTTAAAATTTGTTCTCTCATGATCAAATTGTACAATCCTGTATAATCAGTAACCTTACTGCCCAGCAACCAGCCCTCCAAAGCCTTAGTGGCACAATCTACAAAGTCAGCCCAATCTTGAGACTGAGTTTTCTGGGTATCCCTGAACAGCAACCTGTACTGCTCAGTGGTTAGGCCAAACCCATCAATCAGTGTATTTTTCAAGATTTGGTAATTGTTAGCATCCTCCACTCTAGTAGTGAGGAGCTTGTCTCTTCCTTTACCTTCAAAGGAGAGCCACAAGATAGCTGCCCACTGACTCTGGGGAACACCCTGCACAGTGCAGGCCCTCTCCAAAGCAGTAATCCATTTGTGGATGTCATCCCCTTGTTTAAAGGGGGGCACTATCTTACCCAGGTGTTTTGTATCAAAACTCCTTTCCCTATTGCTAGGTACAATGCTGCCACCAGTGGGGACTACCCCACTTAACTGTTGCTCTCTAGCAAAGGCAAGCCTCTCTTTGGCCAGGGCAAGTTCTTCCCTTTCAATCCTCAGATTGGCTGCCCTTTCTTTAGCTTCATACACTCTCCTCTGAGGGGAAGTCATCCCTCTTTGAGAAGAGTTGTGAGAGCCATTGGTTTGAAGGGATCTGCCAGAGCCTCTTGATAGAGATCTGGCTCGTCCATTCCCAATGTTAAGCTGACCTGAGAGTGGCCCCAGGGTTCCCCCAGTACCCATCTCATGTCTGCTTAAGTTGGACCTGGTTAGTCTACTGACTTCTACCTGTCCCTTATCTGCCTCATCCCCAGAGGGATCCTCATCCTCCTCCCCCTCTTCATTCTCAGCTGAGAGGTGGATTAGGTCAGGGTCTCCTCTGGTTCCCTCAAGGGGAGGCATACCTCCATCTGGATTAGAAGGGTGTGGGGTGTGGGATTCGGCGGGCCGGAATAACAGGCGGGGAGGCCAGATATAGTGCGCTATGTTTAGCGAGTTTTATTGTAGACACAGGTAGGTGTGGATTATAAGTCTCTGAACAAAAGGGGATCGATGGTGTTCTCTTGGGGAAGTCCGAGGTAGAGAAGACGTCCGGTCGGTGAGGGAAGGGAAGAGCTCCTGCTGCTGGGCTGATGTCATCCGGATGGTGTAAGCCTTCCCTCTCTGTAATGCCGTCGGGTCTTTGACTTCGGTTGGTGAGCCTCGGAGGTTTGGGGCGAGAGAAAAAATAGAGGACCGTTAGTCTTTTGCTCCTCTCGGGATGTACAACTGTCACCGACACCAGGAGGTGAGGATACCGAAAGTGGATAGTGAGGGACGGGTAACACGGGGAGGTGGAAGAGGCCGACAAATAGGAGGGGAGACCAAGGGTCGACAGGGTGCTCGCGGTGTAGGATGGTGGGGGTCTATCTATAGATATATATACAGTGCTCTCGTGCTCAAGTAGGTGCAGCGCTATACTATTTACACTTAATTACAACTATCTACAAACGGCACACGGAGATGGATGACGGTTACTCACGTGGCCCGCCGCAACTCCCTGGTGAGTTGCGGCCGCTCTCCAGCCACCTCCTGAGGACTCCACCAGTCCTCAGACCACACGTCGCCGTCGGCGTCCTCCTCCACTTCTTCCGCTTGGATCTCCGACTCCTCGTCTCTCTCTCTCTGCTCCGGTTCCTTCCTTGCTGCCTCCTGCCACAAGTCCGCGGGTTGGAACCTCCTTCGTTGTGGTTCGCTGGTTTTTATATCTTCCGGGATGTAGTCGGGGGCGGGACTTCCGGGTTCATGTAGGACTGCATCCGGTTGTCCGTCTTCCGGGTTCTGACCTCGGTGACCCTGCAGAGGGAGAGATAGAGAAGAAGTCCTAGGGAGAGGGAACAAGTCATCATCTATGTTAGACGGACCCCTCCCCGCGTGAGGATGCCTCTTCGCTACGGCAGGTACGGTGGCCTTTCAGCATCCCCTTTCCCTAGCTGTCTTTCTTGTGGGGGTGGGAGAACAGGGAAAGCGAGAGAGGTAATCCGCATTTCCCTGTTCTGCCCCTTTCCTATGTTCAGTTGTGAACCTATAGGGCTGAAGGGAAAGGAACCACCTAAGGACACGGTCGTTGTGGCCTCTGTTGTGGGCCATCCACGCCAGAGGGGCATGGTCCGTGTATAGCACGAATTCCCTCCCCTCTAGGTAATAGCGGAGACTGTCCACTGCCCACTTTATAGCTAGAGCCTCCTTCTCTACACAGGCATGGTTCATTTCTCTGGGGTAGAGCTTCCTGCTTATGTACAGAATGGGTCTTTCATTCCCACTTGGGTCTCTCTGGGACAGGACGGCCCCCAACCCCTGATCGGAGGCATCCGTTTGGAGGATGAATGGTTGGCTGTAGTCAGGGCTTACAAGGACTGGTCTGGATAGGAGGGCCTGTTTTAAAGCCTCGAAGGCCTGCAGTAAAGGAACCGAGGGACGTCTTAGGGCCTCTTCTGTTTTGGTACTTTTCTTTAGCAAATCTGTCAGGGGAACAGCTGTTTGGGAAAAGTTCGGTATGAACCGTCTGTAATACCCCAGAAGCCCCAGAAAGGCCCTAAGTTCTGTTTTGGTCTGAGGGAAGGGTATGGAGCGGATGGCCTCTATCTTGTTGTCTTGGGGTCGGATAAGGCCTTCCCCTAAAAGATAGCCCAGGTACTTGACACTTTGTGCGGCCAAGGTTGTCTTGGCCGGGTTTATAGTAAACCCACTGTTGCCCAGAGCGGCCACCACCGCCCTGAGGTGCTCCAAATGTTGGTCCCAGGTATTGCTGTGGATCACTATATCATCCAAATAAGCCCCAGCATAGTGGGAGTGGGGCTGTAGGACCCTGTTCATGGCCCTCTGAAAAGTGGCAGGGGCGCCGTGTAAGCCGAAAGGCATTACTCGGAACTGAAACAAGCCCTCAGGGGTAGAGAAGGCAGTCTTCCGTTTATCGTCATCCTTCAGGGGTATCTGCCAGTACCCCTTGCATAAGTCGAGCGTGCTAATGTATTTTGCGGCTCCTATCCTTTCCACCATCTCATCAACCCGTGGAAGGGAGTATGAGTCAAATCGTGAGACTTTGTTTACTGCTCGGAAGTCAATACAGAACCGCGCCGAGCCGTCGGGTTTGGGGACCAGTACTATTGGAGAGTTCCAGCTGCTAACCGACGGCTCGATAATGCCCATCTGTAACATCTGTTCTGTTTCCTTCTTTATTATGTTTCTGCGTGCTTCCGGGACCCGATAGGGCCGTTGTCTCACAGTTACTCCCGGATCAGTCTGGATGGCGTGTTCCACTAGTGTAGTACGTCCGGGCAGGGAGGAGAAGACGTTCTGTACCGGGGACAACATGGTTTTTAGTTCTTCTGTCATTGATGGGGGTAGATCCGGATCTATGCAACCCTCAAAGGACATGGGGTTACCCACCGGTTCACCAGATAGGATAGGTCGGGGCCCCTCCCATTTCTTTAAGAGATTGATGTGGTAGATCTGCCGGACTCCTCGGGTAGGCTCGGTCTCGACTTCGTAGGTGACGGTGGTTACCTGACGAATGACTGTGAATGGACCCTGCCATTGCCCTAGGAGCTTGTGGTCAGAGGAGGGTAGTAGTAACAACACCAGATCGCCAACTGCCAAGATCCTCTTCTTGGCTCCCTTATCGTACTGTTGTTTTTGGGAGGTTTGGGCCTTTTCCATGTGTTGTCGTACAATGTCCCGGATTTGGGTGAGATGGGTCTTTAGATTGTCCACATACTCGGGAAGGGGCCGGGTACGATCAGGTTCTGCCTCCCAAGCCTCGCGGGCCATATCTAAGAGGGTTCTGGGAGGTCTTCCATACAACAGTTCATATGGGGAATATCCGGTGCTACTTTGGGTTTTGCACCGGATAGCGAACAGAGCCAGGGGCAACATCTCTTCCCACCTCTTGCTTTCCAAATCCAACAGTTTTTTCAGAGTGGCTTTTAGGGTGGCGTTGTAGCGTTCCACTAACCCATCCGTCTGGGGGTGGTACGCTGAGGTTCTCAGCTGCTTGATACCTAACTGGGAGCATACCTGGCGCATCAAGGCGGACACGAATGGGGTTCCTTGGTCCGTTAAAATTTCTCCTGGAAATCCTACCCGTGAAAAGATAGACACCAGGGCTTTCGCTATGTTCTGGGTGGTGGGATGTTTCAGGGCGACGGCTTCCGGGAAGCGCGTAGCATAGTCCACCACCACCAAGGCATATCTACAACCGCTCCTGGAGGGCAACATGGGCCCGATAAGGTCCATTCCTACCCGGCTGAAGGGTATGTCTATGAGAGGGAGGGGCCGGAGGGGTGCCTTCGGGGGTCTGTAGCGGCTATTCCTTTGACAGATGGCACACTCCTTGCAGTATTGTTTGATTTGGCTATACACTCCCGGCCAGTAGAATTTTTCGAGTATTGCCTGTCCTGTCTTTTCTTCCCCGAAGTGGCCGCCCAGGAGATGACTATGCGCAAGGAACAACACCTTGTCCCGGAATGGAACCGGAATAACTAACTGGGGAGGTTTCTGGGTGTCCGCTTTTAGATACAACAGGCCTCTAGACCGGAAGAAGTAGGGACCTACATGTAGCGGGTCCTCGTTTTCAAGGGCCTGCCCCCATGCATTTTGCAGGATGGGATCTTCTTGCTGTGCAGCTCTAAATTCACGGTCCGTTTCCCAGGGATGCTGCGCCTCTTGTACTGGATAGGCTTCTGTGTACCTCCTTCTTTCCTTTTTCTTTTGGTTTTTCGTTTTGGTCTGCTTCTCGGGAGAGGGACTCAAGGTGTGGTTTTGAGAAAAGGGGGCTTCCTTCCACCACTTTTCCAGGGAATTGGTAGTGTCCCTTAGGAGAAGGGGGAGACCACTATAATCACTACCCAGAATGGCTTGTTCTGGCAAGTTAGGGATCAGTCCTACATTCAGGGTTCTTCCGTGGTCAGTACTGGTTTGTACCGTGACTCGTGCTGTGGGGTAGCTTTTGGTGTCTCCATGTACGCACTTGATGGCTACTGACCCTGTGACAGGGCCGACGGGTTTCGGCATGTCCTGAGGTCGTACCACGCTGTGTCTACATCCAGTGTCGGCCAGCGCCATAAGGGGTTGGTTGTTGATTTTCACAGGACACCTAAACGGTGGGGGTTAGGCTCCTGCGGTAAGACACACATAATTCCGAGTCACCCCGATTTCCATAGGCTCCTCCTTCTGGGGGCAGTGACGGGCAATGTGTCCAAAACCACCGCAGTGGTAACATTATGGTCCGGGTGGGTTTGGTCGAGGCATCATCGGATAGGGCACGAAAGGAACAGGTTCTGCTTTTCGGGGAACAGGTGGCCGAGGGGGCCGGATGTGGCTTCCATGCGGGCCCCGAGGGAGGTGATCTTCTTTGTTCTTCTGAACTTCTTGGGCTTTGCTGTAGGCACTGGCTATCTCGACTGCCCGTTCGAGCGTCAGGTGAGCATGCTGTCGCACCCATTTTTGGGTGCTCGGGTGATGGGAGGCGAGGAATTGTTCCAGGTTTATCTTAGCGACTATTTCCTCTTTAGTAGACGTAGTGGTTTTCAACCACCGGGATGTTAGGTCCTGAATGCGATAAGAGAGGGCCCGAGGAGTTTCTTGGGGCCCCTCTCGGACTTGTCTTAGGCGGATCCTATAGGATTCCTCGTCTATCCCCAGACGCTCGAGGATGCACTTTTTAATGTCGGCATACGGCGTCTGCCCCTGTATGTTGGCCTGTTGATAGGCTGATTGTAACTCCCCTGTCAGCAACGGACCCAAGTAATGACCCCAGCGATTTTCAGGCCAGTTGGCCGCTTGAGCCAGTCTTTCGAAATTCGTGAAAAAGAAGTCGGGGTCTTCCCCCGCGACATACTTTTGTAAGACGACCGACGGTAAGGGAGCCAGAGGCCTCTGCTGTCCCATTGCCTCTGTGAGCTTCCCTAGGGCCTGATCCTGGGCAGTTCCTTGCCCTTTCAGGACGTCGTGGAGTTGGCCCCGGTCGTCCTCCGCGGTCTTCAGGAATCTTTCCATCATTTGTCCGAGCTGCTCCTGGCTCTCGGCCAGCTTCTTGACTGCGGCCTCCATGCCTCCGGGAAATCTCACTTCTGACACCACTTGTGGGGTGTGGGATTCGGCGGGCCGGAATAACAGGCGGGGAGGCCAGATATAGTGCGCTATGTTTAGCGAGTTTTATTGTAGACACAGGTAGGTGTGGATTATAAGTCTCTGAACAAAAGGGGATCGATGGTGTTCTCTTGGGGAAGTCCGAGGTAGAGAAGACGTCCGGTCGGTGAGGGAAGGGAAGAGCTCCTGCTGCTGGGCTGATGTCGTCCGGATGGTGTAAGCCTTCCCTCTCTGTAATGCCGTCGGGTCTTTGACTTCGGTTGGTGAGCCTCGGAGGTTTGGGGCGAGAGAAAAAATAGAGGACCGTTAGTCTTTTGCTCCTCTCGGGATGTACAACTGTCACCGACACCAGGAGGTGAGGATACCGAAAGTGGATAGTGAGGGACGGGTAACACGGGGAGGTGGAAGAGGCCGACAAATAGGAGGGGAGACCAAGGGTCGACAGGGTGCTCGAGGTGTAGGATGGTGGGGGTCTATCTATAGATATATATACAGTGCTCTCGTGCTCAAGTAGGTGCAGCGCTATACTATTTACACTTAATTACAACTATCTACAAACGGCACACGGAGATGGATGACGGTTACTCACGTGGCCCGCCGCAACTCCCTGGTGAGTTGCGGCCGCTCTCCAGCCACCTCCTGAGGACTCCACCAGTCCTCAGACCACACGTCGCCGTCGGCGTCCTCCTCCACTTCTTCCGCTTGGATCTCCGACTCCTCGTCTCTCTCTCTCTGCTCCGGTTCCTTCCTTGCTGCCTCCTGCCACAAGTCCGCGGGTTGGAACCTCCTTCGTTGTGGTTCGCTGGTTTTTATATCTTCCGGGATGTAGTCGGGGGCGGGACTTCCGGGTTCATGTAGGACTGCATCCGGTTGTCCGTCTTCCCGGTTCTGACCTCGGTGACCCTGCAGAGGGAGAGATAGAGAAGAAGTCCTAGGGAGAGGGAACAAGTCATCATCTATGTTAGACGGACCCCTCCCCGCGCGAGGATGCCTCTTCGCTACGGCAGGTACGGTGGCCTTTCCACAAAGGGCTAAGAAGTTTCTCAGCCTTTCTGGCATCATAAGTCTCTAAGAGACCAATCAGAAAGGAAGTTGTGGGGTTAGACCCCTGCTTAATCTTCCTAGAGGTACACACCTGTTGTAACTCATGGAAGCTAAGCACAGTATATCTGGAAGGGAGGACCTGTGGAGGGTCCACTGACACAAGGGGAGACTCAGAGTTTCCTCCTTTGTCTGACATACTATTTCTAGTGTGGTGTAAGTGATGCACCTACCTACACTATGTGTTTGCCTACTGATCCCTTGCTAAGAGTTGCAGCCAAGGTGTGCTAAGCCTTGAGGAGCTGCAACAGCTGGTTCAGTAGAACTCAGAGTATTCTAAGCTAAGTTATATGTACCTAACAGTACTTATGTGATCTTTCAACAAGATATTCTTAGGATACGTGTGGTAAAACAACAGCAAGCTCAAATCCCAACCGCTGCTCACCAATGTGAGAAGGTGGCCTGATATGCAATGCTCACTATTCTAGTGAACACTATGTATCAGTCCAGCAACCCTTATTGATGATTGGTTGTAAGTCAACCTTATAGACCAGCTATCCTAGTAGCATGGATACGAGCAGTCTAAGGCTAAAGACTCGAGAGGGCGTGTTAAGCCAGCTGTTTACCACACATATACCCCTTGAACACCAAGTGAAAGGACACCACACAAGTGTTATGAAAATAAACAAGATATTTATTAAGAATCACAACAGCCACTTATCTTATTATGAAAACGCATAAAAAACCTTAAAAAATTAACCTTCACTTCTCCTCTTCCCCGGCGATGTGACTTTTCCCAATGTGGCGCACCTTGATTGTTGACATTTTACCTGTTGCTGCTGGGGAATGTAATGCCATCTTACCTGTTGCTGCTGGGGAATGTAATGCTTGCACCTGTTCTAACATACGTATCGTGGTCGGCCTGGCGGTTGTAGACCCGTATTTGTCCTCTTATTCATGCACAATAAAGGTTTTCAAAAATTTAAAAAAAAAAAAAAAAGAATCACAACAGCCCTGTACTCTTTATGAGGACAGGGTACTAAGCACAAAACAAAACTCTTCCGAAAATACTTAAGTTAGCACAGTATATACAAATGCCCGAGGGGCACGGAAAACCATATACTCTGAAAGTGGAATGCGAAATTACTAGCAGGTAAGTACAGTACTAATAGGCTTAGGAATCGCTAGGACTTGACTATAGAACCTTCAGATTACTTATAGGAGGCCTAGGGGACTCGGGTGCAGAGTGTGCACTCTCACGCGTGATGCGGGACAAAGTCTATGGTAGCTAGTAATGACAAAGTTAGTGTTCTCGGGCGAACCCGACCTGGTAGGAGGAAAACGAAAGTGGATCCTGACCCTTGGATAGTGAGGCTATGCTGGGGCACCGAAATGCCGAAGTTTCCTAGCCCAGGGTGTAGTGGTCACTTTAAGTTACTCGCGCTATTCACGCGATGCTTCGCGTGAATAGCCATTCTATATATTGTATTCTTTTGAAATGTTTGACCACGTGTGTGTGGTCGCGCGTCATGTTATGTTTTAATATGACATCCTCGTGCGATGCGATCCTTCAGCCGGTTTCCCTAACGTATGCCCAGTCTCCGTTGGGAACTACTGCTGAACGGGAGCATCGCGCATCGGGTGGAGTTTACCTTTCCTTTGGAATAAACCTAATCCATCTACTTACTGTTTCGACTGGATTATTTATCTTTCAACATTTGGCGACGATCGGGAACTAAACTCCACGCCATACCCACGCAACATTTTCGTCTGGTTTTCTACCCCACGAAACTTCACGAAGCTCTTCAATGAATCTTCTTGCCCTTCCAAGGTACTTCGTTTTCATCATGCGCGACTGACAAGCGTCAGGATTGGCCATTTCATACCTTCATTTATTGGCTTAAAGAGATCATTTCATTTCTCTTCAACCGTGAGGATTGGCTATTCAAATTTCTTCAACACTTTACCACGTTTGACTCTGGTGATTCGTCAGCGTCTAAACCAACCACAGATGCGCTTTGATTGACGATTGTTTACCCTTAAACTGGAAACCTGTCATCAACGCGCTCAAGCTGATACGAAAGACAGAAGTTACCTCTTAAACTGGAAACCTGTCACCAACGCGCTCAAGCTGATACGAAAGACAGCATATCTTTTGGGAAACACGGTAAAATTCAATCCTCAGCGCATTGCCTCAGCGATGCGCACGCTTTAATCTTAACTGTTTATACTTACACGGTAAAATTCAATCCTCAGCGCATTGCCTCAGCGATGCGCACGCTTTAAACTTAACTATTTATTTATTCATTTTAGCGCATTACCTCAGCGATGCGCACGCTTTAAACTTAACTATTTATTTATTCATTTTAGCGCATTACTTCAGCGATGCGCACGCTTTAAAAACTAACTATTTGTCTATTTATTTTGACACTTTACTTCAAGAATACGCACGCTTTGACGATTACTACAGTGATACATTTTACATTTATTTTTACAGCACACCAGCGATGTGCACGCTTTATTGACTACTTACTAAGTTTAATTTATGTTCCTCATCTGTTTTCTGGGTTATATTTTGTGAAGCTGATTTCAGTATGGCTAATCTTCATTTACAACAAATCACACAACCTCCTTTTTTCTTAAATAAGCCAGGAAGTCCAGAAATAATTTGGAAAGAGTGGTTTTCATTATTTGAAAACCACATTGTTGCCATTGATGCGGTTGATTTTTCCCCTGAACGTAAATTCGCCATTCTGTTTGGGTGTTTGGGCCAAGCAGCCCAACGTATTTTTAAAAGTATACCTCCTATACCCCCTCCTGCTGGTCAAAGTGGTGATCGTAATTGGAATTTATACATGGAAGCTGTAGCCAGGTTAAAAAAACAATTTGCTGAAGAACCGAATATTATGTTAGAAAGACATAATTTTTATTCTAGGAAACACAATGAGGGCGAAAAGGTTGAGGAATATATTTCAGCTCTCAGAGTCCTGGCCACAACATGTGAATTTGGTCCCCTTTGTGACAATTACATCAGAGACCAATTCGTTTTTAATTGTTCATCTAGGAAAATTAAAGAGAGAATTTTAGGTTGCAAGAACCCTTCTCTCAATGAGGTAATCGAATTGTCTTTAAGTATTGAACGTTCCGCAATTACCAGCAAAGTTATGTCAGAGTCATCTAAAGGGAGTATTAATGTAATTAGTCCTTCTGAACCCAAACCTGACAATGATGTATGCTCTGTAAATGTTAGAAACAGAAACCCTAAATTCACTCAAAGAAGACAAAATCCCTTTTGTTACAGATGTGGTTCAAAGAACCATTTAGGTAATTTCCAGGGATGTCCTGCCATGAATAGACGCTGTACTTCTTGTAAAAAAATAGGTCATTTTCAAGGGGTATGCAGAAATGTGAAGAAAAGTCCTTCTGTCAATTATATTGAATCCAATGTATATGATGAATGTTCTGATGCTTTTTCTAACATTGTGGTTACATTAGATGACAATGGCCTAGTTGATGACATAAAAGGCCCTTTATGTTCTGCTATTATTGACAGCGTATCTTTACAAGTCATGGCTGATTCTGGCTCACCTTACACTATCCTAAGGGATTCCACTTTCTACGATTTATGGAAGAGAGAGGTAAAGTTGTGTAAATCAGATGTTAACCCTAAAGCGTTAGGAGAAAAAGACATAGACATGATTGGTTACTTTGAGGGTTTAGTACAATGTCTAGGTAGAGAAACATTTACCAAAATCTATGTAGTAAAAAAAGGGAAGAACATAGTCGGTTGGAAAGACCTTGCTCGTATGGGCCTATACCTAGTCCCTGGTGATGACAATCCGGTCAAGGTTGGGGAATTACCGAGTTCTAGAATTGACTGCATGTCTGTGGAACAACCTGTTGATGTAAAACTTTTAATGGAAGAATTTAAACCTGTATTTAGCGACAATGTCGGTAGCGTTGATGGTTTCGAACATAAAATAAGACTCATTCCAGGAGCTCAACCTATAGCTCATAAAGTCAGATCTGTCCCTTTAAGTGTTCGTGCGGAATTAGATAAGTCTTTAAAAGATTTATGTGTTCAAGGAATTATTAAGCCTGTTGATTCCTCCCAGTGGGTCGCCCCCATCGTAGTCGCTTGCAAAAAGACTGGCGAGATTAGGCTCTGTGCCGATTTACGCGGCCTAAACAAAAATATTATTGTTGATTGCCACCCCCTACCAAAGATTCACGAATTACTTGCTAATCTGGGTGGAGCTAAGTGGTTCTCCCTGATTGACTTAAAGTCAGCTTACCACCAAGTTCCTCTCTCAAAAGAGTCACAAGAATTAACCACTTTCATTACACCCTTTGGTGCATTTAAATTTTTACGACTCCCTTTTGGTCTAGCTTCAGCTGGGAGTGTCTTTCAGAAACTTATGGATTCGCTATTCAAAGAAGTCCCCGGGGTTCAAGCTTACCTTGACGATATATTAATATTTGCTAAGTCCTTTGAAGAACATAACACAATTTTGAGGAGAGTCCTCACCATATTGATGTCTAAAAAAATGACTGTCCGTGGGGACAAATGCAAATTTGCAGTAAAAGAGCTGGATTATTTAGGACATACCATATCTAGGGAAGGGATTAGACCGAAATTCTCTGTGGTCAGAGCAATAGAAGATGCCAAACCTCCATCAGACAAGGACTCTCTTAGATCTTTTCTTGGGCTAGCAGAATATTACGCTAGATTTGTCCCTGCTTATGCAGAGTTGGTAGAACCCTTAAGGAGTTTGCTAAGAAAGGGCTGCAGTTTTACCTGGTCTCCTGATCTAGATAAAGTTTTTAATGATGTTAAGAAACTAATTGTGTCTGCCAAAGCCCTTCACGCATTTAGGGATGATTGTCTTTCCTCTATAACTGTGGACGCTAGTATGTCTGGTCTGGGCGCAGTGTTAACTCAGAAAGTTAAAGGGAATGAGCAAACAGTTGCGTTCGCTTCTCGCTCACTTAAACCATTTGAGACTAGGTATAGCACAATCGAAAGGGAAGCTTTGGCTTGTGTGTGGGCCGTACATAAGTTTAGAACATATATTTGGGGGAGGAAGTTCGAACTTGTCACTGACCACAAACCTCTTGTATACATTTTTGAAAAGGTTGATTCTTCCTGTATGTCTGCCAGATTAATGAGGTTAGTCAGTAAATTACAAGAATTTAATTTTGAAGTCAAACACATTAGCGGTGGCAAAAATTTTAGAGCTGACTGCCTTTCAAGACTTTCCATGATTAAAGATGATGATGATGACATGTCTCCGGAAGATATTGAATGTGTCGCTTTGGTTGACGCTGTAGGTAATCTTTCCTCTGTCTTGTCAGAGGTTGATTGGAAAGAAACTGGCTCGAATGATCCTGTTCTCCAAAAAGTCATGCACTATACAACTCATAATTGGCCTGAACCCAGGTGTTTGGAAGGCGAATTGCGCAGATTTGCACAAATAGCTGGTGAGCTTTCAGTTGAGAATAGCATTGTCCGTAGAGGGGACAAATTTATTCCTCCTTTCAAACTACGACCTTTAATTATCGAGGAAGCTCATAAAGGGCACTTAGGGGTCACTAAGACCATTATGAGGATTAAGGAACACTACTGGTGGCCTTCTCTAGATATTCAGGTCAGGAGATTGATTGATTCTTGCCCCGAATGTCTAGTTTCTGATAAACATTGGCACACGATGAAAATGCCATTATGCCCAACTGAGTTTCCCCAAATGGCGTGGGAAAAGGTTGGCATCGATTTTTCAGGGCCTTACTCTATCCTTGATCAAGAATGTAAGTATGTCATCTTATTGATTGACTATTATTCTAAGTGGATGTACCATGAATTTGTTAAATCTCCTAATTCTGACTCAACCATTTCATTTCTGAAAAAGATTTTTGACATAGAAGGATCCCCTAAAGTACTAGTTAGTGATAATGGTACACATTTCATTTCAGACAAAATGAAGGAATTTCTGGGTGGTCTTGACATTAAACAACTTAAGGTTGCTTTGTATTCTCCATCTTCTAATGGCCTGGTAGAAAGAGGAAACAAAGTGATCAAAGAGGGTATACAAACAGCAATTGCTTGTGGTGCAAACGTAGTTAATTTCATTAAGGAGAAAGTTTGGCATTATAATACATCTCCCCACTGCACTACAGGAGTTTCTCCTTTTGTTTTGTTGAGGAACAGGAGTTCACATTCTAAATTGTTTCCCACATGGCTCAAGAAATTGTCTGGAGATGAAAGTATCGATTTAAACGCTGTCCGCAAAAATGTGGTTAAAAACCAATGGAGTATGAAAAAGAAGTTTGATTCTAAGTCCGGCTTCTCATCTGTGGATATTTCTACAGATGACTGGGTTTTGATTAAAAAACCTACTAAAGGTAAAAAGGGAGAATCAAAGTTTTGTCGTCCTTTAAGGGTTCTCAAAGTCAGTAAGGGCGCTGCTTTTGTGGATAATAAGGGTTGGTGGAACAAACGTCACCTAGTCAAGGTTTCACCCCATCAAGCAGGCATTATCAAGGACTTTAAGAGAGAACCTAATGAGGAGTTTGAGTGGTGTCATTGGCTGAGCGATCCTATTTCTGGCAACAACACTGTTGATAATCAGGTTCAACAATCCAGCAACCATGTTACCATTCCTGTTCCCGTTCCTAACAATACTCTTTCTTCACGTATTACTTCTTCACATGGAAGAATTATCAGAGAACCTTGTAAATTTAAAGATTTTGTCAGATATTGATTGTTGTTACACCTTTCTTTTATTTGTTCATTTCCTTTGTTGTAAGGGGGAAGGTGATGTAGTGGTCACTTTAAGTTACTCGCGCTATTCACGCGATGCTTCGCGTGAATAGCCATTCTATATATTGTATTCTTTTGAAATGTTTGACCACGTGTGTGTGGTCGCGCGTCATGTTATGTTTTAATATGACATCCTCGTGCGATGCGATCGTTCAGCCGGTTTCCCTAACGTATGCCCAGTCTCCGTTGGGAACTACTGCTGAACGGGAGCATCGCGCATCGGGTGGAGTTTACCTTTCCTTTGGAATAAACCTAATCCATCTACTTACTGTTTCGACTGGATTATTTATCTTTCAACACAGGGGCTGCAGCTGCATAGGTCTCAAAAGACGTCGGGTATCCTCGTAGACGGACCAGGAGCCTGGAAGAAAGAAGTTGCTGGCAGGCGACCAGTGAAGAAAGTTCGATGGATCCAAGCCTGGATCGAAGGAAGATGACACCTGAAAGCAGAGGGGACCAAGTTCGAGACTACTAGCCAGTAGTCAGTGGGCACCAGGAGAGCACCGGATGGTAGCCACCTCGACTAGGTGAGTGGGTGACGCTGTGCTCGCAGATCTCGCGGACCAGGAGGCGTTGTCGGCGACCAGGATGGAGGAGCGAGCTGTCCCACGATGGATGAAGCTGTCGGCGTCGCTGGACCCAGGATTGGGCAACAAAGCCTTGGCAAATTCAAACCCACGCGGTGGACTCAAAATGGCGTCTGGAGTGGACCAGGAGGGTCCGGGGTGCCTCTCTTGAAGAAGGAAGCAAGGGCCAGTCTGGAGCAACCAGACCAGCAGCAGTGATGTCGTCGGGCGTCGTGAAGAAGGCCACAAGCCAGCCGGCTAGTAGCCACACAGCGCGGTGAGCACGCAAAAGCAGAAGGGCCCCACGCAGATCGTGGAGATGCTGGAGGGCTGATCTTCGGTGCTGGAGCTGCTCAGGGTTGGGGCTTCTCGGACCCCAAAGCACTCACCAGTGGAGCACACGGTGGGCTTGTTGCAAAGAAGTCGTGCAGTCTTGGCGATCGTCGGTCCCTCGAGGTCTCGTCGCACTCACAGTTCTCAGCTTTGCTGTAGAGGTGAGTAGAGGTCAGAGGTGCCAGGGAAGCCGGGTCTCGTCGAGCTGGGTCGTCGGATTCGTGAAGAAGGACTTGCAGCAGACCGCAGTGTTCTTAGGATGGTGCCTGCGGATGCAGGGTGACTACTCCTTAGCCACAAGGGAGAATCTTGAAGAAGAAATCTTGATGTCCTTTCGCAGAAAGTTGTGTCTTGATTCCAAAGATGATCTAATTTGAACAGGGGGCCCGCTCCCATCTTTATACTAAAAAAGGGGGCTGACCCGGTGACTAGGTCCTGCCTATTGGTGGGACTAGGAGGGGGGTGGTTACACCCCTCTGCCATGCCGGACTTCCCCCAGGCCAGGGGCTGGTGTGCCCCTGGAACTGGTTCTGACCGGCCTATGCGTAGTGAGCACCGGGGTGCCACTCAGCAGTCACCTTCCTGAAAAGCCCTGCCTACCCAGGATACACAAAACCATGTCTGGGACGGTGCTAGCACCGCCCCTGACAGGAAACCCTTTGTCCAGGCTCCCCTCGCTGGAAGGACTCCCAGCTGCAGGGGGTCAGACTCGTGTCTGTGGTGGCAGCATCCATTTTGTGGAGCTGAGGCTTCGTTTAACTTTAACCGGGGTTCACAGTTACATACATGTCGTGTCCCTCTAGAAGGGTGGAATGCTAACCCCGTCGCCAGAATTGGCGAGGGGTTAGTATTCCAATTCGTATGACACCTTACTCGACATGTTTTGAGAAAGCAATACCAAAGTTAGCATTTAACCGCGAGGATTATAAGGCACTTAAGAGTATATGGTATGCGATATCATGGAACAGCTATTAGGACTTGGTTCCGCAAGCTGCAGACAGGCTCAGCTCATGCCAGAGCACCATCTCACTCGATTCCAAGCACTCTGCCTTCAGGATTGTCAAGGCCTGCCATAGGAGTGACTGATAGGAATCTGTGTGTCCATTTTAGGGTTAGGTATAGGTATACTACACCTACAGCAAAGGGTGATTACACGACTTTGCCCCAGCTGTCATGCAGCCAGTTGTGTCAAATTTAGGAGGCCAGCCAGGGGTGGCATAATACATGCTGCAGCCCCTGACAGCCCTGGGTACACCTATGCCCTGAGTTACAGGGTCTGATAAGGTGGCCCAGTACCAATTGGTAAATGCACCTAGGGTACATGTTGTAATTTAGAGAGAGAACAGCCAGGCTGTGGGTCTGATTGGCAGGCCCACAGCCAGAGAAAGTCGTAAACCAGTGAAACAAAAGCAAAAAATCTGGGTGATCATAGGATTGCAGACCCTACTCTCCTACATTCACCTTCCGTAAACTTCTCAAAACTTGGCTTTTCAGCAAAACCTCGGTTTAAATCTTCACTCAGCTCCACTTATTCCAGCCCTCTGGCACAACTCAATCTCTTGGCAGCGCTGGGACGCCCCTGGGTAGCCAACGCGCTTTACAAATCCTCATTCCATTCCATTCCATTCCTTGCTACTCTGATTCAGGCATGTGAATCTATGAAAGACACCCATAATGCTGGATAAGAAATGCGTTACTTACCTGTAACTGCAGTTATCCAGTATTGGTGTCTTTCATAGATTCACATGCAATCCTCCCGCCTTCCCTGGAAGGACTCACCTAACTCTCTCAGTGTCACGCCTACTTAGCTTAGTGCGTACGAAAATCTGAGGGACTGAGGCTCCTGCCAGGAAGGTTCTAGTGGGAGGTGATAGCTGATTGGCTCTTCTCTAGAGTTTGGTCCTTTTTACAAAAGGACATGGATATGTTACTAAGGTGAGGCCTTTAGGCCTACTATTTTCAATGTATGTCTATAGGACATTACTTTTCTATGTTCCGGAGACTCCCGTATCGACGACGGGGAATGATTCAGGCATGTGAATCTATGAAAGACAACAATACTGGATAACTGCAGTTACAGGTAAGTAACGCATTTCTTCTGCAGGGTCAACCATGTATAGCGTAATATCATCCACGTACATGGTAAATCCAATACCCCGGTTCGCATGGTGTTGGTGTAACCTAGCTACCAAGGGTTCTGTAGCTATGGCAAATAAAAGTGGCGAAAGGGGACACCCCTGCCGCTTACCTCTTGTGATATTCATGGGTTCCAATGTTTGTCCATTAACGCGTATATAGCAGTTTAATTTGCTGTATGAAAGAGGGGCTTAGGCCCAGTTTATGAAGTAGAGGAAACAAAAAACCCCACTCCAGGGAATCAAACTCCTTTGATGCATCTAGTAGCGCAGCTATAGCTGAAAGATGAGGTGCTAAGTAGTGCAAGAGGCCAAATAGAGTCCTGAGATTGTGCGAAGTGGATCTGCCCGGCACAAAACCAGATTGATCCGGTCTCACAATCATTGGGAGTAAAGGCTGCAGTCTGGTTGCCAAGAGTTTAGCAAATATTTTTGCATCTAAGTTTATGAGAGAGAGCGGTCGACACGAGTCGCATTGAAGCGGATCTTTGTCTAGCTTTAACAAGGTTATAATAGTGGCCTCTCTCATGGATTCAGGAAGTATTCCAGACTGGTGAGCTCCTGGATAGAGCTTCCGCAATACCTTGGTTCACCTATATAAAAACATGGTTGCTAAACTAGGGCAGCCTGAATTGTATTTTAAGCCAGAATTGATTACCAAGGGAGATGTTAGCTGGGTAAAAACTAACTTTTTGCTATTAATGGCCCAGGATCGCGAGTCCGCGGAGTTGAAAAAACCCACCGCTAGGGCTCATTTTCTTTTAATCACATCCCCCTCAATAGAACCTTATCTAAGGCTAGTATCCAAGCCGTTCCATCGCTGGCTACTGACAAGGTTTCGTTTCAACCTGATTCATTTTATCTTGGGGAATTATCAGGTCTGGACTAAACCAAAGGAGGCCGCTCTCTGTGAGTGTGATCACAGCTTTAATCAAAATATCGCACATTTTACATTGTTTTGCGACTCATATTCGGAGTATAGAAAAAAGTTTATTCTACCACTTTTAAAAGGTAAAGGGTTTCTCCAGGTTAAACCAGCTATAATGTACCTGCAGCTATTGGATACCCCATGGGTTACTTTTAACATTGTGATTTTTTTGGTTGCAGCCGCTAGGAAAAAGAAAATAAGAAGCCCTGTACAGATTTTCTCTTAATTATGTTTTTATACCTGTTTTAAAATATCCATATATGATAGACGTCTTTCTCTTTTTATGATATTTGTCACTTTTAACCATTTTTGGTCTCCCACTTGTATTGAAATGTAACATGTTTGATGAACTTTTATGATTTTAATTAATCGATTAAAGTGATTTTGACTTAACTTGACTTGAGCTTCCTGGTATACTTTCAGTAGGTGCGGGCCAACAAGTCAGAATATTCTTTATAAAATGTTGCAGTTAGCCCTTCTGCCCTTAGCGCCTTATCCACTGATAGACTGCCTATCGCCTTGCGCACGTCCTCCACTGTGAAAGGGATGTCCATATATTCTCTCTATCCTCACTAAACCACAGTAATTGTATAGAGTTAAAATATTCTTCAAGTATTGTGTCTGTTGGAGTTGACCGTGTGGTGTAAAAGTGCTCATAAAACTGTTGCATTGTGTTAAGTATTTCTGGCGGGCTATATAATGTGACATCATCAGAGGTTTTTAATGCTGTGATAAAGTTAGCGCCTCCCGGCGGTCGCAGTAAGTTGGCAAGAGTTTTCCCTGCTCTGTCACCCTCCACATATTTCCTAGCTGTTGCATATTTGCTTAGAAAGTTCACCTCACGGTGGGCCTCCTCCTGGTGCTCTGTAAGTAACTTGCGTATATTGCCGAGCAGTGTATTTGTTGGTTGTGTAAAGTATTGTTTCTCTACTGAACTCAGTTTTCCTTCTAGAGTCTCAAGCCTATTTTGTATGTCTTTTAGAATACCCGCCTGTCCCGCTATGCATTGTCCCCTTATCACCGCCTTGAATGCGTCTCATAGAACACCAGAGTTATCCACTGTGCCTGTGTTGATTTCGAAATATTCAGTGATTTTATTCCTTAACTCTTCTCTAAAAACTGTGTCCAAGAGTGCATTAGGAGGCAAGTGCCACATGAATGGTTGTATGTATGGTCTGGGTACTGAGTGTAATCAGCACAGGGGCGTGATCCGATAACGTGCGGGCCTGATGTGTTACAGCTTTAGCCCATGAGTGGACCTCAGGCGGTGTCAATCAAATATCTATTCAAGACCATGACAAGCGGTGTTGGGTCATGCATGCGCCTTCCCTCCCCTGTTGGTGCAAAATACGCCAGGAATCCACCAGGCCTCCATCCCCCATCATTATCCCCGTAGCATTTCCGCTGCTTGTGAATGGTGTAAGCGTGCTGCTCCTGCTCTATCTGCCGTTTGAGATAGTACTATGTTAAAGTTCCCGCCCCACAATATCCCCGCCTCTCCCAATCCCTGGAGTTTGTGCCATACTTCTTGAAAAAAACTGGGGTTGTCAACATTTGGCCAATATATGTTCGCTAGTATCATGTGTCTACCAAACAGTGTCCTTTTTAGGATGAGAAATCTACCCTCCGGGTCTCTCACCACATTCTGTGTCTGCCATGGAACCCCCTTTTTAATTAACATGGCTACTACTCTAGAGTAGCTGGAGTAACAGGAGGTATGAATCTCACTCCAACTATTCGAATGTAATCTAGAGCTCTTTGCGTCTATCAGGTGCGTCTCTTGAAGCATACAGAGGCCAATTTCACGCCCAGTGAGGTAAGCATGTGCAAGTCTAGCTTTTCGATGGTCATTTAGTCCCAGTATGTTCCAGGTAATACATTTTAATTCTGTCATTTGGTATTCAACCCGTCCGTGACGTAATGGCACATGGCAACCAGCTTGTCATTTACGTTATTAGCTCGTACAACATTACATTGCACATGACTCTTGCTGAACTGGTCTGTCTCACTCTATCGAACATAAACATTATGCCGTGCATTATACATGAGGTTAGCATGCAGTCATTAAGCACTGTACTTAAAAGAATAAACAACAATACCACTCTCATTCCACACCAGCCCCCCAATTAGGTTGTGTATCCCAATCAAATGAGCACCCCTTAACCGAAAAATTTCCCATCCGGGAGCTTAGGGGAATCATCCCACCGGGGCGAGGAGTTGCTGGCGGACTGCTCTGTCGTTATGACAACAGGGTGGCCGAGCGATAATATTTTAAGGCCACAATGGGATCTTACAATCACAATATACATTCTGTGTTCATCCGCCATTAACTTGCCAAATCAGATATAAAGCAAAGCAATTATGCGTTATTCACTCTATTCAATGTCACTTAACTGGCCCTGCAAGGAAGTCTCTGGCTTGTGTGCGGCATTTTTCATCTTTTTGGCATGTTGTTAAGCAAATTTTAGAGCCTCTCCTGCTGCTGCGAAAAACACGGGTTTACCATTTGTTTGCACTTGCAACTTTGCAGGGTATAACATTGCATATTTTGTGCCAAATTGTATAATTCCTGTTGAGCTGCCTGGACAGCCTGCGTGAAATCTGGATATTGCGTTATTTTGATAACACGTACCCCTTTCTCTCGCTAGACGCAGTACTGTATCTCTGTGTCCCTGTAATTTAGTAGTCTGGCCAGGATGGCCATGGGAGTGGCACCCGGCGGCAGCCGCGGGCCCAAAGTGCGATGGGCACGCTCCACAAGGAACATGGGTGACAACTCTTTGCCGAAAAGTTCTTGTAGGAATCCTTCCACATATTTTTCCATATTAGGAATATTGGACGATTAAGGTACGCCCGTTAGGCGTATGTTGTTGCGTCTAGATCTCGCTTCCAAATCCTCATTTTGCACTTTAATCACTTCTAGCACTTTGTCCATGCGCAACAGCTGTTCACGTGTTTCAGTTTGATTGTCCTCCTGGTCCGATACCCGTGTCTCCAGTGTTGTCAACCTATTCTCGTGTTTTTCCACTTTTTGCGAAACTTCGTCCATTCGTGCCACCAGGGAATCCATGTTTGAGTCAATATCTTTCAAGCTAGCTATTACATCTCTTAACATTGTTTTAATGTCTTCATCTTGCTGTGACTCCATCTGCGTTTCCGGTACAATCATCTGCGATGCCATGTCACCTTTCGTCTGTCTCGTACTTCGTTTTTCAAAGTTCAGTTTTCGTTCCTTGTTATCCGGCTTGCCCATTATTTCGTACTGCCTGATAGATTTGGCGCTCGCTGAATGTGGCCCCTTCCAGAACGCGCCACATGCCTCCTTATTGATATTCCTGAGCTGTTCGTCTGGGCGCTCAGTTTGGCGAGCCACAGTTGCTTGTTTGCCCTTTGTACGTTTTGTCTGACTCACAGCTGTGTGTTACTCAAAGTTCAATTCTTGTCTCACCACCTGAGGTTGAGTCAGCCCGCTCCCTTCCAGTGGTATTGTGCGTTAGAGGGCTCTAGAATGCGCCTCAGTAGCTTCGCCCCTCACTTAATCTCCATTTGTACAGCGCTACATTCAAGCTGTTTAAGCGAATTTTGCCTCTTGGGTTCAATTGTGCAGGGTCCGAGCTACAAAACATGCTTTTGCTCTGGACAAGTCTTGCAGCGCGGTCTTTATGCGTTCTTTGCTTTTTGGGCGTGCCCCAGTGCAGGTACCCGGATATGTGCTGAGCCGTAGCAAGTTGGATTCTCAGCCCAAATGCCTATTGCGATCTTGTTTTCCTCCAGTTTTATACTGTCAGGCAATTATGGCAATTATTATGAGCTCTATAGATGCGCTGATATCCCGCTTTCTCCACACACAGCGTCTCACACAATTCACCACAGGGCGGCAGTCCCACTTTCACCAAATGGCCAGTGCTGCAGACTCCCAATCACTGCTCCGTCCCAACACGTGCTCAATGTCGTCCTCCTCACCTTATTTTCGGGCCATGCTTACCACCGCTGTGGCTTCCGCCCGCCTCTTTGCCTCGCGCCCTCCAGCAGTTCACAGCCGCACTCAGCTCTCTACGCAGCAGTAACCTGCGGTCGGCAGATCGGGCGACCCGGGTCTCAGATTTATGGGGCGCCCGCCGTAGTCTGTCCCCTCTGCCCTTTTTCCCAACATGGCTAACTTCAAGATTGATCTCTGCCTCGTTGTGGGCTAGCCGCACGGGCTGCTATCTCCGCATATTCTTCTGGCGTGATGGCAGTGGCGGCTGGTGACATTTGAAGGTGGTGGGCCGTAAAAGTTTTGTATGAGTGCCCCGGAGGCGAGAGCGTGTAGCGAGTGAGTCCAGCCACCATTTGGTGGGGTTCGAGGAGATTCTCCTCAAACCCCTTCCCTCACCCCCGAAAAAAGAGCAGGCAAATGGTGCATTTAAGTAAATTTGAGGAAGCAAGAGAGTTGATAAAGCAATTGTGAAAGTGTAGTTATGGCATAAATAAAGAAACCCTGAGCCATAATCCCTATTAACAAGCCCTAATCCTTAGCCATGAACATCAACCATGAGCCCTAAACCATAAAATGAAGCCTTAAACCCCATTGCCCAGCCTTAAGTCCTAATACCTAGCCATAAACCCCAACTCTAAGCCACAAACACTAGCCCAAAACCCTTATGCCTAGCCCTAAACACAAGCCCAGCTCTAAAGCCTATCCCGAACCATAAACCCAATTCCTCACACCTAAAACCCCCTCCTGTGGCTCTCGTATGCAACATACCTCCCGACCCGCCAAACCGTGTTAGAACTAGCTGGAACACCCCCAAATTCGACACCCAAATCACGTAAAAACGCATAACTGCGACTAGGCCTCAAAATCGTGTCCAACTCACAATCACAAAATAAGCACTTCCCCTGCTTCAATCTTCATCACACTTGCAGGGAACATAGGCCCACATGCATCAAGCACTTTTGCATTCGCAAACGGTGCGATTCCTTAAAATCGGCCGTTTGCGAATGCAAAAGTGCTTTTTCAGATGCATCATTATTTTTGAATGAAATTCGCTGATTTTGCGACTTTCCAGAATGCGATTGCATTTAAGGAATCGCAAATTTGCGATTCCTTAAATGCAATGCATCATTCTGAAATCAAATTGCGAGAACAAGGTTTGGAAGTGCAAATTACCACGAGGTTGAACCTCGTGGTAAATTGCGAAAAATGTTTAAAATGTACTAATTTACATTTTAAACAATGTCATGTTACAGACACACATGTCCTTAGGACATGTGTGTGTGAAACATCCATTTAAAAATACGTTTCAGGGGTGCAGGGGGGGGTCCTTTGGACCCCCCCCTGCACCCATGAAATTTTCTAAGTGCCACTCGCAATTTCCATTGATTCCTATGGGCCTTTTGGCCCATAGGAATCAATGGGAATAGCGAATTCGCAATTTTGAAGTCACATAATATTTGCGATTCGGTAAAAATTGCGATTTTTACCGAATCGGAAATATTTTGCACTTTCTATGATGCATCCCGTTTTGCGAATCCATATTTGCGATTCGGTAAAATTCGCAAATTTGGAAACGCAAAACGGGAGTTTGATGCATGAGCCCCCTTGTTCCAGCGATTCCCAACATCCTCACCAAGCCACAACTTCCTCGATCTACCTGAACGAGTACGACTTTTCTCCCGAATTTACCCCACACCCCACATTCAAAAACATCCAAAATTCAACCAAACTTGCCTCAAACCTTGCCCTAATCCTTAGCCTTGAACAGAAAGTAGGAGGAAAAGAAAGACAGGAAAACAGGGACAAAGAAGAAGGGATGCAAAATAAGCGATAAGGGTGAGGGTTGTGGAGAAAGAGGAACGTGGAGGAATAACAGTTAGACAACGTTGGCATTTGACAGCCTGGCATTATGTTCTTAAGAAAACTTTGTCCCCACATGTTTTTTAACATGTTAAGTACAAGTTCATTGACGGACCCACACACGACTGACACTCCTCAGAAAGAAGGTCGGTAACAAGAAAAGCCAAGGACTGGAAACGTGGTGTCCGGAGAAACCGCATGTCAACTCTTGCGGACCAAGTAGATTCCCACGTGACAACTGCTGGCCACATCGTGCCTCCAGGCCCCTTGAAAACCTTGTACTGTCTGTTCCCTCGGGTCGGAAGAGGCCGTCACGAAGACTTTCCTTTTAAAGGTCTGCCGTCCAGAGTGCAGCACCCTGCAATCCATCAGGCCTTCTCTCTAGCTCTCCGCATATTGTCCGGGCCTGCGTGGTGGCGCCGAGGCAACACTTGGGCCACCGTCCGTGGCTATGAAAGGAACTGTACAACGAGCGCCTGACTCACCTTCCTGGCCCACTAGAACACTCCCTGCAAACAACCACGCCAGAGTCTGCATTTCAGACATCCCGGGTTTGCAGGCCTTGAGACCTGGGTCCCGGATGAAAGATTTGCACCTCGCACACAGACATGAGTCCTAGCGCCGAAACACAGTGGTCATCTGAAATAAAGCATTCTCTGTCTTCAAACTAACACCAAAAATTATAGTCTTCAAACTTAGTTTAACTGTGGGAAATAATAAAGCGGCTGCTGTTTTGACAGAGAAAGTGTGCGTGTATTCATGAGTGGTTTGAAAATTATCAGACTGGGACCAAAAATAGCAGAAGAGGTGCCCGGCGTCCTTACCTGCGTTTCTGGGCTTCTTGTTCTTCATGATGACCAGGAGACTGCCACTCCCGTGCCACTGCAGCCAGCTTGACTCCCGCCCTCCCGTGCCACTGCAGCCAGCTTGACTCCCGCCGGGCGCCGTTTTCAAATTCATTTCTTGCAGGCAGGACTGCACGCACACAGGACTACAGTAGCCAATCCTGACGCTGCCCTCTTTAGAGGAGAGCATCAGGATTGGGCGGAGCACAGAAAAAAACGCCGCCCTTTTTACAAGCACTGGGGACTGTTGCAAATGCTAACCCCGTACTCTGCAGTGCTTGCTTTTTGAAATCCATTTCGTTTGCTTGCTGCATAAAGGCAGTCTGGCAAACGTCACATGCGCAGTGCGCACTGGCACTCCAGCGCCACCCAGTGTCTGCAGACAGTATACTGACACATAAGTGAAGCGCTTGACACCACGGCCGCAGCAGGGCAATAATTATCGGACAATTTATTCGAGCGGCGCATTAATTTATAAAACTTTTATTAACGCGCTGCTTGAATAAATTGCCCGATAATTATTAGTGGGGCAACGCCCCACCGCCCAAATGGAAAAACCGCCACTGCGTGATGGGCAAACAGGATCGCCGACCATGCACTGCAGAGGAAGCTCCCGACCTCCGAGAGTGCGCCAGTCCCTGCGACCTGTCACCACCCGATCCAGGGCGCTGATTTTACCGCCGCTGTTCCGCACCTCACTTCCAGGCAAAAAAGGTATCGTTTTGATCCGCTTCACCTCCGTTCTCAGGTAATGGCTCCTAGAACCCAATGTGTGCCTATATTTGTCCGATTTTAGTCGAATATTACATTAGGCGGCCATCTTGCTGCTCCGCTCGGCCACGCTCCCTTAAATTGTATAATTATTTGGCAATATTTTTAAATATATATTGTACATTTATAGTTCTTTTTAAATGTAATTTAATTGTACTTTTTAGTGTTGTAGTTGGTTGTAGGGATTCATAGTGGGAAGTAAATTCATTATAAATCATTAATACTTCATTTAAATTCTTATAATTAATTGATAATTTATGTTAATGTGTAATTCCTTTATTTTTTATGTTGTAATTTAGGTGCGGTAATGGGGTTTGTAGAGGTAAAGAGTAGGAAGTTCATTCATTTTAATTAATAATTATTATTCATTATTTAATTGATAAATATGTAAATTGTGTAATTATTTGATTTTTTGAGTTGTAATGTAGCTTTGGGTTGTGTGGTTTGTTTCGGTAAAGGGTAGGAAGTTAATTTTAATTATTCAAAACCTTTTAATTAATATAAATTGATCATTAATTACGTAAATTATGTATTTTTTGATAAACAATTTTTTTGAGTTTTGATTGCAACAAAGAAAACAGCACCATTCAGGACTACATCTTAAAAGGCAAGACCAAGGGAAAAGCACGTCACATTGGTATAAAAGGTTAGACGCACATAAGGCCGATTTCGGCATATCCACTTCCAATCTAGACATCATATGAATCCAAAAGGAAGGTGCAGTGCACTACATTGAAGTCCAGACAAAAAGATATTTTAGAGATTCTTCTTTTATTGAGTTTCTTTTTAGAAAAAAACTGGCACACAGCCAACGTGTTTCATTCCCAGTGCCACAGGAACATCGTCAGGGCTGTAACAGTTATAAAAAACAACATGAATATACATATTATAGCTACATATATATGCAAAAAAGGAAAAGTATTTTTAAACGAACAATCTAATTACATTAAAAAATAGTACAAAGACATCTTTTGTATAAAGGAAAAACATAACACGGAACTTAAAATAGACAACCCAGGACAGAAACTTAAGACATAGGTAATCCTAAACAACAAACAGGCATTTAAATGAGGAAGTTTAGTACATCCAATGTTAATGCATTCCAATAATTTAAAAGATGTGGGGGGAGAGGGAGGGGGAGGTCCCAAATGGCTAGAAATAACATACTTTTAAACTGGTGGGAAAGAGAATTGTCCAAAATAAAACATTGTATCCAACATGTGGAAGATAGAAAGGTGAAAGATTATTGAGGTAGAAAAAGATAGGAGACTAAAAAGTACCCACAAATAATTAACAAATCACAAATATTAAAGGATCAAAAACTCAAGATCCTACAGAGCTAAAATGGTCATATCAGCCAAGAGCTACTCCTGTTCTCACCTTAAAGTAATATCAAGTTGTCATAATCAGAACAGTGAAGGATTTCTTGAAATTGCGTTGGAAAAAACATGTACGGTCAGTACTCCAATTCTGTTTAAAAAGAGTAAAGAGGCAAAACATTAGCCAGGAACTATTCTTATCAATTCAATTCAATTTCAAAGCTTTATTCGATTATTAAAAACAATCACAAAAGCATACAATATATAAAACACAGAGTACAAACATTACAGTGGAGACAACAACTCATCAATATTGGAATTTAAAAGATATTAAAACACCAGACTTTTCCTATGTGAAACAGCTTTAAGTAAAAAGGTAGCGGTAAAAAAACAGATATCTATGGAGTCAAGTGGAAATAACAGTTTCAGAGCTTGGGCTGTAGTATACACTGAGTATTTTCTAAAAACAGGTCTGAGATAATAACGACGAAGGTGCATATAAAGAGGGCAAATAAGCATAAAGTGCAAAGTGCTTTGCCTGGATAGGCCATCACAGGGGCATGGGGATTGGCTATGTGTTTTCATCACTGGGAAGGCCTCTAGATTATGTACAATACCAAGTCTCAACCTCGTGAGAACAAACTGATGCGATTGCTTGGTAATAGATTTAAGGTACATAGGCATGCCCCTGTATTCCAACATATTAGAATAATAAAATACATGAGTTGACATGGAGCTGCATTTCGCCCTGCGTAAGTTAAATTTGGTCCCAATAAAGACATTTTTTAGTTCCTTTTTAGATACAGTAACAGCAATATGGGGGTCATTAGCAATGTCTAGGTTAAAAATATCACTATAGGAAGATGAAACATAGTTTAGCCAGGGAATCTTGCAGGCATTGTCCGTTTTAAGGCAATCTAAAATAATCTGCCTGGTAAAATCAGTCTCATCTTTAACCCATATTGACCTCCAGACCATTAAAGGTCTCATTCCCATTAGGTCTGTTAGATGATGCATGCCCACCTCGCTATGGCACAATTCATTGGATGCCGAGGGGGGTAAACAAAGGAGTCTTTTAAGGAACCGATTCTCGGTAACTTGTAGTTCCCTGTGCTGACAATGGCCCCATATACCAGAACCATATAGAGCAATAGATACACACCTATGCCTATAGATATTTAACATGTCTGGGGTGCGGCGACTACCTAGCTTAAAAGTTACTCCAAGGTAACAAAATCTGTCCACCACCTCGATTTTATGATTATTAAAATGGAACCGCTTTAAGAGTTTCATCCGTTTACCACAGGCCATAATGTAAGTCTTGGAGTTGTTGATTTTCAGTTTTCTCTCCTTGATGAAATTGTAAAAATAATTCATTAATTTTTGGAGCCCATTTGGAGTGCGCAAAAGTAAAACCGTGTCGTCGGCATATAGCAGGACTGGCACAGAGTGGCCACCAACCTGCGGAGAATCAGCCTGTACCCTCTTCAATTCGGACTCGATAGAATTTATAAAGAGGGAAAAGAGCAGGGGGGCCAGCACACAGCCTTGTCTTATGCCTGACTTAACCTTAATTTTCCCTGTGCATTCACCTGCCTGGCCATAACGGATCTGAGCTGTTAAATTATTATAGAGTCTGGCCAGGAAGTATATAATTGCTGGGGGAGCTCCCATACCCAATAAAGTGGACCATAACAAATTGTGGTCCACTAGGTCAAAGGCACTCGAAAGATCAGCGAAACAGATAAATAGAGAGCCCTGTTTCGCTTTCGTATACTTTCCAATGAGGAGGTCAAGATTAATGCACTGCTCTGTTGTCCCCAGACCTTTGCGGAAACCGTATTGGGACTCAGCCAGAATTTTGTTTTCCTCCGCCCATTCCTCCAGCCGCATCAGGAGAACCCGGTACACAGTCAAAATATCGAGTTGTAAATATCGACCTACCATAATATCGAGTCTGAAATATCGAAGGTGCATAATATCGAAGGCAAGAATATCGTAGGACAGAATATCGACCCAAGGTAAGTAATATCGAAATACTTAATATCGATGTAAGTAATATCGAAGTAAGTAATATCGATAGCATATATATCGATGTTACTAATTTCGATGACACTAATATCGATATTTGTATTATTGTATAGTTTTTTATTATGTATGTGTTATATGTTTAATTTAACTATTTATAATAATTACTATTATATGTGTATAAATTTTATTTAATAATAAATAATTTTATAAGTAACTTTTATGTTTTTGTACCGGAGCGGGTTGTGGGTTTATAGGGGAATAGGGTGGGAAGTAATTTAATTATGGTAAATTGTTTAGTAATTAGTAGGATTTATTAATAAATTATAATTAATTGGTAATTATGTGAAAATAATAGGAAAATAATTTTAATTAATTTATTAATTGATATATATGTTCTGTAGCGGGTTGTGGGTTTATAGGGGAATAGGGTGGGAAGTAATTTAATTATGGTAAATTGATTAATAATTAGTAGGATTAATTAATTAATTATAATTAATTGCTAATTAATATTGATTAATTGGGAAAAAAATTAATTGATTAATTGATATATATTTTCTGTAGCGGGATGTGGATTTATAGGGGAATGGGGTGGGGAGTATATTAATAATAATTAATTAATTATTATATGTTTTTATAAATTTATATTTAATTTATTGGAAAATAATTAATATTAATTAGTTAATTAATTATTATTATTTTGAACATATTTAACATTATTAATTAATTGGGAATTAAATAATATTAATAAGTGACATTAATTAGAGTTATTTATTGATATATATTTTTTTATTACTGTTAATTAATTAATTGGGAAAAAATAATATTAATTATTAGATTATAATAATTACAGCTAATGTGATAATATATTTACTTTATTTGTTATTGTTCATTATTAATTAATTGCTAATTAAATAATAATAATTCATTTTGGGTAAAGGAGTATTTCTAGTGTTTAGGGTCAGTTTTCAGTTCTTGGGTAAAGGAGTATTTTTTGGTTTCTGGGTCAGTTTTCAGTTTATGGGTAAAGGGGTATTTTTAGGGTTCAGGGTCAGTTTTCAGTTTTTGGGTAAGGGGGTATTTTTTGGTTCAGGGTCAGTTTTCAGTTCTTGGGTAAAGGGGTATTTTTTGGTTTCAGGGTCAGTTTTCAGTTTAAGGGTAAAGGGGTATTTTTAGGGTTCAGGGTCAGTTTTCAGTTCTTGGGTAAAGGGGTATTTTTTGGGTTCAGGGTCAGTTATCAGTTTTTGGGTAAGGGGGTATTTTTTGGTTCAGTGTCAGTTTTCAGTTCGTGGGTAAAGGGGTATTTTTTGGGTTCAGGGTCAGTTTTCAGTTCTTGGGTAAAGGGGTATTTTTTGGGTTCAGGGTCAGTTTTCAGTTCTTGGGTAAAGGGGTATTTTTAGGGTTCAGGGTCAGTTTTCAGTTCTTGGGTAAAGGGGTATTTTTAGGGTTCAGGGTCAGTTTTCAGTTTTTGGGTGAGGGGGTATTTTTGGGTTGAGGGTCAGTTTTCAGTTCTTGGGTAAAGGGGTATTTTTTGGGTTCAGGGTCAGTTTTCAGTTCTTGGGTAAAGGGGTATTTTTAGGGTTCAGGGTCAGTTTTCAGTTCTTGGGTAAAGGGGTATTTTTAGGGTTCAGGGTCAGTTTTCAGTTTTTGGGTGAGGGGGTATTTTTTGGGTTGAGGGTCAGTTTTCAGTTCTTGGGTAAAGGGGTATTTTTTGGGTTCAGGGTCAGTTTTCAGTTTTTGGGTGAAGGGGTATTTTTAGGGTTCAGGGTCAGTTTCAGTTCTTGGGTAAAGGGGTATTTTTAGGGTTCAGGGTCAGTTTTCAGTTTTTGGGTGAGGGGGTATTTTTTGGGTTGAGGGTCAGTTTTCAGTTCTTGGGTAAAGGGGTATTTTTTGGGTTCAGGGTCAGTTTTCAGTTTTTGGGTGAAGGGGTATTTTTAGGGTTCAGGGTCAGTTTCAGTTCTTGGGTAAAGGGGTGTTTTTTGAGTTCAGGGTCAGTGTTCCCTACTGTTGTACTCTCTGGAGTAGGAATAGAAATGTTTACCCTTACGCTATGCAACGTTTTATTTAATTAATTGTTAATATATCAAATATTTATTTTATTTTTTATATTACTTACATTTTATTTATGTTACTTTTTTATGTTTGTAAATGTGTTAGTAAATTAGAATATATTTCATTAATTTATAAATTCGTAAAATAATTATTAATACTTATTGTTCAGTGTATATATATTACATATTTACTGTATATATTTAATTAATGTATTCTTAATATATGTATTATTTATTACTTTTAAATATTATTAGATACTTTTAAATATGTTTCTTTTATTTATTAGTTTTATAGACTTAATTTTACATTTATATATTAAAAAAAAAAACGATATATTTAACATCGATATTTTTAACATCGATATTTTTTTTTCGATATTTTTGTACTTACCATGATGTAGATAGGATGTCGATATTTTTGCCCTCGATATTGTTGACTCGATATTCTTGTAGGTCGATATTTTTGAAGTCGAAATTCTGTCAGTGATTCGGAGAACCCTACTCATGATCTTAAGGGAGGAATCCAGAAGGGAGATAGGGCAGTAGTTCTTGGCCTCTCCTCTATCTCCCTTCTTGTAGATGGGTAGAATTATGGATTCGCTCCATGTTGGTGGTGTACTCTCCAGGACTGAGGCGTTAAACACCTGTGTTAGGAGTGGGCTCCAGAGTGTCGGGTTGGATTTATACAGGTCAACCGGGACCCCGTCGGGTCCCGGTGCCTTTCCCCCTTTACTCCGACTAATAGCAGTAACAACCTCTTGTAGTGTGATGATCAAGGATAACTTCGTTTCAGACATTGGGGTAGGGAAACTGGCACAGTCCTCCCTAGACAGGTTAAAAATTCCAGAAAAGTGTGCAACCCAGTTCGCTTCGCTAACCTGGGCTGACAATATGGGGAAGTCTTCTTTTACAAGAAAGGGACTATTAACCATGAACCAAAAGAGCCTACTATCACGCAATATAGATGCTTGATTGAGGGCATCCCAAGCTTGTTCCCTTAGCTCTTGTTTCCTACGTATGAGATTGTTTTTGTATGTCAATCTAAGGGATTTAATAGCCACCCTGTCTCTGGGCTGTTTAGTTAGTGCCTGCTTGAGTTCCCGCAGAGATTTGGTGCACATGCTATCAAACCAACCCACATTTTCCTTCTTGATTTGGGCTTTGGTGATAGTAAGACATCTTTTTATAACTGTGCCTAACTCCACAAAATCGGTTATAATGCACTCACGGAGAGCCTCTGGATCTAAACATTTATAAATTGCGGCAAACCCAGCTTCTATGATTTTAACCTGCAACTTCTCGGAGTTGTCCAAACACCACTTAATACGGATACAATTCTGTCTACAGGGGGTAACATCTTCAATTATCAAACGGTGGCTGTTAGCTGGTAACCCCCAGACAGAAATCGACATGGTAATAGCATTATGGTCGCTACTTCCAAGGTCGGCAACAATGGGAACCGTACAAAAGGGAACAAGATGTGTAGAAACCAATAAGTGGTCAATAACAGAGGCCGAATTCAATCCTACAAAGGTTGGGACAGGGTTGCCATCAACATCTGCAGCCGGGGGGTGAATCATAAGGTCCATACTTAACATAAGAGAATTAAGGGAATCACCATAAGGTGAGTGAACAAAGTGTGCCCGGTTTTCCCCATTAACCCCATCATATCCACAAATTCTAGTGAATGAATGGGGACAGGTACGAATATTAAAAAACCCTCCCCAGATGATATCCATTGGTTTATGAATGCCCTTTCGGATGTTACTCACGGCTGAACCCAACTCTTCCACCACAGTAGTATTAGATGCATCAAACAAATTGTTATAGTGGTTAATCAGCATAATTACATGGCCCTTTACATGTTCTAAGATTAAAATTTGGGAATGGTGACCCACAGACTGGTGTGATTTCATACAAGCTGGGAAGTTCACAGAAAGTAAAATTACTAACCCCCCCTTTGGCCCTACCCATACCAGACCTTTGTGCCGAGTTGTTATATGACACAAATCCATCAAGGTTAATATCAGTGGTTACCCAGGTCTCTTGTAAACATAAAACGTCAAAATCAGAAAGGATTTCACTCCAACCTAAGGACGACGTTTGCCGACTCCACCCTGCAACATTCCAACTAGCAAATTTAAAACCAGGGAAACAGGGGGAAGGTTTAATGGTCGTGGGTACATAGGTAATTGAGAGTTTGTTGGCAACTAGGGGAACCATCGGATCAGGAAAAACGGCAGGGACAGTTGATTTAGCTCCCTGCGAGGGTATGTGCACCTGTGTGGAAGTGGAAGATGATACAACTACTGAGCATTGGCCCATATCTGCAACTGGATTATTATTGATGGTTCCTATTCCCTGAGAGGGTAAGTACACCGGGGCAATAATAGGAGGCGTTACAGGGGTGGGAATGAGAGAAGAACTGATGCTAGATGTTACAACAAAACCATTGCCAGGAATGAGTGGGGTGGAATCTAAGGCTGGGGGTAGTCAGTCAACACCATCCAGTCCGTTAAGACAGTTAAATCGGTTGTAATCATAGAAGGGTGTCTCCGGGGGTCGGAAAACCTGTCGTGCTGCATACCCACGATATCTACCCCTCCGTTCAACCCTCGTCCAATTACCTTGGACTTGGTCATGGCACATATGGGTAGGGGGGAAGAAAAAAGACACTGGCAGAGTCTGAATGGTGGAGTCGAGAGATCTATTAGACCCGGCACATATATGTAGAACAGTCCTAGGATCTCGAAAGCTCACCGTAATTCAATCCCCAGTTATAGATTTTCTAGTTTTACCCAGCCAGGGTACCCTTCTCACCATGATAATTTCATTGTTAAAATAGGCCGGGAGGGGTCTGTTCCAGTTCAACCATTTAATAACTTTACTTTTAAGTGAGCAAAAGTTCTCACCTTCACCTGCTTCAAGAGGGGGAACACAAGCCATAACTACCATAAAGCTGTTAGCCTCAGGGGGCAGGTCGGGTCTCCGTGGTCTGGGGGCAGGCTTCTCAGGGGGTGGGGGAGCAATACTGTCATTGGATATAGCCCCATCGGAGGTTGTCACAGGGGGGACTGAGCCTACTGGTTGTGAAGATGGAATATTAGGTTTGCTATGTTGTGTCGGGGCTAAGTTGGCCATAAGAGGTTGCGGAAGGGGGGCAGCAGTAGTCACCAAGGGGAGTCCCAAGTTAACTGAAAGGGTTTGGAAGTTAGGCGGGGGGATTAGAAGGGGGATTAGACTCAGAGGGTCTACCTTGGATGATAGCCGAGGTTTTCAAACTATTTATGGTTGCCTCCAAGATAGTGAGTCTAATTTCTACTTTCTTTATGCTCTCACTGATGGGCAGGAGCAGTGACCTAAGTAAAAAATTCCAGGTTCCCTATAGAGGTAACGGGGGGTGATGCATTTAATGGATTATCCCCGGGGGCATCAACAAGATCAGTGATATTAGTACCCTGAACAGGAGGAGCTTTATGCGCATCTACTATTATCCTATCAGAGATGGGAGGGGGCTTAGAGGCTTTCCCGAAATCGGAGTGGGGGATTTTGGTTTTACCCTGCCCTCCCCTCAACTTCCTTCTTCACTTGTTTGGATGTGGGCCATGCTTCTCTACCACCACTACTTGCTTCAGCTTTATTTTCCTTGGTTTAACTGCAGGCGGGTCTGAGTAGTTAAGTCAACAGCCATAAAGCTGGGACTGGGGGGGGGTGACACTAGGAACCTGCTCATTAGATAAACAGGGGTTGGGAATGCGATCCCGCAGTAAAAGAGGGACGCCTTCCTGGGATAACAGCTCCTCACTAATGTCAAAAGAGCCCCCCTCTTGGGAGATAGAATGAGGAATAATATCGGCAAGGGGCCTGTTTTTCAAGTTCTCAATAGAGCGGCGGCGCTCCGCCCTGCGCTCCGCCAGAGAGGTTTCCTTATCCCCATCACCCGGTGCCCGAGAAAAATAATTGTCCAAAGTCCCATTTCTGACTCCCCCCGCCTTCACAGATGTTCCCTCCATAGCCTGTGATGGCATGTCCGATACCTGTATCAAGGACCGAAGAAAAAACCAATACAAAGCAGGCGAAAGAGAGTTGGCCCAGCCCAGCCTACTCTGGCCAGAGGGCCCGCCCTTTGTACGGGCTTAGCCCCGGGCTTCGGCCCACACGCGTCCCGCGTGCGCGTAGGTGGGTGGAGTTATGTAGACAGGAAGAGAGAGGGCGGGAAGAGTCGCAGGTGCTCGCAGTCCCGCCCTCGCAAACCGGGCAGACTTCAATCTCCCCCGTGTGATCCTGACAGTCCAGGCAAGGTACGGTAGAGTTCAGCTTTTCCCCGTAATAGCAATCACAATTCAAGTCTCCAGAGCAAGAGCAAGGCTGCGAGCGGCATCTATTCTTATCATAACTGAAGGCATCACCAACCAGTATATCGTCCCAACCAAGCCTCTAAAGACATGTAGTCAAATGCATTGTGGTCATCATAAGTTAACGACCCCATGTTTGTCCCCCCAGGGACCAAATTCCCAGAGCAGCAGGTACTGGATCTCTCACCTGGATAAATAATATAGGTCAATAGTCCTGATAGTGAAAATTCCACTCTTCAGAAAAAGATGAAAAAAATATAAACTGCAAATACGTGTATCCGTAAATAGGTGGCGAGCAACACTGACCTAAATAAGTAAACAAAAAAACATGAATGTCAGTGCACACATTGCGAGTCACAGTGATATCCAGAGTTAGGTAAAATAAGGGAAAAGCTCCCACAGCTCTCACTTGTTCTGTTGTCAATTGAAAAGGTGAGAGGATACACTTTTGCGGAAGATGACCATTGGATCTGTGTTCATTTTAAATTTTGTACAGAAAAGAACAGGGATGATAGATCGACTGATCCCATATGGAAAAAATATATATACCCTCACCTATATAGCATCAATTTGTGGAAAACCAGGGGCGTGCCAGGTGGTAATCATGCCTAAACCGGGACCACACCAAAGTAAAACTGCACACCTGTCAAAAAGTATGAGAAAGATAAGAACAAATAGAATGTACAAGTAAGTAGCAAATTAAGTAATGCTGAATCGAATTTCAGCGAAAATGTGCAAAGGAGAGTACGTAGTGCATATATAAATCACAAATATACACAAATCTTATCATTAGCGAATTCGCCGATGGAGAGTAATATAGCTTCTAATATGCGAAACGTTGTACCGATCAATCTTGTAGCGTAGAGTCCCAATAAGTGGCGTATTCAGCCTCCCATTGCGTGAGAATCTAAAAGCAAGACGACACCGGTTTTGTGCCCATTACACAGCCCACAAAAGCTCTCTTTTAGTAATACATAGAAAGACGTCTTAACCCCTTAAGTGCTGATGTCGGAACCGCTCCGTCATCAGCTACGGGTGAGCTGTGCTGATGACGGAGCGGTTCCATCATGGCCCGCTCGGCGCGCCTGCGCGGCGCGAATTTCGCGCCTGCGCTGAGCGTTCTATTGAGCGGGGCGGGCCATGACGGAACCGCTCCGTCACAAGCACAGCTCAACCGACGCTGGTGACGGAGCGGTTCCGTCACCAGCATGCGGCCGCCGCGTGGCCGCCCCGCCCCCTTAGCACTGCGGCGGAATAGCCGCCGCAGTGAAGGGGTTATTCCCCTATGGTTCAGTCACCTCAGAAGAATTTTTTATGCCCCTTGAGTGCTACTGAGGGTCACAGCCTTCAAAATTCAAAAAGTGCCACGATCAGAATACAATCGCCCCAGGGCACAATCCTCCTGATATCACGTATTTGGTTACCACAACCTATTTAAAGCAGAACATGTCCCATATTAGGACATACCCCCTGTGGTAAACCCTTAGAAAACCAACAGGCGCCCGAGTCGGACACAGAATAGATACTACCACGATCTTTAAAATCAGAATATGTCCCAAAATAGAAACATAACCCCTACGGTAACGCTTTTAATAACCCACACGTACCCGAGTAAACGGAAACGGGAAAATCCTCCATGAGGGCCGAAAGCGCTTACCAGGACTTCCGTAATAAGAAGACAAACAGCATGGTTGCTTGCATGTACGGCGGTCAAACGAATATGCCGCCATTGGTGACATGTTTTTATGTGAGCCCACATAGCCGTGGCCACGTCTTCAATCACAACGTCTGTGAGAGGCATTGAAAAAGACTATTTCTGCACCGAAATTGACGGGACAACAAAACTCCACAGATTAAAGGAGCCCAACACCGCAAATCAAGTTGCAAGATATGAACAAGGCGGGGACAATGTTCTGCAATAAGTAGTAGCTGTTAAAAACATATTTAATAGTAAAACGATATTGCAAATGTAAATGTAAATGTAAATGTATAGGCATTTATATAGCGCACTACTTACCCATAGGGTCCCAAGGCGCTTCGACCGCTGCGAAACCCTTCCTGGCTTCCCTGAGAGATGGTCCCTTAATGGGTATCTCCAGGGTGAGACCAGGCATCCCCGGCGGTCTGGTGGGGCCGTTAGTGAAGATGAGGCAAGCTAATGCCCAGAGTTGCCGAGTGTGATCGCTGATCAGAGTGGGCACCGAGGCGAGAGAATTATCGAGTCCGCTGACCCTGGTCCAGAAACCTGCCACGCCGGGAATCGAACCCTGGTCCCGGGCCGTCCTCTGCTCTCGGGTCTGCCGCCTCTAACCAGTGAGCCACACTACTTCAACTGCAAGGCTATATTTCTCTTATAACGATAAATATGAAGGCCACGACGGCGTCATAGCAGGAAAACAAATACAAATACTCCTCACATTGACACTATTATATGCGGAAATATATTTGCAAAGTGAAAAACAGAAAATAAAAAGAAGAGGAAGAAATTGGAATATTCAAGAAAGAACAAGGAAAGAAAAAAAGAAATAACAACAAAATAACACAAGCAATAAGTCACAAAAAGACAAACTTCAAACATCTAATCTTTCATAAATAGAAAATTAATACATGGATGCAAAACCAATCATAATGTGTGAACAATTGTTAAAATGTCTTACTATATAAAATTGTGCATTTTTTAATAAAAAACACAATGTCCCTCCAAGCTCATTTAGTGAAACAGATCAGATATGGGTCTGATTGTTACATTCCCTCTCTGTAGGATATTAAGATATGGATGGCCACTATCATGTATTCATGCAGAGAAGTACCTACTTCCTTATCCAAGGAAGTAATGTAGTTCCCTATCAGTGTTGTGGCCTTTCATTGTGGCCTGCAAGCGGCATATCCACTTAACCTCCCTTTTTCTGACCTCAAGTTCACGATGCCACCTCTGATCCCAGAGGGCACATAGTCAATTCTGTGAAACCAAAAAGAATGGTCGTCAGAATGATGTTCCATTTAGTGTGCAGTTATAGGGTACCGTCCATCACCATTGAGTATTGCCCTCCGGTGCTCTTGAATTCGGATCTTTAAGGTGCTTACCGTACTCCCTACATAGATGATGTTGCACTTGCATCCCACAACATAAATCACATGTGTGGTATTGCAATTAATCAAATCAAAGATTCTGTATTTTTTGTTGGTATTAAAAGTGAACTCTGTACATTTGTTCTTGCCGTTTTGACAAATGTTACATGAGCCACAAGTGTAGAAACCACTTGGTTTGGGAGGCAACCAAGAGCTTTTCGGAGTAGTTACATAGCTGGCGCACTGGAATTGCGTAAAGAGCGTCCTCTCCGGTATATTACTGTGGGGTTATTAGGCAATTGATCTCCAAGACTAGGAATACCCTGTAGCAAATTCCAATTCTTCTTAAGAATCTTGTACACTGAGTTACTGTTGGCATTATATTGGGTAATGAACCTAACTGTTGTTTTTAGTTCTACTAGTCCTGTCGGAACATGCCTGAAGGGTGTCATCCCTTTTAAGGTTTGAAGCTTTCTCAATTGCCTTATCGAGAAAATATGATTATAGCCACGTTTTAGGCACCTTCTCTTTGATTCCGCCACATTTAGATGGTATGTACTGTCTTCACTACAATTCCTTCTCAGGCGTGTCATCTCCCCAAAGGGGATATTATTGACCACAGATCGAGAATGCCAGGCGTACTCTTTTTCGAACCACCCCATGAAGAGGCACGCATAGGATGGTGCAAATTTTGAACCCATGGCCATTCCGAGTATCTGCTGGAACCATTTGGTATCATGCAAGAAAAAGTTATTACTCAGTATGATGTCAATCATTTCAACAATCATCTCATTGTATTCATATTGTTCAGCTGGTTCTCTGTCTAGGAAGGATCGCACTGCGTGGATGCCAAATTGTTTACCAATACACGTGTAAAGACTTTCCACGTCAAATGTCACAAAACAAAGGTCCTCTGACCAGTTAGTCATTACATTTTGTCAATATATCCTTACTATCCCTAATGTACGAGGGAAGATCAGGCACATGTTTCTGCAGTCTTAGGTCGACATATTGTGAGATTCTTTCAGTAGGGGAGCCTATTCCCGAGATTATAGGGCGGCCTGGAGGAAAAGCTCCGCCCTTATAAATCTTGGGCAATATGTACATGCAAGGATATCTTGGATTGGTCACTCGAAGATATCTAAATTCGTCTTCAGAAAGAAGACCAATCTCCCTCCAATCTCTGAGTTTATTGTTAATGCTGGAAGTAACTTGTAATGTAAATGTAAATGTAAAATTTTATTTATATCGCGCAGCAATCGCTCCAATGGAGCATCTAGGCGCTACCTCCGGCAAATTACCAGATGACAAAGTGACTCAGAGTTGGACCAAATACAAAGGCAAGCATCAAACTAGAGTTCTGGCCATGCTATCTTGCAGTTTAAATATCCAAGTTTTTAATTCTTTACGGAACTCTGTTTCTTTATCTAGAGTTCTCAGGGCAGGAGGCAGAGTATTCCAAGCCTTTGCACCCAGTACTGCCAGGGACTTTCCACCACGGGTTTTTAAACGAAACCTAGGAACCACCAGAGTATTGGAATTTGATGATCGTAGGCTTCTGGTTGGGCAGTATCTCTTGAATTTTTTCTGTAGATATAGTGGTCCTGTTTTGTGCATTGCTCGAAATGTTATAATCAAAACCTTGAACAGGATCCTTTTTACAATAGGAAGCCAATGAAGAGCTTTTAATGCCCCTGAGGCTGACGATCTTTTTGGCCATTTTAGCACCAATCTGGCAGCAGCGCTTTGCACTAGCTGAAGCCTGTAAGTTACTTCTTTATTTGTACCAGCATACAAACTGTTGCAATAATCTAAGCGCGACGTTACCAACGCTACTGCAACAGTTTTCCTCGCCTCCAAAGGGAGTATATCAAAGAATTTCCTCAGGCTTTTGATTAAGCCAAAGCACATTCCTGCCACTTTTATTGCCTGCTGCTTGAAGGCAAGATTGTAATCAAACGTGACCCCCAGGTTCCTAGCAACTATGGTTGTATGAGGCGGTATTTCTGCCCTTTCTGGCCACCATTGCCTGGGAATAAAGTCATTATTTGGGCCTAGCGGAATGATCTCTGTTTTTCCTGTATTACATTTTAGGTGATTCTTCCGCATCCAATCGAAGGTGGCAGTTAAACATTCCTTGAATGTTTCTTCCCATGACTGGTTGTCCCTATCCGTAACCAGTATTAACTGCGTATCATCGGCATATGCTACTACCTCTATGCCAAAGGATGATATTAGTTTAATCAGAGGCGCAGTATAGACATTGAATAATGTCGGGCTAAGGCTGGACCCCTGGGGTACTCCCATCTTCTGATGTTTTTCCGTGGAGGTAAATTCCCCCAGGGTTACCACCTGTCTCCTGTCCCTTAGGTAGTTTTCCAACTACTCTAGAACCGTCCCCTTCACGCCCGATGTTTTTAGCCGATCTAATAGGATGGCATGGGAGACCGTGTCGAAGGCCGCCGACAGGTCTAATAAAATCAGGACGGCCTTCTTTCCTTGGTCTAGGGCAGTACGAATGGTATCTGTCGTGTACAGTAGAGCCGATTCTGTTGAATGCTGGGCTCTAAACCCCGCCTGATTGGGATGCCATATCTCGTTGACTTCTAAGAACATGGTCAGCTGTTTGTTAACCAGTGATTCAGCGATCTTACATAGTGCTGGGAGAAGTGAGATAGGTCGCAGATTGCAAAGAGTCGCAGGGTCAGGAAGGGTTTTTTTCTGTAAGGGTTTCACTGCCGCAAGTTCCCATTCCAGTGGCACATTGGCCGTGGAAAGTGAATGATTTACAATTTCGTTAATCATAGGGTTTACTTCATCTACCATGAGATGCAGGAGTCTTATGGGACAGGGGTCAAATGGGGACCCAGATTTTGTGGTTAAAATTGACTGCCTTGTTTCTTCCAGGCTAATTGGGTGGAAGGTTGCTAACTGGTTCATAATTTCATCAGCACTTCCACCTTCTCTACTGGGTTCCAGCGAGGGAATTTCAAAATCTTTGGTTAGACCCTGTACTTTGTCCTCAAAATAATCAGCTATATTTTCGCAGAGGTCTTTTGAGGGTGGAATTTCCTGTGTTAAAAATGTGGGTTTATTAAAATCATTTACAATGTTAAAAATACATTTTTGTTTGTTTTTTGCAGCGACTATGGCAGATTTGTAAAATTTCCTTTTTGTAAATTTAATTTGCGCATGGTAGGTGCTTATAGCCCTTTATATTTACCCCGCTCTTCCGTGCTATAGTTTTTTCTCCATCTGCGTTCTGCTCTACGGAGCTCCCCCTGTGCTATTTGTAATTCTTGATTGTACCATGTGTGAGAAGGTGGCCTGATATGCAGTGCTCACTATTCTAGTGAACACTATGTATCAGTCCAGCAACCCTTATTGATGATTGGTTGTAAGTCAACCTTATAGACCAGCTATCCTAGTAGCGTGGATACGAGCAGTCTAAGGCTAAAGACTCGAGAGGGCGTGTTAAGCCAGCTGTTATACCACACATATACCCCTTGAACACCAAGTGAAAGGACACCACACAAGTGTTATGAAAATAAACAGTTATTTATTAAGAATCACAACAGCCCTGTACTCTTTATGAGGACAGGGTACTAAGCACAAACCAAAACTCTTACAAAAATACTTAAGTTAGCACAGTATATACAAATGCCCGAGGGGCACGGAAAACCATATACTAGAAAAGTGGAATGCGAAATTACTAGCAGGTAAGTACAGTACTAATAGGCTTTGGAATCGCTAGGACTTGACTATAGAATCGTTAGATTACTTCTAGGAGACCCAGGGGACTCGGGTGCAGTGTGACGCGAGATGCGGGACAAAGTCTATGGTAGCTAGAATTTGCAAAGTTAGTGTTCTCGGGCGAACCCGACCTGGTAGGGAGAAAACGAAAGTAGATTCTGACCCTTGGATAGTGAGGCTATGCTGGGGCACCGAAATGCCGAAGTTACCTAGCCCAGGGGCTGCAGCTGCATAGGACTCAAAAGACGTCGGGAATCCTCGTTGACGGACCAGGAGCCTGGAAGAAAGAAGTTGCTGGCAGGCGACCAGTGAAGAAAGTTCGGTGGATCCAAGCCTGGATCGATGGAAGATGACACCTGAAAGCAGAGGGGACCAAGTTCGAGACTACTAGCCAGTAGTCAGTGGGCACCAGGAGGGCACCGGATGGTAGCCACCTCGACAAGGCGTGTGGGTGACGCTGGGCTCGGAGATCTCGCGGACCAGGAGGCGTTGTCGGCGACCAGGAAGGAGGATCGAGCTGTCCCACGAAGATAGAAGCTGTCGGCGTCGCTGGACCCAGGATTGGGCAACAAAGCCTTGGCAAATTCAAGCCCACGCGGTGGACCTAAAATGGCGTCTGGAGTGGACCAGGAGGGTCCGGGGTGCCTCTCTTCAAGAAGGAAGCAAGGGCCAGTCTGGAGCAACCAGACCAGCAGCAGTGATGTCGTCGGGCGTCGTTCAGAAGGCCACAAGCCAGCCGGCTAGTAGCCAAACAACGCGGTGCACAGCAAACAGCAGAAGGGCCCCACGCAGATCGTGGAGATGCAGGGGGGCTGATCTTGGGTGCTGGAGCTGCGCAGGGTTGGGGCTTCTCGGACCCCGAAGCACTCACCAGTGGAAGACTCGGTGGGCTTGTTACAAAGAAGTCGTGCAGTCTTGGCGATCGTCGGTCCCTCGAGGTCTCGTCGCACTCACGGTTCTCAGCTTTGCTGTAGAGGTGAGTAGAGGTCAGAGGTGCCAGGGAAGCCGGGTCTCGTCGAGCTGGGTCGTCGGATTCGTGAAGAAGGACTTGCAGCAGACCGCAGTGTTCTTAGGATGGTGCCCGCTTGATGCAGGGTGACTACTCCTTAGCCACAAGGGAGAATCTTGAGGAAGAAATCTTGAAGTCCTTTCGCAGAAAGTCGTGTCTTGATTCCAAAGATGATCTAATTTGAACAGGGGGCCCGCTCCCATCTTTATACTAAAAAAGGGGGCTGACCCGGTGACTAGGTCCTGCCTATGGGTGGGACTAGGAGGGGGGTGGTTACACCCCTCTGCCATGCCGGACTTTTCCCAGGCCAGGGGCTGGTGTGCCCCTGGAACTGGTTCTGACCGGCCTATGCGTAGTGAGCACCGGGGTGCCACTCAGCAGTCACCTTCCTGAAAAGCCCTGCCTACCCAGGATACACAAAACCATGTCTGGGATGGTGCTAGCACCGCCCCGGACAGGAAACCCTTTGTCCGGGCCTCCCTCGCTGGAAGGACTCCCAGCAGCAGGAGGTCAGACTCGTGTCTGTGGTGGCAGCATCCATTTTGTGGAGCTGAGGCTTCAGTTAACTTTAACCGGGGTTCACAGTTACATACATGTCGTGTCCCTCTAGAAGGGTGGAATGCTAACCCCGTCGCCAGAATTGGCGAGGGGTTAGTATTCCAATTCGTATGACACCTTACTCGACATGTTTTGATAAAGCAATACCAAAGTTAGCATTTAACCGCGAGGATTATAATGCACTTAAGAGTATATGGTATGCGATATCATGGAACAGCTATTAGGACTTGGTTCCGCAAGCTGCAGACAGGCTCAGCTCATGCCAGAGCACCATCTCACACGATTCCAAGCACTCTGCCTTCAGGATTGTCAAGGCCTGCCATAGGAGTGACTGATAGGAATCTGTGTGTCCATTTTAGGGTTAGGTATAGGTATACTACACCTACAACAAAGGGTGATTACACAACTTTGCCCCAGCTGTCATGCAGCCAGTTGTGTCAAATTTAGGAGGCCAGCCAGGGGTGGCATAATACATGGGTACACCTATGCCCTGAGTTACAGGGTCTGATAAGGTGGCCCAGTACCAATTGGCAAATGCACCTAGGGTACATGTCGTAATTTAGAAAGAGAACAGCCAGGCTGTGGGTCTGATTGGCAGGCCCACAGCCAGAGAAAGTCGTAAACCAGTGAAACAAAAGCAAAAAATCTGGGTGATCATAGGATTGCAGACCCTACTCTCCTACATGACCCCCCCCCCAAACTTTGGGACAATAAGCTAACCTTGACCAGGTGAGTCTTCTTGTTCTAAGTGGAAATATCTGGAGAGCCCATCGGCATTGCCATGATCAGTACCAGGTCTATGTTCCACTGTAAAGTCCATCCCCTGTAGGGAAATGGACCACCTAAGGAGTTTGGGGTTTTCACCCTTCATCTGATTTAGCCACAAGAGGGGCTTATGGTCGGTCTGAATCTTGAAGTGAGTGCCAAACAAGTATGGCCTCAGCTTCTTCAGGGCCCAAACCACAGCAAAGGCCTCCCTCTCAATAGCTGACCAATTCTTCTCTCTGGGGGTCAGCCTTCTGCTTATAAAAGCAATGGGCTGGTCTTGACCATCAAAATTCAGTTGAGAAAGAACAGCTCCCACACCCAACTCAGAAGCATCTGTTTGGACAATGAATGGTTTGGAGTAGTCTGGACTCTTAAGGATAGGTGCTGTGCACATGGCCTGCTTTAGGTCATCGAATGCTTTTTGACAGCCTGCTGTCCACTGAACCTTTTTTGGCATTTTCTTACTTGTCAGTTCATTTAATGGTGTCACAATTCAACCATAGTTCCTGACAAACTTTCTGTAGTATCCAGTCAGGCCCAAGAAAGCTCGAACCTGAGTCTGGGTGGTTGGAGGAGCCCAGTCCCTGATTGACTGTATTTTGCTCTCCAGTGGCTGAACCTGGCCTCCACCTACAAGGTGGCCCAGGTATACAACCTGTGTCTGCCCTATCTGGCACTTGGTGGCCTTGATAGTGAGGCCTGCTGCTTGCAGAGCCTCTAACACTTTCCTCAGGTGGACCAGGTGATCCTCCCAGGTGGAGCTAAAGACAGCAATATCATCTAGATATGCTGCACAGAAGTCATCCAGCCCAGTAAGGACTTGATTCACCAACCTTTGGAAGGTGGCAGGTGCATTTTTCAGACCAAAGGGCATTACCACAAATTGATAATGCCCACAAGGGGTTGAAAATGCTGTCTTGGGCTTAGCATCCTCAGCTAACCTGATTTGCCAATACCCAGCTGTTAAGTCAAATGTACTTAAGTAGTTGGCAGAAGCCAATCTATCTATAAGTTCATCTGCCCTTGGTATTGGGTGGGCATCAGTCTTAGTGACTGCATTGAGACCCCTGTAGTCTACGCAAAACCTCATCTCTCTCTTACCACCCTGGGTGTGAGGCTTTGGCACTAGAACTACTGGACTAGCCCAAGGGCTATCTGAGGGTTCAATGACTCCCAACTCCAACATTTTCTGCACTTCAGTTTTTATGCAGTCTCTAACATGATCAGGCTGCCTGTAGATTTTACTCTTGACAGGTAGGCTGTCACCAGTGTCAACCTCATGGGTACACCAATTGGTCTGACTGGGTGTCAGAGAAAACATATGTCTGAAAGACTGAAGAACCTGTTTACAGTCTTTCTGTTGATGCTCAGAGAGGCTGCCACAAAAGACAACACCATCTACTGACCCATCATCAGGATTCTGAGTGAGCAGGTCTGGGAGAGGGTCACTCTCTTCCTCCTGTCCCTCATCTATGGCCATGAGCAAGCTCATGTCCTTCCTGTCGACATATGCTTTGAACCTGTTGACATGGAGCACCCTGTGGGGGCTCCTGGGAGTTCCAAGGTCCACCAGGTAGGTGACCTCTCCCTTTTGCTCAAGAATTGTGTGGGGCCCAGACCATTTGTCTTTGAGTGCTGCTAGGGCCACTGGCTCCAACACCCACACCTTCTGTCCAGGCTGATAAACAGTCAGGACAGCCTTTTGGTCATGCCAAGCTTTTTGAAGTTCTTGACTGGCCTTAAGGTTTTCAGTTGCCTTCTCCATATACTCAGCCATCCTGGAGCGGAGACCAAGTACATAGTCCACTATGCTGGTTGCAGGCTTTTTGAGAGGTCTCTCCCATCCTTCCTTCACCAAACACAGGGTGCCTCTCACAGGATGCCCATACAAAAGTTCAAAAGGGCTGTAGCCAACCCCCTTTTGTGGGACCTCTCTGTAAGCAAACAGAAGGCAGGGAATCAGGACATCCCATCTACGCCTGAGCTTTTCAGGTAGTCCATGAATCATCCCTTTTAGGGTCCTGTTGAACCTTTCAACAAGCCCATTGCATTGTGGATGATAGGGTGTAGTGAATTTGTAATTGACACCACATTCCTTCCACATAGCAGTTAAGTAGCTTGACATGAAGTTTGCACCTCTGTCAGAGACAACCTCCTTAGGGAAGCCCACTCTGGAGAACACTCCAACTAGGGCCCTTGCCACCACAGGTGCTGTGGTGGTCCTAAGTGGAATAGCTTCAGGATACCTGGTGGCATGATCCACTACCAGAGTATAAACTTGTGCCCTGATGCTGTCTGGGGTTCCATTGGACCAACAATGTCAATCCCCACTCTTTCAAAGGGCACCCCCACCACAGGCATTGGTATAAGGGGGGCCTTTGTTGTGCCACCTGACTTACCACTGGCTTGGCAAGTGACACAGGAGCGACAAAACTCCTTGGTATCCTCATTCATGTGAGGCCAGTGAAAGTGTGAGACAAGCCTGTCCCAAGTCTTTGTCTGGCCTAAGTGACCTGCTAAGGGATTCTCATGGGCCAAGGTAAGTAGGAAACCTCTCTGAGACAAGGGTACAACCAGCCTCCTGGTCATGCCAGGCTTGGGGTCTCTTGACTCAGTGTACAGGAGTCCATCTTCCCAGTATACCTTGTGGGTACCTGTGGCGTTCCCAGCAGCCTCAGCAGCAGCCTGCTGTCTGAGGGGTTCAACAGAAGGGCAGCTTAACTGGTCCTTCCCCAGGTCTTCCCTTGAGGGTCCCCCTGAACCCAAGAATTCAACTTGATCAAGTTCAAACTCTCTGGGCTCAGTTTCCCTCAATTCCTGTAGGTCAGCCTCCTCTGAGACTTGATCCTCAACCTGGGGCAAGGGGGAAGGCACAGCCTTAACCCTGCTGCTCTTTTTCTTGGAAGGTGTCTGGTCCATTGTTCCAGGATCCAGCACCTGTTCAGTGGGGCATTTCCTGACCTGTGACCTGGTCACAGCAAACACATGTGCTGGCAAGCCTAACATTTCCATGTGAGTCCTCTGCTCCACTTCTGACCATTGTGATACCTCCAAATCATTGCCCAACAAACAATCCACTGGGAGGTCTGAACTAACTACAACCTTCTTTTGGCCAGTTACCCCTCCCCAGGAGAAAGCTACAATTGCCATACTGTGACTGGTAGTGACATTGCTTGCATTGGTCACCAGGAAATCTGTACCTGGCATGATCTGTCCAGGGTCCACAAAGTTAGGTGTCACCATGGTGACACTGGCACAAGTGTCCCTATAGGCCTGAGCCATTTTTCCATTTATGAAAGGTGTCTGTCTGTATTTGCCCAAACTATTGGGACTTATGTCAGGGGACATATCCATATCCCCTGTACTGACAAGGACAGCCTGAGTGAGTGTACCAACTAAGTTGTCACACCCCTCAGAACCCAGGGTTAACCCTACTAAACCCTTGGGAGGTGCACTACCACTGCTGACTGTACTAGGGGGCACAGGGGCCTTAGGGGCTGCAGTGGCAGGAGTCTGCCCTCCTCCTTTCTTGGTGCACTCACTAAACCAGTGAGATTTACTTTTACAGTACTGGCACCATCTTTTGGATTGGCCTTCTTTCTTCTTTTGGGGAGCCTGACCCCCACCCTCTTTGGGTTGTTGGGGACCTGTCGAAGACTTCTGGTCATTTTGTTCCCCCTTAGAATCTTTACCCTTCTGGTCTGCTTTCTTCTGACCACCTTGATTCTGGCCCTGGTTCTGTTTAACTCTCGTACGAACCCATCTGTCTGCCTTCTTTCCCAATTCTTGGGGAGAGGTCAGATCCGAGTCGACAAGATGCTGATGCAACAACTGGTTCTGACAATTGTTTAAAATTTGTTCTCTCATCATCAAATTATACAATCCTTTGTAATCAGTAACCTTACTGCCCAGCAACCAGCCCTCAAAAGCCTTAGTGGCACAATCGACAAAGTCAGACCAATCTTGAGACTGCGTTTTCTGGGTATCCCTGAACAGTACCCTGTACTGCTCAGTGGTTAGGCCGAACCCTTCAACGAGTGTATTTTTCAAGACTTGGTAATCGTTCGCATCCTCCACCCTTGTGGTGAGGAGCTTGTCTCTTCCTTTACCTTCAAAGGAGAGCCACAAGATAGCTGCCCACTGACTCTGGGGAACACCTTGCACAGTGCAGGCCCTCTCCAAAGCAGTAATCCATTTGTGGATGTCGTCCCCTTGTTTAAAGGGGGGCACTATCTTACCAAGGTGTTTCGTATCGAAACTCTTTTCCCTATTGCTAGGTACATTGCTGCCACCAGTGGGGACTACCCCACTTAACTGTTGCTCTCTCGCAAAGGCAAGCCTTTCTTTGGCCAGGGCAAGTTCTTCCCTTTCGATCCTCAGATTAGCTGCCCTTTCCTTAGCTTCGTACACTCTCCGCTGAGGGGACGTCATCCCTCTCTGAGAAGAGTTGCGAGAGCCATTGGTTTGAAGGGATCTGCCAGAGTCTCTTGACAGAGATCGGGCTCGTCCATTCCCAATGTTAAGCTGACCTGATAGTGGCCCCAGGGGTCCCCCAGTACTGCTATCATGTTTGCTTAAGTTGGACCTGCTTAGTCTGACGACTTCTACCTGTCCCTTATCTGCCTCATCCCCAGAGGGATCCTCATCCTCATCCTCCTCCTCATTCTCATTCTCGGTTGAGAGGAGGATTAGGTCAGGGTCACCTCTGGTTCCCTCGAGGGGAGGCATGTCTCCTTCTGGATTAGAATGGCTAAGAAGCTTCTCAGCCTTTCTGGCATCATAAGTCTCGAGGAGACCAATCAGAAAGGAGGTGGTGGGGTTAGCCCCTTGCTTAATCTTCCTAGAGGTACATACTTGTCGTAACTCATGGAAGTTAAGCGCAGTATATCTTGAAGGGATGACCTGTGGAGGGTCAACTGACACAAGGGGAGACTCAGAGTTTCCTCCTTTGTCCGACATACTGCTTCTAGTGTGGTGTAAGTGATGCACCTACCTACACTATGTGTTTACCTACTGTTCCCTTGCTAAGAGTTGCAGCCAAGGTGTGCTAGGCCTTGAGGAGCTGCAACAGCTGGTTCAGTAGAACTCAGAGTATTCTAAGCTTTAGTTATATGTACTAACAGTACTTATGCGATCTTTCAACAAGATATTCTTAGGATACGTGTGGTAAAACAACAGCAAGCTCAAATCCCACCCGCTGCTCACCAATGTGAGAAGTTGGCCCGATATGCAACGTTCGCTATTCTAGCGACCGCTATGTATCGTTCCAACGACCCTTATGGTGTTTGTTTGTAAGTCAACCTATAGACCAGCTATCCTAGTAGCGTGGATACGAGCAGTCTAAGGCTAAAGACTCGAGAGGGCGTGTTAAGCCAGCTGTTTACCACACATGTACCCCTTGAACACCCAGTGAAAGGACACCACACAAGTGTTATGAAAATAAACAGTATATTTATTAAGAATCACAACAGCCCTGTACTCTTTATGAGGACAGGGTACTAAGCACAAACCAAATCTCTTAGGAAAATACTTCAAGTGCACAATTAAAACAAGTGTCCGGGGACACGGAAAGTTTAAGGTCTCGGGCGGACCCGATAAGGCAAGTCGGAAGCGAGAGACTCGGGACCCTAGAGTAAAGAGGCTATGCAGGCACCGAAGTGCCGAGTTACCTAGCCACGAGGGCTGCGGCTGCACAAGTCTTACAGGCGTCGGGGTCTTCGCTGACGAGCCAGGAGCCGGAAGAAAAGGAGTTGCTGGCCGGCGACCAGTGATGAATAGTTCGTAGAGATCCAAACCTGGATCAGAGATTGTTGATACTTGAAAGCAGAGGGGACCAAGTTCGTACTACTAGCCAGTAGTCAGAGGGTACCAGGAGGCACCGGTTGGCCGTCACCTCGACTAGGTGAGTGGGCGACGCTAGGCTCTGCAGTCTCACGGACCAGGAGGCGTTGTCGGCGACCACGGTGGAGGTGCGAGCTGTCCCACGAAGGATGATGCTGTCGGCGTCGCTGGGCCCAGGATGGGGCAACAAGCCTTGGCAAATCTCAGGGCCACGTGGTGGGCCTAAGATGGCGTCTTGAGTGGACCAGGAGGGTCCGGGGTGCTTCTCGCAAGGATGGAAGCAAGGGCCAGTCTGGAGCAACCAGACCCGCAGTGTTGATTGTCGGATGTCGTCACAGAAGGACACAAGCCAGCGGCGAGTGACCAGACAACGTGTTGAGCAGCGAGCAGAAGGGCCCCACGCAGATCGTGGAGATGCTGGGAGACTGCACTTCGGTGCTAGAGCGGCTCAGGGTCGGGGCTTCTCGGACCCCAGAGCACTCACCAGGGAATCGTTTCGATGGTCGTGCTGGTTTAAGAGCGTGCAGGTTCTGATGATGGCCGGTCCCTCGAGGTCTCGTCGCACCCACAGATCACAGCTGAGCTGATGACGTGGGTAGAGGTCAGAGGTGCCAGGGAAGCCGGTTCTCGTCGAGCTGGGCCGTCGGATCCTTGAGGAAGGACTTGCAGCAAACCGCAGAGTTCTTAGATGGTGCCCGCTGATGCAGGGTGACTACTCCTTAGTCACAAGGGAGAAATCTTGAGAAGAGTCTTGAGTGTCCTTTCGTAGAAAGTAGTTCTTGATTCAAAGATGATCCGATTTGGAAGGGTCCCCGCTCCGGCCTTTATTCTAAAGAAAGGGGTGGGTACATGACTAGGTCCGGCCCTAAGGGTGGGACCAGGAAGGGGGGTAGTTACACCCCTCTCCCCTGCCGGACTTTCCCCAGGCCAGGGCTGGCGCCCCTGGAACTGGTTCTGACCGGCAGATGCGTAGTGAGCACCGGGGTGCCACTCCGCAGTCACCTTCTCGCAAAAGCCCTACCTACCCAGAATACACAAACCCTGTCTGGGACGGTGCGAACACCGCCTTCGACAGGAAACCCTTTGTCCATGCTCCCCTCACTGGAAGGACTCCCAGCAGCAGGAGGTCAGACTCGTGTCTGTGGTGGCAGCATCCATTTTGTGGAGCTGAGGCTTTAGTTAACTTTAACCGGGGTTCACAGTTACGTACATGTCGTGTCCCTCTAGAAGGGCGGAATGCTAACCTCGTCGCCAGAATTGGTGAGGGGGCAGCATCCCGATTCGTATGACACCTTACTCGACATGCCTTGATAACGCGACACCGGAGTTACCGATATGGTACGCGTTATCATGGAACAGCCATTGGGTCTTGGTTCCGCAAGCTGCAACCGGGTTCGGCTCGGGCCAGAACACAGTTCACACGAGCCCATGCACTCTGCCTTCAGGATTGTCAAGGCCTGCCATAGGAGTGACTGATAGGAACTCGGGTGTCCATTGTATGGTTAGATATAGGGCTACTACATCTATAGCAAAGTGTGATTACACGACTTTGCCCCAGCTGTCATGCAGCCAGTTGTGTCAAATTTAGGAGGCCAGCCAGGGGTGGCATAATACATGCTGCAGCCCCTGGCGGCCCTGGGTACACCTATGCCCTGCGTTACGGGGTCTGATAAGGGGGCCCAGTACCAATGGGTAAATGCACCTAGGGTACATATCGTAATTTAGAAAGAGAACAGCCAGGCTGTGGGTCTGATTGGCAGGCCCACAGCCAGAGAAAGTCGTAAAACCAGTGAAACAAAAGCGAAAAATCTGGGTGATCATAGGATTGCAGACCCTACTCTCCTACAAGAAGTAGTTGTATATTACGCACATCTGCAACAGTGTGTGTCGAGCTGTCTATTCGTACATAGGACATGGGTGGCATGGGGGTATGGTTTGAGAAAAAGTCCCTGAGTTTCAAGACTCTTACAAATCTGTAAAGATCAACATGTGTGTCAGTAAAGTCCCCCCCTTGTGTCGGACAAAAATTCAAACCTCTACTCAACACCTTTAGTTCATCTTGATCCAAACGTTTATTAGAAAGATTAACAATTTTCAAATCAGAGTCATTGTCCATTACATGCACATTTGGTAAATCACATTGTACATTCAAATCAGTGCTCAGGATCTTGCTGCTGTGCTCTGTTTCTTGACTGCTCCCTTTACCGTTTACCATACCTGCCTTTGCCCCTCCTGCCTCCCCGCCTGATTTTGGCTGGTCTCTTTTTTGTTGTAGCCTGCTGCTTATCCGAAGCTTCGTGAGCTCCTTCTGAAACGAATAAACTCCCTCCCCTGAAGGGATCTCCTGTGGTACACCTGAGGCCACACTGCATACAGAAGAAGAGGAAATGCTACTTACCGAGCGTGCATCGTCACTCTCCTCCCTCTCCTCGCTTGTTCTCTTTCTATCGTCTAGTCCTTGAACATTATCAAATTTTTTAGCGAACGTATAAATCCGTCCGTCGCGAAAGTTCCTGTCGTCCCTTTTTATTTTCTTCAACTTTTTTTCTTCTAAGTACAACTGATGTTCCTCCATCACCTTTTTCAAGATCCCAAAATTCTTTTCTATCAGGTCCTTCTGCTCCATATCATTTATCTCCTTTTCTAAAGCTTCAATTTCGCTTTGTAGTTTTTCCCCCTTATCCCTGGCAAGACGGATCAAGATCGGCATCATAATCTGTGACACATTACCTAAGGTACTTTCCCATTCGTTCAAGAGTTCCTCACTCAAGTCTTTGAATGTGGGGAATATTAAGATTCTCAATCCCCTGGGAATTTTTTTATTTGCCAGATACTGCTGGAGCGTAATCCCATCCAACCAACGGGAAAACTCCGACTTCTTTAATCGTTCCAGTTTAAGAAATAATGTTTTTAAGCTAGGTTTATTAATTGAACAAGGGGGCCGGGCGCTTTGCCGGTCGACCTTACGACCTTGCCGGCGACGGCTCCCAGGGTGTTGCACTGTCTCAGGACGACGTCGTCCCCGGTCCTCCCCTCGATCCGGGTCCGGCGCCGAATCGGCACCGTTCTCGATGCCGATGGGAGACTTCTACTTCTATGACCCGATCCGTTCATCATTTGACCCTGAGTGCCCGGGGATGGGTGGCGAGGCATATTTGGAGGGGTCTGAGGACCCTCTGGCACATGAGTGCCAGCCTTATCAGAACTGGCCAGGTGAGCTAGGAGATGCCAGTGGTTTGGACACTTCGCCAGACACTGGTTTGGTCTCCCCTCCTACCGTGGCTTCGGAGGAGGGGGCTGCCTATAGTGTGGTGTTGACGCTGGTGGCCAAGGCCTAATCCCTTGATCTCCCTGTCGCGGCCGTGAGGACTAACCTCCTCACTGAGGTGCTTAAACCGCAAGCAAGCTCTTCGGAGCCTGCTGTTTAATGAGGCCTTGTCTAACGTTCTTCTGGGCACCTGGTCCAGGCCCGCTACAGGTCCCCCTGTAGATAGGAACGTGGCCAGACGCCACCACCTGGTTCCGGGCGACCCTTACTTCCTGTCCACCCACCCCACTCCCGAGAGCTTGGTCATACAGGCCTCTAACTTCCAGACCGCATTTCCGACGGCTCCCCCCGATCGAGAATCCAAGAGGTACGAACAGTTTGGTAAGAAGATGTTCTCCTCACTGATTTTGGGGTTGCGGTCAGTTAACACCGCGTGCCTCTTGGGTCGTTATCCCCACTCTCTGTGGGACACGGTCGCGGACGTGCTGCCACAATGTCCGGAGGAGGCCCGGGCTAAACTTGCCCAAGCCCTTGCGGCGGGTCGAGATGCGGCACGGTACTCCATCCGATGTGGGCTGGATACAACGGACTTGCTAGGCAGAGCGATGGCAACGACGGTGGCGATTCATCGCCACTCCTGGCTGAGGTCCGCCAACTTTTCGGCTGATGTCCAAAACACCCTTATGGACATGCTGTTTGATGGCCGTCGCCTCTTTGGCTTTAAGGACTCCAGGGCTACGGCCAAGTCCTTGGGCCTGTCGGCCCCGCGCAAGCAACCTGCTGCCTTTCGCTCCTTTCGTGGCCAAAGAAGGGGCACCCCCACACGTCCTGCCAGCCACGGGCCGCAGACTAACATCCAACGTGGTGGCGGACGTGGTAACCGCCGTGGCGGTGCCTTGGGACAATGTCGAGGCCAGTCCACATACACCCCCGCAGCATCCGCTTCAAAGCCCTCCTAGTCTGAGCTTTCAGGCCGACACGACGCCGGTGGGGGGCAGGGTTCGCCATCACCTCCTTCACTGGCGCACCATCACTTCGGACAGATGGGTGCTGTAAATCGTCCAAAGGGGCTACTCCCTCTTCTTCGAGGCGACCCTGATTCTGTAGTAGTGGATCTCTGTGTATAGTCATAATCTAGTGAATAGTCCCGCCCATGTGCGCGGACCCCGGAGCAATCAAAAATAATCTCTTAAGCTGTCAAAACATGCATACCTGCATAGACACTTAAGAGAGAATTTAAAGACAGATAATGCAGCCTATATCCACAGGCTACACTGTCCAATACTTCAACTAGAAATTCCACCAAAAACCACAACAGCACAGCCTGTCCAGGGTTTTCCACAGAGAAAACCTTGCCTTTAGCAGCAAAACCCTCTGGAATGATAGAGAGGAAGGACTGGACAGACAAGCCCCATAGGCTGCCATTATGTGGCTCAAAACAGGATACTGTGCCTTTAAGAGAACTTTCCAGAAGCCTCACAGTATCCCAGAATGCAGTGCAGGTCCCTTTCACCTTCAGTTCTTTTTTCCGGCTCCTGCTAGCAGGACCCTGGAGCATTAGCTCTTCTTTTTTGAGTTTTTTCTATACAATTTTTGTGATATTTTTGGATTTTTGTAGCTTCACTCGACGTCTTTGGCCTTTATCTGCATTCTGCTGTGTTTTTTTTGGCAGAATTTCTGCAGTCTTCTTGTCTTTAGACTATTTCTAGGCTGACAAGTGCTTTGTCTGCAGCTGAACTGAAGGCCAAAGCTGAAGCTCACATGGTTTGTACTCTGTGCTTGCCTGTGTCTTTTGACACCTGTCTTCTCTGTACCTTCTTTTCTAGGGGGCTTCGGCTTCCAGGTTTCAAACAGAGGAGTTTGAAGGCATCTTCAGCCTCTGGGTGAGGTGAGGGTAGGTCCTCTACCGAGTCCCATGCTGTGATCTCTGGGGTTATCCCCAGTAAGGGCACGTCTGAGCTATGACGCGGTTCCGGTCTGCGTCGGGGCCGACATGGAGTGCCTCGACGTCGACGTTATGGAGTGCCTCGACGTCGACGTTATGGAGTACGTCGACGTTATGGAGTGCCTCGACGTCGACGTCATGGAGTGCCTCGACGTCGACGTCATGGGGTGCCTCGACGTCGACGTCATGGAGTGCCTCGACGTCGACGTCATGGAGTGCCTCGACGTCGACGTCATGGAGTGCCTCGACGTCGACGTCATGGAGTGCCTTGACGTCGACGTCATGGAGTGCTTTGACGTCGACGTCATGGAGTGCCTCGACGTCATGGAGTGCCTCGACGTCATGGAGTGCCTTGACGTCATGGAGTGCCTCAACGTCGACGTCATGGAGTGCCTCGACGTCATGGAGTGACTCGACGTCATGGAGTGCCTCGACGTCATGGAGTGCCTCGACGTCGACGTCATGGAGTGCCTCGACGTCGACGTCATGGAGTGCTTTGACGTCGACGTCATGGAGTGCCTCGACGTCATGGAGTGCCTCGACGTCATGGAGTGCCTCGACGTCATGGAGTGCCTTGACGTCATGGAGTGCCTCAACGTCGACGTCATGGAGTGCCTCGACGTCATGGAGCAGTGATGCTCGACGTCATGGAGCAGTGATGCTCGACGTCATGGATCGGTGATGCTCGACGTCATGGAGCGGTGATGCTCGACGTCATGGGGCGGTGATGCTCGACGTCATGGAGCGGTGATGCTCGACGTCATGGAGCGGTGATGCTCGACGTCATGGGGCAGTGATGCTCGACGTCATGGGACGGTGAGGCTCGACGTCATGGAGCGGTGAGGCTCGACGTCATGGAGCAGTGATGCTCCTTTTGGGGCATTGGTCGCTTGGGCTCTGCTCTCTTCCATTGGGTCCGGATGTCACCGTTAGGGATGGCTCGGCGTCTCCGCGTTTGACACCGTAGTGACATTTTGACGTCTGAGTGTTGGTTGTCGTAGAGACAGTCACTGTCTTAGTGATGGTGACGTCGTAGTGAGGTCGACGTCATGGGTTACAGCCGCAGAATACTGCTGGCTCTTGACGCCTGGGTCTTGTTCCAGGCCTCGCTCCTTGGTGAGCCTCTCTTCGTAGGAGGGGATTTGGTGTTCCCAGCACCTTCTACTCACGACGCAGAGCAGTTGATCAGCGTCGAGGAACCCTTCTGATGGGGAGTTTGTGGTTACTCATCACATGTAAGCGAGGGACGTTGGTCCTTTTGCTTAGTTTTGAGTACTTGCATACCTGCACGTCTGCTAGGTCGCCTCCTGCTCAACCACTACTAGTGAGCCCACCGGGGATGTTTCAGGAGCCTCTCGGTTCCCTCTCCCGCCCACCACCCCAGGGGCCTTTGGCCCCTCAGTCTGCGAACCTCCGTGCCTTGATACCAGGGATGCGTCTTCCGTGAGTACGGGGAGTCTCTCTCCGACTCTTTACTGGTTGGCGGGACTTAACTTTCGTCCACTACCACCTGACAGGAGGTTCTGGCTCCGACCGTGCTCCTGACTTGGTCGCAGGGGTTGCGACACGTAGACCTTGTGCTGTGGCCCGCTGTTGTTGGACCGTTGTTGTGAGATCCCTCTGTGGGGGTGTTTTCTTCACCGATTTGTGGTTCCTCTGCCGAGAGACAGGAGGGAAGCCTTACAAGAGGTGGTCTAATGGGCCTGATAGTTTCGGATCTAGGCATCGGTGTCGGAGCGGAGTTTTTCTCTCCTGCCGACCCCCAGGTATTGTGGGTTTGTCCTACGTTGCCATACTTTTCTTCGCCTGACGTCTCTGCAGCCTGCGGCTCAGCAGTGTGCTTCTACTCTCCCGTTCTTTGGGCAACCCTTGGGCTGCCATGAGAGTAGTGAGTGGCTCGCATGAAGTCTGAATCAGAGACTTTTGGACGGCTGTAGGTTTGGGGCATGGAGAACGGCTTAAGGCCTTCTGCCCTTTCTAGCGGCATTTTTCCTCCCAGGATTTGCCGGTGGTCCCGGGCCGCCATTTAATGCTTTACAAGTATATTGTGCGCATACGCGGGAGAGCTTGTTGCTCCTCGGCGAACAAAGGCCGGCTGGGTCTAAGTCAGTCTTCGGTTCATCGGCCCTCCTCCAGCAATTCCTCCGGTCGGCTCGCGGTTTCAGCTGCGCGAGCTCTAAGCAGATGCCGATATCCTGTTTAGGACAAGGGCGATAGAGGACGTACCTCTGTCTCAAAGGGGAAGAGGTCTGTACTCCCGGTTCTTTCTGGTTCGCATGAAGGACAAGAACGAGTTCAGGCCCATTCTGGATTTGCGACAAGCAAACAAGTGGATTTGCAGAAGAGGAATTTTGCATGCTGTCGTTGCATCAGGTTTATACTCAGCTGCAACGGGGAGATTGGCTCGGTGCCATAGATCTACAGGATGCATACTCCCATGTGCTCATTGCACACAAACACAGGAAGTTCCTGCGATTCCAAGTCGGCGCCCATCATTCTCGAAGTGCATGGCAGTGGTAGCTGCACGCCTGAGGAAAAACGAGGTGATTTCTCTTACCGTACCTGGACGATTGGTTGATCAAGGCCTCCTTCTCGGAAGCTCAGGCACACTTCCAGAGGACGTGCGTTCTCTTGAACGAGCTGGGGTTGCACATCAACATGTCCAAGTCTGTCCCCATTCCGGTCCAGTGCATACAGTACTTGGGAGCCTCCGTCAATACGCTGTCAGCAAGCGTGTCTCCTTCGGAGGAGAGACGATTATCTCTCCTTAGGAAGGCTCAGGCTCTTGTGACCGCCCCATCTACAACAGTGAAGACAGTGTCTTCTCTACTGGGGTCGATGGCCTCTTGTATATTCCTCACGCCACACGCATGGCTGCTCATGAGACCTTTGCAGGAGTGCTTGGTGGATCAGTGGGATTAGAGAAAAGGATCTTTGGGCGACAAGATACGACTGTCTCTGCATGCTCTTCAGTCTCTGAAGTGGTAGTGTTCAGCGGAAAATCTCCTAAGAGGGGTTCCCTTTCACAAGGACATTTCCACACAGACTGTCGTGACGGATGCGTCTCCCCACGGCTGGGGGGCGCTTTCCGGAGACTTGCAGATACAAGGAACGTGGTCCCCGATGGAGTCCACGTATCACTTCATTTTCCGGGAACTCAGAGCTGTTCACTTTGCACTGAAGGCGTTTCTTCCGTCCTTCCAGACCAACTCTCTGCTTGTACAGATGGACAATACGACCACAATGTATTACCCCAACAAGCAGGGGGGTTCGAGATCGCACACTCTGTCGCAGGAGGCGCGGGCGATCTGGCGCTGGTTTTTATCCAGAGGACTGACTCTAACGGCTACCCATCTGCCAGGTGTGCAGAATGTTCAGGCAGACGTGCTGAGCAGACTGATTCAGGAAAACCACTAATGGGTCATAAACGACGAAGTACTAGGAGAAGTCTTCGGCAAATGCCAAGACTTTGTCTCCAGGTACTGCTTGTGGGGAAGCTGGGGAATGCGTTCTGGATTAACTGGTCGAACAGCTTTCTGTACGCTTTTCCACCTTTTCCCCTGATTCCGGCGGTGTTCATCACGCTGTCCCAGTCCAGGGCGCAGATGATCCCGATTGCCCCGGAATGGCCCAGACAGTGGTGGTTCACGGACCTGCTTTACCGGTATCTCCGTCCTCTCATACGGCAGCCTTGCAGGCCGGACCTTCTCACAAAGTTCAGGGGGCAGATGTTGCACCCCAACCTCTCGTCTTTGAGTTTGGCTGCATGGCTCCTGAGATAGTGTAATATGGCCATTTGAATCTACCAGAAGTTTGTATGGACATACTGAAGGAGGCTAAGCATCCTTCCACTAGGACTTCTTATGCTTACAAGTGAAAGAGGTTTTGCATCTGGTGCAAGTCCAAGGACCATGACCTGACGACGTGTAAGGAAGATGTCATCCTTCCGTATCTTCTACACCTGGCGCAGTCGGGCCTTAATGTCCAATCCATTACGGTTCATTTTGCTGCGCTGACTGCCTACAGGAAATGCCCTTCAGACTTTCTTCTTCCAGATCCCTGTGATCAAAGACTTTTTGGAAGGCTGGAAGAAAGCATTCCCTCCTGTCTGGCTTCCTTCGCCTTCATGGGAATTGAATGTGGTGCTGTCCAGATTGATGAAGGAGCCTTTTGAACCTATTCATAAGGCTTCGTTGCAGCACCTGTCCTGGAAGGCGGCGTTCCTCGTGGCCATCACATCGGCCCGCAGGGGGAGTGATATTCAGGCGTTGTGTTGCCAAGAACCTTATACTGTATTTCATGCTGCTAAGGTTGTTACGCGTACTCCCCCTAAATTTCTTCCAAAGGTTATTTCTGATTTTCATGTCAACCAGACAATAACTTTGCCTACGTTTGTTCAGAATCCTGCATCTCCAGCGGAAAGGTCCCTACATTCCCTGGAGGTTAGGAGGGTGTTGGAATTTTATCTGGATAAAACCAGAGATATTCGTGGTTCAGATCAATTGTTTGTCAATTATGGATCAGTCAGGACCGGTCTTGCTACCTCAAAACAGTCCATCTCTAGGTGGATTGTGTCCTGTATACAATTGTGTTACCAAAAGGCTAATACGACCGTAGGAGGTAAACCTAAGGCTCATTCCACCAGGGGCAAAGCTGCCACGCCTGCTTTGCTACTTAATGTTCCGATTGCAGAAATCTGCAAGGCCGCCACTTGGAAGTCGGTCCATACCTTTGCTAAGCATTACTGTCTGGACACTGATCCCAGGGCAGATGCTCAGGTTGGGCAGGCTTCGCTGCGAAATCGGTTCGCACAGTAGTGGTGTTATTTCTCGGTTCTCCACCGCCGCTTTGGTGTGAGGATGGGCTTGCCATTCTATTCACTAGATTATGACTATACACAGAGATCCCCTACTACAGAAGGAGTAGTTTCTGTCCTGTAACTCCAGTTCTGTAGTAGGGGTATCTCTGTTATAGTCATAAGCGCCCGCCCTCCTCCCCGGTGGAGAGAGATATTCATGTAAGAAATGCTACAGGTCTGGCGTGTTACGCCTTCAAAAAGAACTGAAGGTGAAAGGGACCTGCACTGCATTCTGGGATACTGTGAGGCTTCTGGAAAGTTCTCTTAAAGGCACAGTATCCTGTTTTGAGCCACATAATAGCAGCCTATGGGGCTTGTCTGTCCACTCCTTCCTCTCTATCATTCCAGAGGGTTTTGCTGCTAAAGGCAAGGTTTTCTCTGTGGAAAACCCTGGACAGGCTGTGCTGTTGTGGTTTTTGGTGGAATTTCTAGTTGAAGTATTGGACAGTGTAGCCTGTGGATATAGGCTGCATTATCTGTCTTTAAATTCTCTCTTAAGTGTCTATGCAGGTATGCATGTTTTGACAGCTTAAGAGATTATTTTTGATTGCTCCGGGGTCCGCGCACATGGGCGGGACTATTCACTAGATTAGGACTATAACAGAGATACCCCTACTACAGAACTGGAGTTACAGGACAGAAACTACTCCTACTGCAGTACCACCGTGTGTCTGGGATCACTTGGATCTTCTGCGAGAGGATGTTACGGCCCTCTTGGCCAAGGGGGCCATTGAGTGCGTTCCTGGGCCAGAAGTAGGGTGTGGTTGTTATTCCCACTACTTTCTGGTTCCCAAGAAGGGAAAAGGGGGCCTACGCCCTATCTTGTACCTGCGGAACGTCAACGGCTTCCTCTGGAAGGAGAAGTTCAAGATGCTGACACTGGCTCAGGTCTTAGCTGCCCTGGACCCGCGAGACTGTTTGGTAGTGTTGGACTTGCAGGACGCTTATTTTCACATCCCCGTCCTGCCGGCCCATCGGCGTTACCTGCGGTTCATGGTAGGCCACGAGCACTTTCAGTTTACCGTGCTCTCGTTCGGCCTTACCAGCGCCCCGTGGGTGTTCAGGAAAGTGATGGCGGTGGTCGCAGCTCATCTGCCCAGATTAGGGGTTTCAGTCTTCCCCTACCTTGACGACTGGTTGTTGAAGGCGGGCTCGCCCCAAACAGTCGTCAGCCACCTCCAGACTACGGCCTACCTCCTGCACCTGCTGGGGTTCTCCATCAATGTGCCGAAGTCGCACCTGTGTCTGTCTCAGAAGCTCCTCTTCATCGGAGCGGTTCTAGACTCGGCGCAGTTTTGGGTTTATCCTTCTGAACAGCGGGTTCGGGATATTCAGGCTCTGAATCCGATCTTACAGCTGTTATCCCGAGTCTCTGTCAGGTTGACGCTGCGGCTTCTGGGACTGATGGCCTCCTGCATCCTTCTGGTGCATCACGCCAGGTGGCGGATGCGGGATCTGCAGTGGACCTGAAGTTTCAGTGGGCCCAGCATCAGGGCAACTTGTACCACCATGTCTTGATCTCGGAAGGCACTGCAAGACAGTTGCAGTGGTGGCTCACTGACCGCGATTGGGTCAGCGGCAGATCCCTCTCCCTACCCCAACCGGAGCACGTAGTTGTGACGGACGCGTCCCTCCATGGTGGGGGGGCCACATGGGAGAGGCGGAGATCAGAAGCCTCTGGTCTCCGGCGGAGTCCCGGCTCCACATCAACCTTCTGGAGCTGCAGGCGATCCGGCTTGCACTGAAAGTATTCCTCCACTCTGTCCGGGGGAGTGTAGTGCAGGTGTTCACGGACAACACCACCGCCATGTGGTACTGCAACAGACAGGGTGGGGTGGGGTCGTGGACCCTATGCCAGGAGGCTCTGCGCCTCTGACAGTGGCTGGAACATCAGGGCATGACCCTGGTGGTTCCACACCTGGCAGGTTCCCTGAATGCCAGGGCGGACGAACTCAACCGTCGGTGCATGATGGATCACGATTGGCATCTGAACTTGGACGTGGCAAGGCCTCTTTCAGCAGTTGGGGAGAACCTTGGTTAGATCTATTAGCCACAGAAGAAAACGCGCAATGTCATCAGTTCTGCGTGATGGAATTTCCAAGGCAGCACTCGCTCAGAGACGTTTTTCGTCGCGAGTGGAGCTGCGGTCTGTTGTACGCCTTTCCGCCTATACCACTTCTGCCCAGAGTGCAGAAGATCAGGAGCGACCGGGCCCAAGTCATCCTTGTGGCTCCGGACTGGGCACGAAGATACTGGTATCCCGAGCTACTCAGCATGTCTGTCAATCCCCCGATTTGTCTGCCTCTTCGGGAGGACCTTCTGTCGCAGCAGCAGAGGACGGTCCTCCACCCGAACCTGTCCAGTCTCCACTTACATGTGTGGAGATTAGGCCGCGGCACTTGAGGCCATTTGATTTGCCTCCTGAAGTCTGTAAAATGAGTCTGGCAGCCAGGCGTCCCTCCACAAAATCAGTATACGACTGCACGTGGAACAAATTTGTGGCATGGTGCACAGCAAAGGCTGTGGATCCCCTTTCTGCCCCTCTTTCAGAGGTTCTCCTCTTTCTTCTTTCTCTTGCCCAGCAGGGCTCTGCTCTGGGCACTCTAAAGGGCTACCTTTCTGCTATTTCTGCCTTCTTAAGGCTCCCTGATCAGCCCTCTTTGTTCAAGTCCCAGTTGTAAATAGGTTTTTGAAGGGCATTATTCGTATGTTTCCTCCGGTTCCTTTAGTGATGCCTCAGTGGGACTTGAACCTTGTTCTGACCTATCTGATGTGCGCTCCTTTCGAGCCACTTCATAACTGTCCTCTTCGTCTCCTTACTCTCAAGACTGCATTCCTTTTTGCCACCACCTCTGCAAGGAGAGCGAGTGAGCTCCAGGCTCTTTCCTCTAAACCTCCTTTCCTTTCTGTCCATCCGGACAAAGTTGTGTTGCAGACGCGACCCTCTTTCCTGCCCAATGCCTTCCACATCGAGCAGTCCATCACCTTGCCCATCTTCTTTCTGCCTCTGCATCCCTCAAAAGAGGGAGAGAGGCTCCACCGTCTGGACCCAAAACGTGGGCTCTCATTCTATCTGGATCACACACGCCAGTTCCGGGTGGATAACCAACTTTTTGTTGGGTACGTGGTCGCTAAGAAAGGTCGGGCAGTGCACAAACGAACCATCTCTCATTGGGTCATCTTGTTCATCAAGGTGTGCTATTCTTTGGCTAAAAAGGAGCCTCCTGTTGGGCTGAGGGCCCATTCTACTCGGGCCATGGCAGCTACTACTGCCAAGGGTCGGGGAGTCCCCTTGTAGGACATCTGTCAGGCAGCTAAGTGGGCCTCGCTGCACACGTTCGCAAGACACTACCGCCTGGACGGCCAAGTCCTGAGAAATGGCTTCTTTGGCCGTTCCGTTCTCCAGGACTTTCTGGTGTGATTATTGGTCACGGGGTATCTATTCTAAGGTAAGGAATCTAATGCTAACCTGTTTCTTTCAGATGCATAAGTTACTTACCTTCCGTAACGATATATCTGTAAGAAACAGTAGTTAGTATTCGATTCCTTATCACCCCACCCATCCTCCCCCCCCTGCGAACCGATATCTAAGGTTAAGGTCATCCCCTTTCAGGGCCCTAGTTTCCATGGCACCAGTGTTGGTTTTTATCATGGCTCTGCGTTTCTGGCGCGGAAAAGCTGTGTATAAGAACTGACGTCAGCGCGCGAGGGCGGGGTCTAAGGACTCCAGCGACGTCATCCCGGCGCCGCCGACAGACGCGGAGCTGCAGATGACACCAACCGATGCGCAAGGGTACTGCTACACAAAAGTTACGGGATCCAGTCTGACACCTGGGGATATTCTATGGTACGGAATCTAATACTAACTACTGTTTCTTACAGATATATCGTTACCAAAGATAAGTAACTTGTGCATTAGTACCAAAGAGATTCTGGGCCATCTCCTCCCTCCCATCTTCAAAGCGTGGCATGGTATTAGAATAGAGCGAGTGCAAGACAGTCTAAAGTCCAAGGACCAACCAAGAACATTTTTGAACACAGCAGCAGACCACTGTCAAGCACCTACACCGCCTTAGTTTCAAAGTTTGATGATGTGTGCAACAACTTCCGACAACAGCTGCTGAAAGATGCCTTTTTACAATTAGAAAAAACCCAAAAGGAAGGTGCACTTCATTGAAGTCCAGACAAAAAGATATTTTAGAGATTCTTCTTTTATTGAGTTTCTTTTTAGAAAAGAACTGGCACACAGCCAACGCGTTTCTTTCCCAGTGCTACGGGAACTTCGTCAGTAGTACTCATGGGGCATAAACAATTCTTCTAAGGTGACTGATCCACAGGGGAATTAAGAGGTCTTTCTATGTATTACTAAAAGAGAGCTTTTGTGGGCTGTGTAATAGGCACAAAACCGGTGTCGTCTTGCTTTTAGATTCTCACCCAATGGGAGGCTGAATACGCCACTTATTGGGACTCTATGCTACAAGATTGATCGATACAACGTTTCGACTATTAGGAGCTATATTACTCTCCATCGGCGAATTCGATAATGGTAAGATTTGTGTACGTTCGTGATTTATGGATGCACTACGTACTCTCCTTTGCACATTTTAGCTGAAACTCGATTAAGCATTACTTAATTTGCTACTTACTCGGACATTCTATTTGTTCTTATCTTTCTCATACTTTTTGACAGGTGTGCAGTTTTAATTTGGTGTGGTCCCGGTTTAGGTGTGATTACCACCTGGCATGCCCCTGGTTTTCCACGAATTAACGATATATAGGTGAGGGTATATATTTTTTTTCCATATTGGATCAGTCGATCTATCATTCCTGTTCTTTGCGTACAAAATTTTAAATTAACACAGATCCAATGGTCATCTTTCGCAAAAGTGTATCCTCTCACCTTTTCAATTGACAACAGAACAAGTGAGAGCTGTGGGAGCTTTTTCCCTATTTTACCTAACTCTGGATATCACTGTGACTTGCAATGTGTGCCCTGACATTTATGTTTTTTGTTTATTATTTAGGTCAGTGTTGCTCGCCACTTATTTACGGATACACGTATTTGCAGTATATATTTTTTCATCACATTCCGAAGAGTGGAATTTTCACTAGCGAGACTATCGACCTATATTGTTTATCTAGGTGAGAGATCCAGTACCTGCCGCTCTGGGAATTTAGTCCCTTGGTGGACAAACCAGGGGTCATTAACTTATGATGACCACAATGCATTTGACTACATGTCTTTAGAAGCTTGGTTTGGACGGTATACTGAATGGTGATGCCTTCAGTTATGATAAGAATAGTTCCTGGCTAATGTTTTGCCTCTACTCTTTTTAAACAGAATTGTAGTACTGACCGGACATGTTTTCTCCTACGCAATTTTAAGAAATCCTTCTCTGTTCTTATTATGACAACTTAATATTACTTTAAGGTGAGAACAGGAGTAGCTCTTGGCTGATATGACCATTTTAGCTCTGTAGGATCTTGAGTGTTTGATCCTTTAATATTTGTGATTTGTTAATTTTTTGAGGGTACTTTTTATTCTCCTATCTTTTTCTACCTCAATAATCTTTCACCTTTCTATCTTCCACATGTTGGATACAATGTTTTATTTTGAAAAATTCTTTTCCCACGAGTTTAAAAGTATGCTATTTCTAGCCATTTGGGACCTTTCCCCCTTTTGCCCCCCCACACACATCTTCTAAATTATTGGAATGCATTAACATTGGATGTACTAAATTTTCTCATTTAAATGCCTGTTTGTTGTTTAGGATTACCTACGTCTTAAATTTCTGCCTGTTCTGAGTTGTCTAATTTAAGTTCTGTGTTATGTTTTTCCTTTATTCCTTTATACAAAAGATGTCTTTGTACTATATTTGAATGTATTAAGATTGTTCGTTTAAAAATACTTTTCCTTTTTTGCATATATATGTAGCTATTTTATGTATATTCATGTATATTCATGTTATTTTTTGTAACTGTTACATCCCTGATGAAGTTCCCGTGGCACTGGGAACGAAACGTGTTAGCTGTGTGCCAGTTCTTTTCTAAAAAGAAACTCAATAAAAGAAGAATCTCTAAAACATCTTTTTGTTTGGACTTCAATGTAGTGCACCTTCCTTTTGGGTTTTTTCTAATTGTAAAAAGGCAGCTTTCAGCAGCTGTTGTCGATGGATTTGGGCCCAGATCTTTGGACTGGGGTGAATGTGTGACATTGATCCACATTCGGTCCATCACCTGTTTTGTTTGCACATGTTCCTGCGTGGCACACCAGTCCACCCCTCTGCGGAAGCGCGCCAATGTAGGTATGTTAGTCTTCTACCAGTGAGCTACAATGGCCCTTGGCTACTACTAGTGCTGTATTAAGGAAGAGTTTCTCAGCCCTGTTGCCATCCAGCCCCTCAGTGATGCCCAGAAGAACATGTGTAGGATCAAGAGAAACCTCCCAGCCCAAGACCACAGTGAGCTCTCCCGTTACCGACTCCCAATACCCTTGTATCACAGGGCAAAGCCATACCACATGATAGAAGTCTGCCAGGGAGTGGGGACAGAGGGGGCAGAGGGCATCAGGCTGAAGCCCCACGCGGTGGAGATGCCCCGGTGTAAGATACGCAGCATAAAGGAAGTGTATTTGGACCAGCCGAAGCCTTGCTTAGACCGCAATTGTTGTAGGGGCCATGAGGGCATCTCGCCAGTCAGCGTCTTCCAGACCCCCAAGCTAGCCCTCCCATTTGTCCCGGAGTTGAGAGAGGGAGTTGGGGGTTTTGTTGGTGAGTGAACTATAAATGCGGGAGGTCCCTCCCTTTTCCAGATCGCCAGTCATGACCTGAGCTTCGGGTCAACTATACTCCAGTAAGGAAGTGCCATCTAAAATATAGGAGCGGAGGGCATGGCGCAGCTGCAAATATCGGAAAAATGGAGAATATTAGAGGGAGTGTCTGGTCTGCAAATCCAGAAAGGAGCGTAGATGGGTACCTCTCCAGACACTGCCCAGTAGGGAGATCCTGATGAGGTCCCAGGGCCGGAATCCCGATAGGGAAGCGACCTCCTGGAGCCTGGTGCAGCACCTCAAGGGGGTATACTGGGTCAGCTTGCCCGACCAGCGGGTATGACGTAGTGAGGCCCGCCAGGCCAGGAGCACTCCGCGTGTGACTTCAGTGAGAGCCTATGGAACAACTTCTCCATACAGCATCACCTGGAAAGTGGAGAAGCCTAGGGTGTGCAGTTCCAGACGGTACGCTGGGTCGAACCCGCCACCATTAACCCAGTCGTGTACCGTAAGGAGCTGAGTCGCTAAATAATAGAGATAGAGGCTCGTCATCCCAAGACCACCATCAAAAGGCCGGATTCGGCATTGGGCCAGGGCCATATTATAATAAAAACTCAGTGGCCAAACCATCCATCTCACAGAACCAGGACTTAGGAAAGGTGAGTATTTTGAAGCATATAAAAAAGCAAGGTAAAATCATCATTTTAAAAAGGGCTACCTTGCCTTGAGGGTTTAGGGGCAGCATACACCATTTAAGCAGGTTGGCGTGGGCCCGCTTAACCAGTGGGATAACATTTAGTGACCATGCAAGGTCAGGAAGAAGGGCCACCCAGATTCCCAAGTACTTGAAGAACTGCAGTCAAAGGGGAATCGGCGACTGCCAATCAAAGCATTCACATGACAAGTGAAGGGGAACCAAAACGGGCTTGGCCGGGTTTAGCCGAAGGCCAGAGGTGTGCTCAAAGAGGTCCAATGCTCAGAGGCATCTGGGTCCCGATTGGGCTGGGTCTGCCAGAAACAGCAGTACATTGTCTACGTAGAGCACGATCTTATCCTTTTTAAAGCCAGGCCACCTCCATCCAGTGAGGGAGTGGCCAAACCGAATAAGTCAGGCAAGGGGCTCCATTGCCAAAGCAAACGGGATCAGTGAGAGGGTGCACCCCTGCCACCTACCCCTACTAATGGGGAAGGGACGAGATAGAGCTCCATTAACAAGGACCTGCCCGTGCCGATGATATAGCATCTTCACCAAGTTGCGGAACGGGATTCCGAAGCCTGTCTACTCCAACACTGCCTCCAATTAGCCCCTGTCAACCAAATCGAAAGCCTTCTCAAAATCTACAAGAAGGAGAGTCAAATAGGGGGACAGCAAGTGCTGGTTCGCAAGAGCAAGATGAAGGCGTCTAACACAGTGTCTAGTCCCTCGGAGAGGCATGAAGCCGCATTGGTCTGGATGAACCAGATTAGCCAGGTGTGGTCTTATGCGGTTTGCCACGGCAGAGGCGAAGATCTTAAGCTCAGTATTAGTAAGCAAGATGAAACGATAGTCAGAGCAGCAGCTTGAGGGGGGCAGAGACTTAGGCATCACTACAATAGTAGCTAGGTCCGTCTCCGGGCAGAAAGAGCCACAGTCTATCGCCTCACAGTACATCGCCATTGGAGGTGAGACCAAGGTGTCTCTGTAAGAGACTTAGGGATCACTACAATGGTAGCTAGGTCCGTCTATGGGCAGAAAGAGCCACACTCTACTGCCTCACAGTACATCGCCATTGGAGGTGAGACCACGGTGTCTCTGTAAGATGCATAAAATTCTAGGGGGAGCCCTTCCGGTCCCGGCGTCTTACAGGCCGCCATGCGTGATATGGCATCTGACATCTCCTCTGGGGTGATCGGGAGGTCCAGTGCTTCTGCCTCAGATTCACTAAGGCATGGAAGGGGGACCGGTCCATGGCGGAGGAGCTCGTGGAGCGAAAGACTAGGCGTCCGTGCCAAATAGAGGGAAAGCATAGTAAGTGGCAAAGTATTGGGCCACCGCTATCGGAGCGCGATGAATCTCGCCGCTCGTATCAGCTACCTCTGGTATTAAACGGTTGGCCATAGGGTAAGTGGCAATTAGGTGGAGGAGCTTCCCATTTTTATCTCCCCAACCATACATGATGGCCACGGAAGATCGCCAAAGCAATTTTGCAGCTTCCAGGGAGGTCAGTCTGATTTAATCTCTTAGGAACGTAAGTCTCCTGTCTTGGGCATCAGTTCTGTCTTCAGGGGGCAGTGTCTCGAGCTGGGCGGCCTGCGTTTCGAGAAGCGTGAGCTGGGAGTTTTGCGCCGCATGGGTGAGTTTGAGGTGGCCCTAGGCGAAGCCTCGAATGGTGGCCTTCCCAGCCTCCCAGAGGGTTCGAGAGGAGGATACTGAACCTTGATTAGTGATAAAATAAAGGCGAAGTGCAGCACCTATTTGTAAATTTTGTATTTATTGAATTTTGTAAATTATATTTTAGCTGCGGGTTGTGGGGTTTGTAGTGGTAAAGGGTGGGAAGTTATTTGATTTTAATCCATTATTAATTTCTAACTAATATTAATTGTTTAATTGATGATTATGTACATTTTGTCATACATTTGTTTTTTAAGTTCCAATGAAGGTGCTGGTTCTGGGATTTGTATTGGTAAAGGGTGGGAAGTCAATTAATTTGAAATTAACATTACATATTTAATTGATTAACAATCATGTAATTTGTGTAATTAAGATCTTTTTTTAAGTTACATTTTAGGGGTGGGTTGTTGGAATTGTAGGGGTACAGGGTTTATTGGTTTTATTACAATTGTTTAAGTATGTATTTTTATTATGTGCTTGTGTATGCAAGTTTAGCTTGTATATATATATATATATATATATATATATATATATATATATATATATATATATATATATAAATGTATGTAATTTTTAAGATAGATTTTGTAAAACAATTATTTGTTTATTCTTTACTTTTTATGCATAATTAAATTGGCAATATTTTAAATGTTTTTGCATTTTATTTGTTAAATTTTTTGTACGTTTGTAAATATATACATATATTTACTTATTATATTAGTAAATTTACTACTTTTAGTTATGTATATGTTTTTCGATATTAGTGTAAAACAAGATATTTTTTCGGACATTTTTGTACTTATCTATATATGTATGGGAAAACAATATTTTTGTGCTCGATATTTTTGATATAATATTTGTCTTACACGATATTTCTGATTTCGATATTATGTCAGTGAGCCGGTTCTACATTGTCAGGTCTGTCTGATTTCGATATTATGTCAGTGAGCCGGTTCTACATTGTCAGGTCTGTGGCAAACGCAATAGGAATGGGTTAGTACATATGTCCATATTTAGGTTTTGTTAAAGTTAAAACTAAATGTCTGGTATTACTGGTTATTTAATGGAGGGTCAAAGGCACTAGGTTTCTCATTTAACATAGTAGTGCTGACTTGACAAAGTATGTGGACGTAGCACTTCTAATTGCGAAAAGTCTCGTGTTTTCCATAACACCTGTATAGGATAATTGCTTATTATTAGTTAGAGCCCACCTGTACACAAATTGTTAGATGCTATATCACTGATAATGGGAGTGACTACACATACAAGTTTACTTTACTTTATGTAATATTTCATCAGGGTATTATTTGCACTCTGTCCAGTCCCCTGTAGGAGGGGTTCCATTTTGCATTTCCAGCTGAAGACTGGTAAATATTTATTATTTTGATTAATGTATTTAGTTTTGTGCATTAAATAACTTTTCCATTTTAAAGATAATGTATTGTCTGTACATTTATTTAGTGATTGTTAAAGTTATACATCTTCCCACCGCACCTCCATGAGTGACTCCTGGACTGCAGACCTTCAAACGAAAACAAAAATTCCGCCATGTGAGAAGGGGGCTGGGCAGAGGTGAAACATCCCCTCTAACATAATTCAGGCTAGTGCCTTCTGACTGTCGTGGGGTCCACCTCAAGTGGATTGCTCGAGTACAGTCAGAAGGGATTTTACATTGTGGACTCTCTGACAAATGCAATATGAAGAGGTGTTACATTGTGAACTTTCTTTTCCTACCCTTTGAGGAGGTGTTGGAGTTCCACTCAGTTTTCTGACTACTTCCAAAAATTATTTTCAGATTGTGGTCCAGGTACGGAGCAATTTCCACATGGATAGTGGCCTTTAGGGAGTGTGCTATTTTTCAAGTCAGTAGAAGGCTTCACCCTCGTATGTACCAGTTTGTCCTTAAAATTACATGCTCTCTTGAAGGCGAAGCGTGGCGGAGGCATCTTAAATTCCTTATTTGATAGGAGAGACCAATGTTTTCTGATTGATTGTCGTATTTTTGTGACAAGAGGGTCAAATGTCATTACAACAGGGATACAATCATCTCTGTTTTTTGTGCTGGTCTCTAACAAGGCACTTCTACTGACTTGAAAAATAGCACACTCCCTAAAGGCCACTATCCATGTGGAAATTGCTCCGTATGTCCACTAACTGCCAAAACGTCGACCATAACACTGAAATCTGGAAGAACATGGTCATTGAGACAGTTCAGCAATTGCAATACCAGTAATGTGGTATATAGACTTCAATGCCAATGTGGTTTAGAATATATTGGACTAACAACACGTAAAATAAAACTGAGAATACAAGAACATCTGAGCACTATTAGAGCAGGAAGACTCACAACCAAGTTAGTACAACACTGCCACAGGAACAACCATACCTTCACATGGGTGATACTGGAAAAAGTAACTGGAGATGCACAAATAGTGGAGAGACTGCTTACGACAAAAGAAGCCAGATGAATTTATAAGGAAGGAAGTGAACAAAGTGGATTGAACGAGCTCCTTGAATGGAACAAGTTGCGGTAAATTGGTTCTGCGATGTTCCTTTGTATCTGTGAGGGTGTCTCGCAATATAGGTTTGATAAATCCCAAAAAAAGGTAGTTGAAATATGTATGAGATGATGAAAACGGTAGGAATTTGAAACTACTTTGCATTTAATGTATTCGGACCCCTAATACATAATAAGTGTAAATATACAACACTACACTGCTTTTAATATATGTAGGGAGTTGCAGTATACATCACCCACTCCTGAAAAAATGTTTTTAAAAAAACACTTTTCTAAAATTCTTCTGAATGTAATGAATGCCGGCGAATAATTACAAACAAAATACCTGACACTATTCACTTCATTTGTAATATTACTGATATTCGTACACGCACAGAAAGAAAGTATTTTAATTTTCTAGATGTCACGTGATCTCGCGAGAAGAAGACGCTACAGCACAGCCTCATTATTATTCAATGAGGTGTAACCCTATGCAAGATGGCCGCCAAGCAGCGCGAGAGTAGTACAGCCTATCTGTGATCTCGCGAGAAGAGGACGCTACAGCATAGCCTCATTATTACTCAATGAGGTGTAACCCTATGCAAGATGGCCGCCAAGTAGCGCGAGAGTAGTACAGCCTATCCGGTTGGTCTACTCGGGAGTTGAAGGACGTAAATATAGAAAATCGGAGGTGAACAGTGCTCGAGGGATGAAAGAACGCCGGCAACGCTCCTAATATCGGTAAAATAGAATAAGGGGGCTACACTGAATGGGTCTTAATATAGTGAAGATTTAGACCAAGAAAGAGGGTAAGTGAGAAATGCTCACAGTTGTGTGATGTTGTCTTTACAGTTAAGGATAACGGAAGGAGTCGTTAAGCTATTCACATAAGGAGGTAACCAAAACCCTTTTGTTTACGACCTCTCAGCGGGTATGAGAAACTTCTGCCGATAGAGGGTAAATAAGGGAATATTTGCATGGCTTTCGCAGTGGCTTAGCAAAATATACACGTGGTGCATTGAAGTAAAACTCGTTTTTATTTTATTTTATCTCCATGACAGTGTTTTGAATACCCTGGTGTTATCTGTTCGTGCTATTTGCGTGGCTTTGTGTATATATGTTGTATGTTGTGTGACATCACTGTATTTGTACGTTTTCCACTGCACTTATCACTGGTAACACAGTTGTTTTCATTTGGACACGTTTCTTTAAGCCCGATGGCACCGATGATGATAACAGGGCCGTCCTGGTGAGTACCTACCAGGGGTCCCATTGGTGGTGCGCCCGTGAGGTGCTATCGCGCTATCACACATTTTTTTCATCACATTTGGGTGTGGGTTTCGCCTCTGTCTAGATAGGGAGCAGGCTTTTTTAAGATGGGCTACTGACTGCTGTATTCCCTACCCCATACTGACAAGAAGTGGGAGGTTGTCTGTAAAAGATTACGATAAGCAATACACCAGCTCTGTTGAAATTGAATGCCCTAGACTGACCTAGGTCATTATTGTATTGATGACAATTTCTTTCCTGCAAATCAAAGATTCAAGCCATGCCATAACTGGTAGGATTATGTTGGTAACAGACAAACTCAACGTGTGCCTTTGGTGCTTTGGCTGCTGCCACAACTTGGTTATTAATGCGTTCTTAAGGCCTCAATTGTGGTATCAGGAGACAAAATTATTCGTTGCTGCACGTAAGTAGTTGTGCTCAGAAAATAGATCCCAATTCTGCCTTAAGTTCTGAGGCCTTTGACGTTCCCCTTCACGGAGTTCATCTAGCTGGAAGTCCTGTTCTTGCTCAAAGTTTTCTGAAAAGTCAAAGAAACTCCATAAGTACAAGAAGGCAGAGTGGGATTCAACCACATCTCACCTCTCAAAATTAGGGGGCTAGTCTTGCAGTTAGTACTGGCACCCCTCGAAACTTTCAGGGCAAATTGCAGCCTTCAAAGAAGCCACACTGCAGCCTTTTAAGTTGTCTCTGGCTTTCTCTTCTGGTGTTTTAAACCCTGTTAAGCCAGAGGAGCTCCAGTTGGGCTTCTGCATATGGGTCTTTCTCTGCACCAACTATTTCTGAGCTGACTTTAGTTCATGCTTCCACTCACCCAGGGTCCCTTACATGCCAGAGCCGATGATGACTGTGGCCTAGGAACCAATCCTAGCATCGGTATCCGACCCCAAACCGCTGTTGGCTTGCTCCAGGCCTTTGTCGCACTATGAGATCACAAAGGCGCAATCAGTCAATTTGCAACCAGACTCTAATCCTTGATCTGGGCCTCAATGCAGTACTATCAGAGGCTGGAGGCCTTATTTTGATCCGACTCTGACGTGGTTCAGGATATGCTAAATGTTCTCCATGATACTAATAAAGAGGAGGCAGGCAACCTGCTTCCTCTTCACTGATGATGTGCTATACCTGGATTTACAAAATGCCAGTAGGCTACAAACATCCCCTGAGGCAGAGCTTGACTGCCAATCTGGGGCCCCAGAAAATGCCTCTTTTGCAGTTGTTGTGTGGCGTTTTGCAGAAGTGCTTGATTTACTGTTGCCTACTGTTGTAACCGAGACACACTTAATAAATTAAATCCATCAACCACTTTTCTGAACGATTATTGCTATTCAAAGAGGCTTTTATTCAAACTATTACAGCTACTTGGTCCAACCTGTGCTTGGCCCCTGCAGTATGTTGTCAAATGCTGGTGATCTTGAATTTCTAACAAGGCACCATACGCCTGCAATACTGGAGGTACAGTCATTGCTCAGTAAAGTCACACCTAATAGCTTTCCAATCAGTCCTCTAGATAGAGAGCCAAAATGTATTGATGCCTTTGGAAAGTGATTGTTCTCTTCATCTAGTTTGACTTCAAAATGTCCTTGTTTTATGGAACACGGGCAGCATAATTATCCAGTATTAGGGGTGTCTTTCATAGATTCACATGCCTGAATCATTCCCCGTCGTCGAGACGGGAGCCTCCGGTAAATAAAAAAGTAATGTCCATAGACATACATAGAGAAAAAGGGTCTAAGGGCCTCCCCTTAGTAGCCTTTCCTTGTCCTTATGTAAAAAGGACCAAACTCTCACAGTCAGCCAATCAGCTCCGACCTCCCTCTAGAACCTTCCTGGGAGGAGCCTCAGTCCCTCAGATTTTCTACCGCACGTTGTGCTAGGGAGTCTCCAGCCTGAGCTCTCCTCAGGATTCCTCAAAATTCATCAAACTTTCTTGGAAAGTGTTATCTGAACCCTCAACTCTTCAAGGATTGCTTCACTACACTGTCTTGGCAGTAAGTGTATTCTTTCCACTGCTTCTTCCATGTCTGATTCAAAGAAGAAAGCCCTTTTCAGGGCCTGCTCTTCCTGTAGCAAGAAAAGGATCCATGTGGATGATCAGCACGACCTGTGCTTGTATTGCCTTTACCCGGACCATGTCTCAGACAAATGCAAGATTTGTAGGTCTTTTCCTAAAAAGACCGTGAGAGATAGGGAAGGTCGCCTTCTTATTTGGCTTGACAGGCTTGAGGACAGAGACAATCTGGACTCCTCTGTGAGCAGTGTTTCCAGGACCTCAGCTGTCTCCCAAAAGAGGCCTAGGGTGTCTTCCCCTGGCCCCTCAGACACTCCTCCTACGAAGACCCTCAAGAAGTCTTCAGAGGCGAGATCTGCGACATCTTCAGTGTCTGCTAAGGATGATAAAACCTTTAAGAAGCCTGCTTCGTCCTCTAAACAAGCCCAGAGGACTACCTCAGTCACAACCACAGTGTCTACCAGATCAGCGTCGTCGCCTTCAGCGTCGACGACGACGACTACGTCTTCCTCATCTTCAGGTAGACCTGTTTCCTCTATTATACTCCTAAAATCGTCGTCGACGACAAAGACCATGTCGACGACGAAGACTACACCGTCGACGACGCCGTCGTCATTGACGAGCCCATCGTCGTCGAAGACGTTACCAAAGATCCCACCGTCGACGACGAAGGTGTCGACGAGGGACTCGACGACGAGGACGTCGTCTACGAGAACACCGTCGACGAAGACGTCGATGACGACTTCGCAGTCGTCGACGACCAAGAATCCGTCGACAACTCCACCGTCGACGAGGACCTCGTCGACGACTCCGTCGACGAAAGGCTCGTCGTCGACGGCGACGACCCCGTCGACGAAGACTCCGTCGACGAAGGACTTGCCGACGACGACACCGTCGACGGAAGGCTCGTCGTCGAAGGGGGCTCTGCCTGAGCCATGGAAAAAATCGAAACTGGTGGAAGTATCGACCCTCATGCTGCCGCCGTCGACGGTTCCCTCGACGACGACAGGCTCTGATACTAAGTCTGGCAAGCCTAACAAACCCCAAATTACCCCGGAAACAACGTCTCCGAGCAAAGTGGAGACGCAACCACCTCAGGAAATCTTCCAAAGCGAAGAATCCGAAGAGGATGACCACCTGGATCCCGCTACTTCGGTCTCGGACCTTAACATCAAATGCCAAAGCACTGATGAGGAACAGGAAGACTTCACCTATCAGGAACACTCTGTCCATACTAGTGTCCGCACGGAAGTCACCCCCATGATATGCTTACCGGTGACCCTTGTTGATGACTTAAGATTTCTTGTACAGGATTACAAACAACGCTTTCCAGAGGCGGACAGAGGCGGTCAAGCGCCTAAGATTCATGCGCCTGAGGACAAGGGGAATCAGACACCTACAGTCCAAGTACCAGTGTCCGCCCCAAAACAAACTCAGCATCACCCTCAATCCCACCATGACGTCCAGCCTCAGGTGGTGGTCTCTTCGGACGAAGATGAGGAGGAGGAAGAACTAGAGGAAGGAGAGGTCCAGGAGGTACACTCGGACCACTCCGACCAGGATGAAGAGGATGAATATGTGGCATCATCCCCAGCTTCACCACAACCACATCAAGCGGACTCCCCGCCTGTGGACATTGCCGGCTTCCATAAGCTTGTGGAGAGGGCAGCGAAGAGATTCCATATGGCTGTGGAATCAACAGAAATGGACTGTTTCTTGCACGATTTTAAAGAACAGACTCAAATGTCCGCTAAAGCTATTCCGATTATAGAATTCTTGTGGGAACAAGGAAAGAAATTAATGCTGACACCTGCTTCTGTACCGGCGGTTGTTCCACGCCTATACAAGAAATACAGAGCACCACTTACTGCGGCGGCTTGCCTCAATGGTCACCCCAAACCAGACTCGGTGGTGACACAGGCGGCCCAGAAACACTCCCGCAACCCTTCCTCACCACTGTCCGCTCCCCCGGACAAGGAGGGCAGGAAACTTGACACGATTGGAAAGCGCTTCACAACCACATCGGCCATGACCATCAAGGTGGCTAACTCCATTGCCTTGTTGGGGCGTTATAATCGCCAACTCTGGGAGGACATAGCCCCTTACGTGAAGGAACTGCCTGACGCAGTCCAGGGTGAGGTAAAGGCACTCCTGGCGGAAGGTCAATCTTCAGCAGCGGAACTAATTGACTGTGCTATTGACGCAGCCATGACAGGCTTCCGTCAGCTTGCGGGGGCTGCAGTCCTACGACGTCAAGGATGGCTGAGAGCGACATCATTCCGCCAGGAAGTACAATCGAAGGTTCTAGACATGCCCTTCGACGGACAGCACCTTTTTGGAGAAAAAATCGACGAGGCACTGCAGGCCATTAAGAAGGACACAGACACGGCAAGGGCACTGGGCACTCTGCAGTCCAGAAACCAGTCCTTTCGGGGCAACAGATCCAGAGGTCAGTCCTCTTATCGAGGTTCCTATCAGAACAGGTCCTCGTATTCATACAATCACAAAGGCCAATACCAAAACAAACAGCAGCAAGGCCGCCAATCTTCGTTTGGAAGATCTAACTACAGAGGTAAAAATACCAAGAGGGGCGCTGGCGGCCGCCAGTGACCGATTACTCCAGCCAGTCCAACCACCCTCTCCATCCTTTCAAATTGGAGGAAAACTGACCCATTTCCTCACCAATTGGCAGTACATCACCACGGACCGGTGGGTTCTTCAAATTATTCGATTCGGCCATTCTCTCGAATTCACCTCCATCCCTCCCAATACCCCTCCACGCAGACGGACGCACAAACACCCGCGCCTGCTTCTCAAGGAACTTTCGACAATGCTACAGAAGGGGGCAATCGAAAGGGTGCCGGCATCCTCAAAGGGGAAGGGATTTTACTCCCACTTCTTTCTTGTACAGCAAAAAGAGAACAAGTGGAGGCCCATCCGGATCTCCGGGAGCTCAACGCCTTCCTACGGAGCCAATCGTTCAGGATGGTGACGATTCAAGAAATTCTGGGCATTCTAGAAAGAGGAGATTTCATGACATCCTTAGATCTCCAGGATGCCTACTACCACATCCCCATCCTCAGAAGTCACCGGAAATTCCTGAGATTCGAGGTGGCGGGCCGTCACTATCAGTTCAAAGTCCTGCCATTCGGCCTCAAGTCCGCGCCGCGGATTTTCACGAAGTGCCTTGCGCCGGTGGCAGCCTTCCTACGGCAACTGGGTCACCAAGTCTTCCCCTACCTAGACGATTGGCTGGTGAAAGCACCCTCACCTGGAGACGCAGTCGAATCCTCCAACGCCTGCACCAATCTTTTTCAGAGACTGGGATTGACCCTCAATCTCAAAAAATCCTGCATAGTCCCCGCAACGAAAATTACCTTCCTAGGGGCCACCTTGGACACGGAGTGCACAAGAGCCTTCCCCTCGAAGGAGAGGACGGACAAGATCTTATCTCTGGCCACGGCTGTGGCAGCAAAGACGCACCTAAAAGTTCGGACTTACACCTCCCTCCTAGGGATGATGTCTTCCTGCATACTCCTCATCCCGCACTGCAGACTCAGAATGCGCCGCTTGCAGGAGGCACTCACGAGCCAATGGACTCAAAGTACTGGCTCCTTCGAAGACATTATTCGGATCACACCAAAAATGTCCAAAGGTCTGCAATGGTGGAAACGTCGCAAGAATCTAACTGTAGGGTTACCGTTTCTCCTTCCAGCATCACCTCTAGTGATAACCACAGACTCCTCCCTAGAGGGATGGGGCGCTGTTCTCCAGGACCTTCGGATCAGCGGCAAATGGGACACTCAGGAAAAATCGCTCCATATAAACCTTTTGGAGCTGAGAGGCGTGTATCTAGCTCTCCAGGCCTTCCTGCCACGCATCCAGAACTCCCCGGTGCTCGTCAGGACAGACAACACCACGACGATGCACTATCTCAACAAACAAGGGGGAACGCGTTCGCTCTCTCTCTCATGCGAATCGCAAAAGATCTGGAACTGGCTAGTGCTGCACGGAATCCCGCTCAAAGCGGAATATGTCCCAGGAAAGGATAATACCATCGCGGACGCCCTGAGCAGGCAAAAATCCCTCTCCCACGAGTGGGAACTTTCCGACAGCGCTCTCACTCACATCTTCTCTCTATGGGGAGTCCCGAACATCGACCTGTTTGCCACCAAGGGGAATGCCAAATGCCCAAGCTACGCAAGTTGGCATCCCCAACAAGGGTCACTAGAAAATGCATTTTCCATCGGATGGTTCAGCGCCTTTGCATACGCTTTTCCTCCATTCCCGATGATCCCGCGGCTCCTCAGGAAGATGAAGGTGGAGCCCTGTACCCTGATCCTAATTGCCCCGTTCTGGCCGAGGCAACACTGGTTCTCGGATCTGCTTCGACTCTCCATCAGATCACCGATTCGCCTGAAACAACACCCGAACCTCCTGACGATGTCCAACGGGCAAATACAGCACCAGAACCTCCAATCGCTCAAATTATCGGCCTGGCTCCTGAGCACAGAGAGTTCGGTGGCCTGAATATCCCACAAGACTGCAGGGATGTATTAGCTAAAGCAAGGGCAGACAGTACGAACAAAACCTACACTCTCAAATGGAAGAGGTTCTGCATATGGTGTTCGGACCAGGGCCTACGGCCCCTCGCCATCACCCCTGAACAGATATTACCATACCTCCTGCATTTGGCTCAGTCGGGACTAGCGCATGCGTCCATCAAGGTTCACCTGGCGGCTATCTCGAGGTTCACCAGAACTGTCACAGGACCTTCTCTGTGGTCAAGCCGGCTGGTCAAGCAATTCCTAAAGGGGCTCTACAGATCCTTTTCCAAGGCCTCGGAAAGTACCTCCTACATGGCAGCTTAATCTGGTACTCAGCCAACTCATGCGTCACCCGTTTGAGCCCATTCATCGGGCATCTCTTAAACACATCTCATGGAAGACAGCGCTCTTACTCGCTCTAACATCTGCCAGAAGGGTTAGCGAGCTGCAAGCTTTGTCCATTCAGGAACCATACATGCAATTCAGACATGACAGGGTGATACTGCGACCAAACCCTAAGTTCATTCCAAAAGTACCTTCGGACTTTCATCTCAATGAACCAATAGTCCTTAAGTCCTTCTTTGCCAACCCTTCAACAGCAGCGGAACGATCGCTGCATTCTATGGACCTTATGAGATGCCTAAAGTTCTACCTGGACAAGACTAAGGCTCTCAGGAAATCTTCACAACTGTTCGTGGCAAACAGCAGACCGCGAATGGGCCTGCCTTTCACGAAGCAAAGCATCTCCAGATGGATCTCCTCTGCGATTTCATTCTGCCACGACAAGGCCGGCCGGCCTTTGAATGATCATGTTACTGCTCATTCCACCAGGGCGATGTCCACGTCAACAGCACTGTTTGCTGGAGTGCCGATCCTGGACATCTGCAGAGCGGCGACCTGGAAGTCACCGCATACTTTCTCCAGACACTACTGCCTGGATATCGAACTCCAGAAGGATGCGGCAGTGGGCCAGGCGGTGCTTCGCCATCTCTTTCAGTAAGGTGAGCCTTCCTACATCCCGCCTTCCAGGTATGCACATTCTTGCTCTGATGATATTCTATCTATGCTGTCTCCTTGTTGTATGATATTATATGCATTATCTAACATGACGGCAGAGCAACTCTACTTTACGAATGTGCTACTATGATTGCTAGCTATTCTGATTCAGGCATGTGAATCTATGAAAGACACCCCTAATACTGGATAAGAAATGCGTTACTTACCTGTAACAGCAGTTATCCAGTATTGGTGTCTTTCATAGTTTCACATGCAACCCTCCCGCCTCCCCTGGAAGAACTCACTTCCCTCTCGGACTATATTACGCCAACCTAGCTGGGTGCGTACGAAAATCTGAGGGACTGAGGCTCCTCCCAGGAAGGTTCTAGAGGGAGGTCGGAGCTGATTGGCTGACTGTGAGAGTTTGGTCCTTTTTACATAAGGACAAGGAAAGGCTACTAAGGGGAGGCCCTTAAACCCTTTTTCTCTATGTATGTCTATGGACATTACTTTTTTATTTACCGGAGGCTCCCGTCTCGACGACGGGGAATGATTCAGGCATGTGAATCTATGAAAGACACCAATACTGGATAACTGCTGTTACAGGTAAGTAACGCATTTCTTCTGCTGACCTTCATGGATGATCTCAGGGCCTCATTGGCTTTAACAATAAATGGCTCCCTAATGCTGTGAAGTATGTCTTTCATAGTGTTTTGAACACCACAGATTGTGAGGGCTTGTCTACTGGCACCAGTGAAATGCTAAGTGGTCACAGCTGATTACCGTCAATTTGGTTTGAAAGGGATGTCCAGGGATCCCCTATGGACATGCTCATTTATGTCTCTAGATTGTTTGGGGAGAAGACTGATTTGGTGCTTGAATAGTTTAAGGACAGTCGAGCCAATGTGCGATCCTTTGGTTTCCCGACAAGCAGTTACACCAACAGTACAGGAAGTTTAGTGTTTATTCCAAGGTTCTAGGCTACAGACGCCAGCCTTCGCAGTATGTGCATTTGCAGTCCAATCCTGTTGGGAAAGGGGTTGTGGTGGCACTCAGGCCCTTCTTGCCAGCAGTGACCACTCCCTTCTGCTTTGTTACCTGATGCAGTGGCTGCCATGGTGCCCTCACGGCCCATTCTCAGCTGGTAGGACGCGGTATACAACATTTTCCCCCAATGTTGAACAGATGGGTCTTACAAATCATATAAAGGACCTATCATCGCAAGGATTTCCTCCCTTCCATATTTCCCGGCATCAGAGCATCTGTCAGTGAACCTTTCTACAATATTACTACAGGAAGTTGGAATTTGGCTTCCGAGATTGGAGCAAGGTGATAGTCATCCTAATTCCTCGTACCGGAGAAAGACTGATGCCTATGGCGTATACTAGACTGCCTTTCACTGTATGTCTTTCTGTGTGAAGATATATTGAAGAAGCTCACCCTTCCCCAGATTCTTTCTGCTCTGAACCTTGGAGAAAGGATGACTTCCCTGGACTTCCAGGTAGCATATTTCTTCCCGTCCATTATCTCCCTGTGTTTTTTCTTTGTTTGCCCTAAGTTGGCAGGGTATGTCTAGACGTGGGTTCCTTGCTCACTTTGCCACTGGATTCAAGCTAGCCCGGCTGATGAAGGGTGTTACCCTGAAACCGACCCCAGGATGCTTGTTTCTGGTCCAGGAAAGACATGTTTTGGCAGTACGGGCTGGACTGTTCCTATGAGGCACAGTGTCAAGACTGATTGCATATAGCTGTGTCTGAACTGGGGTGGCGAAGTGAGCAAAAGAACGATGATGGATTAAATCCAGATCAGTGACTGGGGGTGAGTGTCTGAAAAGTTTCAGTGCTCCGTTCATCATCTCCTTGTGTTTGCTTTGTTTGCCCCAGATGTGGGTCCTAACTCATTTTGCCACTGGATTCAAGCTAGCTTGGCTGATGAAGGGTGTTACCCTAAAACTGGTCCCAGGATGCTTGTTTCCGGTACAGGGAAGACATGGCTCGGCAGTTCGGGCTGGACTGTTCCCATGAAGTACAGGATCAAGACTGACTTGCATATAGCTGTTTCTGAACTGGGGTGGCGGAGTGAGCTAAAGAACAATGATGGTTTCAACCCAGATCTGTGACTGGGGGTGAGTGTCTGAAAATTGTCAGCGCTCCGTCCATCATCTCATTGTGTTAGCTCAGCATATTTTTATATACCTGCCCTGCAGTCTCACAGGTATTTTTTTTCTGGGGCTCACAGTAGGGTGCAACACTTTCAGTTTACCGTGCTCCCCCTCGACCTTACCTTGGCTCCATGGTAATTTATAAATGTGATGGTAGTGGTTGCAACCAACCTTTCAAATTCGGGGATACACATGTTCCTGCACCTTGACGACTGCTGATCAAGGTGTGCTTGCCACAGTCAGTCGTGCACCACCTCTGTACAACGGTTCTCCATCAATGAGCCGATAGTCCACCTCTTCACCACATAAAGAATCTCCTTCACTGAGGCTGGCCTGTACACAGTGGCATTCAAAACTTTTTCACAGTTGCAGCAAGTCTTGAACAGTCAGGATATGAATCCGATACTTTGAGCTCAGTCCTGGGTCCCAATGAGGATAGCTGTGTGCCTTCTTGGGCTCACAGTCTTATACATGCTCTTCATCAATGGGCTGATAATCTGGGCTGCCTGCCCAGCTATATCCAGATCTCATAGAAAATTGTTCGGAATCTTTTGTGATGTCTTCTCTGACCTGTTGCTTGTCATTCCCTCTTCCCCACCTATTGTGACAGATGCATGCTTGGTAGGGGGTCGCCTAGGAAAGGCAGAGATCCAAGGCCTCTGGTCTGTGGCAGAAAGCCATCTCCACATTAACCTTTTGGAGGTTCGACCCATCAATCCTCAGTGAAAGGTTTTCTGTCTTTTTGCGGCTGGTGGAGGGACTCATGGACAACATGATTGCTCTATAATACTGCAACAAGCAGGGCAGAAAGTGGTCCTACTTTCTCTGCCTGGAGGCCATATGCCAATGGAAGTGACTGGATGAGTAGAAGATCTTCCCAGTAGTCAACCATGTGGCAGAGCCTCTGAATACATGAGAAGACGACCTGATGACCAGCGAGGTGGCATGGGGCATCTTTGACCAATGCTGTATCCCTAATTTGATCTGTTTATTGCCAGCTAGAACATGTAATGTCAGCTCTACTGTGCATTCATGTTTCCTCTGGGAACGTAATTAGGAGACATTCCTATTGTGTTGAGGCACGTGTCTCCTGTATGCATTTCTACCACTTGCGTTCCTGCCTTGAGTTCTGAGGAAAGTCATAGCAGACCAGGCCTACATCATTTTAATTGTTGTGGACTGTAACATCAGATTACACGCAATTTCATTTTCTACAGCTATAGCATTAGAGTATTGGGTACACACTCAAGGGTTGGTATGCTCAACTGCCGAAGAAATAATGCATCTTGTGGTCAACGTTCATCCCTATTTCAGTCGCCCGTAGTTTCAGTATCCAAGATGCTTCATTCCTACGTATTTGTAGTTCCCTGTTGCCCCCCCTCGGGTGTCTAGGCGTGTGCTCTATCCCAAAAAAGGAAAAGCCTTTGTGTTGCCCTTGTGCTTGGCAATCTGCAGTGTGTGGAGAGATGGGATATCTGCGGTCACCCTGTTTAAACGCCCCCTAATATGTTCCCCAATTCTCTCGCATAGTGGTCTTATAGTACTTCCCACATATATTTTGTGGCATATGCATACTATTATATAAACTACAAAGTTCGTGCTGCAGTTTATATTTGTTGTGATAATGTATTGTTTCCCATCCAGGCCCTTAAACTCTAGTTTTTTGTTCTGGGCCCATTTGCCCTCTGTGCAGCGACCACACCCAAAAAAATCCAATTTAGCTATTCGTCAGGCAATTGGTTTTGGTTTTTAGAGTAGGGTAACTTGGACTTAGAATGTTCCTGAGGCTCATTCCTCTCCTATATGTAATCTCTGGTTTGTTGCCAATAGCATCAGTCAGTGTAATGTCCTCTTTCAGAATGTGGCAATGTCCGTTCATGCTTTTGCTAAGGACACTTGAGAGGTCGTTGTAATTTGTGATCATTCTAATTTTTGTGTCTGTTTTCTTCTTTCTAGTGTTCTCTCTCAAGGTATCTTTTCTATCAGTCTTTTCTATTCTTCTCAGTGCTTTGTCCAGAGTACTTTTGTACTAACTTACAAGAGGCGACGAAACACGTGTTGGATTGGAAAACGAGAATGTCCAAACTTCAGGAAGATTGATTAAAAAGAAGAAAGAATTTATATAATTCATCCACTTTGTTGTGCATGTTTACAAACTTCTGAAAAGATTGTGTTTTGAAAATTACGTGTTCTAGGGTATAATTTTACATCACAGTAACCATCACCCAGTGTTACAAAGAATAAAGTCCCCGAATAAACTCTAAAATTCATAACCTTGAGCGTGTCCAAGCACCGGGAAATTGTGAAAGCCCAAGAACAAAGATTATGTTAATGTTTGATTACTAAGATTTATGAAGTTAGTTTTTGTTAGTTGTTGTTACGAAGTTATAAACATAAAGTCACCTGAAAAGCAGTTGCCAAAATATACAACTTGGAAATTGGTCTGTAATCGTAATACAACGCGCAACTCTCTCTCTCTGTAAAGTAAAAAATTGAACATCAAATGTAACCACGCCTTTGAAATGAGCTCTAATCAAAACAAAAGATCACCCTATCACGACCATCATCTTAATATGAATGTATGACGTTACAATGCATACATTTACAACGCATGCCTTTATAACGCAGTTTTTACATCGCACCATCCTTTACAACGTACTCCATTACATCGCATGACACTACATCGCATTTTTTGAAACTACCTTATCAACGAATTCCTTTACATCACATTATACCTTTACAACGCATACCATTACATTGCATTTAAGGTAAGTGTTGGATAGTATAGGGGTTAAAATTACTATTCTAACTCCATGGGGTGCAACAGTACGGTAAGTGTTGGATAATGTAGGGGTAAAAATTACTATTCTAACTCTAGGGGGTGCAACAGTAGGGTAAGTGTTGGATATTGTAGGGGTAAAAATTACTACTCTAACTCTAGGGGGTGCAATGGTAGGGTAAGTGTTGGGTATTGTAGGGGTAAAAATTACTACTCTAACTCTAGGGGGTGCAACGGTAGGGTAAGTTTTGGATAGTGTAAGAGTACTATGCATTGTAATGGTATGCGTTGTAATACCTGCGTTGTAGTGACAGGCGATGTAGTGTCATGTGATGTAGTGCCATGCGTTGTAAAGCCTGCGTTGTAGTGACATGCGTTGTAAAGGATGTTGCGATGTAATGACTGCGTTGTTAGTGTAGTGCGATGTAATGGTTGCCTTGTAAAGGATGTTTCCCTCTTAATATATTATTCTCTAAAGATGTTTATACCAAACAATATATGTATATCTATTTAATCGTAGATTAACCCCTTGCGTGCTCGTGACGGAACCATTCCGTCATGAGCCACGGTGGGGCTGTGCTGGTGACGTAATGGTTCCGTCATGGCCCGGCCGCCGCGCCTGCGCGGCGCTAAATCCGTGCCTGCGCTGGATGTTTCATTAAGCGGGCGAGGCCGTGATGGAACCATTCCGTCACAAGCACAGCGCCACCGCGGCTCGTGACCGAGTGGTTCTGTCACGAGCATGGTGGCGCCGGGCGGCCCCCCTAGCGCAACGACGGAATTACCGCCGCGGCCAAGGGGTTAAATAGATATACATATATTGTTTGATATAAACATCTAAGATGTTTATACTAAAAAATATATACATAAATATATTTATATTATGTTTATGTTGGATAAATACACCTCATTGAATGTTTTGGATGTACGGACAAGGGAACTTTGCTGTACCGATTGAAGAAAACTTGATTCGAAGAGAAGAAGAATAAACGTATGGACATTGAAATATATTGTGATTTTACACATTTGTGTGCTCGGGGAGGGTTTTTCTTTTAATTTGTTATCCGCACATGCGGATAGAGGTAGTTTTGTTAGATAACGAACTCTTCTTCCCCTTAGAGCACCGGTATAGATAAATATTGATTTGACACTGTGACCCAGATATACAGTAGGGCCCCCTCTTGCCTACCTGGTTACCTAGCAATCAGTTTGTACCCTGGATAACCATGGTACCATATTCTGCGTAAAGCTTGTTTCCTTACAGAAACTCTGGCCCATTCTATTGTTTGATGCTGATTTGAATAATGCCATTTGATAAAGACCTGCTTTTGCATACCGCAAGGCAAGATAAATTCGGTATACAAAAATGAGTTGTCACTGCTCAAGCAAGAGCAAGACAACTGTAGAATAGTATACCAGAGAAGCTTGGTAATCATGCAAACATTGACAGGATAAAAAATGAATGTTAAACATGTCCAGTGAAGTCAATATAACCAACAATGACCTGTGAATGTGAATTTGTAGTTGTGTACACTGTTGAAAAATACATAGGAAGCACTATCACATATTTACTATCGCCAAAGTAAAGATTTGAATTCTCCAGCATCTTTGATCAATTACCAGTAAGACTTCTAGTACACAATAGTTAACAATTGTGTTGAATATCACAAACCAGATACAAGGAATCTGATCCACAATTTAATCTAGTAACCTGTGCAAAAGCTGAAGGCAGAAAAAAAGGCAAAAAGAACTTGAATACCAACTGAGTGCAAAGACCGGCTCAGAGTTCTCGATGGGCCGCAGTTTGATGCAAAACTACATGTGCATCTGTAATTAGACCAGGTATCAAGGATTTCATTGTCAAGTAAAACCGTTTTTATAAATTATTAGAACTTAGTAGGAAATTAAAACTTGACCATTAGAGTTACCTATTTATAAGCAAAGCGTCCACAAAGGGACACCAAATAACCATAAAATGGTTCACAGCCATACGTTTATTCGGAATTATAAAACCAAATTAACCCTCCTTCAAGTTAATAATTTCTTGTGTTACGTCTGGCTTTTGTCAATCATAAAAAGGGAACAAAAATGCTATTTAACTATTGATAAACATAATAAACAAAAATTGAGCAAATTAAATATTATGTTATATAGATTTGTATAGCACAGATTGCCACACTGATGCTATCCAGGCTCTGGGGCAGGAGCGAAGGTCCAGCGGTGCTCCTAGTTGAACAGCCAGGTCATCTGCTTTTTATGGAAGTTGAGTAGAGGATTCACGGTCCTGATGTGTAGAGGGAGTTCATTCTACCTTTTGTTGGCAATGAAGGAGACAGCCTGTCCCCCTGTCTTGCTTTTGTCGATGCGAGGGATTCTTGTGAGGGAGATAGAGGTGGAGCGCAGCTGTTGAAAGGGTTGGTAGAGTTACAGTCAGTCTTTGAGGTAGGCTGGTCCTGTGTTGTGGAGGGCTTTGTAGGAGTGGATGAGAAGTTTGAATTTTCAGCGCTTCTGGGTGGGTAGCCAGTGCAGGTCCATGAGGTTGGGGGCGATGTGCGTGCTTCTGGGGATGCCTAGGATGGGTCTGGCGGCAGTGTTCTGGGTGGTTTGGAGTAATTGAATGAGTTGTTAGGAGGTGCCGATATAGATTGCGTTTCCGTAGTCGAGTCTGCTGGTGATGAGGGCATGGGTGACTGTGCATCTTGTGTGATATGCATGATATAATTGAAAGTAAATATTACATAAATTAACAATTACGTAAAACCACTGGAGTGATTAAATATGGAATAGTTAATTATAATGGTAAGAATTTTTGAAGCACAATGAGCTTACTGCCACATTGTAGAAATCAATAGGAAGTGACAAAAGAAGACATGGCTTGCATTGATGTTTTGAGTGAATGATTACTGAGATATGACGTGGGACAATTAATTGAAGGGAATACAACTGAGAAATCCTACAACCTATTTAATATAGACACCAAAGAAATTAGTAACCACACAACATGATGGAACAGCTTAACTTTGAGTTGTTACCACATTAATACTGACACGTAGGTGCACATGAGACATTCTTCCGTTTTCTTTGAGCTAACCCAAGTCCAGATGAAGGCTCAGTAGGGCAAAAACAAGGCTGCTGTTCTTTTAAACTCACACGGCTTTAGCATTTTAACCATCATTCTTGTTTTTGAGGAATATAACCTTCATTTTCTGTAGAGTTCCCTCTCATCCCTGCCTGTGGTCGTTTACTGAACATATTTATGTAGTAATACAGTAGGTTCATCCTCCAAGGCTACCCCTGTTTACGCATGTGTCAGAATTACGAGTTTGAAGGTATTTAACGTTAACGTTGGGTTTGCTTTGAGCTAACCCAAGTCCAGATGAAGGCTCAGTAGGGCAAAAACAAGGCTGCTGTTCTTTTAAACTCACACGGCTTTAGCATTTTAACCATCATTCTTGTTTTTGAGGAATATAACCTACATTTTCTGTCGAGTTCCCTCTCATCCCTGCCTGTCAAGTTTACTGAACATATTTATGTAGTAATACAGTAGGTTCATCTTCCAAAGCTACCCCTGTTTACGCATGTGTCAGAATTATGAGTTTGAATGTATTTAACGCACCCGATAGTTATCTGGTGCATTAAATTGCTCTACCTTCGTGAAATTTTTGTGGGTCAAACCTGTCATGCTGATTTTGGATATTCCTGGGCAAAGTTTCTGGAGTTCCACTACGCAAAACTCTGCAAAGTGCAAAAAAAACCTCTGGCGTGCTACACGTAGCTCCGCAAGCGGCAGAGTGGGATAGATAAATGTCGGTTATGGTGATTCAGTTCCAGATGCTTCTCCGCACTGTGTAATAATCACGAACTTCACCATGCACAGTGCAAGCAGGTGCTGTTTCCTTTCTGCTTCTCAAGTCGATTTTTATCTGAGCTGAAGCTTTCTCAACGCGAACTGACTTTTTCAGAATACGAGCGGTTGTGAGCATACGCGACCACTAGCAATGAGAAATCTGACTGCCCTCTTTGAGAAATCTCGCTGGGAAGATCGCGAACAAGGAAAGATCTCACCGGGAGATAAATAGCATATTTGTAAAACACTAGGAAGTGTCTATTTTCTGGCATTGACTGTCCATGGAGTGAGTAAAATAATCCTTAGTGTGCAGCAGAACACAGGAGGGCCCAGGACACCCCAAAGCACAGCAACACTTTCTTTCAATGTTAGAGTTTGGCAGCACTCATTTTGAGGGACTAACATTTTTTTAAACGTGACAAACAGATTATAGTGTTCATCACAAGCCAGAAACCTGCCAAAATCTTCCATCATGGAGTCTAGCAGGATTAGGAAGTACAGATTTAAAGATTCTGGACAAGGTGTTTTGGCTAAGGAGGTAGGAAGACACCACAACAGTCTTATGGGCAATCTAATGATAAAGACCCCCACCAAAAACAAGAGCACAACTTTGGAAGAAATTATGACAAAATCAATGTTGTATCAGTATATCCATTTGATGTTCTGGACCCCAAAAAGAGGTTGCAAACCATGAAATGGCAGTTGCTAACCACAAGCATGAAAGCTTAGCATCTGGAATGGAATTTTGCCCCAGCTCAACCTCAGACTTTGGGAAGAACAAATTATGACCATTCTTACCATGTCTGGAGGGGATGGCATCAGTAGAGGTCAGAGGAATATCCCATAAGGGAAAGAGAGAAGTGATGGTGGTGTAGCTGCGTATAGGCATGTGCATTGTGAAAGTGAGTTTGCATCAGAGGATTGACGTCAACCCCAGTCAATGTGTGAATAGTAACCAACCTCCAATACTATGTTCACTACAATGTAAAAAAAGAGAGAGTAACGTTCCAATACCCACAATCCTTTTTCCAATTGCAGGGCTTATATTGTATTGTATTGTAATTGCATTTATATAGCACTTACTACCCCTGACGAGGCGTCGAAGCGCTTCTTCGGCGAGTAGCACGCTACTCCGGGACCCATATAGGATTAGATTTGAATTAGTATAGTGAAACATGCCTGTACATTTTAAGTGGTGGATAGGTTAGTCAGTTATTTGGATTTGGAATGATAGCAGAAGGATAGAGGAGGACAAAGGTTTGTATTTATATAGCGCTTGTTGACGCATGCTATTCAGAAAGCCTACAAAGGATTAGTGGTGAATTATTATAGTGAAATATGAAGTAATTTCAGTGGTGGATATTAGTCAGTTACTTGGAGTGAGAAGGATAGCAGAGGGATAAAAGTGGAAGAAAGATTTGCATTTGTATAGTACTTGTTACCCCTAATGGGTGTTAAATCGCTTCTCTGGCGAGTAGCATGCCACTCCGGAACCCATAAAGGATTACTGTTGAAAATTAGTATAGTAAAAAAAAATGAAGTAATTTTAGTAGTGGATATGTTATTCAGTTATTTGGGTAGTATATTAGTATAGTTTAATATGGAGTTTGAGAAGTGAACATGTTAGTCTGTTCATTTTGATTGAAAAGGATAGTGGAGGGATAAAAGAGTGAAAGATTTAAAAAAATTTTTTTTTTTTAGATCTTAGCAATAGGAGGAGGCTTTTGGATGAGTAAAAAGGAGTTTTTGGTATTGCTAAATGAGAAAAAGGGCAGCATTTGTGGCCCTAGTACCGACCAGTCTCGAACAGGCAACTACCCTTGTACTCTCCGCCCTTAACAGGCTCAAACAGGCAACTACCCTTGACCTCTCCGCCCTTAACATGCTCAAACAGGCAACTACCCTTGTCCTCTCCTCCCTTAGTCTCGAAGCCCGGGCTGAGACGCCCTAAGCCTGTTTTTTTTTATAGCCCTAGTAATCAGGTGACCCCTTCAGCCAATGGGAACCCTAGCCCTAACACTATCCAATCACAACACTAACCCTAAAATCTAGAACCAATAGGAGACCAGGGCCTTACTGCCAATCTTAGCCCTAGTCCAAGCACCCAATCAGTTCAAAAGCCCTGATCTCTATGTCCAATAAAGGCCTTAACCCTACCAGTAGTCCCAACCCAAGTCCAAGCAGCCAATGGTACAGGTAGCCCTAGTCCCTACTTCCAATTGAAAGCCTAACCCTACTCTTAGTCCCACAACTAGTCCAACAACCAATCACACCAGAAGCCCTAAATAGCTACTTCCAATTAAAGGTCTAACCCTGGCCCTAGTCTCACCCTACTCCCAACAACCAATAACATAGGAAGGCCTAGTCCCTACTTCCAATAGAAATCCTAACCCTAGCCCTAGTCCCAACCTTACAATGATTGAATCACAGACCCAGAAACCAATCAGAACCCTCAAATACCCAACCAATGAGGACATTAACCCTAACCCAATAGAAACACAAGATACAACCACCAATCAGTGTACACATGTGCCAACCACTGCAGACCATATAAGGTCCCAGCGACCTCAGACAAGGTTTGCTGGCCAGGGAGTTGGAAGCTGCTTCTCCTGTTCAGAATCTCCTAAGAGACAGACAGGCTCAATCCACACTTTGGACTTCTGCAGGTAAAGGCTTAACTAACTCCAAATCTAACAATACTGTTTGAATAAAACTGTACTCCCACTTCTGGCCAAAAAAACGAAGTGCACAGGCCCCAGTAAATACAGTTAAAACAGCTCACAGAAGCACCCTCTAACGTAGAATATCCCTGTTGCTGGGGGGTGAGGCAGGGGGGCTGGCCTCACTGGCTTGTGAACACAAAATGGTGGCTGGGGGTGCACTGTTTTAACACACAGGTCTTAGCACAGAGCAAAGGAGAAATTTGGAGGGAAAACAGATTAGTCACTAAGGAATGAGAGGGACAAACTACAGAGGTTGGACTGCAAATCCCACAATTCAACACGTTAAATGCAAGCAAACATGGGCAGGTTACACCACAAGTTTAAAACACAAAACAGGTGATAAAATAATCAATCACAGACAGGTCAAAAATGTTTAAACTGTAACAACCACATGCAAAGACAATAATCACATAAAGGGAAAATCGTTTTTTAAACAACTTTTGACATTCACTGTCACCTTTAGGTTGTGATGAGTGAGTTTTATATAAAAAATACATACTCCACTGTGCCAGAAGGCCTACCCAGTCCTCCTTAACCATCCACCCCATTAGTCTGAGGGACATAATAGCCATTACCATGTGTCTGCATGAAGCATGTGTTTACTGTAACAAAATGTTTGACGATATTTAACTGGATGTCATTCCCTGTTATATTTCGTTGTCTTTGTTGTTGCTGTTGAGGTTCATCTTCTTCTGTACTTTGTCCCCCGTTGGCAATGTGCTGAGGCATTGGTATGTGTCCCCTAATTGCAAAATTTTGAAGCATGACACATACCACTACAATATGGTGAACTTTACCATGTGTAATGTGAACCTCTAGAACAAGTTGAGACTTTGAGATGCAATCAACCTAAAATTACTTCTCCTCTGCCTCTGTTTATGTAGGTCTGGCCCTGTGTACAGGTGCGTAATTTTAGTTTTTAACTTCAAGAAGCAGATGGACTGTGTTTGTGTGCACTGTGGTGTTGTTTTTTAGCTTTCCCTTAATTCTCTGCACCTCAGGAACTTTTAGCACCTGCTTTTGACCTAAGGTATTTTTAGGAAGTAGTTTCCTTTGGCTTTCAGTCTTGTCTCATCTCATACTCGTAATTTCTGATTTGCCACATGCATAATATTTTGTATGTGGTACAGAACACATTTGATGAATGGTGCATGCTGTAAATAAAGCAGGTTGTATTTAGCGCATGCAATAATTATGCCTTTCAGTTTTTAACTTGTGATCGGAAGGGTTGGTAAATTCATTCAATCAATCAGTCAGAGATTTGTGAAGCACGCTTCTCACCCGTGAGGGTCTCGCTGGTGGGGGGAGGTCATGCAGCTCCGAGTCAGTCAAAGGGCCAGGTCTTGAGGCTTTTCTTGAAGGTGTGCAGAGTGGTGGAATGTCTGATGTCGAGCGGGAGTTCGTTCCAGGTCATAGCCTCGATGTAGGAGTAGGCTCTTCCACCCGCTTTGGCTCTACAGATGCACAGGGTTTCGGCGAGGGCAGCGGACCCGGAGGTTTCTCTTAGGTGCGTGGAAGGAGACTCTTTCGTTAAGGTATTGGGGTCTGGTGTTGTGGAGGGATTTGTAGGCATGAGTGAGTACCTTGAAGGTGACTCTCTCCTCGACGGGGAGCCAGTGGACGTCTCGTAGGTGCTGGGTGATGTGTTTGTGTTGTGGGATGCAGAGGACGAGCCTAGCAGCGGTGTTCTGGGTGGTCTGGAGTTACCGGAGCAGGGATTTGTTTATACCGGCATTGAGGGCACTTCCGTAGTCCAGTCGGCTGGTTATGAGTGCGTGGGTGACGTTCTTTCTAGATTCGGGGGTATTCACTCGAAAGTCTTGTGAAGGATGCGGAGGGTGTTAAAGCACAAGGAGGAGACGGCATTGATCTGTCAGGTCATGGTGAGGGAGGAGTCGAGTATGATGCTGAGGTTCCGGGTGTGGTCCTTGAGAGTCAGGGGGCTGCGATGCGAGGGCGGGGGGCCACCAGGTGTTGTCCCATGCTGATGGGGTGGGTCCCCCTTTTCATTCACTGTTGGTATGTAATTACCTCTATGCCTAACTCATAATCCAGGCCAAACACATTTATTTACATTTGGGCAAGGACTGGTAGGACAGTATATGGATAACTCGAACTTTGCTCTCATTGACAATTGTTCCTTGAGAAAATACATCCCAGTTATTCACAGCTACTCATCTGTAATTCCATGTATCCTGTTTAGAAGGTAACCGTTGATTATTTACAATGTATTTTGTTGGCACAAAACTACAGGTGCACTACTTTTTCACATTTGTTTGCTGAAATAGTGTTTGTTGAATGATTTATTCCTCCCTTTTTGGGGGAAAAGGTCCCAAACACGAAACACCATCTTCTGTACCTTCCTTCACTTATTGCCTTCCTACGGCTAGACTCAGGCTTGAGGAGGATGCAGAAAGGTGATTCATCTGGTTCCCACTGCAGCGGGTCAGTCTGGGCATGTGTCGTAAGCAGCATCCTCATGAGGCCTATCTTTGGTTTCCCGACATTGTATCATCGATTGGTAGAGACAGGAGAAATACATTGGCCAAGTTGAGTATTAAGATTTAAACTGGAGTAACAAATATCATTACATTTATTCAGGTTTTGGGGAAGAGGCACATAACGTTTCGCACAGGCATTACTACCCCACTTTTTTTTAATTTAACTTATATTTTTCTTCATAACAATGATTTTTTTTCATAGGTTCTTTGCTGAATACATAAAATAATGCTATACTGCTTCAGAACTCTAACCTGCAATCCATATTAATTTTAATATTTTTTCCCAACCCTATTAATATAGGAAAGATCTAAACTAGAAAGTGAATTGGCAAATCATGAATCTCAGATTGAAATGCTTAGAGGAGGAGTGGCTGAACGAGCAGTGCGGATAGAAGAACTGCAAATGAAAATTAATAAGGTGATTTACTATTTTTTTGTTTGCACACTGGTGTACATGAGACTTTAGCAAATAAAGATTATAAAAGTTTGGCACCAAAATATTAAGTTGCATAAAACATTCTTTCTGTTGTCTTTCCTACTTTGTTTAATCCAGTTAAGTCTGAGCTGTTATCCAGTATTAGGGGTGTCTTTCATAGATTCACATGCCTGAATCATTCCCCGTCATCGAGACGGGAGCCTCCGGTACATAAAAAAGTAATGTCCTATAGACATACTTAGAGAAAAATAGGCCTAAGGGCCTCACCTTAGTAGCCTATACTTGTCCTTATGTAAAAAGGACCAAACTCTTAGAGTCAGCCAATCAGCTATCACCTCCCTCTAGAACCTTCCTGGCAGGAGCCTCACTCTCTCAGATTTTCTACCGCACGTTGTGCTAGGGAGTCTCCAGCCTGAGTTCTCCTCAGGATCTCTTCAAACAAACTTTTTCACCTTTAAAAGTGAGTTCTGCCTTCAAAGTCTTGAACAGGACTGCGTCAAGCTTCTTATCACTGCAGTAAGTGTTTAAGTCTTCAAATTCTGGAATGTCTGAGACCCAGAAGAAAGCCCTCTTCAGGGCCTGCTCTTCATGTGGGAAGAAAAAACTTCATTCTGATGACAAGCATGACCTGTGCTTGTATTGCCTCTATCCGGACCACATATCTAAGGACTGTAAAATTTGTAGGTCTTTTCCTCACAAAGCGCAGAGGGACAGAGAAGGCCGACTGCTCATCTGGCTTGACAGACTAAATGAGCGAGATAATGTGGAATCCTCGGAGGGGAGCTTTTCAATGGCCTCAGAAGCCTCACTGAAGAGACCAAGGGTGGCCCCTCAGACAATCCTCCTATGAAGGCACAAAAGAAGTCTTCAGAGGCAAGATCCACTAAATCTACATTGTCTTTAAAGGATTCTCAGACCTCTAAGAAGCCTACACAGTCGACCAGCAAACTTGCGATTTCCTCCCAGGCGCAAAAAGGTGTCATGGCGCCTGTTTATGTCTCCACAGCGACGACGACTGTGTCAACGACGACGGCGTCGTCGGCGGTCTTCTCATCGACGACGACCACTCCATCGTCGACAGCAGGTAAACCTATCCCATCTATAATACTGCTGGAACCGTCGACGACGTCCAAGACCTCGTCGACGACAAAGATTGTCTCGTCGACGTCGTCGATGAAGAGCCTCCCGTCGACGGGGGCGTCGACGATGAAGCCGTCGACGACGAAGCCGTCAACGACGAGCGCATCGACGACGAGCGCGTCGTCGACGAGAACATCGACGACGAGGGAATCGTCGACGAGAAAAATTTCGTCTACAGAGGAACCGTCGACGAGGATCATGCCTTCGACGAGGGTACCGTCGACGGGGGAATCATCGCCGACATTGACTATCACTGAGCCGTGGAAGAAGTCCAAGCTCATAGAAATGTAATCTTTGACCCTGCCACCGTCAACAACACCGGAGACGACAGCGGGGGCTCCTGCAAAAGGTTCTGCGTCTGGCAAACTGGCCAAGAAGCAGATTACACCGGAGACAACGTCACCAAGTAAAGTGCAAAGTCATCTGCCTACAGACATTCTCCAGAGTGAGGAGTCTGAAGAGGAACTCATGGATCAAGCAACGTCCCCTTCTGACCTTCACGTAAAATGTCAAAGAACGGACGAGGAACAGGATGAGATTAGCTACCAGGAGCATTCTTTCCAAGCTCATGTTCGCACAGAGGTCACCCCAATGGTATGCCTTCCTGTTTCAATTGTGAATGACCTTAAATACCTTATACAGGACTACAAGGACTACAAGCAACGTTTCCCTGAAACACCGGCAAGTGAGATAGGGGGCCCGACACCTGCGACAAATACACCAGCGACGGCCCCAAAGGAAACTCGTCCGACGACTCAGGTCCGCCATGAGGCAGTGCCACCTCACTTGATAGACTCATCAGAGGATGAACAAGAAGAATTGGAAGAGGGGGAAGTGCATGACACCCAGACGGATCCCGATGAGGATGATGAGTATGTGGCATCTTCCCCTTCCCCCAACCGCGACAAGCAGATTCTCCGCCAGTGGATATTGGGGGTTTCCATAGAATAGTGGAACGAGCGGCGAAGAGATTTCATATGGTAATGGAATCAACGGAAACAGAATGCTTCTTACATGACTTCAAGGAGCAAGCAAGGAAAACGACAAAGTCTATCCCGATGATAGAATTTCTCTGGGACCAGGGAAAGAAACTGATGCAGACGCCGGCCTCTTTACCTGCGGTGGTTCCGCGCCTAGATAAAAAATACAAGGCCCCAACCACAGCACCGACTTGCCTTAATGGACACCCGAAACCGGATTCGGTCGTAACACAGGCGGCCCAAAAGAATTCTCGCAACCCTTCCTCTCCTCTGTCAGCCCCACCGGACAGGGAAGGCAGGAAGTTGGACACAATCGGCAAAAGGTTTTCAACTACATCGGCCATGACCATCAAGATAGCCAACTCCATAGCCCTGTTGGGGCGTTATAACCGCCAGCTTTGGGAAGATATCGTCCCATATATAGCGGAACTGCCGAACGCAGTCCAGGAGGAGGTTAAAGCTCTGCTTACAGAGGGTCAAACCTCGGCAGCTGAGATTATTGATTGTGCCATAGATGTCTCCATGACGGGCTTCCGGCAACTAGCGGGGGCAGCCGTCCTGCGCCGCCAGGGATAGCTGAAGGCAACATCATTCAGGCAAGAAGTGCAGACGAGAGTGCTGGGCATGCCCTTCAATGGCCAGCATCTGTTCGGAGACAAAATTGACGAAGCGCTCCAAACTATCAAAAAGGACACAGATACTGCTAGAGCACTTGGTACTTTGCAGGCAAGGAACCAGTCCTTTCGAGGCAACAGATCCAGAGTTCAGTCCTCTTACAGGGGATCCTATCAAAACAGGTCTTCGTATTCCTACCAGAATAAAACCCAGTACCAGCAGAAACAGCAACAAGGTCGTCAGACCTCTTATGGAAGATCACACTTCAGAGGTAAAAACCAGAGAAGGGGCACTGGCGGACGCCAGTGACCAATGACCCCAGCCAGTCCAGCAACTATATCCCTCATTAAAAATTGGAGGAAAGTTGACCCATTTCCAACACAATTGGCATCTCATCACCACAGACCGGTGGGTCCTACAATTAATAAGATTCGGCCATTCCTTGGAATTCACCACCATCCCTCCTGCGACCCCTCCACACAAGCTTCCGCACAAACACCTGTGCCTGCTGCTCCAGGAAATATCTGCGATGTTAAAGAAAGGAGCGATCGAACGAGTTCATCCGTCTCAAAGAGGGAAAGGATTCTATTCCCGCTTCTTTCTTATACGCAAGAAGGAGAAGAAGTGGAAGCCCATACTAGACCTCAGGGCACTCAACTCTTTCCTGAAGAGCCAGTCGTTCAGGATGGCGACGATCCAAGAAATACTAGGCATACTGGAAAAAGGAGATTTTATGACATTCTTGGACCTCCAGGATGCCTACTACCACATCCCGATACTCAGGGTACACAGAAAATACCTGAGATTCGAGGTAGCAGGACAACACTATCAATTCGCAGTCCTGCCGTTTGGCCTCAAATCCGCACCGCGGATTTTTACCAAGTGCCTTTCACCTGTAGCAGCTTTCCTGCGTCAAATGGGTCACCAAGTCTTCCCCTACCTCGACGACTGGCTGGTGAAGGCACCTTCAGCTGCAGGCGCGACCGAATCTACCAACGCCTGCACCACTCTCTTTCGGTCATGACCCCAACAAGAAACATCACCTTCCTCGGGAGACCTTGAACACGGAATGCGCAAGGGCATTTCCTTCAAAGGACAGAAAAAACAAGATAATATCTCTGGCCACGGCTGTGGCATCAAGGAAGTCCTTAAGAGTAAGAACCTTCAAGTCACTCCTAGGAATGATGTCTTCTTGTATACTCCTCATCCCTCACTGCAGGCTCAGGATGCCCCCACTACAAGAGGCCCTCACGAACCAATGGACGCACAGTACAGGTTCTTTCGAGGACATTGTAAAAATAACACCTCTAATATCCAAGAGCCTGGTATGGTGGAAAACCCACAAGAATCTGTCTGTAGGACTGCCATTCCTGCTTCCAGCAACACCTCTGGTAATCACCACGGATGCATCCCTGGAAGGCTGGGGAGCGGTCCTCCAGGACCTCCAAATAAGCGGCAAATGGTCAAATCAGGAGAAGCTCCTCCATATCAACCTCCTAGAGCTGAGGGCTGTGTATTTGGCACTACAAGCCTTTTTGCCACGAATCCAGACCTCCCAGGTGCTCGTCAGAACGGACAACACCACGCCGATGCACTATCTCAACAAACAGGGGGGAACGCGCTCGCTCACTCTATCACGCGAGTCGCAAAAGATCTGGAACTGGCTTGTACTACATGGAATCACGCTCAGGGCGGACTATGTCCCAGGCAAGGACAACACCATTGTGGACGCCCTAAGCAGGCAGAAATCCCTCTCCCACGAATGGGAACTCGACAGGAGTACGCTGGATCACATATTCTCGGAATGGGGGATCCCAGGAATAGACCTGTTTGCCACCAAGGAGAACGCCAAATGCCCAAACTATGCAAGCTGGCGTCCCCATCCTAGGTCACTCGGAAATGCTTTTTCCATAGGTTGGTTCAGCGTATTTGCGTACGCTTTTCCACCATTTCCGATGATTCCCAGGGTTCTCAGAAAGATGAGGGCGGAACCCTGTACCCTGATCCTGATTGCCCCGTTCTGGCCAAGGCAGCACTGGTTCTCGGATCTTCATCGCCTCTCCATCAGGACACCGATTCGTCTGAAGCAGCCCCCGAACCTGTTGACGATGTCCAAAGGGCAGGTGCAACACCCGAACCTGCAATTGCTCAGGTTATCGGCCTGGCTCCTGAGCACAGAGAGTTCTGTCATCTAAACATCCCACAGGACTGCAGGGGGGTGCTGGCAAAAGCAAGGGCGGACAGTACCAACAAAACGTACTCCCTCAAATGGAAACGATTCTGCATGTGGTGTTTAGAGAAAGGCCTGAGACCACTCCTTATCACACCCGAACAGATATTGCCATATCTTCTACACTTGGCACAGTCAGGATTGGCTCACGAATCCATAAAGGTGCATCTGGCAGCCATTTCACGATTTACCAGGACCTACAAGGGACCCTCCCTCTGGTCTAATAGACTTATCAAGCAATTCTTAAAAGGACTGTATAGATCCTTCCCAAGGCCTAGAAGGATTCCACCAGCGTGGCACCTCAATTTAGTCCTTAACCAACTCATGAGACACCCTTTTGAGCCCATTCACAGAGCATCCATCAAGTACATCTCATGGAAGACGGCTTTGCTGCTCGCTCTAACATCTGCCCGAAGAGTCAGCGAGCTACAGGCTCTATCCATTCAGGAACCCTTCATGCAGTTCAAGCAGGACAGGGTGGTGCTGAGGACAAATCCAAAATTCATACCGAAAGTGCCTTCAGACTTTCACCTTAATGAGCCAATGGTTCTACGTTCCTTCTTTGCGAACCCTACAACCGCAGCGGTAAGGACGCTACACTCCTTAGACCTCAAAAGGTGTCTGAAGTTTTACATTGATAAAACAAAGGGCTTCAGAAAGTCGTCACAACTATTTCTGGCCTACAGTAGGCCAAGGATGGGTATGCCTCTAACGAAACAGAGCATCTCAAGGTGGATCTCCTCGGCGATTGCATTCTGCCATGACAGGGCCGGACGGCCTTTGGGTGCTAATGTTCAAGCCCATTCCACCAGAGCAATGTCAACATCAGCAGCACTGTTCGCTGGAGTGCCGATACTGGACATATGTAGAGCAGCGACGTGGAAGTCCCCGCACACCTTCTCCAGACACTACTGCCTGGATGCTGAGCTTATGAAGGATGCAGCAGTGGGCCAGGCAGTGCTACGCCATCTGTTCCAGTGAGGTGAGCCTTCCAACATCCCGCCATCCTGGTATGCACATCTCTTTCTATTATGATTTGTTGATGTATGCTAATGTTTCAAAGTCACAGGGTAAGATGTGTATTCTCTGAAATGACTATATGGCATGGTTACATCAGAAATGTGCATAGTGTATTGCTAACTACTCTGATTCAGGCATGTGAATCTATGAAACACACCCCTAATACTGGATAAGAAACGCGTTACTTACCTGTAACAGCAGTTATCCAGTATTGGTGTCTTTCATAGATTCACATGCAACCCTCCCGCCTCCCCTGGAAGGACTCACGTTCTCCATACCTGTATTACGCCTACCTAGCTGGGTGCGTACGAAAATCTGAGAGACTGAGGCTCCTGCCAGGAAGGTTCTAGAGGGAGGTGATAGCTGATTGGCTGACTCTAAGAGTTTGGTCCTTTTTACATAAGGACAAGTATAGGCTACTAAGGTGAGGTCCTTAGGCCTATTTTTCTCTATGTATGTCTATAGGACATTACTTTTTTATGTACCGGAGGCTCCCGTCTCGACGACGGGGAATGATTCAGGCATGTGAATCTATGAAAGACACCAATACTGGATAACTGCTGTTACAGGTAAGTAACGCGTTTCTTCTTAATTTACAAGCTTTGCTCCCTACCAGGAGTAACCTTTTTCTGAAAAATAGAATGCACCAAGTTACTATATGCTCAGTACCTACATTTATGCTGCTCTTTGAAAATGACAAATTACTTGTAATGAATTTCTCCATTTCTTCCACAGTCTTCACTTTCATAATCACTGAATTTAAATTTGAATTTTATTACATTTGCATAGCTACTTAAAACCAATGCTCTTTGAAAATGACATTACTTGTAATGAATTTCTCCATTTCTTCCAGTCTTCACTTTCATAATCTTTGAATTTGAATTTTATTACATTTGCATAGTTACTTAAAAACATTGCAATGCGAATTTCAGATAATACAATAAAATCATAAGATAATGATTACAGATGTGCAAAATGTATGTATCCTTAAAAGCTTATGTAAATTATGTGTTCTGCCTGGCTTCATAACTCTGTCTCGGCAGTGCTATTATCCAAAAGGAGACGTTATTGAGAGTCCAGTCCAAGTGCTTATATGGAGGTTTCCCAAGTCGACCCAAGGCATGCCAAAACTGCTTGTCTCCTTGAGTGAATTAATTTGGTCTTGGGGGACGGAAGGTGATTCTCTTGTTGACCGGGAGCCAGTGCAGGTCTCTCAGGTGTCCGTAGATGTGGCTGTGTCGGGGGATGTCGAGGATGAGTCTTGCTGAGGCGTTCTGGATCCGCTGGAGTCTCTTCTGGAGCTTGGCGGTGGTTCCGGCGTAGAGGGCGTTGCCGTAGTCCAGTCGGCTGGTGACGAGGGCCTGGGTGACCGTCTTCCTGGTCTCGGTGGGGATCCACCGGAAGATCTTACGTAGCATGCGTAGGATGTTGAAGCAAGACGAGGAGACGGCGTTGACTTGTCTGGTCATGGAGAGGGAGGAGTCCAGGATGAAGCCCAGGTTGCGAGTGTGGTCTGTTGGTTTGGGTGCGCTGCCCAGGGCGGGGGGCCACCAGGAGTCGTCCCAGGCGGAGGGCGAGGAGCCCAGGATGAGAACTTCCGTCTTGTCTTAGTTCAGTTTCAGGCGGCTGTTCATCATCCACTCGGCTACGTCTTTCATCCCTTCGTGTAGGTTGGTTCTGGCGGTGGCGGGGTCGTTGGTGAGGGAGAGGATCAGCTGGGTGTCGTCGGCGTAGGAGATGATGTTGAGGTTGCGTTGGCGTGCGATGGCCGCAGGGGGGCTCATGTAGACATTGAAGAGGGTGGGGCTGAGCGAGGAGCCTTGAGGAACGCCGCAGGTGACTTCGGTGGCTTCTGATCTGAACGGGGGTAGGCCGACTCTCTGTGTCCTTCCGGCGAGGAAGGAGATGATCCATTCTAGTGCTTTCTCCTGGATTCCGACGTTGCTGAGGCGCTGCACTAGGGTGCGGTGGCAGACAGTGTCGAACGCCGCGGAGAGGTCCAGGAGGATGAGGGCCGCTGTTTCCCCGTTGTCCAGCAGGGCTCGGATGTCGTCCGTGGCTGCGATGAGGGCGGTCTCGGTGCTGTGGTTGGCCCGAAAGCCAGACTGCAAGAGGTCGAGGGATCCGTTTGTCTCGAGATAGGCGGCCAGCTGCTTGTTGACGGTCTTCTCGATGACTTTGGCCGGAAACGGGAGGAGCGAGATGGGGCGGTAGTTTTTTTTTTTTTTTTTTAAACTTTATTTTTGGTGGCGAAGAAAATAAAGAGGCACAAATTATACAAGTAAAAAAGCAGTTAACACTTTCGGACCAAGAAGGTCAGATCCAAAAAGGAGGAACACAGCCAGGTGCGGCCCACATCCCGGGGGCAGGGCGGCACCTCGTTAAACCTGCAAAACAATGAAGGGAATTGCTCTTGTGCTCCCAGGATCCCCTGGTCAATATCAATACCTTCGCCAATTTTCTTACATGGTGCTATACCAATCCAAACAAAAACATAACAAACACAAGAACCCCATGAATGGCATTTGTGGCATTGATGCAATCACATAAGGAGAGGTAGGCGAGGGCCTACTACAGAGCGGTCCTCATAGTAGAACGTGGTCAATGGTAATCACAATGATCAACAAGCGTACGCAACAAGGAACATCGGCATGGCCCAGGGGACTGCTACACCACCTCAGGACATTACACCCCGGGTCCCTCCTCACCATCATCAGACTCCGAGGAAGCGGAGGAAAACAGCTACGCGCTAGTAGCGTCTGAGTCATCCTCCTCCATCCCCTCGATACACATGGCCCTCCAAGCGAGTAAGTCCTCCTGGAGTTTCCCATCCCTGCGTGTGCTCTGCATATGTGTCTCCTCCGCTAGGGCCCATTCCCTAGCGTCCCGCAACCAACTAGAGATTTCAGGCGCCCTCTGTCCCATCCAAGTAATGGCCACCCGCCTGCGCGCCAGAACCAACAGGAGTTGCAGTAATTTGTAGGACAGACCCTTCTTCCTGGGTTTGGGCACCAGCGCCAGCAGACAGTGAAGCGGCTCCAGTCGGATCGCAAGGTGTGTAATCCGGGTAATATGTGCCACCACCTCCACCCAAAAGTCATGTACTAGGGGGCATTCCCAGGCCAGGTGAAGGAATCCCGCCCGTTCAGCCCTACACCTCGGGCAATTATGGCTCCTGTCTGAGGAGATACGGTGGAGGGAGGAAGGCGTCACATATGTGCGATGGAGGAAATTAAAATGTATCAATTTGAAACGCGCATTACAAGAGACTTTACGAGTTGGGGCGGTAGTTTTTTAGTTCGGTGGGGTCCGCTGATGGTTTCTTCAGTAGAGCGCTGAGTTCGGCGTGCTTCCAGCTCTCCGGGAAGGTGGCGGTGTCAAAGGAGGTGTTGATGATGTCACGCAGATGGGTGCGATGACAGCGTCGGCTTTGTTGAAGACGTGGTGAGGGCAGGGGTCGGTTGGAGATCCGGAGTGGATGGAGTTCATCGTACGGATGGTGTCTTCGGTGGTGATCGGGGTCCAGGCGCAGACGGCGGTGGTGAGGGGGCGTTGGTGCGGTCGTGGGGTGCGTCGGTTGTGTGCTGAAGCTGTTGTGTATGTCTGCGCTCTTGTTGTGAAAGTAGGAGGCGAGGGAGTTGCAGAGGTCTTGAGATGGGGTGATGTCGTTGTTTCCGGCGTTGGGGTTGGAGAGCTCTTTGACGATGTTGAAGAGTTCCTTGCTGTTGTGTGCGTTGTTGTCCAGTCGTGCCTTGAATGCAGTTTTCTTGGTGGCGTGAATCAGTTGGTGGTGTTTTCGGGTGGCGAGCTTGAGGGTGGTCATTTGGTCTGGTGTCGAGTCTTTGCGCCATGCTTTCTCGAGGGTTCGACAGTTCTTCATGGAGCTCTTGAGTTCGTCTGTGAACCTGGATGCTTTCTTGCTGCCGGGTCTGCTGAGAGGGGTCCTCAGTGGGGCGAGGTCGTCTGCGCAGTTGCTGATCCACTTCGTGAGGTTGTTGGCGGCCTGGCTGGGGTTCGCTGAGCTGGTGGGTGGGTGCTGGCTCAGGGATGCGGCGAGCTGGTCGGCTGTGATCTTGTTCCAGCTTCTGCATGCAACCTGTTGCTGGTGGTGGTGGATCGTGGTTCTTCTGAAGCTGAAGTGGACGCTGAAGTGGACGCAGCTGTGGTCCGTCCAGTGGAGTCCCAATGTTCAACCATTGGGCTTTAACAGATAATATATGCTTGCGTATAATCACTGAAATATTTTGTACTGCTACTTAGCACTATCTATCCTACTCTACCTAGGGTGGGTGAATCTGCCAGAATCCCTGTCGGGTGATCTAACTCCCCGTTACCTGTGGGTAAGAGTTATCAGGGTGCTCATCTCTGTAGAGAGCTGTGCATGCAGTACTGCTGCGGTAAACAAAATCATTTGGGCCAGAATTCTGGCATGTGATGACCTCTCAGTACCTGTGAAATGTTTTTGCTCTGTCGCCAATCGGACAAAACAAACAACACCCTTTTAGGTGGTGAACTTATCCCCTGTATAGAATTTTCAAGATATTTGATAATGTGCCTTCAAAGTGGAAATGTAAGCAAAAGTCATTTTGGAGAATATTATCCTGCACAGGTATGCAACAAAATGTGTTTCAAATGTCCATGTCCAAGAACATGTAAAATGATGGTGATCTTGCTTGATCTGAAAGTGACCGGTGCCGGTATTCCCGAGAGAACAAGAACAAATGGTGCGGCTTCTGGGGGTAAGTGTATTCTTTTTGGATCCACTCTGGCAGCGGTATACTTAGTAGGCCTAGATTTAGGGACGACTTTAGGGTCAGTTGTAACAGTTTTATTAGGAAGCCTTTGTATAGTTTGAGCATGTTTGCTTAAGTTAATAGGCAAGGGAGCATTGGGGGCAGTAAATAGGTCAAAATCATTGGATATTACCTTCTTAGAGGTAGACGGGGGATTAGGTTTGGTGATTATCTCATGTGTTGTGGTAGTAGCTGGAAGGGCTCTTCCCTCATTGGATGGATCTCTATTAAGTGAAGGGGAGTTGGATAGAATGGTTTTCTCGATACATGTTAATCTATCACCCAGGGCATTGATTTTTTCTACCAGTGGTGATACGATAGAATTTAACAGTAACTCTAACTGAGACAGTAGGGGGAAATGGTGAGAAAGAACTTGGTCTTCATAATTTCCAGTCTCCACCGTAGTTAAGGTGGGGATGGTGACTGGCGATGTAAGACCTGTCGGATTGTATACAATTTCTTTGATTAAACAATTACTTATGTCATAGGATTACTCATATGCATTTTTTCATGAAAAAACATTGAAAGGAAAAAGTACACACCAAACGTTATTTTTCTGGTTCGCAAAGTTGTAATTATTCAATCACTTTGCAGAACATTTGTTTTCTTTAGTATTTAAAAGACGGTTGTCCATATACATTGTGAACGTGATAACAATAAATAAGTGCAGCAGTGAATAATTGTGATCTGTGACTAACGGTGACTGTTATGGTGATACAGTTTCGTGACAAATGCAATTTAGATACACTGGTCCAACATTAACTTCAATTCACTCAAACAGTATTGTAAATCATATTTTTTCTGTTGAGGTGTAGTGAGGACCAATTGGTGGATTAGCGTCGACGTTTCGACCCTGCGGTATGGTGCCAGTTTATTTGCAACCGTATCGGGTCTTCATCAGGACAGGAAGGGGGACAACCTAAAATTAGATAAAAGGTGCCTGTTTTAGTGATGGGTGTGTGCATAACTCATCCAAAGAATGGAGAAGCACGGTGGGGCTTGCTCACCTGAAAGAAGGAGGTGTCTTATTCTTAACCTCTGTACGAAGATTTGTTCTTCTATAGGATCTTGGTATCTGTAGATTATTAATATCAATCAATACCAACTCAATACATTATTCTAAAAGCAAAGGGAAGGGTTGACTTTAAAATTGTCAGTTCACATACCTCTGTGAATGAATTTATCACCGTCCGGTGACGAATTCGGGTTTGAAGTGCCGCAGCCGCGATCACCTAAACAATGGACATGTCTTTAATTAGTCAGCTTCCTATCAGAATGGGTAGGAATGAACGGTTTAAAAAGGAAAGTGCGCTAGGTATCCTACCGATAGCCATGTCACTTATGGTGACCGCATTGTACCAGCCATATGAGTTGTTTAACGAAGGACTTACTTGAGGAGTATGACAGCAAACGTCTGTATCTCTCTCCCGCTCTCGAGTCAATGGATGGAGGTAGCGTCTGATTACCTGTTAAAAGCTGGTTACATAAGCGTGGCGTGCACGCCTGTGGAACACGTCATGTGTGACGTGTTGGGGGTTGTTACCTGTTGAAACGATTTGCGTCAACGTGGTAATTACGTAAGTGGCAATTGTGACGTGTTACCTGTAGGAACAATCTGAGTCAACGTGGTATTTACGTCTGTGGAACACGTCATATGTGACGTGTAGGGGTTTATACAAAGCCCGGAGAGGTTGTTCTTATGACAGGGCTTTCGGAAAAGCCTGCATTGGCCGAGGTAGAAAATCACTCGTACGGGTGATATTGTTCATTTTTAAGGACTACTGTGGTACAGTCTTTTGAGCCAAGAATTGTTTTTCTGTAGTTTCTAGCAAACGAGTACCAATATACAAGTACATAATTACTGAGTGCGACATTTTCAGCAAGATATCACATGGTATACTGTTTAGAAATTGGAAAGTATGTTTACACACGTTCGCTAAATTATCAGGCTATGGCTGAAATACAAAACAATGGTTTGTTTAGAGTCTGCTCATTTGTAAACAAGTTTCTTCTTGGCTATTTAACCCCTGTGCTACAGAGTCTAGGTTATGGATCCAGAGGCACTCTTTGTAGTTCAAAATGGAGGACATGTCTCCTCCTCTCTGATGTAGTTAAATTTTTTCCAACACCCACCATTCCAAGTGTTCGGTGCAAAGTCCAGGGTGCCCCACTAGTGGAACATTACAACATGTCCAATCACTCACACGAGCACTTGGAATGGTGGGTGTTGGAAAAAATTGAACTACATCAGAGAGGAGGCGACATGTCCTCCATTTTAAACTACAAAGAGTGCCTCTGGATCCATAACCTAGACTCTGTAGCACAGGGGTTAAATAGCCAAGAAGAAACTTGTTTACAAATGAGCAGACTCTAAACAAACCATTGTTTTGTATTTCAGCCATTGCCTGATAATTTAGCGATCGTGTGTAAACATACTTTCCAATTTCTAAACAGTATACCATGTGATATCTTGCTGAAAATGTCGCACTCAGTAATTATGTACTTGTATATTGGTACTCGTTTGCTAGAAACTACAGAAAAACAATTCTTGGCTCAAAAGACTGTACCACAGTAGTCCTTAAAAATGAACAATATCACCCGTACGAGTGATTTTCTACCTCGGCCAATGCAGGCTTTTCCGAAAGCCCTGTCATAAGAACAACCTCTCCGGGCTTTGTATAAACCCCTACACGTCACATATGACGTGTTCCACAGACGTAAATGCCACATTGACTCAGATTGTTCCTACAGGTAACACGTCACAATTCCCACTTACGTAATTACCACGTTGACGCAAATCGTTTCAACAGGTAACAACCCCCAACACGTCACACATGACGTGTTCCACAGGCGTGCACGCCACGCTTACGTAACCAGCTTTTAACAGGTATTCAGACGCTACCTCCACCCATTGACTCGAGAGCGGGAGAGAGATACAGACGTTTGCTGTCATACTCCTCAAGTAAGTCCTTCGTTAAACAACTCATATGGCTGGTACAGTGCGGTCACCATAAGTGACATGGCTATCGGTAGGATACCTAGCGCACTTTCCTTTTTAAACCGTTCATTCCTACCCATTCTGATAGGAAGCTGACTAATTAAAGACATGTCCATTGTTTAGGTGATCGCGGCTGCAGCACTTCAAACCCGAATTCGTCACCAGACGATGATAAATTCATTCACAGAGGTATGTGAACTGACAATCTTAAAGTCAACCCTTCCCTTTGCTTTTAGAATAATGTGTAGAGTTGGTATTGATTGATATTAATAATCTACAGATACCAAGATCCTATAGAAGAACAAATCTTCTTACAGAGGTTAAGAATAAGACACCTCCTTCTTTCAGGTGAGCAAGCCCCACCGTGCTTCTCCATTCTTTGGATGAGTTATGCACACACCCATCACTAAAACAGGCACCTTTTATCTAATTTTAGGTTGTCCCCCTTCCTGTCCTGATGAAGACCCGATACGGTTGCAAATAAACTGGCACCATACCGCAGGGTCGAAACGTCGACGCTAATCCACCAATTGGTCCTCACTACACCTCAACAGAAAAAATATGATTTACAATACTGTTTGAGTGAATTGAAGTTAATGTTGGACCAGTGTATCTAAATTGCATTTGTCACGAAACTGTATCACCATAACAGTCACCGTTAGTCACAGATCACAATTATTCACTGCTGCACTTATTTATTGTTAACACGTTCTCAATGTATATGGACAACCGTCTTTTAAATACTAAAGAAAACAAATGTTCTGCAAAGTGATTGAATAATTACAACTTTGCGAACCAGAAAAATAACGTTTGGTGTGTGCTTTTTCCTTTCAATGTTTTTTCATGAAAAAATGCATATGAGTAATCCTATGACATAAGTAATTGTTTAATCAAAGAAATTGTATACAATCCGACAGAACCACTTTTTGCATACGACGTAATACCCAGGTTCTGAGGGTCACTGGGTAACCCCATTATAATTAATGGGGATGTAAGACCAGAACACGATTTTGGTGTTATCGGGTGATTCCCGCTGTCGTTAGTCCCGTCATGCTTCCCTTTATCATTTTTGGCCCTGAAACAAAGCAATACCTTGGGTATTGTCTATTAGAGACGGTGGAGATAAGTCACAGGGTTTCCTAGTTGGGGTAATAGTGCTGATGCTTTTTACGGCGGATGGGGATGCCACTAGAGCATACTTAGTGCCACAAAGAGCATTGATTTCCTCCCAAAAAGGCAAGTTCTGCGGGCTTTCACGGATCAATGAGGAAGAATGCCTAGTTATTATTGGTTGGCGCAGCTCAATCGCATCTTCTCTGCAGGTGGGAAGTGTTCTCCTGATCGCAGTAAAGTTCAGGGTCCCCTGGCCTGGCTCGCGTGTTAAAGGAGATTTCTTATTGGTCCCATTGCGTGACATAGTACAATGTGGTGGTATATAAACGACGAAGAAGGCTTTCAGGGGAAAAATCACAGTAAAGTGCAAAACAAAGTACCTCCTTTTGTCGCGGTACTAAGGGGGGTGGCCTGTCCCGTCCTCCTCAGGCCTCTGAGGGCCACAGAGGGCCCGCCCTTTGCCCAGGCTTAGCCCGGCATCCCGCGAGGGAGGGCTGACGGAATTTTAATGCGCCTCCTGGCGCTACAATTGCTCACGTGGTTCTCTGGGCTGCTGGGGCTGGTAGTTTCCCTGACCTGCACTCACGCAACGGCCAGCGCTTCCCCAGATGGTAGTGGGAGCGGGCAGCGTGAGGCAGGCGGCAATCCCTGTGGGTCTGAAGGGTCAGCAGTCCTCCACCCGGGCTCCCGACGGCAGCAGGCAAGTTCCCAGGTGCTCCACTCATTTGGGACAAATGGGTACTACTCAGGATGGACAATGTGACTGCCATGTATAAACTACAAAACCAGGATAGCACTTGCTCTCTGCCTCTCTCCTTGTTAGCTCAAAACATTTGGCACTTAGCACTCCATCACTGCATTCACCTCATGGCAGAGTACCTCCCAGGGGTAGACAAGAACCACTTGCTCAACAGAACTCACCAAGAAGACTCCATGTTGGAACTCCATGCAAAAGTCCTCATCAGCTACTTTTAGAGCTGGGGCACCCAGCAAACAGTTCTGTTTACCATCTCTGAAAACGCAAAATGCCCAAGCTTCACATCTAGGTACACACACAAACAGTCCCTCAGCAGTGCACTATGAATTAACTGGTCAAGAATATTTGCTTACGCTTTACCAGCTCCCCAACAGGTTGGACCTTCTCTTCGGAAACGAAGGCCAGATCAGATATACAGACCCCAAGCTACTCGATCTTGCGATCTAGCACCTGAGATCCTGTAGTATTACTAACTACATTTCCCACAAGAATGCATGGACATCTTCTTACAGTCCTACATGTAGGAGAGTATGGTCTGCAATCCTATGGTCACCCCAGATTTTTGCTTTTTGCTTCACTGGTTTACGACTTTCCCTGGCTGTGGGCCTGCTAATCAGACCCACAGCCTAGCTGTTCTCTCTCTAAATTGACATCCATGTACCTTAGGTGCATTTACCAATTGGTATTGGGTCACTCTTGTAAGTCCTTGTACAGTGTACCATAGGTACCCAGGGCATAAGTGAACCCAAGGCCTACCAGGGGCTGCAGCATGTATTAAGCCACCCCTGGCTGGCCATCCAAATCTGACAACTGGCTGATCAATCAGCTGGGGCAAGGTGGTGTAATCACCCTTTGCTGTAGATATAGTATACCTATATCTAACCCTAAAATGGACACATACTCCTATAAGTGACTCCTATGGCAGGCCTTAACAATCCTGGAGGCAGAGTGCTTGGAATTATGTGAGATAGTGTTCTGGCATGAGGTGAGCCCATTTGCAGTTAATGCTAACTTTGGCTTAGCATTATCAAAACATGTCGAGTAAGGTGTCATACAAATTGGAATACTACCCTCTCGCCAGTTCTGGCGATGGGGGTAGGATTCCACCCTTTTAGAGGGACATGACATGTACGTAACTGTGAACCCCGGTTAAAGGGGGCATTCCCAGGCCAGGTGAAGGAATCCCGCCCGTTCAGCCCTACACCTCGGGCAATTATGGCTCCTGTCTGAGGAGATACGGTGGAGGGAGGAAGGCGTCACATATGTGCGATGGAGGAAATTAAAATGTATCAATTTGAAACGCGCATTACAAGAGACTTTACGAGTTGGGGCGGTAGTTTTTTAGTTCGGTGGGGTCCGCTGATGGTTTCTTCAGTAGAGCGCTGAGTTCGGCGTGCTTCCAGCTCTCCGGGAAGGTGGCGGTGTCAAAGGAGGTGTTGATGATGTCACGCAGATGGGTGCGATGACAGCGTCGGCTTTGTTGAAGACGTGGTGAGGGCAGGGGTCGGTTGGAGATCCGGAGTGGATGGAGTTCATCGTACGGATGGTGTCTTCGGTGGTGATCGGGGTCCAGGCGCAGACGGCGGTGGTGAGGGGGCGTTGGTGCGGTCGTGGGGTGCGTCGGTTGTGTGCTGAAGCTGTTGTGTATGTCTGCGCTCTTGTTGTGAAAGTAGGAGGCGAGGGAGTTGCAGAGGTCTTGAGATGGGGTGATGTCGTTGTTTCCGGCGTTGGGGTTGGAGAGCTCTTTGACGATGTTGAAGAGTTCCTTGCTGTTGTGTGCGTTGTTGTCCAGTCGTGCCTTGAATGCAGTTTTCTTGGTGGCGTGAATCAGTTGGTGGTGTTTTCGGGTGGCGAGCTTGAGGGTGGTCATTTGGTCTGGTGTCGAGTCTTTGCGCCATGCTTTCTCGAGGGTTCGACAGTTCTTCATGGAGCTCTTGAGTTCGTCTGTGAACCTGGATGCTTTCTTGCTGCCGGGTCTGCTGAGAGGGGTCCTCAGTGGGGCGAGGTCGTCTGCGCAGTTGCTGATCCACTTCGTGAGGTTGTTGGCGGCCTGGCTGGGGTTCGCTGAGCTGGTGGGTGGGTGCTGGCTCAGGGATGCGGCGAGCTGGTCGGCTGTGATCTTGTTCCAGCTTCTGCATGCAACCTGTTGCTGGTGGTGGTGGATCGTGGTTCTTCTGAAGCTGAAGTGGACGCTGAAGTGGACGCAGCTGTGGTCCGTCCAGTGGAGTCCCAATGTTCAACCATTGGGCTTTAACAGATAATATATGCTTGCGTATAATCACTGAAATATTTTGTACTGCTACTTAGCACTATCTATCCTACTCTACCTAGGGTGGGTGAATCTGCCAGAATCCCTGTCGGGTGATCTAACTCCCCGTTACCTGTGGGTAAGAGTTATCAGGGTGCTCATCTCTGTAGAGAGCTGTGCATGCAGTACTGCTGCGGTAAACAAAATCATTTGGGCCAGAATTCTGGCATGTGATGACCTCTCAGTACCTGTGAAATGTTTTTGCTCTGTCGCCAATCGGACAAAACAAACAACACCCTTTTAGGTGGTGAACTTATCCCCTGTATAGAATTTTCAAGATATTTGATAATGTGCCTTCAAAGTGGAAATGTAAGCAAAAGTCATTTTGGAGAATATTATCCTGCACAGGTATGCAACAAAATGTGTTTCAAATGTCCATGTCCAAGAACATGTAAAATGATGGTGATCTTGCTTGATCTGAAAGTGACCGGTGCCGGTATTCCCGAGAGAACAAGAACAAATGGTGCGGCTTCTGGGGGTAAGTGTATTCTTTTTGGATCCACTCTGGCAGCGGTATACTTAGTAGGCCTAGATTTAGGGACGACTTTAGGGTCAGTTGTAACAGTTTTATTAGGAAGCCTTTGTATAGTTTGAGCATGTTTGCTTAAGTTAATAGGCAAGGGAGCATTGGGGGCAGTAAATAGGTCAAAATCATTGGATATTACCTTCTTAGAGGTAGACGGGGGATTAGGTTTGGTGATTATCTCATGTGTTGTGGTAGTAGCTGGAAGGGCTCTTCCCTCATTGGATGGATCTCTATTAAGTGAAGGGGAGTTGGATAGAATGGTTTTCTCGATACATGTTAATCTATCACCCAGGGCATTGATTTTTTCTACCAGTGGTGATACGATAGAATTTAACAGTAACTCTAACTGAGACAGTAGGGGGAAATGGTGAGAAAGAACTTGGTCTTCATAATTTCCAGTCTCCACCGTAGTTAAGGTGGGGATGGTGACTGGCGATGTAAGACCTGTCGGATTGTATACAATTTCTTTGATTAAACAATTACTTATGTCATAGGATTACTCATATGCATTTTTTCATGAAAAAACATTGAAAGGAAAAAGTACACACCAAACGTTATTTTTCTGGTTCGCAAAGTTGTAATTATTCAATCACTTTGCAGAACATTTGTTTTCTTTAGTATTTAAAAGACGGTTGTCCATATACATTGTGAACGTGATAACAATAAATAAGTGCAGCAGTGAATAATTGTGATCTGTGACTAACGGTGACTGTTATGGTGATACAGTTTCGTGACAAATGCAATTTAGATACACTGGTCCAACATTAACTTCAATTCACTCAAACAGTATTGTAAATCATATTTTTTCTGTTGAGGTGTAGTGAGGACCAATTGGTGGATTAGCGTCGACGTTTCGACCCTGCGGTATGGTGCCAGTTTATTTGCAACCGTATCGGGTCTTCATCAGGACAGGAAGGGGGACAACCTAAAATTAGATAAAAGGTGCCTGTTTTAGTGATGGGTGTGTGCATAACTCATCCAAAGAATGGAGAAGCACGGTGGGGCTTGCTCACCTGAAAGAAGGAGGTGTCTTATTCTTAACCTCTGTACGAAGATTTGTTCTTCTATAGGATCTTGGTATCTGTAGATTATTAATATCAATCAATACCAACTCAATACATTATTCTAAAAGCAAAGGGAAGGGTTGACTTTAAAATTGTCAGTTCACATACCTCTGTGAATGAATTTATCACCGTCCGGTGACGAATTCGGGTTTGAAGTGCCGCAGCCGCGATCACCTAAACAATGGACATGTCTTTAATTAGTCAGCTTCCTATCAGAATGGGTAGGAATGAACGGTTTAAAAAGGAAAGTGCGCTAGGTATCCTACCGATAGCCATGTCACTTATGGTGACCGCATTGTACCAGCCATATGAGTTGTTTAACGAAGGACTTACTTGAGGAGTATGACAGCAAACGTCTGTATCTCTCTCCCGCTCTCGAGTCAATGGATGGAGGTAGCGTCTGATTACCTGTTAAAAGCTGGTTACATAAGCGTGGCGTGCACGCCTGTGGAACACGTCATGTGTGACGTGTTGGGGGTTGTTACCTGTTGAAACGATTTGCGTCAACGTGGTAATTACGTAAGTGGCAATTGTGACGTGTTACCTGTAGGAACAATCTGAGTCAACGTGGTATTTACGTCTGTGGAACACGTCATATGTGACGTGTAGGGGTTTATACAAAGCCCGGAGAGGTTGTTCTTATGACAGGGCTTTCGGAAAAGCCTGCATTGGCCGAGGTAGAAAATCACTCGTACGGGTGATATTGTTCATTTTTAAGGACTACTGTGGTACAGTCTTTTGAGCCAAGAATTGTTTTTCTGTAGTTTCTAGCAAACGAGTACCAATATACAAGTACATAATTACTGAGTGCGACATTTTCAGCAAGATATCACATGGTATACTGTTTAGAAATTGGAAAGTATGTTTACACACGTTCGCTAAATTATCAGGCTATGGCTGAAATACAAAACAATGGTTTGTTTAGAGTCTGCTCATTTGTAAACAAGTTTCTTCTTGGCTATTTAACCCCTGTGCTACAGAGTCTAGGTTATGGATCCAGAGGCACTCTTTGTAGTTCAAAATGGAGGACATGTCTCCTCCTCTCTGATGTAGTTAAATTTTTTCCAACACCCACCATTCCAAGTGTTCGGTGCAAAGTCCAGGGTGCCCCACTAGTGGAACATTACAACATGTCCAATCACTCACACGAGCACTTGGAATGGTGGGTGTTGGAAAAAATTGAACTACATCAGAGAGGAGGCGACATGTCCTCCATTTTAAACTACAAAGAGTGCCTCTGGATCCATAACCTAGACTCTGTAGCACAGGGGTTAAATAGCCAAGAAGAAACTTGTTTACAAATGAGCAGACTCTAAACAAACCATTGTTTTGTATTTCAGCCATTGCCTGATAATTTAGCGATCGTGTGTAAACATACTTTCCAATTTCTAAACAGTATACCATGTGATATCTTGCTGAAAATGTCGCACTCAGTAATTATGTACTTGTATATTGGTACTCGTTTGCTAGAAACTACAGAAAAACAATTCTTGGCTCAAAAGACTGTACCACAGTAGTCCTTAAAAATGAACAATATCACCCGTACGAGTGATTTTCTACCTCGGCCAATGCAGGCTTTTCCGAAAGCCCTGTCATAAGAACAACCTCTCCGGGCTTTGTATAAACCCCTACACGTCACATATGACGTGTTCCACAGACGTAAATGCCACATTGACTCAGATTGTTCCTACAGGTAACACGTCACAATTCCCACTTACGTAATTACCACGTTGACGCAAATCGTTTCAACAGGTAACAACCCCCAACACGTCACACATGACGTGTTCCACAGGCGTGCACGCCACGCTTACGTAACCAGCTTTTAACAGGTATTCAGACGCTACCTCCACCCATTGACTCGAGAGCGGGAGAGAGATACAGACGTTTGCTGTCATACTCCTCAAGTAAGTCCTTCGTTAAACAACTCATATGGCTGGTACAGTGCGGTCACCATAAGTGACATGGCTATCGGTAGGATACCTAGCGCACTTTCCTTTTTAAACCGTTCATTCCTACCCATTCTGATAGGAAGCTGACTAATTAAAGACATGTCCATTGTTTAGGTGATCGCGGCTGCAGCACTTCAAACCCGAATTCGTCACCAGACGATGATAAATTCATTCACAGAGGTATGTGAACTGACAATCTTAAAGTCAACCCTTCCCTTTGCTTTTAGAATAATGTGTAGAGTTGGTATTGATTGATATTAATAATCTACAGATACCAAGATCCTATAGAAGAACAAATCTTCTTACAGAGGTTAAGAATAAGACACCTCCTTCTTTCAGGTGAGCAAGCCCCACCGTGCTTCTCCATTCTTTGGATGAGTTATGCACACACCCATCACTAAAACAGGCACCTTTTATCTAATTTTAGGTTGTCCCCCTTCCTGTCCTGATGAAGACCCGATACGGTTGCAAATAAACTGGCACCATACCGCAGGGTCGAAACGTCGACGCTAATCCACCAATTGGTCCTCACTACACCTCAACAGAAAAAATATGATTTACAATACTGTTTGAGTGAATTGAAGTTAATGTTGGACCAGTGTATCTAAATTGCATTTGTCACGAAACTGTATCACCATAACAGTCACCGTTAGTCACAGATCACAATTATTCACTGCTGCACTTATTTATTGTTAACACGTTCTCAATGTATATGGACAACCGTCTTTTAAATACTAAAGAAAACAAATGTTCTGCAAAGTGATTGAATAATTACAACTTTGCGAACCAGAAAAATAACGTTTGGTGTGTGCTTTTTCCTTTCAATGTTTTTTCATGAAAAAATGCATATGAGTAATCCTATGACATAAGTAATTGTTTAATCAAAGAAATTGTATACAATCCGACAGAACCACTTTTTGCATACGACGTAATACCCAGGTTCTGAGGGTCACTGGGTAACCCCATTATAATTAATGGGGATGTAAGACCAGAACACGATTTTGGTGTTATCGGGTGATTCCCGCTGTCGTTAGTCCCGTCATGCTTCCCTTTATCATTTTTGGCCCTGAAACAAAGCAATACCTTGGGTATTGTCTATTAGAGACGGTGGAGATAAGTCACAGGGTTTCCTAGTTGGGGTAATAGTGCTGATGCTTTTTACGGCGGATGGGGATGCCACTAGAGCATACTTAGTGCCACAAAGAGCATTGATTTCCTCCCAAAAAGGCAAGTTCTGCGGGCTTTCACGGATCAATGAGGAAGAATGCCTAGTTATTATTGGTTGGCGCAGCTCAATCGCATCTTCTCTGCAGGTGGGAAGTGTTCTCCTGATCGCAGTAAAGTTCAGGGTCCCCTGGCCTGGCTCGCGTGTTAAAGGAGATTTCTTATTGGTCCCATTGCGTGACATAGTACAATGTGGTGGTATATAAACGACGAAGAAGGCTTTCAGGGGAAAAATCACAGTAAAGTGCAAAACAAAGTACCTCCTTTTGTCGCGGTACTAAGGGGGGTGGCCTGTCCCGTCCTCCTCAGGCCTCTGAGGGCCACAGAGGGCCCGCCCTTTGCCCAGGCTTAGCCCGGCATCCCGCGAGGGAGGGCTGACGGAATTTTAATGCGCCTCCTGGCGCTACAATTGCTCACGTGGTTCTCTGGGCTGCTGGGGCTGGTAGTTTCCCTGACCTGCACTCACGCAACGGCCAGCGCTTCCCCAGATGGTAGTGGGAGCGGGCAGCGTGAGGCAGGCGGCAATCCCTGTGGGTCTGAAGGGTCAGCAGTCCTCCACCCGGGCTCCCGACGGCAGCAGGCAAGTTCCCAGGTGCTCCACTCATTTGGGACAAATGGGTACTACTCAGGATGGACAATGTGACTGCCATGTATAAACTACAAAACCAGGATAGCACTTGCTCTCTGCCTCTCTCCTTGTTAGCTCAAAACATTTGGCACTTAGCACTCCATCACTGCATTCACCTCATGGCAGAGTACCTCCCAGGGGTAGACAAGAACCACTTGCTCAACAGAACTCACCAAGAAGACTCCATGTTGGAACTCCATGCAAAAGTCCTCATCAGCTACTTTTAGAGCTGGGGCACCCAGCAAACAGTTCTGTTTACCATCTCTGAAAACGCAAAATGCCCAAGCTTCACATCTAGGTACACACACAAACAGTCCCTCAGCAGTGCACTATGAATTAACTGGTCAAGAATATTTGCTTACGCTTTACCAGCTCCCCAACAGGTTGGACCTTCTCTTCGGAAACGAAGGCCAGATCAGATATACAGACCCCAAGCTACTCGATCTTGCGATCTAGCACCTGAGATCCTGTAGTATTACTAACTACATTTCCCACAAGAATGCATGGACATCTTCTTACAGTCCTACATGTAGGAGAGTATGGTCTGCAATCCTATGGTCACCCCAGATTTTTGCTTTTTGCTTCACTGGTTTACGACTTTCCCTGGCTGTGGGCCTGCTAATCAGACCCACAGCCTAGCTGTTCTCTCTCTAAATTGACATCCATGTACCTTAGGTGCATTTACCAATTGGTATTGGGTCACTCTTGTAAGTCCTTGTACAGTGTACCATAGGTACCCAGGGCATAAGTGAACCCAAGGCCTACCAGGGGCTGCAGCATGTATTAAGCCACCCCTGGCTGGCCATCCAAATCTGACAACTGGCTGATCAATCAGCTGGGGCAAGGTGGTGTAATCACCCTTTGCTGTAGATATAGTATACCTATATCTAACCCTAAAATGGACACATACTCCTATAAGTGACTCCTATGGCAGGCCTTAACAATCCTGGAGGCAGAGTGCTTGGAATTATGTGAGATAGTGTTCTGGCATGAGGTGAGCCCATTTGCAGTTAATGCTAACTTTGGCTTAGCATTATCAAAACATGTCGAGTAAGGTGTCATACAAATTGGAATACTACCCTCTCGCCAGTTCTGGCGATGGGGGTAGGATTCCACCCTTTTAGAGGGACATGACATGTACGTAACTGTGAACCCCGGTTAAAGTTAACCCGAGCTTCAGCACCACAAAATGGATGCTGCCACCACAGACACAAGTCTGACCTCCTGCTGCTGGGAGTCCTTCCAGCGAGGGAGGCTTGGACAAAGGGTTTCCTGCCTTGGGAGGTGCTAGCACCACCCCAGACAGGATTTTGTGTATTGGGTAGGACAGGCTTGAAAGGAATGAGACATGCCTGGGGCACACAAGGTGCCCTGTGCATACACCGGCTCAAACCAGTTGCAGGGGCACTCCAGCCCCAGCTCTGGCGCGAAACCGGACAAAGGATAGGGGGTGTAACCACCCCCCTTCCTGGTCCTACCCATAGGAGGGACCTAGTGATAGTACAGCCCCCTTTAGGAGAATAAAGGTAGGAGCTGGTCCCATTCCAAATTAGATTATCCTGAATTGATTTTACAAAAAGAAACTCTGGACTTCGATGTTCTGCTCCACAGAAGACTGAAGAAATCTCCCTTGTGGGCAAGGAGTGTCCACCCTGCACAAGCAGGCACCATCAAGCGTCCAGCGGCTTCACTTTGTCGTCTTCCCTCGAGGATCCAGACTTCAGAGACCCGGATTCCCAGACCTCTCCGACCTCTATCTACATCTGCAGCACAGCTGAGATCCGTGGGTGCGACAAGACACGTGTGACCGGCCATCTTGGAAGAAACTGCACTTCGCTTCCAGCACGACTTCAGAGGCATCCTCGACGAAGTGCTTTGGGGACTGAGAAGCCCCATCCCCGAGCATCTCCTGCACAGAAGATCAGCCCTCCAGCATCCACGAGATCTGCGTGGTGCCCTTTTGCTTGATTACTGCTCGACGCGTTGTCTGGTCACTTGCCGGCTGGCTAGTGGCCTCCTAGACGACGATCCACGACATCAACACCGCTGGTCTGGTTGCTCCAGGCTGGCCCTTGCTTCCCTGTAAAGGAGAAGCACCCCGGACCCTCCTGGTCCGCACCAGACGTCTTTTCCACTCACCGCGTGGGTTGCCTTTGCCAAGGCCTGTTGACTCCTAATCCGGATCCGACACCGCCGACAGCGAGAGCCTGCATGGGACAGCTTTATCCTGGTAGTCGAAGAGACATCCTGGTCTACGTGGCTGCAGAGTCAAGCGTCCACTCTTCACCTGATCGCGACAACAGCATCTGGTTCCTTCCTGGTTCCACTTCAGTCACTGGCTAGTGACTTTGAACATTGCCCCTTCTGCTTTCAGGTCTTCAGCTTCCTTGATCCACCCTAAGATCACACCGGACATCTTCCTCCTGGTCGCCTGCAGCATCTTTCTCCAAGGCTCCATAGACTTCAACGCGGAAACTTGACACGCTTTGACACCTATGCACCCGCAGCCCGTGGGTGAGGTAGCAAGAGCATTTCGGTGCTCAAGGGAAGATTGACTCTCCTAGTGTCCAGATTTCCAGTAGTTTTAGTCCTAACTAGTCAGGAATGTCCGTACTCACCTTTTTCGTAAACTGTACTGTCCATAGACGTTGTAACGCATCTCACGTGTGAGTTCACACTCTGCACACGCGTTCCGTGAGCCTCCTATTACTTACCTAAAGTTAGGATAGTGTAGTCCCAGCGATCCTACAGCCTCTGGACAGCTCCATTCCTTCTTTCGACTTCCTTATACCACTTGTTTAGTATATGGTTTGTTGCGCCCCTAGGGCAACATTGTAACTTGTGCAACTTAACGTATTTTTCTTAAGTCTTGTCATGTGCTTAGCCCTCTGATCTCATAAAGAGTTCAGAGGTGTTTGTTAGTTAATAAATATCTTGTTTATTTTCATAACTACCTGTGTGGTGTTCTTTCATTTGGTATTCAAGGGGTTATATGTGGTTAAACAGCTGGCTTCACATGCCAAAAGAGTTTAGCCTAAGACTGCTTTGTCCATGCTACCATTAGGATAGCTGGTCTATAAGGTTGACTTACAACCAATCACCATAAGGGTTGTTTGGACTGATACAAGGTGATCACTAGAATTAGTGAGCATCATATATCAGGCCAACTTCTCACACTACAGACCAACTAAACAGGCTTTTTATGCAGCCAAGTGGAATAGGTTTGTCTACTACTCCATTCTTAAACACATAGACCCCCTCACACCTGCTGTCCATGATATCATATGGTATTTACTCCATCTCCAAAAGTCCGGACATTACTACTTACAGCTTCACTTAGCTGCCATAGCTGCTTACCAAATAGGAATAGTCCTCCTCTTCTGAATAACAGTAGTTAAGCCCTTTATGGAGGGTTTTAAAAGGGTCATCCGGTCCAAAGTTCCCCTGCCCCAGTGCAGAATTGTAACACAGTCATCACCAGACTCATGAGACCCTCTTTGAAATGCCTCCATTTTTACCCTTTCCGGAACCTCTCCTGGAAAGTGGCTTTTCTTTTTGCAGTAACTTCTCGCAAGGCACATTAGTTAATTCCAAGCACTCACATTATAGGAACCTTTCATTCAGGCTCATAAGTTCTACGAAGAGCCAACTATAAGTTCCTGGCCAAGGTGGCTTCCGCTTTCAGTCTTAACCAGACAATTACACTCCCAGACTTCTTTTCCGAACCAGTGGCTAGATGTAGGTAATCCAAAAATACAGATTCTAAATTGCCGAATTTTACCTAATTGGTATTTTAGAATCGGTATTCTGGATGTAGGTAAAAAAATCGGTAAATTTTACCGATTCTGTAAAATTCGGTGTCTGTCAATTGGAATTTACTGAATGGGTCCTTGGCCCATAGGAATGAATGGGAAATACCGATTCGGTAAATACCGAATCGGAAAGGGAAAAAGTGAAACCTAGTAGTCAGCCAATCAGCTGCTACCACCCACACCCTCCCAACCAGGAACTGCCCAACTCCATACAGGTGGAAGTAATAGGAAGCTGCTGGAGAGGGAGAGCAAGCAGAGCAGTCACTGAGCCACAGGAAAACTTTATTTGTGCTTTTAAAGTGTGAAAATGGCAAGCAGCAGTGAAAAAGAAGCTACAGAGAGGAAGAGAAAACTTACATTTAGTACCATGGAGCTGCAGGTCCTTGTGGAGGAGGTGGTAAAAGAACACCAGAAATTGTTTGGCAAGCTGTCCCTGACTGTGGCTGAATCTGCAAAAAGAAAGATTTGGCTGGAAATACAGACTAAGGTGAATGCTGTAGGAGTGACTCCAAGGGATATAGACGACCTGAAAAAGAGGTGGTATGACCTCAGGAGCATTACCAAGAAGAAAATATCAGAGCTCCACAAAGAGGCAAACAAAACTGGAGGAGGGAAGAACCGTGCACCAACCCTGACTGAGCTGGGGGAGTTGGTGGGGTTCACCATTGAACCAGAGAGCGTCTGTGGACTGGGAGATGCAGACAGCTCAACCAGAGCTGGCGCAAGAAAAGGTAAGATGCATGCACAGCAATCACCCCCACACCATCACCTTCCCTTTTCCCTATGTGGCAAACTTAACCCCACTGCAGTAGAGGCAGTATTAGACAGAAGCAATGCATCATGGGACATGTCGTATTTTAAAAACCTACCATGTCATACAGCACAGCAATGAAGAAGTTAGGCAACACTTATCTATCATAATGAGGCTGAAGCAATATGTACAGTGTTTGAGTGAAAACAAATTTATTGTAGAAGCAGTGAGACAGGAGCACAGAGCTAATGTACGCTTTTATGTCTAAAGGCGAGACATCTCGCAGGCATACCAGGGAGTAGGAAGGCACAGCATCACAGAGGGATGACAGCCAGGAGGCAGGCCCAAGTGCAGATAATTTCACAGAGGACACTGGTGCAAAAACACCACTGCCACCATCCCAAGACCTTGAAATGGCTCAATATCTGCAGGCGTCCCCAGAACGTTCAGGATCCCCTCTGCTACTGTCCTCACCTGAACTGCCTGCATCACTGCCGCAAACAACACCTGCACCTCAAAAGAGAAGGAGGCATGCAGTTGCTCGAGGGTGAAGACACTCAAACCTTGGCTAGGGAAGGAAGCACTGCCACATAGCAGTCCAGTGTAGAGGATGGCCGTATAGGTATCAGACGCCGCAGGGCCAGAGATAGCAGTGATGCACAACATGTGGAGCGTCCCAGTGTCTTTCTTGGACTGGAGGGTACCATGGTTAAGATCCAAAGAATGCAGGGGAAGGCCATCCAGTCTGTGCAACGCCAGATGAGGACCCTGTTTACACATATGGAAAACATAGGGAAGGGCATCAGTGCACTGGTAGATGAGAATAAAACCAAGGCATCAGGTATGAGGGAGATGGCCACAGGTGTGCGGGACATGACACAATCAGTGCAAGTCCTGTGCTTGAAACTGGACCAGGACAGGTTAGCAAGGCGCAAGGACAGACAACGTACGCAGCAACAAAGTGAGGCTATGAACCGCCTGGCCACAGCCACATCCCTTCTCTGCAGACAATGCATCAACATGCAAGAAAATCCATCACACAGATGAACTGAGGTGTCTAGGGGCCTTGCAAGGGTGACCAGTGCTGCAGAGGTTCAGCTTCATGCACAGACAGCACAAACTTCTGCTCCGGATGAACCGGAAAATGAGGAAAGCACCAGTAGGAGCAGCATGACAAGCCCCCCTATAGTTGAGACACGGAGGAGCAGCAGGCGCCATGGTGAGCCAACACCCAACGAGGACAGCCAGCCACTTTCATCTGGCTCTGGTAGGCGTGCCCGGAAATGACTTGCACAGACCACTCTCCATGAACTTAAATGTGGAAGTGAGACAGACCTACCATTATTACATGGCTGACATTGTTGTAGGAAATCTTTGAATTTGAGTACCTGCGTAGTGCCAAATATTAAACTACGTTGGGTGCATGCTTCACCTGTCTGTGTGTGTTTACTTACTCAAAAGTAGTTCCGTATGATCTCTGCTCTTCTCTGTCTGCCGTCTGTTGGTGGGGCAACTCCTGCTGTGTTTGGATCAGGCAGTGCATGTTCATCATCGTGGTCCTCATAGTCACTCAATTCCACCTCTGTGCCTTTCTGCATTGCAAGGTTGTGTAGCATTGCGCAGGTTGAAATTATCTTACAGCAGATTATAGGTGAATATTAAAGTGCACCTCCACTTTTTTGGAGGCAGCGGAACCTGCTTTTCAATAGCTCAAAGGTGCGCTCATCGACGTTCCTTGTGGATTTGTGTGCCCAGTTGTAACGTCTCTGGCTGCGGGTTGAAGGGTTGAGGTAGGGTGTCAGGATGAATGAGCGGACGGCATATGCACTATCCCCTGTTTGAGAAGAAGAAAGCCATTACTCACATACACATGCATTGCCAATATCTATCAGGGTGTGTCACAGTGTTTTACATAGCAAGTATCCTTCGCCAAATTCCCCAGCTGTCAGCCGTGTGTAGATCCCACTGTTCTGAAAGATGTAGGAGTTATGGGTACTTCCTGGGAACTTGGCCACAATGTCTGTGATGTTGTTGGCATCACAGATTACCTGTACATTGATGGAATGGGTTGACTTCCTGTTCCTGTAAATGTACTCTGTGGCAGCAGGTTGGCATATGGGGATGTGGGTGCCATCAATACAGCCAATCATGTGTGGGAAATGTGCTATTTGATAAAAGTCAGTCTTGGTTTTGAGTAGTTCCACGTGTGTGTCTGGGAAGCAGATGCAATGATGCATCCTCTGCATCATGGCATCAAGGAATTCCTGAAAAAACGGGACAGGCAGCTCTGAGACACCCCACCGACCACAGCAATCACACCCTGGTAACTCCCAGACACAAGCTACAGAGCACCGGCACATGAGGTGGGATGGCATGGGCCCTTGGGGTGGGGTGCTCCAAAAGTGGGTGCAGGTCCCTGATCAAGTCCAGGATGGTTTGGGGGTGTAACCTGTACCTTTGCAGGATCTCTGGTTCTGTGAGTAGAAATAGTGTTATCCTCTGCCTGTACACTTGCTCCTCCCTTAGCCAGACCCTCTCTTCTGCTTCCTGTAGCCGTAGCCGCCTTGCTATCACGTAGAATTTCGCCATTCTGGTCACACTGTTGCATTTTGGGTACATATTTATAGCCTGCACCTGGTTACCACCTGCTTTCAATCAATGGTAAATACAGACTCTTAAATACCGAATTTCACGACATTCGGTATTTTAGAAGTCTCCTACATCTCAAAACCCATTTTTTTCCATTTCTTATTTACCAAATTCGGTAAATACCAATTTCGGTAAATTCCGACTCACTTTTACCGATTCGGAATTTTTTTGACACCTACATCTCATTATCCAAATACCGGTCGGTAACGGCAGAAATTCGGTATTTTCGTCCGTTACCGACCGGTATTTGGCTACCTACATCTGGCCCCAGATTCCTTAGCAGAGATGGCCCTACTCACTCTAAACGTTAAATACGCTCTCATGTATTACATTGGCAGGCCTATGCCTTTCCATAGATCAAACCAACTCATTATAGCCTTCACAAAGCCTTACAAGGGCCATTATATACCCAAAGCAGATATTGCTGGATGGATAGTCAAATGCACTCTGACCTTTTATCATAAGGCTCCCTGATATACTTAGGGCACACTCTTCACGAAAGAAGGCAGCAGCTATGGTCTTCCTAGGGAATATTCCCCTCGTTGACATGTGTAAATCAGCAACTTGGTCAGCCTCCGTTAATTTGACTCCCCGCCAAAACATACTTTCACCAAACTCAGCTGTGTTGCCATCTTCGCCAAACAACTAGTTATGGTTGGGCAAACGGTCTTGGTGACCATATTTCAGACTTCAGCATCATCCACACACTAGCCACCAAATATTGAATAGTACTGCTTTACAGTTTACGTAGAGCATGTGTATCTCTAGCAAAGTCCTCCTTTCACAATACATATGTGCAACACCCTCTGTCTACTCACTACTCAATGATACTCTCACCAGTGTGTGAATAACAATCTAACATGGAGTCTGTGCCCATGCACATTGCCAGGTAAGAGAGGAGTCACTATATACCTTTGTGACTTGAAAGAGTCCCTCGAATTAAAACAACATGCAGACATCTGAGCCTAATACTAAATGGCAGACATATGCGTAGCATGTGAATCTGCAGAACTAAATACTGCAAACATGCTTACCATCTAAGTAACATTTTCCTCCCTAGATATATATTTTTTTAATATGTAGTTTGTGTAATGAATGATGAATTGTATCCCCCAGATAAGCTGTTTTAAATGATTATGCAAATCATGTTAGTTATTTCGATAAGTAACACCTGTCGGGTTTTTGTAACTTTGCATTACCCATTATTTATATTTGTATTTTATCTGTACATGAAAGGCTCACAAAGCCGTAAATAAATCATACTAATTAAGCATGTAGTTTTCTGCAGAGTGTTACATTGGAAAGAGTGTTAACATCGGCACAAACAAGCTTTCTGACCATTTGATTTATGTCTCACGTATTTAAATAATAGGAATGCACAAATAGTCATTGTGCTTTGACTCCACCACTCCTGTCTTTCGCTAGTGGCTTTTAAATTACAAATGAAGTCTGCTTATAACTACTGCCATAATGCCAACTTAATTTCACATGGATGAGCAATAATTTGAATGACTTTACAAATTGAGTTTAAGCTACTTCAAAGAAACACATAATTGTGATAGAATGAATGCATGCATTGATCAAATTTGTCATTTGCTTTATTTTTTCCAAAGATGGAAGATGATGTTTTCCATGAATTTTGCATCGAGATCGGTGTTGAAAATATTCGAGCATATGAACAAGAACATGTTAAACAGCAGGAAGAGAATGACAGAAAACGGTCAGATGTCTTACTATTCGTGAACCCTCCATTAGCCATAATATACTTTTTATTTAACTTGTTTTACGATTTGATAACTCTTAATGTCTTTAATAATGAAGCGTCATTATAATGTCACTGAATGATATTGATGTAAAGAAAATGTATTGTGTGTATTAAAACGTGTATTCCTTGGTAGTTTTCTTTACCAGCTCCATCGTCCTTCATTGTAGGAAGCTGTATTTTTATTTGATAGTGCCAATATAAGGGCACACCATGTAAAAAGTTCAGATCACCCTTATTGGTTTACAGGTCTTAAATTAATAATTCCAAGTTCTCTATTTGTGGTAATGTGGTAGAGCAGCTTAGGCTTCTCAGAGGGTAGTGTTTAGCTGTTGTTGCACACACAGAGTCAATAAATGAGACAGAGACTCAAGAAGAAATTTAATACCAATTTAGAAAAATAACATATGTATTTATAAATGTAGACACCAAGATCATCGGAATTAGGTAAATACTTTCGGAGATAGGATTTTTACAGTAAAATGCTCAAATAAATGTTTTTGAGGCATGAGCCTCGAACGCGGTGATGTTATTCTATTAGAGAAACATACACTGCGTACATATACTTGCAAGTGTTTCTTGAGGGTATTTTGGGACTTAAGGTGCTTAGGGGCTAAGGTCCAAGAAAACACCAGCAGTACGATTTTACCTGCTGTGGTGAGTTTAGGTGCAGAGGTGTTGGTTGCGTAGGTTGCCTTGAGCGCTACGTGGTAAAGTCGAATGCAAAGTGCCTGTAATAGAAAGGCTGTGAGGGGAGACAGGACCAGTCCAGCGGGAAACCAAAGGGGTGCTTGCCCTTGAGGGTCTGTGGGGCAAGGGGACACTGTCAGTTTATGTGAACTCAGGCTGTCGTGTTCGGCCGCAGAAGTGTTTTGTCTGGGGGGTCGCTTGCTTTCGGGGTCCTCACTTTACTTGGGTGACCTGGAGAGGTAAAGAAAAAAGAACAGCAGGGCCACTCTTGGTGCAGGCCTCGTGATCTTGAAGTCCCTTGTCAGCAGGTTGGCGTTGGTGGTGTCTGGGCTGGACACTCAACAAGCCTTGATTGCTTCAAATGCACCGGTGCCCAGTGGATTGGTGCTATGGGGCTCCTGGAGGGTCTAGCATCTCAAAACATGTGGAGAGATGGGGCTGACATCCTAGAACCACTGTGACCTTGGTAAATTGTAAATTGATACTTGTATAGCGCACTACTCACCCGCAAGGGTCTCAAGGCGCTTGTACGAATACCGCTGTGGAACCCGTCCTGGCTTTTCCCTGTGAGGCGTCCACTCCTGGGCACCCCCAGGCTGAAGGCCAGGCATCCTTAGCGTTGTGGGGGCCGTTGTGGATATTAAGCTAGCTATTGCCCAGAGTTGCAGAGTGGGACTCTATGATTAGAATAGGCACCGAGGCGAGAATTATCAGGTCTGTGGAATTTTGAGCCCAAGACCCGCCGAGGCGGGGAATTGAACCCTGGTCCCAGGCTAGACCTCTGCATCAGGGTCTACCGCTCTAAGCATTGAGCCACACTTCTTGGTGGTCCCAGTGGTCTGAAAAAGAGGAGTTCTCTTCCAGGGGATACTCATCAATAGTCATAAGCACTGCATCTTTAGTCTTTTCCTGACTAATTCTACAATTTTTGTGGTTTTTTGACCTTTTTTTCCAGTCAAAATGCCTGCCTTATTTAATAAGTGTCCGGCCTGTGGAAAAAAAATGTCTAAAACAGACCCTCATTCGGTCTGTGTGGCTTGTCTTCCATCCACACACAAGCCAGAGCTTTGCTATCATTGCAGCAAGTTATCAAACAGAACTTTAAGAGAGAGGGAGAAGAGCAGGCTTCAGTTCCTGCATGACAGAGGTGAAACCGTGAGTGGAAGAGAAGAACTTCACTCCAGGAAACCTTCTCCTCAGCGGAAAGAACATAAGGAAAGAGGGGAGAAGAGAAAACATCGTTCCCCGTCGAGTTCGAGGGACAGATCTTCTTCTAGAGTTCCGGTATGTTCGAAATCGTCGAAATCAGCGTCACGTCTTCCGTTGACGTCGAGGTCGCCGTCGAAGAAGGATTCGCCGTCGATGAGAGGTGAGAGACGTCATGAGCGTAGGCGATCCAAGTCTGGCTCCCCTACGACTACGAGAGGACGGGACTCGACGTCGTCTCATCGACGTCGACGTTCGCCGTCGAAAGGCTCAAAAAGTCAGTCAAGGCCGCCGTCAAGAGGCGCTATGACATCGACGTCGAACCGGGAATTGGAGGCTTCGACGTCGAAGAGCCCTGATCAGTCGAGGCACACGACACCTAGAAAAGCGTCGTCGTCGAAGCGCTTGACTCCATCACCCAAGAGACCCTCGACGTCGAGGAGGTCGACGCCGAGGACGTCGACGACTCCGCCGAGGAGGACGACGCCGCCGAGGAGGACGCCGCCGTCGAGGAGGTCGCCGCCGAGGAGATCATCTCGGGAAAAATCGACGTCGAAAAGGCCACGTTCCACTTCGCCTGCAGCTAAGCGACCTAGAACGGCTTCTAAAGGCCGATCTGAGGTTTCTGTGGCTGTTTCTGGGAGTTCATCTTCATCCCCTGACCTGAATATAGTTCAGATCTCTCCAGAGCCTTCAAGAGCGCCATCACCTACAGGAGCTAACATATCTCCACGATGGTTGGGAGAACTTAGAGACTGGAAGATAAGGAGAATCAATCTTCCAAAGTCTTGGTCCAGGTCGCCAGTGTCGAAAAGAACCGTGTCAAGATCAAGGTCACCTCTTCTTCGAGTGATCCAGTCTCCTGAAAGGCGGCAACGTACTCCGCAGAGGAAGTCTCCTTCCGTGAGAAGGCGGACGCCTTCTCCGAGGTCTTCACATCACCGATCATCCAAGAAACGTGATACGAGATCCTCGACAAGATCTACGAATTCGAAGAGATATTACTCGCCTACGTTATCTTCGACTCCTCCGAGCAGGATATCGCCGATTGATGACGTAATCACTTTCAATGAGGTTCTTTGCCGGGGAGCAGCGAAACTTAATATAGAGATGCCTGTCTCTACTGCGAAGACTACAGTTATCTTCGAAACTTTGCATCAGAGATTATCATCGAGACCTTTACTTCCTCTGGTTCCAGGTCTTTTGGAGCCTGCCGAACATAAGTTCTTAACACCGGCTTCTTTGGGAGCGGTCCCCTCACGGATCGCAAAGAAGTACAGGGCTCCGGACATTGACCCGTTATTTTTAAGAGCAGAGCCGCAACCTGATTCGGTCATCGTCTCAGCGGCACGTAAGAATCAAAATGGATCAACGTCCTCGTCTGTTCCCCCAGACAAGGATAGCAAGACTTTGGATTCGGTAGGAAAGAAGATGTGTGCCACTTCTGCTTCCTACATGAAGGTTGCCAGCTCCTCCGCTTTATTGGGTCGCTATGACCGTTCTCTTTGGGATTCCTTATCCAGATTCGCTGAAAAACTTCCCAAAGAAGACAAGAATGACTTCTTGGAAATACTTCATGAAGGTGGGCTAGTGTCTAATCAGGTGATTAGCGCAGCTGCGGATGCTTCCGATCTATCCACGCATGGCTATGCTCATGGTCTTTGTGCTAGGCGTTCAGCTTGGCTAAGGCTTACGGGACTCAAACCTGAAGCCCAGCAACGCATTCTAAACCTGCCTTTTAATGGGAAAACGCTCTTTGGGTCTCATGCTGACGACGAAATGTCAAAAATGAAGACAGAGCTGGATACTGTGAGAGCTGTAGGTCTTGAAAAGAGAAAGGACATTTTTAAGAAAAAATACCGTCCTTATGATCGGAGACAGAGCCAGCAGAGGGTTCAAACCCCTCAATGGTCTTCACAACAAAATCAAGGAAGATCTCAGTTCTCCCAGCGTCGTCCTGGTAGAGGAAGAGGCGGAATTTCCAGACAGTCTGCTCCTGGAAACAAGCAGCAACAGCAAAAGCAGTGAGTGTTTGCTTCCCCTGAGCCCGTTGACCACTCCGGTGGGGGGAAGTGTGCGTTTTTACCTGGAGGAGTGGAAAAACATCACAAACGACGCATGGGTGCTGAATATTGTGCAAAATGGATATGCAATCAGGTTCAAGTTTCCACCACCCTCAATTGTTCCTCAAAAGACTGTATTCCATCGTCTTCACCTTTTGAAAAAGGAAGTGTCGGTGTTAATCCAAAAGAAAGCCATCGAGGAGGTCCCAAGGACACAACGTCGAAAAGGAATTTATTCCCGTTACTTTCTAGTTCAAAAGAAAGGTCCAAACAGGGAGTACAGGCCCATACTAGATCTCAGGCGCCTCAATCAATTTATCCGACGAGAAAAATTCAGAATGCTGGCGTTACATCAAATAACACCACTTCTGCATCAAAAAGACTGGATGTGCTCCATAGATCTTCAGGATGCGTATTTTCACATCCCCATTGCCCAAAAACATCGGAAGTTTCTGAGGTTCTGCATACAAAACAATCATTACCAATTCGCAGTCTTGCCCTTCGGGCTAAAGTCAGCTCCTCGCACCTTTTCAAAGTGCATGGCAGTCGTAGCGGCTTTCCTGAGAAAGAGGCATATCTTAGTCTATCCCTATCTAGACGATTGGCTGCTAAAGAGTGCATCTCCAGCTCTACTTCAACAAAATCTCACGTTCTGTATTCATCAGCTGCGAAGACTAGGTCTACACGTGAACTTCAAAAAGTCTATCCTCAATCCCACACAGAGGATCCACTACCTGGGCGCACTTCTGGATTCAAAGGACGCAAAAGCGTATCCTTCGGAGGAGAGACTATCATCCATTCTCCTCAAGTGCCAAACAATGTTAAGGACTCTTCGACCAACGGCCAGACAGATCTCGTCTCTGCTGGGATCCATGGCGTAGTGCTGCCGAAGTTTTCCAAAATGTCATCCAGGAGCTGATTGCTGGCATACCGGGAGTAATAAATGTCAGCGATGACATCATGGTGCACGCCCGCACAATCCCAGAGCACAACCAACGCTTGGCGCAAGTTTTTCGCAGACTCCGCAGTGCGGGGCTCACACTGCACCGAGATAAGTGCGAATTCCTGCGAAACAAACTGGGGTTCTTCGGATATGTGTTCTCAGCTGAAGGCGTCAACCCTGATCCTGACAAGGTTAAAGATATCAAGGATGCGCCACCGCCCACGACGGTCACGGAAGTCAGGAGTTCTCGGCATGGTAAATTACTGTGGCCGTTTCATCAAGGACTTGGCCAACCTGACTCTCCCCCTGCGTGAACTCACTAAGGACTCCATCCCATGGAGCTGGGGACCTGAACAGGAAAAGGCATTTCAGGACATCAAGAGCTCACTCTCCAGCAACACCACGCTGGCGTTCTTTGACCCGCGACACTCCACTCTCATTGCGGTAGATGCCAAAGAAACACCCTGCCGTTCTCTCTCGTCAACAGATCCGGACAGCAAGGAAGCCTCTTGTGCGGCACTTTGGATAGACACAGGAGATCCGGGTACCACCATTGGCGAGGCCAATCCGGAGCCACCAGAATCATGTCTGTCTTGTACTTGTACAGCTTCTTGATAACCAAGGGAATGAGTGGAATCGGTGGAAAGGCGTAGAGCAATGTCTCTGTCCAGTCTATCCACAGAGCATTCCCCTTGGATCCTTGTTGTGGGTACCTGGATGCGAAGACGCGGCATTTTGCGTTTTCTGCGTCTGCAAAGAGATCGATTTCTGGTAACCCCCAGGTTTGAAAGACGTCTTTTATTACCTCGTCTTTTAAGACCCAGTCGTGCGCTTCTGCGAAGTGTCTGCTTAGTTCGTCTGCTTGGACGTTGAGGACACCTGGCAGATGGACAGCTGTAATTTTCATACCCCGAGCCAGAAGCCACTTCCAGATTGCTTGCGCTTCCAGCGACAGAGGTCTGGATCTCGTTCCGCCCTGCTTGTTCAGATAGTACATCGTTGTTGTATTGTCCGTCTGAACAAGCAGAGAGGATGTCTTGAGCACAGCAAGGGTCTCAAGGCGCTTGTACAAATACCACTGTGGAACCCGTCCTGGCTTTTCCCTGTGAGGCGTCCACTCCTGGGCACCCCCAGGCTGAAGGCCAGGCATCCTTAGCGTTGTGGGGGCCGTTGTGGATATTAAGCTAGCTATTGCCCAGAGTTGCAGAGTGGGACTCTATGATTAGAATAGGCACCGAGGCGAGAATTATCAGGTCTGTGGAATTTTGAGCCCAAGACCCGCCGAGGCGGGGAATTGAACCCTGGTCCCTGGCTAGACCTCTGCATCAGGGTCTACCGCTCTAAGCATTGAGCCACACTTCTTGGTGGTCCCAGTGGTCTGAAAAAGAGGAGTTCTTGACAAGTGCCGGCGCAGGGATGTGGAATTCCTATAGCCCAACGCCCGGGTCATATTGTTTGGGGTCAAGGGCAACCCGATTTCATATGTATTTTGTTTGGAACAGGTAGGCCTAACCCTGTGCAGCAAAAACGCTTTGGCTGCCAGTTTGCAGGACCACATTATGGATCAGGGAAGTGCACTGTCTGCAGTTAAGTGTTATATCTGAAAGAAACATGTAGTGATATATTACTTACCTTAGAATTACCCACCGGGCGTCAGACTGGATGGTGCTAATTTTTCTCTTTTGGAAAATTGGGGCCCCTGCCTAAAAGGATAAACCCTAGCAAGGTCTAGTATTTTTTTTGTAAAGAATAGATTGTACACACCGGGTTACGTGCACTTGTACTTTTGAGTAAACTAGACGTTGTATTTAGATAAATCAATATTCCACCAAGTAGCTTCTGTTAAGCGTTTTTATTTATATTTCATCTCTATTATTTTTTCTTAACTCTTATTTCATTTCTGTTTTATATAAACACATTTTTGTTATTTTTGTACAAAGATTTTTTACATATAATACATGACAATAGTTTCACATTAAATAATCCTTAAAATATTTGCACAGTTTATAGCTTCATTCCTTCAACACAGAATATATTCCCTTCAACATGTTTCGGCTGTTCCCCTTCCTCAGGAATTCTGCATTTTCTTTTTTTATCAACAGTGGCTATAATGATGAAAGATAATATTTTAGTATTTTCTCTTTTACAACAAGTTATTCATTCTCAACGTCTAGGTAATTACTTCTGTTCTTTTATCTGTATCAGTGATTCTATCTGTCAATTTTGTTGTGATTTACCCACTGCCATAAGTCGGCCCTGCCTTGCTGGGTGCTATCGTATCTCCACTTATATACATATATTCATAGAAACTATACATTTATATACATATTTTACAATTTTCTCAAACAATTATATACAATATACACACCAATTACTAGATTTCTCAGTACAATATTTACATTCAGACAATTGAAACTAATCTATTGCTTGCAGATGGGAGCTTGTCATATGTTAGACCTCAGGAGGAATTATTTGAGTGGGAAGGGGGGTATTGGGAGGGGGAGTCTTGGAGAAAAGCATCTGAGAGGATGTACATTACCTGCTTAATATTGTAGATTCTGTGTAATCTATACCCTGTTAGTTAAATTCATTCTTTTCTGTATACGCTAACAGTCCTTTATCTTATCATACCTTTGCGTCTAGGACGTGGGCGCCCGAAATTTGGATAAGCGATATTTCTTAAAGACGTAATTAAAAGCAGGATTATTGCTTCCTCAAATGGGAAATATATATGTTAGCTGAATTAGTTTAAAGAGCGATATCTATGGCTGTATCCTACTCCGAATATGGCAAGGGGGTTGTACCTGTTTTATTGCGTGGCTGCCTGAGGGCTCTTCTGCCGGAGCTCGGGGCTGTTGCTCTTCCGATCGTTAGCTTTTAAAGTCGTAGCGGTGAATACCTCTATTGAAATTATATATATGTTTTTGTTTAATTGCTGGCTTTATTCGTTATGGCTCTCTACTAAAAACTTAGAAGTGGAAAGAGCTACCTGAATATATAACTCGACTCCGAGTGTTGTTCTATTCGCGAAGGTTTTAATGGGGTGGTCGATCTCTGGAGGCTGGATGGAATCGCCTTTTGACACTCGCCTTCTAATATTTGGCTATGTATACAAAAAAACACATAGAGGGTGTCTTTTTTAGTTAGTCATTAATTTCATAAGTGGGACGTGTTTAAATATTATGGTAACTAAATCATTCCTATTCATTTACATACCTAATTCGTTCCTCATGGGCTTGTACGGCATATCACTCGTCCGGTTGTATACGACCCTAACGTTCGCTTGGTTCTAACTCCATTTAAACTAAGATTTTTGGCGCCAAGCTACACCATTCTTTCTGGGACTCGCAAGGTCTCGCGTGAATTAGTCTGCGTGAACTATTTGCTATTTTCACGGGTTGAAAAATCCGCTATCTTATATTGGTCCCATTAAGCTAGGTTGCAGCTACAGATTATTATTAATTTCGTTTTAACTCTATGTATGACCTCTAGTTCTTTTATAAGTATGAGCGTTGTTTTTTTAAATACTAAAGATATACTTGTATTTACGATAGTGTGATATTTACTCGTATATCTCCCATTGTTGTAATCTAGTGGGATCTCTTTATATACAATTCTATAATTACTAGAAGTTTTTCTCTTACGTCAGGAGTCGAAAATAGCACATTATTTGGGAATACAAACTATGGACTGAGATGGTCATTTTGCTCTATGTGCCAACAATCATAGAGACCAATTGAATAATACTAGCAGGCAAACAGAGTGCTGCCATCTGCAGGTAATAGTCAACCATTACCATTTATACATATAGAGTTTGGTACACATTTTTCTTAAGACATTACTCCCTTATTCTACTTCCCATTCTATTGCAACTTCTTCATATCCTAATTGGTCAATAAATTCCTATCATATGATGGCTTGTTCCCACGGAATTTCTGCGTTGAGCCCATTAATTGCAGTACCCAAAAGAAAAATCCAATAGACTTCTCTCATTTTGCGTATTTTATCTTGTTCTAATCCTGCTCTTGAATGTATCCTTTCTAGGATGAACCACGCTATGTTGTCTGGTGTGTGGTTATGTTCTACATAGTGGCTCACCATAGGTGCTGCTAATTGTTTTGTTCTTATTGCTGACCTGTGTTCTGTCAATCTGACATTGAGGGCTCTGCCTGTCTGCCCTACATAACCTTTTTTACAAGGACAAATGATCAGATAAATTACATTTGTGCTTCTGCAATTGTTTAGATCTGATGCTTGTATTAACTGTTTGTTAAAAGTGAGACTCACCCTTTCTATTGCAGATTCACAGGATTTACAGTTGGAGCAGCTGTAGTTTCCTACTACTGGTTTCATATTTGTTATTGATCGTTGCATAGTGGTTGTCTTAGTTGTCATTCTTGATCTCACTATGTGGTCCTTGAGTGTTTTATTTTTTTTATATGCAAAAATGGGCTTGGGTAACTGCTCTTGTTTGGGAACATTAACATTTAGTATGTGCCAATTGGCACATACAGTCTATCTTATTCTTTCATTGATATTTGAGTGTTTTGTTACAAATACCAACTGGGGAATGATTTTGCTTGTTTTTGGTTGTAACAAACATTGTCTGTCATAAAAACGGGCCCGTTTAAATGAGTCTCTTATTATTTTTTTTGGGATATCCTCTGGTCAAGAATTTTTCTTTCATTATTAAGGCTTTGGTGTCGTAATCTTGTATATTAGTACAATTACGTCTCAGCCTTAAGAATTCTCCAAACGGCACACTGTTTTTTTGGGTAGCTGGATGGTAGCTATCATAGTGGAGGAGTGTATTTTTCGCAGTGGGTTTAACAAATAGTTCAACAATTAATGACCCCTTTTGATGTTTCATTACTACATCTAGGTAGTTTACTTGTTCCCTATCTGTGTGGTGTGTGAACCTGATGTTGCTGTCACATGAATCTATCCATTGTAGGAAGTCTTCTAACATGTCTTCATTATCAGTCCAAATGAAGAACACGTCATCTATGTATCTGGCCCAGTTAGTCACAGACTCATAAAAGGGCGCAACTTCATTAAACACAAACTGAGATTCAAAGTAGGCCATATAAATGTTGGCAATTGTGGGGGCGCAAGAAGCCCCCATGCTGACTCCTTGTTGCTGTTTGTACAACCTGCCATTGAATTCGAAAACACTGTCATTAAAGACAATGTTTAGGCACTCTAGGGTGAATAGGCTGGGGCACTGAATCTTATATTTTTGTATAAACCAATGTGTAGCATATAATGCTCCTGAGATTGGGATATTACTGTACAATGCTACAATGTCCATTGTAACTAGAATGTGGGCTGTATTACAGTAAAGTACATTCTCTACAAGGTTTATAATTTGCCTAGTGTCTTGCACATGTCCTGGGATGTAGGCGACATGCGGACATAAGATTGTGTCTATATATTTGACCAGTGGTTCTGAGGTAATATGAATTTTTATGGTCAATTGTGTCCCCTAACGTAGACCCCAACGGCTCCATGTACGTGCTTCAAGTACATGTATGTTCCCTCCACAACCAGCTATGAAGACGCAAATACATTTGCGTCCAACGTCAACATGTCCTCTTTCAGATCCACCATGAATGGGTCGAAGATTCCGTTCCTAAGTATGCCGTGCCACCGTCTTTACATGGTGCACTTTCACGTTTTCCTGGCTCTGGCGAGCTAGGCCCTGATTTCTGCCATCGAGCCCTTTCTGCCTTCTGCCTCTGAAAGCTGCAGCCTGGATCTGCATCCATGACCCTTACCCTACTCCCTGTGCGGCGAGCGGTGCCCGGCTTGGCCTGCTTGCCTGCCAAGACAATTCAGCCTTCAAGTTATCTGCTCCGCTCCTCGAAAATACATTCCTGTCTAGTGATTTAGGAAAACATCTCCCCAGCTGCAGAGCAAAGGGCCCGGCCTTTTCTGTCTCCATGCAAGTAATTCATTGCTCCCGTTACCATGGTAGGCCCATGGCCCCTCGCATTTCACGTAGACACGTAGACACATATGCACGCACTAGCAGTCAGTATAGAATAGCCTCTGCCAGAGAGACCTTTCCTTCTAGATAATACAGTTCCTCAAACACAAGATATTAGATATGATTTGGGTTTAGGTTGTTCTGACACGCCAGACTTCTGTCTCCACGTATAGTGCTAAATGTCAAGTCCCCTTCACCCTCCAGTTCCACGTCAATCACAGGTCATGCTGCTGCGCGCGCATCTCTGCCATGTATTTCTGCTGACACTGCAGGATTCCTCTATTGATCCACCCACCTGTGACACTTCCATGTAACGTTTCTAGCACACACCTACGTGTGCGCCCTCGTGCACGCCTTCTGTTACGTACATGTGTTCTTATCTCTTTTCTCTCAGCTGTTACGCCTTCTGTATCCATCACCATTATATGCATTTACTATATATATTGTACTCTGTTAATAAAGCATTGTCTATCCCTTCCTGAACCTTCGTGGTGATGGAACATGATACCTGGTTCGAACCAATTCCATTTTATGGAATAAAACCCTTATAAACTCAGATGCCACGGACTCTGCCTCTCATTTCTGATTGAGTTATTTTTATTGAACTTTACCGCATAGAAATTCCGCATAGGTAAACTTTATTTACCACATAATTTGGCGCCCGAATAGGGACCCCTCCCCCACCTTACGCGCCGGCGGTGCGTTGCAGGCCTAGCCCCCTGCCACAGCCGTGACGGACAACTACGCGTACCCGCAGGATTTCCTGTATCTCCCTCAGGCCAAAGGAGGTGACTGAGGCTGCGATCGACACCCAGACGAGGCGGTGAGGAGTGCGGAGGATCCCGACCAGAGCCCAGCCGAGAGAGCAAGGTCCGAGGTGTTCAGAGGCCCACCAGTTCCGAAGTACCTCCGTCACGAGTCGAGTCCAGTCCAGTCCAGTGTCGAGTTTCCGAGGCCTTCCGTTCCGTGCTTCCCGGTGAGTACCGTTGCTGGGGACGCATCTAGACGGGTGCATTAATTTGTGTCCGGTCAAGACGGGTTTGGGTACACAGACCCGGTCTGCACTGTTTTAGCAGTGTATCTGTACTGTTTAGCAGTATATCAAGTATCAAGTTATCACGTTATTGTCCGTTCCGAAATGTTTTAATGTGTTTTAATGTTGTGGTATGAGTGATTGTTTGATCTTCATTACTGTGTTTATTGTATTAGTTGTGTTCAAGTCCGAGTAAGTATCAAGTATCAAGTATCAAGGTTCAGAATGCCACTGTTTACTAAACTACGTCAGATAGGAACTAGAAAAGGGATACTCGAGGAAGCTGTTCCCATCCCACCCAGGGACACTCCCGGATATTTTATGTACCACAAGCACGGCTTAGATGCCGTATTATATCTCGACTTGTGGGTGGATTACACTAAGGATTTAGCAGAGAATCAGAGATGGCCCGCTACAGGGACATGGGATGCCGAGTGCATCATGAGAGTAGAGGAAGCATTATGGAAAAAGAAAGCTAGACAGTCACAGAAAGATGCCATTGAACTTTGGCGTAAAGAATCACACAGACGGACAGAGAAAGCACTCAGAAAAGCAGAGAAAAGTAGAGAGGATTCTGAAAAAGCTAAAGAAAAGGAACTACTAGAAGAAGGAGAACGAGTTAGAATGGAACAACACGATAGACGGAGTAATGCCATTATGACAGGATTGTATCCAGTCCTGGCCGAGGGCCTGCCTAAAGCGACCCCGAAAATACCGAAAGATCTGCCCCCTCCATTGGTTCCGACTAAATTACGTCACAAGACAGCAGCAGATATCTTTCTTTCTTCCTATTTAGACGATGTAGCTCCCGAATATACTAACGTCCCACCTATACCTGTACCACCCGCTGATCATCTGCCCCCAGGTCCGCAACAGCTTACCCCTCCCGGTCGGCTTCCTCCACCCTTACCTGTTATCCCCCCCGGTAATCCTTTTGGGCCTGGCGCGGTTCAGGCCCCAACCCAGTTACAGCAGGTACCGACCCTACAGCCAGTTCATGCTCACACCTCCGCTACAGGAGGTGCTACAGGAGGTTACCATACCCCGCCACCAGTACAGCGATTAACTATTAGGGAACTAGCAATGCAACGTACTCCGAAACCAGCCACAATTGAAAAGCTTAAAGAGTATCTTACAGACTGTAGATATGATCCAATACCAGGCCAAGACGGTTGCATGATATTAGCCTCAATACGTATAAGACGTGCTGCAAACTTTTTAGTTCTATTTCCAGGAATGGCAGATTATCTAGACAGGATATATCATTTTGTTCAGACTGGGGAGGATCAGGAATGTATTCACGAGGCCATGGCACACCAGAAAGTAGACAATCAAGGTTTAATATTAAGATTCCTCATAAACTGTTTCATAAGAGAACGAGACCAGCCTGGTGTAAATAAAGACGAGATGGAGGTATTAACTACATGGGGTCAGAATATTGCAGACGGAAAACATGATAGACAGAAAAGTATAGAGGCCATGTACAGAAAAATCCGTAAAGAAATAACAGTATTTCATGAAAGACAGAAAGCTGAAAATGAAGCAGATAATGACAAGAATGAAGCCTCAGAGGAGGATGAGCTAGAAGAAGACATAGGTATGTTAGCATATGTAGGAAAGGGTAGATCTTTTAATAAAACGTTACGTCCAGAAAGCAAGAGACTTTTCCATTCTGCTATGTCAAATCCGAAGACTCCTGAACATCTATTTCAGGCTACCGATAAAGTACTTCAAGAACGAATGGGGTACCATGTACTCAATTCCATGGACGAACAAGAATTAGCCAGGTCAGCAGTACAATGGGCTGACAATTCCGATAAATATAATGATGACGCATTAGCGCAAACATTTTTTAATCTTTCCCCAGACGAACAGCGACTGGCTGGTATGTACATGATACAGCATCTCCTTACGTTGTATAAGAGCCAACATTCTGATCCAGGTCCCCTACCTGATGTACTAGTAGAGTTACTCACGAATAAATGGAGAGGCCTGGGTACCGATTTAATTAAAGTAATTTTAGAACATCGACACAGATATAGTGCCTTCCTGAATCCACAGTTTGTTGCAGTTCCACCTCCAGAAAGAAAAATGTTTTACATAGACAGACAAAATCCCTTGCGAGAAGTACATCCAGTCAGGAATAATGATAACACCCTTACACGTGTGTATGTATACACGCCTATAACTAAAATGGAATTGTTAGAAATGAAGAAAATAGTGCCCAGTCATGATAAAGACCCTGCAGGTTTTCACCGTGAAATGAAAGACATGTTACTCATGGGAGATTATACCTATCCCGACATTATGAAAATATTGAAAGTATTATTGCCTGCCGGTATTTACGAGAAACTCAAAGAAAAAGAATGGGAGGTGGGAGACACAAAGATAGATTGGCTGCATTAGAAAATGAAGAAGCGACCCGAACCCCAGGGTTGGGTCTTGGGGACAAAACTAAAGCATTACCAGGATTGTTAGTACAGGTCTTGCCACGATTATTAGAAACTAAAAAGGAGGACTGGGATGCAATCTCAGCCTGCAAACAGAAACCCGATGAAGACACTAGTGATTTTTATTCCCGATTTGAGAAATGTTCCATTATTAATAGTGGCCTGAAAACAAGTAGCGAGTCATACCCACACCTTTTTGTATCCAAATTAGTCGAGAATTCACTGCCCCAAGTTAAGAATCGTGTATTGAAAGTCGAGAGCACATGGCAAGCAAACACGCCTTCCCAAATGTTACAGATGTTACAGTACCACCAGAACAGAATAAGGGAAGAACATGATCACGAACAAAGACGTATGAAAGACACGAAAATGAAAATGCTCGTTGCTCAGTCAGTTCCAGCTGACGGTCAGAAAAAGGGCATGACACAGTCCAATAATTCGGCAGCTCCTGTTAAAGGGACATGCAACTATTGTAAACAGCCAGGTCACTATGTAAACGATTGTGCAGTTTTGAAACACAATATATCTACAGGTAAAACTAAAGAGAGACCGCGTCCTCCTAGACAGGACCAGGCCCAACAACACGTTACACAGAATGTACAGCCTATGCATGCTCCACAACAGACAGTACAGACCGTAGCGGTACCACAGCCACAACCGATTGCCGCAACACAACATACAACACAGCAGATGTATCAGTATGCTCAAACTGATTATCCTGATTACCAGCGATACACATGAAACAGCCTAGAGAGGGTGGTTGGCTTGCCTCTTATTGAGGTTCCTGTAGATCAAGAGGATCCTTATGTACATAGTCAAGTATTAGGAAAGGATAGAAAGTTTTTGATTGACACAGGGGCAAGCAGGACAACAATCAGTCACGACGAGGTTCCAGGGGCACCCCTCTCAGGCTCACCGAATGTTTCCCTTGGATTTTCAGGAAAGCCTATTGTAAATGAAGTATCGAAACCAGTTCCCCTTTCAGTTGGTCCGTTGTCTCGCACTACAGATTTATTGCTCACGAAATCATGTCCAGAAAACTTATTAGGTATCAAGACACTGAAAGCTCTAGGAGCTGTAATTTGTTGTTCTCCGGAAGGAGTGAGATTGTTTCTGCGTGACTTTAAGGGTCACTATGTGTTGAGAGATATTGATTCCAGATTACAGAATGTTCCTGCACATTTATGGGCACAAGGCCCCACTGATGTAGGTTGTATGCACATCACTCCATATCGTGTCACGCTCAAGCCAGGAGTAGTATTACCACGAATCCGACAATACAAGTTACCCCCAGATGCTGTAGTGGCTTTACTGAAAATCATTGACGAGCTCATTGCACAAGGAGTGGTTGTAGAAACCGACTCGAATCTATGTAATTCCCCTATCATTCCGATTCTTAAACGCACTGATCCAAATGCACCTCCAGTTTATCGATTAGTGATCGATTTACGAGAATTGAATAAATGCATTGTACCGCAGTACCCTGTGGTTCCAGACATCTCTTCATTATTGACAGCTATTGATTCAGAGGCAACGTTCTTTACTGTAATTGATCTGAAGAACGCCTTCTTTAGTGTCCCAATTGATCCGGAAAGCCAATATCTTTTAGGATTCTGTTTAAATGGCCGAAGCTTCAAATTTGCACGCGCACCTCAAGGATTCACAGAAAGCCCCAGCATCTATAGCCAAGCATTGAAAAGACAACTTGACAGTATTCACATGCCTGACAACACTGCCCTACTTCAGTACGTCGATGATTTATTGATCACCGCCCGTAGTGAACCAGAATGTGAACAAGCATCACTGACAGTTTTGTATTTCTTGGCTGACAAGGGACACAAGGTGTCTCCTTCGAAGCTGCAATTCTGTGTTCAGCAAGTGGTATACCTTGGGCACTTGCTGTCCAAAGGGGGGAGACAGCTAACACCTGACCGTATCCAGTTATTTGTAAACATGTCACAACCCAAGACACAAAAGGAGGTACGGGCCTTTATAGGCCTCACTTCTTACTGTAGACAATGGATTCCTCAGTATGCATTTCTAGCCAAGCCACTCATACAGTTGACAACACAGGAGGCAGCGACATCGACTGTCCTCCCTTGGACTCAGGAACATACACATGCTTTTGACGATCTGAAGAAAGCCCTATGTCAAGCACCTGTTTTAGCGACACCATGTTACAGTAAACCTTTTACACTTTTTGTCACAGAACGCGAAGGTACTGCATTGTCAGTACTCACCCAGGATCAAGCAGGTTCACACAAACCGTGTGCTTATTTTTCTAGTACATTAGATCCAGTAGCCCAGGCTCTGCCTGCGTGCTTGAAATCTGTGGCAGCAACAGCTCTTGCAATCAGACAAAGTGATTCCATAGTGTTAGGACACCAATTGACAGTACAAGTTCCACATTCCGTGGAAGTTCTTTTAAACAGGACACAGACTCAACACTTGACTATAGCACGACTGACAGGTTATGAATTGACATTGTTTCAGCCACACATAGAAATCAGACGTTGCAATACATTGAATCCAGCTACACTTTTGCCACTAAGTGAGACAGACCCTTTGGCACATGATTGTGTTGAAGTCATTACCATTACGACGAAACCCAGACAAGACTTGACAGACACTGCATTGCCAGATCCAGACCTGACACTTTGTGGATGGTTCATGTATGAGAACAAGTACAGGAGAGTTAGTGGCCGCATATGCAGTAACGACAGAAACTGAAGTCATAGAAACGAATCGTATTGACACCCTGTCAGCCCAAGCAGCAGAGCCCATCGCTCTGACTCAAGCCTGTATACAAGCAAAGAATAAGAAAGTTAACATATACACAGATTCCCGTTATGCGTTCGGAGTCGTACACGACTTCGGTGTACTCTGGCGAGAGAGAGGTTTCTTGACCTCTCACGGAGCCAAGATCCAGCACGGTCCCCTCATTCAAGATCTGTTAGACGCAATACATCTGCCTACAGCGATATCCATCATGAAGTGCAAAGCACATACGAAAGTTACAGATACCATTTCCCAGGGTAATGACCTGGCAGATCGAACAGCCAAGCATACAGCTCAGACTCTGACTCACGCAACTGACCTGACAAAGACAGTAGTTCCGACACCGACACATTGCATGACAGTTGGGGATCCCGCCCTAGATGTAATTGACATACAGACACATGCTACACCAGACGAAATCAAGAAATGGATTGAACTAGGAGGGATCCAGACAGAACAGGGATGGATGACGAAGGGGAAAGCCACATGGTTTCTCCCCGACTCTATGGTTCAAGTTATCATTAACACAGTACATAGTCCTGCACATTTAGGAGAAAAAGCCATGTTAGACAGTATTCAAAACCTTTGGTTCAATAAGCATTTACGAGCAGCAGCAAAACAGAAAGTGCGTACTTGCATGATCTGTTGTCAGTTCAACCCAGGTAAAGGCATTCCCGTAGAGCAAGGTGGATTTCATCCTCCCGATCACCCTTTTGAAGTCCTCCAGATGGATTATATCCAGATGGAACGTTGTCGAGGATTCAAATATGTCCTCGTAGTTGTATGTGCACTTTCCCATTGGACAGAAGCATATCCAGTCCCAGATTACACTGCTCCGACCACTGCCAAGCAGCTGGTACGTGAATTTTTCCCCAGGTATGGTTTGCCTCGTATCGTATACTCAGATAACGGTCAGCCATTCTCGTCCGAGCTTATGAAGCAGGTATCACTCCTGCTAGGTTATCAGTGGAAGTTCCACTGTGTCCGACATCCCGAAGCAGCAGGTCTCGTAGAGAGACATAATCAGACCCTGAAAATTCGCCTTGCCAAGATTTGTAGAGAGAAAGGCGTTGACTGGATAGTAGCTTTACCAGTTGCACTCTTTTACATGAGAATGATAGCACATTCAAGAACAGGGCTATCCCTGTATGAGGTGGTCTTTGGTAGGCCACCGAATATGTGGGGGACACCTCTGCCTCGTAAGATCACAGATGTTGACTGTAATATGCTGACAGATTACCTTGCTTCCTTGATGTCTGCACTACAATCATGTCGTTCACAGGTAGCTGCAGCCTTTCCCGACAACACCGAGGTGAAGCCACACGAGATCGTCCCTGGAGAATACGTTTTTATCCGGAATTTCGTCAGGAGGAGTCCGCTGGAGCCCCGTTGGCAGGAGCCGAAGCTTGTGTTATTAACAACAAGGACAGCAGTGAAGGTGGAGGGCCGCAAGGGCTGGCTCCACTCGAGTCATGTAAAAAGACACTATGGACTGCCGCCAAAACCAGACTCCCAGCCCTGCCCCCTTCCAGAGACTGATACTATACTCCCCCTGGTAGAGAAAACTCCTTCCCAAGAATTTCGTATGAAGTTGAGGTCTAGCAAGTCAGACAGTTTAATTGTTTAAGTCCTCCCCTAGGTGAATCGGTTAGACAAGTTCCTGACATGTACCAACTAGACCCCAATAGAGAGAGAGATAGACAGAAACAGATCAAGAAACATGAATATTGTAAATCTCTCCGCAGTCACTGCATTGTGACATTATTGATTATGTTTTCTGAGTCTTATGATTATTGCTGCAAGCATATTGCTACACATGTACTTTCCTATTTTCACACGTGCACATTCTTCTTCAAATGACACTGCCGAGCATACTTTCAGTGAATTGCCCCCGCACAAGTTATCTTACCGACTTGCGCTGCGCAACAATACATTCATCAGTATGTTACATCATTCCCATCAGACCAGCAATGCGACCAATTGTTGGATATGTGGCCGACTCTCTCCCTATCAGAAGTATAAGGGAGTTCTGCCCCTCTTTCCGTACCCGTTCACACATAATGGTTCCTGTGGTGCATGGTTTAGTTTAATGAATTCTTTAGATTCTGATTCCGTAGTTTACCAAGGCAATTGGGTATGGGGAAATCTGAACACAGTTTTGCATAAAGTATGTTTCCCTGACAAGGAGGGTCTTCCCCAAAGGACAGGGACCGATCTAGAGAACGAAGTATATGGATTAGGTAATTTTACACTCAACCTCATGATTCTGAATGTCCAGTCCGAAGCCGAACCAGTCTTGCCCGCTATGTCAGTATTACCAGTCAAAGGTGAATTATGTGTCAGAAAGAATGGTTCAGTACACCTAGGTCATAGTAAATGTACTACTGTGATCGAATTCAGTGATAAAGGCAAGTCTACATTCAGAGCTTCCCGTCATTCCTATTTTATTTGTGGTCATACAGCATATATACGCTTACCTCTAGATTGGGATGGTACTTGTTACATTGCATTCCTTCTGCCACCTGTTTTCCTAGCCCCTCCTGATTATCATAGGGACTCCCATCTAGTACACATTAGACCCAAGAGAGATCTCCCGATTGTCGACTACACTGAAACGGCATGGGAGCAGTATACAGACTTCAATAAAGGTTTCTTTCCCTACTTAGGTGCTGTCTTTAATAGTAAACTGATACGTAAATTAACCAGAACCCTCGAAGCAGTAGTGAATGAAACTACTTCCGCCCTAGGCAACTTAACAGAAGAGCAGTCTGCTATGCGGATTGTTGTTCTTCAAAATCGTCTTGTGCTTGACGTCATCCTGGCCGATAGGGGCGGAGCTTGTAGAGTCATCGGATCGAGTTGCTGTTTTTTCATTCCAGAAAACGCACCCTCAGTATATAGAGCCATAACCCGTCTCCACAAGATTGCAAGTCAGATACACCAGAATCCAGGCACCTGGACTTGGTCCGGTTGGTTCTGGAGCGTGTTATCAGCCTGGGGATGGAAAGTCCTATCCTTCCTCGGAATAGCCCTTCTCATAGTGTTCAGTTGTTGCCTATGTTTACAGTGTGGGCCAGCGATTTGCGGCCTATGTGCCACATCATGTATTCAATCAATCAATCAATCAGATACACTTATAAAGCGCGCTACATACCCGTAGGGTCTCAAGGCGCTGGGGGGGGGGGGGTGCCGCTACTGCTCGAACAGCCAGGTCTTCAGCTTCTTCCTGAAGGAGAGGTGGTCTTGGGTCAGGCGCAGGTCGGACGGGAGGGAGTTCCAGGTCTTGGCGGCCAGGTAGGAGAAGGACCTTCCTCCTGTAGTCGCTCTTCGGATGCGGGGGACGGCGGCGAGGGCGTGGTTGGCTGATCGGAGGTGGCGTTTGGGAGCGTAGAAGTTGACTCGGCTGTTGAGGTAGCTCGGGCCTTGGTCGTGTAGGGCTTTGTGTGCGTGGGTGAGGAGGCGGAAGGTGATTCTTTTGTTGACGGGGAGCCAGTGAAGGTCTCTCAGATGTCCGGAGATGTGGCTGGAACGTGGGATGTCGAGGATGAGTCTGGCTGAGGCGTTTTGGATCCGCTGGAGTCTCTTCTGGAGCTTGGCGGTGGTCCCGGCGTAGAGGGCGTTGCCGTAGTCCAGTCGGCTGGTGACGAGGGCCTGGGTGACGGTCTTCCTGGTCTCTGTGGGGATCCACCAGAAGATCTTCCGTAGCATGCGTAGGATGTTGAAGCACGCCGAGGAGACGCTGTTGACTTGCCTGGTCATGGAGAGGGAGGAGTCCAGGGTGAAGCCCAGGTTTCGTGCATGGTCTGTCGGTTTGGGTGCGGTGCCCAGGGCGGGAGGCCACCAGGAGTCGTCCCAGGCGGAGGGTGAGGAGCCCAGGATGAGGACCTCCGTCTTGTCCGAGTTCAGTTTCAGGCGGCTGGTCGTCATCCACTCGGCTACCTCTTTCATCCCTTCGTGCAGGTTGGCTCTGGCGGCGGCGGGGTTGTTGGTCAGGGAGAGGATCAGCTGGGTGTCGTCGGCGTAGGAGATTATGCTGAGGTGGTGTTTGCGTACGATGGCCGCGAGGGGGCTCATGTAGACGTTGAAGAGGGTGGGGCTCAGGGATGATCCTTGGGGGACGCCGCAGATGACTTTGGAGGCCTCTGACTTGTACGGTGGTAGGCGGACTCTGTGTTCTTCCGTCCAGGAAGGAGATGATCCATTCCAGCGCCTTGTCCTGGATTCCGATGTTGCTGAGGCGCCGTACTAGGGTGCGGTGGCAGACCGTGTCGAATGCCGCGGAGAGGTCTAGGAGGATGAGGGCCGCTGTTTCTCCATTGTCCATCAGGGCTCGGATGTCATCGGTGGCGGCGATGAGGGCGGTCTCGGTGCTGTGTTTGGCTCGGAAGCCGGACTGTGAGGGGTCGAGGGATCCGTTCGTCTCGAGGAAGGCGGCCATCTGCTTGTTGACGGTCTTCTCGATGACTTTGGCTGGAAACGGGAGAAGCGAGATGGGGCGGTAATTCTTGAGGTCGGTGGGGTCCGCTGTTGGTTTCTTGAGTAGAGCGCTGAGTTCGGCGTGTTTCCAGCTTTCAGGGAAGATGGCGGTGTCGAAGGAGGTGTTGATGATGTCTCGCAGGTGGGGTGCGATGACAGCGTCGGCCTTGTTGAAGACGTGGTGAGGGCAGGGGTCGGTCGGTGATCCGGAGTGGATGGAGTTCATCGTGCGGATGGTGTCTTCGGTGCTGATCGGGGTCCAGGCGTGGAGGGTGGTGGTGGGGGGGGTGGCTGGTCGGTCGTGGTGTGCGTTGGTTGGTTGTTGAAACTGCTGTGTATGTCCGTGATCTTGTTATGGAAGTATGAGGCGAGGGAGTTGCAGAGGTCTTGCGATGGGGTGATGTCGTTGTTTCCTGCGCTGGGGTTGGAAAGCTCTTTCACGATGTTGAAGAGTTCCTTGCAGTTGTGTGCGTTGTTGTCCAACCGGTCCTTGAATGCAGTTTTCTTGGCGGCGCGGATCAGCTGGTGGTGTTTCCGGGTGGCAAGTTTGTAGGAGGTTCTGTTGTCCGGTGTCGGTTCCCTTTTCCAGACTTTCGAGGGCTCGGCAGTTCTTCTTGGAGCTTTTGAGTTCGTCGGTGAACCATGGGGCCTTCTTGCTGCCGGGTCTGCTGGGCGGGGTCCTCAGCGGGGCGAGTTCGTCCGCGCAGTTGCTGATCCACTTCGTGAGGTTGTCGGCGGCCTGGCTGGGGTTCGCTGAGCTGGCAGGAGGGTGTTGGCTCAGGGAGGTGGCGAGCTGGTCTGCTGTGATCTTGTTCCAGCTTCTGCGGGCGGTCTGTTGCTGGTGTTGGTGGGTCGTCGTTCTCTTGAAGGTGAAGTGGACGCAGCTATGGTCCGTCCATTGAAGCTCTGTGGCGTGGCTGAAGTCGATGTCTGTGCTGGATGAGAAGACGGCGTCGAGTGTGTGTCCGGCGAGGTGGGTGGGGGTGGACACCAGCTGCTTGAGTCCCAGGTTGGCGAGGTTGTCGAGCAGGGTGCTGGTGTTGCGGTCGTTGTTCAAGTTCAAGTCCACGTTCTAAATCCCGCCTGAAAAAGGAAGAGCAAATGATGTTATATGAACAAATTGATGGACTAATGAAGATCAATATATCATGAAGGGTCCGTAGGGGACAAGGAGGGAATGAGGTAATATGAATTTTTATGGTCAATTGTGTCCCCTAACGTAGACCCCAACGGCTCCATGTACGTGCTTCAAGTACATGTATGTTCCCTCCACAACCAGCTATGAAGACGCAAATACATTTGCGTCCAACGTCAACATGTCCTCTTTCAGATCCACCATGAATGGGTCGAAGATTCCGTTCCTAAGTATGCCGTGCCACCGTCTTCACATGGTGCACTTTCACGTTTTCCTGGCTCTGGCGAGCTAGGCCCTGATTTCTGCCATCGAGCCCTTTCTGCCTTCTGCCTCTGAAAGCTGCAGCCTGGATCTGCATCCATGACCCTTACCCTACTCCCTGTGCGGCGAGCGGTGCCCGGCTCGGTCTGCTTGCCTGCCAAGACAATTCAGCCTTCAAGTTATCTGCTCCGCTCCTCGAAAATACATTCCTGTCTAGTGATTTAGGAAAACATCTCCCCAGCTGCAGAGCAAAGGGCCCGGCCTTTTCTGTCTCCATGCAAGTAATTCATTGCTCCCGTTACCATGGTAGGCCCATGGCCCCTCGCATTTCACGTAGACACGTAGACACATATGCACGCACTAGCAGTCAGTATAGAATAGCCTCTGCCCGAGAGACCTTTCCTTCTAGATAATACAGTTCCTCAAACACAAGATATTAGATATGATTTGGGTTTAGGTTGTTCTGACACGCCAGACTTCTGTCTCCACGTATAGTGCTAAATGTCAAGTCCCCTTCACCCTCCAGTTCCACGTCAATCACACGTCATGCTGCTGCGCGCGCATCTCTGCCATGTATTTCTGCTGACACTGCAGGATTCCTCTATGGATCCACCCACCTGTGACACTTCCATGTGACGTTTCTAGCACACACCTACGTGTACGCCCTCGTGCACGCCTTCTGTTACGTACATGTGTTCTTATCTCTTTTCTCTCAGCTGTTACGCCTTCTGTATCCATCACCATTATATGCATTTACTATATATATTGTACTCTGTTAATAAAGCATTGTCTATCCCTTCCTGAACCTTCGTGGTGATGGAACATGATACCTGGTTCGAACCAATTCCATTTTATGGAATAAAACCCTTATAAACTCAGATGCCACGGACTCTGCCTCTCATTTCCGATTGAGTTATTTTTATTGAACTTTACCGCATAGAAATTCCGCATAGGTAAACTATGTCATTAAAGACAAACACTGTCATTAAAGACACTGTTTAGGCACTCTAGGGTGAATAGGCTGGGGCACTGAATCTTATATTTTTGTATAAACCAATGTGTAGCATATAATGCTCCTGAGATTGGGATATTACTGTACAATGCTACAATGTCCATTGTAACTAGAATGTGGGCTGTATTACAGTAAAGTACATTCTCTACAAGGTTTATAATTTGCCTAGTGTCTTGCACATGTCCTGGGATGTAGGCGACATGCGGACATAAGATTGTGTCTATATTTGACCAGTGGTTCTGTTACCGAGCCAATGGTTGTTACAATTGGTCTCAGGGGTGGATCTTGTATATCTTTATGCACCTTTGGGATACAATAGATGCTTGCTAATCTCGGATTCTCCACATTAAGATACTCACATTCCTTACTGCATATTTCACCATTTCTGAGTGCCTGATTTGTTAATTTTTGATCTTATTTTTAGTTTGAGTTGTGGGATCTTTAGTTATTGGGATGTAGAAGCGATGGTCACATGGTGCTAATTTTTCAGCAGCTGAACCCTCGTATCGGGGGGGTGGCGTCATGCTGCTCAGCGTCGATCGTTGGCATTGTGGTCTCCGAGATGACGTTGCAGCAACTTCTCTTTTTTTCCGCGCCAGCAAGAGCAGATCTGGAGAAATTAGTATCCCCCAGTCCCTTTTTGACTGAGTTTTTTTGAGGCTTTTTGTCTCTATTTTTTGAGACTATCGACTCATGGTGCAGTAGGGATGCCCGGCTTCAAGTCCTGCTGAGACTGTCATCGCATGATGTCTGTGACGGACCCGCACCACGTGTGTCTTTACTGCTTGGAGCGCGACCACAACCACAATTTGTGCTCCAACTGCCGGGCTATGGCGCGGAATACTTTGCGGGAGCGGTCCTGAAAGTTGCTTGAAGTCCAGCAGTCAGCTGCGTGACGCTCAAGGTTCCGGTCCCGTGGGAGGTCGAGGGACCAGTTGAGGAGCCGCCACCACCGTTCATCGGGATCGAAGTCTTCGCACTCTTGGTCAGGTAAGGCGAAGCATTCGAAGAAGCACCATCAATCTCCGACTTCTCCTCGCCGGTCACACAATGCGGCTGAGGGTGTCGGTGGTTCCTCCACCGCGGCTCCGGCTCAGCCAGTGCAGTTGCCACTGGCCTACCCACCCTTTCTGGGTCCGTCGGTGACTCCAGCCCAGCTGCAGGAATTTCTGTCAGCCATGACATGACTGTTTGGGCCGTTGGGCCCCGCTGGTGCGCTTTCGGGCTCCGCGGGCCCACCGGGTGCCCTAGCTCTTTACTGCCGGCGGCTACGGCATCACTGTCTGCTCTTGCGTCGCATGACCCCCATGGATCTGGGCTCAGATCCCGGTCGACGCCGGTTGACCTTGCGACACCTCCACCGATGTAAACAGCACCGGCACCACCTCCGACGTCATCCGGCTCACTGGACGACGTCGCCCCCAGTTTCAACCCCGATGTGGACACGCGCCGGACCGACGTCGCTCAATGCTGATTCCGAAGCCGACAGGGGATTTCAATTCCTATATCACTCCTTATTTTCGGCCTGTTTATCAGCCTTCAGAGGGCGGGAGAAGACTGCGAGGGTTCTGAGGACCCTCTCACACCACAATGAGTTTGACCAAGACTGGGCAGAGGAGTTTGGGGATGCCGGTGGTCTTGATACCTCTCCTGACCTTGGCATGCTGTCTCCTCCTAAGGTGGCTATGGAGGGAGGTGCAAGTTACGCAGTGGTGTTGCGTGGGGCGGATGCGGCCCTTCACCTCGATCTCCCTACAGTGGCTGTCAGGACTAACCTCCTGACAGAAGTGCTTCAGCCGGCAGCTACCTCTACGGAGCCACTGCTGCCTTTTAATGATGCACTTTCTGACGTTCTTTTGGGCACCTGGTCCAGGCCCAACACAGGGGCTCCTGTGGATAGGAACATGGCTCGACGCCATCGCGCGACCCCATTTTCCTTTCCCAACACCCCACCCCTCAGAGCTTGATTGTCCAAGCTTCTGCGTCCCAGAGCGTATTCCCTACCACACCTTCGGACAGGGAATCCAAGAAACTGGAGCAATTCGGTAATATGATTTTTTCTTCTGCCAGTTCAGGGCTGTGGTCTGGGAACACTGCATGCCTCTTAGGCCGTTATTCCCACACTGTGTTGGATACGGTGGCATGCGTGCTGCCTCACTGTCCGGAGGAGGGGCTGACAGTGCAATCTCAAGCTATTGCTGAAGGGAGGGATGCAGCCAAGTTCACTATTCGTTGTGGCCTTGACACTGCCGACTCGCTGGGCAGGGCGATTTCCACAACAGTGGCCATCGGTCGCTACGCCTGGCTGAGGACAACTGTATTTTCTGGAGATGTCCAGAACACTCTGATGGACATGCCCTTGGATGGCATTCGGCTTTTCTGCAACAAAGCAGATAGTGCGTTGGAGCGCCTTAAGTACTTGCGGGCTACGGCCAAGTCCTTGGGCCTTTCCGCCATGCGCCCTTCGCCTTCTGCTTTTCGCTCCTTTCAGGGCAACGGAAGGGGTGCCCAACATGTTCACTTCAGAGCCGCAGGCCTGCCCAGCTACAGTCTCAGCGTGGACGTGGGACCAGCAGAGCTGCGTCAGTCCACCTCCAACCCAGCCACCTCTGCCTCCAAACCTTCCTAGGCCGGTTTTTCAGGCCCATCAAACACCAGTGGGTGGCAGGATTCACCATCACCTCCCCCACTGGCGCACCATCCATACGGACAGATAGATTTTACAAACAGTCCAAAGGGGCTACTCCCTTACCTTCGAGACTAGCCCCAGTACCACCGCATGTCGGGGGATCATTTGGCACTTTTTCAACAGGAAGTCACAGCCCTCCTGGCCAAGGGGGCTATGTCGTGCGTTCCTGCGCCAGAAGTAGGATGTGCTTGTTACTCCCACTACTTTCTGGTGCCCAAGAAGGACAAGGGCCGGCGTCCTATCTTGGACCTCAGGGACATCAATCGCTTCCTCCGGAAGGAGAAGTTCAAGATGTTAACTCTGGGTCAGGTCTTGTCTGCCCTCCACCCTGGAGACTGGATGGTAGCGTTGGACCTGCTGGATGCATATTTCCACATTCCCGTCCTGCCGGCCCACCTTTGTTACCTGCGGTTTACGTAGACCACAAGCACTTTCAGTTCACCGTGCTCTACTTTGGCCTTACCAGCGTCCCTCGGGTGTTCATGAAAGTGATGGCGGTGGTCGCTGCGCATCTGCGGAGATCAGGGGTTCCAGTCTTCCCCTATCTCGACAACTGGCTGTTGAAGACCAGGCTCGCCCCGTACAGTCGTTTCCCACCTCCAGACTACGGCCCACCTCCTGCATTTGCTGGGGTTCTCTATCAATGTGCCGAAGTCCCACCTGAACCCCTCTCAGACGCTCCTCTTCATCGGAGCGGTTTGTATACAAAACACTTTCGGGTATATCCTCCCGAACGGCGAGTCCAGGATATTCAGTCTCTGATTCCGATCTTTTGGCTTCTATCCTGGGTTTCAGTCAGGATGACTCTTCGGCATCCTGCTGGTTGATCATGCCAGATGGCATATGCGGTCTCAGCAGTGGGACCTGAAGTTCCATTTGGCCCATCTGGAGCACACTGTGGTAACGGATGCATCCCTCTTGGGATGGGGCAGCCACATTGGAGAGGCGGAGCTCAGAGACTTCTGGTATCCTGCGGAGTCCAGGCTCCATATCAACCTTCTGGAGCTCCGGGTGCTCCGACTTGCACTGAAGGCATTCCTTCACTCTGGGTAAGTGGGTGTTCAATGAGGTTTATAGGTTGGGGGTCCCACATCTCTCGAGGCCGGGAAGGCACGGGGAGTAGTTCAGAGTAAGTATGTAGTTGTTCCTGCCACAGGATCATATCGCCCAGCCAGTCCTTAAATTTCGGCGCCCTGCTCCACCTGCAAGACACCTTCCGTCTGCCTAGTAATATACTAAAGGTGACAAATGTACACTTTGTTGCGGGTATCGCATCAGTGTATCCCAGTAAAGCCAGCAACGGGGACCGTGGTATTTCTAGGATGAGCGCAATGTCAGCAGTTCTGCACGTTGGAATTTCCATGGCGGCACTCGCTAGTCGCCGCTTTTCTTTGCGAGTGGAGTTGCGGCCTGTTGTACGCCTTTCCACTTATACCACTTCTGCCCAGAGTGCTGAAGAAGATCAGGTGCGACCAGGCCCAAGTCATTCTTGTGGTTCCGGACTGGGCTCGAACAGTTTGTTATCCCGAGCTTCTCAGTATGACCATCGATCCCCCAATACGACTGCCTCTTCAGGAGGATCTTCTGTCGCAGCAGCAGAGGGCGATCCTCCACCCAAACATGTCCAGTCTCCACCTATTTGCGTGGAGATCGAGCGGCTGCAGTTGATTCCTTTCGACTTGCCTCCTGAAGTTTGTAATGTCATTCTGGCAGTCAGGCGTCCCTCCACTAAGTGGAGGTGGAACAAGTTTGTGGCATGGTGCAGAGCAAAGGCTGTGGATCCCCTTTCTTCCCCTCTTTCTGAAGTCCTACTGTTCCTTCTTTCTTTGGCCCAGCAGGGCTCTGCTCTGGGAACTATCAAGGGCTACCTTTCTGCTATTTCGGCATTACTCAGGTTCCCTGATCAGCCCTCTTTTTTCAAGTCCCTTGTTGTTAATAGATTCCTCAAAGGCATTACCCATCTGTTCCCTCCTATTCCCTTTGTAATGCCACAGTGGGACTTGAACTTGGTTCTCACATATTTAATGTGTGCTCCATTTGAGCCTTTTTACAACTGTCCTCTTCGTTTGTTTACTCTGAAGACTGCTTTCCTGGTTGCCATCACCTCTGCTAGGAGAGTGACTGAGCTCCAGGCTCTTTCTTGCAAACCTCCTTTTCTGTCTGTCCAACCGGACAAGGTTGTGCTCAGGACACGTCCATCCTTTCTGCCAAATGTTGTCACTGCCTTTCACATCGGGCATACCATCACTTTACCCACCTTCTTTCTGCCTCCGCATCCTTCCAGAGAGGAAGAGAAGCTTCACCATCTGGACCCAAAACATGCGCTCTCATTTTACCTGAATCGCACACAACAGTTCGGGTGGAAGGACTATCTCCAGATGGGTCATCTTGTGTAATAAAACCTGTTATTCTCTGGCAAAAGAGGATCCTCCAGTGGGGCTGCTCGCCCATTCCACCAGGGTGACGGCTGCCACTACAGCATTGTGACATGGTGTACCCTTAAACGACATTTGTCAGGCAGCTACGTGGGCCTCGTTCTACACTTTTATTAAGCACTATTGCCTGGACAGCCAATTCCGGAGAGAAGGCTTCTTTGGCCGTTCGGTTCTCCCGGACTTTCTGGTGTGATCTTGGTTTGCAGGCCCACCACCGGTATTGCTGGGGTATCTATTCTAAGGTAAGGAATCTATCACTGTGTGTTTCTTTCAGATGAACAAGTTACTTACCTACAGTAACAATATATCTGTAAGAAACATTAGTTAGTGATAGATTACTTACAGCCCATCCTCTCCGTTCTGCGAACTGCTTTCTAGGGTTAAGGTCATCCCTTTCAGGGCCCTAGTTTCAATGCACCAGTGGTTAGTATCTTGCATGGCTCTGCATTCCTGGTGCGGAAAGTTGTGTACAGAACTGACATCAGCGTGCGAGGGCGGCGTCTAAGTAGCTGCCGCAACGTCATCTCGGCGACCACGATGCCAACGACGGACATGGAGCCGCACAACACCACCTTCAAATGCGCTGTGGTACTGCTGACGAAAACTTTTCAGATCCAGTCTGACGCCTTGGGGTAATTCTAAGGTAAGGAATCTAACACTAACTAATGTTTCTCACAGATATATTGTTACCAAAGGTAAGTAACTTGTTCTTTTGTCCATATGGTAATGCTGTTTGAACTTGTATTTATGGTTCATTAATGCAAAGCCTTTATTATTGGGGCGAGCACTCTAAGCAAATGCTGTGTGCTCTGACTGCCCTACAGACAGTGAAGAACAGCCGACTGAAGCTAAACTCGAACAAAACGGAAGTCCTCACCCTCGGATCCACCCCCTCATCCTGGGACGACACATGGTGGCCTACCGCACTGGGAACAGCTTCAACACCCACCGACCATGCACGCAACTTGGGGTTCATCCTCGATTCCACCCTCTGCATGACAAAGCAGGTCAACGCCATCTCATCCTCTTGCTTCAACACCCTTCGCATGCTCCACAAGATCTACAGGTGGATCCCCACCGAAACGAGAAGAACGGTCACCGAGGGCCTCGTCAGCAGCAGGTTGGACTACGAAAACGCCCTCTACGCAGGAGCCTTGGCCAAACTCCTGAAACTACTTCAAGGCATTCAGAATGCCTCTGCGCGCCTGATCCTCGACATCCTTCGCCGCATACACATCACACCCCACGAGAGACCTGCACTGGCTACCCATCAACAAGATGATTACCTTCAAGCTCCTCACCCAAGCACACAAGGCACTACTCAACACCGGACCAGCATACCTCAACAGATGACTCCGCTTCAACACCCCCAACCGCCAGCTTCGCTACGCCGACCTCGCCCTCGCCACAGTCCCCTGCATCCAAAGAGCAACCTCTGGCTGCAGATCGTTCTGCCACCTCGCCGCCAAGACCTGGAACACCCCCCTACGTCACAACCAAGACCTGCTGACCTTCAGAAAACTCCTCAAGACCTGGCTTTTCGAGCAGTAGCAGCATTCCCACCCCCCCACCCAATTGCCTTGACACCCTCACGGGTAAGTATTGCGCTTTACAAATGGTCTGATAGATTGATTTATTAATTTGCTTTCAAAATAAAATTCACAAAAAAATGCAAAAACATTTCGCTAAACTACTGTAAAATTTTAGGTATCATTTCTTCGCACCATCATTTAGTAAAATATGTCGTTGTTTGCTAGTATTTCCAAAAAATATTCATAATGGAATATCAGTGTACCCAGTTTTGATAAGATTATGAGGAACCTAAATAAAAAAGCATTGGTAAAGCCAGTAGGTCTGAAATTGGTGGCCAGCTTTTTAGTTTTGTCAATGTTTGACTTGTTTTAGCATGGTTTTTGTAAAACCTTATTGGTGTGGGAGATGCCGGGCCCTCGCCATTATAACAGACATTGGCAAAAGCAAAAATTGATTTGGTCTCAAAAAGCACACATTGTCACAGTAGTTCCTCGCACTGAACAAAACTACTGTGTCGATATGCTCCTTGTGAAAGAACAGAATTCTATCACTCACAGTGAAGCTAGCCAATAGACAAGGAGAGAGAGAGAGAGTTAGAATTTTAATAGACACAAAAGGTTATGGTACACCAGACCTGATTAGGGGCTCAATATTTAATAAAGTCCCAAAAGTGCACCCATGTCCTTGCATTAAGTGCAGATATACAGCGTTTGTGAATTCACATGACTTAATAGAGGTAGGCCAAGACATAGTACTCCTAGAAAATATTTGTGACCTACATTTTAGAATGAGCAAATATGCAGGTGTAGATTTGCTCATGCAAAAATCTGAGTGTTTGCAATTTTACTTTCCTTCCAACCACTTTTTTCCCCAACCCTGGAAGAAATTTAATGTCTGCCATTGTCAGGAGTAAATTTCCAACCTCGTTATGGGAAAAGATTAGAGAAGAGTTGGTGAAAACCCTTATCGGTCTTAAAGGCCCGGTACCATAACCCTTGAAAGCCTTAAAGGCAAGGTGTCCGTTTTTTGTTTGTATCATTGCTCTGCTTTGCAGCCTACAGGCAACTGCCTGCAATTACAAGCTTTCCTTAAGGCAATAAAGCATTGTTGTATGACCATTTCTCAGTGCTTCCTCTTTTCCTTATGGGTTAAGAGGGTATTGTTCTTGCAATGCAAACTTATGTAATTTCGGCATTTTCGCCATGTTGGAAACATTCTTTGCTGCATGCATATGTTTTCACATATGTGTGTGTGGGTATGTATGTATATATATATATATATATATATATATATATATATATATATATATATATATATATATATATATATATATATATATATATATATATATATATATATATATATATGTATTTTCTATATCCTCCGGGATCCCGCACATGGGCGGGGATTATTCATAGATTATGACTTTGATGAGTATACCCCTGGATGAGAACTAGGATTACAGGTAAGTAACTAATCCATTGCTGTCACAGGGATGTGTGACCACCTCCCAGAGTGGACATAGTGTATTGGGGCAGGGTGGGGATGCTTGCCAACACGACTGAGGCTGCTTGAAGGGCACCTTTGGTGCCATCCTTGGATACTCCAGTTCAAACCAGTTAAGGGAGCCTTTGGCTCCAGCTGTGGTGAGAAACTAGACAAAGGACATTGGAGTATTCCTCCCCACTGTCAAGCCCTTCCTCTGGGATGGACCCCTGGATCGGCCCAACCCTTTCCTAAGGGTACTTAAGGGCTTACCTGTGGATGGGTCCCTAGATTCGTTGTGGGACAAGATTCAAATCACATACCACGTTAACGTCAACTGTCTAGACACTCTGGACTGAAGGTTGTTACCCAAAAACCGGTCCCAGGATGCTTGTTTCAAGTTCAGGGAAGACCTGGCTTGGCAGTTCGGGCTGGACTGTTCCCATGAGGCACAAGGTCAAGACTGATTTGCATATAGCTGGGTCTGAACTGAGGTGGCGAAGTGAGCTAAAGAAGGATGATGGATTCAACTCAGATCTGTGACTGGGGATGAGTGTCTGAAAAGTTTGAGTGCTCCGTCCATCATCTCCTTGTGTGTGCTTTGTTCGTCCTAAGTTGACAGGATATGCCCAGACGTGGGTCCCTTGCTCACTTTGCCACTAGATTCAAGCTAGCCTGGCTGATGAAAGGTGTTACCCAGAAACCGGTCCCAGGATGCTTGTTTCCAGTTCAGGGAAGCCCTGGCTTGGCAGTTCGGGCGGGACTGTTCTCCCATGAGGCACACAGTTGAGACTGATTTGCAATTAGCTGGGTCTGAACTGAGGTGGCGAAGTGAGCTAAAGAATGATGATGGATTCAACCCAGATCTGTAACTAGTGGTGAGAGTCTGAAAAGTTTCAGTGGTCCGTCCATCATCTCCTTGTGTTTGCTTTGTTCGCCCTAAGTTGGCAGGGTATGCTCAGACGTGGGTCCCTTGCTCACTTTATTTATTTCGGATTTGTATTGCGCATGGCTGCCCCAGCGACGGGGCGTCCCAGCGTGACCAGAGAACGAAAACAGGAGCCTGGAAGTGAAACGGAGTGTTAGACAGCAAAAGCAGGGAAGAGCCAGGTCTTTATGGCTTTTCGAAAAGCCAAATATCTCTAATGGGAGCCGGGAGCGAGTTCCAAAGTTTTGCCGCCAGACAGCGGAACGAACGCCCACAGACTCTAGCTCTCCAGACTCGAGGGGTACAGACCAACGCTAAGTCGGCGGATCTCAGCGATTAGATAGCCCTGATGGTGCATGGCGAGTCAGGATCTTATGCGATATTCATAGCGCCTTGAACTGAATGCGCTTTTCGACAGGCAACCAATGGAGTTTGGGGAGCACATGTGCAACTGACCAAGATCTAGGCAGTGCAACCAGAACACGGGCCGCCGTATACTGGACCCTCCGCAGACGCTTGATGCTGGCCTTATTGGCGCGCAAATAGAGGGGAGTTACTGTAGTCCAATCTGGAAAGGATTGACTCCTGGACAATGGTCTGACGCACCTTGGGAGGGAAAAAACATAGCAAAGGTTTCAGGCCTCTCAGAAGCTCGAAACAGACCCCTGCAACAGCTTTAGATTGTGTGTCAAAGGTCAAGCCGTTGTCAAACCACACACCCAATTTCTTCACAACCTCCTTAGGGAGTGGGGCGGGTTTGAGACAATCTGGCCAGCACTGCTCAGACCATAGCTCCCGGTGCTTCCCGAACAGCAGCATTTCAGATTTACTAGCGTTCAGCTGTAAACAGTTATGTTTACAGGTATGGATGCTGACATTAGAGACAGATTAACCTGATCTGTACTCACAGGAGAAATCAAGGAGTGAAACTTGGGAAAGTGGGCGGGTGTCAAAGGGTCTGCCGGAGACCCAGATTTAATTTTTAAAAAAAGGGCCTCGAATTCCATGGGTGCCAAGGGAGGAAAAGAGGACAAGCTGTTAACCCCCTGGAATCCCCCACCCCTGGTGCTTTCCCCTCCATAGGCAAAGCCGCCTTTGGAAGTCCCAGGTAGATCTGCTCTACTTTGTTGACAAAGTACCGTGCCAACTCGTCGCACTGATGGTTAGAGGAAATTGGAGAAACCCTAGTTACACCCGCTCTCTTCATGCCTTTGAGCAGCGAGAAGATTATCTTAGCAGGATTAGAGCTGGCCAGGATTTTATTGGCCACAAACTCCACTTGTGCTCTCCGAATGCACTTGTGGTACTGCTTAACAGCTGCCCGACATTCTAATTTAGCTGCTGTGTCATAAGAGCGTCTCCAGGTGCGCTCAGCTGCTTGCAGCCGGTCTGGCTCAGACGGGTGCAGACGACCTTGCCTTCGGCGCGCCAGCAGCGCGCCTGCTGCACGCGTCCGCTGCACGGTCGCAGCTGTGCCTGTATTCAACCAGTCCGGGCAACAACAACTGACCCGTTGACCTTCGCTCCCCCCAAGATGGTGGAAACGCTCCAGCCGCCCCGGGAGAGCTACAGCCTTTCGCCTGCCCACCACCCACAAAAAACTCAATGCCTCCCTGCAATCCACAAAGATGCAGAAGTAGGTATGTTTTTTCTAAAAAAAAAAAAAAAAACTAATACAGTACAAGTGATTAAAAATTAATTTTAGGAAAGCAAAAATGCATAACAACCACGTTAACGCTCCCGGCTCATGCTTCAGGAGTCTAGGGTCTGTGCGGTCGCAGCTGTGCCTGCATTGAACCAGTCCGGGCAACAACAACTGACCCGCTGACCTTTGCTTCCCCCAAGATGGCGGAAATGCTCCAGCGTCCCGGGAGAACTACAGCCTTTTGCCTTTCCCACCACCCGCTAAAAATTCCCGGCAATCTACAAAGATGCAGAAGTAAGTAAGTTTAAAAAAATAAAAAAACTATTGTGGTTCAAGAGATTAAAAATTAATTTTAGGAAAGCAGAAATGCGTAACAACCACTGGATTCAAGCTAGCCTGGCTGATGAAGGGTGTTACCCAGAAACCGGACCCAGGATTCTTGATTCCGGTGCAGGGAAGACCTGGTTTGGCAGTTCGGGCTGGACTGCTTCCATGAGGCACAGGGTCAAGACTGATTTGCAAATAGCTGGGTCTGAACTGAGGTGGCAAAGTGAGCTAAAGAATTATGATGGATTCAACCCAGATCTGTGACTGGGGGTGAGTGTCTGAAAAGTTTCAGTGGTCCGTCCATCGTCTCCTTGTGTTTGCTTTGTTCACCCTAAGTTGGCATTGTATGCCCAGACGTGGGAGCCTTGCTCACTTTGCCACTGGATTGAAGCTAGCCTGGCTGACGAAGGGTGTTACCCAGAATCCGGGCCCAGGATGCTTGTTTCCGGTTCGGGGAAGACATGGCCTGGCAGTTTGGGCTGGACTGTTCCCATGAGGCACAGGGTCAAGACTTATTTACATATAGCTGGGTCTGAACTGAGGTGCCGAAGTGAGCTAAAGAATGATGATGGACTCAACCCATATCTGTGACACTGGATGAGTGTCTTTAAAGTTTCAGTGCTCCGTCCATCATCTCCTTGTGTTTGTTTTGCTTCAAATCAATGTCTGCATTGAATGTTCAATCGTGGTCCAGTTTCTGGAACCGATGGAGCCGTTCAACAGGCCAGTCTTTGTCCAAGTCAAAATTGCCAGGTAAGTTGAGAAAGAAGCAAAATAAATCTAATTGTGATTCTGCCTCATTGCTCCTCTTGCATTCACCTGAAAAGACTAGGTGGTGGTGCCACACATCTCGATCTCGCTCCAAAAGTCGACTTACTTCGCTCATTCGCACCATTCCCACTCCCGGATAAAGCATGTTGGAGGTGCCAACAGTGCTGTTCCTGATTCCCAATGAAAGCCAACTTTGGAGCTGATGCCTCAGCTGGTACCGCCATAATCTGAGTTTTTGGACATCAACCACAACACATTAAATTGAAGAGTACTGCACAGCTAAACTCAGGCTCTTCAGGTCCCTACAAACTTCCTCGGGCATGCCTTTGCATCTCAAGCAGCCCATAGGCCTTTCATCTGGAATACCGAAAGAGTCTGTTGGACACACTATGCCCATATTGCCTCTGGTTCCCCTTCCAACTTATCTTCCTGCACCACAACCTACAGCATCCCGGGGGGGATTCGATGATGACTATGTCAAAGCCTGAGGAAGACGTCCATATTGTTTTTTCTTATGCTAAATGGATGCCGGTAAACCACTTCTAGACAATGGCGAACATCCTGTCATCTTTGAATTTCACTATCAATGTGCCAAAGTCACACCTGACTCCTCCTCAGATGCTCCTCTTTATCAGAGACATTTTGGGCATGGTTCGGTTTCGTACGTTTCCTCCAGGAAAGCGTGTCCAGGGCATTCAGACTATGATCCCAATCTTTCAGCCTCAGTCCTATATATCAGTGAGGCTGACTCAGGCTACTGAGACTGATGGATTCTTACATCCTGCTGTTTAAGCACGCCAGGTGGTATTTGCAAGCTCTGCATTAGAACATGAAGTCTCTTTGAGCACATCATTCAGGGGACCACCCTGACCATATTCAGAGGAGACTTCCAAAAACCTTCAGTGGTGGTTACTAGACCTGAACCGGGTCAGTGGCAGTCCGCTTTCCCTTCGCCACCCTCACACAGCTGACAGTGGTGATGCATCGCTTCTGAGTTGTGGCGGCCATCCGGAAGAGGTGGAGATCAGAGGCCTTTGCCTTCCCGCAGAGTCGTGGTTCCATACCAGCCTTCTGGGGCTGAAGGTCATCTGTTTGGCATTGAAAGCTGTACTTCCATCCATCAAGTGGAGGTTAGTGCAGATGCTCAGGGAAAATACCACTGTCATGTGGTAGTGCAACAGACAAGGCAGAGTGGGGTCCCGGACCCTGTGCCAGAAGGCCCTGCCTCTCTTGGCATGGTTGACCACCACAGGATCTTACTGGTGGTGAACAACCTGCCAGGATCTTAGAATGCTACAGTGGACGAACTCAGCTACTGATGCTCAATAAATCACAAGTGTCAACTACATCTGGATTTCAATCAATCAGTCACTCGGTCAGGATATATCTCCAGGCGCTAGGATGTGGTGCATTTGTCCGTTCCACAAATGGTTAGAACCGCAGTTCAATCTCTTCCCCACTGGCAAAAACATGCAATGTCATTGCTTTTGCTTGTTGGAATTTTCAAGGTGTCTCTTGGTCGGAGACACATTCAGCCTTGAATGGAATTCGGGACTCCTGTATGCATTTACGCTGATACTATTCATGCCCTAAATTCTCAAGCAGATCAGGACCAACCATACCCAAGTCATCCTAGTGTCTCCAGATTGGGCAGGGGGAGTTTAATGTCCAGAACTCCTGGGCTGGAGCAGAAGTCCCCTGATTAGGCTGCCCCTCCGGGAGGACCTGCTGTCGCAGCATCAATGTAGGATTCTTTACCCAGCCTTTGCAATCTCCACCTTCATACTTGGAGATTAAACGGCAACAGGTGAACACTTTCGAACTTCCTTTTGGGGTGGTGGAAGTCATCTTGAAAGTCAGGCGTCGCTTGACAAAACTGGGTATGCCTGTCACTGGGACAAATATGTGGCACATATTGTTGCAGAGATTCTACTCATGCACACAACTATGCACAGGAAACCAGGACCTTGGTGTATTGTGGTGTACCAAAAAACCCACCTCCGTGCCCAGTACCCCGATCCAACTGGCATTAGTGTCTCATTTGTTCTCCGTGCTCCAGCGAAGCTACCAATTATTAGACAACTTAGTATTGCGGGGATACTGCTCATGCACAGAACTATGCGCAGGAAACCAGGACCTCAGTGAATTGTGGTGTACCAAAAACTGACCTCAGTACCTAAAACCCCTATCCGACTAGCATCAGTGTCTCATTCATTTTCCGTCCTTCCGCAAAGCAACCAATGATTAGACAACACAGAACAAGCAACTTAGAATACTCTCAGGAATGGTGGGAATCAAGGACACCTTTTGTTTATATTCTCATTCAAGTCCACAACATGAGTAATCAGAGACATTGTAAAGTTTAAAATATTTATTTTAACTACGTGCTCTAAGATGCAGTATCTTGACTAACATAAGATTAGAAATAGAATTATCAGCATTGTTACAATTCCATAAAACGCAAAGGGAGAAATCATGTTATAATGATAGTGGAAACAGGTCCTATAGCACCTTGTGTACCACCCTCTCCTGGCTAATAGCTAGGTTTTATAACAATGACATACATGTTCTTCGAGAACTGGAGCCTCTACCACCATCAGTGGTCAACCAGCGTGTTCTTCGAGGTTACTTTGTGACAGGAAGTCATGTGTCACCTCACATATGTTTCAATGCCTAGAACTCCATGTGCATCCGCACAGGCCATAATCCTGATACCAGAACAGTCCAACTCGTGAGCCACTAAGGGACACATCATATGATCAAAATCCGGGGCAGGAGACGCCGTATTTGAGAGGCACAAATTCAAAGACCATTAAAAAGAACAATCCAGGCAATGGAACACAGGCTCAACACAAGTAAAGTATGAGAACCGGAAGGATAATACCTATGCCACACTCAAAGTTGGCAGAGGTAGCGTTCCATAGAATTCAAGCATCCGGTTGCGAAGCTGGAACAGGCAGGCTGTCTCGTGACACAGATAGTGCAGCCATTTCGGAACAAGGAAATCAACAGCAGTATACAGCCAAGGTGAGGATTAAAATTAACCCGCCGAAGACGCTGGAAAAAATAGAATGAAAAAATGCCTGTATCACACCAAAATTGTTTAGAACGAGCTCACAAGGCCAGAGCCCCCAACTTTAAAACAGTGAGCCAAGCCAGTTGTCGTTAAGGCATTGAATATAGTGTGGATCAAGGTGCCGTAATGAAGTGGGAGATCATTATATAAAAGAGCATGCATTTCTGTACGGGTGTTAGCCACATAAAGGACAAATGTTTCACGAGAAGAAGTAAGGACTCCTTCTTTTTGGGACAATACTGCCCTTATTCTGCTCATCTTGTTGAACTCTGCTTTCAAGTTTGGAATGGAAGGCCAGATGGATATATCGAGTCTCCCATGCCGGGGTGGGAAAAGCGCATTTTTGCAGCAAACTACACAGTTACAATTTACGGAATCCCTGCTACCATCCCACAGCATTCTTCAATATTTAAAAGTAAATATCTACCGTTGGCTAATAATGTAAAAGTTGAGGTTATTGCCGGTACTGGAGTACCTTTAAAAACGCAAGCTAAATTTGGGGCTTCCGTGTTACACACTCTACGCAATTGTATATTTGTTCACACCAGTGAGTGATCAGGCATGGAAACGCACTTCTTGCCTTTTAAATAAATATCTTCACCATCTCACATGCACCTGTATGTAAATGACAGAGACCAAACTTCATGGAGAAAAGCACTACCCAGTGGTTCATATCTGCCTAAGGCATAATGTTTAATACATGAACTAAATTTAAACAAGGAGAAAGGCAGTGTTATTAACCCATGAATAAGCCATACAGCAGGATTAAATTCAGCGACAGAAAAGGTAGGGTTCCAATTTTTCTATATGCAAATGTGAATATGTTGCACAGTTCATGGACATGAACTGTTGTTTCTCAGTTAAATTAAACTGTAAAAACAAAGATGACGTATTCATATAGTCCCAAGGAACTTTCCCAGACTTTAAGGTTTGCAAAGTCCAAGCTTATTGCATTATTGATCGCAATTGATTCTGACCATGGAACAAAACAGAAACTTCATCTTGCACTATATCAACATCATAAGAAACAATATTATCTAAGGTGTAAATTCTGGAAGAAAGAGTATTAATGCTATTATCAACGACTACAAGCACTTTTTCTAAATTAGCTTGATCAATAGCCCTTAATTTAGAAGCAGCTTCAATTTGAGAAAATGTCCAAACTTCATTGTAAATAGCATAAACCCATCTTATGGACCTGCCCCCTACAGGGCCTTTAACAAAGTCATTCAAATCAACATCGTCATTCAAGTGTGACAAGTTTTGCTTAACTGACGCTGAGGTGGAATGTTTTAGCCAATTTTGACATAATTTGCCTAGGAATAGGTAGTAACAGAATGGGAGTCATCAAAACGGAGGACCACCCTAACTTGCGTATAGCCCGGGGCTAAACCCAGAACTTTTTTGCCATACCAACCAACCTTGGGGATCGAAGCTGGAGACATTAAAGGAGGTATTAGTAAGTAGGGACTGCAATTTTTCAATCAACATGTCTGTGTGAATGTACCAGTTAGGGTAAGCATACAGAGTAGGAGTTTTAGGGGTATTAATTTTTTTTGAAGCAGCCAAACCAAGACAAGTTGTGTGTGAGATAGTTGAATTTAAAAACATGTGGGCTGGGCTTAGGCACGCGCGATGTAAGGCTTCTGTGCCATGTACCAGCCAGGTTTTAAATCCCCAAATGGCTTTAAGCTCAATGGTATCTTTCCATAGATCATAGCCACTTTATAGCTATTTGATCCATAAAGGATTTTGAGTACAATAATTTAGTGTGAGTGAGTCTAACTTTGGAATGAAAGGCTTCTGCATTTGATTGATTAAAATCAGTGAAATATGTACATTTTTTCCAAGAAGCTTTTGAACTGCCTTCTATGGGGGCTGGACAATTTTCCCATTGTGTATAATTAACCACATTTCAAAATGTATTTGCTTTATGCAGGAAATGGTTGCCATAGTGTTGATAACAAAACAAATCTTCAGCATTAAAAGCAGCATACTATCTCAAATGATAAAAAAAGAGCCTCAACGGCTTGGACATCCCAATCATCAGAGAGTATGTTTTGTTTCACAGCGTCCCCCATAGAAACACAAAGTACATTGGGAACATTTATCACCTCTGTGAGGCCATGAATTTGAAATTTTACAGAATCCCTTACAATCCCATCTGAAGTAGGCCAAGCAGTTATACTGACAAAAGTCTGGTCTCTTTTCATTCTGTGTGATGAGTAATGTAGCGCCAAAGTTCCATCAATTAATCTAATTGCAGGTTTTTCGATAACATAATGTCCGCTTACTAGATGAAAAAATACAACTACAAATCCAATCGACATGAACAAAAAAAATAGAGATGAACACCAACCAAATGTAAGTCCAAGAAGGAGTAAAAAATGTCTTTAAAACCAAACAGCAAAAATAGAAATTTTTCAATGAAGTTTCTGATGTTGCAGAGTCAGTGTCAAAAGAAAAACGTTACTGGTCAACTGCACTTGTCTGCACACCAGGCAACGACACATCTGTAGGATAAGTATACTCAGTATCTTCATGGGGAACAATGGATTAGTAACTGTATGCATCTCAATGGCAATGTCAAGTCTGTGGGTATTTTCCGAGGCCAAAACAGAATTTCTCAGCATTGCCAGACAAGAGACCGCAAAAGTCATTCTAAGAAGAATCGTCCACGCGTTGTAGTTTGACATTGTCAATGGAGATGCAACTGTTATCCTTGGGACCAGGAAGTGGAGGTAAAATGACTGTTCTTGTACCCTGCACGCCAAGCACTGGAATTGGTGCATTATTAAAGGGGCCAAACTCCTTCTTGTTCTCCACCTTCTCACGGATCAGGTCACCGACTCGCGGTAGCCAGCCGACTACCGGAATCTGTATTGCAGCATCAGTTGTGGAGGGTAAATGTTCATTTGAAAGACTGTCTCGAGTCTTTTTGGTTCTGTAACACAGCAGAATGATTAGCTACGTCAAAGGATACGGCTGTCGCCACCATGTCTAGACCATCAAGGTCCGGGACAAACATTTTTATGCCAAAGAGCATTTGGTATGGGGTCCGCCCACCCAGAGACCTTCTACGGAGATTATTAAGTGCACGTTGTACGCTATACAAATGGGCCAACCAGTTCCTGCCAGTGCCTAAAACTCTAGCTGTCAAGGATTGCTTTAAGTCACGGTTCATTCGCTCCACAACCGAATTACCCTTGGGTCGGTATGGAGATGAAAATTTGACCTGGACCCCCAAAGACCTCATGGCTTACTTGTACGCCTTAGAGGCAAACTCTGGACATTGGTCAGAATGGAAGGTACCACGTGCAAAAATTTCCACAAAGACACGCAAATCCCTGATTACAGGTCGGGCATCAGCTCTGCGTTGTGTCCAGACCCAAAGAAAGCAAGTGCACAAATCCACTGCAACTAAGATCAACTTATTCGCAGTATCAGAGGAGAATAAACCGCAGTGATCCAAATAAACACACCCAAGTGGCTTATTAGATATGTACAACTATGTTTGTGGACTTAATTGATAAGAGTACTTCGTAGGGAAACCTCTAGGGTAATTTTCACCCTTCTCTGTTGCACAAATAGCTTCCAAGATGTCAATTTTACTTTTTGATCTTGTAACTGCTGCTACTAAATATGTCACCACTGCTGTTTTCTCTGATTCGTCAGCTAAACTGTTACCAACAGCTCGTACTCCTACGCGCTGGTGACTAAGGGTATGAATTACATTCACGAGAGGCAGACTCTCTTTAAGTTCTGCAACTCGAACCCAAAGTATTTTATGCTTGATTGTGCTACCTTTGGAATCACTATAGTCATTCTGAGTCCAGAAGAATAAATTGTTGTTGAAAGACTGAACAGAGTCGTAAGAGTCAGTTACAATTAAAGTAGTTACACGGTGGTCAGCAAACTCTAGTGCAAGCACCAGAGCACGTAGCTCTGCCAACTGGGTAGTACAGTCCCCTAATGTCTGCGTGTGTACAACATCGGACTTAAATTCGCCATTCACCATGGTACCAACCACTATTGTGCAGGCCGCTGAATAAGAATGCTTAGAATCTGTTGCTGGCTGCACTGACCCGTCTGTATAAATGATACAATGGTAATCCTCAAGTGGGCGCAAGGACAAAGGAGCAGAATGAACAAATTCATACTGTAAAAACTCCTGAGTTTGCAATGAGGGATCAAAGATAAACTTGACATCCGGAGACATCAGTGAAGTGGCCCATTGTATCTAACGCGGATGTAAAGCTTTAGAATTAGGGACACTGGCTTTCGTCACTGCCTCAAGGGCAGGATACGGTGTAACAGCCAACATGCGTTTCCCCTGCGACTGCGCTCTTTCCTTTAGAATCTCCATCTGCACTGCTGTCAATACTTGACAGTTGGAAAGCGCATTTCAGCCGAAGTGTACAAGTGTGACTTGTAAGCAATAGGCAATGTGTCTCCTTCATTAAACATCAAGTGGCACGATTCTTATCACCAGGTTTGCGTGGTTGTCACGTGTCAGTTAGATTTGAGAAGATCAGACTGCAAGGATTGCAGTATAGCTGAATGTTTTGGAAGCCAGCAAGGTTTGGTATAAGTAGGTTGTATCAAGGCATATAGCGACTTGATACGCTGGGCATAATCGGGAATGTAAGTACGCCCGCAATTTTAAAAATCCAGTAAAGATTGTAATTTTTTCAGAGTTGTCGGAGCGCATAAACATGTGCATTTCTCCTTGAAGTGACGTGCTAAACCTCTACCTTCTTTGTTGAGCTCATACCCCAGGAACAACACTGCCTACTCTGCAATATGTGATTTTGCAAAGTTAAATTTGGAACCGAAGTCCGCAAACATAACTATGATGCGGTCAACGCGGCACAGATGCGGCCATAATTCGTCGTCCGTGAGATAAATATCATCAACGTACGAGTACGCATCAGGGTCAATGCCATCTAACAAAGAGAAAACACGAGCGAAAAAGACGCCTGAACTGTTTTTGGAGCCCATGGCCAATCTTTTAAATTGTTTGTGTTTGCCGCCACAAGTGAACACTGTTCATTGACTACTAGTAGAGGACAGGTTATGACTAAAAAGCCATTGGAAATGTCCAGTGTGGTTTTAAATCTTTTTCGCACTAGACTGTGTACAAGAGCAGAACTGTGGGTATTTTGTATCGCACAAGTACGACAATGTGAGTTTTAATGTTGATAATCCAAACCTAGGCTGTACGACCCATCAGGCTTGCTAACAGTGAAAAGAGGATTATTCATGGCTGACCCACATGTCTCAATCACACCTTGATAATTCTAATTGTTCAAGGATTTCCGCAACGGGAGCTTTAGCCTCTCGTCGCATGGGATATTGGGGTTGTGGCTGTGGCTTATGCCGCAATGGTATCTCATGCCGGGCGAAAGTTCATCCCACCCGACCGGAGTATGGTACAAAGTCGGTGCACGCACCTGAACTCACTCTTCTGCAGAGTTCTACGCCTGCTCCTTCGGCACTGTGTGAGCGGAACTAGGGAGGATTACCTCCTCCCCTGTCGGAGTGGCCAAAACAAAAGGCGGGGGCCAGTCTACCTCAGCTAACAGAATGTCATATGTAGAGGTCAGATTTTCCCAAACAATCTAAATGTGTGGAGAAGTGTGGCTCACGGTGTAGAGGAGGCAGACCCGGAAGCTGAGGTCAGACCCGGGACCAGGGTTCAATTCCCGACGCGGCAGGGTCTTGAGCTCAAATGTCCACGGACTCGATAATTCTCGCTTCGGTGCCTGCTCTAATCATGGGTTCTCACTCTGCAACTCTGGGCATTAAGCTTGCTTAATCTCCACAACGGCCTCCCTGCGGCGGGATGCCTGGCTTTCACCCTGGGGATGCCCTGTAGGGGCTATCTCACAGGGAAAAGCCAGGACGGGTTCCCAAGGCAAGCGCCGGGAAACCTCCGGGTAGCTGTGCGCTCAATAAAATGCAATAATAATAATAATCCCTTTTATTACACATTGTATGTCACCTTCTATTAAAAAAACTATGTCATATAGTCTGTCAGGGGGTGGCACTCTAGTGTCAGCGGTTTCCACGGTAATAAACGTGTCAGTTGCTGTCGCCTTCAGATATTGACGTGGTGCTTGCCGCACTATTGTAACTTCCTCTGCGCTGTCGAGCAGCGTTAGCGCTCCTATCAGGTTCCGAAGCTGTGTTCTCACTATCTGTGGCATACCTTACGGTTAACGCTGTAACTTTCTTTTCTGAAACTGAGGACGCTGACTTGGAAAGTCGTCCTGCTTGCCTTTACCATCAGTCTGGCGGGGCTGATCATGTCCTTGTGGGGCACCCCGACCCCTGACGCGTTCTCCGTCACTGGCTTGTTTGCTCGATGTTTCCTGTGAAGAACGAGGAGAACGTTGATGAAGAACCTGATTCTCGCGCGGTCGAGCAAATCATAAGTGCGCTCAGTAGACACTGGTATCGGCAAACCAGGACGCGACTCTTAGTTCTTTTGGTGCTTCTCCTGTTTCTTATTCTTCCAATTCTGTTTTGGAAAATTTGGACAGTCGTCTTTATTAGACTTTGCCGCCTGAGTTTGCGGTTGAGCTGCTGTTTTAGCAAAAGGCTTAACACCCAGAATATTGCGGCCAATGGTTTTATAAGCCTCCGCAATAATTTTCGGTAACTCCCAGGGTTTCTCGGCATCGACAACTTGCCGAAGAGCATTAGAGACCTGAAAGTTAACGGCATCTCCCTTTACATTCGCAAGGTCGAGATCAGCAACTACGTCAAACACTCCAATGGGCCTCATACCCAACTCGACAGCCGCCTCCGGACCATGTTGATCCTGAACACGCTTGATCACCGAGGGCAGTACAGTCATAGACAGTGTGCAAACTAATTGTAAGTCTCCTGTTTTTTTTTCAACTGGAGTCATATTCGGAAATACTACTTCCAGTTGGTCAAATTTCTCAGCAAACCAGTAAGGCATATCGTCCTTAACTTGGGGGCGCTTGCCCATTACCGAATTGACCATGACGGGACTAATCTTGATCCCTGCCGGTCCAACTGGTTGTGCCGCAACCCCAGGTGCCCCCACCTGGATGTTGTGAGAAACGTATTGTATTAAAGACCTATGCACCCTGACCAAGGAGGTATAAAGTTAACACAATTCGTCAATGGGGAGAGTTAGATAACATGAATGGGGTTTAAACCTGGCCAAGACCGGCCAAGTGGCCCCAGGAATGGACAACCACAGAGTTACGGTGTGGGGGAGGGTGCCATTAAACCAAATATGATGCTGCCAAGCTGAAATTGAAACCTCAGGTGTCCTATATGGTACATAATTCACTGGTATGGCCGTGGGAGTGTAAGTATGGAATGTATCGTCATCCGCATTTACTGCAGGAAACGTAACCCAAGAGTAGAAAAGCTCAAAGGGGAACGCTGCTTCGGCACTCACCACAAATATGACAGACATACCATCGCTCTGCACTCTAAACTGCGTCAGATGATGCCGGAGCGCAGCAAAACTATGCTGAGGTATATCATTATCACCCATGATGACACAGAGAAGAAGAACAATTTACATAAATTGTAGCACAAAAAGGGCAGTAATTAAAAACGTAAACCTTTATATAAATATCAAGCTTGAATGAACCTATAACACATTTGTATAGGTTGGATAATCCATCACACCTGTTATCGGGAAACAGAGGTGAAGGTTTTGTGGACAGATATAAGCACTAATCAAGTGTCTTGACTATAAGACCAAACGTTAGCTGCGCCATGTTTCAGGGATTCTTCTGAAATATGCGCAGGAAACCAGGACCTCAGTGAATTGTGGTGTACCAAAAACTCACCTCAGTACCCAGAACCCCTATCCGACTAGCATCAGTGTCTCATTCTTTCTCCGTCCTACTGCGAAGCTACCAATGATAAGACAACCCAGAAAAAGCGATTTAGAGTACTCTCAGGAATGGTGGGAGTCAAGAACACTCTCGTTTATTTTCTCCTAGAAGTACATAACATGAGTATTCAGAGACATGGTAAAGTTTAAAATGTTTATTTTAACTACGTGCTCTAAGATGCAGTATCTTGGCTAACATAAGCAGACCTATGATTAGAAATAAAACAATCATTGTTACAATTCCATTAAACACAAAGGGAGAAATCATGTTATAATGATAGTGGAAACAGGTCCTAAAGCGCCTTGTGTACCACCCTCCCCTGGCTAATAGCTAGGTTTTATAATAATAGAAGGTCTGGCTTGAATGGGGAACCCTATACCTCCAAGATCAGCTGAGGTGAATCCCATCACAGAATCAGCAAGCTCTCTGTAGCTGGAACGGTTTTTCTCCAAGTGCCTGAAAACATGCATGCGGTGTAATATTAAAGGCACTTGAGTTTCAGCTATTTGCAGCTGGGTGCATGTTGTGTCTAGAGCATTTTCATTTGACCTTGGAACCTGCAGCACAAAGTGTACCGACTGAGGTCGCCATGTAAGTCTAGGGATGTGGAAAGCAAACTGTTCTCATGTGAAGAAAATTAAACAGTTTAACTCACAGCAACAGATACATGTAGTGTTGTGTGCAAAGGTGGAAAGTAGCAAAATGGCGTTTTAACTTCTAATACGCTTATGCTAACATAGCAATGTGTGCAGGCAGAACCCGGTCTTCAATACACAAGAACATGCAACTAAGGAAAATCTGAGGGATAGTGGGAATCAAGAACACTCTTTCGTTCTAGCTCTCATACCAGTCCACAACATGAGTAATCAGAGACACGGTATAGTTTAAAATGTTAAAATGTTTATTTTAACTAACGTGCTCCAAGATGAAGTACGTTTGCCAATACTAACAAACAGATGCATAGGAATAATACGATCAGCATTGTTACTATTCCACAAAACACAAAAGGGGAAGTCCCTACGACACCGAGGCGACAACGTTGGGCCGTGGCCCAGACCGTCCTGGTCGCTCTAGCATACTCCATCAGTCAACTCATAGCCCTGTGCGGCTTCCTCCGCGGATGGCGGAAGCGGCGTCGGTGACGCCGGGCTCTCACCGTCAGTCAGCGCATAGCCCTGTGCGGCTTCCTGCATGGATGACGAAGGTGGCGTCTGCTACACCGGCGACGACAGAGACGGCGCCGGGTTCGACGCCAGGCTCTCACCTCCAGTCAACGCATAGCCCTGTGCGGCTTCCTGTGCAGACGGCGTCAACAACGCCGAGCTTGGAGCTAGGCTCCCTGTCGGACCCAAAGCTGGGCTCATCGTCCAAGCCCACGCCTAACTCACTTCCTCCAGCGTCGGTCGGTGTCGAGGGTGCATCCCTCGTGGAGGCCGTCGACGTCATGTCGACTCCGACACGGCGCCCACTGTTGTCACTGTCGACTCATCCATCGCCGCCGGTGCCCATCCTTTCATCAACACCGGTGTCCATGACTGGGATTGCTCCGGATTCCTTGTTTCTGTCCTCTCAGCAGGGTTGAGCGACACCGATATCCGCTACAGCCTTTTCGTATGCTGTTGCTTCCCCTGGTCTGGAGCCACTAGTGCAGGTTCCTAGTGTGGCAGGGTCCTTCAGCTCGTTCCCCAGCCCCGCTCTCTATGGCGACTGGGAGAATTAGCCTCCAACCGTCTCCTACAGACGGCCTCTTGTCCCCTCCTAGGGTGATTACTGAGTTGGAGGCGGGCTATCACCAGGGCAGCTGCTGGCCATGGCTTTCCGCCTCCTGTGGTACCCCTCATTTCCGATCCCTTAACGGATCTGCTTCATCTCGAGCCCATTACAGTGGAAACCTTGCTACCCCTTGGGGTGCTTTATTGGAAGTCCTGTGTGGCACATGAACACGGCCCTCTTCCGAAGCCCCGGTTGATCTGGCCATTGCCGGTAGGCACCGTCCTGCCCGGGGGGATCCCGTCTGTCCCTCCATTCTGCAGCTCAGGGTCTGGTAATTCAGGCGGCTTTTGGGTTACAAGACTCCTCCACTTTGCCTTTGTTTTCTCCCACCCGGGAATCCCTGTGGCTGGATGCATGTGGCAGACAGCTTTTTGCTTCTTCTAGCGCGGCCATCCGCGCTTTAAACACCACATGTGTGTTTGCACGTGCGTCCTCTGCACTCTGGGACTCAATGTCTAACCTTTTTCCTGCCCATCCGGAGGAATTTCGTCTGGAATTACTACGGCTTGTGCTTCATGGCAAGGAAATAGCTCATTTTATCATACCCTCCTCCTTGGATACCACAGACTCTGTGGCCTGTGCTCTTGAACGGTCTGTGGCTTTGCCCCTTCATGCCTGGATACGTGTCAGTTGCTTCCCTGATAATATTCGGGACAGCCTCCAAGACATGCCATTTTATGGAATAGACCTTTTTGGGTCCCACGCTGACTCTGCGATCTCCAGGCTTCTGTCAGGGCTACCGTAATTCTGCCGTGCCACTGACTGGCTGACTTTTCTTCTTGGTCGCGCTCTTCCTTCACGGACCAGTTTTTATCAGAGGCGGGTTGATGCCTCTATTTTGTCTGTATAGCCGTGTGGCTGGGTTGTTTTTGTTTTCAAGTCCTCTGACTGTGTGTTTTACCAAGAGGACCCTCCCTTCTTGCCAGGGGTTGAGCCTTGACCTATGTGTGGTATTGGCTGGTGGCAGGTATCTGCCTTTGCCTTTGTACGCTCGCATCGCCCTATTATTTGTAGTGCTTAGACTCCAGGTCTAGGTCTATGCTGTGTGGTATCCACCTCGCATGGTCTGGCATCCTGCTTTTGTCATGTGGTCTATTTTCTTCTTCACCAGTAGGGAGTTGCCGTGGACCTCTCTGTTGTAGGTTTTTATGGCCTTCTGGCTTATTCCCCAGCAGTTTTCTCCACATCCCCGCTGCTTTAGCGCAAGGATTTCTAAGTTCTACTGGCATTCTTAAATGTGGCAGACTCGTGGAGCCGGTTCTCCTTGAATTCCGCTCTTCCTGGCATCTAGGACCCTTGAGAACTCCCTTGTTAGGCTTGTCTTTCTTCTAAATTGTCCTGCGAGAGGACTGTCCTCTCTTCGGGACTGATGGCAGACACTGCTTATAGCATAGTCCACTTCCTGTATAGCTGCAGGTACTTTTAAGCGTACCCGAGTGCCTGGGTTTGGCCTGTTTCAGCATCTTCTTGAGGCTGTTAGGTGCCATGTTATTCATCATGGCATGTGCGGCCCGTTACTTTCTTGCTATTAGGCGCATCTCAGCTGTTCCTGCTGTCTTGCTTCTTGGTGCTACTTCTAACCTCGTATGAGTGTCTTTTGGGCTGTGTATGGGGCATCCTTTCAATGCTCTCCACATGTCTTACAGGTGAGGGTCTCCACAGTACTCTTCCTCTGTGGTACATGTGGGGGCACTACGCGTTCTCTCCACCATACCACTTATTCAGTCCTTTGGGCTGGGTTTGTCAGCTGCCGCATCCTGCGGTTCTTTCACGCCATAAGGTTTAGTTCTACTCCCTGCGAGGTGCTGAACTCTCTTTTCATGCCAGTTTCTACTAGGTGTGTTTTTCTTCCATGTCGGCCCGTGCTGGGCAGGGGTCAGTGTCCTGCTGCCTTCGTATCTTTACGTGAGTAGGTTTAACAGTACTTTACGCTGTTCAAGTGATTTAGCTGGGCTAGCTATGGCTTCTTGTCGACACCTTGGATCCTGTGGATCCTTCATGCCTCTTTGTCTTCTTTCGAAGTTCGTCATTTTTTCCATCAGGCTCTAGCATTCTGGCTTGGTGTTTTTCCTTTTTTCATCCCCTCTGCATGTTTTTTTTTTTTTTGGTGTTATTCTGGATGGGCTATGGTGCCCTAGCCTCCCCTTGATTCCTGCTCTCTATTGGGCATAGGGGTCTGATGCTTGGATGCACTGTCATTTTTGTCCCCACTCTGTTTCGTCCTTTGCTTGACGACACTCTTTTGGTCATGTTATTGACCACTAGATCCTTTTTGGGCCTTAGTGGAGCTTAGTCGCAGTCCCGCCTCCTCTATGGGTATGGCTTTTATATCTATTCTAAGTTAAGGAATCTTTGGCTAGACGTCTCTATCAGATGAACAAGTTACTTACCTTCGGTAACGATGTATCTGGTAGAGACATAGTCTAGCTGCAGATTCCTTAACGCCCGCCCGTCCTCCCCGTCCTGCGACAACCTTTTCAGGTTGGGCTTCTTGCCTTCGCCTCCCTTTGGGTGGCTTTATTCCTCTGCGGGGGTGACGTTTCCTCTTCACTCCGACTCACGAGGCTACATTCTGTTTCGTTGCTTTGCTCTGTCCATTCTTGTGATTAGACGGTATGCTCATATGCTATGTGTCCTTTACAACCCTTACCCTGGGTTGTCCCAGATGAGTCTAATTCTACCTTCTATCTTCTTCAACCGCTCGAGGTCTCTTGTCTCCCGTGCACTCTAGCGGTTGCAGTCTCTGACAAAGATGCCTTCGGCAGGTCCTTTATTTGGATTTGACGACTCCTTTTGGGTGATGCTTTATGGTAGTTTGTCCTTGCTCCTGGGTTCTGGACTGGTTGTCCTTCACCGTCGTTTCTTGTGGTTTCAGCCTTTCTGCTGGCTGCTGTGATGGTTCACCGAGGAGCTATAGCTCAATGGTGGTTCTTGTGCATCTGGTGGCATAGACTCTCACAGGCCATGGGTTCTATCCTGCCTATGCTCTGCATCTTCTTCTGCCTCTGGGGGAGGTTGGGACTTTACACTTGCGGGGGTTCCCCCAGAGTGGTGCTCTGTTCTTCCCCTCCCTCAGTTTACAGTATACAGTGTTTGGCACTGTCTTTCTAAGGTGATGTTTATTCACTATGCCTTGTTTTTTCTTTTTCTGCACACTGTTCCCATTTTCTCACAGTTTTTTGGTGATGGCTTCGCGTTCTGACGCGGCAAAGTCTTCTGACGAAAACTGATGTCGGCAGGGCAAGGCATATATGGCTCCGCTGACGTCGCATCCATGGACAATGTCAGGGTAGAACCATACGGCGCTGCCCCCCAGCGCGCAGAGGTGTCCTGCCCAAAATGTTCCAGACCAGTCTGACGCCTGGGGATATTCTAAGTAAAGGAATCTGCAGCTAGACTATGTCTCTACCAGATACATTGTTACCGAAGGTAAGTAACTTGTTCTTTATGCTTAATGTACTGCGAGTTATGCATAATGTGTTTATGCCAAATGTCATTTTGCATAATGTATCTAAGCTAGGTGCTACTGAGGTGCTCTGCTAATGCAGGATATATGCCTAGGATGGTTTTTACCTAATGTGGTTTATGCATAATGTGTATGCTACCTGTGATGTTACCAGTAGTTACCGCTTGTGTTTTATTACTTGTGCTTTCTGATGGTTCTGACAGTGGCCCGATTGCTCCTGTCATGGATATAATCCCCTGTAAAGTACTGCCTAGTGCCAGTTGGCACAGTGTGTATTTGTGATTATGATCTATTGTGTTTATGAGTAATACAAAGGCTATTTCTATATAACCTTTTGTGGAATTTTCTTTGTGATGTGCTTAGTGTGTTGCAGCTGTGTGTGTGTTGCGCAAACGCTTCACACATTGCCTCTGGGATAAGCCTGGCTGCTCGTGCCAAGCTACCAAGGGGGTGAGCAGGGGTTATCTTCAGCGTGTAACTCCCTTGCCCTGACTAGAGTGCTAGTTTCTGCCTGGCTTAGGCACTTGCCCTAGACAACCGGGAAATCCCATTTCTAACATTGGTTGTTAGCGGTGAGGATAGGGCTTTAGTTTGCGCAGTACTACAGGGACAACTGGTTGCACTGCAAACTCGGCATTTAGATAATCACATGTTTGGGGATTTCTCCTGATATTATTTTCTCCTAAAAGTGTAATTTTTGGATTGTGTACTCCTGCTTCAGCTCTGACACCTAGGTCCCCTGTGTTTCACTTGTGTGTTAGTACAGTGCAAGAATGGAATCTGCCTTTATAACAAACTAGCAGCCCGTCCCAACGTTGTCCGGGTATGAATTGCTGCCAGCCAGTAGTATATTGTTTTGTAGGATTTCGTTTTGATAGCATTTCTTATCTGTGACAGACCTGTGAAACACGCCGATTCACAGTGCACTGCTGATGCACTTAAGAGTGCGCGTTCAGTAATGTGTGAACTCAAGTTTCCAAACTTTATTTTTCCTTGCAATATTATATAGCGCGAACTCTACAACATGGCATGAGCACACGTTACATTACAGAAGAACACATTCATTTGTGGTAGGCACGGGCAGACAAAGCAATTTGCCTGGAATCACAGGATGTTGAGCTGATGCCGAGATTCGAACTTAGCTCCCCAGCTCTAAAGTTCGTAATTCTAGAACTTGTGGCGGGAGCTGTGTCTAAAAGTGTATGTCGGTGCTGGCCATCAATGAGAGAGACCTGTGCATTTTTCAAATGGGTGGTGAAAAAATATGACTATGTTACTGGAGATGTGGGCCGCTGTGCCACCAATGTACTTACCGGGGGAGGGTAAACACCCATTATTCCGCAACTTTCTTTCCGCATACGATCACTCCGCATACTTTCATTACGAAAGTACCATGACTCTGCAATGCCATTATAACGCATATCATTACATTTTATATGCTTTTACCACGCATACATTCACAACGAAATTCGTTGTTAATGCATGAATAGTAAAAGCATGTTTTTTTAAAAATGTTTGGATAAGGTAAGTATGGGTATAGGGGTATATGTTTTGGGGTGTTTGGGTATTTTAAGGGTTCAGATATAGTTTTGGGTAATGGGGTACAGGGGTAGTTTTAGGGTTCAGGGATAGGCATGGGTTTTGGGGTACAGGGGTATTTTTAGGGTTCAGGGCTAGGTTTGGGTTTTGGGGTATAGGGGTATTTTTAGGGTTCAGGGGTAGGTTTGGGTTTTGGGGTACAGGGGTATTTTAAGGGTTCAGGGGTAGGTTTGGGTTATGGGGTACAGGGTTATTTTTAGGGTTCAGGGCTAGGTTTGGGTTTTGGGGTACAGGGGTATTTTAGGGTTCAGGCGTAGGTTTGGGTTATGGAGTACAGGGTTATTTTTAGGGTTCAGGGCTAGGTTTGGGTTTTGCGGTACAGGGGTATTTTTAGGGTTCAGGGGTAGGTTTGGGTTTTGGGGTACAGGGGTATTTTAAGGGTTCAGGGCTAGGTTTGGGTTTTGGGGTACAGGCGTATTTTAGGGTTCAGGGGTAGGTTTGGGTTTTGGGGTACAGTGGTATTAGGGTTCTGGGCTAGGTTTGGTTTTTGGGGTAGAGGGGTATTTTTAGGGTTCAGGGGTAGGTTTGGGGTTTGAAGTTCAGAATGTTTTGGGGTACAGGGTATTTTTAGAGTTTAGGGATAGTTTTGGGTTTTGGGGTACAGGGTATATTTATGGGGTTAAGGTGGGTTAGTGTTTAAGGGTGTCGGGGTATTTTAAGGAGTAAGGGTGGGTTATGATTATGGGGTTCAGGGGTATTTAAAGGGAGCAGGGTGGGATTAGATCACGATATGAGACATGGCATGAAGGGCGGAACGTACCTCACGCCCCCAGCACAACGCAGACACGCCCACAAGGGACTACTTTGCTGGCACGGTTCTTTTACCTTTTAAATGTATATGGTGGGCGTCTGCATAGCCTATGTCCTTCTGCTGCAACTGCCCTTTCCAGCGCTGTATTGGGTGATGTGATTGGTGCTGTGGTTCCTGAGATTACCCGCCTCAAAGGTTTGGGCTCTCTCTTTATTATATTAGTATGGATTTGTTAAAATACGGCATGTTGGAGTTGCGGGGGTTCTGTGAGGAGTGATGCATAGACGTAAGTGGGTCAGACCCCCGCTAGACCTTACAGGAAACTCTACTCCAGTATCAAGTTAACGAATGGGCATGGGAGGACCATGAGAGGAGGTGTTCCCAGTCCACACACCTAGAGGGTGGAGGGTGGTGGGTTTGAGGGTATCCCTGAAGAGGAGGAAGAAAATTACAAGGCAGAGACCCCAGTAGATAGTGAGGACCCTGTTGAGAGGGGGTCCCTTCCTGGGTCTAGTGCCAGGGCTAGTGCCCAATCCCTTTCATGGTCCCCAGAGGAGTTGGTGGACAGGCAGAAAGAGAGGGAGCATCAGCTGGCTTTAGAGAAGCTCAAATTGGAGCATGCTATGGGGCTATCGCAGCTGCATGCAGGGCCCAGAGAGGCCTACCAGTCTTATGGTATTACATCAAGACCTCCCTGCAGCATCTCCTTCTCGTAAATGTAGGTGAAAGGGGATTCTTTAAGATGTTCCTCCATCCCATGTAACATATGGATTGCTTACGAGTGCTGTTTCATTATACCTTCTGCATTTAAGGTTGCCACCTGTCTGGTTTCCTACTGCCACCACTGATAGTTTGATGTCCTGGCAAGTACAAAAATAAGCAATATCATCTAAAGCTGGTATTTTTAGCTGTTAACTGTACATACTTCAAACAGCAAATATCAGCATAAAATACTTTTAAATGTGTTCTAGAGCTGTGCTAATGGTCAATTATTAATAATTTAAGAAAACAAAGGCAGTAATGTAATGTTACAAAAGAATGCTTACTATGTTGCTTAAAGTCCTATTGTGTATCAAGTCTGGGGCTTTGCAAACTCTTCAAAGAACAACAAATGGCCCGTATTTTTTCTTGGAAAGGTGCTAACCCTATCTGCAGTGGATACTCTTGTCGAATCCTTCTTCATGTCTTCAGTAACCTCAACTGATTGAATATAGATTTTGTGCTCCATGGCCAATCTATAATCCTTAATGGTCAACTGTAGCTCTTTGTGCAAGGGCTTGTTTTTATCTGCAGTCCTCTTTTGGGGATCTATGGTGCTCTTTCTACTGTCTCCTGCATCACCCTCCAGAATGCATATTTGTCGAGTGTATGTGCCTGTGGGGGTTTATTCCTTTCATCCTGCACCTTTCCACGTGGTTTTGTAGTCTGGTGGACCTCAATGACTTCTCACTGGTGTCCATAGTGGTCCTCTCAGCCAAGGTTACTGATGGCCTCTGCCACCTCCGAGGGTGAATCCTTTTTTTGCTTCTGTCTTGCAGGATTCAGCACCTTGTATTGTTGTGGGATTGTGTTTGGCTGTAGGGCTACCCTTATATTATTCTTGGTTTGCAATTTCTCTCCTGCTTCCTATCATCTCCCCAGGTGCAGTAAAGTTTGGCCTCACTTGGCGGGCTGGCAGCTCTAGTCACACTGCACTAACTGAAGGGCAGCATGATCCTGTCACTGTGTAGGGTTCATTTGAATGAAGTAGTTTTCTCCTCATAGGTGTCTATGTATACACATACTGCCAGATTCATGAAAACCAAATTCTGCGAATTCTAAATTGCGATTAATACCGAATCGCAATTTAGAATTCGCATAATGGGATTCATGTAAATCTGCGATAAAATTTAGTGATTCGCATTTGGCCGCAAAAGCCGATAGCGATTATTCTGAAATTGCAGAAAAATCGCTAAATCGGTCAATTTCCGTGTTGAAATTGCGATCTCGCTATTAGCGAGATCGCAAATTGTGATCTCGCTAATAGCGAGATCGCAAAAACGGGAAGTCGCATTTCGAGCACAGCGATGACATCACAACCAGGAAGCAGGCAGTTCCCTCCCTCATTGAGAACACTGAGACAGAATTGGAAGCAGCACCACTCAGAGCTCCACTCCAACCACCTCCAGTTTTTGCATTTGGAAACTGCAGACTGCAGCTATGTCACAGGAAGTAGCAGCAGGGCCCAGTGACACAGGGAGAAAGCGCAAAATCAAGTTCTCCGAACAGGAGCTGGAGCATCTCATCGATGGAGTCTGTAAAGACCATGAAAAACTTTTTGGCAAGGACTCCAGGAGGGTGTCTGAGGCCGGGAAACGGCGACTGTGGCTGCGCATCCGCGCCAAAGTGAACTCTGTTGGAGTCACACAGAGATCCATTGACGACCTCAAAAAGAGGTGGTACGACCTCTGAGGTGGTGCCAAGGAGAGGGTGGCTGAAAGGCTGGGTGAGCGCCTTGCAACTGGAGGGGGAGAGCCTACAGTCCCTCCCAACACCCCATTGGAGGATCGTGTTGAGGACACGTTGCAGCCTGAGGCATGTGTGGGGGTAACCCGTCTGGACTCATCCCGACCCACCCAAGACAGCCAAGGTAAGTGCCATGCGACTGCGACCCTGTCCCCTAACAATGGCCATGACCCTATAGCCACTCATAACAAACCCCAGTCATGCAGCCCATGCACATCAGAACATCCCTATTGAATTGTGGGACATGTAGTCTGACCACAATGTACAAAAAGTCCCATGCAGCCAGACATGCCCTAATGTACGCAATGCAACAGCCAGTCAGGGAATTGTAGCCAGCATGCATGTAGAAACCTCACATGTCAAAGATACATGTAATTAATCAACGTCCACTTGCCATCACAGGTGGCGCAGATAACACCAGCAGCGACAGTGAGGGGCTGCAAATTGATGATACACAAGAGGAGCCTGAGGGTGAGGAAGATACATCCACACAACCAGCTCCATCTGGCCAAGCACGCGTACCACCACCTGCAACGACAGCTACATCAGGCACACCACCATTGCCAGCTGCAAGACCCATGCCAGTGGCACCGTCAACATCAGGTGCTGCAAGACCAGCGACACAACACACACCCACCTTGCCCACACAGCCCAGCAGGCAGGTCAGGGAGCAGCGCCAGAGTACGCCACGCACCGGCAGGAGGGGGATGACTGTGCGTGTGCCAGGGCTCTCAATAGAGTGCCGCATGCTGGGCGTGCACCAATTAAAGGCACAACACCTAGCAGCTATACACCTGTAGCTGCACAACACAGGCAGGAATGTTTCCAATATGCCCGGCTGGATGGACCGGATGACCACAGCTATGGAGGCAAACACTGCGGCCATGGTCAGCCAGCGTAACCTCACCCGCCGCCGCCACCGCCAGCTCCTCACACGCCTCTCGGCGTACACGCGCTCAAATTATGTAATAGGAAACGCCACCTCCCAGCTGTCCCGTAGGTCTCTGGCAATGCAACTCCAGATGGTACAATGCTGTCAGGACGTGGCACGGGCACTCGAGCAGGTAACCACTGCTGTCCAGGCTCTGCAGCCAACTGGCCAAGGCCACGCAGGAGGGGATGACACAAGCGAGGGGACATCGAGTCACAGCAGCCTGTCTTCGTCACAGGTCAGTGTTCCACGCCGCAGCAGCAGGCCCACTGCGGCATCACGTGCTCTGCCGGAGGAAGAGCTCGAGAGGCGACTGGGAGCTTCGCGCCGGAGGCGCCAATGACATTAATGTACATAGGGCAGGGACATGCTGCTGACATAAGCATGTCCACTACAAAATATTGAGTAGTATGGAGCAATACTCCTCATATGTTACTGTTTGAAATAATGCCATATTATTGTGCAACCAACAATATTTATTCTATAATAGTACATCAGACTCATGTCATTATTTCCATTGTCATGCATGAGTGAAGTGTTGGGTGAGGGGAATGGGTGCACTAGAAACAGTTCATTGTGATTTGGTTGCGCTGTCTGTGTCCTTCAGCAGGATTTTCCCCGCGTGCATGACGCGCATGTGGAGGTGGGCGGTGGTCCCCTTCCGACTCACTGCCAGATATCTCTACAGGTATCCGGCGCTTGGTAGCAATGTTGTGTAGTATTGCACACACAGCCACAATGCGGCAGCAGACCTCAGGCTCGTATTTGATGGCCCCACCAGTCTTGTGAAGTATGCGGAATCTTCAGAAGGCCAAATGTCCTCTCAATGCAATTTCTTGTGCGTATGTGTGCTACATTGTAACGCCATTGCTGTGGTGTTGCAGGGTTGAGGTATGGGGTGAGGAGGTACTCACGGAGAGCGTAGCCACTGTCACCTGAATGAATGAGAGGAGCAGAGGGTCAGTGCCTGTGCTGCGCAGCTACATCATCACAGTGTAACTTTGTGGGGGAAGTTTACTTAACGAGTAGGTGTCCTTCACCAAAGTCTCCCCTGGCCAGTCGTGTGTGGAGGCCGCTGTGCAGGAGTCATGTGTGCTCCCTGGGTACTGTGCCACTATGTCCGTGATGTATGTCTTAGCATTGCACACCATCTGGATGTTGGGGGAGTGGTAGGACTTGCGGTTGCGGTACATGTATTCCGTTTGTGCTGGTGGGCAGATGTGGATGTGGGTACAGTCAATGCATCCTATCACATGTGGGAATTGAGCAACATTGTAAAATTGATGCTTGGTCTCATCCAAGTCCTGTTGGCTGGTGGGGAATGAGATGTGGTGGTGTAGCTGGGTCAGCATTGCATCTAGGAAACTCCTTAGGCAGCGGGACATGGTGGGCTGGGATATCCCCCCTGCAACTGCAACTATCCCCTGAATGCTTCCGGAGGCCAGAAGGTGCAGGCTGCACAAGACCTGGACATGTGCGGGCACGGCATTGGTCCTCCTTGTTGGGTGCTGCATCAGGGGGTCTAGGTCCTGGATTAGCTTGATGATCATTGGCCCATTCAGGCGGTACTTAGCGTATATTTGCTCTCTGGTTTGTCCCAGAAGGGTGACTCGCTGGCGGAATATCCGCTCCTGGATCCTACGTCTGTTCCGTGCTGCTCGCTGTAGCCTTCGCCGCCTGACCAAAATGTAGAGTCCTGGCATTGTCAGAGTCCTGATGCTGCAGCTGCATCTCCTTAAGTGTGTTTGGTCAGGCCTGCACCTGTTGCTAATTAGGAAACGTTTTTTCAAAACAAAAAAAAAATGTCCTTACTGGTTACCACCTGGTTTGGGTTCTCCTTAAATTGCGCGTCGCAAAATGCGATTTTTTTCTTTTTCGCAATCTGCGATTTTTCATGAATTGCGATTGCGATTTATTTGCGATATCGCAGTGTTATTCGCAGAATCCATGGTTTCTCGCAATTACAGAATTGCTAATGGGCTTCTTCCAGGATTCTGCGAATATAGTTGCGATATCGCAAATAAAATTAGAGAATTAGCAATTTTTGGATTTCAACTGTCTTGAATACCATTTCATCAAATTGCGATCGCAATTGCTTTTTCGCAGCTATTGCGATCGCAATTTTGTTTCATGAATCTAGCTGAAAGTCTCGGCTATCTCGGGGAAGGATCGTCCGCATCTAGTGTTCACACGCAGTTTACACTCACAGACGAGCCCATCGATCTCTGTCAACCCCGCCTAGATCAGTGTCGACTTGTGGGCGCCATCTTGCTTGCTTACTCTCTCGGATCTGATAAAGGCCACTTGTGCTAATCAGGCTCTTTGTGTCACCTTCCCTGTGCTTCCTTTGCCTCATTTTGTGAATCAGATCCCTGTATTGTCTCTATAGAGTGGCAGCGCGTGGTAGGCCAGGCCCCATTGTGCAGGTGCCACCCTGCCAAACCGCTCTGTCAGAGGCTGTTGGTGCAGCTCTAGATCATTGTATGATCTCCCCCGGCCTCTTTTTTTTTTATGTTTCTGTTTTTCACACTGTTATAGTAGTGTTGTAGGATGACGGTGCCTTGAAAGACCACAGATATCCGATTAGTCACTTCACAGGCCAAAGCTCAACTCTTGTGCGCCATCTTGAGTGCAATAAAACCCCCTTTCTCCCCCCAACCCTCGGTTTTAAATGTGGAACTATGGTTGTGGCACTGGACAACGAAACCTATTTGGCAGCTATATATGTTTGTTCAACATTTTCAAGTGTCTATCCTCTGCACAATGACATTTGCATCTCATGAATGGAAATTATGTAATGAGGCATTGTTTGATTATCCAGACCATGTGGCGCAAATGAATTTTTGAGCTCCATGATAAATGCAAAGTGCAGCCTTTTTTCATCAACGATTGCAAGGGTATTCTTTTTCCTGGGCAATACATTTGGAATTTCTTTGGAGAGGGTTGCAATATTTATTTATTTTAAAAGTTTTGTATAGTGCGAACATGACCCAAGAGAGTATCAGAGCGCTTTACAGAGGGATGCAACACCTATGAGGGGAGGCAATTGTGGCAGAATCATAGCAATAGACAAAAATAACTATAGTTACGTAACAACATAATAGTGGGCAAAAGAATTAGGCAGTAGAATAAGGCGAGAGATTCAGCGTGATAGTAGATAAGGTGGCTCAGGACCCCAACTGACTTCAGGACAGGCAAGCATTCATCAGTAGTGCTTTGACTTCCTTTTTGAAGGACACTGTTGATGGAATCAGTCTAATTTCCGTAGGCAGGGAGTCCAGATTCTTGTATCGATTCCTGAGAAGGAACAGTTGTAAGTTTTTGGTTTTTTTAATTCCTTCGGTTTAAGTAACAGGGTGCTGGGGCTCCTGGAGATACGGGAACCACCTGACAACTCAATTTGTTTTTGCAGGGTAAAGAGGCGTGTTGAAGTGAAGGGCTTTGTGGTCATGCAGGCAAGTATTCGGTGTATCCTTGCTTGAAAGGTATCCTATTGAGAGATTTCAGGTCCGGGGAGATGTGATTGCACTTCTTGGAGACTGTGATTTACCTGGCAGCCACATTCAATGAGGCTCCTAGGGGAGCCAATCTGTACCTAGGAAGACCGCAGAGTGTTGCACTGCCATATTCCAGCTGTGAGACGACTAATGCTTGTACTGTGGACATGAGGTCATCAGGGGGATGGAAAGATTTTAGTTTTCTTAGGATGCTCAGTTTGAACTTTGCTCCTTTGGTGGATGCACTGATGTGATCCTGCATATTTAAGTTCCTATCCAACACTATTCCCAGGTATTTTGTAGAGTCTATGATATGTGGTTTGCAGTTGAGAGCAGAAAGATTTTTCATATATTCCTCAATGATGGGTGTTTGCTCGGGCCGGGAAACAAGGAGGAATTCCATTTTGAGGGCGTTTAGTTTGAGATGGTTGAAGGGAAGCCAGTTAAGTGTTTTATGTTAGGTTCAGTTGAGTGACTTGATATTGTAGGCGAGGAGATTTTCATGTACAAATGGGTGTCCTCTGCATACATGTGGTATTTGATGTTAAATGCCTTGAGGATTTCAGTGAGGGGTTAAAAAGTGAGGGTGAATGCGAGGAGCCTTTGGGCACCCCCAGGGTGCAAGGACTGGGATGGGAGAGGGATTGATTTGATTTAGTTCTCTGTGTTCTAATATGGAGAAAGGGGGCAATCCATTTTAGTACTGCACCAGAGAGCCCCATCCTTTGTTCCAGAAGGCTCACAAGGTTGTCATGTTTGACTGTATTGAAGGCTGATGAGAAGTTGAGTAGGATTAATAGGCACAATTCGTTCCGGTCAAGTAGTGTAAGAGCGCCATCAACTATGTGAGTGATGGCTGTTTCGGTGCTGTGGCCTTGACTGAAGCCCGATTCAAATTGATCTAATAACTGGAATTCCTCAATGTGGGTACATAGTTGTACCTGTACACATTTCTCAATGAGCTTTGCCAGAGTAGGGGTGTTAGTGATTGGTTGGAAGTTATTCAGATCCTCAGTGTCTGCCGTAGGTTTTTTGAGAATGGGGAGTACTTGCCCGGACTTTAGGCAGTCAGGGATCTCATCTTTTAGTAGGGAGGCATTCACAATCTTGGCCCAGAGCGGAACTAGAGGCCTTATCATTTCTTTAAAGAAATATGAGATGTTGAAGTGATTCGAGGGTTTGAAGGTAGAGAGAATGTTGAGAATGGATGTGTCATTGAAGGTTTAGAATTGATTCCAACGAGCATTGTTTTTAGGGGAGTGGTAGGTAGGAAGAGGGGCCTGGGGAGTTAGGTAGGAGTCTGGTAAGGATGATAATTCGAGCAGGGCAGACCTTAGAGAAGTTTCAATTTTGTTGGGTTTTCCTAGGAAGAAAGCAGCAAAGTCCTCTCAGTTAGGTTGGGGACTGGCGGTGTTTGTCAATTGAGTGGGTATGTTGTTGGAATGCCGTTTGATCAGTTCAAACAGAATTTTGGGGTGCTTTCTGGCTTTGTTCACTTGGCTTCTAAAGAAGGTCGCTTTTAAAGTTCTGATGTGTTTGTTGTACAGACTCCTGCTTAATCTCAAAAGTTTGAGGTCGGTAAATGGAGATGATCTCCATGCTCGTTCTGCTTGTCTCAAGTTGTGCCGGTCTGAGTTTAGACAGTCATTGAACCAAAGTTGAGGGTCTTTTTTGGATTTTCTTTTTAGTTGAAGGGGAGCCATTGCATCCATAACTTTTAGCATGGAGTTTCTGTAATGTTCAGTGAGTTCATGGACATCTGCCATGAGTATGGGGGGAGGCAGGGACAGATTGCTGCGTGATATGAGGTCTTCCATGTTTGCATTTTGTAGCAATCTTTTCCAGTGTTTCAGTTTCTTTGGTTGAAGTCTTTGGGTGTTCCATCGTTCAAGGATGAGGAAGGTAATAAAGTGGTGATCAGACCAGTCACATGGGACAATCGATTCAATCAGAATGAGTTGGAGATGATTAGATCGAGGGTCAAGCCCAAGTTGTGTGTTGGGCTGTCGCAGAATTGAGTCAGGTTGAGGTCAAGTAGGAATATTTTTAATACTGTTCACAGCCAGGTCGTTCGGGTCATTCCAATGTAGGTTGAAGTCTCCCAGGAAGATCTGGGGGCAATGAGGATCAAGATTTGATGAGACGGTTTCCATTGTTTGTTCGATCAGAAGGAGGTTGTCTCCTGGTAAGTGGTAGAGGATGTGTAGGTTGCATAGGGGTTCTTCTTTGCTGAAGATGTTGATGCTCAGGTATTCAAAGTGGAAGGAGACTGTTTCACTGAGAGACAGTTATGGTAAATACAGGCGACGCCTCCACCCTTTACTCTTAGCTCTGTCAAGTCTGATAATATTGTGAGTAGGAGGTACTAGGATGTCCAGGACAAGACCTGAGGAGACATTGAGCCAAGTTTCAGTGAGAATCAGGAGGTCAAGTTCCTGATCAAGGATGAGGTCAGCGATGTCCACAGCATGTTTCACTGCGGATCTGCAGTTGAGAAGGATGCATTTCAGGTGAGTTTTGGAGTCAATGGAAGTAGACTGTGCAATGTGAACTTGCATGAGGTTTGCGGTATTTAGAGCATTAGAGTTATGTGTGGGGGTTCTATGCGGGTTTTGTGTAATGGTTTGAATGGGCTCCGGAGTGACTGTCTGATGACTAGGATCTTTAAAAGGGTATTACGGCACAGTTTGAATAGGTCTAGATGTGATTGATATGTCAAGTTGAGTGGAGTTGTAAGTTAGAAGAAGGTAGAGAATATCCAGGCCAGAAAGGTAGTTCTTAAATCTAATGGGTCTGGACGTGGCGTTTGGCTAGGAAGTAGTATTCCAAGACGAGCTAATGATATCTGCTTAGGTTACCTCATCTTCTCAGCTGGAGGAGTGGGTGTCTTAAGGTAATGGTTGGGCATTTGCAGGGAAAACTGTTGGACGATAAGTCAGAGGCCAGCTCTGAGGTGATGATTATGATCTTTTGTATGTCAGTTTTGAGTTTTTGAAGCTCCCAGATGATTTCCTTTAGTCTAGAGGCCCCATAGGCCTGAGTGTCAGTGATCGGGCGGGGGGGTCAGTCCCGGGTAAGGTAGCAGTAGAGGAAAATAAGTGAGAATGGTAAGGAGAAGGAACGATCCAGCAGGGGAAGGTCTGTCGATGTTGGCCAGGTGGGAGTGGAGGGGGGGGGCAGATGTTTTGAAGTGGTTAGTGAGCTTGGGAGGCAGAGGGGTTCGGTTTGGGGGTTGTGAGCTATTCATGGTAGCAGAAGTCATTAGGTGATGTAGGGGGATTCCTTGAGGGGCAGAAGGTGTGGGCAAAGACCTAGAGTCCCATGATGATATGAGAGGGACATTGTTAGCGGGAGAAATGTTTATGTCGACAATGAGCAAGAGAGTGTTGTTCAAGGTCTCAGGTGGAATAGTATGGTGCTTGGGATTAAGAATGTAGGCTTAATTGTGGCCCTGAGGAATAGGCGAGGGATTAAAGTCCACTGGAGTTTTGAGAGAGGCGCTGTTGTTAAGAGAACTCTTAAACACGGAGAAACATTCATCAAAGATTTCTAGGTTACGATTCGAGGATCATCCCATTATTATAAATGGATGTGGTAGCCTTTATTTTGAATGTGGGTGAGGTGACTAAAGAGACTTAGGCCATGATGAACTTTCTTAGAGAAGGAGATGCTGAGTAGTGAGTGGAAGGCATTTCTCCACTGTGCCCTTATTTTAGTGCAAAAGATCAGATCATTTGTGACAGCTCCTTTTTTTTGGCAGTAATATGGGTCAGAGATTAGGATTCTGGGTTCGATTTAAGAATTCTGTGTTTAAGGGATGTGGCTGCATTTTAAGATAGCTTGGGTGGGTAGTTGGTTATGTAACTGTCCTGACCTACCTTCACAAGACTGGAATCTGGACTGCTCTGTGCATAGGAGGCCATGGTTTATTAAGATGTTGTAGGGCCTGTGTTGAGGAGACTCAGGAGGTGGATAGCAGAAAGGTGGGGGAGTCTAGCATGTGTCCTTAGTGGTGTATGTGGGTGGGCGTTGGTAGTGTCTGATAAATAGATCTACAGGCGAAAAAAGGCTTTCAGGGGAACCCGTTACCCAGATTGATAACGTGATTGGAGGGGGCAGCAGCAAGGATTAGTAGAGTTCTATGTGAGGAACCCAAGTAGTGGGAGTGGGATATCAAAAGGAGGTTGAGGAGGTATGTTCGGACAGTGGTACTTCGTAGTGAGTTAGCAGAAAATGTGACTTAGCAGAATACGTGTTTCTCTATTGTTCTCACTCCTAGCTCAGATGCAAGTTGCAGAAAATCCAGAGATGCAGATTTGTTTTGGTGACACTCCAGTTCTCTATCAGATTTACTAGTACCAAGCGGACAGCCTCCCTCCCTATTTACAGCCAGCCATCTTCAGTAACTAGTCTATATGGATTTGAAATAGTTAGTTTCACATCTGTTGAAAACCTAAATGGATACATTTCTGTTGACTATTGGGTTATTGGTAGAGGGGGTGCGTAACTAAAATCTCCCAGTGAAAAACGAGCAAACCCAAAGTAACCTGTACTCAACTCTCTGTACTCAACTCCAAGTAAAGCAGTCATGCTTTACTTGGATTATTTGTTTTTTATATGAAAAACGGGGTTGACCCTGTGTCCCTCAAAACCTGGGTAGTCAATGGTTAAAATTAAAAATGGTTCTGTCGGGTGACAACACAAACGATTTGCAAATGCTATTACATGCAATAAAGAAAACCTCCCTCTGACAAAAAACACAAAACAGGTTCTTACAATAAATGAGAAGAAAGCCTGTATATAGCTTGTTGCATTTTTATATTTATCTAAATTAAATTCATTCAAAGCAATTCAAAAATAACTCAATATATTGATAAAAGTGCAAAAAGTGACAATAGTGAATAGTGATCACGTGACAGAAGCAATGTATACAATAATAATGAATTTCAATATAAACAATCTATCCAAATATATACAAGTTTTAATTTCATAAAGGCCATCCGCTAGTGTGATTTTGCAGAATCCCATTTGTTTCTGTCAATTCGCTAGGATTCTGGAATTCTAAGGCCTATGAAGAGATGTCGAAGTTTTTGACCCTTAGGGCGCCAATGTTTGAGGTCGCGGCAGGCCTTTTTCAAGACAAGTGTACAGAGCACGACAGTCTGCGGATAAGTCAAAGGGAGAATATATCAGAGGAGGTGAACTATAGGGCTAACCTAATTTGCCTAATGGCGCGGGCGGTTAATGTACTTACCCTGGGTTCCAAGTGCGTGTAAGTCACCTGGACCGAATTTGGCGCAGAGTCCTGTAATCTGTGAAAAAAGGGAGGGGGAGGAAACTTGTCAATCTCAGACATTAATACTGAGTGTGACTTGAAGGCAATTAAATTAGCATCATTTTGCATAAGAATATACAGGCGCGAAGTTAATTAAGGCTTGCCGGTGTCGCTTCACACAACCGCGACACATCTGCGAGCCATGGCATCATATGCCACTTATCTGGTATAAAGATACAACAATTGGCGTCTAGTAATACATTACTATGCCTGCTTTTGGGTTTAACGGTGGCGCTTTAAGAGCATTGTCAAGTGCTGCCACATGTGCAAACTATTAAAAAGTGAAAAGCTGTGTCACACCGCCTGGGGCACTAATAGGATGGACCGTGTCGCATATTAAGCTACTAGAATGAGGCGCCAAAAGTCATCTAATTGGACCAATAGTCTAAATACCAAGTATTGCGGCACTCAAAGCGAATTAATTAAACCCATCGTGTGGATGCCGAAACGCTCCAGTTACACTAGCGTTAACATATGCGGCACCGATGGCTTCTCTGTAGAGCAATGGTCAGTGCTTACCGGGCAATTTGTAATAGTATTCGCTATACTCAGCTGCTACTCATCCATCGGCTGCAGAAAGTCAGCTTACCGACGAAGCCGAAAAAGGGGATTTTAAAGCTTCATGGCGTGAGAGCGTCATAGCGTGAGCGCGCAACTACGTCACTGTTGCAACGCGGTTTCCACAGCAACCGAGGCGTCACGTGTTGTTGTTTATTCATATTCACGTCACTTCACAAAGCCTCACTGTTACCGCTTGGTATTTATTAGATGACCCGAAGTGTCACTCAATTGTTGTGTACTAAAAATCTTAATGTCTGTATTTCGGGGGGTACATGACAATTATGCAATTTAAACAGAGAGAAAACTCATGCATAGTCCAAACATTGATACAGTATCGTAGAAATTAAACATGATTTAGAATGTTTATCAACACTTGAAATTGTGCATCTAATGACCCAAAGATTAATAAAATGACATAAATTACACAATTGGATTATCCTCGGTCTAGGTTAGATTTTGCCGATTCAAAAGTGGTTTAACATGTATAACGAAACCTAAAACTGCATATATATACGATTGCCTTCGGTCCAATTCTATTATTACCATGACTTCGAATGTATATCAATGTCAATCAATGTCATGAGATGAATTAGATGACATACAATTACACAGTTAACTTGTCCTCGGTCTAAATCAATTGTTTACCAGATTTACATATTTACAGCTGGTTTAACATATATAACAGAACCTGAAGATGCTCAACAGGTCTCCATATTCAAGGCTAGTTTAACATGTATATTCGAACCTGAAGGTACATGCATATTATTTGAATACCCAGTTGGTAGACTCCGTTTCAATATCATATTTGAACAATGATCATAATAGAACAGTGATCACAGTCATATGAGCATAGTTAGAATTACATGATTAGGACTACCCATTGCATATGTATTTCAAATTTAAGCATCAATGTGTTCTGTAATAGAATATGAAGCTCTTAGTTTAAAAAACCTATATGAAAGGGCTGATGGTCATAGGTTTTTTAAATGGTGTACAGGTTAGTAGGGGATTACAGTAGGCCCATTTGCTTGGCAATTTCCTCATGTTCATTGAGGCCAAAGGATAGCGACTCTAAGGTGTGTATCCATTTGCTTTCTTTTTTATTCAAAGCCGCTGACATTGATCCGCCTCTTGGGTTGACAGTGATTTTTTCCAGTATTCTCCATCTCAGACTTTCTGCAGAAGGGTTGTGGGTCGTGAAATGTTCCACCATTGGTGTCCCTTGCGTCTTGCATCTAATACGACTCATATGTTGCAGAATCCTCAGTTTAACTTTCTGTGTTGTCTGGTCAATATATGGCTTATTGCAGGGACACATGATGATGTAAATTTCATTGGGGTTATTGCAATTAGTCAAAGATGGAAGTTTATAGGTCTTGTTCCCATAAGCCAATGTTGGACCTTCCATGCATAGTGGACAAACTTTGCACATGCCGCATTTGAAGTGGCATAATACTGGAGGTAATCCTAGTTGGTCTCTCAGGTTAGGTTGTTTTCGAGGTTCTAAGTAGGCTTGTACCACATTATCTTTAAGGTTCCGCCCTCGTTTGAAGGCAAATAGGAGGCCTTCATCAATCTGAAGTTCCGGTGCCACCAGGTTCCAATATTTTCGGATAATTTTCTTGATACTGTTACTCCTTGAATGAAACATGGTAACACATACAAGATTATCCATGGCTGGTTTCTTTTATTTCTGATTGAGCAGTTGTTCTCTAGAGTAATACCATGCTCTTTTTCTGGCCCGCTTGAGAAGGCCCTGTGGGTAGCCTCGTTCTCGTAATCGTGTTGTAAGTTTATCTGTTTCTCTGAAGAAGTCAATCCTCCTCGTACAATTGCGTCTCATTCTGAGATATTGACCAAAAGGTAAATTGTCTCACAAATTGCGGGGATGACAAGAATCGTATTTCAATATCGTATTTCTCTCTGTTGATTTTCTGAATAGATCGCAATAAATGAGGTTGTTCTCCACTTTGAATGTCAAGTCCAAAAAGTCAATGGTGTCCCTGTTGTATGATGTAGTGAATTGAATTTCTTTACTCCTTTGGTTCAGCCAAATGAAGAAATTTTGTAGATGGGATTCGGTCCCTGACCAGATCATAATAACATCATCTATATATCTTTTCCAGACAGCTATGGAATCGATGTACGGATTATCATGTGAATAGAGATGTTCTTCTTCATAGCTGTCCATATAGATGTTAGCCAGGCTCGGTGCATATGTTGCTCCCATTTGTCCCTGCAATAAGCCATATATTGGCCAGACAACACAGAAAGGTAAACTGAGGATTCTGCAACATATGAGTCATATTAGATGCAAGACGCAAGGGGCACTAATGGTGGAATATTTCACGACCCACAACCATTCTGCAGAAAGTCTGAGATGGAGAATACTCGAAAAAAATCACTGTCAACCCAAGAGGCGGATCAATGTCAGCGGCTTTGAATAAAACAGAATACAAATGGATACACACCTTAGAGTCGGTATCCTTTGGCCTCAATGAACATAAGAAAATTGTCAAGCAAATGGGCCTACTGTAATCCCCTACTAACCTGTACACCGTTTAAAAAAGTATTACCATCAGTCCTTTCATATAGGTTTTTTAAACTAAGAGCTTCATATTCTATTATCAGAAAGCATTGATGCTTAAATTTGAAATACATATGCAATGGGTAGTCCTAATCATGTAATTCTAACTATGCTCATATGACTGTGATCACTGTTCTATTATGATCATTGTTCAAATATGATATTGAAACGGAGTCTACCAACTGGGTATTCAAATAATATGCATGTACCTTCAGGTTCGAATATACATGTTAAACTAGCCTTGAATATGGAGACCTGTTGAGCCTCTTCAGGTTCTGTTATATATGTTAAACCAGCTGTGAATATGTAAATCCAGTAAACAATTGATTTAGACCGAGGACAAGTTAACTGTGTAATTGTATGTCATCTAATTCATCTCATGACATTTATTGACATTGATATACATTCGAAGTCATGTTAATAATAGAATTGGACCCAAGGCAATCGTGTATATATATGCAGTTTTAGGTTTCGTTATACATGTTAAACCACTTTTGAATCGGCAAAATCTAACCTAGACCGAGGATAATCCAATTGTGTAATTTATGTCATCTTATTCATCTATAGGTCTATAGATTCGCAATTTCAAGTGTTGATAAACATTCTAAATCATGTTTAATTTCTACGATAACTGTATCAATGTTTGGACTAAGCATGAGTTTTCTCTCTGTTTAAATTGCATAATTGTCATTTACCCCCGAAATACAGACATTAAGATTTTTAGTACACAACAATTGAGTGACACTTCGGGTCATCTAATAAATACCAAGCCGTAACGGTGAGGCTTTGTGAGAGAACGTGAATCAGAACAATAAACAACAATAAGTGACGCCTCGGTTGCTGTGGAAACCGCGTTGCAACAGAGACGTAGTTGCGCGCTCACGCTATGACGCTCTCACACCATGAAGCTTTAAACTCCCCTTTTTCGGCTTCGTCGGTAAGCTGACTTTCTGCAGCCGATGGATGAGTAGCCGCTGAGTATAGCGAATACTATTACAAATTGCCCGGTAAGCACTGACCATTGCTCTTCAGAGAAGCCATCGGTGCCGCATATGTTAACGCTAGTGTAACTGGAGCGTTTCGGCATCCACGCGATGGGTTTAATTAATTCGCTTTGAGTGCCGCAATACTTGGTATTTAGACTATTGATCCAATAAGATGACTTTTGGCGCCTCATTCCAGTAGCTTAATATGCGACAAGGTCCATCCTATTAGTGCCCCAGGCGGTGTGACACGGCTTTTCACTTTTTAATAGTTTGCGCATGTGGCAGCACTTGACAATGCTCTTAAAGCGTCACCGTTAAACCCAAAAGCAAGCATAATAATATATTACTTGACGCCAATTTTCTTTTCTTTATACCAGATAAGTGGCATATGATGCCATGGCTCGCAGATGTGTCGCGGTTGCGTGAAGCGACACCGGCAAGCCTTAATTAACTTCGCGCCTGTATATTCTTATGTGAAATGATGCTAATTTAATTGCCTTCAAGTCACACTCAGTATTAATGTCCGAGATTGACAAGTTCCCCCCCCCCCCCCCCCCCTCCCTATTTCACAGATTACAGGACTTTGCGCCAAATTCGGTCCAGGTGACTTACACGCACTTGGAACCCAGGGTGAGTACATTAACCGCCCGCACCATTAGGCAAATTATGTTAGCCCTATAGTTCACCTCCTCTGATATATTCTCCCTTTGACTTATTCGCAGACTGTCGTGCCCTGTACACTTGTCTTGAAAAAGACCCGCCGCAACCTCAAACATTGGCACCCTAAGGGTCGAAACGTCGACATCTCTTTGTGTTGTGTCGTTTGTGTTGTCACCTGACAGAACCATTTTTAATTTTAACTATGCTTTACTTAGAGGCAATTTGTAACGTATTTATGCAGCACTTCATACAGCAATAAAGTGAAAATGCAACACAAGAAAAATGCTAGAGCAGTTTAGAAAAATAGAATACATTTTGATAAATTATTTGACTCCAAAATGACAAGAAGCAAATCAGTAGAACCGTAGACATGCAGTTCGAAATATTTCCTGTTAGTAAAGCACCTGAAAGCACAAAGCACCACTTGCGGTTATCCAGTGGTGTGAGAACGAGTGAAAGTCACAAGTTTAGGCCGACCACAATGGAGCGTGGGTCAGATGCATTAACCGAGTTAGTCCTGCTGAAAGAGTTACCTTCAAAGTGCAACATGAAGAGTTCCATTTTCTGTGGAAGGGGCCTCTGGGAGGAGAGAGAACGTCATCAATGGTCGTCAATATAGCGCAAAGAGTAGGCCAAGCGTCCTGGACAGTTGTTGCTGTAGCACGAAAATCCTGTCTGATGTCATGGATGGTTGTTGCTGGAACTTCGCGTTGGCTGTCCCCGCGACTTTTCAATGCTGTAGTGCGAAGTGCAGATCTCACGCTGCCGGGCGTCATTGGTGGTTGCTGTGGTGCAAAAAGTCAGGTTTGTCATGACTTCTTGTTGAGGGACGGCGCAGGCTGCAAGATCGTGGCATGATTGGGCCTGTTTGCCAAGAGACCAAAACTTCAGGATTTCACCTTTTTCTTGGAGAGGAGCTTACGTGAGGACCCATGACCTTAGGGGTGGCGTCTTCGGGTCAAATACTCACTCCAGCAATGGCAAGCATGCCTCAGGCAGGTCCAGTTGCAGGTCAGCTGCAGGGAGCTTCTGGAGTTTAAGTCCATGTAGCTGACAACAGGAAGCCAGGAGCCATTTCAGCCTAGGATGAAGGGTGCAGGTCCAGTCTTCCTTCTCAACATGCATGGCTGCAGAGTAGCAGGGCAGCAGACTGGTACTCCTTCTGGCAGCTAAGCAGCACAGCAGTCCATCTTTTGCAGTATCCACAGGTTTAGGAGTGTACATCCCACTTTGAAATAGGGGATGTTTCTAGAGACTTTCCTTTGAAGTCCTTGAAGTTTCCTGCATCCCCTGCCCTGCCTCCAAACAGGCTGCATGAACAATGTACTAATGACATATCCTTTGTGTGAAAGCAGGACAGATTCATCTGCAAGTGGGGCTGCGCCCATCTTTTCCTCCCCATCCTGCCAGTTGATGGCCCATCCATCCCTTTATTGTGTGGTTGTCTGGGAAGAATAAACAAAGCCCAACTGCCAACTTCACCTTTTCATGTGATCCAGAAACAGTCTGCAGGCACCAAATAAATAGGGCAAGAAAATGGCAACTTCTAAAAGTTGCATTTTCAAAATTGTAACTTCAAATCCGGCCTTACCATTAAAAATTATTTTTAATTGCAGACACCAAACATGAAAGGTTTATTTTTTTGTTTTCATGTTGCCAATAAAAAGTTAGCATTTATTAAATGTAATAAGGCAACTTAATGTTAAAGGTATGCCTCTCAGTCAAACAAGACGAATTTGGTAGTTTTTCACTACCAGAACATGTAAAACTTTAAAGCACATGTCCAACTTTTTAAATACACTGCACCCTGCACTTTGGGCTGTGTAGGGCCTACCCTACGGGTGACTTCTATGTATTAAAAAGGAAGATTTCGGTATGGCAAATAGTGTATTTTGCCAAGTCGAAATGCCAGTTTAAACTGCACACATAGGCTGCAGTGGCAGACCTGAGACATGTTTTAAAGAGTTTTGTAAGTGGGTGGCTCAATAAGTGCTTAAGACCTACTAGTAGCATTTAATTAGCATTTAACTTATGGAATTGTAAGTGAATTAATTATGACAATTGCGTATAAGCCAATTTTACTATGTTTAAAGGTGAGAGCACAAACACTTTAGCACTGGTTAGCATTGGCAACGTGCACAGAGTCTTAAGTCCAGGAAAAACAAAATCAGCAATAATGGAGGAGTACGGCAAAAGATTTGGGAGGAAGAACACCTTAAGGCTGACAGGTCTAACAATTTCTCATTGGAAAGTGATCGACTCGTCTTGTCCAAATCAGACTGCTGAATTTGGCCTGTTTGTGTGTGGCACTTCTGGATGTGATAAATTGATTATGTGAATACACAGTGTTTATAAAATATATTGATATTGATTCAAAGCGTGATTTAAAACATTAACTTTGTGCTCTGATTAAGAGAAATTAAAAGAATGTGAAGTAATTGAAATTTTTTTTGATTGAGTTTGAATAGAGTTTAAGGTGTGAGACAACACCATGTGAACAGCGCATGACTGGACTATCTGTTTTGGCTAGTCTTAACTACAGTTAATCCAAGGAGTACAACCCTTATCAGTCACTGCACCAGTTGATTAAAGAAGTTTAAGTTTTATTGGATTTGGAGTGCTCCCCGCGCACACCCTTACCAGAATTTAACTTCTGGATGTGACATCTTAACTATTTATTCATGACACATGAGAGGCTGACCCAGTGCCAAGAGCAAATACACAAACAAAATTGCTGAATGGTCTGTAATTCTGCACTCCTTGAGCAAACATGTTGCATTTCCTAAGTGAAGTGATCCTGGTAGCCATTGGAATGCAGTGGCGCACTCTATACTAGTATTTTTTACCTGGGGTCTGTTAAGGTTTTCCTTGGGTGTAATAGAGTAAAAGAAAAGTATGGGTTGAGCCTTTTTACCACATCCCAGTACAGAAATGGTAAATATCAAATAAATCTGCTGTGACATGTCTAAGGCAGTGGTTCTTAACAGTTTTACTTCTGTGGTCTCCACTTAATCATTAGTGGAACCCGGGGACCCCCACTGATTTATTATTGGTATTAGGGAGCCTCCACTGTGTCCGGGGGGCCTCCACTGAGTCATTACAGGAAGCCGGTGACCCCAGTCTAAGCATTTTTGATGATATCAACAGCAAAACAATACGCAAAGGGCCTTTTGTGTAAGTTTACGTTTCTTGGAATTCTCAAAGGATTTATTTCACGTAGTATCTTTACAACTGCCTATCTTTTTAAGTGGAGAGTCTCCGCATTGGGTTCAGAGACTCTGCAGTCGTAAAGATACTACTTGTAAAAGAGATTTGTGAATTCCCCAAAATCGTAAACTTACACAAAAGTGTAAGTTTACTTTTGTGTATCAGGCCCACAATATACAGAAACAAACATTCATCAAACAAATGATTAAACATTTTATTTATTTCACGCACAAATATAAAAAAAGACAACATTTACCTTTAATAGGCAGGTTGGAGCTTTTAAAAATTCAGTTGAGGTCCCTCATCTTCCATACTATATTCGGTTTGATGCACGTCATTGCTCCCACAGCCAACCTGAGAATACTAACTTACTTTTTAGCCTCCAATTTCATATTACTTCACATTTCCAATTGAAAATTTTCAGCGGTACATTTGTAATGAATGTGCCATTTATATGGTTGAATGGCCTGATTCTGATCGTTGCCCATCACCATCTCAGTATATTTTGATCTAATATAGTGATCTAATATAGTGATGTGTAGGCCTGCCTAGTAAGAATAAGCTACAAAGTAGGGCTGATTATGTCTTCTCTGTTTCTGACTTTATCTTGCTTAACGGTAGTGCTTGCTATTTGGCTTTGCAAAAACAACAGTTGATGCACAGAATGCAGGACAATGTCATACATTCACCCCAGTATGGAGATCTGGGCCTAAATCCATCGTATTGCCATTGTGCAACATTCCGTCCATCATCTTGTGTGTTTTGCTGTTCACCCTATGTCGGAAGGGTATGCCTAGATGTGGCTCCCGTGCTCACTACGCCACTGGAGTCAAGCTATCCTGGCTGAAGACAGCTGATAGCCAGAAACCGGTCCTAGGATGCTTGATTCCAGTCCAGGCAATACATGGCTTGGCAGTTTGGTCTGGACTGTTCCCATGAGGCACAGGGTCAAGACTGATTTGCATATGGCCATGTCTGAACTGGGGTGGCTTGGTGAGCAAAATAACAATGGATTAAACCCAGATCTGTGACTGGGGGTGAATGTTTTGCTATTGTGCAACATTCCGTCCATCATCTTGTGTGTTTTGCTGTTCTCCCTGTGTTGGAAGGGTATGCCCAGATGTGGGTCCCGTGCTCACTATGCCACTGGTGTCAAGCTATCCTGGCTGAACACGGTTGATAGCCAGTAACCGGTTCTAGTATGCTTGATTCCGGTCCAGGGAAGACATGACTTGGCAGTTCGGTCTGGACTGTTCCCATGAGGCACAGGGTCAAGACTGATTTGCATATGGCCAAGTCTGAACTGGGGTGGCTTGGTGAGCAAAATAACAATGGATTAAACTCAGATCTGTGACTGGGGGTGAATGTTTTGCCAATGTGCAACATTCCGTCCATTATCTTGTGTGTTTTGCTGTTCACCCTATCTAGGAAGGGTATGCCCAGACGTGGGTCCCATGCTCACTGCGCCACTGGAGTCAAGCTATCCTGGCTGAAGACAGCCGATAGCCAGAAACCTGTCCTAGGATGCTTGATTCCAGTCCAGGGAAGACATGGCTTGGCAGTTTGGTCTGGACTGTTCCCATTAGGCACAGTGTCAAAACTGATTTGCATATGGCCATGTCTGAACTGGGGTGGCTTGGTGAGCAAATTAACAATGGTTTAAACCCAGATCTTTGACTGGGGGTGAATGTTTTTCCATTATGCAACATTCCGTCCATCATCTTGTGTGTTTTGCTGTTCACCCTATGTGGGAAGGGTATGCCCAGACGTGGGTCCCGTGCTCACTACGCCACTGGAGTCAAGCTATCCTGGCTGAAGACGGCTGATAGCCAGAAACCGGTCCTAGGATGCTTGATTCCGGTCCAGAGAAGACAAGACTTGGCAGTTCGGTCTGGACTGTTCCCATAAGGCACAGGGTCAAGACTGATTTGCATATGGCCATGTCTGAACTGGGTTGGCTTGGTGAGCAAAGTAACAATGGATTAAACCCAGATCTGTGACTGGGGGTGAATGTTTTGCTATTGTGCAACATTCTGTCCATAATCTGGTGTGTTTTGCTGTTCACCCTATATGGGATCCAGACGTGGGCCGTGCTCACTACGCCACTGGAGTCAAGCTTTCCTGGCTGAAGACCGCTGATAGCCAGAAACCGGTCCTAGGATGCTTGATTCCGGTCCAGGGAAGACATGGCTTGGCAGTTCGGTCTGGACTGTTCCCATGAGGCACAGGGTCAAGACTGATTTGCATATGGCCATGTCTGAACTTGGTGAGCAAAATAACGATGGATTAAACTCAGATCTGTGACTGGGGTGAATGTTTTGCCATTGTGCAACATTCGGTCCATGATCTTGTGTGTTTGGCTGCTATTTGGCCTTGGCCTACTCTTATGCTGTCTTGTATACTAATTTTGCTCGTTTACGGGAATAGTGGCCTATGCTTGAGGGACTTCTAAGCTGTCACCATCTTCTGAGCCTTTCTAGGTGAGAAGCCATGTTTTGCTTTTCACTTGTTTTCTGCACCTCGTAGACTGGTATGAGGAACTGGTTCTTGTCAGAGGAATGCACTCGCTCTGCTCCGAAGTCATAACACTCTCCTGGCCAGCTGAAGCTGTGGCCTTGGTGAGGAGTGGTACGTAATCAGATAGGAAAAAGGAACGCAGCTCACAGGAGCCTCTTCTTACTTCTCGACTGGTACTAAAGGGGGTGTCTGGGTTCCGATCACCAGTAGTCCACCACAGGGCAGACGTGCAGCTGTGCGGGTGGAGCGAATGGTACTGCCCTCTCTCCCGATTCGGCCGGAGATACGGGCTCCCCTCTGGCAAAGTGGAAGCTGGATGAGCAGACAGTTGGTGAGGTACTCCACTAATTCTTATATTCCTACTGTTCTTGCCTAACTATCTTCTTATCTTTTCAGGTTCTATACATTTATATACATATAAGTACTATATATGTTTCACTGATTGCATTTAGCAATTGCTTAGGTGCTAGTTCAAAGAAGGCCTACCATATATCAATTTTTTCTAATGTAATAAAAGAAACCCAGAGCATATAATTATCTGTCTGTTTTCCTTGTGGCGGGAGTACTGGCCCTTTTTTGACCAAATGCTAGTTGTAGAAGGATGGGTAAATTCCCTTCTGGCAAGTAATTGTGATACAGAAGGTTGACCTGCTCCCAGCAAGGAGCGAAATTCGAATTCTACCACCCCCAGCCTTGGTGTGAGAGGTGTTATGTGTATGTGTGTTGAATATATGTAATTCTTCCTAGGTGAGTATTCTGTGGCGGAGTGGAGCGGTAAATTGCTTCACGCGCAGTGCCTCTCACTAGGGGGATTGATATGGTGTGCGAGTACTCTTGGCAAGGGCTATAGAATTGTAATTATTATTGTTCCTATCTTGGGTAAGTATTGTGGAGTGTTGTATCTTTTGGGTCCCAAGAAGAATAAGCTTGTATGTCCTGATTATTGGCAAAAGATCAGGCCATTACATTTTGGCGTCACAAACATGATCGAAGGGGTGGATTCTAAGGGGAGAAAAGAGGATTATGTTTTCTAGGAAAGCAAAGGTTGACTCGCAGTTGTCTATGGAAATTTCCAGATGGGAATCGACTCCGTGTGGAGTACTGGCCCATGAGTGGGCTAATAGTGCTGGTTTGAGTGAAAACTGGAATGCGTGTTTGTTAGAAGCCGAACCGGCTCAGGTGGTTGTATGTCTACAAAAAGTGCCTGTAAGAAGAGGAGATGAGATTCCTATATTAGGAAGGAGAGGGTGGATTCTCTTAAATGCATGTGGAATAATACATGAGAAATATGTGCAGCTGCAGCGTATGTGTAAAGGATTTGAAGAACAGTATGTTGAAGCAAAGAATGCCACTACGTTGTTAACATATCAGAATAAATTATTGTTGGATAAGATAGAGACTTACCAGACCGTAGCCGAGAGGGCTGCGGTGCGCATTGCAAAGTACAAATATAGGAACAGGCGAGGGAGAATTAATAGGAGAAATATACATTCAGCTATTGGAAAGGCAGGACTTGACTGGGATCCCGAGGAGTGGGATGGAAATATCTGGGATTCTTCAGAGTTTTCAGGCTTTGGCGAGGAAGATAACAAGAAAGAGGTGCCTATTAAGACTGAGAAAGAGAATAAATCAGAAGGGCCCAGAGAGGTGAATGAGCAGTCGATACATCGAAAAAAGTTGCAGGGTGGTCCACAATACCCCCAAGGGGTAGCTTTAGATAGTTTGGAGGATTTTATGCAACAAGAGATTAATGACATCTTGGACAGGTTTCGGCAGAAACCTGGTGAATATTTACTCACATGGATGGTTCGCATCTATGATTTGGGTGCCGCAGGCGTGATGTTAGACCGAGGAGATGCAGTGAAATTTTGTACGTTAAGCACAGAACCAACAGTTCAAGAACAATTTGGAAATTATGCACTCGTTGACCAGATTAGTTTATTACAACTAGCTGTGACTGAATGTAGTCATAAATACCCAACTGAATCAGACTGGCCAATAAATGAGAAACATTGGTATACTTTGAGAGACGCGACACAGAGACTGAAGGAAGAGGTGATGAAAACCTCTATTTTCTTAGATCAAGCACATAGATTGATGGAAGGATTGCTTAATACTTTGTGTGAAATAAGATCCTTCGTACTGCTCCTCCTGCTTATAAGCAGGTGATGATGACATTGTTAATAAATCAGACTGCAAATTAGCACAAGGGGTGGAGGTAGTTTGTGAGTTGAGCGAACTAGGAGAGTGGATGAAATTCGAAAGACCTTCTAGACCTGAAACTCACACAGATAATAACAGACTGACTAGACGAGATTTATTTACAGCTTTACTGAATGATGGGGTGAAGAAAGAGGAAATAGACGGGTTACCTACTACAAATTTATGGAGCATGTTTCGAAAAAGGGATTTAGACAGGAAAGAAGGGAGCAGGAGAATTAACAAACAGATTCATGAACGGAGACATTCAGATGAAAGTGGTGATGAGTCATATAGGGGGAGAAGGAAAGAATCCCCAGAATATAGAACAAGGCATGAGAAGGAAAACTCTTTAGATCGCAAAGTCAGAAGTGAAAGAGGTAGATCCCCGGAACAGAGAATGAGGAATGAAAGAGGGAGATCCTTAGATCGAAGAATGCATAGCGACAGAGATATGAGAAATTCATATTACGAAGAGAGAGTGTACGAGGAAGATGTGCTTCCCAAACGATATGAAAGTCTCTACCCTGATTTGTCTTGGGCGCAGAATAAGAGTAAAAATGACTAGGAAATAGGTCAAGCTCCAGTACAGAATTGAGCTCGCAAACATAATAGACCCTATGTGGATATAGAGATTTTTTGGAAACATCTTAATGTACAAAGGGCTCGAGCCCTAGTAGATACGGGAGCGTAGGCCACTTTAATATATGGAAATCCCAAGAAATTTAGAAGACAGTATTTTACAATTACAGGTTTAGGTGGTAAAGAGACCCCGGCAGTGCAAACTAATGTTAAATTAACATTTGGAAGGATACCAAAAAGAGAATATAGTGTATTAGTTGTGCCCCTTTCTGAATATATCATCGGAATTAACATTTTAAAAGGAATGACTTTGCGTTTAGATGACGGGTACTATCAGTTTGGAACAAAACGTTACATTTCAGCTAACACAGTGAGAGTAGAAAAGCCCTCCTGTGAAGGTGCCTCAGGCGACCAAGGTGGTTCCTATGAAACAATATAGAATTCCTGGTGGGCATGATGAAATCAGTGCCACAATTCAAGACTTGATAGACGCATGAGTAGTGGTCCAAATTACTACCACTTGGAACAATCCTGTATGGCCGGTGCGCAAAAATGACAATTAATTGCGCATTATGGTGGATTATCGCAAACTGAATAAACCTACACTATCTTTGACTGTTGCCGTCCCTGACACTGTTACTTTGATAGAAAGAATTCAGAGACATACAGGGACTTGGAATGCAACTATTGATATTGCCAATGCTTTCTTTTCAATTCCTATAACTCCAGAATGTCAGGAACAATTCAGTTTTTCAACGCTTGGCAGACAAATGACATTTCGAAGTCTGCTCCAGGGCTATTTGCATAGTCCGACGATATGTCACCGGCTGGTGGCAGAGAATTTAGATGAGGTACCGGTAATTCCTGGAGTGCAGCTTTGTCATTACATTGATGACATAATGATCCAAGGTGAGACGCAAGAGCAAGTCCAAATTCAGTTACATCGAAATGTAACTCATTTGCAAGGCAAAGGGTGGGAAATGAATCCTGACAAATTGCAAGGTCCAGCACAAAATATAAATTCTTTGGGTATTCAGTGGCATGAGGGAATTCGAAAAGTGGTTCCTCAAGTGAGACAGAAAATTAAAGAATTTGCAGTACCCCGAAACAGAAAAGAGACTTAGAGATTCATTGGTTTGTTTGGATTTTGGAGACCGCATATTCCCCATTTAAGTCAAATTTTGGCCCCTTTGTCTAGAGTCACTCGAAAGAAGAATGCGTTTGAGTGGGGTGAGACACAGCAGACCGCATTTGAATTAGCAAAAGAGGCTATTCAGCATGCTTTTGATTTGTGGCCGGTGCGAGATGCCGGTGCCGGGGCGATGTTGATTTGAATGTGACTGTACAGGGTCCAAATGCAAATTGGAGTTTATGGCAAAAGCAAGGTAGGACGAAAGTACCTTCAGGGTTTTGGACGAAAAAGTTGCCAGACGCTGGTGAGCGATATACACCTTTTGAAAAACAATTGCTTGCATGTTACTGGGCTTTAGTGAATACGAAACAATTGACTTTGGAACATGTTGTCATCTTGAGACCTGAGATTCCAATAATGCAATGGGTTATGAGCTCTCCTAAAACTCACAGAATTGGACACGCATAGGAAGCCAGTGTGATTAAATGGAAGTGGTACATACAGGATAGGGCTTGGGTAGGTCCTAAAGGCACAGCGATGTTACATGAGCAGGTGGCGCAGGCATACCTATAGTGCAGGAATCTCCTGTTAAGTGGGGTAGACCATTTAGCGATCTTTCCGCAGAGGATAAAAAGCATATGTGGTTTACGGATGGTTCAGCCAGTTATGTTGGAGCAAAGAGACAATGGAAAGCAGTGTCATACAACCCTGTTACCCAGAAATTGTTGAGCACGACCGGTGAAGGAACATTATTCAGTTTGTAGAACTTTATGCTGTTTACCAAGCTTTAAAACAAGAGTTTGTCATGTCTATACCGACTCGTGGTCTACTGCTAATGGGTTAGCCACATGGCTCTCCACATGGCATGCTCACAGTTGGTTAATTCATTCTAAAGAAGTATGTGGAAAAGAACTATGGAAGGGAGTGTGGGATATGCTCCCCCAAAGTACTGTGACTGTATATCATGTTGATGTTCATTGTTCAATTGATTCACTTGATAGGTGGTTTAACCTCATTGCAGACGAAAATGCTAAAATCTCTGAGGCAGAGGTGGAGACACAGAATTCTGACCTGGTTGGATTGGCGAGGTGGGCACATCAGAAGTGTGGACATTTTGGAGAACAAATCACTAGCAAGTGGGCAGCAGATAGAGCGATACACCTTCAATGACATGATTAAAACGGTAATTTTGCAGTGTCCCATTTGCCAACATTCCCGACGTCGAGTGATACCGCAGATAGAGGGAGCTAATGCACATTGTTTTGCATAAAAGATCTCCTCACACTACTTTTTAATAGTACCAGCCCGGGGGTCCATTAAAGTTATTTGTTACCCAACGAGCCAGGTATTTTTTAACATCGTAATTTTTAAACCCCACCTTTCACTCACATAGTAAATATAAAATAAAACTCACTTGCACCACACATAGTCTGTATTAGTGCTCCCGCGTAGTCGTTGGTAGCAGCACGCCGTACCCCGTAGAGGGGTACGAGGACCCCAATGATGAAGCATGACACCAAGGGGCCTGTTGTTGTGTGAGGGGTACCAAAAACACCAGGGTGTCCCCCACCATTGTAGGAAACACCTTTTCTGAAGGATTGGATTCCTTTTGTTTAATTGTCCACTTATTTAATAACCATCGGTTTAAGGTGTGATTTGGGCTAGTCTAATTTTGAATAATCACTCGATTCTTTGTGTTTACTGACACTCTTTTAACATGTGGTCAGTATATTCCTCTTTCATAATGGCACATACAGAGAAGATTTAAAACGAGTAGCTTCTGTCTGTAATTGGGATTTTGTAGAGCTCTATGACGAGATGTTCTCTCTCTCGATACAGTTGTGCTTTTGCAGACCATTTGATGTTATTTCCTTTATTTGAATACGTTCAACAAGTACCCCAGCGTTACACTTACGTGGGTTTCTCAGTTTGTAGTCTGGGGTAGTATATTTGCTAAGCCTTGGGCACTTTGTATTTACAACAAGGGGGGGTGAGGGACAGAGTCTCTGAATTAAGCAGAAAGCTCTCACCCAGTCAAGAGATCAGGGCTAGATCCAACACCGTTTTTTAGCTCACTGCACCATCCCAGTTTCAGAACCTGGCTGTATGCAAATTAGTCTGTTCCTGTCCCAGTGCATGATGGGAACAGGGCAAACCAAACTACAAAAGCCAATTCTTACACTGGGAAGGAAACAAGCTCCCGGGGACCGGTTTCTGGCATTACAGCCGTCTTCGGCCCGGTTTGCTTGAATCCTGATGGTGAAATGAGCAAGGGTCTCACATCTGAGAATACCCTTCCACACTTAGGGTGGACAAAAATATTTACAACAAGGGGTGGTGAGGGACAGAGTCTCTGAATTAAGCAGAAAGCTCTCACCCAGTCAAGAGATCAGGGCTAGATCCAACACCGTTTTTTAGCTCACTGCACCATCCCAGTTTCAGAACCTGGCTGTATGCAAATTAGTCTGTTCCTGTCCCAGTGCATGATGGGAACAGGGCAAACCAAACTACAAAAGCCAATTCTTACACTGGGAAGGAAACAAGCTCCCGGGGACCGGTTTCTGGATCGTTTTTGGCCACTATAGGTGTGGCAGGGTATACTCAGACATGAGTCCCTTTCTCACTGCTCCATCAGGATTCAAGCAAGCCGGGCCGAAGAAGGCTGAAATGCCAGAAACCGGTCCCCGGTAGCTTGTCTCCTTTCTGGTGAAGAATTGGCTTGGTAGTTTAGTCTGCCCTGTTCCCATGATGCACTGGGCCAGGGACAGACTGATTTGCATATAGCCAGGTTCTGAGCTGGGATGGGGCAGTGAGATAAATAACGGTGATGGATCAAGCCCTGATCTTTGGACTGGGTAAGAGTGGTCTGTTTAACTCAGACACTCTGTTCATCACCACCCCCTTTTCTAAATCGTTTTTGGCCACTATAGGTGTGGCAGGGTATACTCAGACATGAGTCCCTTTCTCACTGCTCCATCAGGATTCAAGCAAGCCGGGCCGAAGAAGGCTGAAATGCCAGAAACCGGTCCCCGGTAGCTTGTCTCCTTTCTGGTGAAGAATTGGCTTGGTAGTTTAGTCTGCCCTGTTCCCATGATGCACTGGGCCAGGGACAGACTGATTTGCATATAGCCAGGTTCTGAGCTGGGATGGGGCAGTGAGATAAATAACGGTGATGGATCAAGCCCTGATCTTTGGACTGGGTAAGAGTGGTCTGTTTAACTCAGACACTCTGTTCATCACCACCCCCTTTTCTAAATCGTTTTTGGCCACTATAGGTGTGGCAGGGTATACTCAGACATGAGTCCCTTTCTCACTGCTCCATCAGGATTCAAGCAAGCCGGGCCGAAGAAGGCTGAAATGCCAGAAACCGGTCCCCGGTAGCTTGTCTCCTTTCTGGTGAAGAATTGGCTTGGTAGTTTAGTCTGCCCTGTTCCCATGATGCACTGGGCCAGGGACAGACTGATTTGCATATAGCCAGGTTCTGAGCTGGGATGGGGCAGTGAGATAAATAACGGTGATGGATCAAGCCCTGATCTTTGGACTGGGTAAGAGTGGTCTGTTTAACTCAGACACTCTGTTCATCACCACCCCCTTTTCTAAATCGTTTTTGGCCACTATAGGTGTGGCAGGGTATACTCAGACATGAGTCCCTTTCTCACTGCTCCATCAGGATTCAAGCAAGCCGGGCCGAAGAAGGCTGAAATGCCAGAAACCGGTCCCCGGTAGCTTGTCTCCTTTCTGGTGAAGAATTGGCTTGGTAGTTTAGTCTGCCCTGTTCCCATGATGCACTGGGCCAGGGACAGACTGATTTGCATATAGCCAGGTTCTGAGCTGGGATGGGGCAGTGAGATAAATAACGGTGATGGATCAAGCCCTGATCTTTGGACTGGGTAAGAGTGGTCTGTTTAACTCAGACACTCTGTTCATCACCACGCCCTTTTCTAAATCGTTTTTGGCCACTATAGGTGTGGCAGGGTATACTCAGACATGAGTCCCTTTCTCACTGCTCCATCAGGATTCAAGCAAGCCGGGCCGAAGAAGGCTGAAATGCCAGAAACCGGTCCCCGGTAGCTTGTCTCCTTTCTGGTGAAGAATTGGCTTGGTAGTTTAGTCTGCCCTGTTCCCATGATGCACTGGGCCAGGGACAGACTGATTTGCATATAGCCAGGTTCTGAGCTGGGATGGGGCAGTGAGATAAATAACGGTGATGGATCAAGCCCTGATCTTTGGACTGGGTAAGAGTGGTCTGTTTAACTCAGACACTCTGTTCATCACCACCCCCTTTTCTAAATCGTTTTTGGCCACTATAGGTGTGGCAGGGTATACTCAGACATGAGTCCCTTTCTCACTGCTCCATCAGGATTCAAGCAAGCCGGGCCGAAGAAGGCTGAAATGCCAGAAACCGGTCCCCGGTAGCTTGTCTCCTTTCTGGTGAAGAATTGGCTTGGTAGTTTAGTCTGCCCTGTTCCCATGATGCACTGGGCCAGGGACAGACTGATTTGCATATAGCCAGGTTCTGAGCTGGGATGGGGCAGTGAGATAAATAACGGTGATGGATCAAGCCCTGATCTTTGGACTGGGTAAGAGTGGTCTGTTTAACTCAGACACTCTGTTCATCACCACCCCCTTTTCTAAATCGTTTTTGGCCACTATAGGTGTGGCAGGGTATACTCAGACATGAGTCCCTTTCTCACTGCTCCATCAGGATTCAAGCAAGCCGGGCCGAAGAAGGCTGAAATGCCAGAAACCGGTCCCCGGTAGCTTGTCTCCTTTCTGGTGAAGAATTGGCTTGGTAGTTTAGTCTGCCCTGTTCCCATGATGCACTGGGCCAGGGACAGACTGATTTGCATATAGCCAGGTTCTGAGCTGGGATGGGGCAGTGATATAAATAACGGTGATGGATCAAGCCCTGATCTTTGGACTGGGTAAGAGTGGTCTGTTTAACTCAGACACTCTGTTCATCACCACCCCCTTTTCTAAATCGTTTTTGGCCACTATAGGTGTGGCAGGGTATACTCAGACATGAGTCCCTTTCTCACTGCTCCATCAGGATTCAAGCAAGCCGGGCCGAAGAAGGCTGAAATGCCAGAAACCGGTCCCCGGTAGCTTGTCTCCTTTCTGGTGAAGAATTGGCTTGGTAGTTTAGTCTGCCCTGTTCCCATGATGCACTGGGCCAGGGACAGACTGATTTGCATATAGCCAGGTTCTGAGCTGGGATGGGGCAGTGAGATAAATAACGGTGATGGATCAAGCCCTGATCTTTGGACTGGGTAAGAGTGGTCTGTTTAACTCAGACACTCTGTTCATCATCACCCCCTTTTCTAAATCGTTTTTGGCCACTATAGGTGTGGCAGGGTATACTCAGACATGAATCCCTTTCTCACTGCTCCATCAGGATTCAAGCAAGCCGGGCCGAAGAAGGCTGAAATGCCAGAAACCAGTCCCCGGTAGCTTGTCTCCTTTCTGGTGAAGAATTGGCTTGGCAGTTTAGTCTGCCCTGTTCCCATGATGCACTGGGCCAGGGACAGACTGATTTGCATATAGCCAGGTTCTGAGCTGGGATGGGGCAGTGAGATAAATAACGGTGATGGATCAAGCCCTGATCTTTGGACTGGGTAAGAGTGGTCTGTTTAACTCAGACACTCTGTTCATCACCACCCCCTTTTCTAAATCGTTTTTGGCCACTATAGGTGTGGCAGGGTATACTCAGACATGAGTCCCTTTCTCACTGCTCCATCAGGATTCAAGCAAGCCGGGCCGAAGAAGGCTGAAATGCCAGAAACCGGTCCCCGGTAGCTTGTCTCCTTTCTGGTGAAGAATAGGCTTGGTAGTTTAGTCTGCCCTGTTCCCATGATGCACTGGGCCAGGGACAGACTGATTTGCATATAGCCAGGTTCTGAGCTGGGATGGGGCAGTGAGATAAATAACGGTGATGGATCAAGCCCTGATCTTTGGACTGGGTAAGAGTGGTCTGTTTAACTCAGACACTCTGTTCATCACCACGCCCTTTTCTAAATCGTTTTTGGCCACTATAGGTGTGGCAGGGTATACTCAGACATGAGTCCCTTTCTCACTGCTCCATCAGGATTCAAGCAAGCCGGGCCGAAGAAGGCTGAAATGCCAGAAACCGGTCCCCGGTAGCTTGTCTCCTTTCTGGTGAAGAATTGGCTTGGTAGTTTAGTCTGCCCTGTTCCCATGATGCACTGGGCCAGGGACAGACTGATTTGCATATAGCCAGGTTCTGAGCTGGGATGGGGCAGTGAGATAAATAACGGTGATGGATCAAGCCCTGATCTTTGGACTGGGTAAGAGTGGTCTGTTTAACTCAGACACTCTGTTCATCACCACCCCCTTTTCTAAATCGTTTTTGGCCACTATAGGTGTGGCAGGGTATACTCAGACATGAGTCCCTTTCTCACTGCTCCATCAGGATTCAAGCAAGCCGGGCCGAAGACGGCTGAAATGCCAGAAACCGGTCCCCGGTAGCTTGTCTCCTTTCTGGTGAAGAATTGGCTTGGTAGTTTAGTCTGCCCTGTTCCCATGATGCACTGGGCCAGGGACAGACTGATTTGCATATAGCCAGGTTCTGAGCTGGGATGGGGCAGTGAGATAAATAACGGTGATGGATCAAGCCCTGATCTTTGGACTGGGTAAGAGTGGTCTGTTTAACTCAGACACTCTGTTCATCACCACCCCCTTTTCTAAATCGTTTTTGGCCACTATAGGTGTGGCAGGGTATACTCAGACATGAGTCCCTTTCTCACTGCTCCATCAGGATTCAAGCAAGCCGGGCCGAAGAAGGCTGAAATGCCAGAAACCGGTCCCCGGTAGCTTGTCTCCTTTCTGGTGAAGAATTGGCTTGGTAGTTTAGTCTGCCCTGTTCCCATGATGCACTGGGCCAGGGGACAGACTGATTTGCATATAGCCAGGTTCTGAGCTGGGATGGGGCAGTGAGATAAATAACGGTGATGGATCAAGCCCTGATCTTTGGACTGGGTAAGAGTGGTCTGTTTAACTCAGACACTCTGTTCATCACCACCCCCTTTTCTAAATCGTTTTTGGCCACTATAGGTGTGGCAGGGTATACTCAGACATGAGTCCCTTTCTCACTGCTCCATCAGGATTCAAGCAAGCCGGGCCGAAGAAGGCTGAAATGCCAGAAACCGGTCCCCGGTAGCTTGTCTCCTTTCTGGTGAAGAATTGGCTTGGTAGTTTAGTCTGCCCTGTTCCCATGATGCACTGGGCCAGGGACAGACTGATTTGCATATAGCCAGGTTCTGAGCTGGGATGGGGCAGTGAGATAAATAACGGTGATGGATCAAGCCCTGATCTTTGGACTGGGTAAGAGTGGTCTGTTTAACTCAGACACTCTGTTCATCACCACCCCCTTTTCTAAATCGTTTTGGGCACTTTGTGGGCAGAAGCACCGACGTATTATTTACACCATACATTCTTGGTAAAAGGGACACTAAAAGATGACTTGCACCTTTCACATGTGACGGGGAGGAACATGGATGGGTGATTAATGTTATCATGTCTCCCACAGCGATGTTGGTGTCCGTTCAATGGCAGATGGTACTAGTTACTGCATTTTGATGTAGTCTTCTTAAACAGACACTTGGCGTGCAGTCTCCAAGTATTCCAAGCAGCCCCATTCTAGCTACGTTTAAATATTTCTATTTTAACTATTCCTAGTAGAAAATAAACTCATCTGAAAGAATCGTGCGAACATCTCGTTGGGGAGAGTCCTCACCCAAAAACGAAAACAGCTCGCGGGTGCTTGCCTGGATTACTACAGTTCCCTCTGTTCGGGATTACCTCAGGATGTTCTGTGGGCTACTGTGCAGCCAGGATGATTCTGGAGCTTCAAATTAAGTCATGCCACACCTGTTAATGAATCAGGATCATTGGTTGCTACCGATCCAAGCAAGAAGCTTAATCAGCCCATTTTGTCCATTGTCTCCTTCCAGTGTTAGTGAATTCGTAAAACATATGCACATTGTTTGCATCTGCATAAGAAGAATTCCCTTTTCTTCAGAGTCAATTCAGGTTAAAAGTGTGTCTTATTTACTTTTTTATATTAACTTTAAATATAGGCTAGTTATGTTTCTTGTGCTTATAGTTCGCATTCAAAATCATTTTGAAATTACTGTTGCAAACTGTTGTATCTGAAAGAGACACGTTAGTGATAGATTCCTTACTTTAGAATATCCCCAGGCGTCAGACTGGATCCGGAAAGTTTTGCGTAGCAGTACCCTTGCGCGTCGGTAGGCGTCGTCTGCGGCTCCGCGTCCGTCGTCGGCGTCGTGGGCGCCGTGATGACGTCGTCGGAGTACTTAGACGCCGCTCCGCGTGCTGACGTCAGTTCTTCTTTTTTCCGCGCCAGCCAGCGCAGATCTGGAAAAAGCAGTTCCCTAGTCATTTTTTGACTAACTTTTTGGATCTTTTGATCTATTTTGAAGTCTTCACGACTCCGACGGTGCCGTTAGGGATGCCCGGCTTCAAGCACTGCGACGAGTGCGAACGCCTCATGTCGATTACGGATCCGCACCGCCTGTGCCTGACGTGTTTGGGCGTCGACCATGACGACGAGGCCTGCTCCGACTGTCGGGCCCTCTCGAGGAAGGCCAGGCGGGAGCGGTCCCGCAGGCGACTCGAGATCCGCCAGTCGGCCCCACGCCGTGTGAGGTCCCGGTCCCACGGGAGGTCGAGGGACAGGTCGCGGGAGCGGAGCCGTCACAGCTCCGGGAGTCGGCGCCACTCCTCCGGGTCCAAGTCGTCAGGTAAGAAGCATAAGAAGTCGAAGAGACATCATCGCTCTTCCGACTCCCCCCGACGCTCGCGCAATGCGGCCGGGGGTTCTGGTGACACCGCCCACGCGGCTCCTCAGGAGTCGCGGGCGCCGCGTTCGGCTCCATACCCCCCGGTCCCTGGGCTGAACGCGACGCCGGAGGAGATAGAGCGCTTCCTCATGGCCATGAGGTCCCTTTCTTCTCCGACGGGTTCCGCGGCGCCTTCGGGCCCAGCGAACCCGTCTGGGGGCCCTAGTGGGTCGGGGGCTGCGACCCCGACGCCGTCAGGTGCTTCGGCCTCGACGCCGCCGGCGTCTTCGGCGCCGGCGCCGCAGGTCTCCACGATCCCGACGCCTCCGCTGCCCTCGGGCTCGGCGCCGCAGGGTTCAGCGGTCCCGGCGTCGTCGGTGCCTTCGGGCCCGACGCCGCAGGGTGCCGTTCGGCCCTCGTCGGGCGCTGGAACGTCCCCGGTGGACCTTACGACACCCCCGGGGTCGGTCCGTGTGGTGTCCCCTCCGGCGTCGGCCTCGGCCGACGCCGTCCCCAATGCCTCCTCTGTATGGGTTCCGGCGTCGGGACGGAGCCTGTCGGCGCCGATCTCGACGCCGGTCGGGGATTTCCATCCCTATGATCCATCCTCATTCACTTACGACCCTGAGTCTCAGGAGATGGGGGAAGAGGAGGATTGGGAGGGGTCTGAGGACCCTCTGACAAGGGAATGTCAGTCTAACATGGACTGGACAGGAGACCTTGGGGAGGCCAGTGGCCTGGACACCTCTCCAGACACTGGATTCGTCTCTCCTCCTTCCGTGGCTTCGGAGGAGGGCGCGACATATAGTGTGGTGTTGATGAGGGCTGCTAAGGCGTTGGGCCTTGAGCTCCCCGTCGCGGCCGTGAGGATTAACCTCCTCACTGAGGTCCTTAAGCCGCAGTCATGCTCCATGGAGCCTATGCTGCCGTTTAATGAGGCCTTGTCTTTTGCGCACTTGGTCCAGGCCCTCTACAGGTTCGCCTGTAGATAGGAACGTGGCCAGACGCCACCGCCCGGCTCCGGGCGACCCATGATTCCTGTCCACCCACCCCACCCCCGAGAGTCTGGTTATCCAGGCCTCTAACTCCCAGACCGCCTTCCCCTCGGCTCCCCCTGACCGGGAATCCAAGAGGTACGAGGCCTTTGGCAAAAAGGTATTCTCGTCCCTTAGCTTGGGACTGCGGTCTTCCAACACCGCATGCCTCTTGGGCCGTTACACCCATTCTATATGGGAAACGGTGGCGGAATTGCTGCCAGAGTGTCCGTTGGAGGTACGGGCCAAACTCGGCCAAGCCCTAGTGGAGGGCCGGGACGCAGCGAAGTATACGATCAGGTGCGGACTGGATACAACTGACTCGCTGGGCAGAGCGATGGCTACGACGGTGGCGATTCGACGCCACGCCTGGCTCAGATCCGCCAACTTCTCGGCTGATGTCCAGAATACCCTCATGGACATGCCGTTCGAAGGCCGTCGCCTCTTTGGCGACAAGGCAGACCACGCGCTCGTACGCTTTAAGGACTCCAGGGCTACGGCCAAGTCCTTGGGCCTCTCGGCCCCGCGCCAGCAAGTGGGTGCCTTTCGCCCCTTTCGTGGCCAAGGAATGGGCGTCCCCACGCGTGCCGCCAGCCACTCGCCGCAAACTGTCGTCCAGCGCGGCGGCGTGCCCTAGACCCAGGAGACTGGATGGTAGCGTTGGACTTGCAGGATGCGTATTTCCACATCCCCGTCCTGCTGGCCCACCGGCGTTACCTGCGGTTCACGGTAGGCCTCGAGCACTTTCAATTTACTGTGCTCCCCTTCGGCCTTACCAGCGCCCCACGGGTGTTCACGAAGGTGATGGCGGTGGTCGCAGCTCACCTGCGCAGGTTAGGGGTTTCAGTCTTCCCCTACCTAGACGACTGGTTGTTGAAGGCGGGCTCGCCCCAGGCAGTCGTCAACCACCTCCAGACTACGGCGGATCTCCTGCACAGGCTGGGATTTTCCATCAATGTGCCGAAGTCACACCTGTGCCCCTCTCAGAAGCTCCTTTTCATCGGAGCAGTTCTCGACTCGGCGCAGTTTCGGGTTTACCCGCCCGAACAGTGAGTCCGGGATATTCAGGCCCTGATTCCGATCTTCGGGCCGTTATCCCGGGTTTCGGTCAGGCTGACGCTGCGGCTTCTGGGGCTGATGGCCTCCTGCATCCTTCTGGTGCATCACGCACGGTGGCGGATGCGGGCTCTGCAGTGGGACCTGAAGTTTCAGTGGGCCCAGCACCGGGGCAACCTTTCCGACCATGTCCTGATCTCGGAGGGCACTGCGAGACAGCTGCAGTGGTGGCTCACGGACCGCGATTGGGTCAACGGCAGATCCCTCTCCCTTCCCCAACCGGAGCACGTAGTTGTGACGGACGCGTCCCTCCAGGGCTGGGGTGGCCACTTGGGAGAGGCGGAGATCAGAGGACTCGGGTCTCCGGCGGAGTCCCGGCTCCATATCAATCTGTTGGAGCTGCGGGCGATTCGTCTGGCACTGAAAGCATTCCTCCCGTCTGTCCGAGGGAGTGCAGTGCAGGTGTTCACGGACAACACCACCGCCATGTGGTACTGCAACAAACAGGGCGGTGTGGGGTCGTGGACCCTATGCCAGGAGGCTCTGCGCCTCTGGCAATGGCTGGAACATTTATTTATTTATTTATTTCTGAATTTGTAAAGCGCCTGGTTACACTGTCAGTGTGTCCCCGCGCTGCCAGAAGAGCCAGCTACTCCGTCAGTCAGAACAAGACGGGCTAGTCTTTAGGAAAGAGGAATGTTTTAAGTTTCCTGCGGAAGATGAGCTCCGATGTTTCCACTCTTAAGCTCAGGGGGAGAGAGTTCCATTTGTGTGCCGCCAAAGTACAAAAGGATCTTCCTCCCATTCTGGCTTTCTTGTGTCTGGGGACAGCGAGAAGGCCTGCTCCTAACGAGCGGAGTTGTCGGGTGGGCGTATAGGGGCAGAGAAGGTTCCGAAGGAAGGCTGGGCCCTTGCCATGTACGATCCTGTGACCAATACAAAGGACTTTGAAATCGATTCTTTCCTTGATCGGAAGCCAATGTAGTGTTTGTAGGGATTTTTTTGAGGCGGCTCTTCTGGGCAGCCGGAGGACAAGGCGAGCGGCAGCATTCTGAATTGTCTGCAGTCGCCGCCGACTAGTGGCGTTGGCACCTAGATACAGGGCATTGCCGTAGTCCAGTCTTGACGTGACAAGGGCATGGACCAGGGTCTTCCTAGATGATTCTGGGAGCAGGTCGATGGTTTTGCGGAGTTTCCGTAGAATCGAGAAGCACGTACCAGCTACCCGTCTGGTATGGTAGTCGTAGTCCAATTTTGAGTCCACCCATACTCCAAGATTCTTGACCTGATCACTAGGGGTAGGGAGGGGCCCCAAGGTCTGCGGCCACCAGGCAGATGACCAGACTGAGGGGGGTTTTCCAACAATCAGCACCTCAGTCTTGTCACCGTTAAGACGGAGGCAGTTCTTCGCCATCCATCCAGCCAGCTCCTGGAGGCATGCTGAGAAGTTCGCGGCGGCTTGTTCAGCAGGTTGGGTCAGAGCGACCACCAACTGTGTGTCGTCTGCGTATGTCACTACTTCCACCCCATAGCGTTCCGCAGTAATAGCCACGGGGGTGACATATAAATTAAAAAGGGTTGGACTGAGACTTGAGCCCTGCGGCACTCCTTGACTGAGGTCAAAGGTGTCGGAGCGTGCTCCTCCTTGCTCCACCGAGAAGCTACGGTTGGTGAGAAAAGATTCCAGCCATGACCAGGCCATGCCTGTCACCCCTCCTTTCTTCAGACACTGTAGCAACGTATGATGTGCTACAGTGTCGAAGGCAGCACTGAGGTCCAGGAGCACTAGTGCTGCCACATGACCGGCGTCCACGTGCTTCCTCAGTGCCTCGGTCGAAAAAAGGAGGGCTGATTCTGTGGAGTGGCGGGCCCGGAAGCCCGATTGGTTGGTATGCAGGAGGCCTCTGGACTCTATGTGTGCTGAGAGTTGTTGGTTAACCAGCTTTTCCGCCAGTTTAGAGAAGAAGGGTAGAAGCGAAATGGGGCGTAGGTTGCTAAGCTGGGACGCACTGATGTTGGGTTTTTTCTTAAGAGGCAGTACGACTGCCTGTTTCCACCCGTGAGGGACCTTGCCAGTGTTAAAAGAGGTAGACAATATGTGGCCAACATAAGGTGCCAGACGAGTCATGGCGCTGGCCAGGAATTTGGCAGGGGCAGGATCGTGCGGGGAGCCTGATTTGATTTCTTTAGCAGTGGCTATCAGGAGGTCCTCCGACGGAACCTGGTATACTGTGAGGCAGTCTTCGATCTTTGCCTCCCAAGTTGCTTCTTCCTGAGGAGGAAGAAGGTTAGAGCCAGTTCTGGCATCATCAGGGAAGCTGTTGTAAATGTTGCGTACTTTTTTGTGGAAAAATTCCGCGATGGCGTTACAGGATTGTGCTGAGGTGTCGGCCTGCTCTAAAGCGGGGGGAGGTGTAGTAATCTCTTTATAGATCCTAAAGAGTTCCTTGGATGAGCAGTTAGCACTATCTATTCGATCAGCGTAGAAGGTCGCTTTAGTTTTCCTAATTTGGAAGTGGTATTCTTTTATGCTAGCTTTGTATACATCTCTTGCCTCTGGTGAGTAGTTCTTTCTCCAGGCGCGTTCGAGCCTCTTACAGGCTGCCTTGGTTTCTCTAAGAGCAGTGCTGAACCAAGGTGCAGTTTTAGTTTGTCGCTCCGGGCCCTTATTGGCCCAAGGGGCAGTGATGTCCAGGGCTTTAGTGATGTGTCCATCCAGGGCCATGCAAGCCCTGTCAACGTCCACTCCTAAGTCTGCGGGGGAACCGTTTAGTAGGAAGTGATGTTCAAAAGAGTCCATGGAGAAACTGGCCCATTTCCTTTGTTGTTTATTGGCGCTATGGTGAGTTTTATTATGGTGAGTCATGACTAGGAAGTGAAAGGGGACTAGGAAGTGATCGGTCCACAGCAAAGGAATGGGAGTGTCCTGCTTCAGATCCTCCAAATTATTAAAAATGGGGTCAAGTAGGTGCCCCTGACGATGAGTCGGGAGGAGGGAGGCAGTTTCTAATTGTAAGGTTTGCAGCTCTTGGCGCAATTCTTGAGCAGCTGATTTGTTGAGGTCTTCGAAGTGGAGATTAAGATCCCCTAGTACAAGGAACTTCCTGTATCTCATAGCCGATGGGGTGACGTTCTGGATGAGATTTTCCGCGAAGTTTCTGCTACCTCCCGGGGGTCTATAGATTAGTAGGCCTTTAATGACCGTATTTTTGTCGATACCGATGGAAAAGGCTCCAGTTTCGCTATCTGTTATATTAGCTGGTTCGAGGGAGCATGTCATATTCATTCTATAGATTATGGCAATGCCACCTCCCCTTCCCTTAGGTCTATCCTGCCTGCAAATTGCATATCCAGGGGGCAGGGCCTCCCTGACTTCAGGGTCTGAGTCTTCGTCCAGCCAAGTTTCAGTGAGGCATAGTATGTCCCATTTGTTGTCTGTTATAAGGTCAAATACTTCTAGTTTATGCTTTTTGAGGGAGCGACAGTTAAGCAGAGCACCACTGATTTTCCTACTGTGCTCTGGTTGGGCGTTGCCGTTGGGCGTACTTGCTTTGGGATGTTTATTGAGGATGAAGCCACAGTGTTCGCAGGGATTTGTAGGACTACGCATACTGAGATCAATACTGTGCTCACATACCTTTAGGTATTTGTTGCGAAGGCTGAGGAGCTCCTCTTTATCGTATCGGTTATCTGGGAGGTGAGGACCAGGAGGTCTGGCCCCGTGCCCCGGTCTGCCGCGGACGGGCGCAGACGGACTTGCCTTAAGCGCGCCTTCGGCGCGCAAACAGTGCTCCCGCTGCGCTCGTCCGCTGCGCTTCCGCTGGCAACACATGATATGGGCGGGGGAGGGCGTGGCCTCGAACGTGGGCGTGGCCTGTGCGTCGCCGGGGAGGCGAGCTGGGGGGCGTTGCAGCCGTCACGAAGGACGCTGTTTGGTCTAAGTTCAGGTAATGTGAAGCAACAAGCTTCTAGATAAGTACACACAGATAAAAGCAATTTTTACAAGTTTTAAAAGAGCGTGTCTCCCGGCGTCTGCCTGCGGAGCTCTGACACTTCTGAAGGCGGCGCACAGCGCGCGCGCTTTTAAGTGTGGTCACGAAAGTGGGCGTGGCCTCGAAAGTGGGCGTGGCCTGTGCGTCGCCGGGGAGGCGAGCTGGGGGGCGTTGCAGCCGTCACGAAGGACGCTGTTTGGTCTAAGTTCAGGTAATGTGAAGCAACAAGCTTCTAGATAAGTACACACAGATAAAAGCAATTTTTACAAGTTTTAAAAGAGCGTGTCTCCCGGCGTCTGCCTGCGGAGCTCTGACACTTCTGAAGGCGGCGCACAGCGCGCGCGCTTTTAAGTGTGGTCACGAAAGTGGGCGTGGCCTCGAAAGTGGGCGTGGCCTGTGCGTCGCCGGGGAGGCGAGCTGGGGGGCGTTGCAGCCGTCACGAAGGACGCTGTTTGGTCTAAGTTCAGGTAATGTGAAGCAACAAGCTTCTAGATAAGTACACACAGATAAAAGCAATTTTTACAAGTTTTAAAAGAGCGTGTCTCCCGGCGTCTGCCTGCGGAGCTCTGACACTTCTGAAGGCGGCGCACAGCGCGCGCGCTTTTAAGTGTGGTCACGAAAGTGGGCGTGGCCTCGAAAGTGGGCGTGGCCTTGCGTCGCCGGGGAGGCGAGCTGGGGGGCGTTGCAGCCGTCACGAAGGACGCTGTTTGGTCTAAGTTCAGGTAATGTGAAGCAACAAGCTTCTAGATAAGTACACACAGATAAAAGCAATTTTTACAAGTTTTAAAAGAGCGTGTCTCCCGGCGTCTGCCTGCGGAGCTCTGACACTTCTGAAGGCGGCGCACAGCGCGCGCGCTTTTAAGTGTGGTCACGAAAGTGGGCGTGGCCTCGAAAGTGGGCGTGGCCTGTGCGTCGCCGGGGAGGCGAGCTGGGGGGCGTTGCAGCTGTCACGAAGGACGCTGTTTGGTCTAAGTTCAGGTAATGTGAAGCAACAAGCTTCTAGATAAGTACACACAGATAAAAGCAATTTTTACAAGTTTTAAAAGAGCGTGTCTCCCGGCGTCTGCCTGCGGAGCTCTGACACTTCTGAAGGCGGCGCACAGCGCGCGTGCTTTTAAGTGTGGTCACGAAAGTGGGCGTGGCCTCGAAAGTGGGCGTGGCCTGTGCGTCGCCGGGGAGGCGAGCTGGGGGGCGTTGCAGCCGTCACGAAGGACGCTGTTTGGTCTAAGTTCAGGTAATGTGAAGCAACAAGCTTCTAGATAAGTACACACAGATAAAAGCAATTTTTACAAGTTTTAAAAGAGCGTGTCTCCCGGCGTCTGCCTGCGGAGCTCTGACACTTCTGAAGGCGGCGCACAGCGCGCGCGCTTTTAAGTGTGGTCACGAAAGTGGGCGTGGCCTCGAAAGTGGGCGTGGCCTGTGCGTCGCCGGGGAGGCGAGCTGGGGGGCGTTGCAGCCGTCACGAAGGACGCTGTTTGGTCTAAGTTCAGGTAATGTGAAGCAACAAGCTTCTAGATAAATACACACAGATAAAAGCAATTTTTACAAGTTTTAAAAGAGCGTGTCTCCCGGCGTCTGCCTGCGGAGCTCTGACACTTCTGAAGGCGGCGCACAGCGCGCGCGCTTTTAAGTGTGGTCACGAAAGTGGGCGTGGCCTCGAAAGTGGGCGTGGCCTGTGCGTCGCCGGGGAGGCGAGCTGGGGGGCGTTGCAGCAGTCACGAAGGACGCTGTTTGGTCTAAGTTCAGGTAATGTGAAGCAACAAGCTTCTAGATAAGTACACACAGATAAAAGCAATTTTTACAAGTTTTAAAAGAGCGTGTCTCCCGGCGTCTGCCTGCGGAGCTCTGACACTTCTGAAGGCGGCGCACAGCGCGCGCGCTTTTAAGTGTGGTCACGAAAGTGGGCGTGGCCTCGATAGTGGGCGTGGCCTGTGCGTCGCCGGGGAGGCGAGCTGGGGGGCGTTGCAGCCGTCACGAAGGACGCTGTTTGGTCTAAGTTCAGGTAATGTGAAGCAACAAGCTTCTAGATAAATACACACAGATAAAAGCAATTTTTACAAGTTTTAAAAGAGCGTGTCTCCCGGCGTCTGCCTGCGGAGCTCTGACACTTCTGAAGGCGGCGCACAGCGCGCGCGCTTTTAAGTGTGGTCACGAAAGTGGGCGTGGCCTCGAAAGTGGGCGTGGCCTGTGCGTCGCCGGGGAGGCGAGCTGGGGGGCGTTGCAGCCGTCACGAAGGACGCTGTTTGGTCTAAGTTCAGGTAATGTGAAGCAACAAGCTTCTAGATAAGTACACACAGATAAAAGCAATTTTTACAAGTTTTAAAAGAGCGTGTCTCCCGGCGTCTGCCTGCGGAGCTCTGACACTTCTGAAGGCGGCGCACAGCGCGCGCGCTTTTAAGTGTGGTCACGAAAGTGGGCGTGGCCTCGAAAGTGGGCGTGGCCTTTGCGTCGCCGGGGAGGCGAGCTGAGGGGCGTTGCAGCCGTCACGAAGGACGCTGTTTGGTCTAAGTTCAGGTAATGTGAAGCAACAAGCTTCTAGATAAGTACACACAGATAAAAGCAATTTTTACAAGTTTTAAAAGAGCGTGTCTGCCTGCGGAGCTCTGACACTTCTGAAGGCGGCGCACAGCGCGCGCGCTTTTAAGTGTGGTCACGAAAGTGGGCGTGGCCTCGAAAGTGGGCGTGGCCTGTGCGTCGCCGGGGAGGCGAGCTGGGGGGCGTTGCAGCCGTCACGAAGGACGCTGTTTGGTCTAAGTTCAGGTAATGTGAAGCAACAAGCTTCTAGATAAGTACACATCAGGGCGTGACTCTGGTGGTTCAACACCTGGCAGGTTCTCTGAACGCCAGGGCGGACGAACTCAGCCGTCGGTGCTCGATGGATCACGAATGGCGTCTGAACTCGGGCGTGGCGCAAGGCCTCTTTCTGCGTTGGGGAGAGCCTTGGCTAGATCTATTCGCCACCGAAGAGAACGCGCAATGTCATCAGTTCTGCGCATTGGAATTTCCAAGGCGGCACTCGCTCGGAGACGCTTTTCGTCGCGAGTGGAGCTGCGGTCTGTTGTACGCCTTTCCGCCTATACCTCTTCTGCCCAGAGTGCTGAAGAAGATCAAGCGCGACCGGGCACAAGTCATCCTTGTGGCTGCGGACTGGGCACAAAGGTACTGGTATCCCGAGCTACTCAGTATGTCAGTCGATCCCCCGGTTCGTCTGCCTCTTCAGGAGGACCTTCTGTCGCAGCAGCAGGGGACGGTCCTCCACCCGAACCTGTCCAGTCTCCACCTCCATGCATGGAGATTGAGCGGCGACAGTTGAGGCCATTTGACTTGCCTCCTGAAGTTTGCAACATTATTCTGGCAGCCAGGCGTCCCTCCACAAAAACGGTATACGCCTGCAGGTGGAACAGATTTGTGGCATGGTGCACAGCAAAGGCTGTGGAACCTCTCAATGCCCCTCTCTCTGAGATTCTTCTCTTCCTTCTTTCTCTTGCCCAGCAGGGCTCTGCTCTGGGCACTATCAAGGGCTATCTTTCGGCTCTTTCAGCCTTTCTGAGGCTGCCTGACCAGCCTTCTCTGTTCAAGTCCCCTATAGTAAACAGATTTCTGAAAGGCATCACTCATACCTTTCCTCCTGTTCCCTTCGTGATGCCTCAGTGGGACTTGAACCTGGTTCTAACATTTCTGATGTGCGCTCCCTTTGAGCCGCTTCATAACTGTCCACTTCGCCTTCTTTCTTTGAAGACTACCTTCCTGGTAGCCATCACCTCTGCCAGGAGAGTGAGTGAGCTCCAGACCCTCTCTTGTAAGCCTCCCTTCCTGTCAGTCCATCCGGACAAGGTTGTTTTGAGGACTAGGCCCTCCTTCTTGCCTAAGGTGGTCACGGCCTTCCACATGGGGCAGTCCATCACATTGCCCACCTTCTTTCCGCCTCCGCACCCCTCGAGAGAGGAGGAGAGGCTCCACCGTCTGGACCCAAAACGTGCGCTCTCGTTTTATCTGGATCGCACACGCCAGTTCCGGGTGGATGATCAACTCTTTGTTGGGTACGCGGGCGCTAAGAAAGGGAAAGCGGTGCACAAGAGGACCATTTCTCGATGGATTATCATGTGCATCCAGGCGTGTTACTCCTTGGCTAAGAAGGAACCACCTGTTGGGCTGCGGGCTCATTCCACTCGAGCCAAGGCCACTACAACTGCCTTGGGCCGAGGTGTGCCCTTGCAGGAAATTTGCCAGGCTGCTACGTGGGCTTCGTTGCACACGTTTGCGAGGCACTACTGCCTGGACAGTCAAGTCCAGAGGGATGGCTACTTCGGCCGTTCCGTTCTCCAGGACTTTCTGGTGTGAATATTGGTTCGCAGACCCACCACCACGGGGATGGTATTGCTGGGGTATCTATTCTAAGGTAAGGAATCTATCACTAACGTGTCTCTTTCAGATGCACAAGTTACTACTTGTGTAACGATATATCTGTAAGAGACATTAGTTAGTGATAGATTCCTTACCGACCCACCCATCCTCCCCGTTCTGCGAACCGATATCTAGGGTTAAGGTCATCCCCTTTCAGGGCCCTAGTTTCTTGGCACCAGTGTCGGTTTTTGTCATGGCTCTGCGCTTCTGGCGCGGAAAAGCTGTGGCTTATAACTGACGTCAGCACGCGGAGGCGGCGTCTAAGTACTCCGACGACGTCATCACGGCGCCCACGACGCCGACGACGGACGCAGAGCCGCAGACGACGCCTACCGACGCGCAAGGGTACTGCTACGCAAAACTTTCCGGATCCAGTCTGACGCCTGGGGATATTCTAAGGTAAGGAATCTATCACTAACTAATGTCTCTTACAGATATATCGTTACACAAGTAGTAACTTGTGCGACACGGTAAAATTGTAGGTGGCTACAATTTGAGTGCTTTGTTAGCTGGTGATTTATTCTTATCTCGTTCACAAATAATAACATTTTTGACACAAATGAATGGCATATCGTTAAAGAAAAACGAATCACTAACACGGTTGTTACATCGGTAAATGTTTCTTCTTTTTTACATTTTATTTCAAGCATATAGCACAAATATAGGTGGCTGCATATGTTTATTTTTCTTTTTGTGCCTGCAATGAAAAAACATACCAGATTGATAACGCCAGAACTATTGGTTTTGCTAATGTTTGCTTCCTTCCTCCTGGCTTCTTCGCCATTAAACACTCTTGGTTGTCTGTGTGCTTTAAAAGACTAATGGCTTAAAAGACGGCTAGTGGAATCATTGCTAAATCGAAAACTGAAGATGAGTGGGTGTGTTTAGTCAAGTAACATCTGAACACCTGATGGGTCTCTTGTATGGGACATATCAGTTTTCATGCTTTCGGTGTGTCTGAAATAAGGACCTGTTTTAATTGTGTAGAAATAGTAAAATACAAGAATGATCACGTGGTTCCAATGGAAGATGGCCCGTTCTTGAGTAGGAACAGAGCTTTATATTTGTAACCACCTTGTATTTGAATACATTTCTGGGTATCCTGATGGAACAGTCATGAGAAATTAGCATTAAAAGCCAATCATTTGTATTAATAGGTTGGAGTTTGAGAACCAGAAGACTCGTTTGGCGATTCAGCTGGATTTTAGTCGTGGACAGCTCGAAAAAGAGACCAGTAGATTCAGAAAGCTAACTGAGACAATGTTAATTGATGAAGGAGAGATGGCAAAATTAAAGAAGGTAAGGAATGTATTATCTTTGAAAAATAGGATTATTGTGGTTAACGAAAAGATTTCATAAACTCATAGGGCCTCATTCACAAAGGTAAACTTACAAATATAGTGTGTACTTTTAAGATTGTTCTCTATTCACAAAGGTAATTTACTAGTAGGAACTTTACAACTACAGAGTCTGTGCACGCAAAAAAAATAAGTCTTGCCATTTTAAAGTGGATACTCTACATTCGTATAGGTACTACTCGTAAAATAATTTTGTGAATAACGAAAAATCATAAACTTCCACAAAAGTTTAAGTTTACTTTTGAATATCAGGCCCCTTACACTGTTACCGCCCATGTTCCGTTTTTAATATGCAGTGATTAATTAATACTTTACACTATTGCATCTAATTTTTGACTATCCGTAGAATGAAAAGAAGCATTGTTATAGCCAATAGGTCTCTTCTTTGGGACCTTATAAATATTTAGCCATGCAGCACATTATCCTGGGCGCTGTGCCACCAGGGATTAAAGAGCTATAACAGTTACTATACACTGGTTCATGCACTGTGATTCAGGAATAAATTCATGCCTCAGGAAACATTTCTGGACACATTCCAACGCTTTTTAAAGCATAGACAGAAAGACAAGTGCTGGATGCAAGTCAACAGCACTATACCTTTCTGTGTGTGACTACATCACTAAAGTTCTAATCAGCTTATGAAAAAAAGCAGTGAAGTACTTTCCAATGGGGGAGGACCCTTTTCCCCCCAGCCACTATTCCCCAGGCACCATTCTCCAGAGTTTTCCATTCAAAACACTGCTCGCACCATTTTTACCAGCAAGCCCCTGGCCCACCCTTTCTCGCAGCCCCCTGGGTATAGGACCACTGGACATAGCAACAATAACAAAATGCCTGCTTGTCAAGTAAAGGAGAAATAATGGATAGACAGGACCAGCTCCGCGCACCTAAAAACTAAAAAAATAACCTGACCTTGTGTATTGTAACTGACGCTTTTGTAAAGCACTCCAATGCCTTCAGGTCAATCGAGTTCACACTTTATAAAAATGCCCCCAAAATTAATCTGACCATGTGTAATGTAACTAGTTCTCATGTAAAGCGTTGCTACAACTTCGAGTCACTAGAGTTTACATTATATAATAAAACATGTCTCACAGTCCCTGGAGAGCTGCTGTGAATGTGATTTGGAATTAGAGCTCTCTGAGGAGGAGGACAACAGGTAGAGGCAGTGGGCAGGCATGCAGCAACATGGGAGGAGGTGGAAGGGACAAATGCTTCTCCCGTTTGTCAGGTAGAGGTAATATAATGAATAAACAGGCACAGTATCGGTATCACTTAATCTCTGCGCACCTGAAAACAAAAATATAACCTGGCCTAGTGTAATGTAACTGGAGATTTTCTGAAGAGTTTCAATACCTTTGGGTCAGTCGAGTTCTCACTCTATAAAAATGCCCCCAAAAATGTATCTGACCTTGTGTAATGTGACTAGCGCTTATGTAAATCGCTCCCAACATTTTCAGGTCGCTTGAAAGCACATTGTATAACAAAAACTGCTTCACACTCCCTGGGGAGCTTCTGTAAATGTTCTTTGAAATTAGAGCTCTGAAAGGAGGAGGACGACAGGAAGAGGCAACAGGGGGTATGCAGCTACATAGGAGGAGGTGGTATGCAGAAATGCTGGTCCGATTTGTCAGGTGGAGGAGAAATAATAAACAGGGGAGGTATCAGCATCACTTAATCTCCGCGCACCTAAAAACAAAAAAATGAACCTGACCTAGTATAATGTATCCTGCACTTTTGTATAGCGCTTCAATACCTTTTGGTCTGTCGAGTTCACGCTTTATAAAATTTCCCCCCAAAAGTAATCTGAATATTGTGTAATGTAAATAGCGCTCATGTAAAGCACTCCAACACCTTTAGGTTGCTTTAGTTCACATTATAAGAATGTGACAGGAGTTGCACAAGCCTTGCCCTTAACTGTTATACAAGGTTGGGCTGCTGAAAGTCCAGTGACCGAGGCTCGCTAATGTAACAAGCAATGAAGCGGGAGGGGTTCTGGGGAAATATTTGCACTTTGTAGTCAGAGAAAATTAAAGAGCCGACTTCAAAAATAGCGCCTGAAGCGCCTGGCCTTTCATTACAGTATTTGAAAGGGTTGGGGAAATTAATGGTCGGGCGCTGAAGCTTAACTACCGAAGACGGGCAAACAGTGGCACGAGCAGGATTCAAAGAAAAAAATAGTCCCTAAAATGAACATATAAACACAGAAGCATAATGTTAACAGTAATTGGGCTATGCTCTGTGGGAGTAGACTAAACACAAAAAGAAAGGACAAAGAGGAAGGATTAACTACTAGCAAGCAAGCAATTTTGAATGACAATCGAAGGAACAAATCAAAAGGCAATTGGTGGGTTGGAAGCCCATACAGTGAATACAGCATATCTTGAAAGGACAGCGCATGCACGACCTACTCTGGACTTTAAAAACTGATATTTTAAGTTAGACTAACGGCTATGCTGGATGAGCTATGACTACGAAGAGGCCTTGATTTGATTTGGAAATATTCCCGAGTTGATGAGCTGGAATTCAAAACCACACATTTTTTTTTGCTGATGAATCTTGATACCGGCATATAAATGATCTAATAGATGCTTTTTGGCACACTCAACACAGGCAGAGGCAATCCTGTTTGAATTGGTGGTGAAATCAAAACAAAAGTACATCCTTTCTTTGATTGTCAGCAGAGACTTTTCTTCTAATAGGGTTGAAGGTAACCTTTTTGGACAGCAGTGAAAGGTTGCTGCATTATGAGCTTTTCTTTGATGCTGTGGGAGTTACACATACTTCTTAAACGTAATCAATCTTTGAATTAAAATTGGTAATTATCAGATGTAACATGGGGGGATCCTATTGAGTTATCTTTGTTTATGTACAGTTTTAATCATATAGCTTTTGGGGTTTTCAAGGTAGACACCTTGTTTTGACATATATGTACTGGCAGTTGAAAAATGTGGACATTTCGGGGTAATCAAAGTTTTTTTTTATCACTGGAGCATTTTATCTGTTTTACATTTGAGGCTGCCACTTCTAGTTTTTGTGTGCTATATCTACAACCCTCAAATTTGACGCATTGTGGACATCAGACTTTGGAGTAATTATAAATATTATGGAGGAATCTAAGGAGAGCTAAGGAGCAGTCTGTTGGTTTCAGAGTAAATTGGGGAGAGGGCGCCCTTAGGAAAGCTGCCAGTAACTGATGTGGGAGAATACTATCAGAAAATTATCACTTGCTTCTGCTAGTGAGTGGCCCTAGTTTTGACAGCTGTCATGTCATGCTTGAGTTGAAATCCGAATTGGTGAGCCAAAAGTGTGGCAGGATTTTTAGCTTTGCTGAAGTTGTGACCCAACATTTTTATTAAAATCTTAATTGCCAGGTGAGCTAGACAGCTGTGCTTAAATGTGCTTGTATATTTGGGTTTAGCTAGAAGGATGGGTTTGAATTACATTATATGACCTATTTCGGTATAAAGCAGCACATACAATACATGTATTCCTGTACAATATTGCAATCAACATTACAATCATTTCTCCAAATCAAACAATATCTTAGCAACCTCACTGTTTTCTACTAAACTACAGGCCTTTACATTTCACCATCAACCAACGCTCTAGCATAATTTCCAGTCTTTTATCCCTCATCAATGAGGTCTGAAGGCCTCTCTCTGTCTTTCCCAAAAAAATCCATTGCGGTTCCACATTGACTAGGTCAAATGTGTCCTCAAAGGGCTTAAGACCTCAAGCCTTTTATGTGGTGCAGAAAGTAGATGTCCCTTTAAGATTTCCACAGCAAATGTGGTATCTGGGGTCAGGACATGTTTTCAAAACCTTCTGATTCCAACAGAAGGCTTGATAATGAGCAGGAGGCCAAGCTATTTTACAGCGAAGGCATGAAGGAAGACTAACAAGCAGACTTTCTCCCCCCCAAAGATAAGTGACTTTCCAAGGAACATTCTTCAAAGAAAACTTCCAACAAAAAATCCACAAAGACATTGTTGCCCAAACCCAAACTCTTCCTCGATGTAAGCTAAACCTGTAGCGCCTAAAAAGGTGAGGCCCGAGATCTTTGGCCCTTTAACTGACCCATTGCAGGTGAGGGCCTTCCATCTAGCAGTACTGAAAGTTTTCAGGATGGCTCTGCAACCCTCCCCACAAGGAGAAGGTCTGGGCAGATTTTAACAATGAACCACTAATGGATCCTCTACCAAGGGCCCAAAGGTTCGGCTCAGATTTAGTGGCCTTTGCTATGGAGGATAAAGATTATGGCTGCACACAGGATGATGAGTCAAAAGCTGATCTTCTGTCTCCTTACAATACTGATGCTGACGTTTACTCAGTGTTACAGAAAACCTATGACCCAGTTATCGCTCCGGAAGGAGACACTTACCCCAGTATTGGAACTTTCATAGGGTCACATGCTTGAATCATTCCACGTCATCGAGATGGGAGTCCCAAGGTATATTAATAGCAAGGCAAAGTTAAATATAGACTAGAAAGGCCCTCGGGCCACATGTATCTAGCAATTTTAGAATAATTTTGCAGAATCGGCCTGTTTGCAAGCTCAAAAAAGGTTTTTTTTTTTTATGTATCTAACTCTATTTTGCAATTTCGTAACCTGTTACCGAATCGCAAAATCGGTTTGCAATTCGATATTTGGAAGGGGCGTGTTTAGGGCATCCCTTTCAAATACTGAATTGCTGCTGTATGTATGAATATTTTGTGACCGTGAATGCGGTCGCAAAGCATTTGCATTTTACCACTAACTTCAAGTTGGTGGTAACCAACTCACAAATGTATAGGGGTCCCAAAGTGACCCCTTCCCCTTAAGGAACAACACTGCCTGCTCAAAAAATTGAAAGGGTTTATCTGAAAGAAACACTTTAGTTATAGATTCCTTACCTTGAAATTACCCCCCATGCGTCAGACTGGATCCGGAAAGTTTTTCCGTCAGCAGTACCTCTATGCATCGGAAGGTGGCGGCGGTCAGCTCCGCGTCTGTTGTTGGCGTTGTGATTGCCGGGAGGATGTTGCAGCAGCTACTTATATGCCGCTCTCGTGAGCTGACGTCAGTTCTTTCTTTTTCCTCACCAGCCAGTGCAGATCAGGGAAGAGCAGTACCTCAGTTGTTTTTTGACAAATTTTTTTTTTACTTTTGTCGACTTCTTTTTTGAGTCTTCGACTCCGAAAGTGCACGAGGGATATCCGGTTTCAAGGCCTGCGGATCCTGTCATCGCATGAGGTCGGTGACGGATCCGCACCGCATATGTCTCTTTTGCCTGGAGCGCAACCACGACCCCAAGTCGTGCTCCGACTGCCGGTCTATGGCACAGAAGGCTGCGCGGGAGCGGTCCCAAAAGCTGCTTGAGCACTGGCAGTCACTGTTCAAGGTCCCTGTCGAGAGGGAGGTCAAGGGACCGGTTGCAGAGCCATCACCAGTTTAGTTCGAAGTCTTTGCACTCGGGGTCGGGTATGTCGAAGCATAAGAAGAAGTTGAAGAAGCATCGTCGCTCTTCCACTTCTCCTCGTCGGTCGGCCGATCCGACGAGGCACGCAGGTGGAGCTCCTCTCGCGGTTCCGCGCATGGAGCCTGAAGAGTCGACTCCAAGTTTCCCTCCCTTTCCGGGACCTTGAGCAACTCCCGCCCAATCTTCGTACGTTCTACGAGGCGAAGCATGCCATCTTTGGGCAGACAGACCCCGCTGGCGCGCCTTCGCGCCCTTCAGACTCGGTTTGGGGACCAAGGTCCTTTCTGTCGGGGGCTCCCGCGGCGGAGCCCCCCCTGGAGTCCAGGCCTGGATCTTGATTGGCACCAGTTGTCCTCGTTACGCCTCCACTGGCACCGCTTCCGACAGCACCACTACCGGGTTCGATGCCGATGGGCCCCCTGGCCTCCATCTCGACATGGAGACGGACCAGCGTCGTCTTACGCCGGACCCGGTGCCGAGTTTGGTTTTTGTGCCCCTGTTCACTCCTGGAGCCTCTTTTCACCCTGAGTGGCATTCAAAGGATGAGGAGGAGGACTGGGAGGGGATGTCGTGAAAATGCGCCAAAAAAGAGCAATAGAACCAGTTCCTCCATCACAACAAGGAAGAGGGTTCTGCTCCTGCTTCTTTTTGGTCCGCAAAAAGTTCAAGCAATGGCAATCAATTTTAGGCCTGAGGAATCTCAATTCCTGTGTCAAGAAACAGTCCTTCTGGTAACTTTACAGGACATTCTCATGCTTTTAAATCAAGGAGATTACATGCAAAGCCTTGACCTTCAAGATGTATAATTCCACGTTCCCATCCACCCATCCCTCAGGAAGTTCCTATGGTTTACAGAAACAAGGAGCCATTACCAGTTCAATGTCCTTCCTTTTTGCCTTGAATCTGCCCCCCTGATATTTACAAAGCTATTGACTCCAGTAGCAGCTTTTGTAAGAAAACAAATACATCATGTGCTCTTTATTTGGACAATAGGCTGGTCAACAAATCATCCTTTTGAGCAGCACAGGCATGTACCCTGGCCTGCACAACACTGTTCAACGAGCTAGGACTTACCCTAAATCCAGAAAAGTCAGTCATTCAGCCTTCAAAAACTATAATGTACCTAGGATCAACACTCAAAACAACCCTCAAAAAAAGACTATCCGTCTGAGGAGAGACAACTAAAAATAACGCAGAGCTAATACAAAAAAGGTCTCTTTCAGTTCACCTTTACAAATCCCTGCTGAGGATGATGGCATCCTGTGTGAGACAATGGCTTAGTATAAGGCGCACACCTATGTAAGTGGGCACCCTTCCTTAATCCACAACCCTTATGGTGATTTTAGTGGTCTTCGACAACCTTAGAAAGCTCTCTGAGTGGTTGCTGTGGAGAGCAGCCTTCAGGCTTAGTCCAGAAGGATTGTAAAGCAGCTTGTTTTAACAGAAAATAATCTTATAGGTTTAGATTAAATGAAAAAGAACAACACAGTGTATTTCAAAAAATATTTATTTATTTTAAGACACTCACTAACACATACAGATATCTCCTAGCTGGAGATATACACAATACACACAATACTTTTCAATAAAAACAGGTAAGTAACACAAATACACAGTGGTTGCATGTGGAGAACAAACCATGTACCAAAATAGTGGTATGAAAACCACAACTCAAGTCAAGACAATACCCAGAAGACGATGAAGTGCCGGGGACCAAAGGAACCACCCAAGGTAAGTAACCAGGAACACCCTGGATACCGTGTGCAGAGTGGGAACACAACGGCATGCTCAATGCAAGTCAATGGGTAAGTCGCGGTTGCAAATTTAAAGAAGGACCCTTCCCAGTGACCCTGAAGAAACCCTTTGGAAGACAGAACATTGGAGAGCTACCTCACCTGTGGATACCATAGGAACCAGGATGCCTACACCAGGGAAGCCAGGTCATAGGTGTTAAGTGGTGTCGGAAACCGCAGTCGAACTCAATGGAGGACTCAAGCAAGATGCAGCTGAGAAGGTGAAAGTGCGGTCGGTGCCTTTCGGAAGCAACAACAAGCCTTTGCAACTGCAAATAATGATGAAAGTAAAGAAGGTACAGTGTTGGGACCAGCAAGGTCCAGGTGACTCACCACAAGCAGGGGAGTCAGGGCAGGCCTTCAGCAATCAGGGGAACCCACAGAAATCAAAGGATACCCTCAGGAGGACCCACAGGCCGGAGTCACTGAAGTTGCAAGAGGACTTCGAATAGCGACCCAAAGATGCAGGTCCACGGTACAAGTGATGCAGTGAGGACGAAGATCTAGGTCACAGAAGAAGCTTGAGGTTGGGGCTACTTGAAGCCCGAAGATATTGGTGGAAGGAAGCCAATAAACCATTGCAACTGCAATTTAACACTGCGCACAGGGGTTCAGTTCCTGCAGCTCTGACAATGGATAATGGCCTCAAACTTGGTGAGAGGACAGGGCAGGCCTCCAGGGATGTGAATAACCACCCACTGTGTGCTGAACCTTCGGGAGTCCGTGGGATCCCAGGATCAGCAGACCGGTCAGCTTAGTTGTGGTGCTTGCAGATGCAGGGACGTGACTCCTTCACTTCAAGGGAGATTCCTTCAGGTGTCTTGGAATGCACACCGTCCTTGGAAGGTTCATGTATGGAGCACAGGCATGTGCGTTGCAGCAGATGAGCAGGGCGACGAGACCTGGAGCAGCAGAAGTCTTCCTAGTTGCAGCCTTGATGCCCAGAGCGAAGTCCAGAGTGCCCAGATGGTCGAAGAAGAAGTGGTATCTTGAAATGAATCTTGTCCCTCAACAAATCTAGGGACCCGCCCTCAGGTAAGTCCTTAAGTACCCAAAGGAAAGGGTTGGGACAATTCAGGGTTCCCTTTCCAAGGGAAGAGTCGGTCAGTGGGGGGATATTCCCGTATCCTTTACCCGGTTTTGTGCCAAAGCAGGAGCTCCCTGAGCTCTTTTGAACTGGACTATGCAAGGAGGGCACCAAATATGCCCTACAAGCAGACTGAGTTCTGCTGGCTAGTGCTCCCACCCGGCCTCAATACATTAAACCCTGTCTGGGAGGTGGTCACCCCTTCCTGTGACAGGGTACCTATTGTTCTGCCTTCCCCTGCTCAAGCTTGGCTCAACAGCAGGAGGGCAGAATTGTGTCTCTATTCGGCAGCAGCCATGTTGTGCTGTCCGGTACTAGAAGACTGGTACCGGGAGCACCAAGGGCATCCCTGAGGAGCTTTACAGTGCATGGAATCATATCTTCCACACTGTTTCCAACATGTTTGATACTAAACATGACAGGGTTCATTACAGCCAGTGGTGAGATGGGCATCACGTAATAACACATGGACACTCTATGTATCGTAATAGCTAATGCACTTACAACCCGGTAGAATGAACTCCGAAGCTTTTAGGGGTGTCCTGCTCAGGCAGGGGCACCCTCACACTTAGAACTGAGCACCCTGCCTTCAGGATTGAAAGGCCTGCTTTAGGGGTGACTTATAGGTTTTTAGTCCAGTGACCTTAGATATAGCCTATATCTTTCATAAGTGATGCTAGCACCAGCTTACACAGGCTGTAAGGGCAGGCCTGTAGTTACAGTTTTAGAAATCTCCCATGGGTGGCATAATACCATCTTCAGCCTACGGGGAACCCCTTTTGTACCTATGCCCTAGGTACCTCAGTACCACATACGAGGGACTTAGAAGGGCACACCAGTATCCAATTTGGGAGGTACCTAAGTACTTACCTTAACCATTTTAGGGGGGAAAGCACAGAGGCTGGGGTCCTGATTAGCAAGATCCCAGTCAGACTAGTCAGAAACCATTGCAACACCATGCAAAAAGTGGGGATAACCATGTTGAAGGATCCTACATCCTGCATCTCCCTAGTTCCATTCTACATATATATCCTTTTCAAGAGAAACTCAACAAGCAGTGGCTACAGGCACCGGTATCCTTCGACAATTTACTCGCCGGCACTCCAGGCATGCTCAATGCCCTATGATGGTGGCTGCATTGAAATATTCTATCAGTCGGTCTCTCCTACCTGAGCATACCTTCTTCGTTGATCATAACTACCAACCCCTCCCTCAAAGGGTGGGGAGCATACCTTCAGGACTTGCAAGTCGGTTGCAGGTAGCAAACGCCTCATCTCCTTCTGAATATCAACCTGTTGAAGCACAAGGCAGTCCATCTTGCCTTACAGCCTTTCTTTCCAAAAATAAGGAACTCATCAGTACTCATCCAGATGGACAATACAACCACAATGTATTACATCAACAAGCAAGGCGGCACAAAATCACGCCTTCTCTCTCAAGAGCCAAAGTGCATATGGTAGTGGACTATTCACAACAGAGAGGAGCATGTACCCAGAATCCAAAAAACGACTGAAGCCCCATTCACTATTATGCAACTGCTGTTGTCCTCCCTCAGCGTCAAGAAACCGCCTGGTGAACGTGTGCTCTACAAATCACCTTTAACATAACATAACTGCAATTTCACCTTCTTTCTCTCTTTTTGAAGTTCTTTTATTCTCGTTATGTTTAGGCACAATCCGTTCTTCCTCTTCTTCAGAGTCACTATCTACTTGTTCATGTTCAGGCCCTGAATTTGTTGTTCCATTCACCTGAACTTCTTCTTCTTCTATCTGACCCTGTTCAGGTCTTATTTAAGTTGATCCTCTTCTGCCTGAACCCGTTCTTGTTCTCCTAACTGATCCTGTTCAGGTCTTACTACAATTGGCTTTTTTTGTAGCCTGAGCGTGTTCTTCTATTCCTGTCTGTCCCTGCTCTGGACCCTTGGTATATCTTTTCACCTGAGTATGTTCTTCTTTCCCTGTCTGATCCTGCTTAAGGCCTCGAGTAATCTGGTTCACTTTTTCGTGAGCGTGTTCTTCTACACCTTTGTGGTCCTCACTACTTTCCTGTTAGTCTAATCTTGTTCTGCTTCTTGTTTGAATAATGACTTCTGGTATGTCATCCACTGGTTTCCTGACTTGTGCTCGGTTGTTCCGCGTCTATTTGTTCAGAGTCTATTGCTCTGGATTCTTCGACGTTACAACCTTCAGCTATTTCAACTGGTTCATTCAGTTGTTGTATCTTTTCAATAGGGCCTGGTACCTTTTTGGTGTGACTAGCATGAATCCAATTGGGTAAACCTGTACACTTCACTGCTGTAGTAGTGATCAGTATGACTTGTCGTGGTTCACCCCACGTGGGTGCTAAGCATGTTTTTCTAGGGTGTTTCTTCACTACCACCCAGTCTCCTGGGTTCAAATCATGCACTTGTGCTGGCTGCCTGGCAACTGCGCCTTCTCCAACCTGGTGAGAGACAAAACGCACTAATAGTCAAATACCATATCATCTGAAAGAAACAGGTTAGTGTTAGATTTCTTACCTTAGAATATCCCCAGGCGTCAGACTGGATCCGGAAAGTTTTGCGCAACAGTACCCCTGCGCGTTGGGGGGAGGGTGGGGGGGGGGGGGGTGGGGGGGTCTTAGTACTTAGACGCCGCCCTCGCGCGCTGACGTCAGTTCTTCTTTTTTCCACACCGGCAAGCGCAGATCCGGAAAAAGCAGTACTTCTTAGTCACTTTTTGACTAAACTTTTTCGATCTATTTTGATCATTTTTCGAGTCTTTAAGACTCTCTGTGCCGATAAGGAGTTCAAGCCCTGTGCCGATTGTAGCCGACTGATGTCGGTTACCGATCCCCACTGTTGGTGCCTCTATTACTTTGGGGCCGACCACGACGACAAGTGCTCACGGTCCCGGTCCAGGAGGGGATCAAGGGACCAGTCGCGGGGCCACACTCGCCGAACCTCGGTGAGTCGTCACCATTCGACGGGCTCTAAGTCCTCAAGTAAGAGGCACAAGAAGTCCAAGAGGCGACATCGCTCTTCCGACTTCCCCAGACGCTCGCGCGATGTGGATTTGGGCGACACAGCCCCTGCGGCTCCGCCGGAGCCGCAGGCGTCGCGGCCAGCTCCATACCCGCTGGTCCCTAGGCAGAACGCGACACCGGCGGAGATTGATGCTTCCTCATGGCCATGAGGTCGTTCTCTCCTCCGTCCGGTCCCGCAAGGGCGCCCTCGGGCCCCGCTGCCCCGTCTGGGAGTCCAAGCGGGCCGGTTGCTTCGTCCCCGGCGCCGTCAGGTGCTTCGGTTCCGGCGCTGTTGGCGACTGCGGTCCCGGCGCCGCATGGCCCCACTGGATCCGGATCCGGGTCGCCGCTGGTTGACCTTACGACCCCGCCGGAGTCGACCCACTGGGTGTCGTCCCCAGACGACGTCGTCCCCGGTCCCTCCCTTGGTCCAGATCCGGTGTCGGACTGGCATCGCTCGATACCGTATTCGGCACCGGCAGAAGAGCAATTCTTCTATGATCCGGCCCCATCCTTTGAACCTGAATTTCAGGAGATGGAGGGCGAGGGAGACTGGGAGGGGTCTGAGGACCCTCAGGCACGGGAGTGCCAGTTGTATCAGGACTGGGCAGATGAGCTACGGGAAGCCAGTAGTCTGGACACTTCGCCCGACACTAGCTTTGTCTCCCCTCCTACCGTGGCTACGGAGGATAGGGCTGCTTACAGTGTGGTGCTGACGAGGGCGGCCAACGCCTTGGCTCTTGAGCTCCCCGTCGCGACAGTGAGATCTAACATTCTCACTGAGGTCCTTAAACCGCAGGCACGCTCTTCGGAGCCTCTACTTCCATTTAATAAGGCTCTCACGGGGTCCTGTTGGGCACCTGGTCCAGGCCCGCTACAGGTCCCCCTGTAGATAGGAACGTCGCCAGGCGCCACCACCTGGCTCCGGGCGACCTTAGCTTTCTGTCCACCCATCCCAATGTAGTGTAGTTCCTATATTCCCAATAGGCTCTTAACATTGGAATAACATAAACAATAGTTTAGACGTAGGACGGAGGTCGACTAGGTCTCTATTGAATATGTTAGGCTTAATTGTGTGTGTGCCAGCTAGCTCAGAGGTCACTAAAAACTTTTTCGAGTAAACAAGGTATAAACTTTCCTGAATAGACAAGAAGGGATTAGCTTCTGACAACCATATAACATGACAACTTTGTTCCCCCTGAAATAAGGAATATCTTCAGAGTCGCGGAAACAATAGATATCTATTTTACTCAGTCAATCATGCATGCTTCGTTTCACCAGAAATGCAGAGAAATAGAGAGACGGGTGTTTTCAATAAAAGGGTTATTTATTGAGCAGTCTTCTTTCTCATGCAAGAGAAATGAATTGCCACAACTGCAATACTTATCATAAAGTAAAGTGCGTACAGTAAAATGAGTATTATGAAATAATACTGTAAAAGCATTTATATGGTTTCTAAGCCATAAGATACTTAAAATGGGTAAAATACATACAATGATAAAATAATGACTAAACGTACTCAACTGGTGTTTCTAAGATACGCCTACCCCGGTGTACCTAACCTAAGCCTAGTACGTGGGAAGGAGTAGATGAGTTATAATTTTTGCCAAGAATCTAAATCAAGAATTCTCTATGGGTCTAATCAGCTCCGTACCTTGGGTATAGAATGAAGGAGGTCTTGTACTTCTCTCTCAGGGCTCCATCTCCCAGGAACCTGAGAGGGTGTCAGGGAAACACTGGAGCTGGATTTCTCGGCAGGAGAAAAGACAGCGTCTCTCTCAGTGCGTCATTAGGGAGGGTCGGCTTCCTTCGGCACTCACATCAGCAGGGCGTCGGGCAAGTAGATAGCCGATCTGGTCCAAACCACCGTGTTTTGCTTTAGGCAGATGTTGGTATATTTATACCTGGAAGGTGCAGAGTTTGACGTAAGGTTGGACATAAGACGTCACTAAGAACTGGCAGTTCTTTTAGGACTCTCAGGAGTTCTAGGACAAATCAAAATAGAAGCAGGGGGAATTCCCAGGCTGCTGGAGGCTTGGTTTGTTTAAGAACGCGTTGTGCTTTCTAGGAGTCTATGGGAGTAGCCTTGCCCTATTTGGGCTGCATTGGCTATGACTTAATATGGATATGATTCTTATGCCTTTATAAGGATATGATTTGTTATAACCACATAAGGGCATAAATCGGGAATGTCTTAATTAGGGTCTAGATACATTCACAACACCCACTCCACGTATAATGTCCATCATTACTAAATACTAAGCAATACTAAACATATAACGATGCATGTGTTTTCCATCCCACCCCAAAATACATAGTAAGCATTTGAAATGGTATATACACGAAAAATGAGTATAATACTGTACGGTTTTTTTTGTAAGCAGTGGTGTCATTCAGATAATGCATTTTTTGTACATTTAGAATGTTGACTGAATGAATCACGAAATTTACATTTATGAAATGGCTCTTAATACAGAAAAAAAGGTCTCGACCATTTCATCACATATTTATACAAGACTGTACATGTGCTAGAGGCTAAGCCAAAATATTGTCTCTAGAGATTTTAAAAATAGAAATCTTGTTCTCTAAGAATAGTTCTACTTTAAGCAGAGTATCATGTGCCAAAAAAAGGTAAATATTTTGGGAACTGGAGAAAAAATTATTTCGCTTTCGGGAAGAAAAATAGTTCCAATGTTTTTTAGAAGTTCTGTTTATCAAAACTTGAAGGCCGAATTCAGAGTTCAGGGAACGCTGTGTGCTCGCTATTTCGAAAGTTATTCTCGTTGTTAGGAGAGAACATTAACTCAGATAGGCTGGTAAAAAATTTGTCTACAACAGTAGGTGAAAGTTGGACCAGGTCCGAAAAAGTAGAAATAGTGCATATGTGCGAAGCATTGCCATCATTGGTGTCTAGATCAGCAATGGTCATGGAAGGTTGTACTTGTGTGCCGCTTTCATCTCGTACCTCACCGCCACCTAATCGTAATGGTGAGGTCTCAACGAATGCCGTCATCAGAATGGGTAGCCGCTTGGGACAACACGTTGCATGAGCCGTTACCGAACCAAGCAAAGTTTCGACATCCACAGGTACTGCTGATGGGAGTGTAAGACAGACGTCTGTAATGGACGGATTTTCTGCTTAGATGGGATCAGCCCCTAGGGGCCCCTCTAACCCAGCCAGAACGTAACCACATCCCTCCTCAGGACCATCTATTCAGGCACCTGTGTACCTACCTGAGGATGGGGAACTCGCAATATACAAGCTCATATTATCAGAAACACCACTAAATCTATAGGGATACTAAGAATACTCACTGATTACTAAGGATATCCATGCCCTACACCACACTCATACCTTATAGTCTCGCGGCCACTCAGACCCAGACTAATCTACCCTGGGGCAGATATGACACACAATCTGGTGTGTCTACACACGTGGGTCTGCAGCCCCAGTGCTCTCATTTTCCAAACGGTCTACAATCCGGCAGACCTCCACGCTGGTATCTCCCCCAGCGCTCTCACTTACACACGGCCCGCAATCCGGCAGACCTCCACGCTGGTCTCCTCCCCAGCGCCCTCATTAACGCCACTTACCAATGACGACCACTTTCCTATGAACACCTATGGGAACAATTTCTCATTTATCTACTTGGGATGAAACTATGATAATGAAAGTTAGTACAGTTTTCCAAATGATAAGATGTACCTTCTGTTCCTGGCATCAAAGGTCCACTCGCTCCCTATTTGTTTGATCACTACTTACCTGATCGGGATTTCACATCCGTTCATGCAAACAACTCTCAACTAGGAACATTATTTACCGTGATTGAACAAGAATACAAGGCACATGTCAGTTCACTAAGAGCTAGGGCTGCTTTATTTTAACAATATAAACACATACACAGATCTGTATTATAATGGACACATCCACATGTAACTGACAAAGACTATAGATAGAACACACCGCTGCAAAGAAAAGGATTAGCAATACAATAGCCTAGGGAATAAAGACAAGATTAAGGTGTAAGTGTAAAGTAAACTAATATAACAGGACCGATATCACCTGATTAGTGTGAAGTCTTGTTCTAGCTGTCATCTGGGTTCCTCTCTCGTCTGTGCCTTGGCTCATCTCAGACTCTCTCTCTCTCCTGCACTCTTGGATACACCTCTGCGCTGATCACTTTGCACTGGATTTCTCTTCCCCACGGACTCTCTCCACCTTCCAGCTTCAGTCTAATGGTTTCTGCCGCTCTGATACTCGTTCGCTCCACTAGCTTGTTCACTCTGTTTTAAATGTCTCTGTGCCAATGTCCAATTAACTCCAGCTGCTCCCACAGGTTAATCCACGATATCTCTTCTAAAAGGCATTACTTCAGACTCCAGCTATTCACACCTCTTCCTGATAAGTAACTGCTTCTGACTGCTTCCTTCAGTTCCAGCACACTGACTGTCTGTTTATCTTCTCTCTGTTCCAAGCATGTCCTGTCTCTTCTCCTCTTGCAATTCCACTCCTCCAACTCTACCAACACTCTCTGCTCCTCCAATTCAACTCAGCTCTCTCTAGCTTGAACCCTCTCTCTCGCCTACTCCAACAGCTCCTCACTCTTCTACCACTCCAGCTTGACTCCTCACCGCTCCTCCAACTCAACTCGACTGACTGACTCCGCCTCTGCACTTCACTAATATAGAATGCTGTTTCCTCATGGAAAGTTCCAGCCAGCAGCTTCCTCCCACCGATCCCATGCACCAGGCTCCTTGCGCTAGACGCTCCCACGCATGTTTCGTCTAGAGACCTGAGCCCAGGAACACTTCCTGATTAGATTCAGCTCTGGCCGGTTCTCTCCGGTTCGCTTAGGGCGAACAACAGCTTTAACTATAAACTTTACCTTTACCCTTGAAGCCTCTCAGCTCCATCAAGATGGAGTCCCTCTAGTTCTAGGCCTGTACGCCTGAGAAGGATGAAATAACCCTTAGCTCTGTCAGAGTACCTACATAAACCATACCAATGTGTAAAATAAAGTCAGGACCACAGGATCCAACCTCTACTATAAGCAAAAATAACAGGCCAAAGCCAATAGGCAATAGATGGCCTCTTCTAGGTCTGGAAGAAAGGGCTTAAAAGGGCCAACACAAGCTAAGAATACCTATCCTAGATGTGAGCAAGATTAAAGTCTATATCACTGCTAAATAGAGCCAAAAACCCTGCCAAGACATTCCACCCTTAGACTTTATTTTGCGAACATCTATAAACAACAACATCCATATAAACAAACATCAACATAATCTATCAACAAATCAAAAACCAAAAAACTCTCTAAAATGAATGACAACTTAAGGAAATTCCACCTGAAACTTAATGTAGGGAATACAAATCTAACAACTAACTGAAAACAAATCAAAGCACCCTTGTCTTGAATGCTGAAACATATCTAAGATGTGAACTGATAAGAACAGAAACTAACCAAAGCATCCTCAAACTAAATGTGCCTCAACTTCTAGTGATAACTGGTGAAATCTAGTGATGTAGGGACTTATGTGTTGAATGAAAACAGCAAGGGGCCTAAATGGGGCCTACCTACTTCGGACAACTTAAGAACTAAATGTGTTTCAACTTCTAATGATGAAACAACAAAAGGGCCTAAATGAGGCCTACTGACATTGGTCAACTTAAGGAAAAAATTTGGTGAAATCTGAGAAGTAAACATGACAAACGGTTCTCAAGGTCTGGGCAAACATCACTAATAGATGTAGGACATAATCATACTAAAAGACACACCTCCCAGGACAACCTAAAGTCTAGGGTAACCACCCTTTGATCAATCAAAGTGAAAGTGTAATAACAGGAAAATAAAGACAACCCCATTCCTACAAAATAGCTGGTGTAGCACTATGCATTATAAAATTTATCTAAACGTGGTGCATACATAAAAGCACAAAACAGTTAGCACCTAGTTTTCATCACACCGTGGAACACATGTGTGCACCACCATTTTTTTTTTCCTCCCATTCCTCCATACTGTTTTGCAGAAAACAGGAAAACTATAATAGGTGACTGCATCCTAAAAAGCAAAGATAGTACTACATAAACATCAAAACCATGAAAACATTTTTTTTTTTAAAAAGTGGGGCCTGTTCGTAGTGATTGCAAAGAAAAACATGGGAATAATGCAGGCCAAGGAATAACAAAATCCTTTTGCGGGAAATCATATCATAATGGGTTCTTTTGAAATAAAGAAAAACATTTTTAACTACTGGCTTTGTCAAAAATATATCCAAAGTTATTTTATATGTAGTTTGAACCTGACCGCTGACGCAGCCAACATAGAACCCCTTCCATGCTCATGACGAGCTTAGCCAATTGCAGGTTGTAAGTCCAATGTCCTAACATTGGGGTTCAAGGCAGTCAATTTTGGGACATCAGTGTAGGTCACCACCCTGCATCTTCTGTATCCGGTACCAAGGATGCACTTCCTCCGATGCGGCCATCCACCACCAATCCGGTCTGGTCTGGTTCCATCTTCCAAAAATAATAAACTAACATAAAAACATGAAAGTAAAAAACTAAAATAATAAAGGGAGTGGGAGGGGGGTGGGCCGACGCACACACCGAACACCACAACCCAACAACCTAGGACAAGAAAACAAGTTTCATTAATCTTGCAGGATAAAATGTTCCATTTAAAAAGCACCCCAAGTGCTTTTCATTGTTGAAAGGAAAATATCCTAATTAATTAAAAACATTATTCTGAAGTCAAGAAATAATTACCTGATTGGGATTTCACATCCGTTCATGCAAACAACTCTCAACTAGGAACATTATTTACCGTGATTGAACAAGAATACAAGACACATGTCAGTTCACTAAGAACTAGGGCTGCTTTATTTTAACAATATAAACACATACACAGATCTGTATTATAATGGACACATCCACATGTAACTGACAAAGACTATAGATAGAACACACTGCTGCAAGGAAAAGGATTAGCAATACAATAGCCTAGGGAATAAAGACAAGATTAAGGTGTAAGTGTAAAGTAAACTAATATGACAGGACCGATATCACCTGATTAGTGTGAAGTCTTGTTCTAGCTGTCATCTGGGTTCCTCTCTCGTCTGTGCCTTGGCTCATCTCAGATTCTCTCTCTCTCCTGCACTCTTGGATACACCTCTGCGCTGATCACTTTGCACTGGATTTCTCTCCCCCACGGACTCTCTCCACCTTCCAGCTTCAGTCTAATGGTTTCTGCCGCTCTGATACTCGTTCGCTCCACTAGCTTGTTCACTCTGTTTTAAATGTCTCTGTGCCAATGTCCAATTAACTCCAGCTGCTCCCACAGGTTAATCCACGATATCTCTTCTAAAAGGCATTACTTCAGACTCCAGCTATTCACACCTCTTCCTGATAACTGCTTCTGACTGCTTCCTTCAGTTCCAGCACACTGACTGTCTGTTTATCTTCTCTCTGTTCCAAGCATGTCCTGTCTCTTCTCCTCTTGCAATTCCACTCCTCCAACTCTACCAACACTCTCTGCTCCTCCAATTCAACTCAGCTCTCTCTAGCTTGAACCCTCTCTCTCTCCTACTCCAACAGCTCCTCACTCTTCTACCACTCCAGCTTTACTCCTCACCGCTCCTCCAACTCAACTCGACTGACTGACTCCGCCTCTGCACTTCACTAATATAGAATGCTGTTTCCTCATGGAAAGTTCCAGCCAGCAGCTTCCTCCCACCGATCCAATGCACCAGGCTCCTTGCGCTAGACGCTCCCACGCATGTTTCGTCTAGAGACCTGAGCCCAGGAACACTTCCTGATTAGATTCAGCTCTGGCCGGTTCTCTCCGGTTCGCTTAGGGCGAACAACAGCTTTAACTATAAACTTTACCTTTACCCTTGAAGCCTCTCAGCTCCATCAAGATGGAGTCCCTCTAGTTCTAGGCCTGTACGCCTGAGAAGGATGAAATAACCCTTAGCTCTGTCAGAGTACCTACATAAACCATACCAATGTGTAAAATAAAGTCAGGACCACAGGATCCAACCTCTACTATAAGCAAAAATAACAGGCCAAAGCCAATAGGCAATAGATGGCCTCTTCTAGGTCTGGAAGAAAGGGCTTAAAAGGGCCCACACAAGCTAAGAATACCTATCCTAGATGTGAGCAAGATTAAAGTCTATATCACTGCTAAATAGAGCCAAAAACCCTGCCAAGACATTCCACCCTTAGATTTTATTTTGCGAACATCTATAAACAACAACATCCATATAAACAAACATCAACATAATCTATCAACAAATCAAAAACCAAAAAACTCTCTAAAATGAATGACAACTTAAGGAAATTCCACCTGAAACTTAATGTAGGGAATACAAATCTAACAACTAACTGAAAACAAATCAAAGCACCCTTGTCTTGAATGCTGAAACATATCTAAGATGTGAACTGATAAGAACAGAAACTAACCAAAGCATCCTCAAACTAAATGTGCCTCAACTTCTAGTGATAACTGGTGAAATCTAGTGATGTAGGGACTTATGTGTTGAATGAAAACAGCAAGGGGCCTAAATGGCTCCTACCTACTTCGGACAACTTAAGAACTAAATGTGTTTCAACTTCTAATGATAAAACAACAAAAGGGCCTAAATGAGGCCTACTGACATTGGTCAACTTAAGGAAAAAATTTGGTGAAATCTGAGAAGTAAACATGACAAACGGTTCTCAAGGTCTGGGCAAACATCACTAATAGATGTAGGACATAATCATACTAAAAGACACACCTCCCAGGACAACCTAAAGTCTAGGGTAACCACCCTTTGATCAATCAAAGTGAAAGTGTAATAACAGGAAAATAAAGACAACCCCATTCCTACAAAATAGCTGGTGTAGCACTATGCATTATAAAATTTATCTAAACGTGGTGCATACATAAAAGCACAAAACAGTTAGCACCTAGTTTTCATCACACCGTGGAACACATGTATGCACCGCCATTTTTTTTTTCCTCCCATTCCTCCATACTGTTTTGCAGAAAACAGGAAAACTATAATAGGTGACTGCATCCTAAAAAGCAAAGATAGTACTACATAAACATCAAAACCATGAAAACATTTTTTTTTTTAAAAAGTGGGGCCTGTTCGTAGTGATTGCAAAGAAAAACATGGGAATAATGCAGACCAAGGAATAACAAAATCCTTTTGCGGGAAATCATATCATAATGGGTTCTTTTGAAATAAAGAAAACAATTTTTAACTACTGGCTTTGTCAAAAATATATCCAAAGTTATTATATATGTAGTTTGAACCTGACCGCTGAGGCAGCCAACATAGAACCCCTTCCATGCTCATGACGAGCTTAGCCAATTGCAGGTTGTAAGTCCAATGTCCTAACATTGGGGTTCAAGGCAGTCAATTTTGGGACATCAGTGTAGGTCACCACCCTGCATCTTCTGTATCCGGTACCAAGGAAGCACTTCCTCCGATGCGGCCATCCACCACCAATCCGGTCTGGTCTGGTTCCATCTTCCAAAAATAATAAACTAACATAAAAACATGAAAGTAAAAAACTAAAATAATAAAGGGAGTGGGAGGGGGGTGGGCCGACGCACACACCGAACACCACAACCCAACAACCTAGGACAAGAAAACAAGTATCATTCATCTTGCAGGATAAAATTTTCCATTTAAAAAGCACCCCAAGTGCTTTTCATTGTTGAAAGGAAAATATCCTAATTAATTAAAAACATTATTCTGAAGTCAAGAAATAATTAAAACCATATACTTTGAAATTTGTTTGAGCAAAATCTAATTTTTAAACACAGAAGGGCCTAGTAATACCCTAATCCTCTGTGAGACAGCCCCTCCCTTCAGAAAGATGTTCGTGCTCAGAGTTTTGAATCTGCTCCAAAAAATACGCAGAAGCCAGGCTACAGTGTGAAGTAATTTGAATCACTGCCAAGTGATGATCTCATAGCAGGAGCAGGGCGCTGCCAAGCACTCGGTTCAAGCCTCTCTTTCTCTAATCAGGGAAGCCTGCCCAGGCCTACTGTATCTAACTAACTCCAAGGGCCAAGAGTCTGCCAACTACTCTGCATGTACAAGGATCCCTTATCTGGAGGCAATGAAGCTGTCTGCGCCGACAGCAAGGAAGAGCGAGTCAACCCCTCCCTTACATAAACACTTCTTGCGCGGAACAAAATTGGATGTTGGCCAATGATAACAAGACAGCTTCTAGAGGGAAAAAGCCCCCCTTCACAAAACAGCTGTCTGAGAGCCAGGCTAATCTTCAAGGTCGAAAAACACATTCTTTGTAAGCCGTTCCCAGGCCAGATTCTCTAACTAACGGAAGCAAATTCAAATGTGGTAAAAAGCAAATTAATCTGTCTACTTAAAAGCTCCACTTTCTAAAAAGACTTTTGTCTAACTAATTCAGCTAAAAGGCAAGACATTTGAAACATGGGCATTTATTTAGCATGCAGATCAACACACAAAAAAGGGGCAATTTGCTTCTGCACACAAGACTATGCATTTTGCATTTAAAAAACGAATTATCATGGACTGTTGGGTTTAATATTTCTCTGCACATATATCTATCAGGCAGCATGTTTAATGAACACTGCTTTTACAGTGCAAGGTATTACCTTTCTATCAACAGCTTGTCCAAGTACATAGGCAAGCCTTGTAACTAAATGCAAATTAAACTAATGTAAGGGACACATAGCAATGCATTAAGATGGTAGTGTGTTATAGTTATCATTTTTAACAATACATTCTGCTCCACCCTAACTATACACACTAGCATCCAAAAAATAAAATATATACTGTCAGCTGTTGAAAGGGAAATAATATTAAAACGACATAAAATGCAGACACATTCCAGCATTGTTTTTTTTGTTCAACCAGGGGCAACGTGTAATATTGCATTGCAGCATAATTTATCGTGCAAGCCTTTCAATTCAACCTAATAAAAGGGCCACATTCATATATTATCAAACAGCCATTTATTTCCTAACTGAGTGGGTTAACTTACATCTGCATATTAAAACATCTACATTTGAAAAAAGGTTCAGCTTGCATCAGGGAAAATAATAATGAGAATGCATTTATTTTTAAAAGCACACGGTTGCCTTTCACTAATTAAAAGCACATGTTACCATGCACTGTTGGGCAAGAATAATAAATCACAATCTGTGACCATTCTAAAACACCGGTTGGCATATACCTTTCTAGTTGGAAACCTTCAAAGAAATAATTAATGAAAACAGCCCGTAGCATGCATTCTAACCGGGCCATCTCCTTAATATTTCACTCATTTTAAATCATGCATTCAAAAATAATTCTCCACACGTCTGTGGATGCATATCAAGAAGCACATTTAAAAGAACACAGCTCTCTCCGTGCAAACCCTTATCTCAATCCGACTGGCTGTTTTATAACTTACCGACCTCTAAGGGCCAGACACATGAAGTCATCAGTTCCAAGGCAAACCCACACAAATTCGTAGACGCATTTCAAAAAGAATGTTAAATGAACAGAGCCCTACGCTCAGCACAAGATGTTACCTTTCCGTCAAGAAGCTGACAAAGCACGTAGGCAGACCCAGGAACCAATAAAAGTCAAATCAAACCATCAATCATCAAAATACTTACTGACTATTAGAGTCAGCTCAAATAACCATGCATGTTAGACAGCATGTGAAAATAAATACTGCCATCTCAATTCAAGATATTAACCCTTTGGCAGCTCAAGCACAATCATTCCCCAATGACTGCAGATACATGGGAAAGTCATGAACTCATCTCTCCACGTTTACAGATAACACGTACGCACATCTACAAAACAATTTCTCCAAGCATTTGAAAGAGAACCAGCTCTCTCCTACCTAACGCAACAATAACATGCTCTATCCAAGCCATAACCACATGGCGCTATTCACAAGCCACATTTACAAGACAAGCTCAACAAGTTCACAAAATGACACGCTCCTCACAAGGAATATATCCAAGGCGCAATTCACAAGGAACACAGCAAGTCAAAATGAGAACATGCTCCTTACAAGCCACATTAACATGGCGCTATTCACAAGCCATATTTACAAGGAGCTATATACAAAGAACACCACAAGTCATATTACATTGAATACATTTTACATAGCACAGCATAAGCAGATGCAGCAAGCAAGTTAATGGGCAATTTAAAAGCATATTTTACACACATTTATACAATTGGACCATCACAAAGATGTTACTGGCTCCCTCATGTAATGCCATCCTTCAACCCTGACAGCTCAAACACCAAGACGAAAACCATTCCTTCCACCCTGAATAAGCCAAATGCCATGATGTAGTACAATCTCCTCACACTGCAACTGTTCAAGCCCATAGGTCACACAGGCTACATAAACTGCCAAACTACGCCAGATGAAACTGGCGCTCAGGGCACTCCCTCACAACACATGGGAAACTAACCAAGCACATGGCCAGGTCACACAGGATTCGTAAGATGACGACTACGCCAGATGTAATGTCTGGCGCTCAGGGCACTCCCTCACAACACATGGGAAACTATCCAAGCACATGGCCAGGTCACACAGGATTCGTAAGATGACGACTACGCCAGATGTAATGTCTGGCGCTCAGGGCACTCCCTCACAACACATGGGAAACTATCCAAGCACATGGCCAGGTCACACAGGATTCGTAAGATGACGACTACGCCAGATGTAATGTCTGGCGCTCAGGGCACTCCCTCACAACACATGGGAAACAATCTAAGCACATGGCCAGGTCACACAGGATTCGTAAGATGACGACTACGCCAGATGTAATGGCTGGATTTTCTGCTTAGATGGGATCAGCCCCTAGGGGCCCCTCTAACCCAGCCAGAACGTAACCACATCCCTCCTCAGGACCATCTATCCAGGCACCTGGGTACCTACCTGAGGATGGGGAACTCGCAATATACAAGCTCATATTATCAGAAACACCACTAAATCTATAGGGATACTAAGAATACTCACTGATTACTAAGGATATCCATGCCCTACACCACACTCATACCTTATAGTCTCGCGGCCACTCAGACCCAGACTAATCTACCCTGGGGCAGATATGACACACAATCTGGCGTGTCTACACACGTGGGTCTGCAGCCCCAGTGCTCTCATTTTCCAAACGGTCTACAATCCGGCAGACCTCCACGCTGGTATCCCCCCCAGCGCTCTCACTTACACACGGCCCGCAATCCGGCAGACCTCCACGCTGGTCTCCTCCCCAGCGCCCTCATTAACGCCACTTACCAATGACGACCACTTTCCTATGAACACCTATGGGAACAATTTCTCATTTATCTACTTGGGATGAAACTATGATAATGAAAGTTAGTACAGTTTTCCAAATGATAAGATGTACCTTCTGTTCCTGGCATCAAAGGTCCACTCGCTCCCTATTTGTTTGATCACTACTTACCTGATCGGGATTTCACATCCGTTCATGCAAACAACTCTCAACTAGGACCATTATTTACCGTGATTGAACAAGAATACAAGGCACATGTCAGTTCACTAAGAACTAGGGCTGCTTTATTTTAACAATATAAACACATACACAGATCTGTATTATAATGGACACATCCACATGTAACTGACAAAGACTATAGATAGAACACACCGCTGCAAGGAAAAGGATTAGCAATACAATAGCCTAGGGAATAAAGACAAGATTAAGGTGTAAGTGTAAAGTAAACTAATATGACAGGACCGATATCACCTGATTAGTGTGAAGTCTTGTTCTAGCTGTCATCTGGGTTCCTCTCTCGTCTGTGCCTTGGCTCATCTCAGACTCTCTCTCTCTCCTGCACTCTTGGATACACCTCTGCGCTGATCACTTTGCACTGGATTTCTCTTCCCCACGGACTCTCTCCACCTTCCAGCTTCAGTCTAATGGTTTCTGCCGCTCTGATACTTGTTCGCTCCACTAGCTTGTTCACTCTGTTTTAAATGTCTCTGTGCCAATGTCCAATTAACTCCAGCTGCTCCCACAGGTTAATCCACGATATCTCTTCTAAAAGGCATTACTTCAGACTCCAGCTATTCACACCTCTTCCTGATAAGTAACTGCTTCTGACTGCTTCCTTCAGTTCCAGCACACTGACTGTCTGTTTATCTTCTCTCTGTTCCAAGCATGTCCTGTCTCTTCTCCTCTTGCAATTCCACTCCTCCAACTCTACCAACACTCTCTGCTCCTCCAATTCAACTCAGCTCTCTCTAGCTTGAACCCTCTCTCTCTCCTACTCCAACAGCTCCTCACTCTTCTACCACTCCAGCTTGACTCCTCACCGCTCCTCCAACTCAACTCGACTGACTGACTCCGCCTCTGCACTTCACTAATATAGAATGCTGTTTCCTCATGGAAAGTTCCAGCCAGCACCTTCCTCCCACCGATCCCATGCACCAGGCTCCTTGCGCTAGACGCTCCCACGCATGTTTCGTCTAGAGACCTGAGCCCAGGAACACTTCCTGATTAGATTCAGCTCTGGCCGGTTCTCTCCGGTTCGCTTAGGGCGAACAACAGCTTTAACTATAAACTTTACCTTTACCCTTGAAGCCTCTCAGCTCCATCAAGATGGAGTCCCTCTAGTTCTAGGCCTGTACGCCTGAGAAGGATGAAATAACCCTTAGCTCTGTCAGAGTACCTACATAAACCATACCAATGTGTAAAATAAAGTCAGGACCACAGGATCCAACCTCTACTATAAGCAAAAATAACAGGCCAAAGCCAATAGGCAATAGATGGCCTCTTCTAGGTCTGGAAGAAAGGGCTTAAAAGGGCCAACACAAGCTAAGAATACCTATCCTAGATGTGAGCAAGATTAAAGTCTATATCACTGCTAAATAGAGCCAAAAACCCTGCCAAGATAGACGTCTAACACGCATTCTTCACCGCAAAGCAGGCATCGTAGAACAGGTAAGATGCAATCTTGCCAGATTGGTCTGAATGAAAGAAACCAGGTAGTATTCAGATCCCTTAGCCGAGCCAAGCCGAGGACCTTAGTAATCCGCTTTCGGTATTGCATTGCTAGGATCGTGTCTTCCATTGTAGCCTGAGTTTTGTCTGTGACTTGACTTGCCATATCGGAGCAGAAGGAACAAAAATAAGATTCCTGCTACGAGTCCCAAGATGAGAGGCAGGCCGCCGAACACAGAATGCACGAAATTCGGGAAGATGCCAAGAACTGCTTCAAAGGGTGCTAACAGTCCCGAAAAAATTGTCTTAAATACATGTGCGATGCCACTGGTATCTGACATGTTTAAGATTTGACTTAACATTTCTATTAAATGCACGGGGCAATTTGTTGATAATAATGCATGTATCTCTGCTGCTGTCCTTGCAACTTGCAGATCATACGTTTCTCTAGACGAGGTTAAAGGCACAGTTGTTTGTAAAAGAATAGACTTCATTCTGCTTAAAGTATCAATTCGAATAGAAGAGATATTCAAAGAAGGCCATATTGCCGCCTCCATGTCTGTTTTGCTGTTTGGATACAATACATGCATACAACAAGTGACCATGGAAGTAACGCTCACGAGATAGGCTTTTCCTGGCACCATGCCACAACAGCTGTGGTCACTTATTAGAACGTAGCTGCCTTTGGAAAGCTGTCTGAAAAAAGGCTCTATCTGTGTAGCAGGGGTGCCGTGCAGGTGACATGAATGGTTATTTGATAAACCTTCACAGGCTCCATGCAAGTTAATTCCTTGACACAGAAGTGTACCGCTTAGTGATTTTTTACAGTTATTACCACTAAGAAATACCTCTTTCTTGCCCCCACTCCATTATCTATGTGTATAAGGCAAATTCCAGGTTTTCTTGATGTATCCTTTACCCAACCTTTCATACAGGCCTGCTGTTATATACTTTTGGCAGTATTGAAACTGAAAAGTTGTTATCGGGATTGTGATGGTGCCAGTGATTATCCACTCAATGACCGGTCGTTCTGACATTGTCAATGGTAATTTTTCTAGGTTTTCAATGCTCATCACCGTATAGTCTGCCCCTCTTTGTGCCAAAGAGATTTGTTTATCAGTAAGGTTAAAGATAAAAAATAATGACGTTGTGTTGATTAGACGCCATGGCACGTTGCCTGAACGCATATTTTGTAACGTCTAGCCTAACTGTACAATAGAACGTAATTGGGACTGGCCATGTTGTAACATTAGCATATCCTAATCTATTATATCAATAGCAGATGATACAATGCTGTCCAGTGAATAAATTCTGGAGGACAGAGTCGTTAACCCATTGTTCACTACAGACAGTGATTTTTCCAAATTAATACGATCAATTTCTTGTATTTTTTCAGCAGTTTCAATTTGTGTTACTTTCCAAGCTTCATTGTAAGCTGCGTGTATACGGGCGTATATGAAAAGTTTTGACGCTGTTTGCTAGGTCCCAGTAAGAAATCTTGCAAGCCAGCACCTTCTTTAAGTAAAGTTAAGTGTTGCCTAATTTCGGGTAGTGTGGATTTCTGTAGCCATTCGAGGAATAGTTTTCCTACACTGTATGTTGTTATTATCCCTGGATGTTGTCTCTGGGAATATCTTGGGTCTGGCCTATTCTGTTTGAACCCCTGTATTTTGTTCAGGAATCTATCTTGACAGTTATTAGTGTCTGTGGTCCAGATCAACCATTTTCTCCAATCAGGATTAGTTTTGTTTTGTTTTAAAATATAGGACACGTCTAACCCTTCATCTGTAGTGTTATTTCTATCAGGCATAGGCTATTGTATAGACGGGTTGTTTAAATCTTTTATCTTGGCTAGGCCAAGACAGGTTGTTTGTTGAATGCTGTCATTCAGGAACATTATTTGTTCTGGGATCATGCAGGCTCTGAATAATGATTCTAAAACGTGTACCTGCCATTCTTTTGTACCTCAGACATTTTTTGTTTCAATGTTGTTTTTCCAAAATTCAAAACCAAATATAGACTTTTTTTCATAAAACTTTTCAGAATAAATCAGTTTAGTATTTGTTAACATGTTTTTCACTCCAGTCTTATTCATAATTTTAAAATAAAACGTTTCTGGATCAGTGATATTAAACCCTGAGAAGTATGGGAATTTCTCATAAAATGTTTTCGAACTGCCTTTTGGCGGAGTTGGACAATGTTCCCACTGATTATAACTGAAAATATTTCTAGGATTAGCAGATTTATGCAAATAATGATGCCCAACATGATTAAAGCAATACATTTCTTCATAATTTGATGAACCTTGTAAATAATCATGTTCTGTAAATTTTGCTGACATTTCTAAATTTGACATCATATTATTAATATTTTCAAAGTCCCAATCATCAGAGAAAGTACTAGGTGCTACAAAGTCACTTAAAGAAATCTTGAACTGATGTGGATATTTCAAGAGCTCAACCGGGCCATAGATTTCGTAATCAGTATTGTCCCATGCTACACCACCAGGTATAGGAATGACTGTGATGTTCACTGACGATAGTTCTCTTTTTTCAGTGTGAGAGAATCTGTGAGGTTTTAGAACCAAGTTGATGTTCTGACTTGCTGTGTCCATTGTACTGTATTTTCCATCAATCATTCTTCCTAAGCTTAAAACTAAGATGAGCCAGAGCAGGAGGAAAAGTACACCTAACACAATCCAGAGTTCAATCCAGGGTGAAATCAGATATGTTTCTCCAAGTTGATGAAAGAGTTCTGGAATTTTGTCTTTGAAAGTTTGGTTTGCTGGCTTGTCTCCATGTTCACTTGGATCATCAGAAAAGTCATTGAAGTTGATAAAGTAGCCAGATGCAGTTTTGTCAAATGTTGGAATTGCTTCCGGATTTTCATTGATCTTAGAATTTCCTCCTTACTTTGTCATATTAGTATAGTCTGAGGCTACATCATTGTAGACAGGTGTTTCTTGACGAACTGTTGCAATTTGGGTTTCAAGAGGCACAAGTTCCATGGCTTTGTTGCATAGTCCTTTTTCATCCACTGCAGGTTTATCAAATGTGATTAGTCTTTCAGTTTGAACCTCTTGGATTGTAGCAGTGTTTGGTCTTCTGCTACTTCGTGGGAGTCCCCTGAGCCTACTACTTATTATTGGCCACATGGTTGTGGTTTTACCAGGTCGATTGATACAACTCGGTTCTCCTTTTTACCAGCCAGGGGCGGTAGTACTACTGATCTTGTTCCGCTGATAGCTAAGACAGGTACTGCTTATCTGTAAGAAGACCCAAATTCCTTCTTCACCGCAATCTTTTCTCTGACCAGATCCCCAATCTTTGGAATCCAGACTGGTCTTGCTGGGACAGGTGGTTTTTATTCAGTGGCCGTTGGCCGTTGGCTTTAGCTTTGTGTTACTTAGACTTCTTCTTGTTTCATTCAAGTCCTGTAAAACAGCCAAGCGATCTTTGATATCAAAAGCTTTTTATTCCACCACTGAAGTCTGACAATCGAGATCTTCGATTATCATTCTTGTACCAAACAAAAGTTCATACGGAGTAATTCCACCCAGAGAATTTCTTGGCAGATTGTTAAGACTACGTTGGATACTTATTAGATGTTTGACCCACCCATCACCCGAACCTAATACCCTCGCTGTTATAGATTGCTTCATGTCACGTTTTTTTCTCTCCACTATCCTCAGGATGGAATGGACTACAGTACCGCAATGCAATGCCCAAGCTGGCCATGGCCTCCTTGTAAGCTCGAGAGCTAAACGCAGGACCCTGGTCAGAATGTAGCATGCCAATTGCGTATGTGCAGAGAAAGACTCGCAAATCTTTTATAATAGTTCTGGCGTCAGCCGAGCTCTGGGGCCACATCCAAATGAATCTCATCTTAATATTTATGGGATCGCATTTGTCTGGTCGGACGCCTGCGTGTAGATAGTCTAATGCTGTCTAATAGAGGCGTCTGGGCTGGTCTTACTGTGCTAGAGTCAGATATCTGGTCCGGTTCATAAGTGTGATCTTTATTGCAGTCCTGACAATCCATTGCAAAGTTATAAACTTGCACGCTCATTCCCGGCCACCAGTATTTTGATTGCAATTCTCAGGATCTCTTGGTGCCTCAGACCCATTCCCATGTGTGCTTCTTGAATCAAGTAAGCCCTCCGGTTCGTGTTTGGAATTTCTCTATCCCCCACTCCAGTGATTTGAGCAAAGGGAACGGAGTTCCGAGTGGATAGTTTAGAGGTAACGCCGCATAATTGCCTTCCATTGAGGCTCTTACTGCTAGTAGCGTTTCTGTCGTGTTTAGGCAGATTGACTAACCTGGACATCCGGTACAGCAGGAGCGAGGCCGAAGCAAACTTCCTTCCTCCCTGGACACGGTACTACAGACGAGCGCAAAACTTGCACTCGCATATAGGACCCCACCCCGGGAAGGGGAAAAGTGGATAAATAAAATATAAAGATGTGGCAGCCAGAAACCATCTACAGGACTTGACAGCAGGAAACACGCCAAACGTAGAGGTTGTAAATAGGTACCTGCACAGGAATACAAGAACAAGACAGTTACCTTTTGCCCTCCCACTCTCTGTCTTTTTCTGTATTAAATAGGAGGACTGGCACTTACTCAATGAGGCTTCCACTCTTGCTTAATGGAAAAGAAGGCAAAATAGAAAAAATAAAGAAAAGAAAAGAAGAAAGGATTTGCCCAGAATCCTATATCAGTAAAGTAGCACAAGACTTCTACAGTACTCTTCAGTGATACCACCAGCTGGTGTACCACACCATAAGATCAAAAAGATCCAAAAAGAGGTTCCAAAAGTTATGCTCAAAGCACACACCAGGTTACAAAGTTCTAGATCCGAGCCACTCAACAGCTCATGGGAAATCCACAAAATGTTCAGCAAGGTACCTTTGCCACGAAAACAAATGTCAATAATAGTAGTGCAAACATAATCAGAAGAGTTTCAAAAAACACCCTTCTATCTAGCAACCGCTAGAATTCATATGGACTAATGTCAGTCACTGGAGTCAATAGCGATAAAAATCCGGGCTCCACTTGAACCCCAGCTCACCCCACGGCTCCACAGCCGATATCCGTGGACCACGCTGCTTACTTCCAGCGCGGCTCTCTGTCAGCGCGGCTCCCCGACGCTGCTCTCTCTCTCTCCAGCACCCAGCGCGGCTCTCTGTCAGCGCGGCTCCCCGACGCTGCTCTCCGCTGGTCCTGGCGTCCACACTCCAATAAAGCGAGCGCGGAGAAAAGTTTCTCGACTCCCTGTCAGCAAACACAATCCAGGGCATGTACGAGATCCTCAAGGCTCAGTCCGAAAGTTATGAGAAAACACAGGTGACAAGCACCGCGGCAAGCGCTGAGCAGACATATATAGAAAACGGACTTAGGCAGGTAGAGACAGAGACAAAGGACTACACAAGCATTCTGGGATTTGTAGTTCACTATATGACTAAATCGTGACAGTTTCTCTATCTATTTGTTTTTTAGAACGCTTTTTTGCAGCTACGGAAGCCGGTTGACCAGCTGCCGCTGTGGCTCTGTCAGCCAATGAATTCCCTGCAAAATCACGTTGAAGACTCTGCGTATGTATCACATGAGTCTTTCATAGTTCTTTCTGTAAAAGAACTACTTGTACCCATAGTTTTTTATATTTTATTGTGCCACCTGTCTCATCTTTGTAACCATTTTAATCCAGGTCTGCATGGAATTATTGTAAGATTCGACGTAGTAATGCGAATCGCACACTATTAGTGTGGGGAATTCGCGATCGGTATTTTCAAGCGCCATCTTCAAATTTTGTAGTTCAGCTCGCTGAGCTGTACTTTTTCTGGGTGATTCAGTTTTAGTGACCATCGGTCTGAATTTACCCAGGTGCCAGCGACCTTTAGCAATCGCGCACGCTGTATTGTAAACTTTTTTATCCACAACGTAGTGTTGTGCAAATCAATCTGTGTAGATTACACAGGTGTACTGTTCCAGAGGTAGAATTTTGATCGACAGAGGACATTCTTGTTCGTATTCTAGATGTTCTAGATTTTTCATTTTGGGATCAAATGCGTTTATCACTTCAGTTGTATCAAGATAATTAACCCATTGTATCCATTTTGGATCTAATGCCATAGCATTTGGAATGCTCGGTCTTGTTACTGCTTCAAGGGCTGATACTGCTGTTAAAACAGATATCCTCTTCCCATGAGCTAGGGGTTTTTCTTTTGCTACAGCTGTTTGAACCGCAGTCAGAATTTTTTCAGTAGAACTGAATTTCATTTCGGCTTGTGTGTACAAGTGTGATTTGTAAGCTATAGGTACTGTTTCTCCCTCATTAGAGGTCAGGTATGTAAATCTGCATCTTCCTGGGATGACTCGGATTACAAGGTTGCGTTCGTTTGCCTGTGTTTGCAGTTTTGTTTTAGTTAACATATCTGTTTGATCTTAAAATTTCTGTGTGTTTCCGAGTCCAATTAGTCGGTTTGATATCAGGTTTTATTAATTCGTAGAGTGGTTTAACCCTCTCTGCATAATTTAGAATGTAAGTTCTTCAGAAGTTCAGGAAACCTAGAATTGATTGTAGGTTTTTCAGTGTTTTTGGAGCTTGGAGTACTGCACACTTCTCTAAGAAGTTGTCTGCTAGGCTTTTGCCTTCACTTGATAATTCATATCCTAAAAATAGGACAGTCTGGTGGGCAATTCTTGACTTTTTAAAGTTGAATTTGTACCCTTCAGATGCGAACCCAAGTATGATGGTGTTCACTCTTTTCAAGTGTGTCTCCAGGTTATTGTCTGTAAGATAGATGTCATCGACATAAGATAATGCCTCATCATCATACATTTGTAGTAACTCTGTTACCCTGGCTGAAAATAATCCTGGGCTATTCTTGAATCCTTGTATGTCGTTTTATATTTTTTGCGTACGATATTATTCATTAGTGCTGTACTGTGTGAGTTTTGTACTGCAAATGTTTTGCAACAAGTGTTTAAGTGTCTGTAGTCCAATACTAGACAATATGAATTGTCTGGTTTGGAGACCGGAAACAATGGATTGTTCATTTGTGAGGTGCATGTTTCAATCACCCCCTGATATTCAAGTTGATCTAAGATCTCTCTGACTTGTTTTTTAGCTTCTTGCTTAACAGGATACTGCCTCTGTGCAGTAGGTTGATTTTTTAACTGGATTATATGGTGAGGAGCATCCTCATCCCATCCTATATGATTTTTATATAAAACAGGGGCTTGGGCCACTGCCCATTTTCTTGCATATGTGTATTTTTTATGAATTGGAATGTGATTGGAGAAGGCACGCATAATCATTTCTTCGCCATGTGTGCACTCCCTAACAAACTCTGGTGGCCAGTCTTTCTCTGCTAGAAGGATATCATAGCCTTTAGATAGATACTCCCAAAATAGACCTTTTATTTTCCTAATTTTGTCCCCTTCTATACGTAATGTTATTTCATATAGTTTATGGGGCACGCTAACTCTGGTGTCTGCAGTTTCCACCTGAATGTATTCATTCGTGTCCACTGTCTCCAGAAGATTCATCAGGATCTTGCGAGCTATGGTCACTTCTGCTGCGCTGTCTAGCATTGTTTGGGCCCACTCTCCATTCTTGAGTTGTGTCCTCAGGATCCTCTGCATGTTTTACTTTAATGCTGGCTACCTTCTTTTTGGGAAATTGTAATTTTTTACTTTGATGAGCAGGTTCTTTGTCTTTGGACTTGACGCGCTCTTCTTTATGTTCTGACCGTCCTCTTCTTTCCGATTTCTGTGAGGAAGTCTGAAAAGATCGAGAGTGACGTGTATCAATATCTTGATATCTGTCAGGTTTTCTCAAATTATCCCTATTTCTAAGGTTATATCTTTTTTTAGAGGGCTCCCGTTGTGGAGACTTGCCCCCCTTTCTGGAGATCTATCTCTTCGTTGGGGAGACCTTCCTCTGGTCTGAAAAGTTTTTCTCTGAGAGTGGTTTGCTTATTACCCTCCCACTTCTTGTTTTGAGAATTGAGATTATTTTTAATAAATATTTTTTCAGGATTTTCAGTTAGTTGTGGTTTTAGTGGTTTCCCACCCAAACTATCTCTATCTAATTCTCCATAGGATTTTTCAATTATTCTGGCAAGTTCAAAAGGTTGGTCTGTTATGTCTGTTTCTTTTCATTTTTGGCGGTAGGTTATACCATCAATTCTCAATTGAACTAATTGTCTATATGCATTTGGTAATTCTTTTAGCTGAACTAAAAGTTCTCCGCTTGACATTTTTTTAATGTCAGGATGTGGTGTATAGCTGGCTAGAAGCCATGTGGCTCCTGGTCTACCTAGTGGACCGAGCCTGGTAATGTGATTTTGATGTTTTAGGGCGCCATTAAACCAGAGCTCATGCTCTTGGTAAGTTAGTAGAATTTCAACTTCCTCGAAAGGGTTGTATTCCTCTGGAGATTCCTCTATTTTGTAGTAGTGGAACTCGCGTGTCACAGCATTTGCTGCTGGAAAAGTTATCCATGAATAGAATACCTCTTTCTGCCGATATTCATGTGCCTCGACAACAAATATGACTGTACCACCTCTTGATGATACTCCATTTTCTATAAGTTGTATAGTTAAGGTTTTCCTTACATTTACCAGGATGATTATTGCATCCGGTTGATTTTCTTGGAAACTTGTGTCTTCCGCCAAAAGTTGAGTTGCTAATCTAGCTCTCTCCCTTTCTTCGTCACTTTCTGACATTTTACTGACTGAAAGTTTGCAGATCAAGTTTCAAGGAAACAAAGATTAGGTGCATAATATTTTGGAACACTATATCCTTCAACGTTGACCAAACCAAAAACTAATACATAGGAATCTCTTCCTACTAAGTTTTGGCAGATATTAACCTTTTACCCACTCCAGACGTCTATTGGAGTTTTTACGGGAAAAGGAGTCTGTGTGAAAAGTACGACTGAGTTACTCTAGTATCTAGCGTTAAATTATCGCCTTACCAAACGTTGGGCGCCATGTAGTGTAGTTCCTATATTCCCAATAGGCTCTGCGCATTGGAATAACATAAACGATAGTTTAGACGTAGGACTGAGGTCGACTAGGTCTCTATTGAATATGTTAGACTTAATTGTGTGTGTGCCAGCTAGCTCAGAGGTCACTAGAAACTTTCTCGAGTAAACAAGAAGGTGTTAACTTTCCTGAATAGACAAGTAGGGATTAGCTTCTGACAACCATATAACATGACAACTTTGTTCCCCCTGAAATAAGGAATATCTTCAGAGTTGCGGAAACAATAGATATCTATTTTACTTAGTCAATCGTGCATGCTTCGTTTCACCAGAAATGCAGAGAAATAGAGAGACGGGCGTTTTCAATTAAAGGGTTATTTATTGAACAATTCTTTCTCATGCAAGAGAAATGAATTGCCACAATTGCAATACTTGTCATAAAGTAAAGTGCGTACAGTAAAATGAGTATTATGAAATAATACTGTAAAAGCATCTATATGGTTTCTAAGCCATAAGATACTTAAAATGGATAAAATACATACAATGATAAAATAATGACTAAACGTACTCAACTGGTGTTTCTAAGATACGCCTACCCCGGTGTACCTAACCTAAGCCTAGTAGGTGGGAAGGAGTAGATGAGTTATAGTTTTTGCCGAATCTGAATCAAGAATTCTCTAAGGGTCTAATCCGCTCCGTACCTTGGGTATAGAATGAAGGAGGTCTTGTATCTCTCTCTCAGGACTCGATCTCCCAGCAACCCGCGAGGGTGTCAGGGAAACACTGGAGCTGGATTTCTCGGCAGGAGAAAAGACAGCGTCTCTCTCAGTGCGTCATTAGGGAGTGTCGGCTTCCTTCGGCACTCGCATCAGCAGGGCGTCGGGCAAGTAGATAGCCGATCTGGTCCGAACCACCGTGTGTTGCTTAAGGCAGATGTTGGTATATTTATACCTGGAAGGTGCCTAGTTGGACGTAAGGTTGGACATAAGACGTCACTAAGAACTGGCAGTTCTTTCAGGACTCTCAGGATTTCTAGGATATATCAAAACAGAAGCAGGGGGAATTCCCGGGCTGCTGGAGGCTTGGTTTGTTTAAGAACGCGTTGTGCTTTCTAGGAGTCTATGGGAGTAGCCTTGCCGTATTTGGGCTGCATTGGCTATGACTTAATATGGATATGATTCTTATGCCTATATAAGGATAGGATGTGTTATAACCACATAAGGGCATTGTAGGAGAGTAGGGTCTGCAATCCTATGGTCACCCCAGATTTTTGCTTTTTGCTTCACTGGTTTACGACTTTCCCTGGCTGTGGGCCTGCTAATCAGACCCACAGCCTAGCTGTTCTCTCTCTAAATTGACATCCATGTACTTTAGGTGCATTTACCAATTGGTATTGGGTCACTCTTGTAAGTCCTTGTACAGTGTACCATAGGTACCCAGGGCATAAGTGAACCCAAGGCCTACCAGGGGCTGCAGCATGTATTATGCCAGCCCTGGCTGGCCATCCAAATCTGACACAACTGGCTGATCAATCAGCTGGGGCAAGGTGGTGTAATCACCCTTTGCTTTAGATATAGTATACCTATATCTAAACCTAAAATGGACACATATACTCCTATAAGTCACTCCTATGGCAGGCCTTAACAATCCTGGAGGCAGAGTGCTTGGAATTATGTGAGATAGTGCTCTGGCATGAGCTGAGCCTGTCTGCAGCTTTCGGAACCAAGTCCTTTAGCTGTTTCCATGATAACACTATTCCATATACTCTTAAGTGCATTATAATCCTCGCGGTTATTGCTAACTTTGGCATAGCATTATCAAAACATGTCGAGTAAGGTGTCATACGAATTGGAATACTACCCCCTCGCCAATTCTGGCGACGGGGGTAGCATTCCACCCTTTTAGAGGGTCACGACATGTATGTAACTGTGAACCCCGGTTAAAGTTAACTCGAGCCTCAGCATCACAAAATGGATGCTGCCACCACAGACACAAGTCTGACCTCCTGCTGCTGGGAGTCCTTCCAGCGAGGGAGGCCTGGACAAAGGGTTTCCTGCCTTGGGAGGTGCTAGCACCACCCCAGACAGGATTTTGTGTATTGGGTAGGACAGGCCTGAAAGGAATGAGACATGCCTGGGGCACACAAGGTGTCCCTGTGCATACTCCGGTTCAAACCAGTTGCTGGGGCACTCCAGCCCCAGCTCTGGCGCGAAACTGGACAAAGGATAGGGGGTGTAACCACCCCCCTTCCTGGTCTCACCCATAGGAGGGACCTAGTCATAGTACAGCCCCCTTTAGGAGACTAAATGTAGGAGCTGGTCCCTTCCAAATTAGATTAATCCTGATTTGAAACTCTACAAGAAGAAACTCTGGACTTCGACATTATGCTCCACAGAAGACTGATGAAATCTCCCTTGTGTCCAAGGAGTGACCACCCTGCACTAGCAGGCACCATCAAGCGTTCCAGCAGTTCCCTTTGTCGTCTTCCCTGGTGGATTCCGACTTCAGAGCCCGACGAGACCCGGACTTCCAGACCTCTCCAACCTCTACCTACATCTGCAGCACAGCTGAGATCCGTGGGTGCGACGAGACACGTGGGACCGGCCATCTTGGAGAAACTGCACTTCGCTTCCAGCACGGCTTCAGAGGTATCCTCGACGAAGTGCTTTGGGGATTGAGAAGCCCTGACCCCGAGCAGCTCCTGCACCGAAGACCAGCCCTCCAGCATCCACAAGATCTGCGTGGGGCCCTTCTGCCTGTTTGCTGCTCGACGTGTTGTCTGATCACTTGCCGGCTGGCTAGTGACCTCCTTGACGACGAACCTTGAAATCCAATCTGCTGGTCTGGTTGCTCCAGACTGGCCTCTGCTTCCCTGCAAAGGAGAAGCACCCCGGACCCTCCTGGTCCACTCCGGACGCCGTTTCCACTCACCGCGTGGGTTGCCTTTGCCAAGGCCTGTTGACTCCAAATCAGGATCCGACACCGCCGACAGCGAGAACCTGCGTGGGACAGCTCGTGCCTCCATCCTGGTCGTTCCAAGACACCACCTGATCCTTGTGGCTGCAGAGTCAAGCGTCCACTCTTCACCTGATCGCGACGACAGCCTCTGGTTCCTTCCTGGTTGGACTCCAGTCACTGGCTAGTGACTTTGAACATTGTCCCCTCTGCTTTCAGGTTCTCCTCTTCACTGATCCACCCTTGGATCACACCGGACATCTTCCTCCTGATCGCCCGCAGCATCTTTTCTTCCAGGCTCCATAGACTTCAACGCCGGAACCCGACACAACTTCGCACCTATGCACCCGCATCCTGTGGGTGAGGTAACACGAGCATTTTGGTGCTCAAGGGTAGATTGACTCTCCTAGTTTCCAGTTCCACAGTCGTTTTAGTCCTAACTAGTCAGGATTGTCTGTACTGTCCATAGACGTTGTTACGCATCTCGCGTTTGAGTTCACACTCTGCACACACATTCCGTGGGCCTCCTATTACTTACCTAAGGTTAGGGTAGCGTGGTCCCAGCGATCCTACAGCCTCTGGACAGCTCCATTCCTTCTATCGACTTTCGCATTCCACTTACTTAGTATATGGGTTGTTGTGCCCCTAGGGCAACATTGTGATTGTGCAACTTAAACGTATTTTTTTAAGAGTCTTGTCATGTGCTTAGCCCTCTGATCTCATAAAGAGTTCAGAGGTGTTGTGTTAGTTAATAAATCTTGTTTATTTTCATAACTACTTGTGTGGTGTCCTTTCATTTGGTATTCAAGGGGTTATATGTGGTAAAACAGCTGGCTTCACATTCCAAAAGAGTTTAGCCTAAGACTGCTTTGTCCATGCTACCATTAGGATAGTTGGTCTATAAGGTTGACTTACAACCAATCACCATAAGGGTTGTTTGGACTGATACAAGGTGATCACTAGAACTAGTGAGCATCATATATCAGGCCAACTTCTCACAGAGGGGTCTGTCAAAAGACATCTTAAGGGGTTTCTTACCGGGTTTTAGCAACAGTGCTGAAGAAAAACCTAGACAGTAGAACCCTATAGAACACAGCACCTGATCTGCTATTCCCTTTTTTTATATATATATACACGCTGGAAATACCCAGATACCTTTGTGCCCACTGAAAACGCACCCAATGTCACAATGCAATCCAAAAGTAAGAAAGTCACAATTTGAAACAAAAGCAAAGTTGCACCACCAAAACAGAAATTTTTTAATCCGTGTCGAAAGAAATATTCTTCTTTTATTCAAACAAGGTTAAAACAACAATCAGGATGAACAACTGACGCGTTCCGTCCATACACATGGACTTCTTCAGGACATAGCTAGTTTGTGTATAATGAATGCGGCAATTTGGCCAGGGGTTTAAAGTAGTAGCCTGTATGGTATAATCCTCTCGGTTGTCTATTTATTTAGACACATAAAGAATCTCATCACATATATATTGAGTGAGAGGGTATGAAGTCAATCTAATCAATACGATTTTGCCATACGGTATGATAATCCTCCAACCGGCTTATTATATCAAGCATGAAGAGAACCCTTCATATGGGTACAATACACAAACATGGTAATGAATCTCGGTCCAACCAAATAATGTGGGCCCAATAATAATAGCGGTATGTCGAAACCTGCCTCAATATGCCAGAGTTCCTGGTCCGAGACGTATCCTGTCCGGCAGCGTCAAGGCGAACTCATCGTACACAAACTAGCTATGCCCTCAAGTCCATGTTTATGGATGAAACACGTTGAATGTTTAGTTCATCCTGATAGTTGTTTTAACCTTGTTTGCATAAAGGAAGAATTTTGAAGAATATTTCTTTAGACATGTATTCAATATTTTCCCTGTTTTGGTGGTGCACATTTACTTTTGTTTCAAATTTGGCAACATTACTATTAAGGCCTTGATCAGGAGTACTTGAGAAATTTTGCAATGTTTACAGTTTTACAGCATTTCCAGGAAGGACAATTCACTGTTTCCTTTCTGAACCTGCTCTTACATGAAGAGTGTATGTTGGTGGACAAAAAAATGAATGAACTACAAAGGACGACTTTTCTTCAGCGAGACGATCTTTTCTGCCATATATTCTTCATTAAGGAGAATGTATGTGCTGAATGGAGAATCTGGATCTGAAAGACGTATACATGTCAGTCCTGATGTGGAACCCTGGCTAGAATTTCTGCAGGTTAGCTGGACAAGACAGACATAGGATTTTTGCCACTGCCCATTTTGTCTAGTTGTAGCTCAATGTATTTTAGGAAGCAGCTCAAGACAATGCAGAGGCTCCGGGTGATCATAATTTTGACTCATATAAATTACATGGATCAGAAGAGACACCTCTAGTAAGATGTATGCACTTAAGGATGAAGCTGATTTAAAAACGGGGGTTTTTAAACGACTGAGACGAATGTTTCTTGAACCCACTGCAGCAAAGAAAATCTTATTGGGATAGCGATGGCTTTGTGAGAGCCATATTTCAGGTCCTAATCCAGAAGTTTCACACTATCAAAAAAGATATTTAAGTAGCTTTATGAAAGGAACAAATCTCCCTGGGGCGTTTGATCAGGAGAGTGGGCCTCCTCTCATCTTCTCCTTGTGCTCTTTTAAATACTCAGCCCTTTGACTGGTTAAAGATTTGGCATCTGCGGAAAAGTTTATCATACGTAGAGAAAGCAGAACTCTTCCAAAACATAGCAAATCTGGTGACTGGAGCACATGGATGCTGGAATGGGTGTGCTGTATTTGGCATTTCACCCTATCTGATCATAGAAGTTGATGCCAACTGTTTAGGCTTGGGAGTTCGATGTCAGGAAGTTTCAACTGGAGAAATGTGTTGGGCCAAGAGGGGACAGTATTCACATATTTATTGAAGGATATTTCTACCTGCGGATTCCGCTCCTCTTGAACACTCCAATGTGAGAAGTTGGCCTGATATATAATGTTCACTATTCTAGTGAGCACTTTGTATCAGTCCAAACAACCCTTATTGATGATTGGTTGTAAGTCAACTGTAGACCAGCTATCCTAGTAGCATGGACAAGAGCAGTCTTTAGGCTAGACTCTAGAGGGCGTGTTAAGCCAGCTGTTATACCATCACATATACCCCTTGAACACCAAGTGAAAGGACACCACACAAGTGTTATGAAAATAAACAGTGTATTTATTTAGATCACAACAGCCCTGTACTCTTTATGAGGACAGGGTGCTAAGCACAATACAAAGCTCTTACGAAAATACTTTAAGTTGCACAATTTACACAAATGCCCGAGGGGCACGAAAAACCATATACTCTAAAAGTGGAATGCAAAATACTAGCAGGTAAGTAACTAATCTCAAAGTCTTCGGGATCGCTAGGACTGTACTACTGAACCTTCAGATCACTAGCAGGAGGCCTAGGGGGATCGGGTGCAGAGTGTGCACTCTCACGCGGGATGCGGGACAAAGTATGGATGCTAGATTTCGTAAAGTTAGTGTTATCGGACGAATCCGACTAGGTAGAGCTGAAACGAAAAAGGATCTGGACCTTTGGATAGTTAAGCTATGCTGGAGCACCGAAATGCTCAGGTTACCTAGCCCAGGGGCTGCGCCTGCATAGGTCTGAAAAGACGTCGGGAATCCTCGTTGCAGTCTATGGAGCCTGAAAGAAGAAGTTGCTGGCAGGCGACCAGTGAAGAGATTCGGAGGGATCCAAGCCTGGATCGATAATGGAGGATACCTGTAAGCAGAGGGGACCAAGTCCTGAATCACTAGCCAGTGATTAGATGAGCACCAGGATGGCACCGGACGAAGTCACCTCGACCAGGTGAGTGGGCGACGCTGAGCTCTGCAGTCTCTCGGACCAGGAGGCGTTGTAGGCGACCAGGATGCAGGATGGAGGTGCGAGCTGTCCCACGAAGGTATCTGCTGTCGACGTCGCTGGACCCAGGATTGGGGCAACAACTCTTGGCAAATGCAAGCCCACGCAGTGGACTCAAGATGGCGTCTGGAGTGGACCAGGAGGGTCCGGGGTGCTCCTCTGTTTGAGGGGAGCAAGGGCCAGTCTGGAGCAACCAGACCAGCGGTGTTGTCGTCGTGGTGCATCGTCAAGAGGGCCACAAGCCAGCAGGCAAGTAGCCGGACAACGTGGTGAGCAGCAAAGAGCAGAAGGGCCCCACGCAGATCTGGTGGATGCTGGGGGGCTGGACTTCGGTGCTGGAGCTGCTCAGGGTTGGGGCTTCTCGGACCCCAAAGCACTCACTCGAGGATCCCTCGGCGGTCGTGCTGGGCAAGCGTCGTGCAGTCCTGAAGATGGCCGGTCCCTCAAGGTCTCGTCACACCCACGAATCTCAGCTGGGCTGATGATGCAGGTTGAGGTCAGAGGTGCCAGGGAAGCCGGTTCTCTTTGAGCTGGGCAGTCTTGATCCGGAGGAGAGACTTACAGCAGACCGCGATGCTTGGATGGTGCCTGCGGATGCAGGGTGACTACTCCTTAGCCACAAGGGAGAAATCTTGAGAAGAAGTCGAGAGTTCCTTTCGTAGAAAGTAGTTTCAGGATTCAAAGATGATCTAATTTGGAAGGGGGCCCGCTCCTATCTTTATACTAGGAAAAGGAGCTGGCACGCGACTAGGTCCTGCCCATGGGTGGGACCAGGAAGGGGGGTGGTTACACCCCTCTCCCATGCCGGACTTTCCCCACGTCAGGGGCTGGTGTGCCCCTGGAACTGGTTCTAACCGGCCTATGCATAGTGAGCACCGGGGTGCCACTTGCAGTCACCTTCCTCTAAAGCCCTGCCTACCCAGGATACACAAAACCCTGTCTGGGATGGTGCTAGCACCGCCCCTGACAGGAAACCCTTTGTCCAAGCCTCCCTCGCTGGAAGGACTCCCAGCAGCAGGAGGTCAGACTTGTCTGTGGTGGCAGCATCCATTTTGTGATGCTGAGGCTTGAGTTAACTTTAACCGGGGTTCACAGTTACATACATGTTGTGTCCCTCTAGAAGGGTGGAATGCTAACCCCGTCGCGAGAATTGGCGAGGGGTTAGTATTCCAATTCGTATGACACCTTACTCGACATGTTTTGATAAAGCGATACCAGAGTTGGCATATAACCGCGAGGATTATAATGCACTTAAGAGTATATGGTACGCCTTATCATGGAACAGCTATTAGGACTTGGTTCCGCAAGCTGCAAACGGGCTCAGCTCATGCCAGAGCACCATCTCACATGATTTCAAGCACTCTCCCTTCAGGATTGTCAAGGCCTGTCATAGGAGTGACTGATAGGAATCTATGTGTCCATTTTAGGGTTAGATATAGGTATACTATATCTAAAGCAAAGGGTGATTACACCACCTTGCCCCAGCTGTCGTGCAGCCAGTTGTGTCAGATTTAGATGGCCAACCAGGGGTGGCATAATACATGCTGCAGCCTGTGGTAAATATTTGATTTACCGTCCTAATTTCTATGCAGGTAAGTACTTGAACAAAAATAACTCAATCGGAAAGAAAGACGCAGAGTCCGTGGTGTTAGAGTTCTTAGGGGTTTTATTCCTTAAAAAGGAATGGTCATGGTACCAGATCGGATATCGGGTTCCTGCCACCACTGGGGTGCAGGAAGGGATAGAGCATACTTTATTGACAAGACATAACTTTTATACTTAAACCATATAATGAATACCAATACAGTAGGCGTAACAGCTGAGAGAAACAAGATAACAGCATACACGTGTTAGCAATACGTAATCAGAAGGCGTGAACTGGGCGTGAACATAGAGGTGTGTACTAGAAACGTCACATGTAAGTGTCACAAGGAGGTGGGTACGAAGCAGAATTGTGCAATGTCAGCAGAAATCTGAGGCCTGGATGCGCGCGCAGCTGCATGACGTGAGATTGACGTGGAGCTGACGTGGAGCTGGAGGGTGCAGGGGACTTGACATTTACACTAACGGAAAGAGACAGAAGTCTGGCATGTCTGATCAACTCGTACCTATATCATATCTAATATCTGATGTTTGGGAACCATATTATCTAGAGGAAAAGGTCTCTTGGGCAGAGGCTATTCTATACTGACTGTGAGTGCGTGTATAAGCGTCTACGTGTCTGCATGAGATGCGAGGGGGCATGGGCCTACCATGGTAACAGAGGCTATGAATTACTTGCACGGAGACAGTGAGGCCGGGCCCTTTGCTCTGCAGCTGAAAGGATGTTTACTTGAACTAGTAGGCAGGAATGTATGTTTGAGGAGCGGAGCAGATAATTCGAAGGTTGAATACAGTTTTGGCAGGCAGCAGGCTGAGCTAAGCGCCGTTAGCCGCACAGGGAGTAAGGCAGAGGTCACGGGTACAGAGGCAGCCCAGGCTGAGGCGTTCAGAGTCAGAAGGCAGAAAAAGGCTCGATGGCAGAATTCAGGGGCCTACTTCGCCAGAGCTGAAAAACGTGTAAAGTACACCACAAAAAGACTTTGGCATGGCATACTTAGGAACGGAATATTCAACCCGTTCAGGGTGGGTCTGAAAGAGGACATGTTAACGTTGGACGCAAATGTATTTGCGTCTTCATAACTGGCACAGGAGGGAAGTTACATGCACTTTAAGCTTGTACATGGAGACGGTGGGGTACACGTTAGGGAACATTTCTTGACCATAAAATTTATATTTCCTCATTCCCTCCTTGTTCCCTACGGACCCTTCATGATATATCGATCCTCATGAATCGATCAGTCTGTTCTTGTAACATCATTTGCTCTTCTTTCTTCTTTTCGCGTTTTGAGTGAAAACTGGAATGTGGAATACATGAAGTGGCGCACAGACCACAAATCGCTGGCCCACACTGTAGGCACAGGCAGCAACTGAATACTATAACAAGGGCAATGCCTAGGAAGGATAGGATCTTCCATCCCCAAGCGGTTAACGTTGTCCAGAACCAACCGGACCAAGTCCAGGTGCCTGGATTCTGATGTATCAAACTTGCAATTTTATGAAGACGTGTAATGGCTTTATATACTGTAGGCGCGTTTTCTGGAATGAAAACACAGCAACTTGACCCGATGACCTTACAAGCTCCGCCCCTATCTGCTAGGATGACATCAATAACAAGACGATTCTGAAGAACAACAACCCGCATGGCAGATTGCTCCTCTGTTAAGTTGCCTAGAGCGGAGGTAGTTTCATTCACTACTGCTTCAAGTGTTCTAGTTAATCTTCGTATCAGTTTACTATTAAAAACAGTACCTAAGTAGGGGAAGAAACCTTTATTGAAGTCTGTGTATTGCTCCCATGCCGTTTCAGTATAGTCGACAATCGGGAGATCTCTTCGGAGTCTATTCTTTACTAGATTTGTATTTCTGTGATAATCAGGAGGGGCTAGAAAAACAGGTGGCAGAAGGAATGCAATGTAACAGGTACCATCCCAATCTGGAGGTAAGCGTATGTATGCGGTATGGCCACAAACAAAGTAGGAATGACGAGTAGCTCTAAAGGAAGATTTGCCTTGATCACTGAATTCGACCACAGTAGTACATTTACTATGACCTAAGTGCACTGAACCCTTCTTTCTGACACATAAGTCACCTGTGACTGGTAATACTGACATAGCAGGGAGAACTGGTGCAGCTTCGGATTCAACAGTAAGAATCATAAGGTTAATTGTATAATTACCTAATCGATATACTTCATTTTCTAGATCAGTTCCTATTCTAGTGGGAAGTCCCTTCTTGTCAGGATAACAGGCGTTAAGCAGAACTAAGTTCAAGTTTCCCCAAACCCAATTTCCTTCGAAAACAGCAATATCAGGATCTAAGGAATTAATTATTCTAAACCATGCTCCACATGAGCCATTGTGAGTGAAAGGGTACGGAAAGAGGGGCAGAACTCCCTTGTATTTCTGATAGGGAGGGAGTCGGCCACATATCCAACAGTTTGTAGCATTATTAGTCTGATGGGAGTGATGTAACATACTAATGAATGTGTTGTTGCGCAGCGCAAGTCTGTAAGATAATTCATGGGGGGGTAACTCGCTAAAAGAATGCTCGGCAGTGACATTGTAAGCAGATTGTTCACGCTTGAAGATAGGGTAGTATATAGGCAGCAATATACTGGCAACAATAATCAGAAGACTTAGAAAAAACATAATCAATAATGTCACTATACAGTGACTACGGAGTGATTTACAGTATGCACGTTTCTTGAATCGTCTCTCTCTCTCTCTATCTCGGTCTAGGGGATACATGTCAGAAACTATTTAACCGATTCACCTAGGGGAGGACTTAAACAATTAAACTGTCTGACTTGCTAGACCGTAATTTCTCTTTGTACTCCTCTTGGGGAGTTTTCTCTCTTTTTGGAACTTTGAAGTCTCTAGTATCGAGGCAGTCCTTTGAGGGGGTGGAAGAGTCAGTCTCTGGCAACAGTTCATTACATTTTTTAATATGACTCGTGTGGATCCACCCCTTTCTTCCTTCAACTTTAATCGCCGTCCTCGTGGTCAGAAGGACGATCTTTGGCTCCTTCCAGCGGGGCTCCAGCGGGCTTTTCCTGTCGAAGTTGCGAATCAACACTGTGTCCCCTGGACGGACATCATGTGGCTTTACATCAGTGTTGTCGGGGAAGGCTGCGGCAACCTGTGAACGACATGATTGGAGTGCAGACATCAAGGAGGCAAGGTAATCTGTCAGCATGTTACAATCAACATCGGTTATTTTCTTAGGCATGGGCGTCCCCCACATATTCGGTGGTCTGCCAAAGACCACCTCATACGGGGATAGTCCTGATCTCGAATGGGGGACCATTCTCATATAGAACAGTGCAACTGGCAGGGCGACTATCCAGTCGACCCCTTTCTCTTTACAGATTTTGGCAAGGCGTGTTTTCAGTGTCTGGTTGTGTCTCTCTACAAGGCCAGCGGCCTCGGGATGTCGGACGCAGTGGAATTTCCACTGATATCCTAGCAGAAGGGAAACCTGTTTCATGAGCTCGGATGAGAATGGCTGTCCGTTATCTGAGTACACGATACGAGGCAAGCCGTACCGTGGGAAGAATTCTCGAACCAGCTGCCTGGCAGTGGTCGGGGCAGTGTAATCTGGGACTGGATATGCTTCGGTCCAACGGGAAAGTGCACAAACAACTACGAGGACATACTTGAATCCTCGACAACGGTCCATCTGGATATAATCCATCTGGAGGACTTCAAAAGGGTGATCGGGAGGATGGAATCCACCTTGCTCTACAGGGACGCTTTTACCTGGATTGAACTGACAACAGATCATGCAAGTACGCACTTTCTGTTTTGCTGCTGCTCGTAAATGTTTGTTGTACCAGAGGTTCTGTAAACTGTCTAACATAGCTTTTTCTCCTAGGTGTGCTGGACTATGTGCTGTATTTATTATGACTTGAACCATAGAGTCGGGGAGAAACCATGTAGATTTTCCCTTCGTCATCCAACCTTGATCTGTCTGGATCCCTCCTAGTTCAGTCCATTTCTTGATTTAATCTGGAGTAGCATGTGTCTGAATATCGATTACATCTAGTGTGGGATCCCTAACTGTCATACAATGTGTCGGTACTATTGTCTTTGTCATATCATTTGTCTGGGTATGAGTCAATGCTGTATGTTTTGCTGTTTGGTCTGCCAGGTCGTTACCCTGGGAAATGGAATCCGTAACTTTAGTATGTGCTTTACACTTCATGATGGATATGCCTGAAGGCAGATGTATTGCTTCTAACAGTGCTTGAATGAGGGGACCGTGTTGGATCTTGGCACCGTGAGAGGTCAAGAAACCTCGTTCTTGCCATAACACTCCGAAGTTGTGTACGACTCCGAAAGCATAACGTGAATCTGTGTATATGTTAACATTTCTGTTCTTGGCTAGTATACAGGCTCGGGTCAGAGCGATGAGCTCTGCTGCTTGAGCGGACAGTGTATCAATACGATATGTTTCTTTAACTTCAGTTTCAGTGGTCACTGCATACGCGGCCACTAATTCTCCTGTGTTTGTTCTCATACATGAACCATCCACATAGAGTGTCAGGTCTGGATTTGTCAGTGGAACATCTGTTAAGTCTCGTCGGGGTTTTGTTACTGCATTAATGATCTCTATACAATCATGCGGGGCTGAATTTGTCATAATCGAAGGTAACAATGTTGCGGGATTCAGAATGTTACAGCGTCTGATTTCTATGTGTGGCTGGAATAGCGTCAATTCATAACCTGTTAGTCGTGCTATAGTCAGGTGTTGAGTCTGTGTTCTGTTTAAAAGAACCTCTACAGAATGTGGAACTTGTACTGTTAATGGATGTCCTAATACAATTGAATCGCTCTGTCTGATTGCTAGGGCTGTCACTGCAACTGACTTTAAGCACGCTGGGAGTGCTTGGGCTACTGAATCCAATGTACTTGAAAAATAAGCGCAAGGCTTATGTGAACCTGCTTGATCTTGAGTGAGGACAGACAACGCTGTACCATCACGTTCTGTAACAAAAAGTGTAAAAGGTTTGCTGTAACATGGTGTCGCTAAAACTGGTGCTTGACATAAAGCTTTCTTTAATTCCTCAAAGGCCTGTGTATGTTCCTGAGTCCAGGGAAGGGCAGTCGAAGTCGCTGCCTCCTGTGTTGTCAACTGAATGAGTGGTTTGGCTAGAAATGCATACTGGGGAATCCATTGTCTGCAGTACGAGGTGAGGCCTATAAAGGCCCGCACTTCCTTTTGTGTCTGGGGTTGTGGCATATTTACAATTAACTGGATGCGGTCAGGAGTGAGCTGTCTCCCCACTTTGGACAGCAAGTGACCCAAGTACACAACTTGCTGAACACAGAATTGTAGCTTCGAAGGAGACACCTTGTGTCCCTTGTCGGCCAGAAAATGTAAAACTGTCAGTGATGCTTGTTCACATTCGGGTTCACTTCGTGCGGTGATCAGCAGATCATCGACGTATTGTAGCAAGGCGGTATTAACTGGCATTTGAATACAATCAAGTTGTCTTTTCAGTGCTTGACTATAGATGCTGGGGCTTTCTGTGAATCCTTGAGGTGCGCGCGAAAATTTGAAACTTCGTCCATTTAAACTGAATCCGAAGAGGTATTGGCTCTCTGGATCAATGGGCACACTGAAGAAGGCGTTTTTGAGGTCAATTACAGTAAAGAACGTTGCTTCTGAATCAATAGCAGTCAACAGGGATGAGATGTCGGGAACCACAGGGTACTGTGGAACAATGCATTTATTCAGTTCTCGTAAATCAATCACCAGCCGATATACTGGCGGTGCCTTGGGATCAGTACGTTTAAGAATCGGAATGATAGGGGAATTACAGATATTGGAGTCGGTCTCTACGACCACTCCTTGGGCAATGAGCTCTTCAATGATTTCCAGTAAAGCCACTACAGCATCGGGTGGTAATTTGTATTGTCTAATTCTCGGTAAAACAACTCCTGGTTTGAGTGTAACACGGTATGGTGTAATGTGCATGCAACCTACATCGGTTGGGCCTTGTGCCCACAGGTGTTCCGGTACATTTTTCAATCTGACATCAAACTCTCGTAATACATAGTGACCCTTAAAGTCACGCAGGAAAAGTCTAACTCCTTCCGGAGAACAACATATCACAGCTCCTAGAGCCTTCAATGTTTTGATACCTAACAAGTTTTCTGGACATGATTTCGTGAGTAACAAGTCTGTAACACGTGATAATGGACCCACAGCCAGGGGGACTGGTTTCGATACCTCATTTACAATAGGCTGTCCTGAAAAACCAAGGGAAACATTCTGTGAGCCTGAGAGGGGTGCCCCTGGGACTTCATTATGGCTGATTGTTGTGCGGCTTGCCCCTGTGTCAATTAAAAACTTTCTGTCTTTTCCCAATACTCGACTATGTACATAAGGACCCTCTTGATCTACAGGAATCTCAATAAGAGGCAAGCCAACCTCCCTCTCTAGGCTGTTTCATGTGTATCGCTGATAATCGGGATAATCAGATTGGGCATACTGGTTCATCTGTCGTGAAACTTGCTGTGTCGCGGCAATGGGCTGTGGCTGTGGCTGTGATACCGCTGCGGTCTGTGCTGTATGTGGTGGAGCATGCATAGGTTGTGAATTCTGTGAAGTCTGTTGCTGGACCTGGTCTTGTCTAGGCGGATGCGGTCTTTCTTTAGTTTTTCCTGTTGCTATATTGTGTTTCAGGACTGGACATTCATGTACGTAGTGACCTGGCTGCTTGCAATAGTTGCATGTCCCTTTAACGGGAGCTGCTGCATTACCTGTCTGGGTCGTACCCTTTCTCTGACCGTCGGCTGGAACCGACTGGGCCACTAACATTTTCATTTTCGTGTCTTTCATACGTCTCTGTTCGTGATCCTGTTCTTCTCTAATTCTGTTCTGGTGGTATTGTAACATTTGTAACATCTGGGATGGCGTGTTTGCTTGCCATGTACTTTCAACTTTATATACACGGTTCTTAACTGCTGTCAGGGAATTCTCGACTAACTTTGTCACAAAAAGATGCGGGTACGACTCGCTACCTGGTTTTAGGCCACTATTAATAATGAAACATTTCTCGAATCTTGAATAGAAGTCACTAGTATCTTCATTGTGTTTCTGTTTACAGGCTGAGATTGCGTCCCAGTCTTCCTTTTTAGTTGTCAATAATCTTGGCAAGACCTGTACTATTAAACCTGGTAATGCTTTTGCTTTCTCCCCAAGGCCTAGCCCTGGAGTACGAATTTTTTCCTCGTCTTCTATTTCAGTCCATATAATCTTTTTATCTCCCACCTCCCATTCTCTTTCCTTCAGTTTCTCGTAGATGCCGGTGGGCAGCAGTACTTTTAACAATTTCATAATGTCTGTATATGTGTAATCTCCCATGAGTAACATGTCTTTAAGTTCTCGGTGAAAACCTGCAGGGTCTTTATCATGACAGGGTACTAGTTTCTTCATTTCTAATAGTTCTAACTTGGTCAGAGGTGTGTATACATACACACGTTTCAGGGTATTATCGGCACCCATAACTGGGTGTACTTCTCGTAACGGATTCTGCCTGTCAAAATGCTCAAAATGACACATTTTTCTTTCTGGTGGCTGGGCTGAAACATATTGTGGGCCTAAGAAAGCGTTATATTTACGTCGTTGTTCTAGAATTATTTGAATTAATCTGGTACTTAGGCCTCTCCATCTATTCATAAGTAGTGCTTCTAATGTATCTGGTAAGGGACCTGGATCAGAATGTTGTTGTCTGTATAACGTGATGAGATGCTGAATCATGTATATACCAGCTAATTTCTGCTCGTCTGGGGAAAGGTTCAGAAATGTCTGTGCTACTGTACCATCATTATATGTGTTAGAATTGTCAGCCCATAGTACTGCTGACCGGGCTAGTTCTTGTTCATCCATAGAATTGAGTACATGGTACCCCATTTGCTCTTGAAGCATTTTATCGGCAACTTGAAACAGATGTTCAGGAGAACTTGGTTTCGTTATGCCAGAGAGAAAAACTCTCTTGCTTTCTGGACGAATGCCTTTCCTAAGGTAATTTCCCTTACCTACGTACGCTATCCTATCTGTAGTCGTTTCTGGTTCTTCAGGTCCTTCCTCCTCCCCGGAGGAGTCATTCTTGTCACTTTCTTTTTCTTTTTCATGTATTTCTATTATTGCCTTCCTGATTTTCTTGTACATGCTTGCTATACAATTTACCTTATCATGCTTTCCTTCGGCTATATTTTGACCCCATCGGTTTAGTGCTTCCATTTCATCCTGGTCTACCTCAGGCCTGTCTCGGTCTCTTATTAAGCAATTTATGAAAAAACGTAATACATATGCTTGAGTGTCAACTTTCTGGTGTGCCAGGGCCTCCTTTATGCTTTCGGGATTTTCCCCAGTCTGGACAAAATGATATATTCTATCTAGATGGTCAGTCATCCCTGGGAATAACACTAGATAATCTGTAGCTTGTCGCAAGCGTAGTGATGCTATCAACATCCTATCTTCTTTACCGGGTACTGGATCGTATCTGCAAACTGGAAGGGGTTCTTTGAGTATGTCGAGACGGGGTGATTGGGGCGTATGTTGCTTCAGCAGGTCCCTAAGGTGTAATCTGTGTGATGCTGGCGGGGTCTGGAGACCCCCTGTCGCACCTCCTGAGCCAGAGGCTTGAGCATTAATTCTCTGTGGAGTCTGTATGTGTATCTGAACTTGTCTCTTGCTGGGATCAGGCGCAATCAGATTTGGTATATTAATCTTAGGTGCGGGAAGTGGTGGGGGTGGTGGAACAGGTGGAGCAGGCTGTCGAACAGGGGAACCTTGTTGCGGCAATGGCGGAATATGGTCTGGAGGCGGGTTGCCACCTCCGTCCCCGTCACCGTCAGTAGGCGGGACGCGGGCACGTGGATTGGTGTAAGCGGGTGCTACATCGTCTAGATAGGAAGCAAGGAATATATCTTTGGTGGTCCTGTGATTTACTTTAGTCGGAACCAATGGCGACGGCAGATTTTTCGGTATTTCTGAAGTGGCTTCAGGCGAACCCTCGGCCACGAGGTACATGCCATTTACAAGATTGTTTCGCGCGCGGTCTACTTGTTCTGATTTTACTCGGATCCCTTCGGTAACCAATTCGTTTTCTCGGACTCTATCTGACTCTTCTCTATGTCTGTCTTCTCTACGGAGGGCTTTTTCGGCACGTTTATGTGATTCTTTACGCCAAAATTCTATGGCGTCTTTCTGAGATTGTCTGGCTTTCTTTTTCCATAGCGCTTCTTCTACTTTCATGATGCACTCGGCATCCCATGTTCCTGTAACGGGCCATCTGTGTCTCTCGTCTAGGTGCTTAGTATAATCGGCCCATAAATCTAGATACAATATGGCGTCTAAGCCATGCTTATGGTACATAAAATTTCCAGGAGTGTCCCTAGGGGGGATAGGAATTTCTTCCTCTAGTATCCCTTTCCTAGTTCCTATCTGTCTTAGTTTATTGAAGAACGGCATCTTATTACTTAGTACTGGATACTCGATACTTGTTACTTACTTCTGAATACAGCTAGTTACACAAAAACACAGTAATGTACATCAAACAGTCACTCATACCACGACATTAATCACATGAAAACATTTTGAACATATATCACTACCCTTGATACCAGATGCACTGCTAAAACAGCACAGATACACTGTCGAGAACAGTGCAAGAACTTGAATGCTAGATATACTGCTAAACAGTACAGATACACTGTCTAAAACAGTGCAGACCGCGTTTGTGTACCCAAACACGTCTTTACCGGATACATAATAATGCACCCGTCTAGATACGTCCCAGCAATGGTACTCACCGGGAAGCACGGAACGGAAGGCCTCGGAAAACTCGACTGGACTGGACCGGACTGGACTGGACTCGACTCGACACGTGGATACTTCGGAAACTGGTGGGCCTCTTGACACCTCGGACCTTGCTTCTTTCGGCTAGGCTCTGGTCGGGATCCTCCGCACTCCTTACCGCCTCGTCTGGGTGCTGATCGCAGTCTTCGTCACCTCCGTGGGCCAGAGGGAGATACAGGAAATCCTGCGGGTACGCGTAGTTGTCCGTCTTAACTTATGGCAGGGGGCAAAGGTTGCAACGCACCAACCGGCGCGTAAGGTGGGGGAGGGGTCCCTGTTCGGGCGCCAAAATAATGTGGTAAATATTTGATTTACCGTCCTAATTTCTATGCAGGTAAGTACTTGAACAAAAATAACTCAATCGGAAAGAAAGACGCAGAGTCCGTGGTGTTAGAGTTCTTAGGGGTTTTATTCCTTAAAAAGGAATGGTCATGGTACCAGATCGGATATCGGGTTCCTGCCACCACTGGGGTGCAGGAAGGGATAGAGCATACTTTATTGACAAGACATAACTTTTATACTTAAACCATATAATGAATACCAATACAGTAGGCGTAACAGCTGAGAGAAACAAGATAACAGCATACACGTGTTAGCAATACGTAATCAGAAGGCGTGAACTGGGCGTGAACATAGAGGTGTGTACTAGAAACGTCACATGTAAGTGTCACAAGGAGGTGGGTACGAAGCAGAATTGTGCAATGTCAGCAGAAATCTGAGGCCTGGATGCGCGCGCAGCTGCATGACGTGAGATTGACGTGGAGCTGACGTGGAGCTGGAGGGTGCAGGGGACTTGACATTTACACTAACGGAAAGAGACAGAAGTCTGGCATGTCAGATCAACTCGTACCTATATCATATCTAATATCTGATGTTTGGGAACCATATTATCTAGAGGAAAAGGTCTCTTGGGCAGAGGCTATTCTATACTGACTGTGAGTGCGTGTATAAGCGTCTACGTGTCTGCATGAGATGCGAGGGGGCATGGGCCTACCATGGTAACAGAGGCTATGAATTACTTGCACGGAGACAGTGAGGCCGGGCCCTTTGCTCTGCAGCTGAAAGGATGTTTACTTGAACTAGTAGGCAGGAATGTATGTTTGAGGAGCGGAGCAGATAATTCGAAGGTTGAATACAGTTTTGGCAGGCAGCAGGCTGAGCTAAGCGCCGTTAGCCGCACAGGGAGTAAGGCAGAGGTCACGGGTACAGAGGCAGCCCAGGCTGAGGCGTTCAGAGTCAGAAGGCAGAAAAAGGCTCGATGGCAGAATTCAGGGGCCTACTTCGCCAGAGCTGAAAAACGTGTAAAGTACACCACAAAAAGACGTTGGCATGGCATACTTAGGAACGGAATATTCAACCCGTTCAGGGTGGGTCTGAAAGAGGACATGTTAACGTTGGACGCAAATGTATTTGCGTCTTCATAACTGGCACAGGAGGGAAGTTACATGCACTTTAAGCTTGTACATGGAGACGGTGGGGTACACGTTAGGGAACATTTCTTGACCATAAAATTTATATTTCCTCAAGCCCCTGGTATGCCCTGGGTACACCTATGCCCTGAGTTACAGGGTCTGATAAGGTGGCCCAGTACCAATTGGATAATGCACCTAAGGTACACGTGTCAATTTAGTGAGAGAACAGCAAGGCTGAAACTACTTTCTACGAAAGGAACTCTCGACTTCTTCTCAAGATTTCTCCCTTGTGGCTAAGGAGTAGTCACCCTGCATCCGCAGGCACCATCCAAGCATCGCGGTCTGCTGTAAGTCTCTCCTCCGGATCAAGACTGCCCAGCTCAACGAGAACCGGCTTCCCTGGCACCTCTGACCTCAACCTGCATCATCAGCCCAGCTGAGATTCGTGGGTGTGACGAGACCTCGAGGGACCGGCCATCTTCAGGACTGCACAACGCTTGCCCAGCACGACCGCCGAGGGATCCTCGAGTGAGTGCTTTGGGGTCTGAGAAGCCCCAACCCTGAGCAGCTCCAGCACCGAAGTCCAGCCCCCCAGCATCCACCAGATCTGCGTGGGGCCCTTCTGCTCTTTGCTGCTCACCGCGTTGTCTGGCTACTAGCCCGCTGGCTTGTGGCCTTCCCGACGACGACATCAACACCGCTGGTCTGGTTGCTACAGACCGGCCCTTGCTCCCTTCCAAAGAGGAGCACCCCGGACCCTCCTGGTCCACTCCAGACGCCATTTTGAGTCCACCGCGTGGGCTTGCATTTGCCAAGACTTGTTGCCCCAATCCTGGGTCCAGCGACGTCGACAGCAGATACCATCGTGGGACAGCTCGCATCTCCATCCTGGTTGCCGACAACGCCTCCTGGTCCGTGAGACTGCAGAGCCCAGCGTCGCCCACTCACCTGGTCGAGGTGACTTCGTCCGGTGCCATCCTGGTGCCCAGCTAATCACTGGCTAGTGATTCAGAACTTGGTCCCCTCTGCTTACAGGTGTCTTCCATCTTCGATCCAGGCTTGGATCACTTCGAACTTCAGCACTGGTCGCCTGCCAGCAACTTCTTTCAGGCTCCATAGACTGCAACGAGGATTCCCGACGTCTTTCCAGACCTATGCATCCGCAGCCCCTGGGCTAGGTAACTTCGGCATTTCGGTGCCCCAGCATAGCCTCACTATCCAAGTGTCCAGATCCTTTTTCGTTTCAGCTCTACCTAGTCAGATTCGTCCGATATCACTAACTTTACGAAATCTAGCATCCATAGACTTTATCCCGCGTGAGAGTGCACACTCTGCACCCGAGTTCCCTAGGCCTCCTGCTAGTAATCTGAAGGTTCAGTAGTCCAGTCCTAGCGATTCCAAACCCTATGAGATTAGTACTTACCTGCTAGTAATTTCGCATTCCACTTTTAGAGTATATGGTTTTTCGTGCCCCTCGGGCATTTGTGTAAATTGTGCAATTTATAGTATTCTCGTAAGAGTTTTGTTGTGTGCTTAGTACCCTGTCCTCATAAAGAGTACAGGGCTGTTGTGATCTAAATAAATACACTGTTTATTTTCATAACACTTGTGTGGTGTCCTTTCACATGGTGTTCAAGGGGTATATGTGATGGTATAACAGCTGGCTTAACACGCCCTCTAGAGTTTAGCCCGAAGACTGCTCGTATCCATGCTACTAGGATAGCTGGTCTATAAGGTTGACTTCCAACCAATCATCAATAAGGGTTGTTTGGACTGATACAAAGTGCTCACTAGAATAGTGAACATTATATATCAGGTCAACTTCACACATTGGTGAGCAGAGGGTGGGATTTCAGCTTGCTGTTGTTTTACCACACGTATCCTAAGAATATCATTGTGAAAGATCACATAAGTACTTAGGTACATATAACTTAGCTTAGAATACTCTGAGTTCTACTGAACCAGCTGTTGTAGTTTAACAAGGCTTAGCACACCTTGACTACAACTCTTAGCAAGGGATCAGTAGGCAAACAAATAGTGTAGGTAGGTGCATCACTTACACCACACTAGAAAAGCATGTCAGACAAAGGAGGAAACTAAACTCTGAGTCTCCCCTTGTGTCAGTGGACCCTCCACAGGTCATGTCCAGATATGCAGCTCTTAGTTTCCAGGAGATGAGACAATTGTGTACCTCTGTTATGGCTGGATTTTCTGATTAGATGGGATCAGCCCCTAGGGGCCCCTCCAACCCAGCCAGAACGTAATCACATCCCTCCTCAGGACCACCTATCCAGGCACCTGGGTACCTACCTGAGGATGGGGAACTCGCAATATACAAGCTCATATTATTAAAAACACCACTAAATCTATAGGGATACTAAGAATACTCACTGATTACTAGGGATATCCATACCCTACACCACACTTATATTCACATCAGTTGGTCTCGCGGCCACCCCGACCCAGACCGGTCTACCCTAGGGCAGATATGACACACAATCTGGTGCGTCTACACATGGGCCTGCAGAACCCAATGCTCTCTTTTCCAAACGGTTCGCAATCCGGCAAACCTACACGCCAGTCTCCCACCTGACGCTCTCACTTACACAAGCCACAATCCTGTGGGTATACACGCTGGTCATCCTCCCCAACGTTCTCACTAACGCCGCATATCAACGACGACCACATTCCTATGAACACCTTCAGATATATATATATATATTGGGAAGTCTCTTCACTAAGGGTCTGCTACTACAATATTAGGAGTTAGCCAATTAATATAATGTACCTCTTATTCTTGGCACCATAGGTCCACTCACTCCCTATTTATGTGATCACCACTTACCTGATTGGGATTACTCATCCATTCATATAACTAGTAAACACCTAGGAGATACATTTACCCAGATTGAACAAGGATACAAGGCGCATTTTAGTTTACTACAAACTGGGGGTTTTATTAGAACAATATTAAAGTACACAGATCTGTAACTGACAAAGACTATAGATAGAACACACCGCTGAAAGAGAAAAGATTAGCAATACAATAGCTTAGGGAATAAGAACAAGGTTAAAGTGTAAGTGTAACTAATTCAGACTACCTCACCTATTAGAAGGAAGATTTCTCTCTCTGCCTCTGGTGGGATTAGGGCTCTCTCTGTCTCTCCCTCCTTCACCACATCACCACGCCTCTGGTTCAGTTGCTCCAGCTGACAGCCTTCTTTGATGCCCTCTGCACTGCTCTCTCTCTCCTCATCTTCAGCAATCGTCTGCCTTCTTTCTCCATTCAAGAACTGCACTCTATTCTGCAGCTCCAGCAGACATTCTCTCTCCCTCTCCAAGCTGTTCTGAGCTCCAAGCTGAACTGAGCTCCCAGCTGTTCTGAGCTCCCAGCTGTTCTGAGCTCCAAGCTGTTCTGAGCACCACGCTGAACTGAACTCCAAGCTGAACTGACCCCTCCTCCTCTCCTGTAGCTCACTAATATGGAAGCTTGTCCTTTCATGGAAAGTTACGGCCAGTAACCTGCCGCCCACCAAATTCTTGTACCTCCCCGTACCAAGGACACGTTCCCTGCTGGCCAGCCTGAAGTTGTGTCTTCGGAGTGGAGAAAAATACATTCCTTCGATAAGGGCCAGCCTGAGCCGGGTCTCTCCAAGCGAACAACAGCCTTAACTATAAACTTTAACTTTACCCTGAAAAGCCTCTCAGCTCCCTCAAAATGGAGTCCCTCTAGCTCTAGGCCTGTAGGCCTGAAAGGGATGAAATGCCCCTTAGCTCTAACAGAATACCTACATAAACCATACCAATGTGTCTAGTATGTCAAAGCCAATAGGCAATAGACAGGTTAGAGTCAAAAATAAAGGATCTATCATCATATTAAGCAGCTATCCTCTTCTAGGTCTGGAAGAAAGGGCTTAAAAGGGCCAACACAGGCTAAGAATACCTATACTAGATGTGAGCAAGACTAAGGTCTATATCACTGCTAAATAGAGCCAAAAACTCTGCCATAACAACCTCCAGGAAGCTAAAACATGGTTCTAACCCTACCATTCCCTTTCTGATTGGTCTCTTAGAGACTTATGATGCCAGGAGAACTGCTAACCCAGATTCTTCTAATCCAGATGGGAACATGCCTCCCTTAGAGGGAACCACTGGTGACCCTGACCTCCACCTCCAGGCAGCAGATGATGCTGAGGAGGAGGAAGAAGAGTTATCAGGGGATGAGGCAGACAAAGGTCAGGTAGAAGTCAGTAGACTCACTAGGACCAACTTAAGTAGGCATGAGAATGGATTTGGGGGACCCCCAGGGCCACTCTCAGGCAGACTTAACATTGGGAATGGACGAGTTAGGTCTCTATCCAGAGGCTCTAACAGATCCATTCGAACCAATGGCTCTCAGACCTCTTCTCACAGAGGGATGTCATCCCCTAAGAGAAGGGAGCATGAAGCTAAGATGAGGGAAGCCAATCTGAGGATTGAAAGGGAAGAACTTGCCCTGGCCAAAGAAAGGCTTGCCTTTCTTTGAGAGCAAAAGTTAAGTGGGCTAGATCTCACTGGTGGCAGCATTCTCCCAAGAGAAAAAGACAGGAGTTTAGACACTAGACACCTGAGTAAGATAGTGCCCCCCTTTAAACAAGGGGATGATATCCACAAATGGATAACTGCTTTGGAGAGGGCCTGCACTGTCCAGTGCGTCCCCCAGAGTCAGTGGGCAGCTGTCTTGTGGCTCTCCTTTGAAGGCAAAGGTAGAGATAAGCTCCTCACTACTAGAGCTGAGGATGCTAACAATTACCAAGTCCTGAAGAGTACACTGATAGATGGGTTTGGCCTAACCACTGAGCAGTACAGGTTGCTGTTCAGGGATACCCAGAAAACTCAGTCTCAGGAATGGTCTGATTTTGTAGATTGTGCCACTAAGGCTTTGAAGGGCTGGTTGCTGGGCAGTAAGGTTACTGATTATACAGGATTGTACAATCTGATCATGAGGGAACAGATTTTAAACAATTGTCAGAACCAGTTGTTGCATCAGCACCTTGTTGACTCAGATCTGACCTCTCCCCAAGAATTGGGAAAGAAGGCAGACAGATGGGTCAGAACAAGGGTTAAGCAGAAACAGGGCCAGAACCAGGGTGTCAGAAGAAAGCAGACCAGAAGGGTAAAGGTACCAAAGGTGAACAAAATGACCAGAAGTCTTCGACAGGTCCCCAACAAACCAAAGAGGGTGGGGGTCAGGCTTCCCTGAAGAAGAAGACTCAAGAAGGCCAGTCTAAAAGGTGGTGCCAATACTGCAAAAGTAAAACTCACTGATTTAGTGAGTGCACCAAGAAAGGAGGGCAAACTCCTGCCACTGCAGCCCCTAAGGCACCTGCACCCCCTAGTACAGTCAGCAGTGGTAGTGCACCTCCCAAGGGATTAGTTGGGTTAACCTTGGGTTCTGAGTGGTATGACAACTTAGTTGGCACACTCACTCAGGCTGTCCTTGTCTGTACAGGGGATGTGGATATATCCCCGGATGCCAGTCCCAATACTTTGGGCAAATACAGACAGACACCTTTTATCAATGGCAAGATGGCTCAGGCCTATAGGGACACTTGTGCCAGTGTCACAATGGTGACACCGAACTTTGTGGACCCTGGACAGATCATGCTAGGACCAGAGTACCTAGTGACCAATGCCAGCAATGTCACTACCCACCATAGTATGGCAATTGTTGATTTCTCCTGGGGAGGGGTAAGTGGCCAAAAGAAGGTTGTTGTTAGTTCAGACCTCCCAGTTGAATGTTTGTTGGGCAATGATTTGGAGTCATCCCTATGGTCAGAAGTGGAGCAGAGGACTCGCATGGAAATGTTAGGCTTGCCAGCACATGTGCTTGCTGTGACTAGGTCACAGGCCAGAAGATGCCCCACTGAACAGGTGCTGGATCCTGGAACAATGGACCAGACACCTTCCAAGAAGAAGAGCAGTAGGGTTAAGGCATTGCCTTCCCCCTTGCCCCAGGTCGTGGATCAAGTCTCAGAGGAGGCTGACCTCAAAGAGCTGAGGGAAACTGAGCCTAAAGAACTTGAACCTGATCAGGTTGAGTTTCTGGGTTCAGGGGGACCCTCCAGAGAAGACCTGGGGAAGGCACAGTTAGACTGCCCTTCCCTTGAACCCCTCAGACAGCAGGCTGCTGCTGAGGCTGCAGGGAACGCCACAGGTTCCCACAAGGTATACTGGGAAGATTGACTCCTGTACTCTGAGTCAAGAGACCCCAAACCTGGTGCAACCAGGAGGCTGGTCATCCCCTTGTCTCTGAGAGGTTTCCTTCTCACCTTGGCCCATGAGATTCCCTTAGCAGGACACTTAGGCCAGAATAAGACTTGGGACAGAATTGTCTCACACTTTCACTGGCCTCACATGAATGAAGATACCAAGGAGTTTTGTCGCTCCTGTGTCACTTGCCAAGCCAGTGGTAAGTCAGGTGGCACAACAAAGGCCCCCCTTATACCAATGCCTGTGGTGGGGGTGCCCTTTGAAAGAGTGGGGATTGACATTGTTGGTCCAATGGAACCCCAGACAGCATCAGGGCACACGTTTATACTGGTGGTGGTGGACCATGCCACCAGGTATCCTGAAGCTATTCCCCTTAGGGCCACTACAGCACCTGTTGTGGCAAGAACCCTAGTTGGAGTGTTCTCCAGAGTGGGCTTCCCTAAGGAGGTTGTCTCTGACAGAGGTGCAAACTTCATGTCAGGATATTTGACTGCTATGTGGAAGGAATGTGGTGTCAACTACAAGTTCACTACACCCTATCATCCACAATGCAATGGGCTTGTTGAAAGGTTCAACAGGACCCTAAAAGGGATGATTCATGGACTACCTGAAAAGCTCAGGCGTAGATGGGATGTCCTGATACCCTGCCTTTTGTTTGCTTACAGAGAGGTCCCACAGAAGGGGGTTGGCTTCAGCCCTTTTGAACTTCTGTATGGGCATCCTGTAAGAGGACCCCTGTGTTTGGTGAAGGAAGGATGGGAGAGACCTCTCAAAAAGCCTGCAACCAACATAGTGGACTATGTACTTGGTCTCCGCTCCAGGATGGCTGAGTATATGGAAAAGGCTTCTAAAAACCTTGAGGCAAGCCAAGAACTCCAAAAAGCTTGGCATGACCAAAAGTCTGTCCTGACTGTGTACAAGCCTGGACAGAAGGTGTGGGTGTTGGAGCCAGTGGCCCCAGCAGCACTCAAAGACAAATGGTCTGGGCCCCACACAATCCTTGAGCAAAAGGGAGAGGTCACCTACCTGGTGGACCTTGGAACTCCCAGGAGCCCCCACAGGGTGCTCCATGTGAACAGGCTCAAAGCATATGTTGACAGGAAGGACATGAGCTTGCTCATGGCCACAGATGAGGGACAGGAGGAAGAGAGTGACCCTCTCCCAGACCTGCTCACTCAGAATCCTGATGATGGATCAGTAGATGGTGTTGTCTTTTGTGGCAGCCTCTCTGACCATCAACAGAAGGATTATAAACAGGTTCTTCAATCCTTCAGACATATGTTCTCTCTGACACCCAGTCAAACCATTTGGTGTACCCATGAGGTTGACACTGGTGACAGCCTGCCAGTCAAGAGTACAATCTACAGGCAGCCTGATCATGTTAGAGACTGCATTAAAACAGAAGTGCAAAAAATGTTGGAGCTGGGAGTCATTGAGCCCTCAGATAGCCCTTGGGCTAGTCCAGTAGTTCTAGTGCCAAAGCCTCACACCCAGGGTGGTAAGAAAGAGACGAGGTTTTGCTTAGACTACAGAGGTCTCAATGAAGTCACTAAGACTGATGCCCACCCAATACCAAGGGCAGATGAACTTATAGATAGATTGGCTTCTGCCAACTACTTAAGTACATTTGACCTGACAGCTGGGTATTGGCAGATCAGGTTAGCTGAGGATGCCAAGCCAAAGACAGCATTTTCAACCCCTGGTGGACATTATCAATTTGTGGTAATGCCCTTTGGTCTGAAAAATGCACCTGCCACCTTCCAAAGGCTGGTGAATCAAGTTCTCACTGGGCTGGATGACTTTTGTGCAGCATATCTTGATGATATAGCTGTCTTTAGTTCCACCTGGGAGGATCACCTGGTCCACCTGAGGAAAGTGTTAGAGGCACTGCAAGCAGCAGGTCTCACTATCAAGGCCACAAAGTGCCAGATAGGGCAGACACAGGTTGTATACCTGGGCCACCTTGTAGGTGGAGGCCAGGTTCAGCCACTGGAGAGCAAGATACAGTCCATCAAGGACTGGGCTCCTCCAACCACCCAGACTCAGGTTCGAGCTTTCTTGGGCCTGACTGGTTATTACAGGAAATTTGTCAGAAATTATGGATCAATTGTGACACCACTTAATGAACTGACAAGTAAAAAGATGCCAAAGAAAGTTCAGTGGACAGCAGGCTGTCAGAAAGCATTCGATGACCTAAAGCAGGCCATGTGCACAGCACCTATCCTAAAGAGTCCAGACTACTTCAAACCATTTTTCCAAACAGATGCTTCTGAGTTGGGTGTGGGAGCTGTTCTATCTCAACTGAATTTTGATGGTCATGACCAGCCCATTGCTTTTATAAGCAGAAGGCTGACCCCCAGAGAGAAAAAATTGGTCAGCTATTGAGAGGGAGGCCTTTGCTGTGGTTTGGGCCCTGAAGAAACTGAGGCCATACTTGTTTGGCACTCATTTCAAGATTCAGACCGACCATAAGCCCCTCTTGTGGCTAAATCAGATGAAGGGTGAAAACCCCAAACTGCTTAGGTGGTCCATTTCCCTACAGGGGATGGATTTTACAGTTGAGCATAGACCTGGCACTGATCATGGCAATGCAGATGGGCTCTCCAGGTATTTCCACTTAGAGCAAGAGGACTCACCTGGTCAAGGTTAGTTTATTGTCTCAAAGTTTGGGGGGGGGTCATGTCGGAGAGTAGGGTCTGCAATCCTATGATCACCCCAGATTTTTGCTTTTTGCTTCACTGGTTTACGACTTCTCTGGCTGTGGGCCTGCTAATCAGACCCACAGCCTTGCTGTTCTCTCACTAAATTGACACGTGTACCTTAGCTGCATTATCCAATTGGTACTGGGCCACCTTATCAGACCCTGTAACTCAGGGCATAGGTGTACCCAGGGCCTACCAGGGGCTGCAGCATGTATTATGCCACCCCTGGCTGGCCATCTAAATCTGACACAACTGGCTGCACGACAGCTGGGGCAAGGTGGTGTAATCACCCTTTGCTTTAGATATAGTATACCTATATCTAACCCTAAAATGGAAACATAGATTCCTATCAGTCACTCCTATGACAGGCCTTGACAATCCTGAAGGCAGAGTGCTTGGAATCGTGTGAGATGGTGCTCTGGCATGAGCTGAGCCCGTTTGCAGCTTGCGGAACCAAGTCCTAATAGCTGGTCCATGATAACGCGTACCATATACTCTTAAGTGCATTATAATCCTCGTGGTTATATGCTAACTCTGGTATCGCTTTATCAAAACATGTCGAGTAAGGTGTCATACGAATTGGAATACTAACCCCTCGCCAACTCTGGCGACGGGGTTAGCATTCCACCCTTCTAGAGGGACACGACATGTATGTAACTGTGAACCCCTGTTAAAGTTAACTCAAGCCTCAGCATCACAAAATGGATGCTGCCACCACAGACACAAGTCTGACCTCCTGCTGCTGGGAGTCCTTCCAGCGAGGGAGGCTTGGACAAAGGGTTTCCTGTCAGGGGCGGTGCTAGCACCATCCCAGACAGGGTTTTGTGTATCCTTGGTAGGCAGGGCTTTAGAGGAAGGTGACTGCAAGTGGCACCCCGGTGCTCACTATGCATAGGCCGGCTAGAACCAGTTCCAGGGGCACACCAGCCCCTGACCTGGGGAAAGTCCGGCATGGGAGAGGGGTGTAACCACCCCCCTTCCTGGTCCCACCCATGGGCAGGACCTAGTCGCGTGCCAGCCCCTTTTCCTAGTATAAAGATAGGAGCGGGCCCCCTTCCAAATTAGATCATCTTTGAATCCTGAAACTACTTTCTACGAAAGGAACTCTCGTCTTCTCCTCAAGATTTCTCCCTTGTGGCTAAGGAGTAGTCACCCTGCATCCGCAGGCACCATCCAAGCATTGCGGTCTGCTGTAAGTCTCTCCTCCGGATCAAGACTGCCCAGCTCGACGAGAACCGGCTTCCCTGGCACCTCTGACCTCAACCTGCATCATCAGCCCAGCTGAGATTCGTGGGTGTGACGAGACCTCGAGGGACTGGCCATCTTCAGGACTGCACGACGCTTGCCCAGCACGACCGCCGAGGGATCCTCGAGTGTGTGCTTTGGGGTCCGAGAAGCCCCAACCCTGAGCAGCTCCAGCACCGAAGTCCAGCCCCCCACCATCCACCAGATCTGCGTGGGGCCCTTCTGCTCTTTGCTGCTCACCGCGTTGTCTGGCTACTAGCCCGCTGGCTTGTGGCCTTCCCGATGACTAACGACGACATAAACACCGCTGGTCTGGTTGCTCCAGAATGGCCCTTGCTCCCTTCCAAAAGAGGAGCACCCCGGACCCTCCTGGTCCACTCCAGACACCATTTTGAGTCCACCGCGTGGGCTTGCATTTGCCAAGACTTGTTGCCCCAATCCTGGGTCCAGCGACGTCGACAGCAGATACCATCGTGGGACAGCTCGCACCTCCATCCTGGTTGCCGACAACGCCTCCTGGTCCGTGAGACTGCAGAGCCCAGCGTCACCCACTCACCTGGTCGAGGTGACTTCGTCCGGTGCCATCCTGGTGCCCAGCTAATCACTGGCTAGTGATTCAGAACTTGGTCCCCTCTGCTTACAGGTGTCTTCCATCTTCGATCCAGGCTTGGATCACTTCGAACTTCAACACTGGTCGCCTGCCAGCAACTTCTTCTTTCAGGCTCCATAGACTGCAACGAGGATTCCCAACGTCTTTCCAGACCTATGCATCCGCAGCCCCTGGGCTAGGTAACTTCGGCATTTTGGTACCCCAGCATAGCCTCACTATCCAAGGGTCTAGATCCTTTTTCGTTTCAGCTCTACCTAGTCGGATTCGTCCGATATCACTAACTTTACGAAATCTAGCATCCATAGACTTTGTCCCACATCCCGCGTGAGAGTGCACACTCTGCACCCGAGTTCCCTAGGCGTCCTGCTAGTAATCTGAAGGTTCAGTAGTCCAGTCCTAGCGATTCCAAACCCTATGAGATTAGTACTTACCTGCTAGTAATTTCGCATTCCACTTTTAGAGTATATGGTTTTTCGTGCCCCTCGGGCATTTGTGTAAATTGTGCAACTTATAGTATTTTGGTAAGAGTTTTGTTGTGTGCTTAGTACCCTGTCCTCATAAAGAGTACAGGGCTGTTGTGATCTAAATAAATACACTGTTTATTTTCATAACACTTGTGTGGTGTCCTTTCACTTGGTGTTCAAGGGGTATATGTGATGGTATAACAGCTGGCTTAACACGCCCTCTAGAGTTTAGCCCGAAGACTGCTCGTATCCATGCTACTAGGATAGCTGGTCTATAAGGTTGACTTACAACCAATCATCAATAAGGGTTGTTTGGACTAATACAAAGTGCTCACTAGAATAGTGAACATTATATATCAGGCCAACTTCTCACAACAACGGAACCCAATCGGTAGCTAAGGACCTTGGTTAGTAGTTTTTAAAACAACATTGGTCCTTAAACAGAACTCTATGAACATACATATAAAATATAGTCTATGAAAAGCTCTATATGTGTTGGTGTCCAGCTGGACACATTTATTCAATGGAGTAGAATTTCACAAAATAAGCTTTCTGTTACAGACAAACAATACAGTGGGATACAATCCTGCATCCAATTTACATGAAAGAACAAACACTTTTGTGGGACACAATTCTGTATCCACTTTACAAAAAGTTTACATAAAGGGAAAGAATGGGTTAAATACAAAGAGAGACGTTTTTTCAGGCAAAGGTTCGGCTGGAGCTTAAAAAGACATAATAGTCGACTGTGTGCAACTATACAGGTGGTTGACGGCGTTTCGATCCCTAAAGACGTAAAGTGGGATCATCATCAGGACTTGTTGCAATTCACATATCGGAGTTGAATTATTCTGCCTTGGTATTGAAAGCGGAAGCCAAGGTTAAGGGCAAAATCAATTGCAGGACCATCAAAATTGATTCTGAGCAGATAGCACCCCTTAATAGGAGGATGTAGAGTCGGCGTATAGAAGTAATGGTCACCGTATGAGGGACAATACCTAGCGGGATTGCTCAGTGGCTTCTGAATACTGCCGGGCCCAGCCGGCAGCAGCTGGACCATGTGGAGCGGCAGGGGTCGGTGGAACATCCTTGTCCCGCTCCGGGTCGAGGCCGGGTGAGTGCGAGTCGGAGGTTGAGTCGTCCCTGGGACTGGCACATGGGTTGCCGGGCGATCTCCGCCTCATTCTGGGCCGCGGCTGGTGGAGGGCTTCGTGTCACTCCGCAAGCCCGTCTCGTGATGCAGGTGGCTGCCTCGGCGGGGGTCGGGTCGGCATCGTTCCAGCTCCGCCCTGCTGCCGCATCGGCTCCAGCTCCACTCCGGTCTCCGGTACGGGGTGACTTGGAGGACCCTTGTCCGGTGACGCCGGATGGTGCAGACGTCCGGCTTCTGGCAGCGGACTCTACAGCTCCGCTCAGGAGTCGTACCGCGAATTCGTCTTCGGACACTCCTTCTTCTCTGGAGGCAGGCTGTATATTGTTGTTGTCCTCCCCGGAGACTGGTCGTTATGTGGTGTCTTTTTCACCAGCGTTGAAGGGCGGTTTCCCCCCCTTCCTGAGGCAGAGGTTTTCGTCGGTAGAGCAGCAGGTCCCTCATTCTTCGGTTCCTTCTGACTTTCATGTCTGGCCCTTGCCCGTCTCGCTTGGCCTCGGGGACAGCCGCCTTAGTTTGCAGCCGTCACCCACGGAGGAGCTGCTTTCTCCACCACGGGGCCCTACGGAGGCGGGTGTGGCCTTCACTCACTCGGTGTCCACGGCTGTGGGCATCCTGCACATGGGTGACCCGGTGGCTCACTTTTTGGCGGACCATCTATTGGAGGTCCTCCACCAGGGCTCTGGTGGGAGGAGAAATTCTACTTCCCTTTGAAGGTTTGCTCCTTTCTTCCTTGACGGCGGCTTGGAGGCGTCCTACCTCAGGAGACCCGGTGCCTCAGCATCTATTGCACCGGCACCTCCCTGTGCCGCGGGACCAAACGTGTCTTTCCCTTCACCCCTCGGCCGCCAGCCCCCTTTTGCGGATTGCTTTTCCCTCCCTCCTGCCAATGTTGACTCCACCGTCCCGGGAGGCCCGCTGGCTGGACTCTTCGGGCGCAATATGTTTGCCTCGATCAGCGCTGCCCTGCGGGCACTTAACACCTTGTGTGTTCTGGCTAGGGCTTCTTCCTGTTTGTGGGACTCGGCTGAGTCTCTGGGATCCGCAGCGTCCCAGGAGACTGGTCAGGTGGACTTACGGCATTATGCGTTGGATGGCCGGGAGCTTGCGGCGTTTATTCTCCGTTCCGCCCTGGACATCTCAGAGGTGCTGGGCCGGGCCATGGCTTCCTCAGTCGCTCTCTGTTGCCATGCTTGGCTACGGGACGGAGTATTCCCTGAGAATATTCGGGAGCGACACATCAACCTTCCGTTTGATGGCAGCCTGTTGTTCCATGCCCCGGCCGACTCCGCCATCCAAAGACTCTTAGCAGGGCTCCGTCCTCCTCTGCCTTATCCTCCTCCTCCTTCTCCGTCCCCTCCTCAGGAACTCCTGAGCTGATTCTGGGCCTTCTTAGGCCGGTTGTTCTGGCTGTGGAGTGTGTTTTCTGGCCATTTGCGTCCTTCCTTGGGACTTTGGCATTGTTGGCTGCTGGATGGCCCTTTTGTTGATTATGTGTGTGTGTTCTGACAGAGTTGTTGCGCAGAGTTGGCCCTGAGATTAGGCCTTCTGCTTTGCTTGGGCTGCTTGTCTATCCTTCCGTGGGGGTGTTTTTTTTGCCCGTGGCTCTTTTGTTTTTCCTCTTCTGCGGAAGTTCTTCCAAAGAGGGTTCCCATATCTTGGGTCTTAACTTACCCTATGTGGGCTAGTGGTAGCTGTCATATGGCTTGCGCATTGCTAGGGGGTTTTGGTTACCTTCGGGTGCCTGTTCTCAATGGCGTTTATGTAGGTTGCTTTTGCTTCTTGAGGTCGTGTGCGCGGCCACTCATAGTGGTGTGCCCGGGCATCTCCTCCTCTCCCTGCTCCTGTTCTGAGGTCTGGAATGATCATGCGTTCTCCCTTGCCAGGTGCCGCCTACTCGGCCTTCCTGGAGCCTCGGGCTGTTCTTCTTGCTTCTGGCGACTTTTAACTGCTGGTGCTGTTCTGGCTGGCAGGTTGGTCTCCATCTGGAGTGGGTTCGCCTTCTTTTCCCTCGTTTCCTTGGGTCCTATAGGCTTCTTCTTCCTCTCTTCCTGGCTTGGCATTGGGCGGAAGCTATGTTGCCTTGTGGGCGAGTGGGGTGCTTCGGCCTCTCCGACCTTGCCCTTGGTTCCTCTGCTGTGAGTGTACGGGCCTTTTCAGCCTTCTTCTCCTTCCTGCATCCTCTTGGGGATGGTGTGGTTCTGCTTGTGAGAGTTCCCATTGTCTGGCAGGGACCAGGTTGTACCTGGCCCACAGATCTGGTCACCTGTGGGGCCCTCTGTTCTGTATTGGCTGGTGGGGTCCTTTCGCAGACCCTCCTTGCCAGGTGGTATTGCTAGGGTATCTATTGTATATAAAGGAATTTGCGGCTAGTAGTCTCTATCAGATGTGCGAGTTACTTTCCTTCAGTAACGATGTATCTGGTAGAGACAATTCTAGCCGCAGATTCCTTCACGGCCCGCCCTTCCTCCCGTATTCAGCGAGGACCATTGGGTAGGTTTTCGGTACTCGCCTCCCGGTGCGGGGCTGTGTCTCCTGTGAGTTCCTTTTTTGTTCTTGACGGGTGGCTCCGTCTGGGGGCGGTTCATTCCTCCTTTGGCTCTTTGGAGGATGGGGTTCCGGTGCCCTGCTGCTCTGGCTACTCAAGGTTTGGGGCGGTCACTTCTATCCCTGTCCTTCTCTCTCCCCCCTTCCTTCCATTGCTATCCTCTGATTAAGGGTCATCTGACCATGTCTTGCCCTTGTCCCTTATGGGTGGTTGCCCTCTATGTTGGGGTGGCTTGGAGGGTTGTTGTCCCTGTCTATTTTGAGACTGGCCCCCTTGCTTATTCACAATTGGGGTGGCAGGTTTAGTACGTGTGCCATGGCTTTTACGCATGTTCCTTGCCTCTGGGGCCCAGGGGTTGGGGGCTTTTTATGTGCTGGCAGGGTGGCTGAGCAGGGCTCTGCTTGTTCTTTCTTCTTTCCCTGCCTTTGGTTTCTGCAGCGTTGACACTACTCTGTGTGGTGTTGTTCGTCACCGTTTCTTTCCCATTTTTCTGCTTTTCGCACACTCTTCCCATTCTTCCACAGTTTTTTATCTGGTGGCTCTGTGTTGTGGTGCAAAAAAGTTCTCTGAAGAAATGTGACTTAGGCGCGCCAGGGCGGGTCTTATGTGACCTCGCTGACGTCACGCACGCGGACGCCGCCTGGGCGGAGTCGCATGATGTCTCCCTGCCCACCGGCGCGCAGGGATGCTGTGGCAAAAAAGTTTCCGGGTCCAGTCTCATGCCTGGGGATAATCCTACGTGAAGGAATCTGCGGCTAGAATTGTCTCTACCAGATACATTGTTACCAAAGGTAAGTAACTTGTACGCTTGGGCCAGCACCATGACTCTACGGACTACAAAGCTTGTCAGCACCACAAACCAAAGTCCCTGGAGGAGGGTCGAATGAAATTGCTGTCAGCCCGCTTGTCCAGGTCGGTGTCGTCCCAGCGTCCGTTTCCTACCTCGGTAGCCAGGAATCGCTAAATCCATCTGCGGCATCGCCTTGCGCCATGGCCCTAAGGGAAGGGCGTCGCTCGCCAGCTGGTAGGTCCTGCAGCTTGTCTCCGAGGCCTTGTCCTCGTTCGGCGGAGGGCACGGGTTCCCCTCAGGACGTGCACCACCGCCAGTTGCCACCCTACCTGCCGTTTCCCAACGTCGGGGCGACTAGGGCCCAAATGAAAACCTACGCTGCGGCTCTGCAGGCTTCTTTGGCAGCTCCTCCTCCTCCTGAAACGCCTGTGGATCCCTTGCCTCGCGTGGAGCCTTCCGCTGAGTCGCCAGCGGCTTCGTCACCGGCATAGACGGGTTCGGCTTAAGGTTGTAGGAGAGTGATGCCGTCGGGGCGCGATCCTGTGGGACTTCCCTCTTTGACTCACGGTGTCCCTGCCTCGCCACAAATCCCTTCAGGGCTCCATGTGGCGTCGCAGGAGGTCGCCGGTACTCAGGGCTTGTCCCCGAGTTCCCCTCTGCCCTCTGAGCGGGTGGCTGCCTCGCCAGAGGCCAAGTCAGCACTGTTTCGGCGCCAAAGGATTTCCTCCCCGGCCCTGGCTGTACTGCGGGTGGAGGCCGGTGCCTGGGGTGCTTTCCCTAGTCCCTCTCGGCCCTCTATACGGGTGACTGCCCCATATGAGGTCGAGCCGGTGCCTTTTCGGCCCTGTTCCTGAGCCGAACCGGCTGCAACCCTGCCCCATTTACCTAGGGAGCACGTGGTGGTGGAGGTCGAATCGGCACCACGCTGTGCCTGCATCAGGTCCTTGATTCATCTCCAGAGGTTCCATCCTCTCCGGAGGGTTGTCATCTCCTGGTCTCTTCCTCTCCGGAGACAAGACACTGCATCGTTGCTTTTTCACTGGCGTCTACCAGGGGGGGCTCCTCGGCGTCCCCGCAGCCTCAACCTGTGGACCCTCTTTTCTGCAGCTCGTGGTTGGTGTCTCCACCGGCTTCCCTGCCTTCGGGGGTCCCTCAGGTTCTCCACTCGTCCATGGATCCCCTACCATTCAGGGGCTGGCCGCTTCCCTCTCTAGCTGGACTTGGGGACGGATGGCTCAATTTGCAGCCGTCGCCCACGGAGGAGTTGCTTTCTCCCCCGCAGCGCCCTACGGATGCCAGTTCTGACTTTGTTTGGGCTATTTCCACTGCCGCTGGCATTTTGCGAATGGGTGACCCCGTCACCCCATTCGCTACGGATAATCTCTTGGAAGTTCTTCAACAGGGCTCTGGTGGACGGGAGCTGTTACTTCCTTTTGAAGCGTTGCTCCACAACTCTCTTTTGGGGGCTTGAGAGCGTCCTGCCACGTGTGATCCGGTGCCTTAGTCGCTCCTGCCTCGCCACCGTCCTGCTCCGCACGACCCAGTCTGCCTTTTCTTCCACCCTTCTACTCGGGGCTCTCTTCTGCGGACTGCTTTTCCGTCCTTGCCTGTGGTGTTGTTTCCTCCGTCTCGGGAGGCCCAGTGGTTCGATTCAAGGGGGCGTAACAGCTTTGCCTCATCCAGTGCTGCTTTGCGGGCGCTCAACACTCTTTGTGTGTTGGCCAGGGCTATCTCTAGCCTGTGGGATTCTGTGGAGTCCCTTCTTTCTCATGTCTCCCATGAGGGTGCCCGAGCTGATTTACGGCACCATGTGTTGGATGGTTGAGAGCTGGCCGCGTTAATTTTCCGTGCGGCCTTGGATGTTGCTGATGCTCTCGGCCGTGCTATGGCCCGTTCTGTGGCTCTGCGTTGCAATGCTTGACTGCGGAACGCTGTTTTTCCTGAGAATATTAGGCCATGCCTGGTTGACCTGCCCTTTAATGGGGTCCTTTTGTTTAACACTCATGCGGACTCCGCCATTCAGCGTCTCCTTGCGGGGCTCCGTCGTCCTCCCCCCTCCGTAGGCTGGCTTATTGATCCTCGGGGCATGATGGGACGCGTTATCCCACCTGCTTCCTGGAAACTGGTGTTTTGACTGGCCCGTTTGTATGTTCTGTTTGGCCTTATGTGCCTTCGGGTCCCTTGGTTGGCTCCTCTCTTCTGTTGGCTGCTGGTTCAGCCCTTTTGGCAAGTGTATTTTTTGGCTGATTGCTAAGCCGTCTGTGTTTCCTACCGCAGGTCTTAAGTTCTTGTTCTCTGATGCAGGATTTGTTCCCTAGGAGTCGTTCCCATGTTTTCTTTGGGACGTGTCATACCCTAGATGGCGTACTTGTAGCTATTGTATAGCTCTGTCTGGGGACGCGCCATTGATTCTGCTGCTAAGAAGAGGAAAATCTTGTTTCTGCTGCCACAACCCTCTGCTTCTGCATTTGCACTTCGTTTGTTTTAAAATTTCTCCCTGATTGGACTTCCTTGGCGAAGGCGAAGGCACTTGGCACTTTACACACGCTCCCTCATCGGCCCCCGACCCCAGGTGAGCTGAAGGCGGGGCTGGGGTGAAGCTCTGCCTCGGAGCACTGTAAGAGGCAGACGCGACTCCCGCTGCGCGGGACACGCGTGGGCAAAGACCGGGCCAAGACGGGCCCGTCTTAGCCCATCATAGACTGTTATAGACTGGACTGGGCTATCCCCCTTTAAGATTGGTTGTTGTATATAAATAATGAGTATGGTGCATTAAGACCATTGCTACCACGCCTGTGACAATTGGGATATCTAGTTCGCTCTTGGAATTGTAAAACCTACTATTGGCAATTGTTGTTGAAACTCAAAGAAAAACATGGAGAAACGAAAAATAGTGACTGTTGTACCTGGTAAAACTGAGCTGCCACCAACAGGAGGACAACAAACACTGTTAACATATTTAAAGGGTGCTATGGGGGCTATAGAAAAACAAATTACCACAGTAGAGGAAATGCTGTCACATGGCAGGATAGTGGGAAAGGAGGGCTCGATTGTTAAAAATGTTAGTAATATAATTCATGGCCCACAAGGGCAGCTGGGAAATGGTTGTATTGCATTAAATACTAGTGATCTCATCCAGAAGAGTAGCCTGGAATTGGTAGCAGAACCGCCCTCAAAACGGCAAAATAAAACGGAAGTCAATGAAACTCAGAAAAAAATAGCGGTAGTAAGCAATGCCCCAAAAAAAGCTGCCACTAAGAAAAAGAAGACAAATGGTAACTTGCCCAAGAGAAAAGATGGCCAAAAAATGATAGACCCAGGTCAATGCACAATGAGGGATACAGCTGATACAGCTGACAAATTAAAGTTTGAAATATCTGATATAACCAAAAAACTGGGTGCCCTACATACCCTTGTGAATGATGTCTTTTCAAAACGAAATGACAAAGTGGATGAACTAACCCGGTTAATAAAATTTGATAACAAGAATAGACATGATAGACCAAATGGCGTGAACAACTATGATGTTAATGATAGATCTGAACAACATCACTCTTTAATACCGGGCTTAACACACATAAATGATCCATCAAGAGGGGGTTTTCCTACAAAGGAAACAATGGACACTAAACTCAGAGATAAAATTGGCAAATGGTAATAATAAAAACAGGAGCACTGAACATCTTAGGCCGAAGCTATGACATAGAATAGAGGCTATTGACCAATTAGTTGTAAAAAGCAGTATACCTTTAGATCTGCCACCTGCAGTAACTCAATATGTTTTAATCATAGCTAATGCACCACCCTTACAACATGCAGAAAAAGAGCACTGGGAATCACTTTGAAATAAAACCTCATTTTGGTTGGGGGGGGGAAACGGGCTTAACCAATGCACTTTTCAAAAACTTTAAAATGGTGAGGCGGGTAGGATTGGTGGGAAGTTGTAGAAAAATGACGGGGGGGACTGTATTGTTTTAACTTTGAGAGACCCAAGACTTGTCCAAACTGTGCTGCATATAATGGGCAGTATGAATCATATTTTAGAGAGAGAAATGTCCATCCATCCGTTAGGTTTTTTTTACCCGTCGAAAAAGTTGTATAACTCCCAACCAAGACTAGAGAAACTGCAGAATTCAGCTTGCTGGAATCCCCACGACACAGATATAATATCTGGGAAAAACAAACGCTACCAAACAGAGGGGCACAATATAATATATCAACACAGAATAGGTTTGAGTCCTTAGCATCTCTACAAGATGTTGACTGACTACCTGTAGCCGAGGAACAAAATGGGCCAGGCCCTTTGATCTCTGTAATTGGTATTAATATAGTAGAAGACACTATCCTACAAAATTGTACTACAGCTAGCAGCAAAAGGATTGTTTTGAAGCGAAATCAGGAAGAACAAAAAATCACTGGTACCCCTGAGGCTCGAATGTTGAATCCGATTATAATTTGTGACAAAATAGATGATGATCTAACGGAGAAAGTGGGTGTTAATATATTATTTTGGAATGTTGCTGGCCTGGCCTCGACAGTCTCAAATCCCCTCTGGCACAAATTGGTAAAAGAACATACATTGATTTGTCTACAGGAGACATGGCAGAGTGAAGAACTTCATATGCAGGGCTTTAGGACCTATCACACACCCGCAATAAGTGGGACCTATGGCCGTAATAGGGGAGGTATTAGCACTTATGTGTCCAACATGCTAAGTACAAGATGTGTAAAGTGTATTAATAAGTCCCAATATTATCATTTTGTAATCTTGTGTTTGGAAGGAAATTTTTGCACAATCATTGTCAATTTTTATAATAATATTCCGAAAAATAACATGTCAAGGGTCATAGGAATCAGATTTGAGCAAACAATATGAGGAAATTATTGGGGATATGTGTATTGTGTGGGGAGGAGATTTTATTTGTACTTTATGCAAACATGGGAGTAACGGAATATGTGGCATAACTGAGGAGAAAGGAGAGGGAGTGTTTAATTTTACCCACTCACAACTGGGTGATCTGTTGAATGGGATTATATTCCGGTTTGATTTGTATTATTCGAACAAACTGTGCACTCCCCAGGTGGGTTTTCTGCCAACATTCAGTTGACAAGGGTGTAACTCCATTATCGATTTTATATTGGTTTCAAAATGTCACCATAGAAAGGTGGCAGCATTTCAAACTCTCCAGATGGTGTTGATTGACCACTATCCAATTTGCTTTTGGTTAGAGCTGGAGGCCACAAAGATTGCGGTAGACAGACAAAAACGGTATCAGGTGGAAATAAATCTTGCCAGGGCAAATGGTTATGCAGTAAAGTGCGAAAAAGTCGAACCAAGGGTCTTTTTACAAAATTTGATGATGGAATGTAAAAAAGATGTTGATGTTTGTTTAGATTTAGAAAAAAATGATACTGAGGTTCAAATATCTTTCGGAATGATTGCCAAAAAAATCAAACATTTGTTATTTGTTGACCAGAAAAAAAGGAACAATAGAGTGGGCAGCTGGTTTGATAAGGCATTTTCAGCAGCCCATAAAAATTTAAAGAGCGCATTCAAAGAAAAACCCAGAAACAATAGCACATTAAGACTGACTAGGACTGCGTATAAACAGGAATTGACAAATAGAAGACTTGAAATAAGAAAGGAGGCATGGCAGAATTTACATGAGGCTTGCATTAATAAGAATAATACAATATTTTGGAGGGTGGTAAATTCTCCACTATTTGTCAGGGATGATATCAATGTAATAGACGTGGCAATCACGGAGGACTGCTGGGTGCAATACTTCAGCAATCTGTATAGTGATAATCATGACACTGGGATGGCACAACACGTGTCACAATCAGATACAAGACCTTTCCCGTTGGATGTGTCCTTCTCATTGAAGTAAATTGAGGCCGCTATTCGAGAAAGTCCCTCAAACAAAGCTCCCGGGCCAGTCGGAATTCCGGCGGATGTCTTTAAATGTAATATAGACCTCTGGGCTCCACTGTTATTAAATGTATTTAACAGATGTTGTAGCTCGGGTCTTATAAATACTTGGTCAGATGCAGTGGTCATACCAATATTTAAGAAAGGAGACCGAAATGACCCCAAATGCTACCGTCCGATTTCGCTTTTAGATTCTTTCCTGAAAGTGGTGGGGCGTGTCATCTTAAAAAAACTACAATATAGGGCAGAGGAAACAAAAGTTTTATGCAAATTTCAATATGGGTTCCGAGCTGGTCTCGGGACCATTGAACAGGTCTGAATCTCAACTTAATTATCTCGAAATATACTATAGCAAAGCAGGGCAATCTGTTTTTAACATTTATATATTTAAGCTCGGCATTTGAGTGTGTTTTACATTGCAAATTATGGGTAATTTTAAATGACATGGGCATCAATAAAAATATTTTATTATTTATCAAAGAACTTTACAGAGATGCGGGAGCTATGGTTAGACATGGGGCTGGAGGGGAGTGCACGAAAAGGTTTTACATTCAAAAAGGTGTAAGACAAGGGTGCGTACTTGCACCTTTTCTTTTCACCCTATATATAAATAGTCTGGGTAGGCACCTTGCGAACCACCCAAATGATTATCCGTGTATAAACATTAAACAAGTACCCATTCTTTTATACGCGGATGACGCTGTCATAATATTCAAGGACACAGATAGGGCTGCAAAGAGCTGTGACACGCTTCGTTGATTACATGGAGATAAGGGGCCTGAAAGTAAATACCTCAAAAATCTATAGCATGAAATGTGGGACTAAGTTAACAAAGGAATGTAACATCTTAATTAATGATAAAGTTATTGAAGCTGCAGAAAGATTAGCATATTTGGGTATCAGTTTTCAACAAACAGGTTCCTGGTCAGCGGCTATATCAGCACGGAAATTTGCATTTGTCAAGGCGACAGGGGCACTTAGATGTTTTGCTCGTAAATTAGGATGCAGACCCATTGCAGAGCTGGTAGCTATTTACAAGGCTAAATGCGTACCAACCGCAACCTATGGTGCGGGTTTATGGGGCTATAATGATTTGACTTCTGTTCAGGTGTGTGAAAATGATTTCCTTTGATATTTGTTAAGGGTACCTAAATCATCATCTCATTACGTATCCCACTCAGAAATAGGTCTGGGATATATTACGGATTATATTAAAATGTGCCCACTACTTCTATGGCTTAAGATATGGAAAACTGAGGAAGCAGTTTTTAACCGTGAAGTGATTCGGGACTGTTTGGGGCTGGACAGAGCTCTACGTATCCCATGGCTAAAACACATTAGGGATGCAGCCCATACCGTGGGACATTGTGAATACTTTGAGAACCCAGACTCACTCCAAACAGTCACAAAAAAAGGGCTTAAATTCGAATACAACGCTTATCTCCGGGAAAAGCGCTGGGATATCGAAAGTGTTAAAACCTCGGTAAAGGAGAATAACTGTATGTTAGTCTCTATAGGTATTCAGCCATACTTATGTTCTGTTACTGGTGGCTACGACAGAATGTTACTGACACGCTTTCGTATGGGGATTATACATCGATGGATTACTTTTCCAACAAAAAACAATTGGTCACAAATACTGGAGCCTTGCCCATGTGATTGTATCTCTACACAGTCTACCTTGCATGTGACTTTCTTTTGTACATTTTATGCACCCACTAGAAAACACTATCTTTTACCAACTAAAAAAAATCAAGGGCTGGGACAATGTAGAATTGCCTTTTTACGGTTACAGTGTCTCGAAAATGAGTTAGTTATGTTTGCAATGGCTTGTTATCTGAAAAATGTAATGAGAACAAGAGATACTATTGTGTTATAGGCCGTATTATATGTGCTTTTTCCCTACCAAATGTATATGAAATGTTGTTTTGAAACAATATTAATTGTGCAAGGTGGGGATACTTTTTATTATAGATTGAACATATTGTTTTTATGTGTGCTTTTGTGATTTTGACAAGAAATCGAATAAAGCTATTTTTGTATTTTTTTTTAAATTTTATTTATAGCTCTGTCCTACGTTGGGAGGGTATGGACTCCATTTTGCAGGTTCCTCGCCTTTCCTGGCGTCGCTGTATTCCGCTGGTGCGGTTTCTTTGATCATGCCTGGGCGTTGCTTGCACTGCTCCAGGTTCTGTCATTCTCAAGTTTCTGCTGCATCGCTGGACCAGCTTTGGCATGCCGTGTGCGGAGTTGTGCTGTGATGTTTCTGCCCTTTTTTTGTTCGGTGTTTCGGCCTGGTCCTCTGTCTGGAGTTCCAGGGGGGGAAGGATTCCTGGTATTTTCCTATGTTCTGGCTGTCGGCTTTAGTCCGTCCTACGTATTTCTCCTCCGGTTGGTCCCACTTCTTTTCGTGGGTCGGTTTATGTATGGGGTCTCGTTATAGGGGTTGTTCTGGATTTCCCTGGCCTTTTAATTCGTCTTCCGCTCAGCTTGGTCTGGGCGCTCGCCTTAATGGTACTTGCCAGCTGCGCTCGCCTGCTCTTTCAGGTCCACGGCCGGGGGCCTTGGAGTGGGCCCTTGTGCTCCTGCCTTTTGTTTTGCTGAAGCCTTGTGAGACTACGTCTTTCTTCTCACGCCTGCCTTTCTTGTCTGTGGAGCAGTTTCTGCCTTGTCCGCTGACTCGAGGCTGTGGCCGGTTCAGCTGTCCCCTTCACTGTGTGTGTTTTCCTGTGAGGGTCTTTGCCTCCATATCTACCTTTTCTCATTGGTGATTCTTTCGTCCTCGGTACTCCTCTGCCGTTGTCTGTCCCTCGGGGGCTTTCTGGCAGATGTCCCTGGTACCTTGGCTGGCCTTGCGGTGTCCTAGCCTCCCTTCTCCTTGTCCTTGCTTCCTTCTGCTTGGTGGAGGCTGGGCTGCCCTTCTTGTCCCCATTACACATCCCCTGCTGGGGCCCTGTGTTTCTTCCTACTGGGAGGCTCTCTTGCATTCCCTCCTCCTTTCTGGGTATGGCTAGGGTATCTATTCTACGTTAAGGAATCTGCGGCTAGTAGTCTCTATCAGATGTAAGAGTTATTTACCTTCGGTAACAATGTATCTGGTAGAGATGATTCTAGCCGCAGATTCCTTCACGACCCGCCCTTCCTCTCTGGTCTGTGAGGACCTTCAGCTTGGTCTTCTGCACTCGCCTGCCTCCGGGTGGTTTTGCCTTCTGCGAGTGCCCTCTTTCACTTCCTCCCTAGTGGGATGTTTTGTTCTGTTTGTTTGATCAACTCCTTCTTTTCTTGGTGATTGGTTGGTGGGTTCCTGGTTGCTTCTGCATGCCTGCACCCTGGCAGTCCAATGTGGGGCCTACTCATACTCTTCCCCTTTTCATTGATTGAAATTTCTGACCACTCTGCAGTCCTCCAAATTGGGGTCTCTTGGCTTTGCCTCGGCCCTTAGCTCGTACAGGGGATGCCCCTCTCCTTGCTGGTGTTTTCTTGGAGTCATTTGTTGTTACTCTTCTGTGATTGCAGGCCTCTTTGCCTGCTTTGACATTTTTTACATACTTTTCTGCCCCCAGGGAGGTTGTCGTATTTGCTTGCAGGGTTGTTTCGCAGTAGCTGTGTTCTGCTCTTCCCTTCTATGACTTTAGGTGCCACAGTGCCTGGCACCCTCCAAGATGGTGCTGTTCCTCACCATTTGCTTTTTCCTTTCTGTTTATCTGATTTTTTCGCACACTGTTCCTATTTTCTTACAGTTTTTGTTTGTGATGGCTCCGCGTTGTGACGCGGAAGAGTTCTCCGGAAGAAAATTGACATTGGTGCACCGGGGTGGGGCTTATGTGGCCTTGCTGACGTCACGCCCACGGACAACGTCAGGGCGGAGTCACGTGTTACCGCCCCCCGGCACACAGAGATGATGTGGCATAGAAAATTTAACATATCCAGTCTTACGCCTGGGGATAATTCTGCGTTAAGGAATCTGCAGCTATAATCGTCTCTACCAGATACATCGTTACCGAAGGTTAGTAACTCGTACTTCTGGCATGTGCTTTTATTCGATAAATGTATAATGAGTATGTCTGAAAAGCAAGATGAAAAACGCATTTAATGATACTTTAGGCACTATTTAGTTTAGAAATTGTTCCAGATATGTCATAAATCTTATGATTGTTTTGCTTCGTAATTCTATTATTTTATCAATTTTATGCACTTGCTTTTAGGCTTTTTCTTTTAGTTTTAAGTTCTTAAACACATTCAGGACAGGTTCCATATTAGCTTCATTCTCCATGTTAGTTAGCCTTGCTAGCTTATTTACTTTTGTCCCAGATACTGCATGTCATTATGACGTCAAGCGTCTAAGGCACAATTTCATCTTAAGTAGACCAAGGCTGTATTTCTGCAGAATCTTTGCTTACTTTTCCAAGAACTGTGAAAGTGTGAAGTCATTTAGGTATAGAAATGAACAAAATCCCCAATTCAACATCAGTCTGGGACAGGTGCCTTTTTCAAGGTCAAATAACCATACCCCAAACAATGTAGTCTATATTGACATATTTTTAACTTATTAGTACATCTACTGATGTATATGATTATCTCATAGCAGTCCTAGGGCGACATTTCAGCTTCTGTTTTTTGGATAAAATACAATATATTAGGACTACCACCTGACTGCTAGATAAACACAGCACTGGATTCCATCTCAACTGAAGACTCCTCCAGCAAGACTTTATAGGGAGCTGCAAAGCATTCCATTCTGCCTTTACAAACTGGTGCCAGGATTGTGTTTGTGTGTAGAGACAAGCTCCTAGCTCTTGGCTTGTGCTCGAAATAGCTGACAAGCTATTTCAAGCAGACAACAAACCCTGTTGTCAAGGTATGCGCCCCACCTTTGAAACTCAATTTATTATTGATCCATTTGCTAGGACTAATTTTAAATTGTGATGTTAGTATTTTTCACTATTATTGAAAAGCTTATCTGCTTTTTATCTTCTATTATTTTAACAATATTTTGCTCTATATCCCAACATTTTAAAATAACGATTTCAAAATGTACATGTTGAAATCATGAACAAACAAATATTTGGATCGCCACTGCGTGTCACCCGTCCGTGTGAAAACAAACTTAGAACTGAGCCAAAAACTCAGTTTAACCCACAATTCAACACTGGAAGTGATTTTGTTCCTGCGCAATGATCCCTCCATTTATTTTTGTCTATGTGCGGAAACTAGAACTTAAGTTGCGCACTTCACTCAGTCACATTCTTGTGCACCCAGGTGATGGAGTTAGGCATTATATGTAGCAGAGTGAGGAAGCTACTTCCTTCTATTGTGGGTTTGGAAATGTGCCTTCATTTTATCATAATAACTAGTGCAAAATGGATATTCTTTAAAGTTTTCTAAAGATTTTTCCCTAGTTCTATCAAACTTTTAATGGCTGGGATTTCCTTTCCATTAGTCCACTTACATGAGTGACATACCATGGGCATTAAATGAGGTGAGTAGGTTGGAGGAGGCTGCAAAGGGCCATTTAAGCAAGATGTGGATTCTGTCATTAAGTGTAAATCCATATGGCCTAGAATCACATTGGTGACTTTCTTTACTTCCTGGTCTTAGTCCTCTGGTACTGCTGCTCCTAGTCTATTTGGCCCTTTTGGTCCTTGGTCTTTGTCTTTCAGGTCATGCTTCTCCTAGTCCTTGAATTCCTATCTCTTGTCAAATCCTCATCCATTTCCGATTTATGTTTCTTTTTGTGGTACTGGGCCTCTGAATAATTTTCTTCATGGTCCTCTTTCTCCTGGTTTAGGGCTTCTCCCTTTCTGGCCCCTTCTGCTCTAGAACCTCCTGTCCTCTTCCTGATTATAGACCTTCATATCCTTATTATCATAGCATATCTCCGCATTGTTCTAGTCCTCTTTGTCTTAGACTATCTGGTGGTCCTATTGTTAGGTTCCTACTTCTTCTGTTCGTCCTCTTTCTGGTACTTTGCTTGGTCCTTTTGACCCCGGTAATGCTGGTCTGAGATTGCCTGTGGTTGGGTTGCTAGGACTTCTCTTCTACTTACAACACATTCATGTGTTACATCTTCTATCTGAAAGAGACACGTTAGTGATAGATTCCTTACCTTAGAATATCCCCAGGCGTCAGACTGGATCCGGAAAGTTTTGCGTAGCAGTACCCTTGCGCGTCGGTAGGCGTCGTCTGCGGCTCCGCGTCCGTCATCGGCGTCGTGGGCGCCGTGAGGACGTCGTCGGATCCTTAGACGCCACCTCCGCGTGCTGACGTCAGTTCTTCTTTTTTCCACGCCAGCCAGCGCAGATCTGGAAAGAGCAGTTCCCTAGTCACTTTTTGACTAACTTTTGGTGATCTTTTGATCCAATTCGAAGTCTGTACGACTCCGACGGTGCCTGTAGGGATGCCCGGATTCAAGCATTGCGATGAGTGCGACCGTACCAAGTAGGTCAAGGATCCCCACCGCCTGTGCCTGACGTGTTTGGGCGTCGACCATGACTACGAGGCCTGCCCCGACTGTTGGGCCCTTTCGAGGAAGGCCAGGCCGAAGCGGTCCCGCAGGCGACTCGAACTCCGGCAGTCGGCCCCGCGCCGTGTGAGGTCCCGGTCCCGGTCCCACGGGAGGTCGAGGGACAGGTCGCGGGGATGGAGCTGTCACAGCTCCGGGAGTCGGCACCACTCCTCCGGGTCCAAGTCGTCAGGTAAGAAGCATAAGAAGTCGACGCCGCTGGACCTTCCTCGGGCGATGGATCGTCGCTGGTGGACCTTACGACCCCCCCGGCGTCGGTCCGTGTGGTGTCCCATCAGGCGCCGTCCTCGGGCGGCGCCATCCCCGATGCCTCCTTTCATTCGGTTCCGACGTCGGGACGACGCCTATCGGCGCCGATCTCGACGCCGTTTGGAGATTTTAGTTTCTATGAACCGACCTCATTCAATTACGACCCTGAATCTCAGGAAATGAGGGATGAGGAGGATTGGAGGGGTCTGAGGACCCTCTGGCCAGGGAGTGCCAGTCTAATATGGACTGGGCAGGAGACCTTGGGGAGGCCAGTGGCCTGGACACCTCTCCAGACACTGGATTTGTCTCTCCTCCTGCCGTGGCTTCGGAGGAGGGAGCTACCTATGGTGTGGTGTTGATGAGGGCTGCCAAGGCCTTGGGCCTTGAGCTCCCCGTCGCGGCCGTGAGGACTAACCTCCTCACTGAGGTCCTTAAGCCGCCGTCATGCTCCATGGAGCCTCTGCTGCCGTTTAATGAGGCCTTTGTAGGAGGGTGGATACCTGACTATGGTTGCCCCCAACTTTTTGCCTGGTGTTTTGCTGGTTTTCCGACTTAGTTGACCTGGGACCCTGGTATTCAAGGCCCCCGGCCTACTGCTCTCTCTGTAAAATGGATTCCATGTACTTTAGGTACATATCTAATTGGATACTGAGTCACCTTATCAGTCCCTGTACAGTGTACCTTAGGTACCCAGGGCATAGGTGCACCCACGGCCTACCAGCGGCTGTAGCATGTATTATGCCCCCCCTGGCTGGCCATCCAAATCTGACACAACTGGCTGCACGACAGCTGGGGCAAGGTGGTGTAAACACCCTTTGCTTTAGATATAGTATTCCTATATCTAACCCTAAAATGGACACATGTATTCCTATCTGTCACTCCTATGGCAGGACTTATCAATCCTGAAGGCAGAGTGCTTGGAATTATATGAGATGGTGCTCTGGCATGAGCTGAGTCCGTTTGCAGCTTGCGGAACCAAGTCCTAATAGCTGTTCCATGATAACGCGTACCATATACTCTTAAGTGCATTATAATCCATGCGGTTATTTGTCAACTTTGGTATCGCTTTATCAAAACATGTCGAGTAAGGTGTCATACGAATTGGAATACTAACCCCTCGCCAATTCTGGTGACGGGGTTAGCATTCCACCCTTCTAGAGGGACACGACATGTATGTAACTGTGAACCCCGGTTAAAGTTAACTCGAGCCTCAGCATCACAAAATGGATGCTGCCACCACAGACACAAGTCTGACCTCCTGCTGCTGGGAGTCCTTCCAGCGAGGAGAGCTTGGACAAAGGGTTTCCTGTCAGGGGCGGTGCCAGCACCATCCCAGACATGGTTTTGTGTATCCCAGGTAGGCAGGGCTGAGAGGAAGGTGACTGCAAGTGGCACCCCGGTGCTCACTGTGCATATGCCGGCTTGAACCAGTTCCAGGGGCACACCAGCCCCTGAGCTGGGGAAAGTCCGGACAGGGGAGAGGGGTGTAACCACCCCCCTTCCTGGTCCCACCCATGGGCAGGACCTAGTAGCGTGCCAGACCCTTTTCTTAGTATAAAGGTAGGAGCGGGCCCCCTTCCCAAATTTAGATAATTCTGAATCTTGATGACTTTCCACAAAATAACTCTTGAACCTTTCTGAAGACTCTCCCTTGTGGCTAAGGAGTAGCCACCCTGCACCAGCGGGCACCATCTAAGCACATGCGGTTTGCTGCAACTCCATCCTCCGGATCAAGACTGCCCAGCTCGACAAGACCCGGATTCCCTGCCATCTCTGACCTCTACCTGCACCATCAGCCCAGCTGAGATTCGTGGGTGTGACGAGACCCGAGGGACCGGCCATCTTCAAGACCTGCACAACGCTTATCCAGCACGACCGCCGAAGGATCCTCGAGTGAGTACTTTGAGGTTTGAGAAGCCCTAACCCTGAGCAGCTCCAGCACCGAAGTCCAGCCCCCCAGCATCCACGAGATCTGCGTGGGGCCCTTCTGCTCTTTGCTGCTCACCGCGTTGTCCGGCTACTTGCCTGCTGGCTTGTGGCCCTCCTGACGACGAACCACGACACTTCCATCGCTGGTCTGATTGCTCCAGACTGGCCCTTGCTCCCCTCCAACAGAGGAGCACCCCGGACCCTCCTGGTCCACTCCAGACGCCATTTTGAGTCCACCGCGTGGGCTTGCATTTGCCAAGAGTTGTTGCTCCAATCCTGGGTCCAGCATCGCCGACAGCAGATATCTTCGTGGGACAGCTCGCACCTCCATCCTGGTCGCCGACAACGCCTCCTAGTCCGAGAGACTGCAGAGCCCAGCGTCGCCCACTCACCTGGTCGAGGTGACTTCATCCGGTGCCATCCTGGTGCCCATCTGATCACCGGCTAGTGATTAAGAACTGAGTCCCCTCTGCTTTCAGGTCGTCTCCATCTTCGATCCAGGCTTGGATCACATCGAACCTCATCACTGGTCGCCTGCCAGCAACTTCTTCTTTCAGGCTCCATAGACTGTAACGAGGATTCCCGGCGTCTTTTGAACCCTATGCAGCCGCAGCCCCTGGGCTAGGTAACGTGAGTATTTTGGTGCTCCAACATAGGTTCACTATCTAAGTGTCCAGATCCTTTTTCGTTTTCAGCCTAACTAGTCGGATTCGTCCGATAACACTAACTTTACGAAATCTAGCATCCATAGACTTTGTCCCCCATCCCGCGTGAGAGTGCACACTCTGCACCCGATCTCCCTAGGCCTCCTGCTCCTAACCTTAGGGTTCAGTAGTGTAGTCCTAGCGATCCTGAAGCCTCTGGATCTTGTTACTTAACTGCTAGTATTTCGCATTCCACTTTTGTAGTATATGGTTTTTCGTGCCCCTCGGGCATTTGTGTAAATTGTGCAACTTAAAGTATTTTCTTAAGAGTTTTGTTATGTGCTTAGCACCCTGTCCTCATAAAGAGTCCAGGGTTATTGTGTTCTAAATAAATATCCTTTTATTTTCATAACAACTTGTGTGGTGTCCTTTCACTTGGTTCAAGGGGTATATGTGATGGTATAACAGCTGGCTTAACACGCCCTCTAGAGTTTAGTCTAAAGACTGCTCTTGTCCATGCTACTAGGATAGCTGGTCTATAAGGTTGACTTATAACCAATCATCAATAAGGGTCGTTTGGACTGATACATAGTGATCACTAGAATAGTGAACACTGCATATCAGGCCAACTTCTCACAGCCTTGACGGACGTTCTTTTGGGCACTTGGTCCAGGCCCGCTACAGGTTCGCCTGTAGATAGGAACGTGGCCAGACGCCACCGCCCGGCCCCGGGCGACCCATGTTTCCTGTCCTCCCACCCCACCCCCGAGAGTCTGGTCATCCAGGCCTCTAACTCCCAGACCGCCTTCCCGACGGCCCCGCCGGACAGGGAGTCCAAGAGATACGAGAACTATGGTAAGAAGATCTTCTCGTCCCTTAGCTTGGGACTGCGGTCTTCCAACACCGCATGCCTCTTGGGCCGTTACACCCACTCCCTGTGGAAAAGGTGGCGGAAGTGCTGCCAGAGTGCCCGTTGGAGGTACGGGCCAAACTCGGCCAAGCCCTTGTGGAGGGCCGGGACGCAGCCAAGTATTCAATCAGGTGTGGACTGGATACTACTGACTCGCTGGGTAGAGCGATGGCTACGACGGTGGCGTTACGACGCCACGCCTGGCTGAGATCCGCCAATTTTTGGCAGACGTCCAAAACACCCTCATGGACATGCCGTTCGATGGCCGTCGCCTCTTTGGCGACAAGGCAGACCACGCGCTTGAGCGCTTTAAGGACTCCAGGGCTACGGCCAAGTCCTTGGGCCTCTCGGCCCCGCGCCAGCAAATGGGTGCCTTTCGCTTCTTTCGTGGCCGAGGAAGGGGCGTCCCCACACGTGCCGCCAGCCACTCGCCGCAAACTGTCGTCCAGCGCGGTGGCGGCCGTGGGAACCGCCGTGGAGGCGGTCGGGGGAACAAGCGAAGTCAGTCCACATCTGCCCCCGCGGCATCCACCTCTAAACCCTCCTAGTCCGTGCTTTTCGGCCCATGTGACGCCAGTGGGAGGCAGGGTTCGCCATCACCACTCTCACTGGCGCACAGTCACTTCGGACAGGTGGGTGCTGCAGATCGTCCGGAGGGGCTACTCTCTCCCCTTCGAGACAACCCCTCAAGCCATGCCACCGCAACACCACCGCGTATCGGGGGATCACTTGCGGCTCCTGCAGGAGGAAGTTTCGGCCCTCTTGGCCAAGGGGGCCATCGAGCGCGTTCCAGGGCCAGAAGTAGGACGTGGTTGCTACTCTCACTACTTCCTGGTACCCAAGAAGGGCAAAGGGGGCCTACGCACTATCTTGGATCTGAGGAACGTCAACGGCTTCCTCCGGAAGGAGAAGTTCAAAATGCTGACACTGGCTCAGGTTTTGACTGCCCTAGACCCAGGAGACTGGATGGTAGCGTTGGACTTGCAGGACGCATATTTCCACATCCCCGTCCTGCCGGCCCACCGGCGTTACCTGCGGTTCACGGTAGGCCTCGAGCACTTTCAGTTTACCGTGCTCCCCTTCGGCCTTACCAGCGCCCCACGGGTGTTCACGAAGGTGATGGTGGTGGTCGCAGCTCATCTGCGCATGTTAGGGGTCTCAGTCTTCCCCTACCTAGACGACTGGTTGTTGAAGACGGGCTCGGCCCAGACAGTCGTCAGCCACCTCCAGACTACGGCGGATCTCCTGCACCTGCTGGGATTTTCCATCAATGTGCCGAAGTCACACCTGTGCCCCTCTCAGAAGCTCCTTTTCATAGGAGCGGTTCTCGACTCGGCGCAGTTTCGGATTTACCCGCCGGGTTCGGGATATTCAGGCTCTGATTCCGATCTTCAGGCCGTTATCCCGAGTTTCGGTCAGGTTGACGCTGCGGCTTCTGGGACTGATGGCCTCCTGCATCCTTCTGGTGCATCCCGCACGGTGGAGGATGCGAGCTCTGCAGTGGGGCCTGAAGTTTCAGTGGGCCCAGCATCAGGGCAACCTGTCCGACCATGTCCTGATCTCGGAGGGCACTGCGAGACAGCTGCAGTGGTGGCTCACGGACCGCGATTGGGTCAACGGCAGATCCCTCTCCCTTCCCCAACCGGAGCACGTAGTTGTGACGGACGCGTCCCTCCAGGACTGGGAAGGCCACTTGGGAGAGGCGGAGATCAGAGGACTCTGGTCTCCGGCGGAGTCTCGGCTCCATATCAATCTGTTGGAGCTGCGGGAGATTCGTCTGGCACTGAAGGCATTCCTCCCGTCTGTCCGAGGGAGTGCAGTGCAAGTGTTCACGGACAACACCACCGCCATGTGGTACTGCAACAAACAGGGCGGAGTGGGGTCGTGGACCCTTTGCCAGGAGGCTCTGCACCTCTGGCAATGGCTGGAACATCAGGGCGTGACTCTGGTGGTTCAACACCTGGCAGGTTCTCTGAACGCCAGGGCGGACGAACTCAGCCGTCGGTGCTCAATGGATCACGAATGGCGTCTGAACTCGAACGTGGCGCAAGGCCTCTTTCTGCGATGGGGAGAGCCTTGGTTAGATCTATTCGCCACCGAAGAGAATGCGCAATGTCATCAGTTCTGCGCGTTGGAATTTCCAAGGCGGCACTCGCTCGGCCACGTTTTTCGTCGCGAGTGGAGCTGCGGTCTGTTGTACGCCTTTCCGCCTATACCACTTCTGCCCAGACTGCTGAAGAAGATTAAGCGCGACCGGGCACAAGTCATCCTTGTGGCTCCGGACTTGGCACGAAGGTACTGGTATCCCGAGCTACTCAGTATGTCAGTCGATCCCCCGGTTCGTCTGCCTCTTCAGGAGGACCTTCTGTCGCAGCAGCAGGGGACGGTCCTCCACCCGAACCTGTCCATTCTCCACCTCCATGCTTGGAGATTGAGCGGCGACAGTTGAGGCCATTTGACTTGCCTCCTGAAGTTTGCAACATCATTCTGGCAGCCAGGCGTCCCTCCACTAAGTCGGTATACGCCTGCAGATGGAACAGATTTGTGGCATGGTGCACAGCAAAGGCTGTGGATCCCCTCAATGCCCCTCTCTCTGAGGTTCTCCTCTTTCTTCTCTCTCTTGCCCAGCAGGGCTCTGCTCTGGGCACTGTCAAGGGCTATCTTTCGGCTCTTTCAGCCTTTCTGAGGCTGCCTGACCAACCTTCTTTGTTCAAGTCCCCTATCGTAAACAGATTCCTGGAAAGGCATCACTCATACCTTTCCTCCTGTTCCCTTCGTGATGCCTCAGTGGGACTTGAACCTGGTTCTAACGTTTCTGATGTGCGCTCCCTTTGAGCCACTTCACAACTGTCCTCTCCGCCTTCTTTCTCTGAAGACTGCCTTCCTGGTTACCATCACCTCTGCCAGGAGAGTGAGTGAGCTTCAGGCTCTGTCTTGTAAGCCTCATTTCCTTTCAGTCCATCCGGATAAGGTTGTGTTGCGGACAAGGCCCTCCTTCCTTCCCAAGGTAGTCACGGCCTTCCACATTGGGCAATCCATCACTTTGCCCACCTTCTTTCCGCCTCCGCACCCCTCGAGAGAGAGGAGGAGCGGCTCCACCGTCTGGACCCAAAACGTGCGCTCTCATTTTATCTGAACCGCACACAACAGTTCCGGGTGGATGATCAACTCTTTGTTGGGTACGCGGGCGGTAAGAAAGGGAAAGCGGTGCACAAGCGGACCATCTCCCGGTGGATTATCTTGTGCATCCAGGCATGTTACTCCTTGGCTAAGAAGGAACCCCCTATTGGGCTGAGGGCTTATTCCACTCGAGCCACGGCCACTACAACTGCCTTGGGCCGAGGTGTGCCCTTGCAGGACATTTGCCAGGCAGCTACGTGGGCCTCGCTGCACACGCTTGCAAGACACTATTGCATGGACAATCAAGTCCGGAGGGACGGCTACTTTGGCCGTTCCGTCTGTAGGAAGGTAGATACCTGACTATGGTTACCCCCAACTTTTTTCCTGGTGTTTTGCTGGTTTTCTGACTTAGTTGACCTGGGGCCCTGCTATTCAGGACCCCAGGCCCACTGCTCTCTCTCTAAAATGGATTCCATGTACCTTAGGTACATTTCCAATTGGGACTGGACCACCTTATCAGACCTTGTAACTCAGGGCATAGGTGTACCCAGGGCCTACCAGGGGCTGAAGCATGTATTATGCCACCCCTGGCTGGCCTCCTAAATTTGACACAACTGGCTGCATGACAGCTGGGGCAAAGTCGTGTAATCACCCTTTGCTGTAGATATAGTATACCTATATCTAACCCTAAAAATGGACACACAGATTCCTATCAGTCACTCCTATGGCAGGCCTTAACAATCCTGAAGGCAGAGTGCATGGAATCGTGTGAAATGGTGCTCTGGCATGAGCTGAGCCCGTTTGCAGCTTGCGGAACCAAGTCCTAATAGCTGTTCCATGATAACGCATACCATATACTCTTAAGTGCATTATAATCCTCGCGGTTAAATGCTATCTCTGGTATTGCTTTATCAAAACATGTCGAGTAAGGTGTCATACGAATTGGAATACTAACCCCTCGCCAATTCTGGCGACGGGGTTAGCATTCCACCCTTCTAGAGGGACATGACATGTATGTAACTGTGAACCCCGGTTAAAGTTAACTGAAGCCTCAGCTCCACAAAATGGATGCTGCCACCACAGACACGAGTCTGACCTCCTGCTGCTAGGAGTCCTTCCAGCGAGGAGAGCTTGGACAAAGGGTTTCCTGTCCGGGGCGGTGCTAGCACCATCCCAGACAGGGTTTTGTGTATCCTGGGTAGGCAGGGCTTTACAGGAAGGTGACTGCTGAGTGGCACCCCGGTGCTCACTACGCATAGGCCGGCCAGAACCAGTTCCAGGGGCACACCAGCCCCTGGCCTGGGGAAAGTCCGGCATGGCAGAGGGGTGTAACCACCCCCCTCCTAGTCCCACCCATAGGCAGGACCTAGTCACCGGGTCAGCCCCCTTTTTTAGTATAAAGATGGGAGCGGGCCCCCTTCCAAATTAGATCATCTTTGGAATCAAGACACGACTTTCTTCGAAAGGACTTCAAGATTTCTTCTTCAAGATTCTCCCTTGTGACTAAGGAGTAGTCACCCTGCATCCGCAGGCACCATCTTAAGAACACTGCGGTCTGCTGCAAGTCCTTCCTCCGGAATCCGACTGCCCAGCTCGACGAGAACCGGCTTCCCTGGCACCTCTGACCTCTACTCACCTCTACAGCAAAGCTGAGAACCGTGAGTGCGACGAGACCTCGAGGGACCGGCCATCTTCAAGACTGCAGGACTTCTTTCCAGCACGACCGCCGAGGGATCCTCTGGTGAGTGCTTTGGGGTCCGAGAAGCCCCGACCCTGAGCAGCTCCAGCACCGAAGTTCAGCCTCCCAGCATCTCCACGATCTGCGTGGGGCCCTTCTGCTTTTTGCTGCTCACCGCGTTGTTTGGCTACTAGCCCGCTGGCTTGTGGCCTTCTTAACGACGCCCGACGACATCACTGCTGCTGGTCTGGTTGCTCCAGACTGGCCCTTGCTCCCTTCCAAAAGAGGAGCACCCCGGACCCTCCTGGTCCACTCAAGACGCCATTTTAGGTCCACCGCGTGGGCTTGAATTAGCCAAGGCTTTGTTGCCCAATCCTGGGTCCAGCGACGCCGACAGCTTCATCCATCGTGGGACAGCTCGCTCCTCCATCCTGGTCGCCGACAACGCCTCCTGGTCCGTGAGATCTGCAGAGCCCAGCGTCGCCCACTCACATAGTCGAGGTGACTACCATCCGGTGCCCTCCTGGTGCCACCTGACTACTGGCTAGTAGTCACGAACTTGGTCCCCTCTGCTTTCAGGTGTCATCCATCTTCAAGATCCAGGCTTGGATCACTTCGAACTCTCTTCACTGGTCGCCTGCCAGCATTTTTCTTCCAGGCTCCTGGTCCGTCTACGAGGATTCCCGACGTCTTTTGAGACATATGCAGCTGCATCCCCTGGGCTAGGTAACTTCGGCATTTCGGTGCCCCAGCATAGCCTCACTATCCAAGGGTCAGAATCCACTTTCGTTTTCCTCCTACCAGGTCGGGTTCGCCCGAGAACACTAACTTTACATTTACTAGCTACCATAGACTTTGTCCCGCATCACGCGTGAGAGTGCACACTCTGCACCCGAGTCCCCTGGGCCTCCTAGAAGTAATCTAATGATTCTATAGTCAAGTCCTAGCGATTCCAAAGCCTATTAGTACTGTACTTACCTGCTAGTAATTTCGAATTCCACTTTCAGAGTATATGGTTTTCCGTGCCCCTCGGGCATTTGTATATACTGTGCTAACTTAAGTATTTTCGTAAGAGTTTTGTTTTGTGCTTAGTACCCTGTCCTCATAAAGAGTACAGGGCTGTTGTGATTCTAATAAATACACTGTTTATTTTCATAACACTTGTGTGGTGTCCTTTCACTTGGTGTTCAAGGGGTATATGTGTGGTATAACAGCTGGCTTAACACGCCCTCTCGATTCTTTAGCCTTAGACTGCTCGTATCCACGCTACTAGGATAGCTGGTCTATAAGGTTGACTTACAACCAAGCATCAATAAGGGTTGTTTGGACTGATACATAGTGATCACTAGAATAGTGAGCACTGCATATCAGGCCAACTTCTCACATTGGTGAGCAGCGGTTGGGATTTGAGCTTGCTGTTGTTTTACCACACGTATCCTAAGAATATCTTGTGAAAGATCACATAAGTACTTCAGGTACATATAACTTAGCTTAGAATACTCTGAGTTCTACTGAACCAGCTGTTGCAGCTCCTCAAGGCTTAGCACACCTTGGCTGCAACTCTTAGCAAGGGATCAGTAGGCAAACATATAGTGTAGGTAGGTGCATCACTTACACCACACTAGAAGCATGTCTAACCACGGAGAGTCTACAGAGACCCCTCTGGTGGTTGAGGACCCTCCACAGGCCTCTTCTAGATATGCAGCCCTTAGCTTCCAGGAGATGAGACAAGTGTGTACCTCCAGGAAGCTAAAACAGGGGTCTAACCCCACAATCCCATTTCTGATTGGTCTCTTAGAGACTTATGATGCCAGAAAGGCTGAGAAACTTCTTAGCTCTTCTCATCCAGAAGGGGACATTCCTGCCCTAGAGGGAACCACAGGTGACCCTGACCTCATCCATCTCTCAGCAGAGGAGGATGATGATCAAGAGCCATCTGAGGACGAGGCAGACCAAGGTCCAGAAGTAGTTAGCCAGCTAACTAGGGACAACTTAAGCAGGCATGAGAATGGTGCTGGGAGACCCCTGGGACCCCTCTCAGGCCAGCTTAACATTGGGAGTGGACAAGTTAGGTCTCTATCAAGAGGCTCTAACAGATCCATTCAAACCAATGGCTCTCAGGCCTCTGCTCTGAGGAGGATGACCTCCCCTCAGAGGAGAGTATATGAAGCCAAGGAAAGGGAAGTCAATCTGAGGATTGAAAGGGAAGAACTTGCCCTGGCCAAAGAGAGACTTGCCTTTGCTAGAGAGCAAGAATTGAGTGGGACAATTCCCACTGGTGGCAGCATTATACCTAGCAATAGGGACAGGAGTTTTGATACAAGACACCTGAGTAAGATAGTGCCCCCCTTTAAGCAAGGGGATGATATCCACAAATGGATGACTGCTTTGGAGAGGGCTTGCACTGTACAGTGTGTCCCCCAGAGTCAGTGGGCAGCTATCTTGTGGCTCTCCTTTGAAGGTAAAGGTAGAGATAAGCTCCTCACTACTAGAGCTGAGGATGCTAACAATTACCAAGTCCTGAAGAATACACTGGTTGATGGGTTTGGTTTAACCACTGAACAGTACAGGTTGATGTTCAGAGATACCCAGAAAACTCAGTCTCAGGATTGGACTGACTTTGTTGATTGTGCCACTAAGGCTTTTGAAGGCTGGCTACTGGGAAGTAAGGTTACTGATTTTAAAGGATTGTACAATCTAATTATGAGAGAGCAAATCTTAAGTAATTGTCAGAACCAGTTATTACACCAACACCTGGTAGACTCTGATCTGACCTCTCCACAAGAATTGGGTAAGAGGGCAGACAAATGGGTCAGAACCAGGGTGAGGCCTAAGAACCAGGGTGGTGACCAAAAGAAGGAATCAACCAAGCCTCAAGAGAAGGGTGGGAATAAATCTTCTGATCAAACCACAGGGCCCCAAAATTCCTCTGAAAAGGGTGGGTCCCAAACTTCTCCCAAAACCCAAAAGAAACCTTATTGTCATACCTGCAAACAGGTAGGCCATTACAAAAGTGACAGCAGTTGTCCCAAGGCCAACAACAATAAGGAGAACATACCCCCAAGTAATACCCCCCTACCTCCTGTTACCACTAGTGGTAATCCCCCAGGTGGTGGGAGTCGCCCCAAGAATGTAGTGGGCATTACTTTGGGAAACCAGGAGGACTATGGCCTAGCCAGGTCCCCTAACAACACTCTTGTCTGTGAGACTGGCATGGGGTTTGCCAACTTCACTACTGGTCCCCACATTTTGGGAAAGTATAGACAAGAGCTCCTAGTCAATGGTCAGAAAGTTGAGGCATTCAGAGACACAGGGGCCAGCATCACCATGGTGATTGACCATCTGGTCCCCTCTGCTCAACTGACCCCTGGTTTCACTTATCAGGTGACAGACGTTCATGGAGTGAAAAGAAGGCATCCCATGGCAGTAGTCGAGCTCAGTTGGGGTAATGTCACAGGGCCCATGAAAGTGGCAGTGACAGATAACCACCTGTAGATTGCTTACTGGGGAATGACCTGGAAATCTCAGCATGGGCTGAGGTGGAGCAAGAAACTCACTCCAGGATGATAGGCCTACCCAGACAGGTTAGTGGGGCAGTAATAGCTACAGCCCCAGTCCAAGCACCAGTCCTCCCTGAAAAGGTTGGAAAAGCAGTGGTAGCCACTGCCCAGGCTCAGACAGACTTTCCTGAACAGGATAGGAGGGCTGTGACAGTCACAGTCCAAACACAGACTGAGTGCCCTCCTGAAAAGGTTGGCAAGGTTGAAATGGTCTCAGCCTCTACTCAGACAGATAGTGGGGTTGTGAAGCCTGAAACAATGGATCACTCCACCCAAACTGAGAGCATTGAGGAGGAAGAAAAGTCTTCCCCCTCCCAGACACTAGGTGAGAGCCAGCCTCCTCAGGGAACTGACTCTACCCCTGTTGAAGGAACTGCCCCAGAGGTAGTCAGGCCTAGCCTGGCAGAGCCCCTGATGGCAGCGGACCCTTCCCAGGTGGGACCCAGTCTGGAGCAGGTAGCCTGCCCCTCTCTACCCTGCCTCCATCAGCCCAGGGTTGTGAAGGTCAGGAAGGCCAGTGGTGGACCCCAAAGGGCCCCCTGTCCAAAAATCCCCAATCAGCAGATTAGGATCACTGGAGCTAGTAGTCCTAGCCAAGTGAAAATAAAACACACTCCTGAGGGATCCCCCTTAAACTTAGTTAGGGAACTCCCACAGCTGGACACTGCTGGGCACAGCCAAACCTGGGGCCTAAAAACCCCAAACCTGACCTGTCCCTCCAGTAAGCCAAAAAGAGGGACTCAGCCTCCAGCTTTAGGTAGCCAGAGGTTGACCCTGAGAGCTCATAGCAACTCAGTACTGGAAAGAAAGGCACATATGGTGGATAGTGATTGGAGGAAGTTGAGCCCAACAGTAGTGGAGTCTCACTTCAGTGCTCCATTCCCACACCAGCCTTTTACTTTGCCAAAGCACCCCACAGGTAGTGATTCCCTATGGTGGAGACCCTCAGATACCCTTAGGGTGAGGGATTGCTTAGTGGACCATGATACAGGGGGTAACCATGCCAGTGCATGTACCACCTCATATGGCCACTCAGGCAATATAGGCTTACCTGGTCAAGGATAGCCTTATCTCCTTTCGTTGGGGGGGGGGGTTGTGTAGGAAGGTAGATACCTGACTATGGTTACCCCCAACTTTTTTCCTGGTGTTTTGCTGGTTTTCTGACTTAGTTGACCTGGGGCCCTGCTATTCAGGACCCCAGGCCCACTGCTCTCTCTCTAAAATGGATTCCATGTACCTTAGGTACATTTCCAATTGGGACTGGACCACCTTATCAGACCCTGTAACTCAGGGCATAGGTGTACCCAGGGCCTACCAGGGGCTGAAGCATGTATTATGCCACCCCTGGCTGGCCTCCTAAATTTGACACAACTGGCTGCATGACAGCTGGGGCAAAGTCGTGTAATCACCCTTTGCTGTAGATATAGTATACCTATATCTAACCCTAAAAATGGACACACAGATTCCTATCAGTCACTCCTATGGCAGGCCTTAACAATCCTGAAGGCAGAGTGCATGGAATCGTGTGAAATGGTGCTCTGGCATGAGCTGAGCCCGTTTGCAGCTTGCGGAACCAAGTCCTAATAGCTGTTCCATGATAACGCATACCATATACTCTTAAGTGCATTATAATCCTCGCGGTTAAATGCTATCTCTGGTATTGCTTTATCAAAACATGTCGAGTAAGGTGTCATACGAATTGGAATACTAACCCCTCGTTAATTCTGGCGACGGGGTTAGCATTCCACCCTTCTAGAGGGACACGACATGTATGTAACTGTGAACCCCGGTTAAAGTTAACTGAAGCCTCAGCTCCACAAAATGGATGCTGCCACCACAGACACGAGTCTGACCTCCTGCTGCTGGGAGTCCTTCCAATGAGGAGAGCTTGGACAAAGGGTTTCCTGTCCGGGGCGGTGCTAGCACCATCCCAGACAGGGTTTTGTGTATCCTGGGTAGGCAGGGCTTTACAGGAAGGTGACTGCTGAGTGGCACCCCGGTGCTCACTACGCATAGGCCGGCCAGAACCAGTTCCAAAGCCTATTAGTACTGTACTTACCTGCTAGTAATTTTGCATTCCACTTTCAGAGTATATGGTTTTCCGTGCCCCTCGGGCAATTGTATATACTGTGCTAACTTAAGTATTTTCGTAAGAGTTTTGTTTTGTGCTTAGTACCCTGTCCTCATAAAGAGTACAGGGCTGTTGTGATTCTAATAAATACACTGTTTATTTTCATAACACTTGTGTGGTGTCCTTTCACTTGGTGTTCAAGGGGTATATGTGTGGTATAACAGCTGGCTTAACACGCCCTCTCGAGTCTTTAGCCTTAGACTGCTCGTATCCACGCTACTAGGATAGCTGGTCTATAAGGTTGACTTACAACCAATCATCAATAAGGGTTGTTTGGACTGATACATAGTGATCACTAGAATAGTGAGCACTGCATATCAGGCCAACTTCTCACACCGTCCTCCAGGACTTTCTGGTGTGATTATTGGTTCGCAGACCCACCACCACGGGGATGGTATTGCTGGGTTATCTATTCTAAGGTAAGGAATCTATCACTAACGTGTCTCTTTCAGATGTACAAGTTACTACTTGTGTAACGATATATCTGTAAGAGACATTAGTTAGTGATAGATTCCTTACCGACCCACCCATCCTCCCCGTTCTGCGAACCGATATCTAGGGTTAAGGTCATCCCCTTTCAGGGCCCTAGTTTCTTGGCACCAGTGTTGGTTTTTGTCATGGCTCTGCGCTTCTGGCGCGGAAAAGCTGTGGCTAAGAACTGACGTCAGCACGCGGAGGCGGCGTCTAAGTACTCAGACGACGTCATCACGGCGCCCACGACGCCGACGACGGATGCGGAGCCGCAGACGACGCCTACCGACGCGCAAGGGTACTGCTATGCAAAACTTTCCGGATCCAGTCTGACGCCTGGGGATATTCTAAGGTAAGGAATCTATCACTAACTAATGTCTCTTACAGATATATCGTTGCACAAGTAGTAACTTGTGCGTCGGTCCTGGGTTCTTAACCAGCAGAACTTTATATACTAGAATTGTAAGCATATGTGTGTAATGTGAAAAGAATTGTTTAAAACAAAGCACAGAATACAGTACACTATTCAAAGGTGGGAATGGCTGATGGTAGCATATGTGAAATGGGTAGGAAATCTTGGCAGCAAAACCATTTGAAAGAACAGTGCTGAAATTACAGCCACATGTATTCCGTCTACAATGCAGGACAGACATCAAAATATGAGAAAATGGTAATGATACTTCACAGTTCTCAGGTTTCCCAAATTCAAGTGTGAATAACTCACCCAGTCTAGGTTTACCTATGATTTCTGTGGCTTGTATTGAAGGAATACAAGCCCTAAATTGAGAACTCTGCATACTTTTTCAGCAAAGAAAAACCAGCACAACTAAAGGTATTCTCAAAACAACATAGCTCTACATCAGTAATTCACCCTTATTTTTAAAAGAATGTTATGTGCTTACTTGAAAGCAACACTTAAATTAGCATTTTCCATGATTGTTCCTTTACAAGCATCCAAACTCTTAAATTACAACCCCTAAGCAGCATATCCAGCAATAGGCATATTAATTTCTGAGAGACATCTATGGAAAGGTTTAGACAAGTTTGACACGGCTGTAATCGTAGTGAGGTTCTGCACAGGAAAGTAATGTCAGTTGTAATAGATATAAGGATTTCACAGGGACTTCAATGCATCATTCCATATTACTAGGCAAAAAGAACGCACACCAATCAGTAAGAAAAAAAAAAACTATTCTGTACGGAATCATTTAAGTATTCAAAATCAATATAAATAGTGGTTGAGCGTACAAATATCTTGCCGTAGGATAACCCAAGCAGATTCATTACCTTACAGTAACTACTCAGTCACTTCAATAATAAAAATGAACAACTATAATTCAGTATCAAACAAAACATTTTCTTAACTCTAACATCACGTAGTAAAATGTCTCTTTTGGACATGATTAGTCCCCACTTTTTGCCTGGAAAATGATGTAATTTCGACTGGAAGTGCACAGGGTCCCTGCCAACTAGGTCCCCTGTGACAGAGATTTTTCCCTAAAATGTTACTATTGTTTCAACAACTTGCACCACTTTAGCTGTTCCACTTAAAGGTACATTCCCTTACCAGTTTGGGATTTTTAACGTTCATTTGCAATAACCATCTGAGAAGCCGGTGGTTGGTTTGAGCAACGAAGTAAGAGCCAAACAAGTATGGCCTCAACTTCTTTAGGGACAACCCACAGCAAAGGCTTCCCTCTCGATGGCACTCCAGTGCTGTTCCCTGGGGAGTAGCCTTCTACTGATGGAAGCCGCTGGCTGGTTTTGACCTTGGTCATTTATTTGGGACAAGACCGCTTCTGTCCCATGTTCAGAGGCATCAGTCTGCACAATGAATTGCTTGTCATATTCTGGAGCTTTCAGAAACGGTGTCGGTCACATTGCTTCCATCTGAGTGTCAAAAGCATATTGACACCTCACTATACAGTTAATCTTTTTGGGCATTCTTTAGAAGGTCAGGTCTTTGAGTGCCATAATTCCTCACAAACCTCCTATAGTACCCAGTCAAGCCAAGGAAGGGCCTGACTTGAGTCTGGGTTGTTGGACCCAAACGATCTAGAATGGTCTAGATTTTAGGCTGTAAGGGTTGAACTTGGCCTCTACCAACAAGGTGGCCCAGGTATACAACATTACCCTGCCCTATCTAGCACTTGCTTGCCTTGTTAGTGAGGCCTGCACTTCTCGGATCCTCAAGTACTTTCCCAAGGTGGATCAGGTGATCCTGCCAAGTGGAGCTAAAGACAGCAATATCATCCAGATATGCTGCACTAAAGAATTCCAATCCAGCAAGGACAATATTCACCAAGCTCTGAAAAGTGGCAGGTGCATTCTTCAAACCAAAGGGCATCACAGTGAACGGATAATGCCCATCTGGGGTTAAAAATACAGGACTAACTTTTTCTCCTGTCTACTGGTGCCCTGATGTGAAATCAAAGGTACTCAGATGCTAGGCTGCTCCCAACTTGTCAATCAGTTAATCTGCCCTTGGAATTGGGTGGGCATTGGTTTTGGTTACTGTATTGAGGCTCCTACACTCCAGAAGAAACCTCAGACTGCTTTAAAGAGCACATTTGGTGCCCTCCTTGCATACTCCTGTTTGAGCAAGTTCCCTTGGCTCCTGATCTGGCACAAAACTGGACAAAGGACATGGGAGTATCCTCTCCTGTGTCCAGCCCCTCCACTGGGAAGTAACCCCGAGTTATTACAACCCATTATTTAACGTACTTAAGGGCTTACCTGTGGGTGCTTCCTTAGATTCCCACGTGGGACAAGAATCAAGCCTAAAAGTACGTCTCTCTTCAACCGTCTGGATACTTAGACTTTGACTGGAACCGAGACTGTGCCAAGGAAGACTACTTCTACTGGTCTCACTGTTCTTCATTTCTTCTTCGTCGTCTGTGTCTTTCCTTCTTCCAGGTTCTTCAACAAATCTGTGATCATCAAGCACACCCAAAGAAAACGCCCTTGGAGTAAAGGAGGCAGTTCCCTGCCTCTGCATGCACCACAACAAATGTGACGGGTTTACTGCTCCTAATCTTATGGTCTTCCCGAGGCTCATCAACACAGATAGTATTTCTGAAACTCCCTCGAATCTTGACCTGTCCACTCTGCAATTTTGAGACCAATATCCCTCGTCTGTAACTCTGCGACCGAACCCCTGTGTACCTGGTTGACTTGCCGTTGCCAAGGTATATTAACTTTGCACTCTAAAGATCGTTCGGACTACAAGAAGCTCCAACCTCCAGCATCTATTCCCTCCAAGATCAGCAAGCTCACTGCATCCTCTGCACTGTGGGCCTTCATCTTTAGTGTGCTGCTCGCGAGCCTCTTGTGACTCCTGTGCCTTTTGCCTGTGGGTCCTCCTAAGGGTCTTCTACTGCTTTTGGTGAGCCCCGTGGGCCTTTCTGGTCCCAACATTACAGCATTTTTTTTTTTTTTTAGTTTTATATAGCACAAGCTCAAACTAGACCCGAGACATTGGGTATCAGAGTGCTTTACAAGAGTACCAGTTTCTTTACAGATGGACACATTCATTTTTGTTAGGCACGGGGAGATTACGTGAATTGCCCAGAATCACAGGATGTTGAGCATTGTTGCAGAGACTCGTACCCGGTTCCCCAGCTTAGAGGTCAACCTCTATAGCCGTAAGGCTCCATCCTCTCCTTGCCTTCTTCATCTTCCACTCCTGTTGCGGCTGCCAAGGCTTGTTGGTGCTCCCGCAGGACACCATTTACTCACTGACATCCGACATGGGACAGCTCTTACACGGCTCCTAGTCTTCCTCAACATATCCTGGTCATCACAGGTGCAGAAAAAAGGTCACAGTCAATTCTTCTGAACCCCCGACATCGGTGGGCATTGTGTCTTTGTGCCTCCTGGTCAATTCCGAGTGGCATAAACTCATTCCCCTCTGCTTGCTGGTTCTTCACTTCCAGAATCCACCCTTGGATTCCACCGGACTTCTTCACCGTCTTCTCCAGAGGCATTTTCTTCTCAGTCCTCCATAGTTGTCTACGGAGGTTTCTGAAGTCTCTTTACCCCTATGCACCTGGCTTCCCTGGTGTAGGTAACCTGGTTCCTGGGCCATCTACGGGTAGGGTGGCTCTCTAACCTTCGGTCTTTCAAGGGAATTCTTCAGGAACTTCTGGAAAGGGTTCTTCTGCAAAACTGCAACCCCTACTCCTCCATTGACTTCCATTGGGCATCTATCTGTGCTCCCACTATGCACACAGCCTCTGTGGGCTTCCTGAGTACTTACCTTGGGTGGTTCCTTGTGTCCCCAGCTCCTGTGGGTCTTCTGGTCCAAGTTCTGTCCTATGCAGTTTGCATTCCAATATTTTAGTATATAGTTTTGTCTCCCCCGGAGACAACTGTATTTTGTGCTACTTACCTAATTGCATTCAAGTATTCTTGTGTATTGTATTCATATCTCCGGGTAGAAGCCAATGTGTTCGGGAGTGCTATGTAATAAATAGAAGTATTTATTTGTGTGGTTCCTTTTCATTTAACTTACCCCAAAGATTAAACTGGGATAACACGCTGCTTAACACTCCTTCAAGATAAGCCTGAAGGCTGTTCTCCACAGCTACCGCTTTGAGAGCTTTCAGTGATTATCAAAGACTACTAAAATCACCATAAGGGTTGCCTGCATTAGTGCAGAGTGCACCACTTGAATAAGTGTGCACCATATACTAAGCCAGCCTCCTACAATAGATATGCTGCCTGTTTATCAATTTGTTAAGTAAACTTAACCGACCCTAGCAAATTTGCCTAGTCTCAAATCTTGCCCAGATTTTAAACTTGCTTTTATGACCATTCTTTTGTATGTATCTACGAAAGGTAACTTATTGAGTTTGCTTTTGCTCCTTAGGACCGCGGAACTAATCTTTTATAGAAACTCTTATCCATTGACGATTTTGTGCCATACCTCCTGCATTGTTCCATCTTTAAGCTTGTGCATATATCTTGTGAACATTAGGTATGTACATACGCGACCCTATTTCATGATCCCCATGATTTTAGATTTTTTTTCATTAATGCATGCCCTTTCCATCCTCCAGTATCGTTTCACTGTGCTCACTTACCATACACCTCTGTATATTCTGCTATTTAACTTTTCATCTAGCGAGCTGTGTCACATAGGTCAGTATAATCTCAATTATTATTGGTTGAGTAGTTCTCCTATGGAGTCTTATGAGGAGCATGTTTCACCTGCTTCCATTCCCCCATTGTGATTATTGCATTAATGGATATCTTTCCCTTCACAGAGGGTCATGGCTTGCATGCTGTCACTCCCCGCTGTGTATATTAAGATCAAATTGGGTGAAAGGTCACTTGGTGAAAGTTTTCTCATGGTGAAGGTTTTTGACCACAAGTTGTATACCGTTTTTAATATTGCATATACATTGAGTCATAGAGCTTAAGACATAACTCAATATAATTGCAGGTAACTAAAGTTTTCTTGTGTGGTGATGGCTTTCCTGATGAAGGTATGGATTGGCCGAACACGCGTAGATGGACGACACAGTTTGTCTGATAATTCAAACCACTGCTGTTACATCCACATAGAGTGGCAGTTGATATAAATTTATCGCAAAGAACAAGAAAGACAATACTGTAATCAAATCAGAAAGAGTATAATGCAAAGAAATGTATTGATGCCAGTATCATGCACTAACCCAATGTTGCAATTCTTAGGGCGAGAGGTATGATTGAAGGAGTGAATGCTGTGTTCATGTCTGGATAAAAATGCGCCTCTAACTTAATTGTTTAATTCATGAGTGAAATAAATCAGATTGCAATGATAATTGAACAAATTGTATGCTTTTAATGAGTTTTTACAACTGTGAATTATTAATTTTAAAAAAGTTTGACTTCACCCTAGATTTACTCTTCTCTTGAGCCCTATAATGTAGATAGGAAACTGGTCTGTAATGTGTTAGTTGCCGTGGTTGCTGCACGTTACAGATGGTCTGTAATATCACTTAAATGTTTGCTTATCATGAATCTTTTTATAAAGTTTTGACGAGACATCCGTCAGCAGCATTGGAAATTTTAACTTTGTGTCACATTAAGCAATTTATTTCTGAGTTCCTGAATGTTTTGCAACAGCTTTTGTTCAGTTTCTTGGTCAGACAATGTTGCTTCTGCCATCGTTTCCTTCAGTGAAATAACTACGACGAAGAGGAAAGTATTTCACAATGAGTCATCATTTTTTGAACAAGAACGAATAACCGTAAGAAAGGATTGCAAATGAACTTATTTATTTCAAAGAAAGTATAATCAACGGAATACCAGTGTACGGAGGGGAGTGCGAATATATGGCATTCTGGGAGATGCAGTGAGATTGTGTTTGGACAAATGGTGAAACTCAGTAAACCCAGTAAGAGGACTGGTTTAGAACTTCAGGCGTCCACATGTGTTAATAATTAAACGGGTGATTTCAGATAAAGACGGGGAGGGCTAAGAGTAAGCTTCCAGCATTAATGTTTTACTCGCACATGAAGGGGGTTCGAGCGTCTCTGTACCCCGGGACTGAGAGGATGAACTGAATTTTTGAGATTAAAGAGCAGGCCATGGTGAGTGTACAGGAGTGAAAGCAGCTTTTAATTATGGGACAGTTTTACCGTCTTTTCGAGCACAGTAATCTGATTCAAATAATTGGGGGACATGTGTTGGGACATATTTGCAGGACTAAGAAAGGATGAAATTTGGTAGTGGTTCTTGATATGGGGTAAATGAGTGTAAAATACGGTTTAGCAAAGAAGATCGTAGTTTATACATGATGAGTTTTGTTTCTCATTAATATAAATTTTTAATAGACAAATGAAGCAAGTCAAATTATAAAACATGTACTTTTATTTGTAGATGCCGCTGATGAAGGGAAATATACCTCTCGAAATGCATTGGGTGTCTGAATTAAATTCATGGCATGCGAAACCCAACCCACACTCCTGTGTTTTTGTGAATTCAGATGACATGCGCAATTTGGATAAAATGGATTGAACATAAGAGATAAAATGGATGACAAGTATGGTGAAATTAAGAAGAAAATAGTTGTGAACAAATGAATTTGATTCATTGGATTCGAATTGGCTGTGCAGCCTGACGGAACTGAAATGGGTTCCTTTCTTTGGCTTCTGCCATCTTACCAGGGAGAGCCGTACCAAGTTATTTAGGTACTCCAGAGAGTATATAGTATGAAGTGCAACTACCTATTACTACTCTGGACAAATTAGTTAATGCTTTCTAGACTTCCTACAGATTATGCAACCAACTCTGTCCTGCATTTAGTACCCCAGTGATCTGGACTTGTTGAACATATCAAAGCGTGTTTATCTAACCAATTGCTTACCAGTCGAAAGAGGTTGGGAATTGCATATAAGCACTTAGAGCAGACGTAACACCATGTAAGCCTTTGAGGCGGACGCAGGACTATTGTCTGAATGAGAAGAATAAAAACTGCTTCAGTGACTTTGATACTACAAGTTTTTTGACTGTCTAAACATATCAGCATTTTTTTGTAGCCCAAACCAATAAAACTCTGAAACCTGAGTCGACAGAAACAAATATAAACTGATACGAGTTACATCTGTGATTAGCCCTGACGTTGTCAAGTGAAAGATAACAGCGAAAAGGCACTTATATTAATGCGGGGAGGCTACACGGGTCTTACAAAAATAAAATGTGTCATTTTTTGCCATATTGCATTACTGCACATATTTATTTTTCCTCTAGTTTGTTTAACTGAGGATGACTAACTTAGATACCAGATTAGGTGCTATAGCTTTGACACTGCAGATTTTATGCCAGCATGTGCTGCTGCATTAACCCTCTGAGCTGCCAACATTAAATATAACATAGCTTGTTCATCTAAGAGCATGTTTCTCTTTCACTCCCCGTTCAAAAACTATTTGAGTGTTATCTGAATTAAGGATATAGGAGTGATCCGAAGATTTATCTCATTTTGAAGTTTCTTAAATCACTGTTAAAATATCTGTGCCGATCTTGGCTTGAGATCAGGGTTCCTGCAGATTCCTTAGAAAGTTATGATCTTCAGCAAAGCAATGCTTATGTACATTGCAAGCTGCAAAGGACATTAAAACCGAATACTACAATGCTCTAGTGTAGGCAAGGAAGGATCAACTTTACATAATAAATTAAAATGTTGTGTTTTGCTGTGCAAGCGAGAAACCTAAAAACGTTATTGTGTCTGTAGTACTTTGAATGTACTAGCATGGACAGTTTCCTGCGCTACAACCTAAGCCTGCCCCCGGCTGTGTAGCCATTCACATGGAACAGCTTTGTTGTACTTGTATGGGTAAACTATTTAGAAGTTGCTTATGATGTGTAATGATTTATCGATGTTAGGATTGAAAATGCATCACAACAAACTGCTGCTTGAACTTCATGAGATAAGATTCCAACTTTGTAGCGAACAGCATGTAAAAGTAGAAACCCGCTGCACCACAGAACTCTCTGTGTAGGGGAGTAAATATTGCTTTCAGCTGTGAAAATGTGATTAGTACAGGAATGGGATTTCTGTACGAACTTTGTGTGAATTATGAGCATGCAGCTTAAAAGTGCTGAGACAAAAACATTTGCTTTGTTTGTTTTCTCTCAAACATGTCCTTTCCCAGCCCATGTGAGATAACTATGCATGTTTTTGTTCAATGGATTTCAGAAAACGTGAGAAAAAATAAATCATTACAAAAGGCTTCACCTTCTATAGCAAGTAAACTCTCAAAAGTATAAAATCAAGAGCAACGATTATATTTGTTTTTTTAGCACAGACTTTAAAATAATAACATAGTCTGGTGCTGGATAATTGGCAACTGAGCAAAATTACAATAAAATCCACAGTTTCTGTTTTTTTAATTTAATTTTGTAACTGACTGTGTATTGTCAGTAGTGTTCCACCCTAGCCAGGCTTTTAGAAAAGCCAATTATAATTTGTGATCTGAATGTTTTAAGGTATGGATTTTCCTGTGAGATATCCACTGTTTTACTTCAAACAAATCAGGAGTATTAAAAGCCCATACATTATTTTATATAGTAATCTAAAAGTACTTGAACCTATTTGAAAAAGAAAAGTGGCGAGATACTGTTTTTTTGGGTGCTATGTTTTAGCTGAAAACCCATCAGAAATATCAAGGGTTATTTTGAAAGTACATTTTCTGTTAGGTTAGTTTCTGATCCAGTGTTATGAGTGTATATGTAAATGTAGGATACTTGTAAAGTGCACAGCTGCCCCTCACAGGGGCGTCCCGGCGCTGTATAACGCTGTGGAACCCTTACTGGCTCTCCCTGTGAGATGCCCCTCCTGGGCACCCCCATGGTGAAGCCAGGCATCCCAGTGTTGTAGGGGCCGTTGTGGAGATTAAGCAAGCTATTTCCCAGAGTTGCAGCGTGGGACCCCATGATTAGAGTAGGCGCCAAGGTGAGAATTATCGAGCCTGCAGACAATTAGCCCAAGACCCTGCTGCGTCGGGAATTGAACCCTGGTCCCGGGCCAGACCTCTGCATCAGGGTCTGCCGCTCTAACCATTGAGCCACACTTCTCCACTATTTGCATGCCTACATTGATAAAGTCCAAAACTATTTTATGTGGTCTGTCAGGTTTATTAAAACAAGAAAACTGAGAAGTGTTCATTATAGAACTGCAAGGCACTATAGTGCTTCGCTATTGTAGCTAGTTGTACATAGATTTTATTTCAAGTTTAGCTTCTGTCTTTAGAGGATATTAAGCCTGCACTTGTGGGTCACTCCTCAAGGAAATGAGATGTGGAACAGGATTAATTTCCCACTCCACTTTATTTCGGTACAGTTCTGGAACACATTTTAAAAGACCACTTGCTTGAATATTTTTCCATGAGTTCTTCAGGTGTAGAGGAGGAAAAAATGGCAATAATATTATTTCCTCTGTTTGAGATGTATCTCTTTAGAAAGACTGGAGACCAGTCAACATCAGCCAAAAAGGATGTAAAGAAAATGGTGTTGCAAACATCGGTTAAATGTGGCCAGATTATTGCTTTAATTTCGTGTGGTATGCCCACTTCGATCCTTATATGGATTAGCTAAATTTACCACAAGATGTTCTTTAAAGATACCTACATGTATTGTTTGTATTGTATGTATGCACATATTGCGAAGGTCCGGCAGGAACTTATCCGATAAAGGTAATTGGTATCACTCACTGTCTAGGTCGCCTATAGACTCATAATATTTAATTCAGTTAGTGTGTTACTTGTAGAAGTGTAAGAATGTGTAGGTCAACAAATAGTCAAAACACAGTCAACATGTATCACAAGACTCTTTCATTATTAAGTAAACCCTTACCAACCTTCTGTGATGTAATGTTCAATTGACCACCAAACTATACAAAAGAGGTGACAGTTTACATGGAGCGCACAGCGTGTATAAGTAAATTAAATCAACAAGTAGGAAGGTGCTCAAAGTGAACAAGAGTCTGTCGCCAAGACTCTCATAAATAGCCAATAAATGGCTAGCAACAGTACATAAATTCACCAAGCACTCAATTATCAAGTCCACTTTCAAATTCGCAAAATAAGTGAGCTTCTTCAGATCCCTTCTTTTATTCGGTCATCAAATTGAATGGAAATTCTTGAACAGCAATACAGCCAACACGTGTTTCGTCTAGTCTTTGTTTGACATATAGACTTCTTCAGGGCTGCAAATAATTACAATAACCTAAGTTTAGGTTTGTAATAACAACACTTATGGCAGAACCACAAAATTATAACATTAACATAGGCTAAAAATTACTTCTCAAAGTTACCGAACAGTGTAACACAGAGAAAGCGTAAAAACTAAAAGAAGTTCCAAATACCAAGCGTGAGAAGTTGAATCACCAAAGCGTAACAGAATAATTCGCCAGATAGGCAGTCCAAAGTATGAAACCCAATGTAAGATAAATAGATAAGTTAGCAACGTAGTAAAATCATACCACTAATATGAATAACTTAAATATTCCTCAAGCCTCAGTATAAACGCGTCCTCATCTGTCTGAAAAATCAAAGTACCCTAATCACAAGCAACAAGTGGGTTTCATACTTTGGACTGCCTATCTGGCGAATTATTCTGTTACGCTTTGGTGATTCAACTTCTCACGCTTGGTATTTGGGACTTCTTTTAGTTTTTACGCTTTCTCTGTGTTACACTGTTCGGTAACTTTGAGAAGTAATTTTTAGCCTATGTTAATGTTATAATTTTGTGGTTCTGCCATAAGTGTTGTTATTACAAACCTAAACTTAGGGTATTGTAATTATTTGCAGCCCTGAAGAAGTCTATATGTCAAACAAAGACTAGACGAAACACGTGTTGGCTGTATTGCTGTTCAAGAATTTCCATTCAATTTGATGACCGAATAAAAGAAGGGATCTGAAGAAGCTTACTTATTTTGCGAATTTGAAAGTGGACTTGATAATTGAGTGCTTGGTGAATTTATGTACTGACCACCAAACTATGACTGGTGCTCATGATGTCTCAAGTGGACTTCCGGGTCTATTAAACTCCAGACTGTGTAGATTTGGATGTCTGAAAGCTCCCATTTTTGGGAACTATATAATCAAACTCCAAAACTCCACCCATAAGTGATCATATTTGCAAGAGAAATTAAGTAAATGCATTTACAAATATTTCAAAGAGGTATTCAGCGTGTGCATTCACCCTCCCTTCCTGTTACGCACATATCTAGCAAAGAGAATCGTGTGTGCCCTGAAATAACTCCTAGTGCAAAAGAAGCTACTTGTGTCATTTTAGCAAACAGATTCAATAATCATGTTCATACTAAGAAGTCAAAATGGAGAAGGACCTTTATCAGTCAAGTGCTTAATCAAGCTATGTTAAGTAGTGCTACCTACTTAATGAGTAGGTGGTAACACCAATATTACGCCATATGGTCCGGATGTCCGTTTTTAAACGTAAAATAGTTTTTTTTTAGCGTTCAATCAGAAACCACTAAAAAGCCTAGAAAATCCAAACGTCCCGCATTGGGCGCCAAATGTTGCCTAAAATGAGTCTCTGGCTCAGCCCTAAAAAGTTTGTTTTCACACCCACGGGTGACACGAGTGAACTTAGTCCATTGCATCAGTACTGAATGTGAAAGACAGGTTATTGTAGCCACCACAGAACCTCACCAATATATAAATGAGGTGGTGTCAATGTTTTTGTTTGGGTTACTAACTAGGAGCAGTGGTAATTAAACTATTGTTCATTAATTATTTGCACACTCAAGATCACTAGAAATGGAATAGGGTTTTCAATATATATACAGGTTAAAATATTTATTTTAAAGTGCTGGGATCTAGTGCACATAATATTTTTAACATCACAGTAGATAATAACACTCAGCTAAGCTTTTCAGTAACAGTGAAAACAGGGAAAAATAATAACATTACAATTTATAGCCCTTAAACCCTCACTGTGCTATCTACGCATAGCTAACTGCTATGGTAGTTCTAGCAAATAAATAAATAGTTAGTCTGAGTTTTAGAGGTGGTGCACATGCCTGGACAACAGGGCTTGTTGACTGTTTAGAATAGCTTATCAAAAGAAGGGGGGGTAAGAGGATGTACTGGGTTCATCCTCCTCAACTCCTCTAATACTGTTAAGTAAAAACCAGGAACCCAGCAGGTGATCATTGAATAATTCTCCATGGAAAAAAAACACATTGTTTTTCTTATAAACCCCTCACCCACCAGGTTTGCCACTTGCTGGCATGCTTCATCAACTAATCCATCCCGATGTGTTGCAGATTGGGGTGTGCTGCGACCTACGACTACGTGGGGGCACTCAATCAGTGTCTATACAATGATAAAGGAGAGCTTCAAAAAGGGGGAAGTGGAGGATTGTGATAAGCTAAGTTATGATTTAAAAATACCTGACTAATAGGTATATCTACTTTATTCCTGTCTCTAGTCGGTATGATTAAAAAACAGGGGGTGGTTAGGGAAATTTGAAAGATTCCTTACCTTAGAATATCCCCAGGAGTCAGTCTGGATCCGGAAACTTTTGCGTAGCAGTACCCCTGCGCGCTGGTAGGCGTCGTCTGCAGGCATCCCCTGCGGCTCCGCGTCCGTCGTCGGCGTCGTGCGCCGTGATGACGTCGCTGGAGTATATAGACGCCGCCTCCGCGCGCTGACGTCAGTTCTTCTTTTTTCCGCGCCAGTAAGCGCAGATCCGAAGAGCAGTACTCCGGTCTTTTGACCAAGTTTTGTCAATCTTTCTATATCTTTTTGGTGCCTGGTAGGATGCCCGGTTTCAAGAATTGTGACGGTTGTGACCGCACGATGTCGGTCACAGACCATCACCGACTCTGCCTCCGGTGCCTGGGCCCCGACCACGACGTGGACGCCTGCGTCGATTGCCGGGCTCTGACTAACAAGGCTAGACGGGAGCGGTCCCGCAAGCTACTCGAGCTCCGGGTGTCGGCCCCGCGTCGGGAGCGGTCCCGGTCCGGCCGGAGGTCCAGGGAGCGTTCAAGGGAGCGGTCGCGGAGCCGCGCCGGACGCTCCGGAAGTCGTCACCATTCGTCGGGCTCTTCAGGTAAGAAACACAAGAAGTCGGGGCGTCGTCATCGTACCCCGACTCCCCCCGATGCTCGCACGACGCGGCCGGGGGTTCGGGTGACCCCAACCCCGCGGCTCCGCGAGAGTCGCCGGCGCGGCCTGCCCCATACCCTCGGGTCCCTGGGCAAGGTGCGACGCCTGAGGAGATTGAGGCGTTCCTCATGGCCATGAGGGCGCTCACTTCTCCGACGGGGCCTACAGCGCCTTCGGGCCCAGTGCCACCGTCTGGGGTCCTGGCGGTTCGGGTGTCCCTGACTCGACGCCATCGGGTGCTCCGGCCCCGGTGCCGCCGACGGCTCCGACCCCGGCGCCGCAAGGGCCTTCGGGGTCGACGCCGGGTGGTCTGCCGGCCGCTCTGGCGCCGATTCCATCGGCGTTACCCCCGACGCCGCCCCCGCGCGGCGCCGGTTCTCCTGCGCCGGCTCCGGGCGGCGCCATCCCCATACCCTCCCCGAATCCGGACGCGGAGTCGAACCGACGTCGCTTGACGCCGGGCTCGACGCCGATGGGGCCTCTGAACCCTGAGGAGCCGGTCTACATCGTTGACTCCGAATGTGGAGATGATGAAGAGTACGGGGAAGGTTGGGAGGGGTCTGAGGACCCTCTGTCACGTGAGTGCCAGTATGACGTGGACTGGACAGGTGATTTGGGGGATGCCAGTGGTCTGGACGACTCACCTAACCCTGGCTTTGTCTCTCCTCCTTCCGTGGCATCGGAGGAGGGAGCTGCTTATTCAGTGGTGTTGATGAGGGCTGCCAAGGCCTTACACCTTGAGCTCCCCGTCGCGGCCGTGAGGCCTAACATCCTCACTGAGGTCTTCAAACCGCAGTCATGCCCACAGGAGTCACTGCTGCCGTTTAACGAAGCCTTGTCAGACGTTCTGTTGGGCATGTGGTCCAGGCCCGCTTCAGGTTCGCCTGTTGATCGGAACGTGGCCATACGCCACCGTCCTTGTCCGGACGACCCCAAGTTCCTGTCCACCCATCCCACCCCCGAGAGTCTGGTGATCCAGGCCTCGACCTCCCAGACCGCATTCCCGTCGGCCCCGCCCGACCGGGAATCAAAGAGGTATGACCAGTATGGCAAGAAGGTCTTCTCGTCCCTGAGTTTGGGACTGCGGTCTTGCAACACCTCTTGCCTCTTGGGCCGCTACACCCACTCTGTGTGGGATACGGTCGCGGAACTGCTGCCAGAATGCCTCATGGAGGTGCGGGCAAAACTCGGCAAAGCTGTGGCTGAGGGCCGAGATGCGGCAAAATATTCCATACGGTGTGGTTTGATACGACCGACTCGCTAGGCAGAGCGATGTCCACGACGGTGGCGATTCATCGCCACGCCTGACTGAGATCCGCCAACTTTTCGGCAGATGTCCAGAATGCTTTGATGGACATGCCGTTCGATGGCTGTCGCCTGTTTGGTGACAAGGCGGACCACGCGCTGGAACGCTTCAAGGACTCCAGGGTCACGGCCAAGTCCTTGGGTCTCTCGACCCAGCGCCAGCAAATGGGTTCGTTTCGCTCCTTTCGTGGCCAAGGAAGGGGCGTCCCCACACGTGCTGCCAGCCACGCGCCGCAACAATCCTTTCAACGCGGTGGCGGCCGTGGAAACCGCCGTGGCGGCGGTCGGGGTCAGCGGCGGGGTCAGGCCACACCTCCCCCCGCAGCATCTGCCTCCAAATCCTCCTAGTCCGTGCTTTCGGCCCCATGTGATGCCAGTGGGTGGCAGGGTTCGCCATCACCACGCTCACTGGCGCACAATTACATCGGACAGGTGGGTGCTGCAACTCGTTCGAAGGGGCTACTCCCTCCCCTTCGAGACCTCTCCTCCAGCCATGCCACCGCAGAACCACCGTGTGTCGGGGGACCACTTGACACTTCTGCAGGAGGAAGTTACGGCCCTCTTGGCCAAGGGGGCCATCGAGCGCGTTCCTGGGCCAGAAGTAGGGCGTGGTTGCTATTCCCACTACTTTCTGGTACCCAAGAAGGACAAGGTGGGCCTACGTCCTATCTTGGATCTGCGGAACGTCAGCGACTTCCTCCGGAAGGAGAAGTTCAAGATGTTGACATTAGCTCAGGTCTTGGCTGCTCTAGACCCGCAAGACTGGATGGTAGCGTTGGACTTGCAGGATGCGTATTTTCACATCCCCGTCCTGCCGGCCCACCGGCGTTACCTGCGGTTCACGGTAGGCCAGGAGCACTTTCAATTTATCGTGCTCCCCTTCGGCCTTACCAGCGCCCCACGGGTGTTCACAAAGGTGATGGCGGTGGTCGCAGCCCATCTGCGCAGGTTAGGGGTTTCAGTCTTCCCCTACCTAGACGACTGGTTGTTGAAGGCGGGCTCGCCCCAGACAGTCGTCCACCACCTTCAGATGACGGCAGACCTCTTGCACGACCTGAGGTTCTCCATCAATGTGCCGAAATCACACCTGTGTCCCTCTCAAAAGCTCCTTTTCATCGGAGCGGTTCTGGACTCGGCGCAGTTTCGGGTTTATCCTCCGGAACGGCGGGTCCGGGATATACAGGCTTTGATTCCCATCTTTCAGCCGCTATCCCGGGTTTCGGTCAGGTTGACGCTGCGGCTACTGGGGCTGATGGCTTCCTGCATCCTTCTGGTGCATCACGCCCGGTGGCGGATGCGGGCTCTGCAGTGGGACCTGAAGTTTCAGTGGGCCCAGCATCAGGGCAACTTGTCCGACCACGTCTTGATCTCGGAGAGCACTGCAAGACAACTGCAGTGGTGGCTTACGGACCGCGATTGGGTCAGAGGCAGATCCCTCTCCCTTCCCCAACCGGAGCACGTTGTCGTGACGGACGCGTCCCTCCAGGGCTGGGGTGGCCACTTGGGAGAGGCAGAGATCAGAGGCATCTGGTCTCCGGCGGAGTCCCGGCTCCATATCAACCTGTTGGAGCTACGGGCGATTCGTCTAGCACTGAAGGCATTCCTCACCCTTGTCAACGGGAGTGTAGTGCAGGTGTTCACCGACAACACCACTGCCATGTGGTACTGCAACAAACAGGGCGGAGTGGGGTTGTGGACTCTTTGCCAGTAGGCTCTGCGCCTCTGGCAGTGGCTGGAACGTCAGGGCGTGACTTTGACGGTTCAACACCTGGCAGGTTCTCTGAACGCCAGGGTGGACGAACTCAGCCGTCGGTGCTCGATGGATCACGAATGGCGTCTGAACTCGGACGTGGCGCAAGGCCTCTTTCTGCAATGGGGAGAGCCTTGGTTAGATTTATTCGCCACAGAAGAGAACGCGCAATGTCATCAGTTCTGCGCGTTGGAGTTTCCAAGACGGCACTCGCACGGCGACGCCTTTCGGCGCGAGTGGAGTTGCGGTCTGTTATACGCCTTTCCGCCTATACCACTTCTGCCCAGGGTGCTGAAGAAGATCAGGCGCGACCGGGCTACTCAGCATGTCAGTCGGTCCCCCGATCCGCCTGCCCCTTCAGGAGGACCTTCTGTCGCAGCAGCAGGGGACGGTCCTCCACCCGAACCTGTCCAGTCTCCACCTCCATGCTTGGAGATTGAGCGGCGGCAGTTGAGGCCATTTGACTTGCCTCCTGAAGTCTGTGATGTAATTCTGGCAGCCAGGCGTCCCTCCACGAAATCGGTATACGCCTGTCGGTGGAACAGATTTGTGGCATGGTGCACAGCAAAGGCTGTGGATCCTCTTTCTGCCCCTCTTTCCGAGGTTCTTCTGTTTCTTCTCTCTCTTGCCCAGCAGGGCTCTGCTCTGGGCACTATCAAGGGCTACCTTTCGGCCCTTTCAGCCTTTCTACGGCTTCCTGATCAGCCTTCTTTGTTCAAGTCCCCAATTGTAACGAGATTCTTGAAGGGCATCACACACATGTATCCACCTGTTGCGTTTGTAATGCCTCAGTGGGACTTGAACCTGGTTCTGACCTTTTTGATGTGTGCTCCCTTTGAGCCCCTTCATTCTTGTCCTCTCCGTCTCCTGACTTTAAAGACGGCTTTCCTGGTTGCCATCACCTCTGCCAGGAGAGTGAGTGAGCTCTTGGCTCTTTCTGTCCAACCTCCTTTCCTGTCCATTCATCCTGACAAGGTGGTTCTCAGGACTAGGCCTTCTTTCCTGCCCAAAGTAGTTTCTGCTTTTCACATCGGGCAGTCCATCACCCTCCCCTCCTTCTTCCCGCCTCCGCATCCCTCAAAGGATGAAGAGCGGCTCCATCGTCTGGACCCAAAACGTGCGCTTTCATTTTATATGGATCGCACACGCCAGTTCCGGGTGGATGACCAACTGTTTGTTGGCTACGTGGGTGCGAAGAAGGGACGGGCGGTGTGTAAATGAACCATCTCTCGGTGGGTCGTTCTCTGCATCAAAGCGTGCTACTCTTTGGCTCGGAAGGAGCCTCCTGTTGGGCTGAGGGCCCATTCCACTCGGGCCACGGCGGCTACTACTGCCCTGGGCCGGGGAGTCCCTTTGCAGGACATTTGCCAGGCGGCTACGTGGGCCTCGCTGCACACCTTTACAAGTCCGGAGGGATGGCTTCTTTGGCCGTTCTGTCCTCCAGGACTTTCTGGTGTAGGAATGTATTGGTTCGCCGACCCACCACCGGGGTTGGTATTGCTGGGGTATCTATTCTAAGGTAAGGAATCTAACACTAATGTGTTTCTTTCAGATGAACAAGTTACTTCCCTTCGGTAACGATATATCTGTAAGAAACATTAGTTAGTGTTAGATTCCTTACCGAACCCACCCATCCTCCCCGTTCTGCGAACTGATACCTAGGGTTAAGGTTATCCCTTTCAGGGCCCTAGTTTCAAATGGCACTAGTGTTGGTTCTCTCATGGCTCTGCGTTTTCTGGCGCGGAAAAGCTGTGTACAAAGAACTGACGTCAGCGCGCGGAGGCGGCGTCTATATACTCCAGCGACGTCATCACGGCGCCGACGACGGACGCGGAGCCGCAGGGGACGCCTGCAGACGACGCCTACCGGCGCGCAGGGGTACTGCTACGCAAAAGTTTCCGGATCCAGACTGACGCCTGGAGATATTCTAAGGTAAGGAATCTAACACTAACTAATGTTTCTTACAGATATATCGTTACCGAAGGTAAGTAACTTGTTCAACGGGGTTATAACGTGTATACGTTTCTCTGGGTCAACATATTTCGAGCCATGCCCCCATTGGCTCTTCTTCAGGACCATGAGAACATAGTTCTTTTGGTACTACTTCTAGAGGTTCCTTGCTAGAAACACGATACTTGCAAAATTGGGTGTTGGAAAACGACGAGATGTCGTTAATCCGATAATGATTTCCGGAAAAGAGAGGTTGTATAATTTCTGATAAAAAGATATCGGTACTCGCAGTATGAATATTACAGGCCCGTATGAGGGGAAAGAACAACCTGCGTACCCTCAAATATGGGCTTCACCATGGACCGCATCTTCCCGATGCACACTCTTCCGGGTTATTTAGTTCTGAGACGTAGCTTAGTAACGGGACGTCCTCGCCTGCGTTCTCTGAAAAAAACAAAACTGGTAAATAGTCATAAAATGGCTGCGTCACATGGAGCGACCTCTAGATTCTATTTGGATAATTATTTATGTAAAACCAACAAAAATTCTCATTATTTTTGCAATATTTTAACCACGGCTGTGGAATAAGCATATATAATTACTCTTCTCCTTAGAAATAACCTTGATACCTTTTCGTTATTTTTGATAGGAAGAATTTAAGGTTTCTTAATTCATTAGTCTATGCTTGTTAGAATCTCAAGACTCAGGGGCTCATTATGATCGCGGACGGACATGAGTCCGTCCGCGACCATCGAGGAGAAGGGAACCTCCGCATGGCCTGCGGAGTTCCCTCCTCTCCAATTAGGATGTGACCGCCACCCTGGCGGTGACATCCTCTATTTTTAACGTTGTGGCGGGTGCGGCTTCAAGCTGCACCCGACGCAATGTTAAAAATGCATACATTGCATTTGTATGCAGAAAGCGGCAGGCACCGCGCGGTGCCTGCCGATTACTGCATACAAATGCAGAGGGGTACCTATGGTACCCCCCATGTGCTCCCCCACCCCCCCTTCACCCAAGGGGCCCGTAACGGGCCCCCGCAGTGAAGCTCCGTATGCTTTTCCACGGCGGAAAACCCGCTGTGGAAAAGCATTTCTTTTTGGGCATCCTATTATGGCTGGCGGTGTCTGAGAGACACGGCCACCATATTAGGGCTTTTCCGCCGCGGTTGTAAGGCAGCCGCGGCAGAAAAGCTGCGGACAGAAACCAGGACCCACCAGCCATCCTAATGTGGCGGTGGGTCTTTGGTGGGTCCGCTGCGGTTTTTCCGCATCCTCCGGCCGGCGGTGGCTTCCGCCGGCCCGGAGGATGCGGAAAAAATGCAATCCTAATCTGCCCCCTTTAGTTTCAGCAAAAAAATGGTGGTGTACATTTTGTGATGTTGTTTCGCAGTTCTCATTTCATGTTTCTAAAGAAAGAGTATAAACATAAGAGCCTGTCACATAATGTATATTCAATGCTTCGTTTATTTTGCTATCTAATCAAGGGAAATTAGGGTGTGTTCTGCTGATGTATCTTACTGATTGAACTGGCTCCACGGGATGTTGCCCTTGAGGCCATTGGCATGCGTTTCAAGTTTAAACACCCATTGTTGTTCTCTTTCAATAAGTCTTCTCTCAGAGTTTGTTATGTCCCTTATGTGCTCTAGGTTTACCTACATATAGTCTTGTGCTGTATGGTTCATTTCAATATAGTGAGATGACATCTTTGGAGTTGTGCGACCACACCTAAGGTTGCTTCGATGTTCACAGATTCTAGGTTTGATCTTTCGTGTTGTCATTCCTACATCATGTAGGTAACAGGGGCAGGTTATCAAATACTCTACTCTTTGTGTGTTGCAATTAGTCAAATTCCGAAGTTGCCAAGTCACATCATTATTAAAAAACACAGTTTTTGTAGCTTTAGGTAAATGGCACACGCTACAGTTGCCACAGGGGTAGTGACCCATTGTTGGGTCATGGTGTTCTGTGGAATCATTGTCCTCCTTTCAGTCATGTGGGCTGGTATGGACTAGCATATCCTTTAGGCTCATTCCTCTCCTATTGGAGAACATGGTTCTTGGTATCGACAGGTAACCATTATTGAGTGTGCACCAATGTTTCTGGATAGTTTTTGTTGCCAAATTGGACGCTATACAGAATGTGGTAATACATATGGATCTTTCTTCATGGTTTCTTGTTTTTGCCGAGCCTCTAAGAGGGCATTCCTATTATTGTTTAGTGCTAGTGTCTTTGGGATACAATTCTGTTTGGATACTTCCTAGCCATCAGTTTGTTGGAATGGTGGTTGGCCTTTTACTTGTAATCACTAAGTTCAGAACAATTCCTCCTTATCCTTAGGAACTGTCCAAAAGGTACATTCTCCATTAGATGTCTAGGATGGAAGCTATCATATAGTAAGAGACAATTCTTTGCTGCTGGTTTTGCATAGGTATTAGTTTTTAGTGTCCCTCCATTGGCCAATATGTTAAGGTCTAGAAACACCAGTTCTTTCTTACCCATGGTATTTGTGAATTTCAGAAAATCATGTTATTTGTTTAGCCAGGTTAGAAAGTTGTTTGCTGCTATTTTGTTTCCCTTCGAAATCAACAGGGCGCCATCTATATATCTCGTTGATAATTTTATGTGTTGTAGGAAAGGTTGGTTTGGCTGAGAATTATATGTGCTTCCAAATGGTGTACTTATATGCCTGCTACACTCTGGGCAGAAATGCTCCCCATGCTGGTTCCGTGTTTCTTGGTGAGTGGAAAGACCATTCTTTCTCAAAAGCACTACCTCAATAATGTTTACAGTTTCTTGGTGTGGCAGGTTTATATATAGACTCTCGATATCAAGTCTGATCAGTATGAGTAGTTTCTGGTTAAATTGTATGTCTTTCAGGAGACATAATACCACATTTGTATCTTTCAGATAGTTGTCGGTCTTTTGAATAATTGATGTAAGGAAGGCATCTGCAAATTTGGGTAAAGGTTCCAAAATAGATTGTAATTCTACAGTATCTAATATATATGTGGTTCTTTGTTGTTTGTTGTTTGTTTTTGGTATTTTTGTCTATTTTAAACTTCACTTTTATATTGTCAAAAGTTTTGCCAAACTGCGTCATATACTGCACCATAAGATAACTGGTTGTGGGATATGTTTAGTTCAATCGAACAACACTAAAAATGTTCACCAACGTTGTTTTCAAATTACACGTTATTTTCATGCGATGGTGCTTCACAAGAGTATATATAACTGATGACATTCGGACGAAGGCTGATAACACATAAACTCTTCTTTATATTTTCACAGAAAACCTGTAGAAGAACACTAATTAGTGTAAACGTATGTATGTTTAGCATATGGCATGCATGCAAGTAACGTGTTCCTAGCAAGGAACCCATAAGAGTGGTCCCAAAGGAACTAGGTACTCATGCTCCTGAAGAAGAGCCAATTGGGGCATGGCTCAAAATATGTTGACCCAGAGAAACGTAGGCACATTATAACCTCGTTTCCCCTACCCAACCCCTGTTTTTTAATATTACCGACTAGAGGCAGAAATAAAGTAGTTATACCTACTAGTCAGGTGTTTTTAAATCATATCTTAGCTTAGCACTATCCTCCACTCCCCCCTTTTTGAAGATCTCCTTTGTCATTGTATTAACACCGATTGAGTGCTCCCACTTGGTCGTAGGTTGCAGCACGCCCCGATCCACAGCGGATCGGGATGGACCAGATGATGAAGCACTCCACCAAGGGGCGACCGTGGTGGGTGAGAGTTTTATAAGAAAAACAATATTTTTTCTTAACTTGGAGAGTTATTAAATGTTCTACTGCTGGGTTCTTGGTTTTTGCATAACAGTGTTTGAATTAGCTTGTCAGCTATTCAATCACAAGGCCAAGAGCTAGGAAATTGTGTCTATGAGAAACACAAACCTGGTACCTGTTTGTGCAGGCAGAGTGGAATACTTCGCAGAGCCTCGGGGAGTCTTGCTGGAGGCTTCTTCGGTCAAGATAGAATCGGACGCTGTGCTCATCTGCGATCTATGTCTGTGACCTAGATGAAGTTTCCATCCTAGCTAAGCAGTCACATATTAGTGCTTATTTCTTCTATATTAGCTAAGATGGAATTTGAATGGCACATTAAGAATCTTTTGCCATCATCATATACATCAGTGGATGTTTTAATAAGGTAGAAATATGTCAATATAGACTATATTTTTTGGGTTATGGTTATTATATGACCTTGAAAAAGTAACTTGTCCCAGACTGATGTCAGACTGGAAATTTTGCTGATGTCTGTATCTCAATTCCTTGACGCTTTCATAGTTCTTGGAAAGACAAGCACAGACGACATCTGCATCTAAGGCAGACATGTTGATGATTTTGCATAATTTGGGGAAAAATGGCCTAAAATGGCGACCGCCATTGTCTTGCATGGATTTGGGGCACAGGTAAATAAGCTGGACAAGCCATCTAAAAGGAAGACTATAACTAAAATGGACACTGTCAAGAATGTGTTTAAGAACTTAAAACTAAAAGAAAGAAGCCTAAAAGCAAGTGATGTAAGTTGATAAAATGATGGGATTGTGGAGGGAAAGAGTCACGATTTATGACATTCCTGGAATAATTCCTAAGTTGAATAGCTACAAAATTAGCAACAAATGTGTTTTTAATTGACCTTGTTTATCAGACATATTTGTTATAGATTTTCCCAATAAAAAAAAACATGCCTGAGACATCAGTGATGAAATATCAATTCTTCACTTGTTAAATGTTGAATAACAAATGTCTTCAAACTGTAATGAAAAGGGGGTCTCTACGCTAGAAAACATGGTGCCTGATTACGAGTTTGGCGGTGTGGGAATGCGCAGCCACTCCAGCGCCCTGCTCTCACCGCCAAACCGACAATCAGGACCATGCTCCTTACAACATATTGATGCCATCTTTTAAATCTACATCAAAAAAACTTTCATATGAGCGATCTAATTGTTAGTGTCTAGGTTAATCACTTATTGTACTACTATAAAATTCTCTTGATGTACTAAATGAGAGGACTCCGTGATAGCTAAGTCTTATCCACTTATAGTTGATGTAAGTTAGGTTTTCAGATAATATAAAGCACCCTCAGTAAATCTCATAAAGGTGTGGTGCATATATCAATGGTAGTAGCTTGCAAGACAATTAGACAATCATTATATTACTTGAGGGGGCTCACCTTGGAATTGGTATACATTTCAGACTCATCCAAGTAATCCAGAAACTCCTTGAGTTCTGTGTCGGTTTGGAAGATGTGTGACAAGCTATTTAAAGAAACCTTGATTAGTGAAGGCCCTGCCACTGAAAAGTCAATATGTTTAACTTCTCGTTAAGGTCTTAACGGCCAGAAAATCTTATATCAAATCCTTAGTAGCTTAGGAGTAATCTTGTGACGCAAATATTTTTCTCCATTCCCAAAGAATCTGATTATTTTTCTTCATGTGCTGAAGGATGGAATCCGCATGCTGATATTTAAGTGGTTTTGAAACTATGGCAGCGGTCACAAACATAAGTCTAATAGACTCTTGGTCCACTTCCATCCTGCTCCCAATTTTCAAGAAGGGCGAACGTAACAACCCAGCATGTTACAGGCCCATTTCCCTCCTAGATTCCCTGGGGAAAGTTGCTGGCCGGCTGATCTTGCAACGTCTCCAGTGTAGGAAGGTGGATTTGCCTGGTGTTTTGCTGGTTTTTCGACTTAGTTGACCTGGGACCCTGCTATTCAGGGCCCCAGGCCCACTGCTCTCTCTGTAAAATGGATTCCATGTACCTTAGGTACATATCTAATTGGACTGAGTCACCTTATCAGTCCCTGTACAGTGTACCTTAGGTACCCAGGGCCTAGGTGTACCCAGGTCCTACCAGGGGCTGCAGCATGTATTATGCCACCCCTGCCTGGCCACCCAAATCTGACACAACTGGCTGCACGACAGCTGGGGCAAGGTGGTGTAAACACCCTTTGCTTTAGATATAGTATTCCTATATCTAACCCTAAAATGGACACATATATTCCTATCAGTCACTCCTATGGCAGGCCTTAAAAATCCTAAAGGCAGAGTGCTTGGAATTATGTGAGATGGTGCTCTGGCATGAGCTGAGCTCGTTTGCAGCTTGCGGAACCAAGTCCTAATAGCTGTTCCATGATAACGCGTACCATATACTCTTAAGTGCCTTATAATCCTCGCGGTTATTTGCTAACTTTGGTATCGCTTTATCAAAACATGTCGAGTAAGGTGTCATACGAATTGGAATACTAACCCCTCGCCAATTCTGGCGACGGGGGTAGCATTCCACCCTTCTAGAGGGACACGACATGTATGTAACTGTGAACCCCGGTTAAAGTTAACTCGAGCCTCAGCATGACAAAATGGATGCTTCCACCACAGACACAAGTCTGACCTCCTGCTGCTGGGAGTCCTTCCAGCGAGGAGAGCTCGGACAAAGGGTTTCCTGTCAGGGGCGGTGCTAACACCATCCCAGACGGGGTTTTGTGTATCCCAGGTAGGCAGGGCTGAGAGGAAGGTGACTGCAAGTGGCACCCCGGTGCTCACTGTGCATATGCCGGCTCAAACCAGTTCCAGGGGCACCCCAGCCCCTGAGCTGGGGAAAGTCCGGACAAAGGAGAGGGGTGTAACCACCCCCCTCCTGGTCCCACCCATGGGCAGGACCTAGTCGCGTGCCAGCCCCTTTTCTTAGGATAAAGGTAGGAGCGGGCCCCCTTCCCAAATTAGATAATCTTGAATCTTGAACTACTTTCCACGAAAGGAACTCTTGACATTCTCTGAAGACTCTCCCTTGTGGCTAAGGAGTAGCCACCCTGCACCCGCAGGCACCACCTAAGCATCGCGGTTTGCTGCACGTCCATCCTCCGGATCAAGACTGACCAGCTCGATCGAGACCCGGATTCCCTGGCATCTCTGACCTCTACCTGCATCATCAGCCCAGCTGAGATTCGTGGGTGTGACGAGTCCTGAGGGACCGGCTATCTTCAAAACCTGCACAACGCTTAACCAGCACGACCGCCGAGGGATCCTCGAGTGAGCGCACTGGGGTTTGAGAAGCCCCAACCCAGAGCAGCTCCAGCACCGAAGTCCAGCCCCCCAGCCTCCACGAGATCTGCGTGGGGCCCTTCTGCTCTTCGCTGCTTACCGCGTTGTCCGGTCACTTGCCCGTTGGCTAGTGGCCCTCCTGACGACGTACCACGACGATTTCACCGCTGGTCTGGTTGCTCCAGACTGGCCCTTGCTCCCTTCCAAAAGAGGAGCACCCCGGACCCTCCTGGTCCACTCCAGACCCCATCTTGACTCCACCGCGTGGGCTTGCCTTTGCCAAGGCTTGTTTCTCCAATCCTGGTTCCAGCATCGCCGACAGCAGACACCCTCGTGGGACAGCTCGCACCTCCAGCCTGGTCGCCGACAACGCCTCCTGGCCCGTGTGACTGCAGAGTCCAGCGTCGCCCAGTCACCTGATCGCGGTGACCTCACCCGGTGCCATCTTGGTGCCCACATAATCACTGGCTAGTGATTAAGAACTGAGTCCCCTCTGCTTTCAGTATTAGATTCCTTACCTTAGAATATCCCCAGGCGTCAGGCGTCAGACTGGATCCGGAAATTTTTGCCTAGCAATACCCCTGGGCGTCATATCTGGCTCCGCGTCCGTTGTCGGCGTCGTCTGCGCCGGAATGACGTCGTCGGAGTACTTAGACGCCGCCCATGCGCGCTGACGTCAGTTCTTCTTTTTTCTGCGCCAGCTAGCGCAGATCCGGAGAAGCTCTACCCCTTAGTCACTTTTTGACTAAAACTTTTTTGATAATTTTTTCATCTTCTTCGAGTCGCTCTCGACTCTTCAGGTGCCGGTAGGGATGCCCGGGTTCAAACCCTGCTCGAAGTGTAGTCGACTGATGTCGAGTACCGACCCCCATCGCCGGTGTCGACAGTGCCTAGGCCTCGACCACGACGACCGTTCCGGCTCCGACTGTCGAGCTCTGACATCGAAGGCTAGGCGGGAGCGGTCCCGCAAGCGGCTCGAGCTCCGGCAGTCGGCCCTGCGCCATTCGAGGTCCCGGTCCCATGGGAGGTCGAGGGATCGGTCGCGGGGACGGAGCCCTTGCAGCTCCGGAAGTCGGCATCGGTCTTCTGGTTCCTCCTCAGGTAAGAGGCATGAGAGGTCGGAGCGGCGTCATCGCTCCTCCGACCGCCCCCGACGCTCGCCCGACGCGGCCGGGGTTTTGGGTGGCACCACCCACGCGGCTCCGCAGCAGTCGCTAGCGCCGCATCCTGCCCCACACCTTCGGGTCCCTGAACAGGGTGAGACGCGGGAGGAGATCGAGCGGTACCTCATGGCCATGAGGTCGTTCTCTTCTCCACCAGACCCCACGGCGCCTTCTGGCCCAGTGTGTCCGGCTCCAGGGGCCTGGCGGGTCGCGTGCTTCGGCCTCGGCGCCGCTGGTGACTTCGGTCCCGGCGCCGCAGGCCCCGGCCGGATCCGGGTCGACGACCTTACGACCTCACCGGCGCCGCCCCCAAAGGTGTCCCCACCGGCGCCGACTTCGGCCGACGCCGGCCCCAGTTCTTCTGTCAATCCCGTTCAGCCGCCGTCGGCCCCTCCTGACAGGGAATGCAAGAGGTTTGAACAATTTGGCAAGAAGGTGTTCTCGTCCCTTAGTCTTGGACTGCGGTCAGTCAACACCGCATGCCTCTTGTTATGTTATGTTATGTTAATTTCGATTTATATAGCGCCAAATCACCGACAGGTCTCTTAGCGCTTGCTTTGGGAACCCGTCCTGGCTTTCCCTGCGAGATAACCCCTACTGGGCATCCCCAAGGTGAAGACCAGGCATCCCATCGCGGTGGGCCGTAGTGGAGATTAAGCAAGCTATTGCCCAGAGTTGCAGAGTGTGAACCCATGATTCGAGTAGGCACCGAGGCGAGAATGATCAAGTCCGTGGACATTTTTGAGCTCAAGACCCTGCCGCGTCGGGAATTGAACCCTGGTCCCAGGTCTGACCTCTGTATCAGGGTCTGCCTCATCTAACCAGTGAGCCACACTTCTCCACTCTTGGGCCGCTACACCCACACCCTGTGGGACACGGTTGCGGACGTGCTGCCACAATGCCCTGAGGAGGTCAGGACTAAATTCGCCCTAGCGGAGGGTCGAGATGCGGCACGGTACTCTATCCGGTGCGGACTGGATACCAGTGATACGCTAGGCAGAGCGATGCCCACAACAGTGGCGGTCAGACGCCACGCCTGGCTACGGAGTGCCAATTTTTCGGCCAATGTCCAGGCCATGCTTCTGGACATGCCGTTTGATGGCCGTTGCCTGTTTGGCGACCAGACAGACACGCAGGCACCATCTAAGAACTCTGCGGTTTGCTGCAAGTCCTTCCTCAGGAATCCGACTGCCCAGCTCGACGAGAACCGGCTTCCCTGGCACCTCTGACCTCTACCCACATCGTCAGCTCAGCTGAGATCTGTGGGTGTGACGAGACCTCGAGGGACCGGCCATAATCAAAACCTGCACGATTTCTTAAACCAGCACGACCGCCGAGGGATCCTCTGGTGAGTGCTTTGGGGTCCGAGAAGCCCCGACCCTGAGCAGCTCCAGCACCGAAGTGCAGCCTCCCAGCATCTCCACGATCTGCGTGGGGCCCTTCTGCTTTTGCCGCTCTGCACGTTGTCTGGTTACTAGCCGCTGGCTTGTGACCTTCTTGACGACACCCAACAACCAACGCTGCTGGTCTGGTTGCTCCAGACTGGCCTTTGCTCCCTTCTGAGAGAGGAGCACCCCGGACCCTCCTGGTCCACTCAAGACGCCGTTTAGGTCCACCACGTGGCCCTGAATTTGCCAAGGCTTGTTGCCCCAACCCTGGGCCCAGCGGCGCCGACAGCATCAACCTTCGTGGGACAGCTCGCGCCTCCATCCTGGTTGCCGATAACGCCTCCTGGTCCGTGAGACTGCAGAGCCTAGCGTCGCCCACTCACCTAGTCGAGGTGACGATCATCCGGTGCCCTCCTGGTACCCTCTGACTACTGGCTAGTAGTACGAACTTGGTCCCCTCTGCTTTCAGGTGTCATCCATCTCTGATCCAGGCTTGGATCACTACGAACTATCTCCACTGGTCGCCGGCCAGCAACTCCTTTCTTCCGGCTCCTGGCTCGTCAGCGAGGACTCCCGACGTCTGTAAAGACTTGTGCAGCCGCAGCCCTTGGGGCTAGGTAACTTCGGCATTTCGGTGCCCGCATAGCCTCCTTATTTAAGGGTCCCGAGTCCCTACCGCTTCCGACTTGCCTTATCGGGTCCGCCCGAGACCACTAAACTTTCCGTGCCCTCGGGCACTTGTATTGATTGTGCACTTGAAGTATTTTCCTAAGAGTTTTGTTGTGTGCTTAGTACCCTGTCCTCATAAAGAGTACAGGGCTGTTGTGATTCTAATAAATACACTGTTTATTTTCATAACACTTGTGTGGTGTCCTTTCACTTGGTGTTCAAGGGGTATGTGATGGTATAACAGCTGGCTTAACACGCCCTCTAGAGTTTAGCCCAAAGACTGCTCGTATCCACGCTACTAGGATAGCTGGTCTAAGGTTGACTTACAACCAATCATCATAAGGGTCGTTTGGACTGATGCATAGTGATCACTAGAATAGTGAGCACTGCATATCAGGCCAATTTCTCACACACCCCTCTCCCATGCCGGACTTTCCCCAGGCCTGGGGCTGGTGTGCCCCTGGAACCGGTTCTAGCCGGCAGATGCGTAGTGATCACCGGGGTGCCACTCAGCAGTCACCTTCCTGTAAAGCCCTGCCTACCCAGGATACACAAAACCCTGTCTGGGATGGTGCTAGCACCGCCCCTGACAGGAAACCCTTTGTCCAAGCTCTCCTCGCTGGAAGGACTCCCAGCAGCAGGAGGTCAGACTCGTGTCTGTGGTGTCAGCATCCATTTTGTGGAGCTGAGGCTTCAGTTAACTTTAACCGGGGTTCACAGTTACATACATGTTGTGTCCCTCTAGAAGGGTGGAATGCTAACCCCGTCGCCAGAATTGGCGAGGGGTTAGTATTCCAATTCGTATGACACCTTACTCGACATGTTTTGGTAAAGCAATACCAAAGATAGCATTTAACCGCAAGGATTATAATGCACTTAAGAGTATATGGTATGCGTTATCATGGAACAGCTATTAGGACTTGGTTCTGCAAGCTGCAAACGGGCTCAGCTCATGCCAGAGCACCATTTCACACGATTCCATGCACTCTGCCTTCAGGATTGTTAAGGCCTGCCATAGGAGTGACTGATAGGAATCTTTGTGTCCATTTTTAGGTCTCGCCTGTCGATGCGCATGCGCATCGAGCTTGCGAGTCTATGGTGGCTTATCCACTCTTTATCCCCAACTTGCAAGGAATCGTGGCGATTCCTTGCAGTGCACGAGAAATGTAAGCTCAATGCGCATGCGCATTGAGCTTAAATGCGCGTGCACATGCCCCCAGCCGCCTGCCTTGCCTACTCTCCCAGCTGGTGCCGCTCCACCCCCTGCGGCATCAAAGGCTTTCACGGCCGGCCGGCCATGCTTTCAGTTTCACGACCGGCCGGCCGTGTGAAGCCCGCTCTCCCTGCTCCGCCCCCTGCTCCGGCCGAGACGCATTTCTCCTCCCTCCTCCTCCCTCCTGGGTCAGGTTACCCTGCTTTGCGTAGACTCTTTCAGGTACCGCCCATCCCGCACATGGAGCAGTCGCAGTCCACTGAACCCGTCACAGCTGTCGCACCATTTCCATGGTCTTCCACTGGCGAGCCCTCCCGGACCTTCATTTTCATCTTGGCCGCCTTCCCCTCACTCTGCCGATCTCAGTGGTTTGGTTCGTTTTACCTTTAAAACGTGGTTTAACCTATACGGGGATGCCGGTTAGTTTGCATAGAAGCATTCGCCACCTTGCTTGTGTCTTACGGCCGGCCGGCCATGCTTTCAGTTTCACGACCGGCCGGCCGTGTGAAGCCCGCTCTCCCTGCTCCGCCCCCTGCTCCGGCCGAGACGCATTTCTCCTCCCTCCTCCCCCCTCCTGGGTCAGGTTACCCTGCTTTGCGTAGACTCTTTCAGGTACCGCCCATCCCGCACATGGAGCAGTCGCAGTCCACTGAACCCGTCGTCTGCATGCGTCTTGCTTTTTCCACTTGCTGTAGATATCCATATACGTTTTGTAAAGCAAGAAGTTGGCTCTTAAAGCCTTCGTTCATCGACTTGTCTCGCTGCATGAGCCGTTGGTACAATCTCTTGAAATCCACCGTGTTTGACCTGCTAGCCTACAGTATTGTATATCCGGGGGGCTGTTGATTTTTCTAACTTGTTTTCAGAGATATGGACCTGGAAACGAAATGTGTAGTGTGGCAAGAGCTTGCCTGACTTGGCAGGAAGATATGATAGTTGCGTTGGTAATGTCCACTGGTTCATTGATGGGATTTTTTTTGCAAAGACCCACTTTTTTAAATTTTTGATGGAGAAATTCAGATTACACATTTTTCTGTTAGCGTGGTTAGTTGGTTCGTCTACCAGGCAATTCCCTGATATTTTCATTCCTAGTATGGCAGTCACTGGTATCACCCTCAACCCCTCACCCTCACTCACCCTCAACCCCTCACCCTCACTCACCCTCAACCCCTCCCCCTCAACCCCTCACCCTCACTCACCCTCAACCCCTCACCCTCACCCTCACTCACCCTTAACCCCTCACCCTCAACCCCTCACCCTCACTCACCCTCAACCCCTCACCCTCACTCACCCTCACCCTCACTCACCCTCACCCACCCTCAACCCCTCAAACTCACCCTCACTCACCCTCAACCCCTCACCCTCACCCTCACTCACCCTCAACCCCTCACCCTCAACCCCCTCACCCTCACTCACCCTCACTCACCCTCAACCCCTCACCCACCCTCACCCACCCTCAACCCCTCAAACTCACCCTCACTCACCCTCACTCACCCTCAACCCCTCACCCACCCTCACCCTCACTCACCCTGACCATCACTCACCCTCAACCCCTCACTCACCCTCAACCCCTCACTCACCCTCAATCTCACTCATCCTCACTCACCCTCACTCTCACTCATCCTCACTCACCCTCAACCCCTCACTCACCCTCACTCACCCTCAACCCCTCACTCACCCTCAACCCCTCACCCTCAACCCCTCACTCACCCTCACTCTCACTCATCCTCACTCACCCTCAACCCCTCACCCTCACTCACCCTCACTCACCCTCAACCCCTCACCCTCACTCACTCACCCTCAACCCCTCACCCTCAACCCCTCACTCACCCTCACTCTCACTCATCCTCACTCAACCACCCTCAACCTCACTCACCCTCAACCCCTCACCCTCACTCACCCTCAACCCCTCACCCTCACTCACTCACCCTCAACCCCTCACCCTCAACCCCTCACCCTCACTCACCCACCCTCAACCCCTCACCCTCACTCACCCTCAACCCCTCACCCTCACTCACCCTCAACCCCTCACCCTCAACCCCTCACCCTCAACCCCTCACCCTCATTCACCCTCACCCTCACTCACCCTCATCCCCTCACCCTCACTCACCCTCACCCACCCTCAACCCCTCAAACTCACCCTCACTCACCCTCAACCCCTCACCCACCCTCACCCTCACTCACCCTGACCATCACTCACCCTCAACCCCTCACTCACCCTCACTCTCACTCATCCTCACTCACCCTCACTCACCCTCAACCCCTCACCCTCACTCACCCTCACCCTCACTCACCCTCAACCCCTCACCCTCAAACCCTCACTCACCCTCAACCCCTCACCCTCAACCCCTCACTCACCCTCACTCTCACTCATCCTCACTCACCCTCAACCCCTCACCCTCACTCACCCTCACTCACCCTCAACCCCTCACCCTCACTCACTCACCCTCAACCCCTGACCCTCAACCCCTCACTCACCCTCACTCTCACTCACCCTCACTCAGCCTCAACTACTCCCCCTCACCCTCACTCACCCAAAACCCCTCACCCTCACTCACCCTCACTCACCCTCAACATCTCTCCCTCACCCTCAACCTCAACCCCTCACTCTCACTCACCCTCACTCACCCTCACTCTCACTCACCCTCAACCCCTCACCCTCACTCACCCTCACCCTCACTCACCCTCACTCTCACTCACCCTCACTCTCACTCACCCTCAACCCCTCACCCTCACTCACCCTCACTCACCCTCACTCACCCTCACCCTCACTCACCCTCACCCTCACACAGTGCAATAGTTCTCAGACCATTTCAGTTAGAGCTTTTAGAAAGGTTTATGGCTTTTTTTATTTGTAATACTTTAGCATTGGCTACAGGAAACAAAAATGCTAAACATTTACAAAAAAACCCATAAACAATTCTAAAAGCACTAACTCTAATGGTGCGAGACCTATTGCATTTCCAATGCTTGTTTAGGGTTAGATATAGGTATACTATATCTAAAGCAAAGGGTGATTACACCACCTTGCCCCAGCTGTCGTGCAGCCAGTTGTGTCAGATTTAGATGGCCATCCAGGGATGGCATAATACATGCTTTCAGCCCCTGGTAGGCCCTGAGTACACTTATGCCCTGAGTTACAGGGTCTGATAAGGTGGCCCAGTACCAATTGGAAATGTACCTAAGGTATATGGAATCCATTTTAGAGAGAGAGCAGTGGGCCTGGGGTCCTGAATAGCAGGGCCCCAGGTCAACTAAGTCAGAAAACCAGCAAAACACCAGGAAAAAAGTTGGGGGTAACCATAGTCGGGTATCTACCTTCCTACACCACCCCTTTCCGTAAATCCGATCAACTGTTTGTAGCATATGGACGGATGCGGAAGGGGCATTCAGTGACAAAACAGACAGTTGCAAGATGGCTCTCAGCAGCCATATCCTTTTGTCACCAGCAAGCTGGCAAGCCTTTACAACGTCCAGTGAAGGCACATTCAACGAGAGCGATGGCGTCATCCACCGCTTTGTTTGCTGGGGTGCCTCTACACCAGATTTGTCGGGCAGCGACATGGTCCAGCAGGCACACCTTTACCAGACATTACTGTTTGGAAGCTATCAACGAAGCGGATACCGCAGTGGGGCAAGCAGTGCTTCGTCATCTTTTTAAATAAGGTGAGCCTCTGTTCCCTCCTCCTTTTCCTTTTGAGATTGCTATATGCTTTTAAGCCATATGTTATTGTTTTCAAGTTTTAAGAATTATTGCAATCTCAGCTTCTAAGGGGGTTACTGCTATCTATTCTATTCAAGCATGTGAATCTATGAAAGACACCCCTAATACTGGAGAAGAACAATTGTTACTTACCTGTAAACAGGTGGTTCTCCAGTATTGGTGTCTTTCATAGATTCACATGCGACCCTCCCTCCTCCCCTCAGAGGCTCTTTTCTCCTCATACGCTCTTATTACTTGTGCTACGAAAATCTGAGGGATTGAGCTTCTGAGGAGAAGGTTCTAGAGGGTGCTTGAGCCTGATTGGCTGCAGTTTGGACTAACATAATGACACTGATATGTTGCAAATGAGTTTTCTCTCTATAATGCATTCCTATGTAGGAACCATTATTGAGGTTTTTCAGTGTATTATATCTGTATTATTATGTATTATGTTATTACATATATATATATATATATATATATATATATATATATATATATATATATCTATACTACTATTATAAAGAGAGAACTTGCACCTTTTGGCCAGGTAAACTCGGAAACCACAGCGCCAATCTACACACCCGATACATCTATGAAAACGTCAGGGTGTGTAGATGGACATAGGCTATATAAATTTAAAAAAAAGTAAATAAAAAAAATTACGTTTCTAAACAAAGTAGTCCCCTGAAAGTAGCGCCGGCCGGGACCTAGCGCTGGCCACAACGCGACATGCGTCATGACGACAAGGAGGAGGGCGGTGCAGTAATGCCTCGATTTCAGTCTCTCAGGGCCATGTCTCTCTTCCATGTCTACGGCTCTGAGAGTCCGAGCGACGAGTGTCGTGGAGCGGAGGGTCTGCGCTTGAGCGCACTGCCCGGAGAGTTGCTGGAACGCATCCTCTGCTCCCCAGGACTTACTGCCGCTGACGCGCGGCTCGGAGCAGCCGAAGGTTGCGGGATCTTTGCGGGGCCCGAGGAAAGGTGTGGAGGCAGCAGTTTCGGAGGAGGTACTGGGGCGGAAAGGGTTTAGGATTAGAAGAACAATTCGGGGGGCGCGAGTGAGTCTGGGCGGGAGGGGGGAGCGAGTGAGTCTGGGCGAGAGGTGGGCGCGAGTGAGTCTGGGCGGGAGGGGCGCGCGAGTGAGTCGGGGGCGGGAGGGAGTCGGTGCGGGAGGGGGTCGGGGTGGGAGCGGGTGTACTGCCCTCAGCCCTTTTCTGCCCCAGGCAACGCTGGGGCGGGCTGCTAGTATATATATATATATATATATATATATATATATATATATATACATATATATTAGCATTATTGCTATTTTATGTACCGTGAGACTCCCGACGGGGAATATTCAAGCATGTGAATCTATGAAAGACACCAATACTGGAGAACCACCTGTTTACAGGTAAGTAACAATTGTTCTGCCATTGCAGTGTGGGAGCTGACTTCTAATTAGAGCTTACTGAGTGAATAGCCATGTTTGCAAGAGTTTTATTAATGTGGTAAATACCGAGCATGGGTAGCCTATTCCAGTAATGGGGGGGGGGGGGTGCCAGGAATGAGAAGGAGCGGCTTCCGAACCCCGTCGTTCTAATTCGTTTTGGGCATAGGAGCAATAGATCGCTCGATCTAAGCTTATGTGTCGGGATATATGGTCACCGTTTCTGTCTAAGGCAGAGAGGGCCCTTCCCCAGCAGGGTATTACATACCAGGTAGAGAAGTTTGAATAATGCCCGCTTTTTAATCGGGAGCCAGTGAATGGAGTGGAGAGTGGGCTCAGAAGGGGAGCGGGGGGAATTATTCAAGACCAGTCGAGCAGCTGAGTTCTGCACCACCTGGAGCCTGGCCAGCAGACCTTCGTTACTATCCACCAGAAGGGCATTGCCGTAGTCCAGGCGGATCATTATCAGTGCTTGTACCAGAGTGTTTCCTGGCATGCAAAGGAATCCATTGAAATACCTTTTTGAAGGTTCACAGGAGGTCAAAACAGATTCCGGTCACTGTTTTGACATGCTCATTCACAGTGAGCTTATCATTGATCGTTATTCCTAGGTTCCTTGCATATATGTTGGGGGTTCAGTTTCGAAGGCCACCAATTTCTGATCAAGCTGTATGTGCCTTCCTGAACAGAAGGATCTCTGTTTTGGTCATGTTCAGTTGAAGGCCGTTATTATATTAGACATCCATGTAGATACTGACCTTAAGCATTGTTTAAATCTTGCTTTGGTCAGGGTGGTGTCATGGTCCATAGTGATGATTAATTGTGTATCGTCGGCATGGGAAATGGTTTCAAAACCATAGGATCTTATGAGTCGTGCCAGTCGTGCCAGGGGGCCATATATACATTAAATGGGGTGGGGCTCATGATTGAGCTCAGTGGTACCCCCTTATCCAGAGATGAGGATGCCGAAGTGTGCTCGCCCAACTGGACCAAGTTCGTACGTTCTGACAAGAAGTTGATCAGCCATTGGAGGGCTTTACCTCTGATACCAAGTGTGAGAAGTTGGCCCGATATGCAGCGTTCGCTATTCTAGCAACCACTATGTATCGTTCCAAACGACCCTTATGGTGATTGGTTGTAAGTCAACCTTAGACCAGCTATCCTAGTAGCGTGGATACGATCAGTCTTCGGGCTAAACTCTAGAGGGCGTGTTAAGCCAGCTGTAATACCATCACATACCCCTTGAACACCAAGTGAAAGGACACCACACAAGTGTTATGAAAATAAACAGTATATTTATTAGAATCACAACAGCCCTGTACTCTTTATGAGGACAGGGTACTTAGCACAGAACCAAAGCTCTTAGAAAATACTTCAAGTGCACAATTAAAACAAGTGACCGAGGGCACGGAAAGTTTAGTGGTCTCGGGCGGACCCGATAAGGCAAGTCGGAAGCGAGGGACTCGGGACCCTAGAGTAAGGAGGCTATGCAGGCACCGAAATGCCGCAGTTACCTAGCCACGAGGGCTGCGGCTGCACAAGTCTTACAGGCGTCGGGGGTCTTCGCTGACGAGCCAGGAGCCGGAAGAAAAAGGAGTTGCTGGCCGGCGACCAGTGATGAATAGTTCGTAGAGATCCAAGCCTGGATCAGTGATCGTTGATACCTGAAAGCAGAGGGGACCAAGTTCGTACTACTAGCCAGTAGTCAGAGGGTTAGCCAGTAGTCAGAGGGTACCAGGAAGGCACCGGATGGCCGTCACCTCGACTAGGTGAGTGGGCGACGCTAGGCTCTGCGGTCTCACGGACCAGGAGGCGTTGTCGGCGACCAGGATGGAGGTGCAAGCTGTCCCACGAAGGTTGATGCGTCGCTGGGCCCAGGATTGGGGCAACAAGCCTTGGCGGATCTCAGGGCCACGTGGTGGGCCTAAGATGGCGTCTTGAGTGGACCAGGAGGGTCCGGGATGCTCCTCTCGAAAAAGGGAGCAAGGGCCGATCTGGAGCAACCAGACCAGCAGCGTTGGTTGTCGGATGTCGTGAAAGAAGGGCACAAGCCAGCGGCTAGTGACCAGACAACGTGCTGAGCAGCGAGCAGAAGGGCCCCACGCAGATCGTGGAGATGCTGAGGGACTGCACTTCGGTGCTGGAGCTACTCAGGGTCGGGGCTTCTCGGACCCCAGAGCACTCACCAGAGAATTGCTTCGATGGTCGTGCTGGTTAAGAAAGCGTGCAGGTTTTGATGATGGCCAGTCCCTCGAGGTCTCGTCGCACCCACAGATCTCAGCTGAGCTGACGACGTGGGTAGAGGTCAGAGGTTCCAGGGAAGCCGGTTCTCGTCGAGCTGGGCCGTCGGATCCTTGAGGAAGGACTTGCAGCAAACCGCAGAGTTCTTAGGTGGTGCCTGCGGATGTAGGGTGACTACTCCTTAGCCACAAGGGAGAAATCTTGAGAAGAGTCTCGAAGTCCTTTCGTAGAAAGTATTCTTGATTCAAAGATGATCTAATTTGGAAGGGTCCCCGCTCCGGCCTTTATCCTAAAGAAAGGGGCGGGTACATGACTAGGTCCTGCCCTAAGGGTGGGACCAGGAACGGGAGTAGTTACACCCCTCTCCCCCTGCTGGACTTTCCCCAGGTCAGGGGCTGCGCACCCCTGGAACTGGTTCTAGCCGGCAGATGCGTAGTGAGCACCGGGGTGCCACTTCGCAGTCACCTTCTTGCAAAGCCCTACCTACCCAGAATACACAAAACCCCGTCTGGGACGGTGCGAACACCGCCCTTGACAGGAAACCCTTTGTCCAAGCTCTCCTCGCTGGAAGGACTCCCAGCAGCAGGAGGTCAGACTTGTGTCTGTGGTGGCAGCGTCCATTTTTTGGAGCTGAGGCTTCAGTTAACTTTAACCGGGGTTCACAGTTACGTACATGTCGTGTCCCTCTAGAAGGGGGGGATGCTAACCTCGTCGCCAGGGTTGGTGAGAGGGCAGCACCCCGATTCGTATGACACCTTACTCGACATGTCTTGATAACGCGATACCGAAGTTACCGATATGATACGCGTTATCATGGAACAGCCATTGGGTCTTGGTTCCGCAAGCTGCAACCGGGCTCGGCTCGTGCCAGAGCCCAATTCACACGGGTCCATGCACTCTGCCTTCAGGATTGTCAAGGCCTGCCATAGGAGTGACTGAGAGGAACTCGGGTGTCCATTTTAAGGTTAGGTATAGGGATACTACACCTACAGCAACGGGCGAGTACGCCACGTGGCCCCAGCTGTCGTGCAGCCAGTTGTGTCAGATTTAGATGGCCATCCAGGGGTGGCATAATACATGCTTCAGCCCCTGGTAGGCCCTGGGTACACCGATGCCCTGAGTTACAGGGTCTGACAGGGTGGCCCAGTTCCAATTGGGTAATGCACCTAAGGTACACATCAATTTAGCGAGAGAACAGCTAGGCTGTGGGTCTGATTGGCAGGCCCACAGCCCGAGAAAGTCGTAAACCAGTGAAACAAAAGCAAAAAGTCTGGGTGATCATAGGATTGCAGACCCTACTCTCCTACACCAAGTCTATGTGCTAATATCTAATGGGAGATGGTATTGAATGTGGCTGAAAGGTCTCCAATTACCAGCATGGCTGCAGATCCCTGGTCTAGTGCCACTTTGATAGTGTCTGTGACTTCCACTAGTGCAGCCTCCGTGCTGTGTGAGGCGCAAAAACCTGGTTGCGAGTGGTCCAGCAGACGGTTAGATTCCAAGTATGATGCTAGTTGAACATTCACTGCGAATTCTAGAATTGAGGAGACCAAAGGAAGAAGGGAGATGGGTCTATAGTTTGCCAAATTCTGTGGGTCTGCTGTAGCTTTTTCAAGAAGGGGCTTAATGTAAGCTGCCTTCCATTTAATAGGTATATTAGCCTGCTGTAGTGAAAGGGTACATAGGTCTGTGATGGGAGTGCACAGAATAGGGGCTAAAGTGGTAATCACATGAGGACGTCTGCCGGGGACCACGATTTTATGGGATTTAATCTGGCTTGAGTTTGATCCTCTGTCATTGGACTGAAAGTTTTCAACGTGCAGAGGAGTGGTACTTCTTGAGATTCTTGTGTTATGGAGGCTCTTGAATTTGTGAATGTATTGTAGATGTTTTATTTTTTGTTGGAAGTAGGCTGCGAGGTTGTCGCAGTAAGATTAAGATACCGGTATCACGTGATTGCCAATATTTGGGTTTATGAATTCTTCAAGGATTAAAAACAAGTCCTTGGATGAGTTTTTTCCCGAGCTAATTCTCTTTGCTATATGAGTTCTTCTTGCCAAATTGCAATGTTTGAGATATGTTCTCAGGGCGACTTTATAGGCAAGTTTGCCCTCAATGGTTTTATCCTGCCTCCAAATCTATTCTAGTCACCTTGCTATGGTTTTCTCCTCCCTTAACAATTCAGAATAACAGGGAGCGAGGGGATGTTATCTTCGTAGTTTAGGTTTTTTTAGCGGCACAATGGAGTCTAAGGCAGTTACGAGTGAGGCTTCAAAGGCAGTCAGAGCCAGATTAATGTCTTTGTGATCCATGATAGATGGAGGGCTAAAGGCTGGGAGACGTGCGCTACCTTCCTCCAATATCTTGTGAGCTTGGATCTATGGCTGTGAGTTTCTTTATGGGACTTAATATCTAAGTAAAAGCTAATAGAGAAGTGGTCGGTCCATATCTGCTCCATGGGGATATCTACTGCTAAGGTCCTAGCATCAGTGAAGATTAAATCTAATGTGTGCCCTCCTCTATGGGTAGGGCCAGATCCCGATTGGTGGAGACCGAGGGACTCCATATCTGCTAGTAATTGTATCGTGTCAGTATCCGTTTGGATATCTGTGTGATAGTTGAAGTCTCCTAGCAGCAGAAAATTATCTGCCACTAGGATGTGGAGTGCTAGGTGTCCATCAACTTGGCCCTGAAGTCATTTTTCCCTTCCGGAGGGCGGTAGACTAGGGCTCTGTAGGAGGGTGGATACCTGACTATGGTTGCCCCCAACTTTTTGCCTGGTGTTTTGCTGGTTTTCCAAATTAGTTGACCTGGGGCCCTGCCAATCAGGACCCCAGGCCTACTGCTCTCTCTCTAAAATGGATTCCATGTGCCTTAGGTACATTTCCAATTGGTACTGGGCCACCTTATCAGACCCTGTAACTCAGGGCATAGGTGTACCCAGGGCCTACCAGGGGCTGCAGCATGTAGTATGCCACCCCTGGATGGCCATCTAAATCTGACACAACTGGCTGCATGACAGCTGGGGCAAGGTGGTGTAATCACCCTTTGCTTTAGATATAGCATACCTATATCTAACCCTAAAAATGGACACACAGATTCCTATCAGTCACTCCTATGGCAGGCCTTGACAATCCTGAAGGCAGAGTGCTTGGAATCGTGTGAGATGGTGCTCTGGCATGAGCTGAGCCCGTCTGCAGCTTGCGAAACCAAGTCCTAATAGCTGTTCCATGATAACGCATACCATATACTCTTAAGTGCATTATAATCCTCGCCGTTAAATGCTATCTCTGGTATTGCTTTATCAAAACATGTCGAGTAAGGTGTCATACGAATTGGAATACTAACCCCTCGCCAATTCTGGCGACGGGGTTAGCATTCCACCCTTCTAGAGGGACACGACATGGTAGTAACTGTGAACCCCGGTTAAAGTTAACTCAAGCCTCAGCTCCACAAAATGGATGCTGCCACCACAGACACGAGTCTGACCTCCTGCTGCTGGGAGTTCTTCCAGCGAGGAGAGCTTGGACAAAGGGTTTCCTGTCGGGCGGTGCTAGCACCATCCCAGACTGGGTTTTGTGTATCCTGGGTAGGCAGGGCTTTACAGGAAGGTGACTGCAAGTGGCACCCCGGTGCTCACTATGCATAGGCCGGCTAGAACCAGTTCCAGGTGCACACCAGCCCCTGGCCTGGGGAAAGTCCGGCATGGGAGAGGGGTGTAGTCACCCCCCTTCCTGGTCCCACCCCTAGGGCAGGACCTAGTCGCGTACCCACCCCTTTCTTGAGGATAAAGGCAGGAGCGGGGACCCTTCCAAATTAGATCATCTTTGAATCAAGAAACTACTTTCTACGAAAAGGAACTCTCGACTCTTCTCAAGATTTCTCTCTTGTGGCTAAGGAGTAGTCACTCTGCACCCGCAGGCACCATCTAAGAACTCTGCGGTTTGCTGCACGTCCTTCCTCAGGAATCCGACCGACCAGCACGACGAGACCCGGCTTCCCTGGCACCTCTGACCTCTACCTACCTCTACAGCTAAGCTGAGAACCGTAGGTGCGACGAGACCTCGAGGGACCGGCCATCATCAGAACTGCACGACTTCTATCCAGCACGACCGCCGAGGGATCCTCTGGTGAGTGCTTTGGGGTCCGAGAAGCCCCGACCCTGAGCAGCTCCAGCACCGAAGCCCAGCCCCCCAGCATCTCCACGATCTGCGTGGGGCCCTTCTGCTTTTTGCTGCTCACTGCGTTGTCTGGCTATTAGCCCGCTGGCTTGTGGCCTTCCCGACGACGATCAACGACGACAACACTGCTGGTCTGGTTGCTCCAGACTGGCCCTTGCTCCCTTCCAAAAGAGGAGCACCCCGGACCCTCCTGGTCCACTCCAGACGCCATTTTAGGTCCACCGCGTGGGCTTGAATTTGCCAATACTTGTTGCCCCAATCCTGGGTCCAGCGACGTCGACAGCATCAACCATCGTGGGACAGCTCGCACCTCCATCCTGGTCGCCGACAACGCCTCCTGGTCCGTGAGACTGCAGAGCCCAGCGTCGCCCACTCACCTGGTCGAGGTGACTTCGCCCGGTGCCATCCTGGTGCCCACACAATCACTTGCTAGTGATTAAGAACTTGGTCCCCTCTGCTTTCAGGTGTCATCCATCTTCGATCCAGGCTTGGATCACTCGAACAATCTTCACTGGTCGCCTGCCAGCAACTTCTTTCTTCAGGCTCCTGGTTCGTCAACGAGGATTCCCGACGTCTTTTCAGACCTATGCAGCTGCAGCCCCTGGGCTAGGTAACTTCGGCATTTCGGTGCCCCAGCATAGCCTCACTATCTAAGGGTCCAGATCCACTTTCGTTTTCAACCTACCTAGTCGGGTTCGCCCGAGAACACTAACTTTTGCTTTTACTAGCCTCCATAGACTTTGTCCCGCATCCCGCGTGAGAGTGCACACTCTGCACCCGAGTCCCCTAGGCCTCCGACTAGTAATCTAAAGGTTCAGTAACGTAGTCCTAGCGATTCCAAAGCCTATTAGTCAAGTACTTACCTGCTAGTAATTTCGCATTCCACTTTCATAGTATAGGGTTTTTCGTGCCCCTCGGGCATTTGTGTAAATTGTGCAACTTAAAGTATTTTCGTAAGAGTTTTGTTGTGTGCTTAGTACCCTGTCCTCATAAAGAGTACAGGGCTGTTGTGATCTAAATAAATACACTGTTTATTTTCATAACACTTGTGTGGTGTCCTTTCACTTGGTTTTCAAGGGGTATATGTGATGGTATAACAGCTGGCTTAACACGCCCTCTAGAGTTTAGCCCGAAGACTGCTCGTATCCACGCTACTAGGATAGCTGGTCTATAAGGTTGACTTACAACCAATCACCATAAGGGTTGTTTGGACTGATACAAAGTGCTCACTAGAGTAGTGAACATTATATATCAGGCCACCTTCTCACAGGCTCCCTTCCAAGTTGTGTTATTTGGAGCTTTTAGTTTAAAGATTAGCATAACCAGCATATGTGACGAACAGGAGTCCGAAGTATGTATTCTTAGAGTGGTTTTGGTTTCTATAGCTACCCCTCCCCCCCCTTTTATGCTGTCTATCACATCGAATTAGCTGTAGCCTTGCAGAAGTGTTAGGGCTATAGCGGGGTAGGAGGACTGTGTTAGCCATGTTTCTGTGATAAAACATATGTCTGGCCTTGTTGAGTCCAGGATGTCCCATAGTTCTGAAGTGTGTTTGGGAATCGAGCGCCCATTAAGGTATGTAGAATGTAGATGGAATAGGGTTCTAGAGGTGTTATTTCTATTGTCTGGGTGTATGCCTTTAGGAGGGGTAGTTATTGAGGGCCCCAAGCCGTTAGGCTTGTCTATGGACAACCTATTGGTCCATTTGAATTTGAAAATGTAATACTGCCAACGGGTGGACTTCTTTGCCAGGTGTAATTTTTGTTTGCAGAGTGCTCCCTGTGAGTGCTTCGCTAGTATTGTGAGCTCCTCTTTTGAGGACGCCTAAATAGCCATACTTGGTTATGGTGGATTAGACCTGATGAGACAGACGTGGGGAGAGAAGGTGAGGAAGAAAGATGCGGGCGGCTGGCGGCGTCCAGGCCTGAATAAGCGCTTGCCTTTGGAGCGCCTGCGCGCGCGCACTGCAGGCTTCAAGTATAGTAGCAACCGGAAACCCTGGCGGAGGATGCGCGCAAAAGACTATAACGTCAATTACCATGGGAATGTGGGAGTTGACCCTCCAACTTGCTTTCCGGGCAGCTCTCTCCGCTCAATCGGCCCGTAGGGCTGCGGCGGACCGGAGAGCAGCCCCGTACGAACCACAGAGGGAGGTAAAGGATAGGCAAGCAAGTGACTGACTGGGTTGCCGATGCACTCAAAACACAGTAAATAGATTGTTAAGTAACAATACAACAACACTTTAGCAACATAAATGACAGAAGTATTTCAACAGAACTCCAAATGAAGGGTAAATCGTGGAGTCTTTAATGAAGTATACAGCCAGCCGACACGTGTTTCATCGCACTCGCGATTCCTCAGGGCTGAAACAAACAATTAAATCTGAATTAATACCTTCTTTAGTCCATGACTCCGTTTCGGTTAGGTTGCTTACACCCTTAAAATTACTTTTTCGCAATTCTGTATCCACCACCAGGCTTTGACATGCGCCTGTTCCTTTAATTCCAGACACTCCGGGAACTGAGTGAATTATAGCCTTCTCCTTTAAGAGATTAGGACCGCCCTCTTCTGCCGCTGTAGAAAGGCCTTCCATTCCTACAGGTTCTGTAACTTCAATCTGTGGCTGTACCTCCAGAGTGCCGGTCGCATTTCCATCCGCTCCCGTCTGCTCGAGTGGCTCCCTCTCAGAGCCAGACTGTATCCTTCTACACAAGTATGCCAGTGTGGGGATTTCAATTCCCCGCGGCAAATCCACCTGCAGAGTTGTTTGCATAGTCGGCGCAGATACCACTGCGGGTGAAAACGTCTCCACTATAGTCATTCGCCGAAGTGGAGTCTCCTTCCCTGATGTCTCTTCTTCCTCGTATTCGTTACCCCAGCCATCTCGCACTCGAGTTTTCTTCGAGTAAAGTGCAAGCTTTGGAGCCATGATTCTTAAAGCAGTTTTCCGGTAAAAATTTCCAGATAAGGGCGGGCGAGCTATCAGAAATATAGAGTATTTATGCAAGTATTTATGCAACGCCCCCTTTTTCTCCTGAGGGAAGTCACTTATCAGCAGAAACAAGCCAGTGAGCTCTCTCCACATCACCTTTTGTTCAGTGAGCTGCACTTCTGTTGGATTGTTAATACCCGCTCTCCACCAGCTCTCCACCAGTATCACTAATCACCGAATCAGATTGCACAGCCACTTTGCTCAGAGGGCCAACTTCCCCCGGCAGATTGGTTTAGCGTGTGTGCCCACAAGTAGCAGGAAAACTCTAGTCAGAGCGGCACACGAGCACATAATTCACCGCTATGTCATCCTTTTGTCTACTCAATCCGAGTGGTTAAAGGTTTGTCCACTCGCCGATCTGCACCTGAGATAATATTATTTTGAAACCTTTGTGCGTATGAACATGCAGTGCACCCAGAGTCTAAACTGATCAAAAAGCCTTCAAAATTCATAGGCAAGCAAGTGAGGTAATGTAAAATAATGAACTATTCACAAGATGCAGAAAATGCACAGTACACGATAATTAAAACATAGAGTTTAAAGCATGAAATAGGTATTTCCTCTTATAAAAGGTTTTGCCTACTAAAGGCCCTTTACAATATAAAATAAGAGGGGGGTGCTCATGGTACTGCCCACACTGCAGGTGTGTCCGCGTCGGACTCCGAATTGAGTAGGAACCGGAAGCCCAGGCGGAGGAGGTGCGCAAAAGACTAAAATATCAACTACTCTGGGAAGGTGGGCATAGGCCTTCGGAATTGCTTTCCTGGCTGCTCTCTCCGCTCAATCGGCACCTAGGGTTGCGGTGGAACCAGGGAGCGTCCCCAGAAGAACCAAAGAGGGAGATAAAGGACAGGCAAGCAAGTTAGGTATTGTAAAATAATTAACCGTTCACAGGATGCACAAAATGCACAATACACGATAATTAAAGCATAGAGCTTAAAGCATAAAATAGGAATTGCCACCTAAAAAAGATGTTGCCTATTACAGGCCTGTTAAAATATAGAATCATAGGGGGTGCTCACAGAACTGACCACATTGCAGGCGCGTCCACGTCGGGATCCAAATTAAGTAGAAACCGGAAGCCCGGGCGGAGGAGGCATGCGAAATACTAGAATGTCAACTACCCAGGGAAGGTGGGCTTTGACCTTCCTACTTCCTTTCCGGTTGCTCTCTCCGCTCAATCAGCACATAGGGCTGCAGCGGACCGGAGGGCAGCCCCAGAAGAACCACAGAGGGAGGTAAAGAACAGATAAACAAGTGAGCTAATGTAACATAATTAGCCATGCACAAAAGGCACAGTACTCAATAATTAAAATATAGAGTTTTAAGCATAAAATAGGTATTGCCACTTTCAAAAGGTATTGCCTATTACAGGCCCGTTAAAATATAAAATCAGAGGGGGGGGGGGCTCACGGTATTGCCCACACTGCAGCAGTACATCCACTGTTGATATCTGAATGGCTGCATCCAGATTCAAAGAAGAGACTTTAGTTACTGGATAAACATTTAGTGGTGAATTTGTGGCCGTAGTTAATGACATGGTGATGCGAATGTTTGTCTCTGATATAGTTGGATCCTGCTAAAATCATAGTCCACTCAAAATGCTGGGTCTCTATCAGATACCTTAACCATCAAGAATTATACGCAAGAAAATGTCTTCCTTGTGGTAACATCATGGAGGTTCTTGTAATTTTGGAGCAGAATTGTCCCAAAATACCCATATGGATAGTACAAAGACATCCATAGGAATCCTACTGATTGTGCAGCCCAACTAAATTATTGGCTCCAAACATTGAAAATGCAATCTGTAAGTCTGACATGTAATGTGACTTTCAGAGCCGTTTACTATATATCTTATTTAGTGTACCTAGTTGTTTCACTACCTCTTGGTTAGGAATCGGCAGCTGTAGGTTGCATCACTTTACTCAGGGCTCACTAAAAACTATACAAACAGGATTGAACACCCATATCTGTACTTCACCATGATCCAGTAACATTCCACTTTGTGATTTAGTGATGGTGCAGGGAGATATATTCTTTTGCGCGATATGCGGCATCCTTGCAGGTTTCACCATACTGAGCTGTACGCTTTGTCAGCCGTCTTCTCCAAGTTGTAGGAATGCCCTCTGGCTGGTTTTATTTCTGTAGAGATGTGCAGTTAATTTGGGATTACAGCAGCAGAACTCTTCACCTACACTAGCTATTCTGCCCTGCCCTGCTGCCTTTCCCAGGTTCACAGAGATGAGGATTTGGAAGGTGGATTGTCTGACCTCCCCATGGCTTCCCTTTTTGCTATATGTACTTGCTCCGTTTACGTTAATCCCTAGACTGCAAACTAATTTTTACAGGCGAAAGTGAATTTAATCCTGAAATTTCCTTTCCAGCATCACATGAGATGGTTTCCCCTGCTAAAGAAAATTTTTCTTTCTCCTCAGTCGAAAGTGCCTCAGAATCTTTGCCTGCTCATGGTCTTCTTTGCATTCAGCTGGTATATGTTGAACGTGGCCCTCTCTGCAGCGTCATCCCCAAACTATTTGCCTTCACTCCTCCTGTTTTCTGAACCCATTTAGGACTCTGTGCACTTTACCATTGCTAACCTGTTTTAATGTACTTATGCTTATATTTCAAACTTGGTAAAAATGACCTACACCCAATGGACACAATTAATTTACTAGTAAAGTGGTACTTCATGCACCCAGGGCCTGCAAATTAAATACTTCTAGTGGTCATGGGCAATTACTCACGCTCTCATAACAAGCAGACTTGGCTACGGCAGCGCCCTCTACGCCGAATCAAAATAACTCTCCTACACAAGCTTCAAACCACCCAGAACACCTCAGCCAGACTGGTCCTCAGAACCCCACGGCACAAACACATGACCCAATGTAGTAATCAGGGTTCCCAAGGCCTACATGCTCCGAAGATAACCCACTTACACTCAAGAACTGTTGGCACGGAAACTGTAAAAGTCAAAGAACAAGTTTATTAAGACCCCATGGGGTGGTGGTACACTCATACAGCACCCTTCGGTAATGCAAGAGGTATCACACCGAACACCGGTGTGACCCCGATTTATATACAGTTTTTGGGGCAATAAAAGATAGGCGGCACAAGTTAGGACACATTCATGTACATATATGGTCATGTTTTGGAACACAGCCAGCTCATTGGAGGGGGCACAACTCCGCTGGTCAGTTTGGTGCACATTCCTGAGGGGTAACTGGTCAGTGGGGACTGCGCATGAGCGAGCTGACCAGTACTAAAAATAGCCTGTTGCTGGGCAGACTGAAGTGGTCAATGATACGGACAATGGACTGAAGGGCACGCCAGCCACGAGGCCGCTTATGGCCTAAGATGGCCGCCGCAACATTCAAAATGGCGTTTTCATATATAGCCAAGTTAAGGAGGAAAACGTGTAGTTTCAGCTAATCACTAACACGGCCATGCCAATTACGACAGACGACCCTTTTAGCGTTTAGCTGAATCTACCTCATAGTGAACATAATCAGGATGTTCGTCCTCGATGTCTATTAACATTATTTGTGTTACTTCATTATGAAGCATCATTTTGTCATGGGCAAGTGCTCGTCCTGATGGTATGCAAGCTGATAGGCACATGGAACATAAGGCAGGGCCACATTGGATACATAGGCAAACAAGAAACAGTGCCCCCACAATTATACATAAAATCTTTAACAGTTTCCAGCCCCAAGTAGTGAGCATTGACCAGAACCATCCTGAAAGTGTCCAAGTTCCATTGTCCGGATGTATCTCAGCTGCTATTTTATGGAGCTTGGATATGGCATCATAAACAGATGGAGAATTGTCAGGTATGTATACACAGCAGCTACTTCCGATAATTCTGCATGCCCCCCCACGGTCGACCAAAACTACATCTAACACCATCCTATTTTGAAGCGTAACTATTCTAGAAATCTGAAGTTCCTCAGTGATATTTCCTAGGGCAATGGCAGTGTCATTCGCTACAGCCTCGACAACACGTGTCAATCGTCTTATTTTCCGGCTGTTCAAAGCGGCCCCCACGAAGGAAAATAGTCCCAAATTGAAGTCCACATACTGTTGTAAGGCAGTATCAGTCTGGTCTATGTCATCCAGAACAACGGTCCGCTTGACTCTATTCAGGACAAAGTCGTGGTACAAGATATAGTCATTGTGATACATTGGTGGGGCAATGAATACAGGAGGCAGTACAAACGATACATAGCACGTGCCCAACCATCCCAATGGAAGCTGATGATAACCCTTCGTTCCACAGATAAAATACGTGTTTCGGGATGCTACAAATGAGATGCCATTCAGGCTATCAAAAGTAAGCGTGGTGTTACATTCACTTTTCCCCACCGCAATCGAACCTTTATTTCTAATACACAAATCGGCTTTAGTAGCAATGACATTGATAACATGTGAGCTGGATACATTGACATTTCTTTGATTGCTATACACACGCGGGGCAGATACGTTATCGGGCCTGTACTCTTCCCATTCAAATCGAGTACCTTCAGCCCGTGGAAACCCATCCTTGTCATGGGAGCATACTTTATTCAAACGGAAAAGCACCCCCCCTTTTGTTGGCCATCTCAAAGTAAAGAGGAGGGTGTACCAGGCGTTGCAGGATCCATTATGAGAGAACGGGAGTGGAATAAGTGGGGTGCCCCCTCTCTTCTGGTGCCCCGGTAACATCCCACACACCCAACAGTTAGAAGTATTGGTCATATTGTGCGTGTGATGAAGAATCTGAATAAAACTGTTGTTCAGATAAGTTTGCCGATGTTGTTCTTCATGGTAGGGTAAGGTAAAGTGAAAATGTTCAGATGGAGCCGGGGTAGTCGGCAGCAAATGTTCACGTGCAGGTACCACAAGTTCAACTACCCAGGCTATTACAGCTATCACCACAATAGTCAAGACAAAGAGAATGGCACCTAATATTCGCTTATCTCGTGATGCTGATGGTGCCATAGTTCAGAGACGTTCTTACAGAGTCTCAAATAGTTCGAATTGTTCACAAAGTCTCAAATACACATGTGTGTATACCTAAAAAAAAAGAAAAATACGGTGCTGAACTCCGAGGTAGCCGTTGTTTTCTTCTCCGGGCCAAGACGGGTGTCGCTACACTGGCAGAACTGATCCCCCCCCCTTGGAATTCCCGGTTTCCGTTTCACAAACCTGGAGCGGTAACCAACCAGTCATATATAAAAAAAAAAACAAAAAAAAAATCTTCTTATCGGGGACGCAGGTTGTAGTGCTCTCGTCCGGCAACAGTGTGGTCCGGGAAGGCTCCCTCAACTTCGGCCGATGTCACAGCTGGGCTCTTTTCTTTCTCCAGAATCTCTTTGTAATCAGTCAGCACAGCAGGAGTCACCAGATCCGGAGAGACACGGCGGCAGTGTGTCGAGTGCACCCACCGCTTCCTGTTGGTCACTCGTACAGCGGTCCGGGTCGCAAGGAGGACCTGTTCGGGGCCCTTCCACCTTGGTTCCAAACTGCTCGCTCTCTCAAACGACCGGATCATTACATGGTCGCCGGGGCGAAGATCATGGCCCTCTCCAGTAGAGTTGTCAGGGAGCGCTTCTCGAACCTGTTGATGAATAGAAAGCAAATCATTTGTTAATCGTGCCAAATAGTCGTTCATCATAACACAAGGCACATCATGTATTAATCGCGGCTTGGGCACCCCCCAGATATTCATAGGGCGACCAAACACCACCTCATATGGTGTGAGGCCAGTTCGTGAATGGGGTACTGATCTAAGAGAGAGCAGCGCTAACGGCAAAGCATCAGGCCACTTCAACGACGTGGATGCCACAATCTTGGCCAATTTGAGCTTTAGCGTAGCATTGTACCGTTCAACCAGACCTGCCGACTGAGGGTGGAACACAGCGTGGAACTTCTGCTGAATCCCTAACCCCTTCAGTACATACTCCACAATCTTCCCAACAAAATGAGGCCCATTATCGCTCCACAGAAATTTGCAAACTCCAAAGCGAGGAAAGAATTCCTTAAGCAACACCTTAGCCGTTGTCAGGGCTGTGTTGTCTTTCGTGGGGAAGGCCTCAACCCATTTGCTAAAGGCACATACCACCACTAGGACGTACTTCAGGTTGTTGCAGCGCTCGAGTTGAATGTAATCCATTTGGAGTACCTCAAATGGTGCAGATGGTGGAACGAACCCTCCTTTCGGAGTATGGGTCCCCTTTCCAGGATTGTGTTGCAAACATACCAGGCAGGTCTGCACTACTCTCTTGGCTGTATTAGCAATCTCGGGATGTTCCCAAACTCGTGTTAACAGTCGAGTGATTGCAAGGGCTCCGACATGTGCCAATCCATGGGTCATTTGAACCATCGCCTGTAAGTAAGCCGCAGGCAATTTCCATTTCTCCATGTCTTTGCTTCTCCAACAACCCTCATCATCTAGTACCCCATCTGTTGCCCATGCCGCAAGTTCTGATTCAGTAGCCGATTTTTGAATATCCAATATTTCTGCTCTAGCGTCACTCCATCGCTCAGCCTGCGATTGGGTCACATACATGGGGGAGCTAGTCCGGGACATAGCCATTTGTCTCGCTATGCTGTCTGCGAAGGCATTTCCTTGGCCCACTTTATCCGTGATCTTTTTGTGGGCACTGCATTTTACTATCGCTACTTTCTTTGGGCCCAGCAACGCGTTTAGGAGATCACGCACTAGCTCTCCGTGCATAATGTGTTCTCCGTGAGATGTCAGAAACCCACGCTCTCTCCAGAGTAGCCCGAAGTCATGTGCTACTCCGAAGGCGTACCGGCTGTCTGTGTATATGTTCACACATAGGCCAGCACTCAATTCGCAGGCTCTTGTTAAGGCTATTAGCTCTGCTGCCTGAGCCGATTTCTGTGGTATCCTAGCTGTTTCTACCACTGTCTTAAGTGTCGTGATCGCATAAGCTGCGGAAGTCGTACCATCTGGCAGCCTTAAACACGATCCATCAACCCACAGTTCCCCATCCACATCTGGAAGTGGCACATCCTGTAAGTCAACACGACCCTTTGTCTGTTCCTCGGTCAGGAAAACACAGTCGTGATGTTTTTCTTCCTGACCCTCCTCAACCGGATAGGGCAATAAAGTGGCAAGGTTCAGAGTAGCGCATCTTTTCAGTGTAATATGTGGCGCCAAAAGTGTCAGCTCATATCCTGTTAGTCGCGCACTCGTAAGGTATTGGGTCTTTGTTTGATTTAGCAGAGCATCTACTGCGTGAGGAACTAACACCAGCAGTTTATGTGATAACACTATTCCCTCACTCTGCCGTATGGCTACTGCTGTTGCTGCTACCGCTCGAAAACACCCAGGCAACCCTCGTGCTATAGGATCAAGAATGGCAGAGAAGTATGCACATGGTCTCTGCTTGTCCCCGTGTACTTGTACTAACACTGACAACGCGCACCCATCTTTCTCGTGCACGTACAATGTGAAAGGCTTCGTGTAGTCTGGTGTGCCTAACACAGGTGCAGAACAAAGGGCCTGTCTCAACTGTTCAAAGGCCTTCTGACATTCATCTGTCCATTCAAGGGGCATTGGTGTAGCTTTGGACAATAACGCTAGCAGAGGTTTTATGATGTGTGAAAAACCCATGATCCACTGTCTACAGAAAGACGTCAACCCTATAAAGGCACGTACATCTCTCTGCGTGCGGGGGACTGGTGTATCTAAAATTGCTTGAATTCGATCAGATGTTAATGCACGCCCCTCCTTAGACAACAGATGACCGAGGTAGGTCACCTGGGGTCTACAGTATTGGAGCTTCTTTTTCGAAACCTTATGATTATTCTGTGCCAAAAAGGAAAGCAACGCAATTGTACTTTCTTCACATTGTGCGTAAGAGTCTGCAGCAAGCAAAAGGTCATCCACATACTGGATGAGGACAACGCCAGTCTGCAACTCAAAGGAATCTAGCTGTCTTTTCAAAGCCTGGCTATAGATGCTAGGGCTTTCAGTATAACCTTGGGGAACACGACAAAATCTATACGATTTATTATTTAACGTGAAGCCAAACAAATATCTGCTATCAGGATGGACAGGGATGGAAAAGGACGCGTTTTTCAAATCAATAACACTAAATGTTGTGGCCGTTGGTGGCACCAATGTAAGCAAAGTCGTAATATCGGACACCACCGGGTATTGGGGAATTACAATTTTGTTGATCTCTCGCAAGTCAATAATAAAGCGATAGACTTTGTCGTCAGTATCTCTCTTAAGAATCGGAAGAATAGGACTGTTGCAAACATTATAAGGGACCTCCTCCACCACTCCTGCAGAGATCAAATCCTGAACAATATGTGTCAACGCAATTTCACCTTCTTTCGAAATCTTATACTGTGGCACTCGTGGTAGAGAGGCCCCCTCCTTAACGGTAATGTGTATTGGCGGAATACGCATCTCTCCCACATCCGTATCTGAGGTCGCCCATAACGTGTGCGGTAGAGAGGCCAAAGCTGGAATGTCTAAGATAGCATAAAACCTATCTGGATCAGGATAATTGTCATTCAGAATAACCCGCACTCCCTCAGGAGCGCACCGTATTGTTGCTCGAAAATATTTAAGCAAATCAATGCCCAGGATATTGTCTGGTGTATGGGGTGATAACAAAAATTGACCGAAACTGAAAAATTTGTCAAGACATAGTGCAAGGGGCTTTGACAATGGGCTAGGGGAGGGTGTGCCATCGAACCCTACACATGTAATCATTTCGCCAGACAGGGGAGCCCTCGGAACCAAGTTTTTCGACAAAGCGCTACGAGTAGCTCCTGTGTCGACTAGAAATTGATCAGTAGAACCCAGAATACCCGCTGTTACATATGGACCCTGCTGATCTACCGGCACTTCAACTGATTCCTTACCCCATCCTACGCAGTCCTATGCATGCACATAATCCTGGTGCTCCACATTCTCACCCTCCGATATCTGATATTGATTCCGTCTATCAAACGTGTTTCGTTCATCCTGGCCACAGCCCCTCTCCTCAACCCTTCCACGATCACTTCCGCCACCTCTTGCTCCCGTATAACCTCCTCTCGACCTACCACCTCCTCGACCACGTTGGCTACGCTGCTCGCGAAGTACCGGACAATCTTCAGCCCAATGCCCAAACTCCTTACAGTAAGCACATTGATCCTCCGCTATATCTGTACGACCATACAACGTATTCCCTCCACCTCGTCTACCTCTATCATTCCCTCTACCCTGTGTTCCCCGAACCTGTGCTAACATCACCTTCGTTTTCAATTCTTTTGCCTTCTTATCAACACTTTCTTTAGCCTCCAACTCCTGCCGCTCATAATACTGAGCCATAGTTAACAAAGACGCAGGGGTCGCCGTGGCCCAGGAACTTTCACTCGATTTTAATCGCCGTGCAATCTCCGGTAGGAGATTAGCCACATACTTATCTACGAACAAATGCCGACCCGTATCGTCTGTTAAAGATTGACCACTGTAATCATGGAATGCCTCCTCGAAGCGTGTAAAGAAATCTGAAACTGTTTCATCGGGCTTTTGTTTGCACGAAGTTAACATAGTCCAATCAATCTTTTTAGGAGGAACAAGCGTTTTTAATTTAATCAAAATAGCCGCTGGAAGGTCTAGAATCAACTGACAAGGCTTACATGCCGGTTCCCTATCTAAATCGGCAGCATTTATTTCTTTCCACGTTCCCCCCAGTATTGTTTCATCATTATTTTTACGAATTTGCCTCCACATATCGGGTGGAAGAATTAGCCCAAAAAACAGATCTATGTCAACAAGAGTCATCACGCAAGACGAAATAGCCCCTTCCACCCCTTCATAGAATGCCGCCGGATTTTTTCGAAGATCAGGTAGAGAATTTTTCAATGCCATAACATCTGCTCTATTCCAAGGCGTATATACCCAATTATATACAAAATATCCTTTCGCATCCTTTGACGATTTATCATCATCTGTACCTTCCCCTTTAGGTGGAACATACAAGGGCGCGGCTTCACGCATAGGCATAACAGGCAATGCAGAACTCTTATCTGAACCCCGGAGAGAACACTCCTTAATCTGCTCGCTATTCTCCGATTCGGACTCCTTTTGCCTCCTTTTCCGCTCCTCCCGCAATCTGGTTGTCTCATCTCGCAGCTGGATCAGTTGCTTGAATAGGCCGTCAACATCTGCAATATCAAATAAACCTTTATCCAAATTCTCACGATGCACTGACAAAGCTTTAGGTTCTAACGTATCTGAAAGGTCACGATACGCGGCAACAACTTCATCCGCCAAACTAGACAAAAAGTACATTAATTCAAGATCCGACCATTTACCCCTCTCCGCAATCACCTCATCCTGAGAAACACATTTCTTATTCACTTTACGCGCCCAACTACGTAAATGTGCGGACCTCTCCGCAGTAAACCTGAGAGCGGATACACCTTTCTTTTCCGACTTATCCTGCCCATCATCTCCCGAGTCTTCAGCTGGAGCCGTTGGCGAAACGTACGGAGGCGGTGACCGATCTAGCAATGAAAAATCATCAATTTCATTATTAAGGACAGGATAAAGCGGTCGGCGAATAGGAAATTGACCAGTCGTTTGCAATTTACGTTCCCGTTCCTCCCTCTCTCTTTTCTCCTGAGCCTCTTTTTCCTCAAGCTGTAATGCCTTATCTCGAGCAGCCTTGCGCTGCTCTTTGTCCGCCAAGGCAACTTCACGTTTCATTCGCTCACGCACCGCTTTCTCCCACATTCGCACACAATCAAACATATTTTGTCTAGACCTGCGTTGAAACAAACATTGCTCCACAAACTGTACTTTACGTAAATCGAACGACCCATGTAGAGGCCATTGCAATTCAGGATCAGTCCTCGTATACTTATGCCATAATTTGCTGTACATAATAGGGGGAAGGCCAAATTTAATATACATCTCACGGTTTGGTGTTCCTTCTGGGGGAGCCGGCTGTGCTTCCGCTAACCTAATTGTGGTACCATTTCCAAGACAGCACATTCCTCGGAGTGTGCTGAAAACAGGCATGTTCAAAAAGTATCACGAAAGCGTGACACCGTATATAAAATGGCACTTACAGTACTTCACACAAATGTGCCGCTCAGAGGGAAAAAAACAAAGTTAGAGAAACATCTCTACATGCCTGCCTATGTGAAGTGCACTACACATATAAGTTCAAAGATCACAAATTCACAAACGTTAGCTAACTCAAATCAAATCATGGATCGTAGGACTCCGGCAAGCGTCCGAGGACTACCTTACCGATCACAAATCATAGAACTTCAGCAAGCGTCCGAAGACTACCTTGCCGAACACAAATCGTAGAACTTCAGCAAGCGTCCGAAGACTACCTTGCCGAACACAAATCTTACCCAAAATCTCAAATGTCCAGATTCCAACTGCCAAGGTCTTGTGATCAAATCAGCCAAACGGCACTTTTCCAGCGACACAGACACTCGAAAACTCAGTCGGAGACCGGCGCCACCTGGAAGGTCAGATCGGAAGGAAAGGAAGAAACACCGTGGGAGCCAAGACTCGGGTCACTCAGTGGCAGCGCGCGTCCATGGCTAGTTTCCAATCCTTCGTCACGACCTCTCCTTCGGGCATCCGAGTCGCCGATGAGTCCCTTCGTGGTCGCCAATTTGTAGTAATCAGGGTTCCCAAGGCCTACATGCTCCGAAGATAACCCACTTACACTCAAGAACTGTTGGCACGGAAGCTGTAAAAGTCAAAGAACAAGTTTATTAAGACCCCCATGGGGTGGTGGTACACTCATACAGCACCTTTCGGTAATGCAAGAGGTATCACACCGAACACCGGTGTGACCCCGATTTATATACAGTTTTTGGGGCAATAAAAGATAGGCGGCACAAGTTAGGACACATTCATGTACATATATGGTCATGTTTTGGAACACAGCCAGCTCATTGGAGGGGGCACAACTCCGCTGGTCAGTTTGGTGCACATTCCTGAGGGGTAACTGGTCAGTGGGGACTGCGCATGAGCGAGCTGACCAGTACTAAAAATAGCCTGTTGCTGGGCAGACTGAAGTGGTCAATGATACGGACAACGGACTGAAGGGCATGCCAGCCACGAGGCCGCTTATGGCCTAAGATGGCCGCCGCAACATTCAAAATGGCGTTTTCATATATAGCCAAGTTAAGGAGGAAAACGTGTAGTTTCAGCTAATCGCTAACACGGCCATGCCAATTACGACACCAACACCTGCAAGACCTCCACTGGCCCCCCGTCGAGAAGAGAGTAACCTTCAAATTACTCACACACGTCTACAAATCCCTCCACAACATCAGACTCATACCTCAACGAAAGAGTCTCCTTCCACATACCCAAAAAGAACCTCCGCTCCACCGACCTCGCACTGGCAGAAACCCCACACATCCTCATAAACAGAGCAGGCGGAAGAGCCTTCTCCTACGTAGCAGCCGAAGCCCTGTCAACATCAGACGCTCCCCTACCCTGCACATCTTCAGGAGAACCTCAAGACCTGGCTCTTCAACTGAACCAGAGCTGCACCCACCAGCGCCTTGAGACCCTCACGTTGGAGTAGCGCGCTTTATAAATCCCTGATTGATTGATTACTGTTCCAACCGCTTACATAGCCCTCCAAAATATGTTTTAGGCCTGCAATTGCAGCATGTGTGCATTCTTAACCTGCTAATTCGACTTGGCCAAATATCCTTTTAGCCAAGCCTAAACTTTCCTTTGTAATACATATATGTCACCCCTAAGGTAACTCATAAACAGCCCATAGAGCAGGGTACAGCATATTTAAAAGGTTATATATGACTTTATAGTTTTACATGTTCTGGTATTGAAAAACTCTCAAATTCATTTTTCACAACTGTGAAGTCTACCTCTCACATAGGATAACATTGTTGTTATCTTATTACATTTAATAAGGGATAACTTTTGTTTGGGAACACGTAGAAATGTCATGTTTGGTCTGAAATTAATTGTAATATAAAATCCTCTTTAGTAGTAAAGTTGGATTTTAAGTTACATTTCTGAAAATGCCGCTTCTAGAAAGTTAGCACTTTCTTCTAACCATTTGGTCCTTGCAGCCTGTGTCCTGAATCACATGACTAGGTGAAGTTGGCAATTGGCCTTTGTGTATTCTTCCCAGACAATGAGACAAATGGGACTAGGTATTGGCAGGATGGTCCACACTCACAAAGAACTTGACACTATTCTTTTGTCATTCTAGACCTCTTGTAGCCTGAGCAGGGTAAAAGGGGGAGGGGGATTTCATTACCGGAGGGTAGAAAAACCTAGATGTTTCTCCCACTTCAAAAAAGGCTCGCACCAGGTATATCTATTGGACCATCAGACAAACTCTTTAATTCACTCCCAGACCTGCAGATGGCCCTCAGAAGGACTGTATTGTATTTCAGAGGATTGTCCTAAGACTTGTAGACTGCTTTGTACTTCAGAGGACTGCTGCTGCTTGAAGCCTGCCTTGCACGCTCAGAGGACTGCCCTGCTGTTTGAGGCCTGCCTTGCTGGTTAACGCAGGATTACCGGGTTGATTCCCAAGGGCTAGTTGACTGGCCTCCTGGCCATAGGGGCACAAAAAGTTACAACAACTTTAAAATGGCACCTTGGCCCAGACTGAATTGAGTCCTACCCTCCAAATGGTGCCCACCTGATCCTAGGTTCTTGGAAATGGTGTTGGCACATTGAAAAAAAATCAGCCAAAAAGTGCTCTGAAAACCAACAGGAGACCTGCCTGCCATTCCGCTGAATGGCATCGCATTAGCACCTGCTACATTCTTCTCCACTTCTCCACAGCAGAAAATTGGGTTCAACAGCTCCTTTTCGGGAAGGATATCCCCTCGTGGAGCATCGGCAACAGCCTGCAGCATTGTTCTGCTGGAGACTTTTGCCTTCCAAAATAGTGACAAAGTCGGAACTGTGACTTTGTTCCATGTCTCCCAGACAATAACGCCTCCTTGGGGTTCTATGTAGGGTTTTAGAGTGTGCAGGAAGAATGGCGCCTAGGCTGGTAGCGGTGAGTAAAAAATGAAGAGCAAGATACGAACGGTGCTACAAGGTCAGAGGAGACCCCAAACCTCTGTAAGTGGTGGCAAGGGCCCACCCAATAGAAACAACACAAGTCCTGTGCACATGTCACGTTAAATCAATATCGAACGTTTTTCAACAGTTATAAGCAAATTCGTAATCAATGAAACAAGGTAGACACATGTGAATGGTCGTCGCTCGGATCTGGGGTTCCCAACATAGAAGAGAAGACACCACCGGTCTTCCGCTATCGGCACCTTTACAAATCTCAGCGACGACGGCTGTACCCGCCCGTCCTTTGCTTCCTTTTCACCCTATCACCCACGAAAGATATTCCACATTTTTCACCCTTTCATGCCGGGTCGGAATTATCACGGCTAAACCAACTGCTAATTTTGCAATCTCAACAGCCCTGAAGAGTCACAGGCTTAAGGCCCGCTTGACGAAACACGTGTCGGCTGGTTGTTTTGCTCTGATGTCTCTCTTCCCTAAGGGAAGACCTAATACATTGCATTCAAATAGAAACCATTCACATGTATCTACCTTGTTTCATTGATTACGAATTTGCTTAAAACTGTTGAAAAACCTTCAATATTGATTTAACGCAACGTGTGCACAGGTCTTGTGTTGTTAATAACGCCTCCTTCACAGTTGCCGCTAGCTGCCTTCCCTCACTGAACTTTACCTTCATAAACAGTTTTCTTCAAACTTTCTTTTAACTCTGACAGTAAGCCATGACCAGACCTGATCCACTTCTTGCACTTGGTGCTATGATCTTTTAGGCCCTGTTTTTCATTGAAAACTTTTAAAATTCAAATTATTAAAATGTTCTCTATTTTTTTTAACTTGGTGTGAGATTTTTCTTGTATTGTGATTTTAGTTTATTACGGATTGTGTGCTGCATAAATACTTTAACAGAGTTCCTCTAAGTTAAGCCTATCTGCTTTTGTGCCGCGGTACCAGTTAAGCACAGATTTTTTTAATGACTTAGTAGTGGTTCATCCTGACAACCATTGTGGTTGTTGATTGAGAAATGTTTTCAGCCACCTCAATCAAAAGCCCAATATCTCACGGTATATCATCAACTTTGTCTGGCAGATTGGCAGTTGAAAGGAACAGACTCCATTACTTAGGGTTTACGTCTCCTTTGGCAGTATTTGCACAGAAATCTCATTAATTATCAAAGAGACATACTTTAGTTGTTCAATGGGCTTCCTTTTCCTCCTAAAGATCAGACCGTAGGCTAGACAGTTTCAGGTATGAGCCTAAATGGGTTTGCAATTGTTGCAAAAAAAGTTCTATCTGGGGGCTAGGGAGTTGGCTCAGAAACAGGATCCCTGGGTAGTTATCCTCTGTTGGGTGTTGGTCTTTGTTGTCACTTCCCCACTTATATCAGTGGTTTCGCCTAGGATCTATCTCGAATACTTAGGCCTTTGCAGTTTCCCTGCAGTGTGTGAATCAGAAAGTGTTTTTCTAGTGTCTATCTTTTCCATCTACAGATCACATAATTGTGTTCTCTATCTTGTCCCAAATAGGTTGGTTTTGCAACCATAACCAAGGTTTCGCTGTTGGTAGTTTATTAATTCAGTGTATTAAACCAGCTGTAATAGGAAATCACTCTCACCCTTTCTATCTTGCCTTTCCTCAGCTGAGGAGGATACGTCAATTTCCTGGATTTTTCCCAAGCCATACAGACAAACTGTGCACTTTCTTCTGACTACTGATACTGAGATAACCGTTTTGTTACGTTTGGTCTGTTCAGAAAAGAGTACAAGATCTGTTTGTCATATCATATTCAATTGATCAGGATAGTGGGTTCCCTTGCTTACCAAGGATCCTCTTTACCTATGCCAGAGGCTGCAGGAACTTCCATTGAGGACCACGTTTGTCTGGCCACAGCTTGTGTGGGATCATCAACTTTCTGTCCCACTGCAGTCGGAAAGCAAGGAATCAGCAGTCCTAAGACTTTTGGAAAAGAGTACTTATGGCTCTTTCTTCATAACTAATTTCCTGGAATGCCATATTCTTTAATAAATAGATCTGTGACAGTACACTGTCGTTTAAAATAAAAAAAATAAGGTAATCAGGTTTCCAATGACAATGCATTAGCATGCATGCATACTGTACTTATGCATTCTGTCCAAACTGAGGCAATGTAGTATTTATTTATTTATTTATTTAAAGGTTTTATATAGCGCTGGCTAGACTCGGAGGTATCAGAGCGCTTTACATGTGTATCAGACCATAATTGCAGGTTACATTGTTACAAAGGTTACACAGTTATTAGAGCCTGGCAACATAGTTACAAGTAAGGTCGAGACAAACAAAAAGGACATATCCGTAAGGGAAAAAGCAGGCAAGGGAAGAGATTCCGGGGTTTGGCGAGGGGAAGGGGGGTAAGAGCAGGGGAAGTAGACAGAGAATTTGAGGAGGAAAAGAGGAGGGGGAGGGTGATAGGGACACAAACCGGTAGACGAGTCAAACCTGCGTCCAATGTTCAGTAAGCTGTGATCCCAGGGAAAGTGGGATCATTTCCCCATTTCTGTTGTGAGACACAGTGGACTCTCTCAGAGGGGTCTCTGAGACTCCAAGGCCTACATACTGGATCCTTTCCCAAAAACAGGAGAGGGAGTGCTTTAGCAAGGGGTGCCATACCATACCTCAACTGTGAGTGGCTCCCTTGACGTTGTTGACTCTCTCAGCGGGTTCGCTGAGACTCCAGAGAATATATATTGGATCTTTCCCCAACAAGGGCAGAAGGAGTTGTGAGAAGTTGGCCTGATATATGATGCTCACTAGTTCTAGTGATCACCTTGTATCAGTCCAAACAACCCTTCTGGTGATTGGTTGTAAGTCAACCTTATAGACCAGCTATCCTAGTGGTAGCATGGACAAAGCAGTCTTAGGCTAAACTCTGTTGGCATGTGAAGCCAGCTATTTTACCACATATAACCCCTTGAATTCCAGATGAAAGGACACCACACAGGTTGTTATGAAAATAAACAATATATTTATTACTAACAAACACCTCTGAACTCTTTATGAGGTCAGAGGGCTAAGCACATAACAAGACTCTTGAAAAATACAATAAGTCGCACAAATTCCAATGGTGCCCTAGGGGCACGGCAAACCATATACTAAGTATCTGGTATAAGGTGAACAATAGAAGAAATGAAGATGCCCAGAGGCTGTAGGATCGCTGGGACTACACTACCCTAACCTTAGGTAAGGAGCAGGAGGCCCACGGAACGCATGTGCAGAGTGTGAACTCACACACGAGATGCGATACAAAGTCAATGGGCACGAACAAGTTACAAAATAGGTGAGTAAGGACAGGTCCGACTGGTTACGACTAAAACGACAGGATACCTGGACACTAGGAGAGTCAATCTACCTATGAGCACCGAAATGCTCTTGTTACCTCACCCACGGGCTGCGGGTGCATAGGTGTGAAAGTTTGTCGGGTTTCCGCATTGAAGTCAATGGAGCCTTGAAGAAAGGTGCTGCAGGCGACCAGGAGGAAGATGTCCGGAGTAATCCAGTGGCAGATCGAGGAAGATGGAGACCTGAAAGCAGAGGGGACAATGTTCACAGTCACTAGCCAGTGACCGGAGTGGAACCAGGAAGGAACCAGATGCTGTTGTCGCGATCAGGTGAAGAGTCGATGCTTGACTCTGCCGCCACGTGGACCAGGAGGTGTCTTCGACGACCAGGATGGAGGCACGAGCTGTCCCACGCAGGCTCTCGCTGTCGACGCTGTCTGATCCGGATTCGGAGTCAACAGGCCTTGGCAAAGGCAACCCACGTAGTGAGTGAAGATGGCGTCTGGTGCGGACCAGGAGGGCCCGGGGTGCTTCTCCTTTGCAGGGAAGCAAGGCCCAGTCTGGAGCAACCAGACCAGCGGTGTGGAGTTCAAGGATCGTCGTCTAGGAGGCCACTAGCCAGCCGGCATGTGACCAGACAGCGCGTCGAGCAGCAATCAAGCAAATGCGCCCCACGCAGATCTCGTGGATGCTGGAGGGCTGGTCTTTGGTGCAGGAGCTGCTCGGGGCTGGGGCTTCTCAATCCCCAAAGCACTCTCTCGGGGATTCCTCTGAAGTTGTGCTGAAAGCGAAGTGCAGTTTCTCCAAGATGGCCGGTCCCACGTGTCTCGTCGCACCCACGGATCTCAGCGGTGCTGCAGATGTAGGTAGAGGTCGGAGAGGTCTGGAAGTCCGGGTCTCGTCTGGCTCTGAAGTCTGGTTGCACCAGGAAGGACGACAAAGTGAACCGCTAGGACGCTTGATGGTGCCTGCGGATGCAGGGTGGTCACTCCTTGGCCACAAGGGAGATTTTCTTCAGTCTTCTGTGGAGCAGAACGTCGAAGTCCAGAGTTTCTTCTTTGTAGTTTCAATTTAGGATAATCTCATTTGGAATGGGACCAGCTCCTACCTTTTTCTGCTAAAGGGGGCTGTACTGTGACTAGGCCCCTCCCATGGGTGGGACCAGGAAGGGGGTGGTTACACCCCCTATCCTTTGTCCGGTTTCGCGTCAGAGCTGGGGCTGGAGTGCCCCAGCAACTGGTTGGAACCAGGGTATGCACAGGGACACCTTGTGTGCCACCAGGTATGTCTTATTCCTTTCAGCCTTGCCTATCTGGATACACAAAGTCCTGTCTGGGGTGGTGCTAGCACCTCCCAAGGCAGGAAATCCTTTGTCCAGGCCTCCGTTGCTGGAAGGACTCCCAGCAGCAGGAGGTCAGACTTGTGTCTGTGGCAGCAGCATCCATTTTGTGATGCTGAGGCTCGGATTAACTTTAACCAGGGTTCTCGTTACATACATGTTGTGTCCCTCTAGAAGGGTGGAATGCTACCCCCGTCGCCAGAACTAGCGAGGGGGTAGTATTCCAATTCGTATGACACCTTACTCGACATGTTTTGATAATGCTATGCCAAAGTTAGCAATAACCGCGAGGATTATAATGCACTTAAGAGTATATGGTATAGCGTTATCATGGAAACAGCAAAGGACATGGTTCCGAAAGCTGCAGACAGGCTAAGCTCATGCTAGAGCACCATCTCACATAATTCCAAGCACTCTGCCTTCAGGAATGATAAGGCCTGCGATAGGTCCATTTTAGGGTTAGATATAGGTATACTATATCTACAGCAAAGGGTGATTACACCACCTTGCCCCAGCTGATTGATCAGCCAGTTGTGTCAAATAGAATGCCAGGCCAGGGGTGGCACAATACGTGCTGCAGCCCCTGGTAGGCCTTGGATGCACCTATGCCCTGGGTACCTAGTGTACACTGTACAGGGGCTCACAAGGTGATCTAGGTTCCAATTGGTATGTACATAGAGTACATGGAATCCATTTTAACAGAGAGAGCAGATGGCCTGTGGTCCTGAATAGCAGGGCCCCAGGTCAACTAAGTCGAAAACCAGCTAAACACCAGGCAAAAATTTGGGGGTAACCATAGTCAGATATCCACCTTCCTACAGGAGTGCTAAGTCAAAAGGCACAAAAGGACAGAGGGCTAGGCGGTGTAGCGGGCAAGGGGAAAGATTCAGGTGAGAGGGGATAGGAGCAAAGGAAGTGGACAAAGAAAGAAACAGTGCTAAATGGGAACAGATATATATATAGGAGACAAGGACAAAGCAGAGTTACAGAAATACGATGGGGTGGTGGGCGATACAGGGAGAAAAACTGTGCCCAAAGTCCGGCTGGGTAGGTGACGGTCAGGGGCTGAACCAAGGGCAATTTCCTCAATAACTGAACAGAGCAGCTCCACCGGGCATCGGACATAGTGCTCGGACTCCGCTGTCAGGATGGGGATCAGAAGTACTCGGAGATTGTCAGATTTGTGTGTGGGGGGGGGGGGGAGAAACCAAAGAATTCCAGACGCCATCTTGAGGTCAGGTACAGTCCTGGTAGAATTATGTAAGGAAGAGGTCCGCTGGGGGGGGGGCAGGGAGGGGGTGGGTGCCACAACTGGCGGCCATGTTAGGGTCAGGCACCCGTCAGCCTCAGCTTCGAGTAAATGGTGGCCGGGACGAGCTCAGCGACGACCTCGAGCCCCTCAACCCTTGTTCTTATCTTTGTGGGTTGGAGGTCGCTTATTGTTCTCCTTGTCCCACTTTCTTTTGAAGTCAGTACGCTATTACAAATGACCTACTGTTAATGGCGTTACCACCCTCCTCCTTCGTGTGGCCCCCGGAATGCCCGAGGAGCATGCAGGTTCGCCTCTGTTGTCTGCCGTGGCATCCACCCAGGTTGTGATGCAAGTAGAATTGCCCCTGATAGTTATAGCTATTAGCGCGAATCAGTGTACCTGCAGTCTTTTAAAGACCTTATGCCTGGCTTGGCTCCAGATGGCCTGTCTCGCGAGGGCCTGTTTCAAGCTACTTTACTTCGGGCCGCGTCTTTGCCCATTCACTTTCCAATCCAGGTCACTGCTCACGACTCTATGATCATCAGGCCCCTCTGGCGCTGTCTCTGCTACGCTCCACACAGCCTCGCGCACCATGCCCCTGAGCTTTACTCACTACTGCGTTGATTAGATGGTGGCCACTTCCACCCCTCGTTCACCTCTGCTCCATCGCTGCCTCTTTGCTCTGTGTACTCTGCCCCAAGATCCCAACATTAAAGCAAAACACTGTAATTTAATCACAATGGGCAAGATCTACAATACATGAAATACGATAACAGTGCCCCAAGACAGGAGGGAAAATAGCATGATGCTGTGAGAAAGAAAGAAATAAGTAAGAAATGATAGTAGATGTGACAAGGAATTATTTCAAAATCATTAATCATTTACAAACTAAGTTGGCTTCAGTTCCCTGAGCCAAAACATGGAATCACAGATTTCCAAACATTCGTCAAAAATCATGTATTTGACGCTGGCATTCTATATCCAAAAAAATAGGGGTGGCGTCAACTGAGATGAAAAGGAGTAGCCGTCGATGTTTCGACCCCACGCTACACCTGTAGGCGTACTTAAGGCCTAACATTGGGGTCTTCATCAGGACAAGAAGCGTAAAACCAAGGGTACACTATGAATTCATGGTGCGTGGAGAAATTAATTTCACATGGTTGTAAATTATTGGAATGATTTCTTTCTTTTCCCAATCGGCAATATCTGGAAAAGGTAGAACGTAAGTGCGTATAATCTTATAGTAGTTATGGAGCTGCGGTCTATCACGAACACAAGACCTAATCAGGGCGGGTTGCCGCGTCGTGCTGTAGTCGCGCTGAAGGGTTTTCCCTACAGCGCGACTACAGAGTGCTTTCTCCCGCGATTGAGAGCGGATCCCAAGTTAGACGGAATACCTCTACCAGGAAACCATCCGTTTTGGAATGTGACCGAGCACGACGCGGCAACCTGCCCTGATTAGGTCTTGTGTTCGTGATAGACCGCAGCTCCATAACTACTCTAAGATTATACGTGTGAGAAGGTGGCCTGATATGCAGTGCTCACTATTCTAGTGAACACTATGTATCAGTCCAGCAACCCTTATTGATGATTGGTTGTAAGTCAACCTTATAGACCAGCTATCCTAGTAGCGTGGATACGAGCAGTCTAAGGCTAAAGACTCGAGAGGGCGTGTTAAGCCAGCTGTTATACCACATATACCCCTTGAACACCAAGTGAAAGGACACCACACAAATGTTATGAAAATAAACAGTTATTTATTAAGAATCACAACAGCCCTGTACTCTTTATGAGGACAGGGTACTAAGCACAAACCAAAACTCTTTACAAAATACTTAAGTTAGCACAGTATATACAAATGCCCGAGGGGCACGGAAAACCATATACTTGAAAAGTGGAATGCGAAATTACTAGCAGGTAAGTACAGTTCTAATAGGCTTTGGAATCGCTAGGACTTGACTATAGAATCGTTAGATTACTTCTAGGAGACCCAGGGGACTCGGGTGCAGTGTGTGCACTCTCACGCGAGATGCGGGACAAAGTCTATGGTAGCTAGAATTTGCAAAGTTAGTGTTCTCGGGCGAACCCGACCTGGTAGGGAGAAAACGAAAGCAGATTCTGACCCTTGGATAGTGAGGCTATGCTGGGGCACCGAAATGCCGAAGTTACCTAGCCCAGGGGCTGCAGCTGCATAGGACTCAAAAGACGTCGGGAATCCTCGTTGACGGACCAGGAGCCTGGAAGAAAGAAGTTGCTGGCAGGCGACCAGTGCAGAAAGTTCGGTGGACCCAAGCCTGGATCGATGGAAGATGACACCTGAAAGCAGAGGGGACCAAGTTCGAGACTACTAGCCAGTAGTCAGTGGGCACCAGGAGGGCACCGGATGGTAGCCACCTCGACAAGGCGTGTGGGTGACGCTGGGCTCGGAGATCTCACGGACCAGGAGGCGTTGTCGGCGACCAGGAAGGAGGATCGAGCTGTCCCACGAAGATAGAAGCTGTCGGCGTCGCTGGACCCAGGATTGGGCAACAAAGCCTTGGCAAATTCAAGCCCACGCGGTGGACCTAAAATGGCGTCTGGAGTGGACCAGGAGGGTCCGGGGTGCCTCTCTTCAAGAAGGAAGCAAGGGCCAGTCTGGAGCAACCAGACCAGCAGCAGTGATGTCGTCGGGCGTCGTTCTGAAGGCCACAAGCCAGCCGGCTAGTAGCCAAACAACGCGGTGCACAGCAAACAGCAGAAGGGCCCCACGCAGATCGTGGAGATGCAGGGAGGCTGACCTTGGGTGCTGGAGCTGCGCAGGGTCGGGGCTTCTCGGACCCCAAAGCACTCACCCGTGGAGGACACGGTGGGCTTGTTGTAAAGATGTCGTGCAGTCTTGGCGATCGTCGGTCCCTCGAGGTCTCGTCGCACTCACGGTTCTCAGCTTGGCTGTAGAGGTGAGTAGAGGTCAGAGGTGCCAGGGAAGCCGGGTCTCGTCGAGCTGGGTCGTCGGATTCGTGATGAAGGACTTGCAGCAGACCGCAGTGTTCTTTAGGATGGTGCCTGCGGATGCAGGGTGACTACTCCTTAGCCACAAGGGAGAATCTTGATGAAGAAATCGTGAAGTCCTTTCGCAGAAAGTCGTGTCTTGATTCCAAAGATGATCTAATTTGAACAGGGGGCCCGCTCCCATCTTTATACTAAAAAAGGGGGCTGACCCGGTGACTAGGTCCTGCCTATGGGTGGGACTAGGAGGGGGGTGGTTACACCCCTCTGCCATGCCGGACTTCCCCAGGCATGGGGCTGGTGTGCCCCTGGAACTGGTTCAGACCGGCCTCTGCGTAGTGAGCACCGGGGTGCCACTCAGCAGTCACCTTCCTGTAAAGCCCTGCCTACCCAGGATACACAAAACCATGTCTGGGATGGTGCTAGCACCGCCCCGGACAGGAAACCCTTTGTCCAGGCCTCCCTCGCTGGAAGGACTCCCAGCAGCAGGTGGTCAGACTCGTGTCTGTGGTGGCAGCATCCATTTTGTGGAGCTGAGGCTTCAGTTAACTTTAACCGGGGTTCACAGTTACATACATGTCGTGTCCCTCTAGAAGGGTGGAATGCTAACCCCGTCACCAGAATTGGCGAGGGGTTAGTATTCCAATTCGTATGACACCTTACTCGACATGTTTTGATAAAGCAATACCAAAGTTAGCATTTAACCGCGAGGATTATAATGCACTTAAGAGTATATGGTATGCGATATCATGGAACAGCTATTAGGACTTGGTTCCGCAAGCTGCAGACAGGCTCAGCTCATGCCAGAGCACCATCTCACACGATTCCAAGCACTCTGCCTTCAGGATTGTCAAGGCCTGCATTAGGAGTGACTGATAGGAATCTGTGTGTCCATTTTAGGGTTAGGTATAGGTATACTACACCTACAGCAAAGGGTGATTACACGACTTTGCCCCAGCTGTCATGCAGCCAGTTGTGTCAAATTTAGGAGGCCAGCCAGGGGTGGCATAATACATGCTGCAGCCCCTGGCAGCCCTGGGTACACCTATGCCCTGAGTTACAGGGTCTGATAAGGTGGCCCAGTACCAATTGGTAAATGCACCTAGGGTACATGTCGTAATTTAGAAAGAGAACAGCCAGGCTGTGGGTCTGATTAGCAGGCCCACAGCCAGAGAAAGTCGTAAACCAGTGAAACAAAAGCAAAAAATCTGGGTGATCATAGGATTGCAGACCCTACTCTCCTACAATACGCACTTAAGTTGTAGCAGGGTTTCCGTTCTCCCACAGAACTGTGCATAGAGATCTAGAACCTCAGTGAGTTAGGATGATCCAAAACTCATCTCAGTGTCAGAAATCTCCTTACCTAGCTAGCTACAGTGTCTCATGGATCATTATGGAATGAACCATGTCTTAGACAAACCAGAACATGATCTTTTAGAATACCTCAGGAATCGTGGAACACATGAACACTCTTTCGTTATATAATCATTTCAAACCAAAACTGGGAGTCAAAGAACACAAATGCAAGTTTGAAATATTTATTATTCAATGCAAAGTTCTCAAACGCAGTATCTTGTATAATACCAAAATGCAGATTATAAAAATCAGAGTTAGCAGCATAGTCACTAATCCATAGTAAGCAAAAGGTGCTAGCATGTTATAATGCAAAACCTATAGAATCGATATCACCTATATTTCGCGCACCCTATCTAGTATATTATTTTATATCTAAGAAGGTCTCATTCGGGCTTTAGCAGGGCGGCCCCATACCTCTCAATGTCAGTAGGAGCAGTTCACATCAACAGCTACCAGCTCTCTCCATGCGCAGCACCAAGTGTCCTCGTTCATTCCGTGTAACTCTATCTTAAACCCGCGTAGAGCCCAAAATGTTGGCATCAACATTATTTATGTTATGTCTAATGTGGTGCGAGGATCAGGCCTCTCAGCAACCTTGTGTTAGGTTAATCTTAGAGTGTGCAGCTCTCAGTGTGCAGACAGTTGTACCAAGTGCACCAGGCAAAGCTGATAGCATAGAAATAACATATTATTCTCAACTAAACCACCTCACCGCTTCTAGGGTGAAAGCTACAACAACAAGTATGTGTCGTGTGCAAAACTGAAGCCGAAGGCAAACCGGCTGTTTAAACATGTAATACACTCATGCTAACTTAACGCAATATATGTAATGAAGTATCCATATGACACCCCCCCATTGGTCCGAGCACCGCCAATCATAAGGGAAAAGGCAATACTAAATCAGATACAAAAATTGAAAGCAAAATTCAATAATATTGAGCTAAAATAAGCTAAAAATATGTATGAATGAATATGTATGAATGCCTACAGTGGCCTCAAAGCTAAAAAAGAACAAAAGTCTTGAACCAAAAGTCTTCCGCCAGGTCCAAAAATTATGAAATGTATGACCAGGTCGCATCCTTTCAAAAGTTTGTAAGAGAAAAAACCAAGGCACTTATCCGATATCCAAAGTCATGTGCCACCCAGACGTTACCTCCAGCGACATCACGTGAGTGAACTTTCCATCAGTTGAACTTAGTCCATCCCTCCAATTCAGCGAGGCGAAAGTTATATTTCACAACAAAGCATTCCCTCCAGGCATCTCACGATTGGAAAGTATATGCAAAGAAAGTTGCAACAGCCTCCAGTATGAAATCACTGCCATCATCCGAAAATAGTTCAGCCATCCAATTTAGCAATGGGAAAGAACATACGTGCTCCTCCAGCATCGGATCCTCCTGCAACGTCAGAGGACAACTCGGTGGGTTCACCAGATCGCTGTGTGTCAGAAAGGCATCCGCCGCTGCAGAGATCTCCCATTGGCCCAGAACTCCATTTATCGCTGCCAAGGCCATAACTCTCTCGCCAGAACAGATCAGCTCGTGAGCCACCACGGGACGCATTAGCTGATCAAAATCGACGTCAGGAACAGTCCTCAAGCATAGGCATAAATCAATGGCCCAATCGAACTCGCAGCTCAGGCAGTGAAACACAGGTTGGACACACGTGAAGTCGGTGAACCGAAATGACAATCTATAGGCCGTGCTTAATGCTGCAAGCGGCAATGTTCCATAGTAATTGAGCATCCGATTACGACACATGGTCAGGAGGCGTTGAACGGCGCCTTGCGCAGGATGGGCATCCATGTTTGATGAAGAAAAACACCAATAGAAAGCCTGCGGCCACAGCCAGCAAAACAGGTAGTCCACCAAACAAGCTCGAAAAAATAGTGTGGAAAAACGTGGGAATGATACCAAAAACTTTTTCAAACGTAGTCACGAGGCCACTGCTTACTAGTTTAAAAAAATGTGCAAGGCCAGTCGTTGAAGAAGCATTAAAAATCTGGTGTACCAGCTCGCAGAAATGAAATGGCAAATCAGTGTTTAAGAGCGCCTGCACCTCTGTGCGGGTGTTGGCTATGTGAAGGACATAAGTTTCCCGGGCCGAACTCAGGGTCACTTGTTTTTGAGACAAAAGGGCCCTTATTCTGCTTAAACCATTGAATTTCGCTTCCAAGGTTGGGATCCGTGGCCAGATGGAGACATCTGAAGAGCCATGCGTGGGTGGGTATAGCACGTTCTTGCAGCACACTACACGCTCTGATACAGTAACTATATAAGCCACACCAATTAATAAACCACAACATAATTCGTTGTTTAAAAGCAAATAACTACCATTAGCTAATAATGTAAATGTGGGCACTACTGCTGGAACTGGCGTGCCTTTTAAAACACATGCTAAATTTGGGCGGTCCTGATTACAAGAACCGTGTAACTGAATGTGTCTGCATATTAATGAATGGTCAGGTGACTGTGTGCATTCCTCACCATTAAGATTAACTTCTTTTCCATCTTTCAGACATCTGTATGTGTATGGTAATGACCATGCCTCATGTAGGAATGCATTGCCTAGCGGTTCATATCGACCTATAGCAATATAACGCATACAGTTAGTAAATTTATATAAAGGGAATGGTAATGTTATTAATCCATGAATAAGCCATGTGGCAGTAGTGGTTTCAGCAACAGAGAAAGGCAAGGACTCTAGCTTTTCAATATGTAGCATAGAAAATGAAGCATCACGCATTGAAAGCATGCGCTGTTTCTCAGTAAGATTAAAAGGAGCAAAAAGGGATGAAACGTTCAATGAGGTCCAGGGAACTCGACCAGCCTTAAGAGTCTGTAGCGTCCATGCAAACTGCATCACAGAACGCAATTGATTTTGACCATGGTATAACGTGGACACTTCATCATGTACAATATCAACAACAGAAGAAACAATATTATCCAATGTGTAAATTCTGGAAGAAAGCATGTTAATACTGTTATCGACCACTGCAAGCACTTTTTCCAAATTTGCTTGATCAATAGCTCTCAGGCGTTTTGCTGCCTCAACTTGTGAAAATTTCCAAATCTCATTGTATATAGCATAAAGAAAGCGTTTAGATCTACCCCTAGCTGGGCCTTTTATAAAATCATTTAGGTCTATATTTTCATTCAACTGGGACAGATGCAGTTTAACTGCAGCCAAAGTGGAGTGCTGTAACCAGTTCTGACACAATTTTCCTACTGAATAAGTAGTAACAGTGTGATCTGTTTCAAACCTGGGATCTGGCCTGACGTGTGTAAACCCTTCAGAAAAAGCCAAAAAACGACGTTGGCAAGCATCAGAGCTCCTCTGCCACAAGATCCACCCCTCCGGGTCGAAATGGGAAACATTAAAGGAGGAGTTCTGCAAAAGTGCTTGTATCTCACTGATGGATAATGTAGTGAAATTACTCCAACCTGAATATTCTTCTAAATCAGGGATAGTAGGGGTATTTAATTTTTTAGATGTAGCCAATCCAAAACATGTTGTTTGGGAAATAGTTGAATTTAAAAACAACATGTGATTCGGGATGAGACATGCACGATGCAAAGCCTCAGTGCCTTGTACCTGCCAATCTTTGGTACCCCAAACCGATTTAAGGTCAATAGTATCCTTCCATAACTCATAGCCATCTACAGATAACCTTTCCAGAAAGGACTTTGAATACAGCAATTTTGTATCAGTAAGTCTGACTTTGGGCATGAATTTCTGGTTCACTTTAAAATAAAACGACTCAGGATTTGATTGATTAAAGTCTGTAAAATAAGAGTATTTTCCCAGAAACGTACTCGAGCTCCCCTGTAAAGGAGCAGGGCAATGTTCCCACTGAGTGTAATTCACAGGAACCCTCCTGGAACTTGTCTTGTGTAGGAAATGATTCCCATAATGTTGATAGCAAAATAAATCATCATAATTGACAGAATCTAAGTACAAATCCTCAGCATCAAAGGCCGCATAATATTTCAAATCAGAGAACAATGCTTCTACAGCCTGAAGATCCCAGTCATCAGAATGAACATTTTGCTTAATCACATCTCCCATGTTTACTCTAAGCACATTAGGAACATTAATAACTTCTGTGGGGCCATGTATCTGAAACCTAACCGCATCCCACACAATCCCATCAAGGACTGGCCAAGCAGTAATCTGTACTGAATGTAAGTCTCTCTTTAGTCTGTGTACTGAATGTGAGGAGGACAGAGGGGCCAATGTTCCATTAAGGTACCGAATTCCTGTTCTTTCTATCACATAATGGCCATCGATCAAGCGGAAAAAATAAAACACAAAACCAATTGACATAAAAAGATAAAATGAAAATAATATCAGCCAAACGTATGTCCAAGGTGGAATTAAAAAATGTTTTTTAAACAACGTGGCATATTTTGCAATAGTCGATGGTTTCTTTGAAAGTTCCGAAACAGAGTCAAAAGAGAATCTGGACTGGTTAGCCAAACGGGCATGTAGGTCGGACATAGATAAATCAGCAGGATCTGCATAGGTCAGCTCATCAATGTTAGCAAGAGGAATAGTATTTAATAAAGGACTAGATAAAGCAGGCATCTCGAGGGACACCTCCTGATCTGTACCAGATGTAATAGCCAGCACAGAGTTCCTCACCATGGAAGGACAGGATGCAGCCGGTGTCATGCTATGAAGAATCGGCCACCCTGTGTGTCTTGACATTGTCAATAGAAATAAATCTGTTTTCTTTACGACCTGGAAGTGGTGGTAAAATGACTGTTCTTGTGCCCTTCACTCCAAGGACTCGAACCGGCGGTCGATATGAGGGACCAAACTCTTTCTTGTTATTGATCTTCTCTCGAACCAGTTCTCCAACTTGGGGTAGCCAGCCAACTACCGGGATCTGCAACGCATCATCCGATGTGGAGGGCAAGTGTTCCTTTGCAAGACTGTCTCTGGTCTTTTGTAGATCCTGTAAAACATTGCAATGTTCATCTACGTCAAAGGCCGCGGCCTGGGCCTGGCAGTCTGCACCATCAAGGTCAGGGACGTACATCTTGATACCAAAGAGCATTTCGTATGGGGTCCGCCCACCCAGAGACCTTCTAGGGAGATTATTAAGCGCACGCTGCACGCCATAGAGGTGGGTCAGCCAGTTTCTACCAGTGCCTATAACACGGGCTGTCAAAGATTGCTTTAAGTCGCGGTTCATTCTTTCTACTACAGAATTGCCCTCAGGCCTGTAGGGGCTTGAAAACTTCACCTGTACTCCCAACGAAACCATAGCATCCTTATACGCCTTAGAGGCGAAAGCCGGACCCTGGTCCGAATGGAAAGTACCACAAGCAAAGATTCCCACAAAGACACGCAAATCCTTAATGACAGTTCGCGAATCAGCGCTTCGATGCGGCCATACCCATACAAAGCGTGTGCATGAGTCAACTGCTACTAAGATGTATTTATAAGCAGTATCAGAAGAAAAAGGACCGCAGTGATCCAAATAAACGCAACCAAGCGGTTTATTAGAGATGCACAACTGTGTCTGAGGCGGACGCGCAGCAGTAGAAGGCTTAATCTGCTGACAAATGTCACACATAAGGACATAATCGCGCGTCTGTTTGTACAGTCCCCGCCACCAGAACCTCTGTTGTAGCTGAGATACAGTGGCTGAGACGCCCGCATGCGCAGACGCCACACCTTCATGAGCCGCTGTAATCAGAGAAGCTCTGCGATCCGAGTTGGGAACTAAACGCTCTCCAACTTCAGGAATTTTCACATAAGGAACCTTATCGGGACTTAAGTGGTATGTGTATTTCGAAGGGAACCCCGCAGGATATTTACCTCCCTTCGCAGTGGCAGCAACAGCCGCCAAGATGTCATCATCTATTTTGCTTTTGGACCTCGTGACTGCTGCAACTAAGTATTTTGATACCGCTGACTTCGCTGCTTCATCAGCAAGCGAGTTGCCAACAGCGTGGACCCCCACGCGCTGGTGGCCAAGAGTATGAATCACAAACACGAGCGGCAGTTTCTCTTTAAGTTCCGCCACTCGGACCCAGATCATTTTATGTTTTATTGTGCTACCCTTGGAATCACGAAAATCATTCTGAATCCAAAAGAACAAGTTCTCATTGTAAGACTGGACACAGTAGTAAGAATCACTTACGATTAAAGTCGTCACACAAGGATCAGCGTACTCCAATGCGAGCATAAGAGCGCGAAGCTCTGCTAATTGTGCGGTGCAGTCCCCTAGCGTTTGCGTGTGCACAACACTGGACTTGAACTCATCGTTCACCATGGCACCCACCACAATGGCGCAAGCGGAAACGTAGGCGTGTTTAGAGCCATGCGCAACCTGCGCCGAACCATCCGTGTAAATGATACAATGGAAATCCTCCAACGGCCGCATTGCTAAAGGAGCAGGATGAACAAATTCATACTGTAAATACTCCTGCGACCGTAAAGCGGCGTCAAAAATAAACGTGACATCCTGAGATGTCAAGGATGTAGCCCACTGAATCCACCGAGGGTGCAAAGCTTTAGAATTAGGTACACTGGCTTTCGTGACCGCCTCCAAGGCTGGACACGGGGTGACAACCAACATGCGCTTTCCCTGCGACAGGGCACGTTCCTTAAGAATTGCCATCTGCACAGCCGTTAAAACTTTCTCCACAGTGGAAAATCGCAGTTCAGCCGAAGTGTACAAGTGTGACTTGTAAGCAATAGGTACAGTATCCCCTTCATTAAAAGTCAGGTACGTGAAACCCACCGTCCCAGGGATAATTCTTATCACCAGGTTGGTCTGGTTATCACGAGTCTGTAAGTAGTCAGAAGCCAGCATATCAGCCTGCAAGGACTGCAGAATGGCTGAATGCTCAGGCAGCCAGCATGATTTGGAAAAAGATGGTTGTACCAAGGCATATAAAGGCTTGATACGCTGGGCATATTCCGGAATGTATGTCCTCCCGAAATTTAAAAAACCCAGCAAAGACTGTAATTTTTTCAGCGTTGTCGGAGAGCGCAACTGCGCGCACTTCTCCAGGAACTGAGGAGCCAATCCCTTTCCTTCATGGTTAAGTTCATAACCTAGAAACAACACTGTGTACTCCGCAATGTGCGATTTTGCAAAGTTAAACTTGTAACCCATGTCTGCAAAGTTACAAATTATGCTGTTTACTCGACACAGATGCACCCAAAGCTCGTCGTCTGTGAGATAAATATCATCCACATACGAACATGCAACTGGATCGAAACTCTCTAAAAGAGAGACTATGCGGGCGGAAAACACTCCCGGACTATTTTTATATCCCATTGGGAGTCGATTAAACTTTTTTTGTACGCCGCCGCATGTAAAACTGGTCCATTGGGAACTGAGACCATCTAATCTATGTGCATAAAAACCATTGGAAATGTCAAGCGTGGTTTTGAACCGTTTACGCTCAAGACTATTCACTAGGGCAGAGCCGTGAGTATTCTGTACTGCACAGTTACGGCAATGCGAGTTCAAATGCCTGTAATCCAAAACAAGACGATATGATCCGTCCGGCTTGTTAACAGTAAAAAGGGGATTATTCATCGGTGACACACACGTTTCAATTACACCTTGATATTCCAATTGTTCAAGGATAGCCGCGACCGAAGCCTTAGCTTCACGCCGTATGGGATATTGGGGTTGTGGCTGCGGCTGTGACCGTAACGGAATCTCATGGCTCGGGGACAATTTATCCCAGCCACACTGATTCCGGTACACAGCCGGCGCAAGCGCCAGAGCCCACTCTTCTGCAAAATGCAGAGCTTCCATTCTTGGCACAGTGTGCGCGAAACTAGGGAGGATTACCTCCTCCCCTCGCGGAGCTGCGAGAACAAAAGGTGGGGGCCAGTCAGCCTCCGAAAGCAAAATGTCATACGTATCCGAAAGATTTTCCCAAAATACCCCTTTTACAGTTCGCTGCATGTCACCTTCAATTAACAGGACAATTTCAAAAAGTCTTTCAGGGGGAGCAACATGTGTATCAGCTGTTTCAATCACAATAAAAGTCTCAGTCGCTGTCACCTTCAACAGTGGACGGAGGGCCTCTCTCACTATGGTAATCTCCGCCGCGCTGTCCAGCAAGGTCAGAGCCCACGTCAGATTCCGAAGCCGCGTTCTCACTATCTGGGGCATATCGATGCGCCGTTAAGGCAGCGACTTTCTTCTTGGCAAACTGCGGTCTCTTTGGCGTAGAGTCGTCCCGCTGATCCCCTTCACTTCGTGTGCGGGGCTGGCCACGTCCTTGCTGGCCACCCCTGCCCCTGCCGCCCCCTCCACCACCGGTTGACGGAGCCGATGAGTCCTGAAAGGAACGAGGAGAGCGTTGGTCAGATGCCTGATATCTTTCAGGCGATTTAATCGTAGCGCGATCGCGCAATTCATAAACTCGCTCTGACTGCGCAGGTTGTGAAGGCGCCGGACTCGAAACCTGTGTCTGCTGTTGTTGTTGCTTACCCTGATTCTGCTTTTTAGGCCAATTTTGTTTTTTGGACTTGGGCTGTCCACCTGTTTCCGAAGACTGTCCCTGGGGCTGCTTTCTTTCTTTTTCAAGAAAAACCTTTGCACCCTTAGAATTGCGGCCAACCGTTTTATAAGCCGCCACAATAATTTTTGCCAGCTGACGGGGTTTCTCGGCATCGGGAATTAACGCCAGACCATTGGCCACCTGAAAGTTCACAGCATCCCCTTTTACATTGGCAAGGATAATACCGCAAACTGTCTCAAATGAACCGTTCAGGCGCATACCCAACTCAACCGCCGACTCAGGTCCGTGATCATCTTGAACACGTTTGAGGATCGCAGACAGGTTCGACACTGTCGGTGTGCCAAAGCACCTCGAGTAAACCGCTGCAAAAGTCTTACCCCATGTTTCGCAGTCAGCAAGTTCAGGGGCTAAATCCTTCGGTAAACTAAGCGTAAGAATCCGGTGTTTTTCACCCGGAGTCGTATTAGGAAACACAGCCTCCAGCTGGTCGAATTTCTCGGCAAGCCAGTAAGGAAAATCATCCTTATTACCTGGCTTTCTGCCCATTACGGAATTCACCATGACAGGACTGATTTTCAAACCAGCCTGTTCCGCTCGAAGCTGCGCACCTGCGGGGGCAGCGCCATGTATATTACGACCAATGTAATGAACAAGCGCTCTAATCACGTCAACCGCGACATCATGCAGACGTCGCAAATCAACCACATTACAATTGGCGCGATTAGGATGAGGAGTAAATCCGCCCAAGGCGGGCCAGGCTGTGCCCGGAATGGACAACGGACCTAACCTCGGAGCCGTTAAAGAGTGGGGTAGGACGCCACCAAACCAAACTCCGTGCTGCCAAGCATCGATAGGTACTTCCAGTGCTCTGTACGGAGCATAAGCCGCCGGAACAGCCGAGGCAGTGTACGAGTGGTAGACGCCCGAATTAGCGTTTACTTCCGGAAACGTCACCCAGGAATAAAACAATTCGTACGGGTACGCATGTTCCGCACTCACCACTAGAACCACAGCCAAACCTTCCGCAGGGACATTATATGCCCTCAAGTGGTCGCGAACCGCGACGCGGCTATGCTGCGCTATTTCCACGGCCATGGTAGCACCGGAAGTGAAAAAGGACAAAGAACACTTTGTAGCACAACTGGGTAGTAATTCAAAGAAACCGTTTAAAGTAGAATTCAAGCTTGAAAAGACCTATTTCAAAAACAGGTAGGTTTTTCCGACACCACCGTTTACCTGAAACGGGAATGAAGGTGTTAAGGTTTGAATGATATACTACTCGAGTGTCATGAAATACGGCCAACCAATCCGTTGGGCGCCATGTAGCAGGGTTTCCGTTCTCCCACAGAACTGTGCATAGAGATCTAGAACCTCAGTGAGTTAGGATGATCCAAAACTCATCTCAGTGTCAGAAATCTCCTTACCTAGCTAGCTACAGTGTCTCATGGATCATTATGGAATGAACCATGTCTTAGACAAACCAGAACATGATCTTTTAGAATACCTCAGGAATCGTGGAACACATGAACACTCTTTCGTTATATAATCATTTCAAACCAAAACTGGGAGTCAAAGAACACAAATGCAAGTTTGAAATATTTATTATTCAATGCAAAGTTCTCAAACGCAGTATCTTGTATAATACCAAAATGCAGATTATAAAAATCAGAGTTAGCAGCATAGTCACTAATCCATAGTAAGCAAAAGGTGCTAGCATGTTATAATGCAAAACCTATAGAATCGATATCACCTATATTTCGCGCACCCTATCTAGTATATTATTTTATATCTAAGAAGGTCTCATTCGGGCTTTAGCAGGGCGGCCCCATACCTCTCAATGTCAGTAGGAGCAGTTCACATCAACAGCTACCAGCTCTCTCCATGCGCAGCACCAAGTGTCCTCGTTCATTCCGTGTAACTCTATCTTAAACCCGCGTAGAGCCCAAAATGTTGGCATCAACATTATTTATGTTATGTCTAATGTGGTGCGAGGATCAGGCCTCTCAGCAACCTTGTGTTAGGTTAATCTTAGAGTGTGCAGCTCTCAGTGTGCAGACAGTTGTACCAAGTGCACCAGGCAAAGCTGATAGCATAGAAATAACATATTATTCTCAACTAAACCACCTCACCGCTTCTAGGGTGAAAGCTACAACAACAAGTATGTGTCGTGTGCAAAACTGAAGCCGAAGGCAAACCGGCTGTTTAAACATGTAATACACTCATGCTAACTTAACGCAATATATGTAATGAAGTATCCATATGACAAAGTCATTTATGGAGTAAATACCCTGAGGATGTGCCAGCATGCACGGAATAAGATTTAATCAGAATCTGATAGGTATGACATTATCCCTTCCTCAGGCTTCGGACCTTCAAGATATAGTTTCACCAATATCTTTGTACAGTTTATTTGTAATCTGGCATCTGATCTTTGTTTAAAAAAACAGGCTTTTACCTCCCGCCTTGAGATGCTCATGCAATCCCTCGAGTTAGTAAATAGGCATTTCAAACCTAAAGCAGAGAAGGTGGATTCAATATATGAAATCCATGGAATTCTATGTGCATTTTTCATGGATAAACAATCTTCAATTATGTTTTGAATTGTCTGAATAGACTCCCTTCTCCAGATGGAATGCCACAGAATTTTTGGTGCCACAGAGATTGTGTCACAGATATGGGACCTCCAATTCTGTATGGGTATTAAAGTTGGAGCAGCTTAGGGGAAGACCCATTAGTTTTTCCCAAAAAGTGTCCTCTATTACTTGTAGGGGAGATGGATTAGTATGACCCCATATACCTGCCCCATAAGATGCTACCGACACTGATTTAGCTGCGTAGACCTTTCTTATCATGTCAATAGGCTTCGCCGCCAATTTTTTGATGAAAGAATGGAGAGCAATGATGCTTCTCTCTAATGATAGCCCCCTAATGGCGTGCATACGGGACCATGATAGCTGCCTATCAAATGTTACTCCTAAGTTTGAAAAAGTATCGGTATGGGCTATTTTTTTCCCGGAAATATAAAAACTCTGAACTTTCCTATCCTTCCTTCCAGGGGTTAAAATACAAGATTTGGTCTCATTAGTTTTTAGCTCTAATTTTTGCATATAAGTTACATAGGTGTTTAGTAACTTTTGTAGGGCCAGACCCGTATGGGCAATTAATGCTGCATCGTCAGCATATAGGAGGATTGGGGTGCGAACTTTATTAATTTTTGTGACGTCTAGTGTAGAATCTGTCAGGTGCTTCTACCCCATTAGTTTAGATTGAGAAAAGAAATGGGACAAGTAACCAACCCTGGCGGACTCCTCTATTAATTGGAAACACCATGATGCACTCTCCTTCTCTCCCGTATCTGACGCAGGCCATTGCTGATGAATAAAGCTACCTGATGAAAAATATGATCGCCCCATCTATGCCCATTTCCCCTGTAGGAAGGGGGAGGCTCTAGTTGGCGCAGTGCAACACTAGCGACAAGCAGGGACTCTCTCTTCCTCGTCAGGGCTGAGGGTTACCTTCCAGACAACCTCTGCTTACCCTCTAGGTAGTGTGGCTTAAGCAGTCGTAGGCTAATCTTTGGGGCACATAGGGTTAAACACTTGCAATATTACACCGTCACAACCAACCCACCACACAATGAGACCAGACTGTATTCTGTAAAAATATATATCTTTATATAGATTTTAAGCAGGCTTAAGAATACAGGTATCAGACTTTCAAATAGCGGTTCCAAGTTACTTAGTTCAGGTTGCCACAGTTCGTTCTAGCAATAAGAGTTCTTTAGGGCCTTCTTCCCAGTTCAACAAAGTTCTTGTGGAGCAGGCGGCTTCCAGGGGATCTGTCCCACGTCGCGTTGCCTTCCCGGGGTCGCTGTTCGTTGCGGCTCTCAGCCGAGCAGTTCACGGGTCATCCGGGGCAGCGGTGTTCTGTGGCGGCAGGGTCCTCTCCTCGTCGTCCGCTCCGACCCTGGAGGCGGCGGCTGCGTGGTGGCGGCAAGTGGCAGTACGGTCCCCAAGTGCAGGACGTACCCAGCCAGGTGCCGGTGCAGCTGTGCGCTCACAGCTGAGCTGTCGGGCAAGGTACCGACCTAGTGGACTCTCACAGGGCAACTGTCCGTCTTTGCAAGTGGATTGGCTGCTCGTGGCGCAGTCAACTCGAGAGCTCGGACCGGACGGGTCCTCCTTCGCTTTGCATCGGGCTCCCGGTGCAGTTGCGGTCACGGTGTTCGGGCCAGCGGCGGCTGGTCCTCACTTTGCTTTCGCTGTTGCGTTGGGCCCCGGTCACGGTGGTCAGGTGGATGTCGTTGCCTTGGAGGAGATTCCTCCGTCGGTACTGCGGCGATAAGCAGCACACACAGTTGCTTTCTTCAGGGTGTAGCGCCCACTGGTCCTGGGGCGCTGGTCAGGGGGCAAGTTCAGTTTGCAAGCCCTTGGAGATCTTTTAGCAGAGTTTGGCACAAAGTTTTGTAAAGCAAAAGTCTTCTCGTAGTCTTTCCTTTCTCCTCTCCTTCGGCAACAAGGCACCAGACACAGGCAAGAGACAGCCCTCTTCCTTGTCCTTCCCGGTCCTTCTCGTCGGGCAGAGTTCCTTCTGTAGCCCAAACAGGATCTAATTTTCAAGGAGCAGGGCTCCTTCTTTTATATGGCATTTCTTTTGTTCTCGCAGGCCAGGGGGGCCTTTGCATAGCCACTCTCAGTCCTTGAGTACCCTGGTGGGTGTACTCCGGCTTCTGCTTTCAGTGTGAGGGGCAGGCGCATCAGACGCCCCACAGGAGGTGGAGCCAGCATTGTGCGGACAGGGGCTGCCAGAGTACCTTGTTGATGGGGGCTTCGCCCTTCCTGGGCCAGGTGTCGGCTGAGTCATCAGTCGCCCCCCAGGAGGGTGGAGCCAGCATTGTGGTGGCAGAGCACAGCTACAGTTCGAGTCAAGAGGCACTCCTACCTCCCACTAAGGTGTAATCTGCGCATTCACCACCTGTCATCCCCCCAGCCCTGTCACTCACACGTCCCAGACAGTCAGATACACATACCAGCAGAGGCGGGCTGAAATGGTCAGGCAAGCAAAGGCTAACTTTCTAAAAGTAGCATTTGCAAACCCAGGATACTAAAATAAACTTTACTAAAAGAAATATTTTATCATCCTGAGTTCAGGCATACTAAACACGACTCGCTACCATGCTCCTTGAGCCTGCTGGGATTATAGGGTTTAATAATTCCAGCAGCTCAGTCTGGCCTAATGGAGCAGGTAGCCTTCAATAGTGAAATACGGTCTTGGTTGTAAGTCACTACTAGGACATGCCACACACATCAGGGCTTGTCCTACCTTACACCTACAACGCACCCTGCCCGCAGGCCTACCATAGGGGTGACTAATATGTAGTCAAGGGAAGGTTCGGGGGCTGGCAAGTGGGTGCACTTGCCCAGCTAGCGTGACAGTACGGGACCGCACGCGGGTTCTGCGGTCGCAGTTCCCAGACACATCTTTACGGCTGCTTCGGTGGGTGGCGCAACCAGCGCTGCAGGCCCACCAGCAGTATTGGCATCTACAAGCCCCGGCACTCCTAGTGCACTTTACTAGGGACTAACAGTAGATCCAATGAACCAATCATGGATACCAATCGCATGTACAATTTACAGTAGGGAGCACTTGCACTGCGGCACGGGTCAGCCGTGGCGCAGTGCCCTGACTATCGGAAAACCAGCAAAACATCGGAGGCACATCAGCAAAAAGTGGAAGGGAGACTCACGCCAAGGTGCCAGGTCTAACATGTGTCCCCTCCAGCTGAAATGTGGGGGGAACTACCCTTCCCCAGGGAGTTCCACATCACTAAGGCGGAAAAATCTGGACAGACCGTCAGCGTTGGCGTGATCGGTGCCAGGGCGGTGTTCCACCGTAAAGTCCATACTCTGTAGAGAAATGGACCACCTCAACAGTTTCGGGTTCTCACCCCTCATTTGCATCAACCATCTGAGGGGCCTGTGGTCCGTCTGAACTCGGAAGTGAGACCCAAACAGGTAGGGTCTTAGCTTCTTCAGCGCCCAGACCACAGCAAATGCTTCACGCTCTATTGCACTCCACCTACTTTCCTGTGGAAGTAACCTCCTACTTATGAAGGCTACGGGTTGGTCAAAGCCCTCCTCAGTCATCTGTGAAAGAACAGCCCCTACACCATGCTCTGAAGCGTCTGTTTGCACTATGAATTCCTTGGAGAAATCAGGAGCCAGGAGCACGGGCGCCGTGCACATGGCAGTCTTCAGGGTGTCAAAAGCCTTCTGACAGGTGTCAGTCCAAATCACATTCCTGGGCTGCTTCTTCGAAGTCAGCTCTGTCAAGGGGGTCACGATCGTGCCATAGCCCTTGACAAACCTCCTGTAATACCCAGTGAGCCCCAGGAAGGCTCTCACTAGAGTCTGGGTCTTGGGGGGTTCCCAAGCCAGGATGGTCTCGATCTTGGGTTGCAAGGGTGCTACCTTGCCACTCCCAACTTGGTGTCCCAAGTACACCACTGAACCCTGCCCAATCTGGCACTTGCTTGCCTTGATTGTGAGGCCTGCTCTGCGCAGGGCCATCAACACTTCCCAGAGGTGTCGCAGGTGTTCTGGCCAGGTGCCACTGAACACTGCGATGTCATCCAGGTAGGCGGCACTGAACTCGTCCAGCCCAGCCAACACCTGGTTGACCAATCTCTGAAAGGTGGCAGGGGCATTCTTCATTCCAAATGGCATAACCCGGAACTGGAAATGCCCATCTGGTGTAGAGAATGCTGACCTCTCCTTTGCCCCATCGGTCAAGGCGATCTGCCAGTACCCAGACGTCAAATCAAACGTACTGAGGAACCGAGCATCCCCTAGCCGATCAATGAGCTCATCAGCTCTGGGGATGGGGTGCGCGTCAGTCTTCGTGACTGAATTGAGTCCTCTGTAGTCCACACAGAACCGGAGTTCGGGTGTGGCTCCCGGCGCAGCAGCCTTCGGAACCAAGACCACGGGGCTGGACCAAGGACTGCTGGAAGACTCAACCACCCCCAGGGCAAGCATCTTGGAGACCTCCTCCTTGATGCAGGCCCGGACCCTGTCAGTCACCCTGTAAGCCTTATGCTTCACAGGTAAGCTGTCTCCAGTGTCCACATCATGGACGCACCAATCTGTGACACTCGGAACCAGGGAGAACAGATCTGGAAACTGCCCCAGCAACTGGCGGCAGTCTTCCTGTTGTTCGGGGGTCAGGGTGGGTGAGAGGTTAACTCCATCCACTGACCCGTCTTTCTCACAGGCCACTAAGAGGTCAGGAAGAGGCTCCGACTCCTCCTCCATTCCGTCATCAGTTGCCAACAACATGCCCACTTCGGACCTTCGTAAGTGGGGCTTGAGGCGGTTGACATGTAGGACCCTCAAAGGGTTCCTGGGCGTCTTCATGTCCACCAAGTATGTCACTGGGCTCTTGCGCTCCACAACCTCGAATGGGCCTGTCCACTTATCTTGAAGGGCACAGGGCTCCACTGGGGCCAGGACATACACCTCTTGTCCAGGCTGAAGCTCGACCAGAGTGGCATTCTGGTCGTACCACCGCTTCATCTCCTCCTGGCTTGCTTCCAGATTTGCCTCGGCAAGTTGTCTGAAGCGTCTGGTCTGGTTTCTGAAGGCCAGCATGTAGCTATATACATTCTGGGGAGGTTTCCTGGGAGATTGCTCCCAGCCTTCTTTTACCAAACTCAGTGGTCCTCTCACGGGGTGACCGTACAGCAGTTCAAAGGGGCTGAACCCTAGGGACTTCTGTGGCACCTCGCGATATGCAAAGAGTAGGCATGGTAAGAGGACGTCCCACTTACGCCTCATCGGACCTTCTAGGCCCATGATCATGCCCTTCAGGGTTCGGTTGAATCTTTCAACCAACCCGTTACCTTGGGGATGGTAAGGCGTGGTGAACTTATACGTTACGCCACACTCTTGCCAAAGGGACTTCATATACTTGGATATGAGGTTGGTCCCCCTGTCGCTCACCACCTCTAGAGGGAATCCTACTCGTGAGAAAATTCCCATCAGTGCACGTCCCACCACGGGGGCCGTCACTGTCCTCAGAGGGATGGCTTCAGGGTACCGGGTGGCATGGTCCACCAAGACCAGGATAAACCTGTTGCCCATGGCTGTCTTGGGGTCCAGAGGCCCAACGATGTCAATACCCACTCGCTGGAATGGCGTACCGACCACAGGGAAGGGTTGGAGGGGAGCCTTGTTCTTCCCTCCGGTCTTCCCACTTGCCTGGCAAGTCGGACAGGTTCTACAATGAGCGTCTGAGCTCTTGTGCATTTGGGGCCAGTAAAAGTGGGTGACAAGCCTGTCATAGGTCTTGTCCATCCCCAAATGTCCTGCTAAAGGCACATCGTGAGCCAGCCCCAGTAGGAAGGCTCTGAACTTCTGGGGTACCACCAGCACACGGGCTGACGCAGGTTCAGCAGCCTTAGGCTCTGAATACAGGAGGTCGTTCTCCCAGTACACGTAATGTGTTTTGGCCTGAACACCATTGGCCTGGTCTGCAGCCTGCTGCCGCATACCCACGAGAGAAGGGCATTCTTTCTGCTCCTTGCAGAATTCCTCCCTGGAGGGTCCTCCTTCTTGCTGCCAATGGGTCAGCTCAGGCAGGTCCCCCAGTTCGGCGATCTGTTCCCCTGTAGGCTCCAGGGCATCCCCCTCAAGGTCTGCTTCCTCCTGGACCGTGGGAACTTCAGGGGCCGGTTTCCCGCGCCCCCTGCGCCTTCTTCCTAAGGCCGGTTCCTGGGCCTCTCCTTCAGGCCCCAGGACCTCTTGATCACCCTTACTGGCTGCCATCGACCGGGTGGTCACGCACGCCCAGTCAGGCAGACCCACCATCCGCAGGTGAGTCATTTTCTCCACCTTTTCCCAAGGGGAGTGCTCCAAGTCATTCCCTAGCAAACAGTCAACAGGCATGGTTTTTCTTACACAGACCTGCAGAGTACCAGAGTCCCCCCCCCCCCCCACTCGAAGGGAACTTGAGCCATCGGACACTGACTCTCAGAATTATCAGCGTTGATAACCCTACAGTAGGCATGGGGTACAACCTGCTCTTGAGACACTAGCTGCTGCCTCACTGCAGTCACACTGGATCCTGTGTCTCGAAGAGCCTCAGCTTCCTTGCCATTGATGATCACCACCTGCCCATATTTCTTAGTGTTAGAGGGCAGGTAGTTCGTAGGGATCATCTCACTGTCTCCTAACGAGACTAGGGTCATGTGAACGGGATCTCCACCCCCCGGGACCATCACTTCTTCTCCTAAGTGAACACTAGTCACTTGACGGGGCGGAGCACCAGTGGGTGCGGGTTTTCCAAACAGGCGACACTTGGGGTCACTGGATATGTGCCCAGGCTCGCCACATTTGTAACAATTGAAGGGCCCCTTTGGAACAGGTTTACCTGTCGGGGCCCCATTCTGCTTCGGGGGTGGGGGAGGCTGAGAACCTTGCTGCTGGTTCCCCTGGGAACTACTTTGGGGGCCTTTTTGGAACCCTTTCTGTTTTCCCCCCTTGTCCCCCCCACTCTTCTGCTGGGGACCCTGCCCACTCTTGGCGGAGTCTCCCACGGGACCCTTGTGGACCCTGGTGCTGAGCCAGCGGTCCGCCTCCTCAGCAAGCTTCCTCGGGTTGGACAGCTTGCTATCGATCAGGTGTTGGCGTAACTCAGGAAAACAGTGATCAGACAAGTGCTCCCATGCAATTAAATCAAAGAGACCTTGAAAATCATTCACTTGACTACCCTTCACCCAACCATCCAGTGCTCTGCAAAAATAAGTCACATACTCCACATACGTATTCCCAGGCCGCTTAGTACATCCCCTAAACTTCTGTCTATACATTTCAGGGGTAAGCCCGTACCTGTTCATTAAAGCTTCTTTCATGTGGGAATAGGATCTCTGATTTTCAACGGGCAAATCTAGCAGGGTATCTCGCCCTTCGCTAAGGAACCTTCCCCACAACCCCGCTCCCCAATCCTTGTCAGGGACCCGGTGGGAGGACATGGCTACCTCGTATGCCCTAAACCACTGTCCTATGTCATCCCCCTTAAAGAACTCTTTAACTACGTCCTTCGGGATGTGCACTCTTGACTCTACCTGCACTGGCGATGTGCTGCCACCAGAGGGAGGACGATCCAAGTCTCTCTCCTTGAGACTTATCTCCCTCATTTTCACTTCATAATCCATCTGGTGCTTTCGCTCTTCCAGCGCCATTCTTTTGGTTTCGAGCTCCAGTTGGATTTTCAATTCTGCCAGCTTTCTTTTGTGATTCCTTGTTTCCTTCCTGTCCGCCAGCTCCTCTGGCGACAGGCCTTTACCAAAGCTGTGCACGCTGTCCTGCCTTTCGAGGTCAATCAGATCCCCAAGTGCATTCTGCTCCTCAGTCGCATCTTGCTCCGCGAGGGCGTCTTGATCCTCCGGGGTCTTTCTGGACTCTATCCAGGCTTTCATGGCCTTGTAGAACTCTGGCTTATTCTTGCAGCCAGCGTGCGGAACCTTGAGTTTCCTACAGAAAAACTTAAGCTCATCCTTGGTGTATTTATCCAGCTTCGCGGCGTCCCACTCGAACTCCAACACCTCTGAGGTCGTGGACTCCGCTCCATCCAGGCTCTTCGTGCCCGGCATGGTTCTCACACTCGGAATCTTCTTTCGGCAAAATTCAAAAGCAAATTCTGTGGCTAAGTAACTGGACTGAAATCACTGTGCAATGGTCGGAAGTTAAGGTACAGATATCGCAAGTGTAAATTCGAAAATCCTCACCGCTGCGTCCAATGTAGGAAGGGGGAGGCTCTAGTTGGCGCAGTGCAACACTAGCGACAAGCAGGGACTCTCTCTTCCTCGTCAGGGCTGAGGGTTACCTTCCAGACAACCTCTGCTTACCCTCTAGGTAGTGTGGCCTAAGCAGTCGTAGGCTAATCTTTGGGGCACATAGGGTTAAACACTTGCAATATTACACCGTCACAACCAACCCACCACACAATGAGACCAGACTGTATTCTGTAAAAATATATATCTTTATATAGATTTTAAGCAGGCTTAAGAATACAGGTATCAGACTTTCAAATAGCGGTTCCAAGTTACTTAGTTCAGGTTGCCACAGTTCGTTCTAGCAATAAGAGTTCTTTAGGGCCTTCTGCCCAGTTCAACAAAGTTCTTGTGGAGCAGGCGGCTTCCAGGGGATCTGTCCCACGTCGCGTTGCCTTCCCGGGGTCGCTGTTCGTTGCGGCTCTCAGCCGAGCAGTTCACGGGTCATCCGGGGCAGCGGTGTTCTGTGGCGGCAGGGTCCTCTCCTCGTCGTCCGCTCCGACCCTGGAGGCGGCGGCTGCGTGGTGGCGGCAAGTGGCAGTACGGTCCCCAAGTGCAGGACGTACCCAGCCAGGTGCCGGTGCAGCTGTGCGCTCACAGCTGAGCTGTCGGGCAAGGTACCGACCTAGTGGACTCTCACAGGGCAACTGTCCGTCTTTGCAAGTGGATTGGCTGCTCGTGGCGCAGTCAACTCGAGAGCTCGGACCGGACGGGTCCTCCTTCGCTTTGCTCTCGGGCTCCCGGTGCAGTTGCGGTCACGGTGTTCGGGCCAGCGGCGGCTGGTCCTCACTTTGCTTTCGCTGTTGCGTTGGGCCCCGGTCACGGTGGTCAGGTGGATGTCGTTGCCTTGGAGGAGATTCCTCCGTCGGTACTGCGGCGATAAGCAGCACACACAGTTGCTTTCTTCAGGGTGTAGCGCCCACTGGTCCTGGGGCGCTGGTCAGGGGGCGAGTTCAGTTTGCAAGCCCTTGGAGATCTTTTAGCAGAGTTTGGCACAAAGTTTTGTAAAGCAAAAGTCTTCTCGTAGTCTTTCCTTTCTCCTCTCCTTCGGCAGCAAGGCACCAGACACAGGCAAGAGACAGCCCTCTTCCTTGTCCTTCCCGGTCCTTCTCGTCGGGCAGAGTTCCTTCTGTAGCCCAAACAGGATCTAATTTTTAAGGAGCAGGGCTCCTTCTTTTATATGGCATTTCTTTTGTTCTCGCAGGCCAGGGGGGCCTTTGCATAGCCACTCTCAGTCCTTGAGTACCCTGGTGGGTGTACTCCGGCTTCTGCTTTCAGTGTGAGGGGCAGGCGCATCAGACGCCCCACAGGAGGTGGAGCCAGCATTGTGCGGACAGGGGCTGCCAGAGTACCTTGTTGATGGGGGCTTTGCCCTTCCTGGGCCAGGTGTCGGCTGAGTCATCAGTCGCCCCCCAGGAGGGTGGAGCCAGCATTGTGGTGGCAGAGCACAGCTACAGTTCGAGTCAAGAGGCACTCCTACCTCCCACTAAGGTGTAATCTGCGCATTCACCACCTGTCATCCCCCCAGCCCTGTCACTCACACGTCCCAGACAGTCAGATACACATACCAGCAGAGGCGGGCTGAAATGGTCAGGCAAGCAAAGGCTAACTTTCTAAAAGTAGCATTTGCAAACCCAGGATACTAAAATAAACTTTACTAAAAGAAATATTTTATCATCCTGAGTTCAGGCATACTAAACACGACTCGCTACCATGCTCCTTGAGCCTGCTGGGATTATAGGGTTTAATAATTCCAGCAGCTCAGTCTGGCCTAATGGAGCAGGTAGCCTTCAATAGTGAAATACGGTCTTGGTTGTAAGTCACTACTAGGACATGCCACACACATCAGGGCTTGTCCTACCTTACACCTACAACGCACCCTGCCCGCAGGCCTACCATAGGGGTGACTAATATGTAGTCAAGGGAAGGTTCGGGGGCTGGCAAGTGGGTGCACTTGCCCAGCTAGCGTGACAGTACGGGACCGCACGCGGGTTCTGCGGTCGCAGTTCCCAGACACATCTTTACGGCTGCTTCGGTGGGTGGCGCAACCAGCGCTGCAGGCCCACCAGCAGTATTGGCATCTACAAGCCCCGGCACTCCTAGTGCACTTTACTAGGGACTAACAGTAGATCCAATGAACCAATCATGGATACCAATCGCATGTACAATTTACAGTAGGGAGCACTTGCACTGCGGCACGGGTCAGCCGTGGCGCAGTGCCCTGAGTATCGGAAAACCAGCAAAACATCGGAGGCACATCAGCAAAAAGTGGAAGGGAGACTCACGCCAAGGTGCCAGGTCTAACATGTGTCCCCTCCAGCTGAAATGTGGGGGGAACTACCCTTCCCCAGGGAGTTCCACATCACTAAGGCGGAAAAATCTGGACAGACCGTCAGCGTTGGCGTGATCGGTGCCAGGGCGGTGTTCCACCGTAAAGTCCATACTCTGTAGAGAAATGGACCACCTCAACAGTTTCGGGTTCTCACCCCTCATTTGCATCAACCATCTGAGGGGCCTGTGGTCCGTCTGAACTCGGAAGTGAGACCCAAACAGGTAGGGTCTTAGCTTCTTCAGCGCCCAGACCACAGCAAATGCTTCACGCTCTATTGCACTCCACCTACTTTCCTGTGGAAGTAACCTCCTACTTATGAAGGCTACGGGTTGGTCAAAGCCCTCCTCAGTCATCTGTGAAAGAACAGCCCCTACACTATGCTCTGAAGCGTCTGTTTGCACTATGAATTCCTTGGAGAAATCAGGAGCCAGGAGCACGGGCGCCGTGCACATGGCAGTCTTCAGGGTGTCAAAAGCCTTCTGACAGGTGTCAGTCCAAATCACATTCCTGGGCTGCTTCTTCGAAGTCAGCTCTGTCAAGGGGGTCACGATCGTGCCATAGCCCTTGACAAACCTCCTGTAATACCCAGTGAGCCCCAGGAAGGCTCTCACTGCAGTCTGGGTCTTGGGGGGTTCCCAAGCCAGGATGGTCTCGATCTTGGGTTGCAAGGGTGCTACCTTGCCACTCCCAACTTGGTGTCCCAAGTACACCACTGAACCCTGCCCAATCTGGCACTTGCTTGCCTTGATTGTGAGGCCTGCTCTGCGCAGGGCCATCAACACTTCCCAGAGGTGTCGCAGGTGTTCTGGCCAGGTGCCACTGAACACTGCGATGTCATCCAGGTAGGCGGCACTGAACTCGTCCAGCCCAGCCAACACCTGGTTGACCAATCTCTGAAAGGTGGCAGGGGCATTCTTCATTCCAAATGGCATAACCCGGAACTGGAAATGCCCATCTGGTGTAGAGAATGCTGACCTCTCCTTTGCCCCATCGGTCAAGGCGATCTGCCAGTACCCAGACGTCAAATCAAACGTACTGAGGAACCGAGCATCCCCTAGCCGATCAATGAGCTCATCAGCTCTGGGGATGGGGTGCGCGTCAGTCTTCGTGACTGAATTGAGTCCTCTGTAGTCCACACAGAACCGGAGTTCGGGTGTGGCTCCCGGCGCAGCAGCCTTCGGAACCAAGACCACGGGGCTGGACCAAGGACTGCTGGAAGACTCAACCACCCCCAGGGCAAGCATCTTGGAGACCTCCTCCTTGATGCAGGCCCGGACCCTGTCAGTCACCCTGTAAGCCTTATGCTTCACAGGTAAGCTGTCTCCAGTGTCCACATCATGGACGCACCAATCTGTGACACTCGGAACCAGGGAGAACAGATCTGGAAACTGCCCCAGCAACTGGCGGCAGTCTTCCTGTTGTTCGGGGGTCAGGGTGGGTGAGAGGTTAACTCCATCCACTGACCCGTCTTTCTCACAGGCCACTAAGAGGTCAGGAAGAGGCTCCGACTCCTCCTCCATTCCGTCATCAGTTGCCAACAACATGCCCACTTCGGACCTTCGTAAGTGGGGCTTGAGGCGGTTGACATGTAGGACCCTCAAAGGGTTCCTGGGCGTCTTCATGTCCACCAAGTATGTCACTGGGCTCTTGCGCTCCACAACCTCGAATGGGCCTGTCCACTTATCTTGAAGGGCACAGGGCTCCACTGGGGCCAGGACATACACCTCTTGTCCAGGCTGAAGCTCGACCAGAGTGGCATTCTGGTCGTACCACCGCTTCATCTCCTCCTGGCTTGCTTCCAGATTTGCCTCGGCAAGTTGTCTGAAGCGTCTGGTCTGGTTTCTGAAGGCCAGCATGTAGCTATATACATTCTGGGGAGGTTTCCTGGGAGATTGCTCCCAGCCTTCTTTTACCAAACTCAGTGGTCCTCTCACGGGGTGACCGTACAGCAGTTCAAAGGGGCTGAACCCTAGGGACTTCTGTGGCACCTCGCGATATGCAAAGAGTAGGCATGGTAAGAGGACGTCCCACTTACGCCTCATCGGACCTTCTAGGCCCATGATCATGCCCTTCAGGGTTCGGTTGAATCTTTCAACCAACCTGTTACCTTGGGGATGGTAAGGCGTGGTGAACTTATACGTTACGCCACACTCTTGCCAAAGGGACTTCATATACTTGGATATGAGGTTGGTCCCCCTGTCGCTCACCACCTCTAGAGGGAATCCTACTCGTGAGAAAATTCCCATCAGTGCACGTCCCACCACGGGGGCCGTCACTGTCCTCAGAGGGATGGCTTCAGGGTACCGGGTGGCATGGTCCACCAAGACCAGGATAAACCTGTTGCCCATGGCTGTCTTGGGGTCCAGAGGCCCAACGATGTCAATACCCACTCGCTGGAATGGCGTACCGACCACAGGGAAGGGTTGGAGGGGAGCCTTGTTCTTCCCTCCGGTCTTCCCACTTGCCTGGCAAGTCGGACAGGTTCTACAATGAGCGTCTGAGCTCTTGTGCATTTGGGGCCAGTAAAAGTGGGTGACAAGCCTGTCATAGGTCTTGTCCATCCCCAAATGTCCTGCTAAAGGCACATCGTGAGCCAGCCCCAGTAGGAAGGCTCTGAACTTCTGGGGTACCACCAGCACACGGGCTGACCCAGGTTCAGCAGCCTTAGGCTCTGAATACAGGAGGTCGTTCTCCCAGTACACGTAATGTGTTTTGGCCTGAACACCATTGGCCTGGTCTGCAGCCTGCTGCCGCATACCCACGAGAGAAGGGCATTCTTTCTGCTCCTTGCAGAATTCCTCCCTGGAGGGTCCTCCTTCTTGCTGCCAATGGGTCAGCTCAGGCAGGTCCCCCAGTTCGGCGATCTGTTCCCCTGTAGGCTCCAGGGCATCCCCCTCAAGGTCTGCTTCCTCCTGGACCGTGGGAACTTCAGGGGCCGGTTTCCCGCGCCCCCTGCGCCTTCTTCCTAAGGCCGGTTCCTGGGCCTCTCCTTCAGGCCCCAGGACCTCTTGATCACCCTTACTGGCTGCCATCGACCGGGTGGTCACGCACGCCCAGTCAGGCAGACCCACCATCCGCAGGTGAGTCATTTTCTCCACCTTTTCCCAAGGGGAGTGCTCCAAGTCATTCCCTAGCAAACAGTCAACAGGCATGGTTTTTCTTACACAGACCTGCAGAGTACCAGAGACCCCCCCCCCCCCCCACTCGAAGGGAACTTGAGCCATCGGACACTGACTCTCAGAATTATCAGCGTTGATAACCCTACAGTAGGCATGGGGTACAACCTGCTCTTGAGACACTAGCTGCTGCCTCACTGCAGTCACACTGGATCCTGTGTCTCGAAGAGCCTCAGCTTCCTTGCCATTGATGATCACCACCTGCCCATATTTCTTAGTGTTAGAGGGCAGGTAGTTCGTAGGGATCATCTCACTGTCTCCTAACGAGACTAGGGTCATGTGAACGGGATCTCCACCCCCCGGGACCATCACTTCTTCTCCTAAGTGAACACTAGTCACTTGACGGGGCGGAGCACCAGTGGGTGCGGGTTTTCCAAACAGGCGACACTTGGGGTCACTGGATATGTGCCCAGGCTCGCCACATTTGTAACAATTGAAGGGCCCCTTTGGAACAGGTTTACCTGTCGGGCCCCATTCTGCTTCGGGGGTGGGGGAGGCTGAGAACCTTGCTGCTGGTTCCCCTGGGAACTACTTTGGGGGCCTTTTTGGAACCCTTTCTGTTTTCCCCCCTTGTCCCCCCCACTCTTCTGCTGGGGACCCTGCCCACTCTTGGCGGAGTCTCCCACGGGACCCTTGTGGACCCTGGTGCTGAGCCAGCGGTCCGCCTCCTCAGCAAGCTTCCTCGGGTTGGACAGCTTGCTATCGATCAGGTGTTGGCGTAACTCAGGAAAACAGTGATCAGACAAGTGCTCCCATGCAATTAAATCAAAGAGACCTTGAAAATCATTCACTTGACTACCCTTCACCCAACCATCCAGTGCTCTGCAAAAATAAGTCACATACTCCACATACGTATTCCCAGGCCGCTTAGTACATCCCCTAAACTTCTGTCTATACATTTCAGGGGTAAGCCCGTACCTGTTCATTAAAGCTTCTTTCATGTGGGAATAGGATCTCTGATTTTCAACGGGCAAATCTAGCAGGGTATCTCGCCCTTCGCTAAGGAACCTTCCCCACAACCCCGCTCCCCAATCCTTGTCAGGGACCCGGTGGGAGGACATGGCTACCTCGTATGCCCTAAACCACTGTCCTATGTCATCCCCCTTAAAGAACTCTTTAACTACGTCCTTCGGGATGTGCACTCTTGACTCTACCTGCACTGGCGATGTGCTGCCACCAGAGGCAGGACGATCCAAGTCTCTCTCCTTGAGACTTATCTCCCTCATTTTCACTTCATAATCCATCTGGTGCTTTCGCTCTTCCAGCGCCATTCTTTTGGTTTCAAGCTCCAGTTGGATTTTCAATTCTGCCAGCTTTCTTTCGTGATTCCTTGTTTCCTTCCTGTCCGCCAGCTCCTCTGGCGACAGGCCTTTACCAAAGCTGTGCACGCTGTCCTGCCTTTCGAGGTCAATCAGATCCCCAAGTGCATTCTGCTCCTCAGTCGCATCTTGCTCCGCGAGGGCGTCTTGATCCTCCGGGGTCTTTCTGGACTCTATCCAGGCTTTCATGGCCTTGTAGAACTCTGGCTTATTCTTGCAGCCAGCGTGCGGAACCTTGAGTTTCCTACAGAAAAACTTAAGCTCATCCTTGGTGTATTTATCCAGCTTCGCGGCGTCCCACTCGAACTCCAACACCTCTGAGGTCGTGGACTCCGCTCCATCCAGGCTCTTCGTGCCCGGCATGGTTCTCACACTCGGAATCTTCTTTCGGCAAAATTCAAAAGCAAATTCTGTGGCTAAGTAACTGGACTGAAATCACTGTGCAATGGTCGGAAGTTAAGGTACAGATATCGCAAGTGTAAATTCGAAAATCCTCACCGCTGCGTCCAATGTAGGAAGGGGGAGGCTCTAGTTGGCGCAGTGCAACACTAGCGACAAGCAGGGACTCTCTCTTCCTCGTCAGGGCTGAGGGTTACCTTCCAGACAACCTCTGCTTACCCTCTAGGTAGTGTGGCCTAAGCAGTCGTAGGCTAATCTTTGGGGCACATAGGGTTAAACACTTGCAATATTACACCGTCACAACCAACCCACCACACAATGAGACCAGACTGTATTCTGTAAAAATATATATCTTTATATAGATTTTAAGCAGGCTTAAGAATACAGGTATCAGACTTTCAAATAGCGGTTCCAAGTTACTTAGTTCAGGTTGCCACAGTTCGTTCTAGCAATAAGAGTTCTTTAGGGCCTTCTGCCCAGTTCAACAAAGTTCTTGTGGAGCAGGCGGCTTCCAGGGGATCTGTCCCACGTCGCGTTGCCTTCCCGGGGTCGCTGTTCGTTGCGGCTCTCAGCCGAGCAGTTCACGGGTCATCCGGGGCAGCGGTGTTCTGTGGCGGCAGGGTCCTCTCCTCGTCGTCCGCTCCGACCCTGGAGGCGGCGGCTGCGTGGTGGCGGCAAGTGGCAGTACGGTCCCCAAGTGCAGGACGTACCCAGCCAGGTGCCGGTGCAGCTGTGCGCTCACAGCTGAGCTGTCGGGCAAGGTACCGACCTAGTGGACTCTCACAGGGCAACTGTCCAGCTTTGCAAGTGGATTGGCTGCTCGTGGCGCAGTCAACTCGAGAGCTCGGACCGGACGGGTCCTCCTTCGCTTTGCTCTCGAGCTCCCGGTGCAGTTGCGGTCACGGTGTTCGGGCCAGCGGCGGCTGGTCCTCACTTTGCTTTCGCTGTTGCGTTGGGCCCCGGTCACGGTGGTCAGGTGGATGTCGTTGCCTTGGAGGAGATTCCTCCGTCGGTACTGCGGCGATAAGCAGCACACACAGTTGCTTTCTTCAGGGTGTAGCGCCCACTGGTCCTGGGGCGCTGGTCAGGGGGCAAGTTCAGTTTGCAAGCCCTTGGAGATCTTTTAGCAGAGTTTGGCACAAAGTTTTGTAAAGCAAAAGTCTTCTCGTAGTCTTTCCTTTCTCCTCTCCTTCGGCAGCAAGGCACCAGACACAGGCAAGAGACAGCCCTCTTCCTTGTCCTTCCCGGTCCTTCTCGTCGGGCAGAGTTCCTTCTGTAGCCCAAACAGGATCTAATTTTCAAGGAGCAGGGCTCCTTCTTTTATATGGCATTTCTTTTGTTCTCGCAGGCCAGGGGGGCCTTTGCATAGCCACTCTCAGTCCTTGAGTACCCTGGTGGGTGTACTCCGGCTTCTGCTTTCAGTGTGAGGGGCAGGCGCATCAGACGCCCCACAGGAGGTGGAGCCAGCATTGTGCGGACAGGGGCTGCCAGAGTACCTTGTTGATGGGGGCTTCGCCCTTCCTGGGCCAGGTGTCGGCTGAGTCATCAGTCGCCCCCCAGGAGGGTGGAGCCAGCATTGTGGTGGCAGAGCACAGCTACAGTTCGAGTCAAGAGGCACTCCTACCTCCCACTAAGGTGTAATCTGCGCATTCACCACCTGTCATCCCCCCAGCCCTGTCACTCACACGTCCCAGACAGTCAGATACACATACCAGCAGAGGCGGGCTGAAATGGTCAGGCAAGCAAAGGCTAACTTTCTAAAAGTAGCATTTGCAAACCCAGGATACTAAAATAAACTTTACTAAAAGTAATATTTTATCATCCTGAGTTCAGGCATACTAAACACGACTCGCTACCATGCTCCTTGAGCTTGCTGGGATTATAGGGTTTAATAATTCCAGCAGCTCAGTCTGGCCTAATGGAGCAGGTAGCCTTCAATAGTGAAATACGGTCTTGGTTGTAAGTCACTACTAGGACATGCCACACACATCAGGGCTTGTCCTACCTTACACCTACAACGCACCCTGCCCGCAGGCCTACCATAGGGGTGACTAATATGTAGTCAAGGGAAGGTTCGGGGGCTGGCAAGTGGGTGCACTTGCCCAGCTAGCGTGACAGTACGGGACCGCACGCGGGTTCTGCGGTCGCAGTTCCCAGACACATCTTTACGGCTGCTTCGGTGGGTGGCGCAACCAGCGCTGCAGGCCCACCAGCAGTATTGGCATCTACAAGCCCCGGCACTCCTAGTGCACTTTACTAGGGACTAACAGTAGATCCAATGAACCAATCATGGATACCAATCGCATGTACAATTTACAGTAGGGAGCACTTGCACTGCAGCACGGGTCAGCCGTGGCGCAGTGCCCTGAGTATCGGAAAACCAGCAAAACATCGGAGGCACATCAGCAAAAAGTGGAAGGGAGACTCACGCCAAGGTGCCAGGTCTAACATCCCCCATTATCCTCCATGGGTGTTCATGTGCCACGCAGTCAAAGGTTGCAGACAAATTCATGAACGCCAGGTATAGTCTGCCAGACTTTGCTTTGGTGTACTTGACGATTAGCAGGCTGAGATTAAAGCACTTTTCTTGGGTACCCATACCTTTTTCAAAACTGTATTGGACCTGAATTAAAACATTGCTTTTGGCTGCCCATACCTCTAAATGATTCAGTAAAACCCTTCCCATGAGTTTGGACGTGCTGTCCAACATTATTATGGGTCTATAACATTTAGGTTCGGATTTGTCCCCCTTCTTAGAAATTTGTATCAACATTGATTTCTTCCATGAATCTGGTGGGCACACTTTAGCAACTGCATTAAAGACATTTGTCAGCACCGGACCCCACAGATCTGGCTGATCAACAAAGAAATCTATGGGAGTACAATTCAGTCCTGGCACTTTGTTAATGGAGCACTAGGTTAGGTCTTCTCTAACTTCATAATATTCAACGACGAGTGGTGGATCATTGAAAGGGGTCACAGGTACATTCTTTGTTAACACCCCTTTCATGTTAGGATCAAATATACAAGAAAAGTACCCGACCCAGGATTCCTCATCAACATGACAGTCCAATGTAGGAAATGATGGTGATTTGAGGAAGGGGGCATTAACGATACTCCAAAAATCCTTAGGATGTTTTGTAACAGCCGATTGGTAAAGTTGTTCCCATGATTCCTCCTTCCAGATTTTAATTCTTTTTTTCTTGGCCTCAATGTATTGGAAGCGGAGTTGTTTCACTAGAGTTTTGTCTCTAGGAGTCACCCCCAGGGCCTGGTGCAAAGCTGTTAGTGATTTAGTACACACATGATCAAACCATCTAGGTCCTGCTGTTCTGGTCAGCGATTTCTTCCTAGATCGATGGTGTCTAACCTCAGCTAATATGGCCTCAAATGCCATGGTCATTTGGGATGGGTTAGAGGCAGGTTCGAAGCATGTTAAAATGTGTCTTTGTCTTTTTTTAATTACCTGTGGGACAAGTGATGCTTTATCTGCTAGGCCTCATTTTAGAGTTATCCCATTAGCTTTGGCAATCAGGGGCTTAAAATGCCTTATCTGCTCCGTATGAATACCTGCCCATTTCAATTTGCCAATAATCTCAGCATGATCACTAACATTTAAATAATTCATCTTGCAGCCAAAGATTAATTCTCTAAGAGGTTCCACTGCGATTATGTAATCGATTGTACTACCTTGGGAGGGCGTACTGAACGTGTTATGCAACATACCAGAGCGAGTATCAATCGGATTACAAATATCTAGGTTATTAATCACCAGAAGTCCATTCAGGGATTCTCCATACTGATTATGGTTAAAATGATATAGGTGGTCCCCTTCAGCGTCATTAAAGCCTCATGCTGTTGTATTTGATAGCTGACAACAATGTGCATTAAAATCGCCCATGCAAAATATTTTTGGGGTGATTTTTAAAGTGCTAGTGCAATTGTTAATATCTGTTCCCACCTGGTCTACAACTTCTTTCATGTCACCTGAAAAGTTAATATTATCGAAATTAACTAAAACAATAATATCTTCATCTGGACCTTTTAATAATAATAAGTGAAAAAAGTGGGAAACATTATAAAATGAGACAACTTCTACCCGTAGAGTGTTTTGTGACAGGGTTAAGATCCCTCCCCTAGCTCTGCCTGAAGTTGATAAGAGGGGAGGGGTATAGAATGAGCGATAGCCATCCTGGTCCATCTGCTCGACCTCCCAACTTTCTGGAAGGCAGATCAGGTCATATGTAGTTATAATGTTTATCCAATCTGGGTCCTTCATTTTTCTGCCTAGTCCAGCAATATTCCATGACATAAATGCGATTCCTTTAAATTGCTCTGAAATTTCAGTTACGGGCAATTGTGTGTCAGAAACCCGTAAAGATGAGTTTCGACCAGGAGTAGAAGCACTCCTATTCGGCTTGTGTCAATCGCAGCCCTCTAAGTCTGTAAGTGCATGGAATCTGTTATATGTAAGAAGGAGGGCAGAGAACGGACACAAAGGGTATTGGGGTGAAGTAAACGAAGGAATAGCCAAATCCAATACTGGAGCTTGTTGGCCTTACAGCCCCAATATGTTGGGGTTATAAAAATATCACAACGGTTAGGCAAATATTTGAGGAAGCGATGTTGTTGCAGTAGGTAATATTTGAAATAGTTGGCGTACCAATTGGGACGAATTGGAAATTAACCACCACACAATCACCTTCAATATCTTTCTCAGAGTCTCCCACCCAACCAACTCTCCTGGCCATTAAAATATATGGCAGCATTGCTTTATGGCCCTCTACAAATTGTTTGAACCAAAAACTTGCTTTGGACATCAATTGTTCAGTTGTCTCAACTTGTGCGTTGTTTAATTTCGGGACATTTGTTAGTATTACAACATATGGGCAAGCTGCCGGAGGGAGTGCCAGTGTCGTGTGATTACCATTTAGGTAACTTTTGGCCAGTCCAGTCCTTTGGTGTAATCTTATCTCAAGTCTTTTAGGGGGTTGGGTGGTATCCTTAACTGTTCTTTGTGGTGAGTTACCAGTGTTATTTGTGGTGGTTGCTTTTGGGGCCTTGGAGTTAGTATTTTGAGGAACATGTTGCGGCTGGATGGGGTTTATTAAATTTTTCCCTAGGTTAGAGACACCGTGGATCGTATTTCTGCCCGATAACTGTAAATCCCGATTAGCTGGATAGTTCACGCGACAACCAACATGGTCTTTGATACGATCTCCCCCTGCAAATGGGCTGGTTTCTATTTTTGTCTCCATTCTAGTCAATCTGTTTGCAGTAAAACAGTAATTGACTGCTCTATCTTTAAAATTAATGTATCCATATAAAATGGGTGGGACACATTTAGTTCTTGTCATGTAGCAATTGATTCTTTTGTTTGCCTCCCCCATCTTTCTTCTTCTTCGACGGTGGCTCAGATGTGCCCGGAGGGGAGAGTGAGGCGGTGGTTATGCAGGAAATCCTACATTTGGGCCGAGTTGTAGGAGGCTCTGGGTTTGTAACTTGCAAATCTGTTATTAACATATGTTCCTCCCCATTTGTAGGCTCAGTCCTAGTAATCAACAAGCCTGCCTCCCCATAGATAGCCTTTGTTCAACAGATGAAATCTCCTTATCAAGTGCATCAGTAGCTCTAATAAGAAAGGAGTCTAAAGTGTTTGTGGGCTCACCTCCGTTACGTGTAGTTATCATTTTCCGTTTCCCCATCTTATGAATCGGGCCCGGGTCTCTTGTTCAACAAAACCCTACATGTTAGGGAGAGGGCCCAGCTCCGCCTCTTCCAGGCTCTGACGGGTGCAGACTGGCCCGCCCTTGGCCTGGGCTTCGCCCGGGCAAGCCTGCGCGCGTCCCCCAATGAGGCAGCCCGCTATCCGCCTCAACCTCATCACTGTGGCGCGAATTCCGCCGCAGTGCTGAACATTCCTATCGCGGGCGTGGTCATGACGGCTCCCGGCCGTCATCAGCGCACGCCCACCGTGACTCATGACGGCCGGGAGCTGTCATCAGCATCAATGAGGTTAAGCGCCTCCAGGCACGAACAAAGTGACGTTGGCGGCGACGGCCGCAGAGGGGGCTGGGACAGATAGTCCTGGTCCTTCTCTTTCCCTCAAGGTGTAAGCAACAGGCCCAGTGGTGAGACAGGCACAGAGTCATGGAGTGGCGTAGAGTGGGGTGGATGGGCGGAGAGTGGAGTGGAGTGAAATGGAGTATCATGGAGTGGCATAGAGTGGAGTGGAGTGGAGTAGAGTGTTGTGGAGAGCCGTGGAGGGAGTGGAGTGTCATTGAGTGGAAGGGCTTAGAGTGTAGTAGAACAACTGTAAGCAGAGGGCCCATAAATGTATACGGTTTTGATAACAGTCTGTCGGCACCATCAGGTCCTGTAGTCTTCCCAATTGGACTACTTTCCAATGCCCTAATGACGTGTCTAGTTCAAATCTAACCGGAGAGGATGTTAGTGAATCTGCATTTTCTTCTCCCACACTATTATCTGAATTGAAGATTGTCGAGTAGTGATTAATGCAATCTTCTTGTGACACTTGTGACTCAACTTTCCGTTCTAGGAAAGACATGGCTTGGTAGTTCGGGCTGGACTGTTCCCATGAGGCACAGGGTCAAGGCTGATTTGCATATAGCCAGTGTCTGACCTAGGGTGGTGTGGAGTGCAAAAAAACGATGAATTTAGGCCCAGATCTTTGTACTGGGGTGAATGTAAGACATTGTTCTGCATTCTGTCCATCAACTGTGTTTTTTGAAATTTTCACCCCGAGTGGGCTAGGTATGCTCAGACGTGAGTCCCAGGCTCTCCACATCACTGGAGTCAAGCTATCCAGGCTGAAGAAGGCTGATAGCCAGAAACCGGTCTTTGGATGCTTGATTCCGGTCTAGGAAAGACATGGCTTGGTAGTTCGGGCTGGACTGTTCCCATGAGGCTCAGGGTCAAGGCTGATTTGCATATAGCCAGTGTCTGACCTAGGGTGGTGTGGAGTGCAAAAAAACGATGAATTTAGGCCCAGATCTTTGTACTGGGGTGAATGTAAGACATTGTTCTGCATTCTGTCCATCAACTGTGTTTTTTGCAATTTTCACCCCGAGTGGGCTGGGTATGCTCAGACGTGAGTCCCAGGCTCTCTACATCACTGGTGTCAAGCTATCCAGGCCGAATAAGGCTGATAGCCAGAAACCGGTCCCTGGATGCTTGATTCCGGTCCATCAACTGTGTTTTTTGCAACTTTAGAGACATAATTTCCTCTAGGATAAGAGCCATTTACAGTTTTCCAAAATAAAATTGAGTTCCTGATTTCTGCGGCTCGAAGCACATTTTCACAGGCTAGGTTAGAGCTCTTTGCATTACATGACAAATACAATTGTGGTATGATGACGACAGGTTGGCTTTTGTCTCCTGTGTGTGACAATCATGTATGGAGTCCCTGAGTTCGTCAGTAGGCTTTTGTATAGTAGAATGCCATGTCTTAGTGTACCTGATCCCGTGGTCGGTATGATCATGAGGTTGTGAGGGGCTGTTACCCACTGCCAGTGTTCCATCCTATACAACTTATGCCAACAGCAAAGTTATGTGTGAACTTGTCAGACTTGAACTTGCCGACTGAGGCTGAACTGGGCTCTGCGGGGGGCACCCCCGAGGGGTGTAAGGGAAGGAGGGAGAGGAAGATAGTGTGAGGGAGGGATAGCGGCGAGCGTAGGGGGCGCAGTGCTGTAGGGCGACGTTCCGGCGGGCATCACCCAGTTGGAACTGGTAGTGCGTGTCACGGGGGGGGCAGCATGATAAAGGGAGGGGGGGAGATCTGCGGCCGTAGCTGTGGACCACCGCCTCTTGGTGGGTCGTCGCGACGGGTCGGCTACCCTACAGGGGCACTATGTGTGCAGTAGTTGTTGTGTTCGTGGGCTGGGGTCCCGAAGGGGGTCGTCAGGTTGGGTCTGCGTCGGCTCTGGGGTGTCTCGGACTGTCGTTTCGTGCTTAAACTGTATCAGCAGGCGTGCCCATTCCATAGAGATAGGGTGTTTGCGCGTCCCTTTCACCTCTTCATATCTCAGGATCTCCTCCTCCACCGCACCCCACTTATTTACGGCTCCCACCCAGGCTGCTTCCGGCGGTCCTGTTGGGGCCCTGCAGTGCATGGCTATATTCCGGTTGGCCAGGAGGATGGCCAAGGATGCGAATCGCCAACTGCAACTTCTCGGATGTCTTCCTTTTATAGATACCTAGGGCGCAAGCCTCCCAGGTGGTGGTGTGTTGCAGGTGCACCAGCGCACTCAGAGTTTGGTATACCTTGTTCTGGTATGTTTGCAGGGACGGGCAGTCCCAGAACATATGTTGAAAGGTTGCATTCAGCATCTGACATCGGAGGCAGCAGAATTTCGTGTCGGGATAGTATTTATGCCATGTGATCAGGTGTCTGCACATTCCCATGCGCAGTATTGTGTGTAACCCTGGGTGCGTTAGGAGTTCTCCTCCCCGCGGGTCCCAGTATGCTCGGCTGCTGTCTATCAATTGTCTATGCCAGTGTTTCCCAAACTGTGGTCCGCGGACCCCCAGGGGTCTGTGACTCATTCCCAGGGGTTCCGTAGGCAACAGTTTTAAAAGCACAGAAATGTTTCTTGTATAATTAGCAGCTTTCCAGCAACAATAAAAGTGTCAAGAGAATGCCAGTGATTAATGTGCCTGCTGGAGAGTGAGGAGAGTTTTGTTCAGTGGCAGCTTTGATTGAACTAATGTAGCACAGAGGGTTAATGTGCCTACTGCAAAGAACGTGTAACATGCATCTTAAAAAGCAGTATTTTATGTGCCTAGGTTCGTGGTTACTGCTTTTGTCACAGAGATTCTTTTGTTACTGTGCACTTTATAAGTGACAATCGTAATCTAGGGGCCTATAAACTGTCATCAAAGAGCTGCTTGCAAACTGCATGGTACCAGTTAGTAACTTATATCTTGCCCCAGTTATTAATTATCCTGATTCTGCTAAAAAGATATATTTGGGTGGAAATACATTTTTTAATGTTAAAGGCAATTCTAGCCACTGTGTTATGTTCTGAATCCTGAGATTGTGCTTTTCCAGACCAAGCACTCTTTAAACATTTTATATACACACTGATTTACATGTATGATTCAATGTCTCTATATGTGTGTTATGTAAAGTGCTCTGACATCCTACAATGGTATGAGAGATTCTATAAAATAAATGAAATACATGTGACAGAGGGGCTATTACTTTAACCCCTTCGCTGCGACGGCAATTCCGCCGCAGCGCTAGGGGGGGGCGAGCGGCGCTCGCATGCTCGTGACGGAGCCAGATGTACGATCTGTTTTTATATGCGCAAACGGGTTCGCGAACCTGTTTGCGCATGCAAAAACCTATTGGGCCATGTTCATAGCCCATTTCCCGAGTCGCAATTTGTTTGCGACTCTCTAAATAGGTTTTGCAACTTGCTATTTGGGAGGGGCATTCTCTTCCAAATAGCGAGTCTCAAAACCATGTTCATATGTTTGCGGTCGCAAAACAGTCACAATTACCACCTACTTCAAGTAGATGGTAATGCATTCACAAATGGGAAGGGGACCCCTTCCCCTTTGCAAATGCATGCAAAATTATTTTTTAAGGGCAGGCAGTGGTCCCAGGGACCTCTGCCTAACCTTAGAAAATGATAACAAAACTTTCATTTTTTTTTTTTTTTTTTTTTTTGAAATGCAGGGTAAACAGGCTGCATTTTTTTTTAAACTGCTTTATTTAAAAGCAGTCTGAGACATGGTGGCCTGCAGAGCCCAGCAGCCCACCATCGCTGGGAGGGATGGCATTCCCAATGGGCTTGCAAATTGCGAGAGGCTCATTAATATTAATGAACCTCACAATTTGCGACCCTATTGGGAATCCCAAACAGTGTTAAACACACTGTTGTACATTTCATTTAGTGACTCAATTTACCACTCGCAATGTGTCTCCGATTGCGAGGCGCTAAATGAAATGGTCGTACATCTGGCCCCAACATCCTTAGTACTTTGAGTATTTGTTTTGTGTGCACACGTGTGTATTGTTTTTCAAATTACTGTTTTAATGTTTGAAATTTAACTCATACAAATTGCTTGGGGGTCCCCGGTTTCCATTGGTAACTCAATGGGGTCCTCAGGAGTCAAAAGTTTGGGAACCACTGGTCTATGCGTTAGGAATTGCCCGGGAGGAAGGTCGTGCCATTCGGTCAGTTGCTCGAATGTCTTCAATTGTCCCTCCTGGAACAAGGCTTCCATTTCTGACACCCCACTATCCGTCCATGTGTGCAGGTCCCTGTCGGTGTAATATCCCTCTTTCCAGGTGAAGCCTACTAGGGGGAGCAGCAGGGAGTATAGCGGCCGTTCTTTGGATAGTCTGTGAACGCGCATCATGCACTTACGGGAGTGCGGTCTGGCTTGTAGCCTGGCATCAAGATCCGCCTAAGGAGGGGTAGAGGTAGCTCCCCGTTGTCGGTGACTGTCTCTCCCATCTGTCTCTCTGCCGTCCAATAGGACAGCCACTGGAGCTGCGCAGCTAAGAAGTATGATTCGAATGATGGGGCGCCTAGACCCCCGCTCAGAGTGGGTAGCTGCAGAGTGCGCAGAGCTACTCTGTGTCACCCGTCCCTCCAGATCAATGTTGTAAGGAGCGTGTCCAACTCTCGGAAGAAGGACTGAGGCGGAATTACAGGGAGGTTGGTGAAATGGTACAGTAGTCTGGGAACCATTAACATTTTAGCGATGGCTATTTTCCCTATAGGCGCCAGGGGGAGAGTCTTCCAGAAGCCGACTGCGGACCGAAGGCCCTCTTGTGCGCCACGGTGGTTACCTTCGTATAGGTCTTCTGGGGAATGGTATAACCGTACGCCCTGATATCTGGGGCCCGCCGAACTTCACTTAAGGGTCTGCTCGCCTACCTGCAGATCGTGAGGTGCTAGGCCCAGCTAAGCGGGTATATTGCTGACTTATCCCAGTTGACTTTGAGACCCAACATGTCTCCAAACTCCTGCAGGGTGCGCCTAATGGGGGTGAGATCGCTCGTTATGTCTCGGACATAGACCAACAGGTCGTCTGCGTAGAGTGAGACGCAGTGAAACCCGCCGCGATCTGGATTCCCCAGCTCTCTCCCTCCCGCCTCAAACGAATGGTCAGGGGCTCCACAGCCAGTGCGAACAGAAGAGGGGAGAGAGGACACCCCTGTCTGGTTCCCCTCTCCACTGGGAACGGGGTCGAGATTAGTTTTCTGACTCTTATCCTAGAGGTCAGGCCTCTATACAGAAGCTGGGTGTATGCCATCAGTGTGGGACTTATCTGGATGGCCCGTAGGACTGCAAACAGGTGGGGCCAGGTCAGGGTGTCGAATGCCTTTTCCAGGTCAAAGATCATGCAGGCCGCACGTGGAAAACGGTCCGCACTTTCATGTTGTATGTGGAATAGTCGGCGCAAGTTGTGGGAGGTGTTACGGCGGGGGGAAAAGCCGCATTGGTCGGGATGTACTAGCGCTGGGAGGATTTGACTAACAGCACACCTTCTATCATTATTTTAATCGAAAAAGTCTGTGTAAGTGCAACTGGTTTACAGGTATAACTGTACTCATCAATTAAACTTCATGCCAGCATGACATACATGAGTGCAGTTATAAATGCGCTTTATTGTATGCCTACTAAAAAAAGGATAACTTTATAAAGAACATTTGGAAAGGGACACAATCTGGTATGCGGTCAAATAGCAGCAATCGGATAAACAAAGAGCACTCCAAAAAGAATTTACATTAGCCTTAGCAGTAGTCAGGACCTGTTAAAGCTGGAATGACTATGTGCTTTTATCCCTTAGCACGTGTTCTACTATCTCATCAGGCTCTACACACTAAGGCACCTATAAAGTAATAAAAAATCATAAATGCTTCTTCATAGAGAAGACGAACTCTGGAATGCTTTAAAGATAGCAGAGCTGCAGTGTGCTTTTTCGGATTTCTGACCCTTGCAAAACTATTTCTCTTCCTGTTCCAAAGGTTTAGGGTAGCTATTCCGATTGGGGGTGGGGGAGCGGGGGGGGCAGGGGGGGTAATATGGAGTTTACTATAAAAGAGCCAATGTTCCACCTGATTACACTGCAAATACTTCCATTCATCTGTATTATCCTGGGCCAGGTGGGGTTCAAGGCGTTTCCTCATCCACAATGTGTCCTGGATATTCAGGCTATGATCCCTACATTTCAGGTTCGATCCTAGATCCTGTTGAGTGTGACGCTGAATCCTCCTTGTTAGCTATGCCAAGTGACACGAGCAAGCCCTGTGGTAGAACCTGAAATCCCAGTAGATCCAGCATCAATCCTGCTATTTCAACACCATCCAAGTCTTGGAGGAGAGGTTGCAGGATCTGCAGAGGTGGCTGACCAATCAAAATTGATCATATTCCAGGTCATTCTCGCTCCCCCAAGCGGAGCTTACAAAATTGATGCCATTACAATATCTCGTTTTGAGTGGAATGAAGGAGGCAGGTAGTCGGCTGGGGGAGTCAGAGATCATTGGCCTTTGATCTCCAGTAGAAGGCTGGCTCCACATCAATCTGCTAGAGGTTCGGACCGTGTGTCTGGCCCTGAAGGCGTTCCTGTGTTCCCTCAGGAAAGGCTGGTGTAAATTCTCACAAGCAGCAACACCGCCATGTGATCCTGCAGCAAGCTAGCCATAGTGGGGTCCTGTGTGTCTCTGGAGGTGGCTGGACTGCTGGAACATCTTACTAGTCGCCAACCAGCTGGTAGTTTCCTTGTATCCCGGAGTGGACCACCTGAGCCATCTAGCAGATGATGAGTAGCATCTACATCCCATGATGGCCTAAGTCATGTTCTAACTGTGGGGAGTGCCCTGACTAGATCTTTTCGCCACTGTCGAGAACACGCAGTTTTACAGTTAAAGGTTTTAAACTTTGGAATTTACGCAAGAACATTGATTAGGAGTCACATTCCAGCTGAAATGGAACAATGTACACCTCCCCACCACTACCTCCCCTGCCCCAAGTTTTGAAATAGATAATGATTGTCTGGGCCCAGATCACCTCAGTTGCCCATGATTGGGCCAGGAGAGGTACCAGGGACTCCTAAGTATGAGCATCTCCCCTCCTATTAGACTAACATTTCGGGAGTTACCTCCAACTTATCTCAGCAAACGGTCAGGGCTTTGCACCAGAACCTATGCATCTTACCCATAAATTTGTGGAGAATTGAGGAGCAGCAATTGACTGCATTTGACTTGTGGTTCGAAGTGGTAGATTTCAGCCACGCTGCCAGATGTCCCTCGATGAAGTCCATCTGCACTGGTTCTGGAACAAGTTTGTAACCTGATGTGGTGCCCTGGACACTAACCTCTTACAAGTTAAGTTGTTTAATGTTGGTTTGTTTGTTTAGTCTTTATTCCCACAAAGGCCTTGCATTGGGCACTGCAAAAGGTTATTTATTAGCCCTTAAAGTCTTTCTATATTTGATGAGCCAACCATGTTTGTTTGAATCTTTTGTTTTGATGAGGTTTGTTAATGGTTTGACGCGTCATGTTCCCTCAAACACTATTTGTAATGCCCCAATGAGACCTTAACTTGATCTTCACGTTCTTGATCCATTGCAAAGTTGCTCAGTGCGTCTCCTGACTTTGAAAAGTTTTTACAGTTTTATTAGTTTGTCCGTTAGTAGCATGTAGGCTCTTTCAGCACAACCACCCTACACTACCTACATTCCAGACAAATAATACTGTGGAACCAGACGGCCTTCTTACTAAAGGTTGTGACTACTTTTTGTGTTATGCAGTCGATCTCGCTAGCTTACCCCTCAAAAAAGGAGATGAGGCTTTATCAGTTAGACACCAAAAGGGTTTAAGTTTGTACATTGATCATGCGAAGGGCCATCGAGTAGACAATCAGCTCTTTGTGGGGTTTTCTGGAGTGAAAAAATTATAGAATGTGCAGTAAAGGACGCTTTTGTAGTGGTTAGATCCCTAAGTCCAAAAGCTGCAATGCATTGGCCACAGAGCAGCACGCTGAAAGGTCTGAGACCCCATTCCACCAGGTCCAAGGCTGCTACCACTGAATTGGCAGACGGGGAACCCGTTCTTGGTATCTGCTAGGCTTCGGCATGTGCATCAGTGCATATGTTCACGAAGCCCTACTGCCTTGATTATCTGAAAGAAATATGTTAGTATTAGATCCCTTACCTTAGAATACCCCCAGGCATCGGACTGGATCGGGAAACATTTGCGTAGCAGTACCCTTGCGCGTCGGTAGGCGTCGTCTGCGGCTCCGCGTTCAGCGTCGTGGGCCCCGGCATGACGTTGCCGGAGTACTTAGACGCCGCCTGTAGGAGAGTAGGGTCTGCAATCCTATGGTCACCCCAGATTTTTGCTTTTTGCTTCACTGGTTTACGACTTTCCCTGGCTGTAGGCCTGCTAATCAGACCCACAGCCTAGCTGTTCTCTCTCTAAATTGACATCCATGTTCTTTAGGCGCATTTACCAATTGGTATTGGGACACTCTTGTAAGTCCTTGTACAGTGTACCATAGGTACCCAGGGCATCAATCAATTAATCAATCAATCAAAGCATTTATATAGCGCACTACTCACCCGGAGGGTCTCAAGGAGCTAGGGGAGGGGGGGTCCGCTACTGCTCGAACAGCCAGGTCTTGAGCTGCTTCCTGAAGGCGAGGTGGTCCTGGGTCAGGCGGAGGTGGGTCGGGAGGGAGTTCCAAGTCTTGGCGGCCAGGTAGGAGAAGGACCTTCCCCCTCTGGTGGCTTTTCGGAAGCGGGGGATGGCGGCGAGGGCGTGGCCGGTCGATCGAAGCTGGGTTGTGGGAGCGTAGAAGTTGAGGCGGCTGTTGAGGTATCCTGGGCCTTGGTTGTGTAGGGCTTTGTGTGCGTGGGTGAGGAGACGGAAGGTGATTCTCTTGTTGACCGGGAGCCAGTGCAGGTCTCTCAGGTGTCCGGAGATGTGGCTGCGACGGGGGATGTCCAGGATGAGTCGTGCTGAGGCGTTCTGGATCCGCTGGAGCCTCTTCTGGAGTTTGGCGGTGGTACCGGCGTAGAGGGAGTTGCCGTAGTCCAGACGGCTGGTGACGAGGGCCTGGGTGACCGTCTTCCTGGTCTCGGTGGGGATCCACCAGAAGATCTTACGTAGCATGCGCAGGATGTTGAAGCATGACGAGGAGACGGCGTTGATTTGTCTGGTCATGGAGAGGGAGGAGTCCAGGATGAAGCCCAGGTTGCGTGCGTGGTCTGTTGGTTTGGGTGCCCTGCCCAGGGCGGGGGTCCACCAGGAGTCGTCCCAGGTGGAGGGTGAAGATCCCAGGATGAGGACTTCCGTCTTGTCCGAGTTCAGTTTCAGGCGGCTGTTAATCATCCACTTGGCTACGTCTGTCATCCCTTCGTGTAGGTTGGCTCTGGCGGTGGCGGGGTCGTTGGTGAGCATAAGTGAACCCAAGGCCTACCTGGGGCTGAAGAATGTATTATGCCACCCCTGGCTGGCCATCCAAATCTGACACAACTGGCTGATCAATCAGCTGGAGCAAGGTGGTGTAATCACCCTTTGCTTTAGATATAGTATACCTATATCTAAACCTAAAATGGACACATATACTCCTAGAAGTCACTCCTATGGCAGGCCTTAACAATCCTGGAGGCAGAGTGCTTGGAATTATGTGAGATGGTGCTCTAGCATGAGCAGAGCCTGTCTGCAGCTTTCGGAACCAAGTCCTTTAGCTGTTTCCATGATAACGCTATACCATATACTCTTAAGTGCATTATAATCCTTGCGGTTATTGCTAACTTTGGCATAGCATTATCAAAACATGTCGAGTAAGGTGTCATACGAATTGGAATACTACCCCCTCGCCAATTCTGGCGACGGGGGAAGCACTCCACCCTTCTAGAGGGACACGACATGTACCTAACTGTGAACCCCGGTTAAAGTTAACCTCGAGCCTCAGCATCACAAAATGGTTGCTGCCACCAGACACAAGTCTGACCTCCTGCTGCTGGGAGTCCTTCCAGCGAGGGAGGCTTGGACAAAGGGTTTCCTGCCTTGGGAGGTGCTAGCACCACCCCAGATAGGACTTTTGGGCACATGCATCAACCTATTTAGGAAGTGCAAACGGTGCGAATCGGTAAATTCGGCCGTTTGCACTTCCTAAATACGTTTTTGGGATGCATCGTGTCGGTTATCCGGCAACTTCAGGTTGTCCAGAATTCCGCAGCACGGCTACTCACGGGCACTAGCCATCGTACATCAGCCAGGCCCGCACTCTGTACCTTGCATTGGCTCCCCATAAAGGAGCGAATCCATTTTAAGACACTCTGCACGGTCCATAAAACACTCTATGGGAGTGGCCCCCCCATTCTAGATGACATGATCAGACCTTACAAACCTACCAGGAATCTTCGCTCGAACCAACAAAACCTGCTGATAGCTCCTAGGATCAGCAGAGCCCGCACAGGAGGTCGCCTGTTCTCGCACAATGCGGCTGGGTTGTGGAATGCTCTTCCTCCACTTCTTCGCCAAGAGCCTAACCTCCTTGTCTTCCGGAAAAAGTTAAAAACTCTTCTGTTTCCAAAAACTAGATAATACAGATCTCCATTTTTAATCCATCTCTGTCTGGTCAGTCTTAAGCGCTGGGATGCTCCCGAGTAGCCATGCGCTATAGAAGAGCCTTTTAATAATAATAATAATAATAATAATCATGCATTTTTGTGAAAATAGCTATTTTTAGCGATTTCCAAAAATGCGATTGCTTTTAAGGAATCACAATTTTGCGATTCCTTAAAAGCAATGCATCATTGTTTTGAAATTCGCGAATTTCAAAATAGGGGGTGCAAATTACCACGAGGTTGAACCTCATGGTAATTTGCGAAAATGTTTAAATATGCACAAAAATGCATTTTTTAAAGTGTAATGTTACAGACACACATGTCCTTAGGACATGTGTGTTTGAAACATGCACTTAAAAATACATTAATGGGGTGCAGGGGGGGGTCCTTTGGACCCCCCCCGCACCCATGTAATGCATGAACAAATTGCAATTCTAAAAAAGAAAATCGCAATTTTAAAATGCCTTCCCATTGATTCCTATTGGCCTTTTGGCCCATAGGAATCAATGGGAATTGCGAAATCGCAATTTAGTATTCCCATAATATTTGCGATTCGGTAAAAACTGCGATTTTTACCGATTCTCAAATATTATGGGAAAAAAATCATGCATCCCATTTTGCAATTCCTAATTTGAAATTCCCTAAAAAACGCAAATTAGGAATTGCAAAATCACACAATGATGCATGTGGCCCTTTGTGTATTAGGTAGGACAGGCCTGAAAGGAATGAGACATGCCTGGGGCACACAGGTGCCTCTGCGCATACGCCAGTTCAAACCAGTTGCTGGGGCACTACAGCCCCAGCACTGACGCAAAACTGGACAAAGGATAGGGGGTGTAACCACCCCCCTTCCTGGACCCACCCATAGGAGAGACCTAGTGATAGTACAGCCCCCTTTAGCAGGATAAAGGTAGGAGCTGGTCCCATTCTAAATTAGATTAATCCTGAACTGAAATTCTGCAAGAAGAAACTCTGGACTTCGACTTCCTACACAGAAGACTGAAGAAATCTCCCTTGTGGGCAAGGAGTGTCCACCCTGCACAAGCAGGCACCATCAGCGTCCAGCGGCTTCACTTTGTCGTCTTCCCTCGAGGATCCAGACTTCAGAGCCCGACGAGACCCGGATTCCCAGACCTCTCCGACCTCTACCTACATCTGCAGCACAGCTGAGATCAGTGGGTGCGACGAGACACGTGGGACCGGCCATCTTGGAGAAACTGCACTTCCCTTCCAGCACGACTTCTGAGGTATCCTCGACCAAGTGCTATGGGGATTGAGAAACCCCAGCACCGAGCAGCTCCTGCACTGAAGACCACCCCTCCAGCATCCACGAGATCTGCGTGGGGCCCTTCTGCCTGTCTGCTGCTCGACGCGTTGTCTGGTCACTTGCCGGCCGGCCAGTATGTATGTATGTATGTATAGGCATTTATATAGCGCACTACTTACCCGGAGGGTCCCAAGGCGCTTCGACCGCTGCGAAACCCTTCCTGGCTTCCCTGAGAGATGGTCCCTTAATGGGTATCCCCAGGGTGAGACCAGGCATCCCCGGCGGTCTGGTGGGGCCGTTAGTGAAGATGAGGCAAGCTAATGCCCAGAGTTGCCGAGTGTGATCGCTGATCAGAGACGACGATCCACGACATCAACACCGCTGGTCTGGTTGCTCCAGACTGGCCCTTGCTTCCTTCCAAAAGAGAGGTACCCCGGACCCTCCTGGTCCGCACCGGAAGTCTTTTCCACTCACCGCGTGGGTTGCCTTTGCCAAGGCCTGTTGACTCCAAATCCGGATCCGACACCGCCGACAGCGAGAGCCTGCGTGGGACAGCTCGTGCCTCCATCTTGGTCGTCGAAGACACCACCTGGTTCACGTGGCTGCAGAGTCAAGCGTCCACTCTTCACCTGATCTCGACAACAGCCTCTGGTTCCTTCCTGGTTCCACTCCAGTCACTGGCTAGTGACTTTGAACATTGTCCCCTCTGCTTTCAGGTCTTCAGCTTCACTGATCCACCCTTGGATCACACCGGATATCTTCCTCCTGGTCGCCTGCAGCATCTTTTCTTTCCGGCTCCATAGACTTTAACGCAAAAACTCGACACGACTTCGCACCTATGCACCCGCAGCCCGTGGGTGAGGTAACGAGAGCATTTCGGTGCTCAAGGGTAGATTGACTCTCCTAGTGTCCAGATTCACAGTCGTTTTAGTCCTATCTAGTCAGGATTGTCCATACTCACCTTTTTCTTGAACTGTACTGTCCATAGACGTTGTTACGCATCTCGCATGTGAGTTCGCTCTCTGCACACGCGTTCCGTGGGCCTCCTATTACTTACCTAAAGTTAGGGTAGCGTAGTCCCAGCGATCCTACAGCCTCTGGACAGCTCCATTCCTTTAATCGACTTCCTTATACCACTTGTTTAGTATATGGTTTGTTGCGCCCCTAGGGCAACATTGTAGCTTGTGCAACTTAACGTATTTTTCTTAAGAGTCTTGTTATGTGCTTAGCCCTCTGACCTCATAAAGAGTTCAGAGGTGTATGTTAGTTAATAAATATCTTGTTTATTTTCATAACTACCTGTGTGGTGTCCTTTCATTTGGTATTCAAGGGGTTATATGTGGTAAAACAGCTGGCTTCACATGCCAAAAGAGTTTAGCCTAAGACTGCTTTGTCCATGCTACCATTAGGATAACTGGTCTATAAGGTTGACTTACAACCAATCACCATAAGGGTTGTTTGGACTGATACAAGGTGATCACTAGAACTAGTGAGCATCATATATCAGGCCAACTTCTCACATTGGTGTGCAGTGGTTGGGATTTGGGCTTGCTGTTGTTTTTACCAAATATAATCTTGAGATATCATTTGAAAGATCAATAAGGTACTATAGGTACATATAACAAAGCTTAGAAATACTCTGAGTTCTACTGAACCAGCTGTTGTAGTAGAAAGGGAGTAGCACACCCTGACTACAACTCTTAGCAAGGGATCAGTAGGAAAATATATAGTGTAGGTAAGTGCACCACTTACACCTCACTAGAAAGCATGTCTACCACAGGAGAGAACACAGTGGCTCCCCTTGTCGCTATTGACCCTCCACAGGTCATTTCAAGATATGCAGCACTCACCTTCCAGGAGATGAGACAATTGTGTACCTCCAGGAGACTGAAACAGGGTTCCAACCCTACCATTCCTTTTCTGAAAGGTCTCTTAGAGACATGATGCTAGAAAGATGCTAGAAAGGCTTCTAATCCGGGCCCCTCTGATCCTACAGATGGAAGCATACCCCCAGTAGAAGATGACTCTAACCACCCTGAAACCGAAGAGGTAGAGGAGGAGGATGGAGACTCATCTGAAGGAGAGGTAGAAAATGGTCCAGTAGTAGTCAGTAGACTCACCAAGGCCAACTTAAGCCTGCATGGGGATGGAACTGGGGGAGCCCCAGACCTATCCACAGGTAGGCCTAACCTTGGGATTAGACGAGTTAGGTCTCACTCCAGAGGCTCTAACAGATCTATTCATACCCATGTCTCTCAGGCATCTTCTCAGAGAGGGATGACATCTCCTCAGAGAAGAGAGCATGAAGCTAAGATGAGGGAAGTGAATCTGAGGATTGAGAGGGAAGAACTTGCCCTTGCCAAAGGGAAACTTGCCTTTGCCAGATAGCAGAAATTGAGTGGGGTAGAACCCACTGGTGGCAGCATTATCCCTAGAGATAGAGACAGGAGTTTTGATAATAGACACCTGAGTAAAATAGTGCCCTCCTTTAAGGTAGGGGATGACAAACACAAATGGATGACTGCTTTGGAGAGAGCCTGCAAAGTACAGCAGGTACCCCATAGTCAGTGGGAAGCTATATTGTGGCTCTCCTTTGAAGGTAAAGGAAGAGACAAGCTCCTCACTGTTAGAGATGAGGATGCTAATAATTACCAAGTCCTGAAAAGTGCCTTGATTGATGGGTTTGGATTAACAACTGAACAGTACAGGTTGATGTTCAGAGACACCCAGAAAACTCAAGATCAGGATTGGACTGACTTTGTTGATTGTGCCACTAAGGCTTTGGAAGGCTGGTTACTGGAAAGTAACGTTACTGATTACACAGGATTGTATAATATAATTATGAGAGAGCAAATCTTAAATAATTGACAGAACCAGTTGTTGCATCAGCACTTGATTGACTCAGATCTGACCTCTCCCCAAGAATTGGGAAAGAAGGCAGACAGACGGGTCAGGACAAAGGTCAAGCAGCAGAACCAGAACCAAGGTGGTGGCCAGAAGAAAGCCGACCAGAAGGGTAATAATGGGAATAAGCAAAATGACCAGAAGTCTTCAACAGGGCCCCAACAATCTAAGGAGGGTGGGTCCCAGAATTCCCAAAAGAAGAACGATGGCCAAAGAAAACCATGGTGCCAATACTGTAAAAGTAAGACTCACTGGTTTAGTGAGTGCACCAAGAAAGGCACAGCTCCTACCACTACTGCCCCTAAGGCACCTGCACCCCCTAGTACAGTTAGTAGTGATAGTACACCCCCCAAGGCTATAGTTGGGTTAACCCTGGGAACTGAGGTGGGTTCTGACTTAGTCAGGATGCCTACTCAGGCTGTTCTTGTTTGTACTGGGGACGTGGATTTGACCCCTACTGTAAGCCCCAGTACTCTGGGCAAATACAGACAAACGCCTTTAATCAATGGAAAAATAGCTCAGGCCTACAGGGACACTTGTGCCAGTGTCACTATGGTGACACCCAACTTTGTGGACCCCGAACAGGTAATACTAGGTTCAGACTTCCTAGTGACCAATGCTAGCAATGTCACTACCAATCACAGTATGGCAGTTGTTAACTTCTCCTGGGGAGAGGTAACTGGCCTCAAAAGGGTTGTAGTTAGTTCAGACCTCCCAGTGGACTGTCTGTTGGGCAATGATTTGGAATCCTCCTTATGGTCAGATGTGGAGTATAGAACTCATGTGGAAGTGTTAGGTTTGTCAGCACATGTCCTTGCTATGACTAGGTCACAGGCCAAGAAATGCCCAGCTGAACAAGTGCTGGATTCTGGAACAATGGACCAGACACTTCCCAAGAGAAAGAGCAGTAGGGTTAAGGCAGTGCCTTCCCTCCTACCTCAAGGTGAGGAAAAGCCCTCTCAGGAGGCTGACCCAAAGACCCCAGAAGGAACTGTCCCAGAAGAGATTGAACCTGAACAGGTTGAGTTTCTTGGGACAGGGGGACCTTCCAGGGCAGACTTGAGGCAGGCACAGTTAGACTGTTCCTCTCTTGAACCCCTCAGACAGCTGGCTGCTGCTGAGGCTGCAGTGAATGTTACTGGTACCCACAAGGTGTACTGGGATGATGGACTCCTATACTCTGAGGCAAGAGACTCCAAGCCTGGTGCTACCAGGAGGCTGGTTATCCCCTTGTCTCTGAGAGGTTTCCTTCTTACCTTAGCCTATGAGATTCCCCTTGCAGGTCACTTAGGCCAGAACAAGACTTGGGGAAGACTTGTACCACACTTCCACTGGCCTCATATGTCTGAAGATACAAAAGAGTTTTGTCGCTCATGTGTCACCTGCCAAGCCAGTGGCAAATCAGGTGGCACCACAAAGACCACCTTATACCACTACCAGTGGTGGGGGTTGTCAGAAGTTGGCCTGATATGCAGTGCTCACTATTCTAGTGATCACTATGTATCAGTCCAAACGACCCTTATTGATGATTGGTTGTAAGTCAACCTTATAGACCAGCTATCCTAGTAACATGGACAAGAGCAGTCTTTAGGCTAAACTCTAGAGGGCGTGTTAAGCCAGCTGTTATACCATCACATATACCCCTTGAACACCAAGTGAAAGGACACCACACAAGTTGTTATGAAAATAAAAGGATATTTATTTATAACACAACAACCCTGGACTCTTTATGAGGACAGGGCGCTAAGCACAATACAAAACTCTTAAAGAAATACTGAAAGTCGCACAATTTACACAAATGCCCGAGGGGCACGATAAACCATAAACTATGGAAGTGGAATGCGAATTACTAGCAGGTAAGTAACTGGATCCAGAGGCTTTAGGATCGCTAGGACTACACTACTGAACCTTTAGGTTAGGAGCAGGAGGCCTAGGGGGATCGGGTGCAGAGTGTGCACTCTCACGCGGGATGCGGGACAAAGTCTATGGATGCTAGTAAATGCAAAGTTAGTGTTCTCGGGCGAACCCGACTAGGTAGGTCAAAAACGAAAGTGGATCTAGACACTGAGTGGTTCTACGCTGGAGCACCGTGGTACTCGGTTTACCTAGCCCAGGGGCTGCCGCTGCATAGGGTTCAAGTGTCGTCGGGAATCCTCGTTGATGAACCAGGAGCCTGAAGTAAAAGTTGCTGGCAGGCGACCAGTGAAGATGTTCCGGGCTGATCCAAGGATGGATCAGTGAAGAAGGATACCTGTAAGCAGAGGGGACCGAGTTCTGAATCACTAGCCAGTGATTAGGTGGGCACCAGGATGGCACCGGACAAGGTCACTCAGCCAGGTGAAGAGGTGACACTGGATTCTGCTGCTGCACGAACCAGGGCGCTGATGTCGACCAGGCTTGAGGTCTGCGAGCTGTCCCACGTCGGGTGTCTGCTGCTGGCGATGCTGGATCCGTTGGAGGAGGCAACAAGCCTTGGCTAAGGCGAGCCCACGTGGCGACACAAAATGGCGTCTGGAGTGGACCAGGAGGGTCCGAGGAAGGTCCCCTTCAAGAGGAGACAAGGGCTAGTCTAGAGGAGCTAGACCAGCGGTGAAACAAACGTAGGACGTCGTCTGGAGGGTCACTAGCCAACGGGCAAGTGACCGGACAACGTGGCAAGCAACCCAGGAGCAAAAGGGCCCCACGCAGATCTGGTGGATGCTGGGGGGCTGGACTTCGGTGCTCGTGCTGCTTGGGGTTGGGGCTTCTCTTACCCCAGTGCACCCACTCGAGGGTCCCTCGGCGGTCGTGCTGGATCAGTGTCGTGCTGGTTCTGATGATAGCCGGTTCCTCTGGTCTCGTCGCACCCACGGTTCTCAGCTGTGCTGTAGAGGCAGGTTGAGGTCAGAGAGGGCAGGGAGTCCGGGTCTCGTCGAGCTGGTCGGTCTGTAAGGACGTGCAGCAAACCGCAAGATACTTAGTTGGTGCCTGCTGCTGCAGAGTGACTACTCGTTAGTCACAAGGGAGAAATCTTGAGAAGAAGTCGAGAGTTCCTTTCGTAGAAAGTAGTTTCAGGATTCAAAGATGATCTAATTTGGAAGGGTCCCCGCTCCTACCTTTATTCTAAAGAAAGGGGCTGGCACGCGACTAGGTCCTGCCCATGGGTGGGACCAGGAAGGGGGGTGGTTACACCCCTCTCCCCTGTCCGGACTTTCCCCAGCTCAGGGGCTGGTGTGCCCCTGGAACTGGTTCAAGCCGGCATATGCACAGTGAGCACCGGGGTGCCACTTGCAGTCACCTTCCTCTCAGCCCTGCCTACCTGGGATACACAAAACCCTGTCTGGGATGGTGCTAGCACCGCCCCTGACAGGAAACCCTTTGTCCAAGCTCTCCTCGCTGGAAGGACTCCCAGCAGCAGGAGGTCAGACTTGTGTCTGTGGTGGCAGCATCCATTTTGTGATGCTGAGGCTCGAGTTAACTTTAACCGGGGTTCACAGTTACATACATGTCGTGTCCCTCTAGAAGGGTGGAATGCTAACCCCGTCGCCAGAATTGGCGAGGGGTTAGTTTTCCAATTCGTATGACACCTTACTCGACATGTTTTGATAAAGCGATACCAAAGTTGGCAAATAACCGCGAGGATTATAATGCACTTAAGAGTATATGGTACGCGTTATCATGGAACAGCTATTAGGACTTGGTTCCGCAAGCTGCAAACGGGCTCAGCTCATGCCAGAGCACCATCTCACATAATTCCAAGCACTCTCCCTTCAGGATTGATAAGGCCTGCCATAGGAGTGACTGATAGGAATATATGTGTCTATTTTAGGGTTAGATATAGGAATACTATATCTAAAGCAAAGGGTGATTACACCACCTTGCCCCAGCTGTCGTGCAGCCAGTAGTGTCAGATTTGGATGGCCAGCCAGGGGTGGCATAATACATGCTGCAGCCCCTGGTAGGCCCTGGGTGCACCTATGCCCTGGGTACCTAAGGTACACTGTACGGGGACTGATAAGGTGACTCAGTATCCAATTAGATATGTACCTAAGGTACTTGGAATCCATTTTACAGAGAGAGCAGTTGGCCTGGGGCCCTGAATAGCAGGGTCTCAGGTCAACTAAGTCAGAAAACCAGCAAAACACCAGGCAAAAAGTTGGGGGTAACCATAGTCAGATATCCACCCTCCTACAGGGGTGCCCTTTGAAAGAGTGGGGATTGAGATTGTTGGACCAATGGACCCCCCCAACAGCATCTGGGCACAGATTTATACTAATGATAGTGGATCATGCCACCAGGTACCCAGAAGCTTTTCCCCTTAGGACCACTACAGCTCCTATTGTGGCCAGGGCCTTACTTGCAGTTTTCACTAGAGTGGGGTTTCCTAAGGATGTTGTCTCTGACAGAGGTGCAAACAGAGGTGCAAACTTTATGTCAGGATACTTGACTGCAATGTGGAAGGAGTGTGGAGTGAACTACAAATTCACCACCCCCTTGTGAGAAGGTGGCCTGATATGCAGTGCTCACTATTCTAGTGAACACTATGTAACAGTCCAACAACCCTTATTGATTAGTTGTAAGTCAACCTTATAGACCAGCTATCCTAGTAGCGTGGATACGAGCAGTCTAAGGCTAAAGACTCGAGAGGGCGTGTTAAGCCAGCTGTTATACCACACATATACCCCTTGAACACCAAGTGAAAGGACACCACACAAGTGTTATGAAAATAAACAGTGTATTTATTAAAATCACAACAGCCCTGTACTCTTTATGAGGACAGGGTACTAAGCACAAAACAAAACTCTTACGAAAGTACTTAAGTTAGCACAGTATATACAAATGCCCGAGGGGCACGGAAAACCATATACTCTGAAAGTGGAATGCGAAATTACTAGCAGGTAAGTACAGTACTAATAGACTTTGGAATCGCTAGGACTTGACTATAGAATCGTTAGATTACTTCTAGGAGGCCCAGGGGACTCGGGTGCAGAGTGTGCACTCTCACGCGTGATGCGGGACAAAGTCTATGGTAGCTAGTAAATGCAAAGTTAGTGTTCTCGGGCGAACCCGACCTGGTAGGAGGAAAACGAAAGTGGATTCTGACCCTTGGATAGTGAGGCTATGCTGGGGCACCGAAATGCCGAAGTTACCTAGCCCAGGGGCTGCAGCTGCATAGGTCTCAAAAGACGTCGGGAATCCTCGTAGACGGACCAGGAGCCTGGAAGGAAGATGCTGGCAGGCGACCAGTGAAGAGAGTTCGAAGTGATCCAAGCCTGGATCTTGAAGATAGATGATACCTGAAAGCAGAGGGGACCAAGTTCGTGACTACTAGCCAGTAGTCAGGTGGCACCAGGAGGGCACCGGATGGTAGTCACCTCGACTAGGTGAGTGGGCGACGCTGGGCTCTGCAGATCTCACGGACCAGGAGGCGTTGTCGGCGACCAGGATGGAGGAGCGAGCTGTCCCACGATGGATGAAGCTGTCGGCGTCGCTGGACCCAGGATTGGGCAACAAAGCCTTGGCTAATTCAAGCCCATGCGGTGGACTCAAAATGGCGTCTGGAGTGGACCAGGAGGGTCCGGGGTGCTCCTCTCTTGGAAGGGAGCAAGGGCCAGTCTGGAGCAACCAGACCAGCAGCAGTGATGTCGTCGGGCGTCGTTCAGAAGGCCACAAGCCAGCGGGCTAGTAGCCAAACAACGCGGTGAGCAGCAAAAAGCAGAAGGGCCCCACACAGATCGTGGAGATGCTGGGAGGCTGTACTTCGGTGCTGGAGCTGCTCAGGGTCGGGGCTTCTCGGACCCCAAAACACTCACCAGAGGGTCACTCGGCGGGCTTGCTGTAAAGAAGTCGTGCAGTCTTGGCGATAGCCGGTCCCTCGAGGTCTCGTCGCACTCACGGTTCTCAGCTTTGCTGTAGAGATGAGTAGAGGTCAGAGGTGCCAGGGAAGCCGGGTCTCGTCGAGCTGGGTCGTCGGATTCCTGAGGAAGGACTTGCAGCAGACCGCAGTGTTCTTAAGATGGTGCCTGCAGATGCAGGGTGACTACTCCTTAGTCACAAGGGAGAATCTTGAAGAAGAAATCTTGAAGTCCTTTCGTAGAAAGTCGTGTCTTGATTCCAAAGATGATCTAATTTGAACATGGGGCCCGCTCCTATCTTTATACTAAGAAAAGGGGCTGACCCGGTGACTAGGTCCTGCCTATGGGTGGGACTAGGAGGGGGGTGGTTACACCCCTCTCCCATGCCGGACTTCCCCCAGGCCAGGGGCTGGTGTGCCCCTGGAACTGGTTCTGACCGGCCTATGCGTAGTGAGCACCGGGGTGCCACTCAGCAGTCACCTTCCTGTAAAGCCCTGCCTACCCAGGATACACAAAACCCTGTCTGGGACGGTGCTAGCACCGCCCTTGACAGGAAACCCTTTGTCCAGGCTCCCCTCGCTGGAAGGACTCCCAGCTGCAGGGGGTCAGACTCGTGTCTGTGATGGCAGCATCCATTTTGTGGAGCTGAGGCTTCGTTTAACTTTAACCGGGGTTCACAGTTACATACATGTCGTGTTCCTCTAGAAGGGTGGAATGCTAACCCCGTCGCCAGAATTGGCGAGGGGTTAGTATTCCAATTCGTATGACACCTTACTCGACATGTTTTGATAAAGCAATACCAAAGATAGCATTTAACCGCGAGGATTATAATGCACTTAAGAGTATATGGTATGCGTTATCATGGAACAGCTATTAGGACTTGGTTCCGCAAGCTGCAGACAGGCTCAGCTCATGCCAGAGCACCATCTCACACGATTCCAAGCACTCTGCCTTCAGGATTGTCAAGGCCTGCCATAGGAGTGACTGATAGGAATCTGTGTGTCCATTTTTAGGGTTAGATATAGGTATACTATATCTACAGCAAAGGGTGATTACACGACTTTGCCCCAGCTGTCATGCAGCCAGTTGTGTCAAATTTCGGATGCCAGCCAGGGGTGGCATAATACATGCTTCAGCCCCTGGTAGGCCCTGGGTACACCTATGCCCTGAGTTACAGGGTCTGATAAGGTGGCCCAGTATCAATTGGTAAATGCACCTAGGGTACATGTTGCAATTTAGAGAGAGAACAGCCAGGCTGTGGGTCTGATTGGCAGGCCCACAGCCAGAGAAAGTCATAAACCAGTGAAACAAAAGCAAAAAATCTGGGTGATCATAGGATTGCAGACCCTACTCTCCTACACCCCTGTCACCCACAGTGCAATGGGCTTGTGGAGAGATTCAACAAGACCCTAAAAAGGATGATAAAAGGGTTACCAGAAAAGCTTAGGCGAAGATGGGACATCCTTTTACCCTGCCTTCTGTTTGCTTACAGAGAGGTCCCACAGAAGGGGGTTGGCTACAGCCCTTTTGAGCTTCTATTTGGGCATCCTGTAAGAGGACCCCTATGTATTGTGAAGAAAGGATGGGAGTTACCTCTCAAAAAGCCTAAGCTTGACATAGTGGACTATGTACTTGGTGTCCGCTCCAGGATAGCAGAGCACATGGAGAAGGCATCTAAAAACCTTGAGGCCAGCCAAGAACTGCAAAAAGCTTGGCATGACCAAAATGCTGTCCTTACTATCTGAAAGAGACACGTTAGTGATAGATTCCTTACCTTAGAATATCCCCAGGCGTCAGACTGGATCCGGAAACTTTTGCGTAGCAGTACCCTTGCGCGTCGGTAGGCGTCGTCTGCGGCTCCGCGTCTGTCGTCGTCGTCGTGGGCGCCGTGATGACGTCGTCGGAGTATATAGACGCCGCCTCCGTGTGCTGACGTCAGTTCTTCTTTTTTCCGCACCAGCCAGCGCAGATCTGGAAAGAGCAGTACTCTAGTCAAATTTTGACTAAGTTTTGGAGATCTTTTTGATCCTTTTCGAAGTCGACTATGCCGTAGGGATGCCCGGTTTCAAACATTGTGTTGACTGCGACCGCACCATGTCGGTTACGGATCCGCACCGCCAGTGTCTGACGTGTTTGGGCATCGACCACGATGACGAGGCCTGCCCCGACTGTCGGGCCCTTTCGAAGAAAGCCAGGCGAGAGCGGTCTCGCAGGCGACTCGAAATCCGGCAGTCGGCCCACGCCGAGTGAGGTCCCGGTCCCGGTCCCACAGGAGGTCGAGGGACAGGTCGCAGGGACGGAGCCGTCACAGCTCCGGGAGTCGGCACCACTCCTCCGGGTCCAAGTCGTCAGGTAAGAAGCATAAGAAGTCGAAGAGACATCATCGCTCTTCTGACTCCCCCCGACGCTCGCGCGATGCGGCCGGGGGTTCGGGTGACACCGCCCGCGCGGCTCCTCGTGAGTCGCGGGCGCAGCATTCGGCCCCATACCCCACGGTCCCTGGGCTGAACGCGACGCCGGAGGAGATCGAGCGTTTCCTCATGGCCATGAGGTCCCGTTCTCCTCCGACGGGTTCCGCGGCGCCTTCGGGCCCAGTGAACCCGTCTGGGGGCCCTAGTGGGTCGGGGGCTTCGACGCCGTCGAGTGCTTCGGCCTCGACGCCGTAGATGCCTTCGGGCTCGGCGCCGCAGGGCTCCACGATCCCAACACCGCCGGTGCCCTCTGGCCCGGCGCCGCATGGTTCGGCGGGTGGACGTTACGACCCCCCCGGCGTCGGTCCGCAGGGTGTCACCTCCGACGCCGTCCTCGGGCGGCGCCGTCCCCGATGCCTCCTTTACTTCGGTTCCGATGTCGGAGCGACGCCGCTGGGCGTCGCATCCGACGGCGGTTGGAGATTTCGTCTTTTATGAACCGACCCCATCGTTTTACGACCCTGAGTCTATGGAGATGGGTGAAGGGGAGGATTGGGAGGGGTCTGAGGACCCTCTGACCAGGGAGTGTCAGTCTAATATGGACTGGACAGGAGACCTTGGGGAAGCCAGTGGCCTGGACAACTCTCCAGACACTGGATTTGTCTCTCCTCCTACCGTGGCTTCGGAGGAGGGGGCTACGTATAGTGTGGTGTTGACGAGGGCGGCTAAGGCCTTGGGCCTTCAGCTCCCCGTCGCGGCCCTGAGGACTAACCTCCTCACAGAGGTCCTTAAACCGCAGTCATGCTCGGCTGACGCCACCGCCCGGCTCCGGGCGGCCCATGTTTACTGTCCACCCACCCCACCCCCGAGAGCCTGGTCATCCAGGCCTCTAATTCCCAGACCGCGTTCCCGACGGCCCCGCCGGATCGGGAATCCAAGAGGTATGAGAACTATGGCAAGAAAATGTTCTCCTCCCTGAGTTTGGGACTGCGGTCTTGCAACACCGCATGCCACTTGGGCCGCTACACCCACTCTCTGTGGGAGACGGTGGCGGAAGTGCTGCCAGAGTGCCCGTTGGAGGTACGGGCCAAACTCGGCCAAGCCCTTGTGGAAGGCCAAGATGCAGCTAAATATAACATTAGGTGTGGGCTGGATACCACCGATTCGCTAGGCAGAGCGATGGCAACGACGGTGACGGTGAGACGCCACGCCTGGCTGAGATCCGCCAATTTTTCAGGAGATGTCCAGAACACTCTGATGGACATGCCGTTCGATGGCCGTCGCCTCTTTGGCGACAAAGCGGACCACGCGCTTGAGCGCTTTAAGGACTCCAGGGCTACGGCCAAGTTCTTGGGCCTCTCGGCCCCGCACCAGCAAACAGGTTCGTTTCGCTCCTTTCGTGGCCAAGGAAGGGGTGTCCCCACACGTGCCGCCAGCCACTCGCCGCAGACTGTCGTCCAGCACGGCGGCGGCCGTGGAAACCGCCGTGGCGGCAGTCGGGGTAACAGGCGAGGTCAGTCCACACCTTCCCCCGCAGCATCCGCCTCTAAACCCTCCTAGTCCGTGCTTTTCGGCCCATGGGACGCCAGGGGGAGGCAGGGTTTGCCATCACCACTCTCACTGGCGCACCGTCACTTCGGACAGGTGGGTGCTGCAGATCGTCCGATGGGGCTACTCCCTCCCCTTCGAGACGACTCCTCAAGTCATGCCACCGCAACACCACCGCGTATCGAGGGATCACTTGCGGCTCCTGCAGGAGGAAGTTTCGGCCCTCTTGGCCAAGGGGGCCATCGAGCGCGTTCCTGGGCCAGAAGTAGGACGTGGTTGCTACTCCCACTACTTTCTGGTACCCAAGAAGGGCAATTGGGGCCTACGCCCTATCTTGGACCTGGGGAACGTCAACGGCTTCCTCCGGAAGGAGAAGTTCAAAATGCTGACTCTAGCTCAGGTCTTGGCTGCCCTGGACCCTGGAGACTGGATGGTAGCATTGGACTTGCAGGACGCATATTTCCACATCCCCGTAGTGCCGGCCCACCGGCGTTACCTGCAGTTCACAGTAGGCCTCGAGCACTTTCAGTTTACCGTGCTCCCCTTCGGCCTTACCAGCGGCCCACGGGTGTTCACGAAGGTGATGGCGGTGGTCGCAGCTCATCTGTGCAGGTTAGGGGTCTCAGTCTTCCCCTACCTCGACGACTGGTTGTTGAAGGCGGGCTCGCCCCAGACAGTCGTCAGCCACCTCCAGACTACGGCGGATCTCCTGCACCGGCTGGGATTTTCCATCAATGTGCCGAAGTCCCACCTGTGCCCCTCTCAGAAGCTCCTTTTCATCTGAGCAGTTCTCGACTCGGCGCAGTTTCGGGTTTACCCGCCTGACTAGCGGGTTCGGGATATACAGGCTCTGATTCCGATCTTCGGGCCTTTATCCCGAGTTTCGGTCAGGTTGACGCTGCGGCTTCTGGGGCTGATGGCCTCCTGCATCCTTCTGGTGCATCACGCAAGGTGGCGGATGCGGGCTCTGCAGTGGGACCTGAAGTTTCAGTGGGCCCAGCATCAGGGCAACCTGTCCGACCATGTCCTGATCTCGGAGGGCACTGCGAGACAGCTGCAGTGGTGGCTCACGGACCGCTATTGGGTCAACGGCAAATCCCTCTCCCTTCCCCAACCGGAGCACGTAGTTGTGACAGACGCGTCCCTCCAGGGCTGGGGAGGCCACTTGGGAGAGGCGGAGATCAGAGGCCTCTGGTCTCCGGTGGAGTCCCGGCTCCATATCAACATGTTGGAGCTGCGGGCGATTCGTCTGGCACTGAAGGCATTCCTCCCGTCTGTCCGAGGGAGTGCAGTGCAGGTGTTCACGGACAACACCACCGCCATGTGGTACTGCAACAAACAGGGCGGGGTGGGGTCGTGGACCCTCTGCCAGGAGGGTCTGCGCCTCTGGCAATGGCTGGAACATCAGGGCGTGACTCTGATGGTTCAACACCTGGCAGGTTCTCTGAACGCCAGGGCGGACGAACTCAGCCGACGGTGCTCGATGGATCACGAATGGCGTCTGAACTCGGACGTGGCGCAAAGCCTCTTTCTGCAGTGGGGAGAGCCTTGGTTAGATCTATTCGCCACCGAAGAGAACGCGCAATGTCATCAGTTCTGCGCGTTGGAATTTCCAAGGCGGCACTCGCTCGGAGACACTTTTCGTCGCGAGTGGAGTTGCGGTCTGTTGTACGCCTTTCCGCCTATACCACTTCTGCCCAGAGTGCTGAAGAAGATCAAGCGCGACCGGGCACAAGTCATCCTTGTGGCTCCGGACTGGGCACGAAGGTACTGGTATCCCGAGCTACTCAGTATGTCAGTCGATCCCCCGGTTCGTCTGCCTCTTCAGGAGGACCTTCTGTCGCAGCAGCAGGGGACGGTCCTCCACCCGAACCTGTCCAGTCTCCACCTCCATGCTTGGAGATTGAGCGGCGACAGTTGAGGCCATTTGACTTGCCTCCTGAAGTTTGCAACATCATTCTGGCAGCCAGGCGTCCCTCCACAAAGTCGGTATACGCCTGCAGGTGGAACAAATTTGTGGCATGGTGCACAGCAAAGGCTGTGGATCCTCTTAATGCCCCTCTTTCGGAGGTTCTCCTCTTTCTTCTCTCTCTTGCCCAGCAGGGCTCAGCTCTGGGCACTATCAAGGGCTACCTTTCAGCTCTTTCAGCCTTTCTGGGGCTGCCTGACCAACCTTCTTTGTTCAAGTCCCCTGTCGTTAATCGATTCCTGAAGGGCATCACTCATACGTTTCCTGCTGTTCCCTTCGTGATGCCTCAGTGGGACTTAAACCTGGTTCTTACATTTCTGATGTGCGCTCCCTTTGAGCCACTTCACAACTGTCCCCTTCGCCTTCTTTCTTTGAAGACTGCCTTCCTGGTTGCCATCACCTCTGCCAGGAGAGTGAGTGAGCTCCAGGCTCTGTCTTGTAAACCTCCCTTCCTTTCAGTCCATCCGGACAAGGTAGTGTTACGGACAAGGCCCTCCTTCCTACCCAAGGTAGTCACGGCCTTCCACATTGGGCAATCTATCACCTTGCCCACTTTCTTTCCGCCTCCGCACCCCTCGAGGGAGGAGGAGAGGCTCCACCGTCTGGACCCAAAACGTGCGCTTTCATTCTATTTGAATCGCACACAGCAGTTCCGGGTGGATGATCAACTCTTTGTTGGATACGCGGGCGCTAAGAAAAGTAAAGCGGTGCACAAGAGGACCATCTCTCGGTGGATCATCTTGTGTATCCAGGCGTGTTACTCCTTGGCTAAGAAGGAACCCCCTGTTGGGCTGAGAGCTCATTCCACTCGAGCTACAGCCACTACGACTGCTTTGGGCCCTTGCAGGACATTTGCCAGGCAGCTACGTGGGCCTCGCTGCACACGTTTGCAAGACATTATTGCCTGGACAGTCAAGTCCGGAGGGATGGCCGCTTTGGCCGTTCCGTCCTCCAGGACTTTCTGGTGTAATATTGGTTCGCAGACCCACCACCACGGGGTTGGTATTGCTGGGGTATCTATTCTAAGGTAAGGAATCTATCACTAACGTGTCTCTTTCAGATGCACAAGTTACTACTTGTGTAACGATATATCTGTAAGAGACATTAGTTAGTAACTTGTACGTTTACCAGCCTGTACAAAAGGTGTGGGTGTTGGAGCCAGTGGCCCCAACAGCTCTCCAAGACAAATGGTCTGGACCCCATACCATCATTGAACAGAAGGGAGAGGTCACCTACCTGGTGGACCTTGGAACTCCCAGGAGCCCTCACAGAGTAGTTCATGTGAACACGCTCAAGGCATTTGTTGACAGGGAGGACATGGGCTTGCTCATGGCCACAGATGAGGGACAGGAGGAAGAGAGTGACCCTCTCCCAGACCTGCTCACTCAGAACCCTGATGATGGGTCAGTAGGTGGTGTGGTCTTTTCTGACAGCCTCTCTGAACATCAGCAAAAGGATTGCAAACAAGTTCTTCAGTCCTTTAGACAAATGTTCTCTCTGACACCCAGTCAGACAAACTGGTGCACCCATGAGGTGGACACTGGTGACAGTCTGCCTATAAAGAGTAAAATATACAGGCAACCTGACCACGTCAGGGACTGCATACAACAAGAACTACAAAAGATGTTGGAATTGGGAATCATTGAACCCTCAGAGAGCCCTTGGGCTAGTCCTGTGGTTCTAGTGCCTAAACCTCACACCCAGGATGGTAAGAGAGAGATGAGGTTTTGTGTAGACTACAGGGGTCTCAATGCTGTCACTAAGACAGATGCCCATCCAATACCAAGAGCAGATGAACTCATTGATAAATTGGCTTCTGCCAAATTCTTGAGTACATTTGACCTGACAGCGGGTTATTGGTAAATCAGGTTAGCTGAGGATGCCAAGGCCAGAACAGCATTTTCTACCCTAGGAGGTCATTACCAGTTTGTGGGGATGCCCTTTGGTTTGCAAAATGCACCTGCCACTTTTCAAAGGTTGGTGAACCAAGTTGTCACTGGGCTGGATGACTTCTGTGCAGCATATCTAGATGATATTGCTGTCTTTAGCTCCACCTGGGAGGATCACCTGATCCACCTGAGGAAAGTTTTGGAGGCCCTGCAAAAGGCAGGCCTCACAATCAAGCCTACTAAGTGCCAGATAGGGCGGAGTCAAGTTGTATACCTGGGCCACCTTGTAGGTGGAGGCAAGGTTCAACCATTGAAGAGCAAGATACAGGCCATAAAGGACTGGGCTCCTCCAACCACCCAGACACAGGTCAGAGCTTTCTTGGGCCTGTCTGGCTACTACAGGAAATTTGTCCGAAATTATGGGACAATTGTGACCCCTCTTAATGACCTGACAAGTAAGAAAATGCCAAAGAAAGTTCAGTGGACAGTTAGCTGTCAAAAGGCATTTTTTGACCTAAAGCAGGCCATGTGCACTGCACCTATTCTTAAGAGTCCAGACTACTCCAAACCTTTCATTGTCCAAACAGATGCTTCTGAGCTGGGTGTGGGAGCTGTTCTATCTCAAATGAATATTGATGGTCATGACCAGCCCATTGCTTTTATAAGTAGAAGGCTGACCCCTAGAGAGAAACGTTGGTCAGCTATTGAGAGGGAGGCCTTTGCTGTATTTTGGGCCCCGAAGAATTTGAGGCCATACTTGTTTGGAACTCACTTTAAGATTCAGACAGACCATAAGCCCCTCTTGTGGCTAAATCAGATGAAGGGTGAATACCCCAAACTTCTTAGGTGGTCCATTTCCCTACAGGGGATGGACTTTACAGTGGAGCACAGACCAGGGACTGACCATGGCAATGCAGATGGTCTCTCCAGGTATTTCCACTTAGAACAAGAAGACTCACCTGGTCAAGGTTAGTTTAATGTCCCTAAGTTTGGGGGGGGGGGGTTATGTAGGAGAGTAGGGTCTGAAATCCTATGGACACCCCAGATTTCTGCTTTTTGCTTCACTGGTTTACGACTTTCCCTGGCTGTGGGCCTGCTAATCAGACCCACAGCCTAGCTGTTCTCTCTCTAAATTAACATCCACGTACTTTAGGTGCATTTACCAATTGGTATTGGGTCACTCTTGTAAATCCTTGTACAGTGTACCATAGGTACCCAGGGCATAAGTGAACCCTAGGCCTACCAGGGGCTGCAGCATGTATTATGCCACCCCTGGCTGGCCATCCAAATCTGACACAACTGGCTGATCAATCAGCTGGGGCAAGGTGGTGTAATCACCCTTTGCTTTAGATATAGTATACCTATGTCTACACCTAAAGTGGACACATATACTCCTATAAGTCACTCCTATGGCAGGCCTTAACAATCCTGGAGGCAGAGTGCTTGGAGTTATGTGAGATGGTGCTCTAGCATGAGCTGAGCCTGTCTGCAGCTTTCGGAACCAAGTCCTTTAGCTGTTTCCATGATAACGCTATACCATATACTCTTAAGTGCATTATAATCCTCGCGGTTATTGCTAACTTTGGCATAGCATTATCAGAACATGTCGAGTAAGTGTGGCAGGGTATGCTCAGACGTGAGTCCCTTGCTCACTTTGCCACTGGATTCAAGCAAGCCGGGCTGAAGACGGCTGGAATGCCAGAAACCGGTCCTCGGAAGCTTGTTTCCGGTCCGGGGAAGGCATGGCTTGGCAGTTCGGGCTGGACTGTTCTTATGAGGCACAAGGTCAGACTGATTTGCATATAGCCATGTCTGAACTGGGGTGGCAGAGTGGGCTAAAGAACGGTGATGGATTAAACCCAGATCTTTTGACTGGGTGTGAGTGTTTGATTGGTTCAGATGCTCTGTCCATTGCCACCCCCTTTTGTACCGCATGTCGAGTAAGGTGTCATACAAATTGGAATACTACCCCCTCGCCAATTCTGGCGACGGGCGTAGCATTCCACCCTTCTAGAGGGACACAACATGTACCTATCTGTGAACCCCAGTTAAAGTTAACCTCGAGCCTCAGCATCACAAAATGGATGCTGCCACCAGACACAAGTCTGACCTCCTCCTGCTGGGAGTCCTTCCAGCGAGGGAGGCTTGGACAAAGGGTTTCCTGCCTTGGGAGGTGCTAGCACCACCCCAGACAGGACTTTGTGTATTAGGTAGGACAGGCCTGAAAGGAATGAGACATGCCTGGGGCACACAAGGTGCCTCTGCGCATATACCAATTCAAACCAGTTGCTGGGGCACTCCAGCCCCAGCTCTGGCGCGAAACTGGACAAAGGATAGGGGGTGTAACCACCCCCCTTCCTGGTCCTACCCATAGGAGGGACCTAGTGATAGCACAGCCCCCTTTAGCAGGATAAAGGTAGGAGCTGGTCCCATTCCAAATTAGATTAATCCTGAACTGAAATTCTGCAAGAAGAAACTCTGGAGTTCGACTTCCTACACAGAAGACTGAAGAAATCTCCCTTGTGGGCAAGGAGAGTCCACTCTGCACAAGCAGGCACCATCAGCGTCCAGCGGCTTCACTTTGTCGTCTTCCCTCGAGGATCCAGACTTCAGAGCCCGACGAGACCCGGATTCCTAGACCTCTCCGACCTCTACCTACATCTGCAGCACAGCTGAGATCCGTGGGTGCGACGAGACACGTGGGAGGACCGGCCATCTTGGAGAAACTGCAGCACGACTTCTGAGGTATCCTCGACCAAGTGCTTTGGGGACTCAGAAGCCTCAGCCCCGAGCAGCTCCTGCTCCGAAGACCAGCCCTCCAACATCCACGAGATCTGCGTGGGGCCCTTCTACCTGTCTGCTGCTTGACACGTTGTCTGGTCACTTGCCGGCCGGCCAGTGACCTCCTAGACAACGATCCACAACATCAACACCGCTGGTCTGGTTGCTCCAGACTGGCCCTTGCTTCATTCCAAAAGAGAGGCACCCTGGACCCTCGTGGTCCGCACCAGACGTCTTTTCCACTCACCGCGTGGGTAGCCTTTGCCAAGGCCTGTTGACTCCAAATCCGGATCCGACACCGCCGACAGCGAGAGCCTGCTTGGGACAGCTCGTGCCTTCATCCTGGTCGTCGAAGACACCACCTGGTCCACGTGGCTGCAGAGTCAAGCGTCCACTCTTCACCTGATCGCGACGACAGCCTCTGGTTCCTTCCTGGTTCGACTCCAGTCACTGGCTAGTGACTTTGAACATTGTACCCTCTGCTTTCAGGTCTTCAGCTTCACTGATCCACCCTTGGATCACACCGGACATCTTCCTCCTGGTCGCCTGCAGCATCTTTTCTTTCAGGCACCATATACTTCAACGCAGAAACCCGACACGACTTCGCACCTATGCACCCGCAGCCCGTGGGTGAGGTAACGAGAGCATTTCGGTGCTCAAGGGTAGATAGACTCTCCTAGTGTCCAGATTCACAGTCGTTTTAGTCCTATCTAGTCAGGATTTTCCGTTCTCACCTTTTTCTTGAACTGTACTGTCCATAGACGTTGTGACGCATCTCGCGTTTGAGTTCACACTCTGCACACGCGTTCCGTGGGCCTCCTATTACTTACCTAAAGTTAGGGTAGTGTAGTCCCAGCGATCCCACAGCCTCTGGACAGCTCCATTCCTTTAATCAACTTCCTTATACCACTTGTTTAGTATATGGTTTGTTGCGCCCCTAGGGCAACATTGTAGCTCGTGCAACTTAACGTATTTTTCTTAAGAGTCTTGTTATGTGCTTAGCCCTCTGACCTCATAAAGAGTTCAGAGGTGTATGTTAGTTAATAAATATCTTGTTTATTTTCATAACTACATGTGTGGTGTCCTTTCATTTGGTATTCAAGGGGTTATATATGGTAAAACAGCTGGATTCACATGCCAAAAGAGTTTAGCCTAAGACTGCTTTGTCCATGCTACCATTAGGATAGCTAGTCTATAAGATTGACTTACAACCAATCACCATAAGGGTTGTTTGGACTGATACAAGGTGATCACTAGAACTAGTGAGCATCATATATCAGGCCAACTTCTCACACCGCCCTCGCGAGCTGATGTCAGTTCCTATTTTTTTCTGCGCCAGCAAGCGCCGATCCGGGAACAGTGGTACCCTCAGTCATTTTTTGACTAAACTTTTTGGATCATTTTTTGTCATTTTTCAAAGTCGAACGACTCCGACGGTGCCGGTAGGGATGCCCGGGTTTAAGCTGTGCGTCGACTGCAACCGGCTGATGTCGGTTACCGACCCCCATCGCCGGTGTCTTCATTGCCTGGGGCCCGACCAAAATGACAAGTCGTGACCCGACTGCCGGGCCTTGACGTCGAAGGCTAGGCGGGAGCGGTCCCGCAAGCGCCTGGAGCTCCGGAGTCATCACGGCTCGGAGGATCGTCACCACTCCTCGAGGTCCAAGTCCTCAGGTAAGAGGCACAAGAACTCGAAGAGGCGACATCGCTCTTCCAACTCCCCCCGACGCTGACGTGACGCGGCGGGGGGTTCGGGCGACACCGCCCACGCGGCTCCGCCGGAGCCGCAGGCGTCGCGGCCTGCTCCATACCCGCCGGTCCCTGGGCAGCACGCGACACCAGAGGAGATTGAGACCATGTTTGAGACCATGAGGTCGCTCACTCCTCCGTCGGGTTCCGCAGCGCCTTCAGGCCAAGCGGCCCTCACTGGGAGCCCAAGCGGGCCGGGTGCTTCGGCCCGGCGCCTTTCGGTGCTTCGGCCCCGGCGCGGTCGGAGACTTAGGTCCTGCCGGATCCGGGTCGTCGCCGGTCGACCTCATGATCTCGCCGGCACCGTCCCAGGACGACCTCGTCCTTGGTCCGCCACGCCAATGGGAGATTACTACTTCTATGTCCTGGCCCCATCATTTGACCCTGAGTACCAGGAGATAGGTGGCGAGGCGGATTGGGAGGGGTCTGAGGACCCTCTGGCATGTGAGTGCCAGCCTTATCTGGACTGGGCAGGTGAGCAAGGGGACATCAGTGGTCTGGACACCTCGCCACACACTGGTTTTGTCTTCCCTCCTACTGTGGCTTTGGAGGAGGGGGCTGCCTATAGTGTAGTGTTGACGCGGGCGGCCAAGGCCTTATCCCTTAAACTCCCTGTCGCGACCGTGATGACCAACCTCCTCACTGAGGTCCTTAAACCGCAAGCATGCTCTTCGAAGCCTCTGTTGCCTTTTAATGAGGCCTTATCTGACGTTCTTTTGGGCACCTGGTCCAGGCCCGCTACAGGTCCTCCTGTAGATAGGAACATGGCCAGTCGCCACCACCCGGCTTCGGGCGATCTTTGCTTCCTGTCCACCCACCCCAACCCCGAGAGCCTGGCCATACAGACCTCCAACTCCCAGACCGTATTCCCGACGGCTCCCCCCGATCTGGAATCCAAGAGGTACGAACAGTATGACAAAAAGATGTTCTCCTCACTGCCTCTTGGGCCGTTATACCCACTCTCTGTGGGACACGGTCGCGGACATGCTGCCACAATGTCCGGAGGAGGCCCGGACTAAACTCGCCCATGCCCTTGCGGAGGGTCGAGATGCGGCACGGTACTCCATCCGATGTGGGCTGGATACAACGGACTTGCTAGGTAGAGCGATGTCAACGACGGTGGCGATTTATCGCCAAGCCTGGCTAAGGTCTGCCAACGTTTCGGCTGATGTCCAGAACACCCTTATGGACATGCCGTCTGATGGCCGTCGCCTTTTTGGCGAGAAGGCAGACAGTGCGCTTGAGAGCTTTAAGGACTCCAGGACTACAGCCAAGTCCTTGGGCCTATCGGCTCGCGCCAGCAACCTACTGCCTTTCGCTCCTTTCGTGGCCAAGGAAGGGGCGACCCCACGTGTGTTGCCAGCCACGGGCCGCAGACCAACATCCAGCACGGTGGCGGTCGTGGTGCCCGGGGACAGCGGCGAGGCCAGCCAACATCCACCCCCGCAGCATCCGCCTCAAAGCCCTCCTAGTCTGAGCTTTCAGGCCCACGTGACGCCAGTGGGGGGGCAGGGTTCGCCATCACCTCCTCCACTGGCGCAACATCACATCGAACAGGTGGGTGCTGCTAATTGTCCGAAGGGGCTACTCCCTCCCCTTCGAGGCGACCCTTCCAGCCATGCCACCGCAGTACCACAGCGTGTCGGGGGGATCACTTGAATCTTCTGCGAGAGGAAGTTACGGCCCTCTTGGCCAAGGGGGCCATCGAGCGCATTCCTGGGCCAGAAGTAGGGTGTGGTTGTTACTCCCACTACTTTCTGGTTCCCAAGAAGGGCAAGGGGGCCTACGCCCTATCCTGGACTTGCGGAACGTCAACGGCTTCCTCCCGAAGGAGAGGTTCAAGATGTTGACACTGCCTCAGGTCTTAGCTGCCCTGGACCCATGAGACTGGATGGTAGTGTTGTACTTGCAGGACGCTTATTTCCACATCCCCGTCCTGCCGGCCCACCGGTGCTACCTGCGGTTCACGATAAGCCACGAGCACTTTCAGTTTACTGTGCTCCCCTTCGGCCTTACCAGCGCCCCACGGGTGTTCAAGAAAGGGATGGCGGTGGTCGCAGCTCATTTGCACAGGTTAGGGGTTTCAGTCTTCCCCTACCTCGACGACTGGTTGTTAAAGGCGGGCTCGCCCCAAATAGTCGTCAGCCACCTCCAGACTACGGCTGACCTCCTGCACCTGCTGGGGTTCTCCATCAATGTGCCAAAGTCGCACCTGTGTCCCTCTTAGAAGCTCCTCTTCATCGGAGCGGTTCTAGACTCGACCAGTTTCGGGTTTATCCTCCCGAACAGCGGGTTCGGGATATTTAGGCTCTGATTCCGATCTATCAGCTGTTATCCCGAGTCTTGGTCAGGTTGACGCTGCGGGTTTTGGGGCTGATGGCCTTGTGCATCCTTCTGGTGCATCACGCCAGGTGGCGGATTCTGGGTCTGCCATGGGACCTGAAGTTTCAGTGGGCCCTAAGTAGGAAGGTAGATCCTGACTATGGTTGCCCCCAACTTTTTGCCCTGTGTTTTAGCTAATTTTTGACATAGTTGGCCTGGGACCCTGCCAATCAGGACCCCAGGCCTACTGCTCTCTCTGTAAAATGGATTCCATGTACCTTAGGTGCATTTACCAATTGGTACTGGGCCACCTTATTAGACCCTGTAACTCAGGGCATAGGTGTACCCAGGGCCTACCAGGGGCTGCAGCATGTATTATGCCACCCCTGGCTGGCCATATAAATCTGACACAACTGGCTGCACGATAGCTGGGGCAAGGTGGTGTAATCACCCTTTGCTTTAGATATAGTATACCTATATCTAACCCTAAAATGGACGCATAGATTCCTATCAGTCACTCCTATGGCAGGCCTTGACAATCCTGAAGGCAGAGTGCTTGGAATCATGTGAGATGGTGCTCTGGCATGAGCTGAGCCCGTTTGCAGCTTGCGGAACTAAGTCCTAATAGCTGTTTCATGATAACGCATGCCATATACTCTTAAGTGCATTATAATCCTCGCGGTTATATGCTAACTCTGGTATCGCTTTATCAAAACATGTCGAGTAAGGTGTCATACGAATTGGAATACTAACCCCTCGCCAATTCTGGCGACGGGGTTAGCATTCCACCCTTCTAGAGGGACACGACATGTATGTAACTGTGAACCCCGGTTAAAGTTAACTCGAGCCTCAGCATCACAAAATGGATGCTGCCACCACAGACACAAGTCTGACCCCCTGCAGCTGGGAGTCCTTACAGCGAGGGGAGCTTGGACAAAGGGTTTCCTGTCAGGGGCGGTGCTAGCACCATCCCAGACAGGGTTTTGTGTATCCTGGGTAGGCAGGGCTTTAGAGGAAGGTGACTGCAAGTGGCACCCCAGTGCTCACTATGCATAGGCCGGCTAGAACCAGTTCCAGGGGCACACCAGCCCCTGGCCTGGGGAAAGTCCGGCATGGGAGAGGGGTGTAACCACCCCCCTTCCTGGTCCCACCCATGGGCAGGACCTAGTCGCGTGCCAGCTCCTTTTCCTTGTATAAAGATAGGAGCGGGCCCCCTTCCAAAGTAGATCATCTTTGAATCCTGAAAATACTTTCTACGAAAGGAACTCTCGACTTCTTCTCAAGATTTCTCCCTTGTGACTAAGGAGTAGTCACCCTGCACCCGCAGGCACCATCTAAGAACACTGCGCTTTGCTGCACGTCCTTCCTCCAGAATCCGACTGACCAGCACGACGAGACCCGGCTTCCCTGGCACCTCTGACCTCTACCTACCTCTACAGCTAAGCTGAGAACCGTAGGTGCGACGAGACCTCGAGGGACCGGCCATCATCCGAACTGCACGACTTCTATCCAGCACGACCGCCGAGGGATCCTTGAGTGAGTGCTTTGGGGTCCGAGAAGCCCCGACACTGAGCAGCTCCAGCACCGAAGTTCAGCCCCCCAGCCTCCACGAGATCTGCGTGGGGCCCTTCTGCTTTTTGCAGCTCACCGCGTTGTCTGGCTACTAGCCCGCTGGCTTGTGGCCTTCCCGACGACGAACGACGACATCAACACTGCTGGACTGGTTGCTCCAGACTGGCCCTTGCTCCCCTCCAACAGAGGAGCACCCCGGACCCTCCTGGTCCACTCTAGACACCATTTTAGGTCCACCGCGTGGGCTTGCATTTGCCAAGACTTGTTGCCCCAATCCTGGGTCCAGCGACGTGGACAGCATCAACCATCGTGGGACAGCTCGCACCTCCATCCTGGTCGCCGACAACGCCTCCTGGTCCGTGAGACTGCAGAGCCCAGCTTCGCCCACTCACCTGGTCGAGGTGACTTCCCCCGGTGCCATCCTGGTGCCCACACAATCACTGGCTAGTGATTAAGAACTTGGTCCCCTCTGCTTTCAGGTGTCATCCATCTTCGATCCAGGCTTGGATCACTTCGAACTTCAACACTGGTCGCCTGCCAGCAACTTCTTTCTTCAGGCTCCATAGACTACAACGAGGGTTCCCGACATCTTTCCAGACCTATGCATCCGCAGCCCCTGGGCTAGGTAACTTCGGCATTTCGGTGCCCCAGCATAGCCTCACTATCCAAGGGTCCAGATCCTTTTTCGTTTCAGCTCTAACTAGTCGGGTTCGCCCGAGAACACTAACTTTTGCTTTTACTAGCCTCCATAGACTTTGTCCCGCATCCCGCGTGGGAGTGCACACTCTGCACCCGAGTCCCCTAGGCCTCCTGCTAGTAATCTGAAGGTTCAGTAGGCCAGTCCTAGCGATTCCAAACCCTATGAGATTAGTACTTACCTGCTAGTAATTTTGCATTCCACTTTTGTAGTATATGGTTTTCCGTGCCCCTCGGGCATTTGTGTAAATTGTGCAACTTATAGTATTTTCGTAAGAGTTTTGTTGTGTGCTTAGTACCCTGTCCTCATAAAGAGTACAGGGCTGTTGTGATCTAAATAAATACACTGTTTATTTTCATAACACTTGTGTGGTGTCCTTTCACTTGGTGTTCAAGGGGTATATGTGATGGTATAACAGCTGGCTTAACACGCCCTCTAGAGTTTAGCCCGAAGACTGCTCGTATCCATGCTACTAGGATAGCTGGTCTATAAGGTTGACTTACAACCAATCATCAATAAGGGTTGTTTGGACTGATACAAAGTGCTCACTAGAATAGTGAACATTATATATCGGGCCAACTTCTCAAACCCAGCATCAGGGTAACTTGTCCGACCATGTCTTCATCTCAAAGGGCACTGCAAGACAGTTGCAGTGGTGGCTCACGGACCGCGATTTGGTCAGCGGCAGATCCCCCCCCCCCTACCCCAACCGGAGCACGTAGTTGTGACCAACGCATCTCTCCGGGGCTGGGGGGGGGCACATGGGAGAGGCGGAGATCACAGACCTCTGGTCTCCGGCGGAGTCCCGGCTCCACATCAACCTTCTGGAGCTGCGGGCGATCCGGCTTGCACTAAAAGCATTCCTCCCCTCTGTCCGGGGGAGTGTAGTGCAGGTGTTCACAGACAACACCACCGCCATGTGGTACTGCAACAAACAGGGCGGGGTGGGGTCGTGGACTCTATGCCAGGAGTCTCTGCGCCTCTGGCAGTGGCTGGAACATAAGGGCCTCACCTTGGTTGTTCAACACCTGGCAGGTTCTCTGAACCCCAGCGCACACTAACTCTGCCGTCGGTGCATGATGGATCACGAATGGCGTCTGAACTCGGACGTGGCGCAAGGCCTCTTTTAGCAATGGGGAGAGCCTTGGTTAGATCTTTTCGCCACAGAAGAGAATGTGCAATGTCATCAGTTCTGCGCGTTGGAATTTCCAAGGCGGCACTCGCCCGTAGACGCTTTTCGTCGCGAGTGGAGTTGTGGTCTGTTGTTCGCTGTTCCAACTATACCACTTCTGCCCAGAGTGCTGAAGAAGATCAGGCGCGACCGGGTCCAAGTCATCCTTGTGGCTCTGGACTGGGCACGGAGGTTCTGGTATCCCGAGCTACTCAGCATGTTTGTCGATCCTCCGATTCGTCTGCCCATTCAGGAGGACCTTCTGTCGCAGCAGCAGGGGCCGGTCCTCCGCCCAAACCTATCCAGTATCCACCTACATGCTTGGAGATCGAGCGGCGACAGTTGAGGCCATTTGACTTGCCTCCTGAAGTCTGTAATGTCATTCTGGCAGCCAGGCGTCCCTACACGAAATCAGTATACGCCTGCAGGTGGAACAAATTTGTGGCATGGTGCACAGCAAAGGCTGTGGATCCCCTTTCTGCCCCTCTTTTAGAGGTTCTCCTCTTTCTCCTTTCTCTTGCCCAGTAGGGCTCTGCTCTGGGCACTCTGAAGGGCTACCTCTCGGCCATTTCCACCTTCTTAAGGCTACCTGATCAGCCCTCCATGTTCAAGTCCCCAGTTGTAAATAGGTTTTTGAAGGGCATCACTCATATGTTTCTTCCAGTTCCTTTTGTGATGCCTCAGTGGGACTTGAACCTTGTTATAACTTTTCTGATGTGCGCTCCCTTTGAGCTGCTTCATAACTGTCCTCTTCGCCTCCTTACTCTGAAGACCCCTTTCCTGGTTGCCATCACCTCTGCCAGGAGAGTGAGTGAGCTCCAGGCCCTTTCTTCTAAGCCTCCTTTCCTTTCAGTCCATCCGGACAAAGTTGTGTTGCGGACGCGACCCTCTTTCCTGCCCAAGGTAGTCACAGCCTTCCACATCGGGCAGTCCATCACTGTGCCCACCTTCTTTCCCCCTCCGCATCCGTCGAAAGAGGAAGAGGGGCTCCACCATTTGGACCCAAAACGTGCGCTCTCCTACTATCTGGATCGCACACACCAGTTCTGGGTGGATGACCAACTATTTGTTGGTTACGTGGGCGCTAAGAAGGGACGGGCGGTGAACAAACGAACCATTTCTTGATGGGTCGTCTTGTGCATCAAGGCTTGTTACCCTTTCACACGAAAGGAGCCTCCTGTGGGGCTTCGTGCTCATGCCACACGGGCCACGGCGGCTACTACTGCCCTGGGTCGGTGAGTCCCCTTGCAGGATATCTGTCAGGCAGCTATGTGGGCCTCGTTGCACATGTTCGCAAGACACTACTGCCTGGACAGCCAAGTCCGGAGAGATGGCTTTTTCTGCTGTTCCGTTCTCCAGGACTTTCTGGTGTGATCATTGGTTTGCAGACCCACCACCGGGGTTAGTATTGCTGGGGTATCTATTCTAAGGTAAGGAATCTAATACTAACCTGTTTCTTTCAGATGCACAAGTTACTTACCTTCGGTAACAATATATCTGTAATAAACAGTAGTTAGTTTTAGATTCCTTACCGCCCCACCCATCCTCCCCGTTCTGCGAACCCATATCTAGGGTTAAGGTCATTCCCTTTTCAGGGCCCTAGTTTCATGGCACCAGTGTTGGTTTTTATCATGGCTCTGCATTTCTGGCACGGAAAAAGCTGTGTAAAAGAACTGACATCAGCGCGCGAGGGCGGCGTCTAAGTACTCCGGCGACATTATCACGACGACGGGCGCGGAGCCGCAGACAACGCCTCCCGACGCGCAAGGGTACTGCTATGCAAAAGTTTCCGGATCCAGTCTGACGCCTGGAGGTATTCTAAGGTAAGGTATCTAATATTAACTACTGTTTCTTACAGATATATCGTTACCGAAGGTAAGTAACTTGTGCGCCATGTCCGGTGGGAACTACACTTCGCCCAGTCCATTCTGCAAGACTTTCTGCTGTGATCCGTTCTGCAGACCCTCCCCCTGGGAATGCACTGGTTTGCTGTGGGACGGCTTCAAAGGGAGTGGTCTCCGTTTCATCCGGGAGATTTCCAGCAGCCTGTGAGACTGGTACTGAAGACGGCCAAACCGGCCAGAAACGCGTCTTCCCAACACTACAGCGTTTCATGGACTGCAAATGACTGCGCTCTGTTTTGTTCCATTAAATCCTCTGTCTATCCCGGACCATGTGTCCCGCTTGCTTTTTTCTGTGAAGGTGCGCATTGGTGGTGTATCTGTGTCCGGTTTTGCTGAGACCGGTTGGGACACGCCCTCTCGTTCAGGAGCACCGCATACATCAGCAAAAAAATCTTTGGTGAGAGTACAGAAAGTGCTATATGCGGCGCCCCCCCAAGCAAAGGAATTACCTCACCTGGGTGCGCTATGGAGGCACATTGCTCACCGCCGAACATTAGGGACATCTCAGGATGTTTGGTACTCGCATTACTTAATGTGCCACTGTAGGAGAGTAGGGTCTGCAATCCTATAATCACCCGGACTTTTTTCTTTTGTTTCACTGGTTTACGACTTTCTCGGGCTGTGGGCCTGCCAATTAGACCCACAGCCTAGCTGTTCTCTCACTAAATTGCTGTATGTACCCTAGGTGCATTACCCAATTGGAACTGGGCCACCCTGTCAGACCCTGTAACTCGGGGCATCGGTGTACCCAGGGCCTACCAGGGGCTGAAGCATGTATTATGCCACCCCTGGATGGCCATCTAAATCTGACACAACTGGCTGCACGACAGCTGGGGCCACGTGGCGTACTCGCCCGTTGCTGTAGGTATAGTATCCCTATACCTAACCTTAAAATGGACACCCGAGTTCCTATCAGTCACTCCTATGGCAGGCCTTGACAATCCTGAAGGCAGAGTGCATGGAACCGTGTGAATTGGGCTCTGGCACGAGCTGAGCCCGTTTGCAGCTTGCGGAACCAGGACCCAATGGCTGTTCCATGATAACGCGTATCATATCGGTAACTTCGGTATCGCGTTATCAAGACATGTCGAGTAAGGTGTCATACGAATCGGGATGCTGCCCCCTCACCAATTCTGGCGACGAGGTTAGCATTCCGCACTTCTAGAGGGACACAACATGTACGTAACTGTGAACCCCGGTTAAAGTTAACTGAAGCCTCAGCTCCACAAAATGGACGCTGCCACCACAGACACGAGTCTGACCTCCTGCTGCTGGGAGTCCTTCCAGCGAGGAGAGCTCGGACAAAGGGTTTCCTGTCAAGGGCGGTGTTCGCACCGTCCCAGACAGGGTTTGTGTATTCTGGGTAGGTAGGGCTTTGCAAGAAGGTGACTGCGGAGTGGCACCCCGGTGCTCACTACGCATCTGCCGGCTAGAACCAGTTCCAGGGGCGCGCAGCCCCTGACCTGGGGAAAGTCCAGCAGGGGGAGAGGGGTGCCAGAGCGGGGACCCTTCCAAATTAGATCATCTTTGAATCAAGAATACTTTCTACGAAAGGACTTCGAGACTCTTCTCAAGATTTCTCCCTTGTGGCTAAGGAGTAGTCACCCTGCACCAGCGGGCACCATCTAAGAACTCTGCGGTTTGCTGCAAGTCCTTCCTCAAGGATCCGACGGCCCAGCTCGACGAGAACCGGCTTCCCTGGCACCTCTGACCTCTACCCACGTCGTCAGCTCAGCTGAGATCTGAGGGTGCGACGAGACCTCAAGGGACCGGCCATCATCAAAACCTGCACGCTTTCTTAATCAGCACGACCATCGAAGCAATTCTCTGGTGAGTACTCTGGGGTCCGAGAAGCCCCGACCCTGAGCAGCTCCAGCACCGAAGTGCAGTCTCCCCGCATCTCCACGATCTGCGTGGGGCCCTTCTGCTCGCTGCTCAGCACGTTGTCTGGTCACTAGCCGCTGGCTGGTGCCCTTCTTTGACGACATCCGACAACCAACGCTGCTGGTCTGGTTGCTCCAGACCGGCCCTTGCTCCCTTTTCCGAGAGGAGCATCCTGAACCCTCCTGGTCCACTCAAGATGCCATTTTAGGCCCACCACGTGGCCCTGAAATCTGCCACGGCTTGTTGCCCCAATCCTGGGCCCAGCGACGCCGACAGCATCAACCTTCGTGGGACAGCTCGCACCTCCATCCTGGTCGCCGACAACGCCTCCTGGTCCGTGAGACTGCAGAGCCTAGCGTCGCCCACTCACCTAGTCGAGGTGACGGCCATCCGGTGCCTTCCTGGTACCCTCTGACTACTGGCTAGTAGTACGAACTTGGTCCCCTCTGCTTTCAGGTATCAACGATCACTGATCCAGGCTTGGATCTCTACGAACTATTCATCACTGGTCGCCGGCCAGCAACTCCTTTTCTTCCGGCTCCTGGCTCGTCAGCGAAGACCCCCGACGCCTGTAAGACTTGTGCAGCCGCAGCCCTCGTGGCTAGGTAACTTCGGCAATTTGGTGCCTGCATAGCCTCCTTACTTTAGGGTCCCGAGTCCCTCGCTTCCGACTTGCCTTATCGGGTCCGCCCGAGACCACTAAACTTTCCGTGCCCTCGGGCATTTGTTTTAATTGTGCACTTGAAGTATTTTCCTAAGAGTTTTGTTCTGTGCTTAGTACCCTGTCCTCATAAAGAGTCCAGGGCTGTTGTGATTCTAATAAATATACTGTTTATTTTCATAACACTTGTGTGGTGTCCTTTCACTTGGTGTTCAAGGGGTATGTGATGGTATAACAGCTGGCTTAACACGCCCTCTAGAGTTTAGCCCGAAGACTGCTCGTATCCACGCTACAAGGATAGCTGGTCTAAGGTTGACTTACAACCAATCACCATAAGGGTCGTTTGGACCGATGCATAGTGGTCGCTAGAATAGCGAACGCTGCATATCGGGCCAACTTCTCACAACCACCACGATGAACTATGCTGACCATCATGCAGTTCACTCGGAGTTGTAAACAGTTAGCACACACCTGCAGTTGGGAGGAGGAGCTGTGGGACGGCTTCAAAGGGAGTGGTCTCCGCTTCATCCGGGAGATTTCCAGCAGCCTGTGAGACTGGCACTGAAGACGGCCAAACCTGCCAGAAACGCGTCTGCCAGAAACCTGCCAGAAACGCGTCTGCCCAACACTACAGCGTTTCATGGACTGCAAAGGACTGGGCTCTGTTTTGTTCCATTAAATCCTCCGTCTATCCCGGAGCATGTGTCACGCTTTCTTTTTTCTGTGAAGGTGAGCATTGGTGGTATATATATATATATATATATATATATATATATATATATACCACCAATGCTCACCTTCACAGAAAAAAGAAAGCGTGACACATGCTCCGGGATAGACGGAGGATTTAATGGAACAAAACAGAGCCCAGTCCTTTGCAGTCCATGAAACGCTGTAGTGAAAAAAGAAAGCGTGACACATGCTCCGGGATAGACGGAGGATTTAATGGAACAAAACAGAGCCCAGTCCTTTGCAGTCCATGAAACGCTGTAGTGTTGGGCAGACGCGTTTCTGGCAGGTTTGGCCGTCTTCAGTGCCAGTCTCACAGGCTGCTGGAAATCTCCCGGATGAAGCGGATATATATATATATATATATATATATATATATATATATATATATATATATATATATATATATATATATATATATATACATACATATATACATATATGTATATATATATATATATATTCTAAAGTGATGAATCTGCAGTTAGAATTGTCAATCGGAAGAGCAAGTTGCTTACTTTCATTTAAAACTGTTTCTGGTGGATCCTGTATCTAACATCAGATTCCTCACTTCCCAGCCTTGTTCTGGTCAGTTTTGGCTTTCTTGTAACATCTAAAAATTTCCGAAGTTAGTGATCAGCACACTGTTACCATCAATTGTTCAAGCTCAAGCCTCTGTGAGCATTGAAAGAGAAAGAGACAAGAAAATGATGTCAGCATGCTGGGATGACACTTATATGCGCTCCGCTCGGCCTCTTCCTGGGTGGTATGATGTCAGCACAGAGCACCACTTGTTGGTGCACAGGAGCACTGCTACATAATTCTCTGGATTCTGTCGCTCCTGAGGATATTCTAAAGTGAGAAATATGCATTTAGCTAGAGTATCTAATGGAAAGAGCATTACTGAAGGAAAGTAAATTGTTAATCATCCTTCAGGAATGAAGTATAAAGTGCACTGTTCTAAGGGGAAGTTTGTTGTTTTTGTTTTCGTTTTTTTCCATATAATTTTTATTTTGAGAAATAAAGGGCACAATCAATTTATCGCAATATACATTACAGTTGGCTGATCTGTTCCATTTATACATACATACTATTTGCAATCTTATATATACAGTAGATAGAATCATTCCGCACAAAGTGTAATTTATACAGCATTACCTTCAGCAGTATTGCATCCCTCTAATAAGTCATCTTCTTGAGGAATTGATGGCAGTTCGCATATATCTACCGAAATTTGCTGTTTTTAAATTTAAAAAGTGAGCATTTAAATTGAAATATTTTCTCCTTGCTGCAGGAAGAAGAACGAGTGTTGTTAGTAGTCAATGAAGCAATGACTGAATTGCATCAATTTAAAAACCTTTTAATTCTGAAGAAATCAGAAGCTGGGGAAGCTCAACATCAAGTAGAGGAAGTGAGAAAGAAATTATTAACTATAAACAGGTAGCCTTTGTCATCATTATTTTCTAAAAACACATTTATGATAGACTGTGTATAGCAAGGCATCCCACCTCTCTCTGTTCGTGTGAATGGCAAAAAGTCTGATTTGCCAGGAGTAGAAAAAGGGAAATGCAGTGTTGCCAGGCAGTGAGTGGAATTAGCTACTACTTTCATATCTCTGATCTTTACCTTTGGGCTTGCTAAGTGTCACAGTGTATAAAATGGTATAGTCCCAATGGTAGGATGCGTCACGCATTGACTAAAAGGGCTGAGGAGGTAAGAATATTGCCTGAAGAGCACCTTCATATATTTGCAATAAGGATATGCCAAAGCAGCATGCAGCCTATGACTCCGAAATGGATGTCCCACAAGGGTAATCATGAGGTTTTATTAGTAACCCGAAGGGCCATGTTGTTTGTATGATAAAGTCGAGTTATGAAGATCATTTATCTGCTTTAAAATGGTGTTCAAGAGTGACCTGTGACTCATAGGATGACATGGCAAATAAGCCAGGTAGTTTAACTAAAAAGAAGTATTCCTGTGTATCCATCCTAGAAAGAACACCGTTCTTGGAATGTGAGCTAAGAAATGGAAAAAGTTTGATTGAGGTTTGAAGCCGACTGCTCAGTTTTTAAACCCAACAATGCCACCAAAAATAGGACCATTATTTATGTTTCTTGGCATAGACATAACAATGAGACAATAGGAGGAGACATGTCATAGCAGAGAATATGCAGAGCTGCAACCTACTGTGGCTTAAGGATTGCCGGTTTGCTTTCTTTCACTTTTATTTACAGATGCCTGATTTCAGCTTTAGCTATTTGTTGTTGAAGGCATGTTGTGAACAGAACAATGTATACTTTTGGTCAGCCCCTTTATCATTATTGAAAAACGTACTTGTCTCTGCTACTGATTTGATAGCTTTTCTCTCTATTCTTGTTTTGGTCCTACTCAGAAGCATTTTGGTCTCCAGGTGATTTGATTGTTTGTTATCTATCCCTCCTCACTGTTGTCAAAGATCCTGTGTTGCAATGAATAGGGGAGACTGTTTTCTCTCTTTGCTTTGAATGTTTTATATTTCTCAAGACTATGGAGGTTTGTTTGGGGAGGAAATATGTGACAGCTTGTCTTCCTGTTTGTTAGGACATATCTATGATCCTCTGGCACACAGTTTTTTTTGTTACTGTAACCGTTGTGTTTTAGGGCCTTTTAGCTCTGTTGCCTCAGTGCCTAACCTATCTCATCCTGCTAACTGAACACTGAGTGCATCTCTTAAGCTTTTGATCCTCAGTGGTAGCAAGACGAGCACTCCAAGCCTTCTCAGGGAGATAGTGTGGGGGCAGAGATTCAGAGGCTAACTAATTTTGCACAAATCTATTACATGAGGGATGGTGGGTCATGACTATTAATATAATTGATGATAATTAGTGCAGCTCTTGAAATACATTATTAAGACTACTAGGATCCCCAGACCTCACAATACCATTAAATCACCTTTTTATCTGTCAGTCATTTTGGTCCCTTGGAACCGGTACTGGTCCCGCATGACTAAGCGATCTGATGATTGGTCCCTATGTCTTGACATTGAAGAAAAGAAACCTATAAGGAGGGAGGGTAGGAAAACCCTGCCCCTCTGGCACTTCAGAGGGCACCCAGAAAGCCCCCATCACCCCACCCCAGAGCCAAAAAATGAAAAAAGAATGCACTGCATAATACAGGACATTGCTCCTGTGAGGTACAGCAGTACTCCTGTGGGAATCGTACTATGGAACTGTGCAAGATTCACTAGGTCCCACAGTAGCATGGAGCTGAATCTTAGACGTGGTAACATGGGACTACTGACGTACAGCGAAAAGGTATTAAAGAAAAATAAATAATGTGGAGTAGAGGTCTTGGAGGGGTTGGTGGAGGGGTTGACCCTCTACAGGGAGTTGGGTGCAGGGCATAGCCTAAAAAGGCCCTGTAGCTAGCCACCTGCCACACACTGCCAAAAGATGTGGTCAGTGGGGAAGATGGGTGAATATAATTAAAGCACCTCAAGAATTAATTGATCAAACCAAATGTTTGTGATGTTGTAGTTAAGTATTGTAAGAAGATCTCAAATTCACAAAAAAAACTAAAGATGTAGTGGCATTATAGTTAGGTAAGGTAATAAGATTTTAGCTTACTTTAAAAAAACCTTGACATTCACTGATAAAAAATAAAGGTTAAAATGACATAATAGTTAGGTTTTGAAATAATGCAAAAAATAATGTTTAAAAAACAGAACAACTCTGAAATTCGTCAGCTATAATTTACTAAGCTAACTGTATCTTGCACCCCTACCATGTAGAGAAAGGATGTGGCCTAACAACTAGAGTGGTCGACCTCGGAGCTGGGAAACAGTGTTCGAGTCTAGGGATGGACTCTCAACATCCTGTGATTCTGGGCAAATCACTTAATTTACCATGCCTAACAAAAATAAATGTATCCGTCAGTAACACAAATAGTGCTCATGGACAGCGCTCTAATACCTTCAGGTCTAGTTAGCGCATAAAATAATAGTGCATTGCTTATGAATTCACGTGTTACATCACTCATGAGATGTTGAGTGACATTATTGATGACAGCACTGATGGCATCTCAACTGACATTAATGACATAACTGATGTAATTTCATACAACGGTTTTGACAATCTGCTATGATTTTTTCATACTCGAAGGCATACAGGAAAGTAAACCGGTTAATAACTTATGTTGAAGCTTTTGTTTTTTATGTGCTTTTGCAACAGGCATCTGAATGAAACTGCAACCTATTTAAAGTGAACATCTGCAACTGTCACTAGTTGCTCTGACTCTCTACCTTGTTTATATGAAATACTGTTCCCAAGTAAAACTTTGTTCTTAGCTAAAGTGTGCACCATATAACTTTAACCATATTGAATCGGACTTTACTTTCCAATACTACACTAAACAAACTTGTTTCCAACACTACACTATTTCTATTTTGTACATAAAGGCCATTTGTTACCTACTTTATTTATTTTTAAATGATCAAGTTGTTTGTAGACTTATTTGAGGAGTAGTAGTTTGGATGATGTCATGATTTATGTCATGAATTCTTTCTTTTGAGATGTCCTCAGTGATGTCTTCAATGATAATATTTAACATGTCATGAGTGATTTAATATGTGAGGCCAAAGCAGTGCATGTCAGGGGCGCACGTTATAGTTAGCCCAATAAAGTATAACTGGTGAATTTCAACGGATTTGTGTTTGTTGAACATTAGTTTTTGTAATATTACACTAGCTAACTATAACATCACTTTAACCTTTGGTTTTTCAGAGAATTGCTAGGTTTTTGTTACCTAACTATAACGTCACTTTAACATATATATATATATATATATATATATATATATATATATATATATATATATATATATATATATATATATATATATATATATAACAATCTCCTTTCCAAAGGAGGACAACGCTGTGTGTAGATGTTTCAAAACTTTATTTGTCGGCCACCATTGAACGTGTTTTGCTCACAAATGCTGAGGCATGATTTACAGCCAACCTATAAACATTTTTTGTGCCTCTAATGTGAGAACTACTGTGTAGACAACACTGAAAACAGACTGGTAGTTTTCCTTGCATTACTTCAATTCATTCGTAAATCATAATGATTTTCTCTACATAAATCGTGTACCAATAGTTAAGCAGTGCAATGCTTGTAATTTCCAAGAAATTTGTTTCTTAAGACCCAGCCCCAATGAGCATCAAAATCGGCAGGTTTTCTCTGACAGTACATTATTTCGAGGTAAAGTTATTGTTTGCCTCCTTGCACATGCACACATTTTTTTAACTTATGTAAAGTGCTTCAAAGCCTTAAGGCAATGTCCACGCTAAATGCAATTCCTAAATACATTTACTTTGACACATCATTGTTGGCAGGTGGGTATCTTTTATTCCAGCGGTCCACAGAGAGGAGCGGACTACAGCTCTTAAAACAAGCATTAGCAATGCAATCGGTCTCGCCTTTGGGACCTAATATGTATTTAGCTATACAGCACATTAGCCTGGGTGCTGAAACATCTACTGTTCTTTAACATGGAGGGAAAGTAAGCACCAAACTGCGTGACTTGCCAGGTACAGGAACACATGGAGAGAAATATTACCTTTCAGTGGGAAATGGTATAGTCCAAAGCTCCTTTTTTAATAATAAAATCAAGGCCATATCACTGAAAATACAATATTTGAAAAAAATATTCTGTGCGGGTGCTCGTGGAAGACAATTTCTATGGACTGGAATCTAGACAATGCTAAAGTGATTCTGGTATTTTACTGACCTCTGCTTGTCGTTTTCTATCAAGAAAGTTAAATAGAAGCAGTTGCCGGAGAAATAAAAAAAAGAAAGTCCCCCTGAAGCAGACAAGTCCTAGGGCTGATCTCCAGAGTCCACAAAGTACAATCGCATATAAGTATTATTACCCAAGACTGCATTTGTTTCAAGGACGCTATGAAGGCAAAGAACACCATGTTAGCAAAATATACGGACCCGACTTGCGGGGAAGTTTTGAACCACATCTACCAGCATGCTTCTCTGGAGAATGCATGCAACTTTGGGAATTTATAGCTTTGTCTTTTCCGTTATTTTCGAATCGCTGCCCCGTAAGGAAGGAGCTTGTGGCTCCGAAACGCGTTAGGGGATTGTTAAAAGCAGTTGTAATATGCAGATTCCTGGAATAAAGGTTTTGAAAACTTACCTTTCTACGGAGTAGTGTCCTTGAAACAGAGGCAGTCTTGGGTAATAATAACATATGTAAGTATATACAAGAGGTCTTGAATGCTCGACCTAAAAACTGGTGACCTCATTCCTTACAATTTCTAATTTCTAATTTAAAACATTTATAAAGCGCAGCGTGCACCGAACGGTTTCTTGGCGCTAGTGGAGGGTATTGGCTACAGAGACAAAAGTAAGATCCGGTGGTAGAGCCGGGGAGGGGGTTTACGCAGGGAAAGCCTGTTTAAGAAGAAACGTTTTTAGTTCCTTACGGAAGGATACGTAATGGGTAGCCGCACGAAGGTGGTCTGGGAGGGAGTTCCAGAAAGTGGGGGCCAAGGTGGAGAAGTTGGACCCACCCCACTTTTTGCGTCTGAAGCGTGGGACTTGAATGAGGGATTTGGTGGAGGAACGAAGTTCTCTGGAGGGAGCGTATTCTTTTATTAGTGAGGAAATGAAGGCGGGGGCGGTGCCTTGTCGGGCCTGGAAAACCATGCAGGCGGTTTTAAACAGAGAACATTCTTTAACAGGGAGCCAATGAAGCTCCCTGAGGAGGGGTGTGGAGTGGTGATAGCGTGGGAGTCCGAAAACCAGCCGGGCAGCTTGGTTTTGGACCATCTGCAGCCTCCTGAGACTGTATGCTGGTATGCCATTGTAAAGAGCGTTGGCATAATCCAGCCGTGATATCACTAGGGCGGCCATGATCATTTTGAGTGCCTGGGGGGAGAAGAAACGAGCGACAGTGCGGATAGTTCGGAGGGTGAGGAAGCAGGAGGAAACCACAGAGCTGATTTGGGAGTGAAGGGTGAGTTGAATATTTATTTTAACCCCCAGTGTTTTGACCGTGGTAGAAGGAGTGAGGGCGGGACCAAGGGTTGGGGGCCAGAAGAGAGAGTTCCAGGGACTGGAAGAACCACCGGTAAGAACCAACTCGGTTTTATCCGGGTTCAATTTGAGATGGTTGTGGTTCATCCAGTCCCTGATGAATATCATGGTGTGCTGAAAGCTGGAGACAGAGAGGGGAGAAGAGATAGATCAAAGATGAGCTGGAGGTCATCCGCGTAATTATAAACGGTGACCTCCAGCTGCTGAAGAGCGAAGATGAGGGGGAAGATATAAAGATTGAATAGTAGGGGAGACAAGGAAGAACCCTGGGGGACACCACACGTGACGGGGAGTGGGGTGGTTGTGAAGTCTCCTAGCCGGACCGCCTTAGTGCGGTCCCTCAGGAAGGAGGAAAGCCACACCAGGGCTGATCCCTCAATTCCAGCCGCCTTGACACGGGACAGTAAGATGGTATGGTCTACCGTGTCAAATGCGGCGGAGATCGAGGAGTACCAGCGCCTGGTGTTTGTTGTGATCCATACCCTTCCTGAGGTTGTCCAGGACTGACACCACGACTGATTCGGTTGAGTGCCTTGGTCGAAAGCCAGCCTGGCGGGAAGCCAGTCCCCCATTGGCCTCTACGTGGGTGCTGAATACCGCGGTGACATAGCGCTCCAGCACCTTGCCCAGGTAGGGCAGCAGGGAAATGGGGCGGTAGTTGGCTGAGATGGATGGGTCAGCGCCAGGCTTCTTAAGAAAGGGCACTATGGTGGCAGATTTGAGCGTAGGGGTCACTACTCCCTGCGCTAGGGAGCTGTTAAGGAAGGTAATGGGGGGTTCAGGACAGGAGGAGTAGATTTGTTGGAGGATTCGCGCCGGACAGATGTCTGCCGGGGAACCTGATTTTACTTTGGGAAGTATCCCCAGGAATACCTCTTCAGTGATGGGGGGGATAGAGGTGAGGAGGTTTTGAATAGTGGGAGGAGAAGGGTCAACAAAGGCAGGCGAGGGGGGGGGATGTTGGCCTTAATGGTGGCGATCTTGTCAAGAAAGTAAGTGTTTAGTTGGTTGCATAGAGGCTGGGAAGGGGGGATTTGAGGTGAAGCCCTATCGGAGTAAGCCAGGTCCTGCACTATGCCGAAGATCTCCCTAGGCTTGTTTTCAGCAGAGATTATTTTTGTTGAAAAATAAGAGGTTTTGGCGGCAAGGATTGCGGTCTTGTAGTCGGCGAGTGATGTCAGATAGAGGGTTTTAAGTAAAGGACAGTAATTTTTCCTCCACTGCCTTTCTGCCTGTCGAACGGACAGTTTAAGTTCTTTCAGGTGGTCATTAAACCACCTATTAGACTCCTTGGGTCGCCGAACGGAGATACGACGCAGAGGAGCCACTGAGTCACACCCTCTAGCCAACCAGGTATTGATAGCGTTGGCTTGAGAGTCGGACGTAAGACCAGAGAGGGACGGGGTAGAATTCCGAAGGTGAGACGTCAGGGTGGGAAAGTCAACTCTGTTCCAGTTCCGCGCCCAGGTGTTTTTGGCGTGGGGGACTTTGGAAACCGGGTTGAGAGAGATGGAGAAGGAAATAAGGGCATGATCAGACCAAGGACAGGGGGAAACCGTCACTGGGGAGACTGGAAGATTAAGGGACCAGACCTGGTCAAGTATGTGACCATGAGAGTGAGTGGGGACAGAGATGTGCGACATAAAATTTAAAGATGTGAGAGACTCAGTGAATTCTTACGAGGCTGTGCACTCAGAAGGGTCCGATGGCCAGTAATTGAAATCCCCTAGTACCAAGACCGAAGCATAGTTAACCACCAAGTTGGCCAGTAGGTCTTGCAAAGCAGGCAAGAATAGAGGCGAAGACTGGGGAGGACGGTACATTAGAAGACAGGTGATGGGGGGAGAGAAGGCGAGGGAGCGAACTGTAAGGAATTCAGTGGAAGGAATGGGGGGAGAGGGGATGGTTTGAAAATTTAGTTCCGACCGAGCGATTATCGCCACTCCTACCCGCCGGACGATCAGCGCGTAAGGCCACGTAGGAGGGGGGAAGGGTAGCCAAGAGAACGGGAAGGGAAGAATCGCAGAACCAGGTTTCGGTCAAGAGCAGTAAGTCAGGATTCTCAGAATCGAGCAAGACAAAGAGCTCATGATGGTGCTTGACCGCTGACCTGGTGTTAAGTAAGAGAATGGATAGTGACGGAGTAGGAGGAAGAGGGTCGGGTGGGAGAGGACATTGTGGGGGAGAGGCGAGCAGAGGAGACGGCAGAATAGGAGTGGAAGAAGGTACAAGCCCTAGTGAAGTAATGTGCCTACGGATAGAATCCGAAAGTGGCCAATGGCCATGGAGGGCGGTAAGCTCCTCGGAGGAGTAAGAGATGAAATTGGCATGGGGTGTGCCCCTAGCCCCGTCCGGCCGCGGACGGGCGCAGACGGGCTTGCCTTAGGCGCGCCTTCAGCGCGCAAGCGGCGCGCCCGCTGCGCACGTCCGCTGCGCGTTCTGTGGATGCAGATTTGATATAGGAGGCCTCAAGGGCGGGAAGGGGGCGTATCCTAGCGGTGGGCGTGGCCAGCGGCGAAGGACGCCGGTGTGAGGGGTCACATGAGCGCTAGATCCGCCCCGTGATTCCCTAAAGTGCAATGGTGCTTTACAAAGTAAAATACAGTTTTTAAAAGTAAGCAAGTCAAAGAATTAGCAGCAACAGCGTCTACTCCCGGCTTTTCGCCTCAGGAGACAACCCAACCGAGCGCTCGTAGGTCGGCGCTTATGTATGGCGGGAAGGGGGCGTGGCCTAGCGGTGGGCGTGGCCAGCGGCGAAGGACGCCGGTGTGAGGGTCACGTGAGCGCTAGATCCGCTCCGTGATTCCCTAAAGTGCAATGGTGCTTTACAAAGTAAAATACAGTTTTTAAAAGTAAGCAAGTCAAAGAATTAGCAGCAACAGCGTCTACTCCCGGCTTTTCGCCTCAGGAGACAACCCAACCGAGCGCTCGTAGGTCGGCGCTTATGTAGGGCGGGAAGGGGGCGTGGCCTAGCGGTGGGCGTGGCCAGCGGCGAAGGACGCCGGTGTGAGGGGTCACGTGAGCGCTAGATCCGCTCAGTGATTCCCTAAAGTGCAATAGTGCTTTACAAAGTAAAATACAGTTTTTAAAAGTAAGCAAGTCAAAGAATTAGCAGCAACAGCGTCTACTCCCGGCTTTTCGCCTCAGGAGACTGGTTAGTGACCGGGATGTGACTATTGTAGGAAATTGCTGCAGGACACAGTTTAATTCAAAGGGCTCAACAGATTGAAGAGTCAGGTTCGGAATAGCATTTCCCCAGGTTCGACTTTAGTGCTGTTGGCACCTCCTCCCCCAGGTCAGCGCCCAGTGCCGCCACACCAGTCTAACTGCTCTGTAGCCGGCCCTGCATTTCCCATACTGCTACGTTCAGTAAATACTTTTAAAGAAACCTGTCGCCATTCTACCCAAGAACGTGAATATGAATGCTAAATTACCCAACACTGCTTATCTTTTATAAAATCGCTAAAAACTTGGCTCTTTGCCAACTAAAATTCTATGTCAGGACCGGAGGCTTCAGATTATGCTATATCTTCCTTCGCTTTATTAACATAAAGACTCCACAGCAGCTTAGGAAAATATATATAACAGTGAACAAAAAATGCTTTAAGGCCTAAAGCATTTGACGGAACGTTTAACAGATCAAAAACAACAACTCCCAAGAGTCTCTTGTATATTGCCAGTCCATAGTCCTTCCATTATGTCCATCACCGCTATAAAACCGGCCTTCTCTTCCTCTTTCTCCTCTTTCTTCGCTGCTCCCGCAGCCAGATAAGTGCTTTTCATGTTTCCTTTATGAGATTTACTGGTTGTATTGTATGTACGATCGTTGGGGACTCACCCCATGGTTTGTTTCCATTTCAGAGTCCCCGGTCGCGGGAACATTCTTCCGTTCCTACGCGATATTTCTTTCCCATTTGTGTGCGGTGACTAAAAAAGCCGCCAGGGGGCGCCCACACGTCTCGCCGACTCTTCAGCGCGCCTCCGTAGTTACAGGAGCCGCGCTGAGGAGTCTGCCTACCCTGGAGCCAGCCCTCGCGTACCCCTCTGACACCTGGTGCTCCGGGTCTGTAATCCCTATTTCTGACGCCCCGCTGGGGTCTGTATTGCGGCGCTGACCGCGTGAAACGCCTTCGGGCGCATTTTGTGCACCTCCTTGGTTGTGTGTGGCTTGGCGCGCTTGAGGGGTACGGAGACTCGGTCCCGGCGAGGAGAGTCCGCGCGCTGGGGGGTCGGTGCAGCCCTACCTGCCACGTCCGTTGGCCCACAAAGTGATCGCAGTCAGTTGGTCTGCCCATACTCGAGGAATATCTCGATTAACACCCTCCTGGGTGCCTTTAGAGCTACTCCTGTGCTTCAGAATGGAAGGAGAGTACGAGGAAGAACCCTATTCCTACCTACAGGACGACGAATTCTACCAGGCGGTGGATAGCTCCATTTACCGCTGCGTGACGGAGGTGGTAGGGCCTATGGAGGACCGCCTCTCCGCCCGCATTGTGGAGGAATGCGCGAAGCTTGCGTCCGCGCATGTGCCTCCTGCTCCCGAACTCCCGGGGACATCAGGCGGATTGCCGCCCGCATCGAAAAAGCCCTGCAGGGAAGGCCCGTCCTCGGAGGCCCAAGGAGTGGACAGGGGCGCGTTTGAGCGTCTCCGGGACGCCTTTTTGGCGAAGGCAACGGCTGTGCCCCCTGCCCCCTTGGCGGACCCTGGTGCTTCGGGGGACGTCTCGACAGCCCCCGCTTCCCCTGTATACGACTCACCGAACACTGATGACGACGGGGAGTCGGTCCGCTCTTGGCTCCCGTCGTCCTCGGCCAAGGAACTGCCACAGGATGAGTCGGGCATGTTAGATCCGGACGAGATCGTCCACCCACGCTCCGCGGCTTGGACACTTGGGGAGACGGTGGCGAAATTCGTAGCAGGTCGGCTACGCAAGCCGTTGGAGAAGGAGGCAAGAGGTTGCCTGCGTGGAGAGTGCCCTCGACCAACTTTGGAGGGTAAGGTGGCCATGACTCCAGAGTTGGACACAAAAATGGCCACCTTCTTGGCGAAGTTTATGAAAGATCCCAGGAAAGGTATCGATCGGTCCTGGCGATCCTGCCAGGACAAGCTGCTGGATGCAGTGGGGCCTGCCACGAAGATCCTCGACATGGCGGAGGAGGCGAAGGCTAATGGCACCGTCATTTCCCCGGAGGTGCTTTCCAATTGGGCCCAAAGGGTTATTGTATTCCTAGGCAACGCCAATTGCGCCCTATCTACTGAACGGCGGCGTTCCCTTTTGATTAAATTGGACCCGAAGTTGGGGGATCTGGCCTCGTCGGAGGCGGGTGCAGTGGCCCAGGGAGGCCTCTTCGGCGAGCCCTTTATCAGGGAGCTGGGCAAGTTCGTGAACACGTTCACGTCGCTGGACAAGGCGCAGTCCAGCATTAAACGGGTGTTTCACCAACGTTTCTCCGGAGGGGCCGGTCGCGGTAGGGGCTGCGCGACCGGCCGTGGCCAGCAAGCCAACAATAAGGGACAAGGCTTCGGCAGAGGCCAGTACCAGACCTCGGCAAACTTTAATAACTTCTACCCCACCAGAGGGCAACGCTTCGGCGGCAGAGGGTTCAAGAAGAATTCTGGACAAGGAAATGCCTCCGGTGAGTGTACTTTGTTTAGATCAAGTTCCGATTGGAGGGAGGTTGGCGACCTTTTACGGGGAGTGGGAGTTGCTCACTGCCGACGCTTGGGTCTTGCAAACCGTACGTGGGTTCCACATAGAGTTCTACGACCAACCCACGCAAGCGGTGCCCCCACGTCCAATGGTGTTTTCAGAGTCCGACGCGCGGTTGATAGACGGAGAGGTCTCGGAACTGCTCTGCAAAGGGGCCATCCGCCTATCAACGCGCCATCCCAACGGTTTCCTCAGCAATGTCTTCTTAGTGGACAAGACAGATGGGGGCAAGAGACCTGTGATCAATCTCAAAGAATTCAACGGGTGGTTGATCTATCGACATTTCAAGATGGAGGGTATCCACCTCCTTCGAGACGTACTCCTCCCTCAGGATTGGATGGTGAGACTGGATCTCAAGGACGCCTATCTCGTCGTCCCCATCCACCCGCCGCATCGTCGTTTCCTACAGTTCCTATGGAACGACAGGGTGTTCGAGTTCACCGCACTGCCGTTCGGTCTGTCGTCGGCCCCCTGGTTCTTTACGAAGGTGCTCCATCCGGTGGTGGAGTTTCTCAGGGGTCAGGGGGTTCGGATGTTGGTGTACTTGGACGACATCCTCCTCATGGGGCAGTGCCCGGAGGTGTTGGCGGGCCAGCTTCGGCAGGCCGTGCACCTTCTTCAGAAACTGGGGTTCGTGATCAACGGCTCCAAATCGGTTTTGGTTCCCACTCAGAAGATTACCTTCCTGGGTTTCGTGGTGGACTCGGTACAGGCGGTCTTGAGCCTGCCGGGTCGGAAAGTCGCGAAAATACGACACCTGCTTCGGCAGACGATCTCCAAGGATCGCACTTCTTTGCGCCATATCGCCAAGGTGGTAGGGCTTCTGTCGTCCTCCATCCAAGCGATTTTTCCGGGGCCCCTGCACTACAGGGCGCTCCAACGTCTCAAGGCTCAGCATCTACGGCGTGGGATGAGCTACGATCAGTGGGTTCCTCTCACGGACTAAGTGAAGGAGGAAATGTCTTGGTGGCTGTCTCACATGGAGGCGTGGAATGGTCGGGCGATCTTCGGATCGGCCCCGGATCTAGTCATAGAGTCTGATGCCAGCAGGTCGGGCTGGGGCGCCCGGTGCGGGGATTTCTCCACCGGCGGCGCCTGGTCTTCAGAAGAACAACGATTGCATGTCAACTGTTTGGAACTCCTGGCGGGCTCCTTCGCAGTCCGTTGTTGGACCAAGGATTCGGTCAAAGCCTGTGTCCTACTGCGGATGGACAACGTTTCGGCGGTTCGTTATGTGAACCATCTAGGGGGTCCTCGTTCCCGCGCTCTGGCGGATTTGGCGAAGGACTTCTGGGACTACTGCCTGTCGAGACATATTGCGGTGACGGCGGAGTACCTGCCGGGTCAGGCCAATCAAGTAGCGGATTGGCATTCCAGGCACCTCAGGGATGCCAGTCAGTGGAAACTGGATCCGGAGGTCTTCCGGTGGTTACAAACACTCTGGGGTCCTTTTTCGGTGGACCTGTTTGCGTCCCGTCTCGACCACCAGCTGCCGCGTTTTTTCAGCTGGAGGCCGGACCCTCTGGCGGAAGCCACGGACGCCTTTCTACAGGACTGGAGTCGGGAAAGACCGTTTGCGTTTCCCCCGTTCTCCATGATAGTGCGGACGGCGGCCCAAGTATGCCGCCAAGGAGCGGAGTTGGTGTTGGTTACACCGCTCTGGAGGTCTCAAGTGTGGTTTCCGGTTCTTCTGGAACTTTCTTGGGATTTTCCAATCCTACTCCCCCTGTTTCCTCTGCTCCTGACAAATCCGGATCAGGAACCGCATCCTCTCATCACGCAGAGCTCTCTCCGCCTCATGGCATGGAGGCTCTCAGGAGACGCTGGTCGCTCCCAGGCCTTTCGGGGTCTGCTGAGCACTTGCTCTCCAAAGCATGGGCCGATAGTACGACAAAGCGCTACAGATCCGCTTGGCTTAAGTGGATGCGTTGGTGTCTACGAAGGGATTTGGATCCCTTGGTCGCGGGCCTCGTTCCCGTGCTGAATTTCCTGGCTCATCTAGCCGACAAGGGCTTGGCCTACAGAACGATCAATGCGATTCGATCGGCAATTTCGGCAGGCCATGATAACATCGATGGCCACCCGGTAGGGGAACATCCTTTTGTTTGTCGGCTTCTGCGGGCTATTCGCCTCGCCTTGCCCCCTGAACCCAGGTACTCCGTCCTTTGGGACGTCAATTTGGTTCTCAACCTGTTCCTGTCCTGGCCGGCCAATTCCTACTTGTCGCTAAAGGAACTTTCGGCAAAGTTGGCCATGTTGTTATGTTTGGTTTCTTGTAGACGCGTATCTGACGTGCGTGCGCTGGATATATCTGCACGCATTTTTTCCCCGGGTGGGGTTACTTTTACCGTGGGCCGACGCACCAAAACGTCGTCGCGATCCATTTCCTATCCAGCTTTTCTAGACACTCCTAAGTTGTGTGTTGTGCAATGCCTCAAAACATACGAAGACCTGACCTTGGAATTGCGCCCCCCGGGCGAACGTCAGTTGTTGATTGCCCTGCGGAAGCCACACAAAGCTGTCTCCTCCCCCACTATTGCTCGGTGGGTGCATTGGGTCATGCAAGAAGCGGGCATCAATACGACTCTTTTTGGAGCACACTCTGCCAGAGGAGCCATGGCCTCTAAGGCGTTTTCGGTGGGTGCTCGCTTGGAGGATCTAATGCGACCTGCGGATTGGTCCTCGGATTCCACCTTTAAGAGGTTTTATTTTAAGCCCGTGGTGGATTTGGCCCAGTTGGTGGTAAGTAAGCTTTGAACTAGCATAATCTGAAGCCTCCGGTCCTGACATAGAATCGAAATTTGCCTAGCTTATGTAACGGTAAGTTTCAATTCTATTAAGGACACGGAGGCGAGGATTATCCCACCCAGGCTACACAGTGGTTTCTCTACCCACCCGTATGGCAGTAAGTAAAGCGTTTTCCTTTACATTGTCTGTACTGTAATAGTCACTAAATGCTCCTCGCCTTATTGTTGCATTCCTGGGCCACCTCGCTTACGCTGTCCCCTTTTTTTTCGACAGGCAACGAGGGTGCTAAGCAGGATCAATGAGGTGTATGCGTGATCTGCGCAAAGAAAGAGGAGAAAGAGGAAGAGAAGGCCGGTTTTATAGCGGTGATGGACATAATGGAAGGACTATGGACTGGCAATATACAAGAGACTCTTGGGAGTTGTTGTTTTTGATCTGTTAAACGTTCCGTCAAATGCTTTAGGCCTTAAAGCATTTTTTGTTCACTGTTATATATATTTTCCTAAGCTGCTGTGGAGTCTTTATGTTAATAAAGCGAAGCAAGATATAGCATAATCCTCGCCTCCGTGTCCTTAATAGAATTGAAACTTACCGTTACATAAGCTAGGCAAATTTCGATTCTGTTCATTACTTTTTTCATTGTCAACCTTCTGGCTCCCGCCAGCACCAGTGCCTATGTGCCTTTGGGCATTAGTGCGCTATAAAAATCAAATCTCATGCAAACACCTGCTTTTAACACTTCCGAAGCGTGTATACCCTTGCAGTACAAACTGATAGCTGCACTATTTCGAAAGGTTACAACTTATTTATCAGTCATATGCAATGTTTAGCAAAACTTTATGAGTCTGGTAACCACAAAATCAAACAGAAGACACTAAAGATGGCAGATGCATGCAAAAATGTTAGATGTCTGATGTAACTCACTAGGATAAAAGGTAAATATATAAACATTTAGATTGTTTAATAAGAAATAATGTTCATATGAACAATTACACATTGCGACCAAGTTCAACTAGCCTTCAATGATTTAAAAGTAGGACACGCACTCAGCTCAAAACCTAATCTATCACTCACCAGAAACAATAATTCAGTGGTCGGAAATCTATTCCTTCTTTTAGTTGTTAAATACGCATACTAACTACCTTACTTCCAAAAAAGGCAGCAACCCAACAGATTCAGGTGGAGAAGTGTGGCTCACTGGTTAGAGGAGGCAGACCTGGAAGCAGAGGTCAACCCGGGACCAGGGTTCAATTCCCGGCTCGGCGGGTTCTTGAGTCCTAAAATGTCCATGGACTCGACAATTCTCGCTCCGGTGCCTACTCAATTCATGGGTTCACACTCTGCGACTCTGGGCAATAGCTTGCTTAATCTCCACAACGGCCCCTCGCGGCGGGATGCCTGGCTTTCACCTTGCGGATACCCTGCCGGGGTTATCTCACAGGGGAATACCAGGACGGGTTCCCTAAGCAAGCGCTTAGAAACCGGTCGGTGATTTGCGCTATATAAATCCCTGTACATTTACATTTACATTTACATTTACATTTACCATGACTATTTACCAATCTAATTTGAGATACTGAGACGGAGTCTGTAGCCAAAGAAGCCAGACTCCCCCAAGACTTTGCACCAGAACTGGCACATCTTTAAAACACGCACCAACACACGCACACCACCTCTGCGAGTCATGAGCATTCAACGTGTTTCTTCAGTTATCCACAAGCCCTATATTACACCTTTAATAAGCTTTGCATCACAGTGTGGTTCCCTATTCTGTACTTGTACCGAACTGTATTGAGGTTTCTAGAGGCTTCACTAGAGAGCTGGCTGGACTGGTTGTTTCCAATGATCACTTGTGTCCATGAATAAACTTCATAACATCTTCACTGTCTGCCCTCATCTTTCACTTGCATTTATAAACACACATTGTGACCGACACCATGGGTGAGATTATGGGCAGATTATTGCACAGTTTACACGGCGAATTGAATAAATTGAGCGAACAAAGTCTGTTTTCAGTGTTTACGCGCATTTACACCCCGTGATCGGACCTAGTAGAACATAGAGACTAACGGAGATAGAGTGACGCACGCCGTAATCTATTGAATGAGAGGACTTCGTAGTGGTTGTTTTGAAACACACACGGTAAGACAGTGCTGTAGGAAGGTACCTCCTGACTATGGTTGCCCCCAACTTTTTGCCCTGTGTTTTAGCTGGTTTTTGACATAGTCGACCTGGGATCCTGTCAATCAGGACCCCAGGCCTACTGCTCTCTCTGTAAAATGGATTCCATGTACCTTAGGTACATTTCCAATTGGTACTGGGCCACCTTATCAGACCCTGTAACTCAGGGCATAGGTGTACCCAGGGCCTACAAGGGGCTGAAGCATGTATTATGCCACCCCTGGCTGGCCTCCTAAATTTGACACAACTGGCTGCATGACAGCTGGGGCAAAGTCGTGTAATCACCCTTTGCTGTAGATATAGTATACCTATATCTAACCCTAAAATGGACACACAGATTCCTATCAGTCACTCCTATGGCAGGCCTTGACAATCCTGAAGGCAGAGTGCTTGGAATCATGTGAGATGGTGCTCTGGCATGAGCTGAGCCTGTCTGCAGCTTGCGGAACCAAGTCCTAATAGCTGTTCCATGATAACGCATACCATATACTCTTAAGTGCATTATAATCCTCGTGGTTAAATGCTATCTTTGGTATTGCTTTATCAAAACATGTCGAGTAAGGTGTCATACGAATTGGAATACTAACCCCTCGCCAATTCTGGCGACGGGGTTAGCATTCCACCCTTCTAGAGGGACACGACATGTATGTAACTGTGAACCCCGGTTAAAGTTAAATGAAGCCTCAGCTCCACAAAATGGATGCTGCCACCACAGACACGAGTCTGACCCCCTGCAGCTGGGAGTCCTTCCAGCGAGGGGAGCCTGGACAAAGGGTTTCCTGTCGAGGGTGGTGCTAGCACTGTCCCAGACAGGGTTTTGTGTATCCTGGGTAGGCAGGGCTTTACAGGAAGGTGACTGCTGAGTGGCACCCCGGTGCTCACTACGCATAGGCCAGTCAGAACCAGTTCCAGGGGCACACCAGCCCCTGGCCTGGGGAAACTCTGGCATGGCAGAGGGGTGTAACCACCCCCCTCCTAGTCCCACCCATAGGCAGGACCTAGTCACCGGGTCAGCCCCCTTTTTTAGCATAAAGATAGGAGCGGGCCCCCTGTTCAAATTAGATCATCTTTGGATTCAAGACACGACTTTCTGCGAAAGACATCAAGATTTCCTTCTTCAAGATTCTCCCTTGTGGCTAAGGAGTAGTCACCCTGCATCAAGCGGGCACCGTCCTAAGAACACTGCGGTCTGCTGCAAGTCCTTCTTCACGAATCGGACGACCCAGCTCGACGAGACCCGGCTTCCCTGGCACCTCTGACCTCTACTCACCTCTACAGCAAAGCTGAGACCTGTGAGTGCGACGAGACCTCGAGGGACCGACGATCGCCAAGACTGCACGACTTCTTTGCAACAAGCCCACCGTGTGCTCCACTGGTGAGTGCTTTGGGGTCCGAGAAGCCCCAACCCTGAGCAGCTCCAGCACCGAAGATCAGCCCTCCAGCATCTCCACGATCTGCGTGGGGCCCTTCTGCTTTTGCGTGCTCTGTGTGGCGACTAGCCGGCTGGCTTGTGGCCTTCTTCACGACGCCCGACGACATCACTGCTGCTGGTCTGGTTGCTCCAGACTGGCCCTTGCTTCTTTCTTCAAGAGAGGCACCCCGGACCCTCCTGGTCCACTCCAGACGCCATTTTGAGTCCACCGCGTGGGCTTGAATTTGCCAAGGCTTTGTTGCCCAATCCTGGGTCCAGCGACGCTGACAGCTTCATCCATCGTGGGACGGCTCGCTCCTCCATCCTGGTCGCCAACAACGCTTCCTGGTCCGTGAGATCTGCGAGCACAACGTCACCCACTCACCTAGTCGAGGTGACTACCATCCGGTGCCCTCCTGGTGCCACCTGACTACTGGCTAGTAGTCTCGAACTTGGTCCCCTCTGCTTTCAGGTGTCATCTTCCTTCGATCCAGGCTTGGATCCATCGAACTTTCTTCACTGGTCGCCTGCCAGCAACTTCTTTCTTCCAGGCTCGTCTACGAGGATTCCCGACGTCTTTTGAGACCTATGCAGCTGCAGCCCCTGGGCTAGGTAACTTCGGCATTTCGGTGCCCCAGCATAGCCTCACTATCCAAGGGTCAGGATCCACTTTCGTTTTCCTCCTACCAGGTCGGGTTCGCCCGAGAACACTAACTTTGTCATTACTAGCTACCATAGACTTTGTCCCGCATCATGCGTGAGAGTGCACACTCTGCACCCGAGTCCCCTAGGCCTCCTAGAAGTAATCTGAAGATTCTATAGTCAAGTCCTAGCGATTCCTAAGCCTATTAGTACTGTACTTACCTGCTAGTAATTTCGCATTCCACTTTCAGAGTATATGGTTTTCCGTGCCCCTCGGGCATTTGTATATACTGTGCTAACTTAAGTATTTTCGTAAGAGTTTTGTGTTGTGCTTAGTACCCTGTCCTCATAAAGAGTACAGGGCTGTTGTGATTCTTAATAAATATCTTGTTTATTTTCATAACACTTGTGTGGTGTCCTTTCACTGGGTATTCAAGGGATATATGTGTGGTAAACAGCTGGCTTAACACGCCCTCTTGAGTCTTTAGCCTTAGACTGCTCGTATCCATGCTACTAGGATAGCTGGTCTATAAGGTTGACTTACAACCAATCATCAATAAGGGTTGCTGGACTGATACATAGTGTTCACTAGAATAGTGAGCACTGCATATCAGGCCACCTTCTCACAAGTGCAATATTCGGTAACTTCGCATCAAGTTTTTTAACCTTATGTAGTTGTCACACTGGTAGTTACACGGGAATTTTTGTTTATCGTTTACAGTAAAGGTCATCAAAAACTAAAGAATCGAAATTTGCCTAGCGTAGTAACGGTAAGTTTCAATTCTATTAAGGACACGGAGGCGAGGATTATGCTTTTCTCTCTTCGCTGTTTATTAACATCACATCGCACAGCAGCCAGAAAAGCATCAAACTTGAAAAAAAAATTTAGTATTCCCAACACAGGAATATCAGAAAACATTGCAATAACATCGTTCAATGACTACAAATCCCATGAGATGAACATTTAGGCAGTCCTTCTTTAGTGTCCATACATCCCAATATAAGGCGTCCAACCAACAAACTCCTCCTCTTTCTTCGTGGCGAGTCAGGCCAAAGTCTCAAGCATCTCTTTTCGCACCATCATTCCCTGGCGGAAAAAAGAACAGCGTGAGCTAAGCCATACCGCTAAGCATGAAGGCAAGTCAACAAAACGTAGCGTCAAGTCATCGACATGCAAGTCAAGAAAACAGTAACCATACTGCAAGTCGGAAAACGGATTACCTACTCCTATACGGGCGGGATCTCCGCAGGAGGAAAGGGTGGGATAATCCTCGCCTCCGTGTCCTTAATAGAATTGAAACTTACCGTTACTACGCTAGGCAAATTTCGATTCTATGTCAGGACCGGAGGCTTCAGATTATGCTTGTTTAAAGCTTGTTCACCACCAAACTAGCAATATCCACCACTGGCTTAAAATAGAACCTTTTGAAGGTGGAATCCGAAGACCAATCCGCAGCGCACATGAGGTCTTCTAAACGTGCCCCAAGGGCAAAAGATTTTGAGGCCATGGCCCCTCTTGCTGAGTGAGCTCCGAACTGCCTCGTATCAATACCAGCTTCCTGCATTACCCAACGCACCCACCGGGCTATAGTGGGGGAAGAGACAGCCTTGTGCGGTTTGCGCAGCGCAATCAGTAACTGCCGTTCGCCCGGAGGGCGAAGTTCCGTTGTAACATCCTCATAGGTTTTCAAACACTGAACCACACACAACTTAGGGGCATCTGCAAATGCCGGATAGGAAATAGACCTCGTAGCCGATTTCGTGCGTCGGCCCACGGTAAAGGTCACCCCATCCGGGGAGAACGCTCTCGCCGTGACATCCAGGGCACGCACATCAGACACTCTGCGACAAGATACTAAGCACAAGAGCATCGCCAGTTTAGCTGACAGTTCTTTTAAGGAAAGATACTTGTTAGGCTGCCAGGAAAGAAAAAGGTTCAGCACCACGTTAACATCCCACAGGACGGAATACCGTGGCTCCGGCGGTAACGCCAGACGTACTCCTCTAAGAAGGCGACATACCAGGGGATGCTCCCCACCCGCCGCTCCATCTATATGTACATGAGCCGCTGATATGACGGAACGTATCGTATTAATCGTCCGGTATGCCAAACCGGCGGTAGAGAGTTCTGCAAGAAAATTCAGGATAGGAACGAGGCCTGCGACCACGGGATCCAAACCCCGTCGAAGACACCAACGAACCCACCTGGTCCAAGCCGGTCTATACCTCTTGGCAGTGCTGCCTGCCCAGGCCTTGGACAAAAAATGCTGAGCTGAGTTCGAAAGGCCAGGGAGCGACCAACGTCGCCTGAAAGCCTCTATGCCATGAGGCGGAGAGAACCCTGGAGGAGATGGTGAGGGACCCCGTCTGGATTGAGGAGAAGACGAGGAAGCCGGGGGAGTAGGATTGGAGAATCCCAGGAAAGTTCCAGAAGAACTGGAAACCACACTTGCGACCTCCAAACGGGCGTCACCATCACCACGTCCGCCACCTGACGGCGAATCTGGGCCGCAGCCCGTACTATCATGGAGAAAGGCGGGAAGGCATACGGCCGTTCCTGACTCCAGTCTTGGAGGAACGCATCCGTCGCTTCCGCCAAGTGATCCGGTCTCCAGCTGAAGAACCTCGGAAGCTGGAAGTCCAGACGGGACGCAAAAAGGTCCATGGAAAACGGACCCCAGCACGCCGCCAGCCAGCGGAACACCTGAGCATCCAGCTTCCACAGACTGGAGTCTCGGAGATACCTCGAGTGCCAATCCGCCACCTGATTGGCCTGACCCGGCAGGTATTCCGCCTGAACCGAGACTTGATGAGCGAGACAATAATCCCAAAAGTCTTTCGCCAGGTCCGCAAGGGCTCTTGACCGCGGACCCCCTAAGTGGTTCACATACTGAACCGCTGAGACATTGTCCATCCGCAGAAGGACGCATGACTTCACCGAGTCCCTCGTCCAGCAATGGACGGCGAACGAGCCTGCTAGAAGTTCCAAGCAGTTGATGTGAAGTCGCTGTTCGTCTGACGACTAAGCGCCGCCTGTGGAGAAATCCCCGCAGCGGGCGCCCCAGCCAGACCTGCTGGCGTCTGACTATCACTAGGTCTGGAACGGACCCGAAAATGGCGCGGCCGTTCCACGCCTCCATGTGAGCTAGCCACCAAGACATTTCTTCTTTGACCTCCGCCGACAGGGGAATCAAGTGGTCGTAGGAAAGCGCCCTGCGCAAATGATGCGCTTTTAGTCGCTGAAGGGCCCGATAATGAAGAGGGCCCGGGAATATCGCCTGAATGGACGATGAGAGAAGGTCTACTACTCTGGCCACCTGCCGGAGGGAGGTGTGTGACTTGGAGATAGTTTGCCGAAGCAGATGCTTTATTTTGCCCATCTTTCTGGACGGCAAACTGAGAGTCGATTTCACCGAGTACACCACAAAGCCCAGAAACACCATTTGCTGGGCAGGGGTGAAAACAGACTTCTCCCTGTTGACAATAAACCCCAGACCTTGCAACAGGGAGATCGTCTGAGACAGATGGGCGGCCAACTTGCTCGGGTCCTGGCCCAACAGCAAGATGTCGTCCAGATAGACGATAAGCCGAATCCCCTGACTCCGCAGGGTTTCTATGGCCGGGTGCAGAATTTTTGTAAAGCACCAAGGGGCCGAGGAAAGGCCGAACGGAAGGGCCTTGAACTCGAACACCATGTCCTTCCAGCAGAACTGAAGGAAACGACGATGCGGGGGGTAAATCGGAACCACCAGATACGCATCCTTGAGGTCCAGACGGACCATCCAGTCGTTCGGGAGCAAAACGTCCCTCAAAAGATGGATGCCCTCCATTTTGAAGTGGTTGTACACCACCCAGCCATTGAACTCCCTGAGGTTGATGACTGGTCGTCTGCCCCCGTCCACTTTTTCCACAAGAAAAATATTGCTCAGGAAACCCCGGGGGTGGCGCGTTGTTCGACAAATAGCCCCCTTGCGCAGTAGCGCCGAGACTTCTTCGTCGATCAAGAGCGCGTCCGATTGGGAAAACACTATAGGACGGGGAGGCTCCGCCTGGCACGGCTGGTCGTAAAACTCTATGCGGAATCCCCGCACGGTTTGAAGGACCCATGCGTCCGTTGTAATAGCCTCCCATGCTTGGGGGAAACACGCCAACCTCCCCCCAATAACCACCTGATCTGCAGGGATAACACTCACCGTGTGAACTGTTGCCGCCGGAATCGTTCCGGAAGTTTCCGCGTCCTCTGAAACGCTGACCTCTGGTGGGGTAGAAGTTGTTATAATTCGCGCTGGAGTTGTAGCCTCCTCTGCTGGAGCCATGCCCTTTACCGGGCTGTTGCTGACCACCACGGCCGGTCGTGAGGCCCCTACCACGACCAGCCCCCCGGGAAAAACGCTGGTGGAAGACCCGCTTGAAGGTCGACTGGACCTTATCCAGGGAGGTGAAGGTGGAAACAAACTTCCCCAGTTCCTTAATGAATGGTTCACCAAAGAGTCCACCTTGGGCGACAGCGCCAGCTTCCGACGAAGCCAAATCACCTAACTTGGGATCCAATTTTATCAGTAGCGACCGACGCCGCTCGGTCGACAGGGCACAGTTGGCATTCCCCAAGAAGATAACCGCCCGCTGCGCCCAGTTGGACAATACTTCCGGGCAAATGGCGCTGCCCGACACCTTGGCTTCTTCGTCCATATCGAGAATCTTGGTGAGGGGGCCAATGGTGTCCAAGAGTTTGTCCTGGCAGGAGCGCCAGGAACGGTCGATCCCCTTCCGGGGGTCCTTGACAAACTTCGCCATGAAGGTGGCCATTTTCCCATCAAGTTCCGGCGTCATGGCCACCTTCCCCTCCAGAGTCGGGCGAGGACATACGCCCCTCAAACAGCTGCGCGCCTCCTCCAAGGGCTTGCGGAGGCGGCCCGCCACAAACTGCGCTGTGAGAAGGTGGCCTGATATGCAGTGCTCACTATTCTAGTGAACACTATGTATCAGTCCAGCAACCCTTATTGATGATTGGTTGTAAGTCAACCTTATAGACCAGCTATCCTAGTAGCGTGGATACGAGCAGTCTAAGGCTAAAGACTCGAGAGGGCGTGTTAAGCCAGCTGTTATACCACATATACCCCTTGAACACCAAGCGAAAGGACACCACACAAGTGTTATGAAAATAAACAGTTATTTATTAAGAATCACAACAGCCCTGTACTCTTTATGAGGACAGGGTACTAAGCACAAACCAAAACTCTTTACAAAATACTTAAGTTAGCACAGTATATACAAATGCCCGAGGGGCACGGAAAACCATATACTTGAAAAGTGGAATGCGAAATTACTAGCAGGTAAGTACAGTTCTAATAGGCTTTGGAATCGCTAGGACTTGACTATAGAATCGTTAGATTACTTCTAGGAGACCCAGGGGACTCGGGTGCAGTGTGTGCACTCTCACGCGAGATGCGGGACAAAGTCTATGGTAGCTAGAATTTGCAAAGTTAGTGTTCTCGGGCGAACCCGACCTGGTAGGGAGAAAACGAAAGCAGATTCTGACCCTTGGATAGTGAGGCTATGCTGGGGCACCGAAATGCCGAAGTTACCTAGCCCAGGGGCTGCAGCTGCATAGGACTCAAAAGACGTCGGGAATCCTCGTTGACGGACCAGGAGCCTGGAAGAAAGAAGTTGCTGGCAGGCGACCAGTGCAGAAAGTTCGGTGGATCCAAGCCTTGATCGATGGAAGATGACACCTGAAAGCAGAGGGGACCAAGTTCGAGACTACTAGCCAGTAGTCAGTGGGCACCAGGAGGGCACCGGATGGTAGCCACCTCGACAAGGCGTGTGGGTGACGCTGGGCTCGGAGATCTCACGGACCAGGAGGCGTTGTCGGCGACCAGGAAGGAGGATCGAGCTGTCCCACGAAGATAGAAGCTGTCGGCGTCGCTGGACCCAGGATTGGGCAACAAAGCCTTGGCAAATTCAAGCCCACGCGGTGGACCTAAAATGGCGTCTGGAGTGGACCAGGAGGGTCCGGGGTGCCTCTCTTCAAGAAGGAAGCAAGGGCCAGTCTGGAGCAACCAGACCAGCAGCAGTGATGTCGTCGGGCGTCGTTCTGAAGGCCACAAGCCAGCCGGCTAGTAGCCAAACAACGCGGTGCACAGCAAACAGCAGAAGGGCCCCACGCAGATCGTGGAGATGCAGGGAGGCTGACCTTGGGTGCTGGAGCTGCGCAGGGTCGGGGCTTCTCGGACCCCAAAGCACTCACCCGTGGAGGACACGGTGGGCTTGTTGTAAAGATGTCGTGCAGTCTTGGCGATCGTCGGTCCCTCGAGGTCTCGTCGCACTCACGGTTCTCAGCTTGGCTGTAGAGGTGAGTAGAGGTCAGAGGTGCCAGGGAAGCCGGGTCTCGTCGAGCTGGGTCGTCGGATTCGTGATGAAGGACTTGCAGCAGACCGCAGTGTTCTTTAGGATGGTGCCTGCGGATGCAGGGTGACTACTCCTTAGCCACAAGGGAGAATCTTGATGAAGAAATCGTGAAGTCCTTTCGCAGAAAGTCGTGTCTTGATTCCAAAGATGATCTAATTTGAACAGGGGGCCCGCTCCCATCTTTATACTAAAAAAGGGGGCTGACCCGGTGACTAGGTCCTGCCTATGGGTGGGACTAGGAGGGGGGTGGTTACACCCCTCTGCCATGCCAGACTTCCCCAGGCCAGGGGCTGGTGTGCCCCTGGAACTGGTTCAGACCGGCCTATGCGTAGTGAGCACCGGGGTGCCACTCAGCAGTCACCTTCCTGTAAAGCCCTGCCTACCCAGGATACACAAAACCATGTCTGGGATGGTGCTAGCACCGCCCCGGACAGGAAACCCTTTGTCCAGGCCTCCCTCGCTGGAAGGACTCCCAGCAGCAGGAGGTCAGACTCGTGTCTGTGGTGGCAGCATCCATTTTGTGGAGCTGAGGCTTCAGTTAACTTTAACCGGGGTTCACAGTTACATACATGTCGTGTCCCTCTAGAAGGGTGGAATGCTAACCCCGTCGCCAGAATTGGCGAGGGGTTAGTATTCCAATTCGTATGACACCTTACTCGACATGTTTTGATAAAGCAATACCAAAGTTAGCATTTAACCGCGAGGATTATAATGCACTTAAGAGTATATGGTATGCGATATCATGGAACAGCTATTAGGACTTGGTTCCGCAAGCTGCAGACAGGCTCAGCTCATGCCAGAGCACCATCTCACACGATTCCAAGCACTCTGCCTTCAGGATTGTCAAGCCTGCCATAGGAGTGACTGATAGGAATCTGTGTGTCCATTTTAGGGTTAGGTATAGGTATACTACACCTACAGCAAAGGGTGATTACACGACTTTGCCCCAGCTGTCATGCAGCCAGTTGTGTCAAATTTAGGAGGCCAGCCAGGGGTGGCATAATACATGCTGCAGCCCCTGGCAGCCCTGGGTACACCTATGCCCTGAGTTACAGGGTCTGATAAGGTGGCCCAGTACCAATTGGTAAATGCACCTAGGGTACATGTCGTAATTTAGAAAGAGAACAGCCAGGCTGTGGGTCTGATTAGCAGGCCCACAGCCAGAGAAAGTCGTAAACCAGTGAAACAAAAGCAAAAAATCTGGGTGATCATAGGATTGCAGACCCTACTCTCCTACATGCGCCACCTTATCACCAGGCGCCCAGGCGGCCGACCGCGGGTGCATGATCTCGTCCGGGTCCAGCATGCCCGAAGTGTCCTTGGGCAACTCCGTCGAATTGGACGACGGTCGCCATGACCGCACGGAGTCCCCATCGTCGTCGTCGTCGGTATCCGCAGGAGAAGCCCCCCCCCCCCCCCCCCCGGGGAGGCTGGGACAACGTTCGCCGGTGCAGAAGGTGTCTGAGGCGGAGGCTCCTCGGGGGTCGACCCAGACGCTTTGGCCAGAAAAGCGTCGCGTAGGCGCTCGAAAGAGTCCTTATCCACACCTTGCGAACCACTGGGACCCGCGTCCCCACGTGACTTTTTGGCCGCCGGAGGCTGGCCAGGATCGGTGGCGGGGGAACCCCCTGGGGCCGGTGCCAACTTGGCACATTCCTGGACAATGCGGGCTGAAAGTCTGTCCTCCATAGGCCCAACGATTTCCTGCACACACCGGTAAATCGACTGGTCCACAGCCGCGTAAAACTCGTCGTCCTGGAGGTATTGGTGGGACTCCTCCTCCTCGACGTAGTACCCCTCAGCCATGGCGCTACGCAGTAGGTATGAAAGTGAAACTGAGGGTTCCGATGGCGTACACAGACTGCCACGTGTGGGCCGACCGAAGGTTGGCAAAGATTGTACGCCGGTGGAACCGGACAAATAAAAGGCAGCACCAGCCTTTACAGCGCGCCGACCCTCTCTCCAGAGACCGGGCCGCACCGCCTCCCAGCGCGCTCGAGCGGGGAACACCCCAGCGGAAGCTGTTGCAGAAGAAGGTGCTGAAATCGCCCGCAGGCTTCAACGTGGGTACAACCACTATACAGACCCCACCGGGGCGTACAAGGACGGGACAGTACAACCCAAAAAGGGTGTCAGGGTTAGGCGGCAGCAGGGCACCTGCGAGGTCGACTCCCCAGCGCAGCTCCAATCAATGAGACGAAAACTGCGCGCGGGCAGGCGACACGCAACGGCTCCCTCTAGCGGTGACTCAGCACCGCGGAATACACGGGGACATCGCGTAAGGGGCGAAGGCGTCCCCGCGATGGAAGGGGCTCTGGAAGGGAAGAAAACCCCACAGGCCCCCAAAAGCAACAACAAATGCAAATATAATAGAAGAAAACACAAAAAACCTCAACAAACACAAAAGTGCAAGAGAGGGATAATAGCACTTAACTGGCTGCGAAGCAGCGAAGAAAGAGGAGGAGTTCGTTGGTTGGACGCCTTATATTGGGATGTATGGACACTAAAGAAGGACTGCCTAAATGTTCATCTCATGGGATTTGTAGTCATTGAACGATGTTATTGCAATGTTTTCTGATATTCCTGTGTTGGGAATACTAAAAATATTTTTCAAGTTTGATGCTTTTCTGGCTGCTGTGCGATGTGATGTTAATAAACAGCGAAGAGAGAAAAGCATAATCTGAAGCCTTCGGTCCTGACATAGAATTATTGAAGGTCAGTGCACTTTTGTAGAACTATGGTTATTGGAACATGAGATGGCACAGATATTTATCACTTGTGGTACAACATGCATGAACAGTGTTGAGATGATTATGACAATCAAGATTATACACAAGGGATATAAGGTACAAAACAACAATTGCAATAACCAATGTATAGGGGTCATGTGTGATAATTGTATTGAAGCCACCCGCAGTAACCAGTACAAGTTTATGTACTTCATTTGTTTATGTACCGACATATGATATGATGTGATGTATTATTTCAGAAAAAAGTCCCCTGGGGAAGAGCAGTCATGCTTGAAATGCATCGGGCATTTAAGAACTGAGCATTTAAGGAATGAAAAAACGCAATGAACTTTGAAAGTTATGATACTGAATAACGACATTTTTGTGAAAATTAAAAGAAAAATATGTGAACACCTTTATTTGAAAAAAGTGTGAAAATATAATTTCGAGTGCTTATGTGACAGTGAATCTTGCAGTCAAGAAACACGTGCTTACATCTTTAAACCACGCACCAACACACGCACACCACCTCTCCGAGTCATGAGCATTCAACGTGTTTCTTCAGTTATCCACAAGCCCTATATTACACCTTTAAGAAGCTTTGCATCACAGTGTGGTTCCATATTCTGTACTTGTACCGAACTGTATTGAAGTTTCTAGATGCTTCACTAGAGAGCTGGCTGGACTGGTTGTTTCCAATGATCACTTGTGTCCATGAATAAACTTCATAACATCTTCACTGTCTGCCTTCATCTTTCACTACTGCCTATCACACTACTCATGCATATGAACAGAACATTGTGTATATCCAATGATTTGCTACAAACTTCACATAGAAAAAGCAGCGAGCGGCCAGCAACTGACTTAGTCGTAATGGGAAGGAGAAATTCCATTAACAGGGACGAATCTACAAACCTCTACGACCTAGTAGCTATTCAGTACCTGCTCACCATTAGGGATGATGAAGAAAACATCCATACAGTGTACCTGGAAGTCCTCTTCCAATGGTACTCATTTCCAAGACCACATCAAGAAAGTCACAGGGCTTTCTAACAGCCATAAAGTTTGCCACCAAAAATCACTCTTTCTCCACTTCTACTACCTAATGACAACACCTCAAAAACTAACCAAATCTCTTATCAACAAACCGGATTGCTTAAAATCACAGTTTCTAGGAAATGTAGAGGAGACCCGCTCTCCCCACAGTCTGAAAGAAACATGGCCATATCTGTTGGAGCTGGACTCTAGATGCTGGGATGCACATCTTTTATGCTGCAGCATATCTGATAATTTTCAGCAACTCCCAGAACGTGGTCAAGAGCTCGTGCACAGCAGACAATTTGACAAATGAGCCAAATTTGATGAGATCATCAACACTCAAAAGTTGAAACGTAAAAGAGGTCCACAAAAATAGTTAAAAAGCATCATAGTAAAAACAAATGTATGTTATAGGAAAAGCTTCAAGACTTCAAATTTAGCACCCTACATATTAAGTCATTGATCTTGGTGTACGAATTTGTGGGGGGTGGTGATGTGGTAATGTATTATTATCAAAATGTATTTATTTTTACACCCCCCTCCCCCCTTACCTGTCAATCACCACCGCTATTGACCTGGCAGTTAAACATTAAAAGCATTTAGAATCACTCAAAAACACAACCTAATTTCTGTTTTTAGCCACATTTACAAGTAAATACAGACGGGAAAATAAATGGTTTTATGTCGGTATTTATCTGTGAAAATCAGTAAAAACGGAAATCAGGGAGTATTAATTATGATAAACAAGTGCATTACACAAGGTTTTCGCCGGATCGTTAAGTAAACCAGTATTTTTCTCATAAAATTATACCCTACTTAATTCTGAAGTGCAGTGTAAAACATGAGCTTCTACCTGAACACTTTCACCCTCTGATAAAGATGGATCTTCTCTTATAAGATGCAAAAGGTCCAGAAGATACTTCAATCAATGTCAGAAAAGGAGTGCTGGGTAGCTTGCCTGCCACGTGGGATACTTGTGTTGGAACCAGGTTAATGTATCAACAAGGTTTAGGCTTTAATCCTGCTGCTGAGGAGCTGTTCCAAAAAACTAATTCTCGAAGGCACCGAGTTATCTTCTTGCAAAGTTACATGTGTTCTCTTCAAAAACTCAATTGCCAAGTTATTTGAAAGTGCAATGCCTTTTTTCCAATGTACTACATAAAGGAGGTTAACGTGAACCAACCAACTAACTCACCACTGCATCTCACACGTATACACCTTACTCACTTTGATGGAAGCCACACAGCCAGGTGAATAGTACCGATCACATTGTAAATCTGTTTACGGCAAGAAGTGCTACTCGCTTTTTAAGCAGAGAAAGGCAACAAGAGTACCATTTGGGAAAGTGCTTTCTAAGCGAAGTGCCCACTTCCAAGTGAGAACCATAACAGGTAATGAACGTGTTCAAGATAACCCCACATTTGAAGATAGAAAAAAACTAGGTTTAGTCACCATCAACCCGTTCACTTTTGTATTGCCAGGATTCAGGGTTTAATTTCTTTTTAGAAACGACAAACTAAAGTTTGTGAAATCAGACTAAGGAAAAGGCTCGGGGACGAAGATGCAGGAATGTGTGTGTGAGAAGTTGGACTGATATATGATGTTTGTGAGAAGGTGGCCTGATATGCAGTGCTCACTATTCTAGTGATCACTATGTATCAGTCCAGCAACCCTTATTGATGATTGGTTGTAAGTCAACCTTATAGACCAGCTATCCTAGTAGCGTGGATACGAGCAGTCTAAGGCTAAGACTCTAGAGGGCGTGTTAAGCCAGCTGTTATACCATCACAGATACCCCTTGAACACCAAGTGAAAGGACACCACACAAGTGTTATGAAAATAAACAGTGTATTTATTAGAATCACAACAGCCCTGTACTCTTTATGAGGACAGGGTACTAAGCACAAAACAAAACTCTTATGAAAATACTTAAGTTAGCACAATATACACAAATGCCCGAGGGGCACGTCAAACCATATACTCTGAAAGTGGAATGCGAAATTACTAGCAGGTAAGTACTGTACTAATAGGCTTTGGAATCGCTAGGACTTGGCTACTGAACCTTCAGATTACTAATAGGAGGCCTAGGGGACTCGGGTGCAGAGTGTGCACTCTCACGCGGGATGCGGGACAAAGTCTATGGTAGCTAGTAAAAGCAAAGTTAGTGTTCTCTGGCGAACCCGACCTGGTAGGAAGAAAACGACAGTGGATCCTGACCCTTGGATAGTGAGGCTATGCTGGGGCACCGAAATGCCGAAGTTACCTAGCCCAGGGGCTGCAGCTGCATATGTCTCAAAAGACGTCGGGAATCCTCGTTGGCGAATCAGGAGCCTGAAGAAAGGAGTTGCTGGCAGGCGACCAGTGAAGAGAGTTCGAGTGATCCAAGCCTGGATCGAAGATGGATGACACCTGAAAGCAGAGGGGACCAAGTTCGTGACTACTAGCCAGTAGTCAGGTGGCACCAGGAGGGCACCGGATGGTAGTCACCTCGACTAGATGAGTGGGCGATGCTGTGCTCTGCAGATCTCACGGACCAGGAGGCGTTGTCGGCGACCAGGATGGAGGTGCGAGTTGTCCCACGATGGATGATGCTGTCGACGTCGCTGGGCCCAGCATTGGGCAACAAAGCCTTGGCAAATTCAAGCCCACGCGGTGGACCTAAAATGGCGTCTGGAGTGGACCAGGAGGGTCCGGGGTGCTCCTCTTTTGGAATGGAGCAAGGGCCAGTCTGGAGCAACCAGACCAGCAGCAGTGATGTCGTCGGGCGTCGTTAAGAAGGCCACAAGCCAGCGGACTAGTAGCCAAACAACGCGGTGAGCAGCAAAAAGCAGAAGGGCCCCACGCAGATCGTGGAAATGCTGGGAGGCTGAACTTCGGTGCTGGAGCTGCTCAGGGTCGGGGCTTCTCTGACCCCAAAGCACTCACCAGAGGATCCCTCGGCGGTTGTGCTGGATAGAAGTCGTGCAGTTCTGATGATGGCCGGTCCCTCGAGGTCTCGTCGCACCTACGGTTCTCAGCTTAGCTGTAGAGGTAGGTAGAGGTCAGAGGTGCCAGGGAAGCCGGGTCTCGTCGAGCTGGTCAGTCGGATTCCGGAGGAAGGACGTGCAGCAAACCGCAGAGTTCTTAGATGGTGCCTGCGGATGCAGGGTGACTACTCCTTAGCCACAAGGGAGAAATCTTGAGAAGAGTCGAGAGTTCCTTTCGTAGAAAGTAGTTTCTTGATTCAAAGATGATCTAATTTGGAAGGGGGCCCGCTCCTAACTTTATACTAGGAAAAGGGGCTGACCCGGTGACTAGGTCCTGCCTATGGGTGGGACTAGGAGGGGGGTGGTTACACCCCTCTCCCATGCCGGACTTTCCCCAGGCCAGGGGCTGGTGTGCCCCTGGAACTGGGTCTGGCCGGCCTATGCGTAGTGAGCACCAGGGTGCCACTCAGCAGTCACCTTCCTGTAAAGCCCTGCCTACCCAGGATACACAAAACCCTGTCTGGGGTGGTGCTAGCACCGCCCCTGACAGGAAACCCTTTGTCCAAGCTCTCCTCGCTGGAAGGACTCCCAGCAGCAGAAGGTCAGACTCGTGTCTGTGGTGGCAGCATCCATTTTGTGGAGCGGAGGCTTCAGTTAACTTTAACCGGGGTTCACAGTTACATACATGTCGTGTCCCTCTAGAAGGGTGGAATGATAACCCCGTCGCCAGAATTGGCGAGGGGTTAGTATTCCAATTCGTAGGACACCTTAATCGACATGTTTTGATAAAGCAATACCAAAGATAGCATTTAACCGCGAGGATTATAATGCACTTAAGAGTATATGGTATGCGTTATCATGGAACAGCTATTAGGACTTGGTTCCGCAAGCTGCAAACGGGCTCAGCTCATGCCAGAGCACCATTTCACACGATTCCAAGCACTCTGCCTTCAGGATTGTCAAGGCCTGCCATAGGAGTGACTGATAGGAATCTGTGTGTCCATTTTTAGGGTTAGATATAGGTATACTATATCTAAAGCAAAGGGTGAGTACACCACTTTGCCCCAGCTGTCGTGCAGCCAGTTGTGTCAAATTTAGATGGCCATCCAGGGGTGGCATAATACATGCTTCAGCCCCTGGTAGGCCCTGGGTACACCTATGCCCTGAGTTACAGGGTCTGATAAGGTGGCCCAGTACCAATTGGAAATGTACCTAGGGTACATGGAATCCATTTTAGAGAGAGAGCAGTAGGCCTGGGGTCCTGATTGGCAGGGCCCCAGGTCAACTAAGTCGGAAAACCAGCAAAACACCAGGCAAAATGTTGGGGGTAACCATAGTCAGGTACCTACCTTCCTACAATGTTCACTAGTTCTAGTGACCACCTTGTATCAGTCCAAACAACCCTTATGGTGATTGGTTGTAAGTCAACCTTATAGACCAGCTGTCCTAGTGGTAGCGTGGACAAAGCAGTCTTAGGCTAAACTCTTTTGGCATGTGAAGCCAGCTGTATTACCATATGCAACCCCCTTGAACACCAAGTGAAAGGACACCACACAGGATATATATTCAAAATATATATTTATTACTACAAATAGTCCCCTGAACTCTTTATGAGCACAGAAGCAAACACGTTAAAACAATTCAATAGATAAGTATACAAAAGTGGCAGAAATATGGATAGGTCCGGGTGGCCCCTAAAACCATATACTAAAGAAGTGGTATAAGTACCACGAGTCGAAACGAAGTAAGGCCTAGGGCCTTGGGAATCGCTGGGGCTATGCTGGACTAACTCAAGTTAGGAACTAGGAGGCCCACGGGATCTGGTTTGCAGTGCGCAAAGTTAGAAGCAGTTTACATTGAAGTCAATGGATGCGTAAAAGTTAAAAAGGTGAAGGTAGGAAGTCTTCCGGTCAGTCTAGGATTTAACCCTTGGGAATCTGGACACTAGGAGTGTTAAACTACTCAGGGGCACCGGAGTGCCAGCGTTACCTCATCCACAGGAAGCGGGTGCAGTGGAGCCAAAGTGTGTCGGGATTCTGCAGGAGCCCAGATGGAGCCTTGGAGTGTTGATGCTGCAGGTGACCTGGTGTGAAGAGTTCCGGTGGATCCAAGGGTGGATCTGAAGAGGTGAAGACCTGAAAGCAGAGGGGACAATGTTCACAGTCACTAGCCGGTGACATGCGTGGAACCAGGAAGGAGCCAGGCGTTGTCGGGTGCCAACACGTGAAGTCTTGAAGCTTGTCTCTTCAGCGGTGTGGACTAGGCGACAATGACGATGACCAGGAGTCTCTCACGAGCTGTCCCACGTAGGCTCTAGTTGATGGCGGAGTCGGCTTCTTGATTGGAGAAAACAGGCCTTGGCTAATGCAAGCCACACAGGAAATAGAGAAGGCTTCTCACTCTAACCAGCAAGGTCAGAGGGGTTGCTGCTTTTGGGAGCAGCAAGGGCCAGTCTGGAGCAACCAGACCAGTGTTGGAAAGTTGTTGTTTGGTCGCCAAAATGGCCACTAGCCAACGGACTAGTAACTGTATAGGCGCGTCAAGTGGAATAAAGCAGAAGGGCCCCACGTAGATCTCGTGAGAGTGGGAGGGCTGGTCCTTGGTGCAAAGGTAGCTCGGTGGTGGGGCTTCTCAAGACCCCAAGCACAGCGATGAGGGTGCCTCAGGTGCTGCGCAGTCAGCTTCTCGTGAACTTTTCAAGATGTCCGGTCCCACGTCTCAGGTCGCCTCCACTCGTCTCAGCTTAGCAGGGACTGTGGATCGGGCTGTTAGATGTCTGGGAGTCTGGTTCTTGTCAGGCTCTGGGCTCGGGCTCCGTTGGCAGGCTGCGGCAAAGCAGTCGTTGATAGCTGGATGGTGCCTGTGTTCACAGGGTGGCCACTGTAGGAAGGTGGATATCTGACTATGGTTACCCCCAACTTTTTGCCTGGTGTTTTGCTGGGGTTTCGACCTAGTTGACCTGGGGCCCTGCTATTCAGGACCCCAGGCCCACTGCTCTCTCTGTAAAATGGATTCCATGTACCTTAGGTGCATACCCAATTGGATACTGAGTCACCTTATCAGTCCCTGTACAGTGTACCTTATGTACCCAGGGCCTAGATGTACCCAGGGCCTACCAGGGGCTGCAGCATGTATTATGCCACCCCTGACTGGCCATCCAAATCTGACACAACTGGCTGCACGACAGCTGGGGCAAGGTGGTGTAATCACCCTTTGCTTTAGATATAGTATACCTATATCTAACCCTAAAATGGACACATGTATTTCTATCAATCACTCCTATGACAGGCCTTAACAATCCTGAAGGCAGAGTGCGTGGAATTATGTGAGATGGTGCTCTGGCATGAGCTGAGCCCGTTTGCAGCTTGCGGAACCAAGTCCTAATAGCTGTTCCATGATAACGCGTACCATATACTCTTAAGTGCATTATAATCCTCGCGGTTATTTGCCAACTTTGGTATCGCTTTATCAAAACATGTCGAGTAAGGTGTCATATGAATTGGAATACTAACCCCTCGCCAATTCTGGCGACGGGGTTAGCATTCCACCCTTCTAGAGGGACACGACATGTATGTAACTGAGAACCCCGGTTAAAGCTAACTCGAGCCTCAGCATCACAAAATGGATGCTGCCACCACAGACACAAGTCTGACCTCCTGCTGATGGGAGTCCTTCCAGCGAGGAGAGCTTGGACAAAGGGTTTCCTGTTAGGGGCGGTGCTAGCACCATCCCAGACAGGGTTTTGTGTATCCCAGGTAGGCAGGGCTGAGAGGAAGGTGACTGCAAGTGGCACCCCGGTGCTCACTGTGCATATGCCGGCTTGAGCCAGTTCCAGGGGCACACCAGCCCCTGAGCTGGGGAAAGTCCGGACAAGGGAGAGGGGTGTAACCACCCCCCTCCTGGTCCCACCCATGGGCAGGACCTAGTCGCGTGCCAGCCACTTTTCTTAGAATAAAGGTAGGAGCGGGCCCCCTTCCCAAATTAGATAATTCTGAATCTTGAACTACTTTCCACGAAAGGAACTCTTGATACTTTCTGAAGACTCTCCCTTGTGGCTAAGGAGTAGCCACCCTGCACCCGCAGGCACCATCTAAGCATCGCGGTTTGCTGTAAGTCCATCCTCCGGATCAAGACTGCCCAGCTCGACGAGACCCGGATTCCCTGGCATCTCTGACCTCTACCTACATCATCAGCCCAGCTGAGATTCGTGGGTGTGACGAGACCTGAGGGACCGGCCATCTTCTGAAACTGCACGACGCTTAACCAGCACGACCACCGAGGGATCCTCGAGTGAGTGCTTTGGGGTTTGAGAAACCCTAACCCTGAGCAGCTCCAGCACCGAAGTCCAGCCCCCCAGCATCCACGAGATCTGCGTGGGGCCCTTCTGCTCTTTGCTGCTCACCGCGTTGTCCGGTCACTTGCCCGTTGGCTAGTGGCCCTCTTGACGACGTACCACGACGATTTCACCGCTGGTCTGGTTGCTCCAGACTGGCCCTTGCTCCCCTCCAAAAGAGGAGCACCCCGGACCCTCCTGGTCCACTCTAGACGCCATCTTGACTCCACCGCGTGGGCTTACCTTGCCAAGGTTTGTTGCCCCCATCCTGGGACCAGCATCGCCGACAGCAGACACCTGCGTGGGACAGCTCGCACCTCCAGCCTGGTCGCCGACAACGCCTCCTAGCCCGTGTGACTGCAGAGTCCAGCGTCGCCCATTCACCTGGTCGAGGTGACTTCATCCGGTGCCATCCTGGTGCCCACACAATCACTGGCTAGTGATTAAGAACTGAGTCCCTTCTTCTTTCAGGTCATCTCCATCATCGATCCAGGCCTGGATCACTCCGAACATCTTCACTGGTCGCCTGCCAGCAACTTCTTCTTTCAGGCTCCATAGACTACAACGAGGATTCCCGACGTCTTTTGAACCCTATGCAGCCGCAGCCCCTGGGCTAGGTAACCCGAGCATTTCGGTGCTCCAACGCAGGTTCACTATCTAAGTGTCCAGATCCTTTTTCGTTTTTAGTCTACCTAGTCGGATTCGTCCGGAAACAGTGACTTTAGCGATACTAGCATCCATAGACTTTGTGCCGCATCCCGCGTGAGAGTGCACACTCTGCACCCGATCTCCCTAGGCCTCCTGCTCCTAACCTTAGGGTTCAGTAGTGTAGTCCTAGCGATCCTGAAGCCTCTGGATCTTGTTACTTACCTGCTAGTATTTCGCATTCCACTTTTAGTGTATATGGTTTTTCGTGCCCCTCGGGCATTTGTGTAAATTGTGCGACTTAAAGTATTTTCCTAAGAGTTTTGTTGTGTGCTTAGCTCCCTGACTCATAAAGAGATCAGGGTAGACTTGTTATAAATAAATATCCTTTTATTTTCATAACAACTTGTGTGGTGTCCTTTCACTTGGTGTTCAAGGGGTATATGTGATGGTATAACAGCTGGCTTAACACGCCCTCTAGAGTTTAGTCTAAAGACTGCTTTGGTCTACGCTACTAGGATAGCTGGTCTATAAGGTTGACTTACAACCAATCATCAATAAGGGTCGTTTGGTATGATACACAGTGATCACTAGAATAGTGAGCACTATATATCAGGCCAACTTCTCACAGCCACTCCTTGGCCACAAGGGAGATTCTTCAGTCTTCTGAGCAGCAGAACGTCGAAGGTCCAGAGTTTCTTCTTCTTGAGTCGAATTTCAGGGTAATCTGCCGTCTTGGGACTCAGCTCCTACTTTTAAACTAATTCTAGGGGCTGGATTACCTACTAGGTCCCTCCTATGGGTGGGACCAGGAAGGGGGTTGGTTACACCCCCTTTCCTTTGTCCAGTTTCGCGCCAGATCTGGAGCTGGAGTGCCCCAGCACCGGTTTGAACTGGCCTATGCACGGGGACACCTTGTGTGCCTGGGGCATGTCTGATTCTATTCAGCCCTACCTAACCAGATACACAAAATCCTGTCTGGGGTGGTGCTAGCACCTCCCAAGGCAGGAAACCCTTTGTCCAAGCCTCCCTCGCTGGAAGGACTCCCAGCAGCAGGAGGTCAGACTTGTGTCTGTGGTGGCAGCATCCATTTTGTGATGCTGAGGCTCTGTTTAACTTTAACCGGGGTTCTGGTTCTGTACATGTCGTGTCCCTCTAGAAGGGTGGAATGCTACCCCGGTCGCCAGAATTGGCGAGGGGGTAGTATTCCAATTCGTATGACACCTTACTCGACATGTTTTGATAATGTCAAACCAGAGTTAGCATTTAACCGCGAGGTTCATAATGCACTTAAGAGTATATGGTATGACGTTATCAGGAAACAGCTAAAGGGCATGGTTCCGAAAGCTGCAGACAGGCTCAGCTCATGCTAGAGCACCATCTCACACATAACCAAGCACTCTGCCTCCAGAATTGATAAGGCCTGCCATAGGAGTGACTTATAGGTTACTATGTGTCCTTGTATGTGTTAGATATAGAGATACTATATCTAAAGCAAAGGGTGATTACACCACCTTGCCCCAGCTGAGTGATCAGCCAGTTGTGTCAAATAGTAAGGCCAGGTGGCACAATACGTGCTGCAGCCCCTGGTAGGCCTTGGATGCACTTAAGGTACACTGTACAGGGGCTCACAAGGTGATCCATGTTCCAATTGGTATGTACCTAGAGTACATGGAGTCCATTTTAACAGAGAGAGCAGAGGGCCCAGGGTACTGAATAGCAGGGTCCCAGGTCAACTAAGTCGAAAACCAGCTAAACACTAGGCATAAAGTTGGGGGTAACCATAGTCAGATGTCCACCTTCCTACAGTGTTATTTAAAACTTACTAGCTTAAGTAGCAACATACAGTACCAAGCAAAAGGCAATCACTGAAGACCCCCATTTCCTCAGGCCGACATGCCCAAGAGAAGAAAGGGGCTTTCTTGGCAGCTACCATGCAGGACTGAGGAGTTAGTGTTCTTCAAAGACTGACAAGAAAACCCTTACAAAATTAATCTTCACTCCATTTTATCTGCAACACAGATATTACTCAACAGCCACGTAGTATTTCTTATGACAGGACCGTTGAGATCTCACAATTACCTTACAATTAGTACATTTACAGAAGTCTCTGGATAGCATAGTATCTGAAAGAGACACGTTAGTGATAGATTCCTTACCTTAGAATATCCCCAGGCGTCAGACTGGATCCGGAAATTTTTGCTTAGCAATACCCCTGCACGTCGCTTGGTGTCGTCCGCGGCTCCTGGTCCGTCGTCGGCGTTGTTAGCGCCGGAATGACGTCGTCGGAGTACTTAGACGCCGCCCATGCGCGCTGACGTCAGTTCTTCTTTTTTCCGCGCCAGCTAGCGCAGATCCGGAGAGGCTCTACCCCTAGTCATTTTTTGACTAAACTTTTTGATCATTTCTCCACTCGAGTCTTCGACTCTATCGCTGCCGGTAGGGATGCCCGGGTTCAAGCCCTGCTCGACGTGCGACCGACTGATGTCGGTTACCGACCCCCATCGCCGGTGCCTGAAGTGTTTAGGCCTCGACCGCACCTGCTCAGACTGCCGGGCCCTGACGTCTAAAGCTAGGCAGGAGCGGTCCTGCAAGCGGCTCGAGCTCCGGCAGTCGGCCCCACGCCTTTCCAGGTCCCGGTCCCACGGGAGGTCGAGTGACTGGTCGCGGGGTCAGAGTCATTGCAGCTCCGGGAGTGGATGTGAGAAGGTGGCCTGATATGCAGTGGTCACTATTCTAGTGCCCACTATGTATCAGTCCAGCAACCCTTATTGATGATTGGTTGTAAGTCAACCTTATAGACCAGCTATCCTAGTAGCATGGATACGAGCAGTCTAAGGCTAAAGACTCGAGAGGGCGTGTTAAGCCAGCTGTTTACCACACATATACCCCTTGAATACCCAGTGAAAGGACACCACACAAGTGTTATGAAAATAAACAGTTATTTATTAAAGATCACAACAGCCCTGTACTCTTTATGAGGACAGGGTACTAAGCACAAACCAAAAACTCTTACAAAATACTTAAGTTAGCACAGTATATACAAATGCCCGAGGGGCACGGAAAACCATATACTCTAAAAGTGGAATGTGAAATTCCTAGCAGGTAAGTACAGTACTAATAGCTTTTGGAATCGCTAGGACTTGACTAGGGAATCGTTAGATTACGACTAGGAGGCCTAGGGGACTCGGGTGCAATGTGTGCACTCTCACGCGAGATGCGGACAAAAGTCTATGGTAGCTAGGAAATAGAAAGTTAGTGTTCTCGGGCGAACCCGACCTGGTAGGGAGAAAACGAAGATAGATTCTGACCCTTGGATAGTGAGGCTATGCTGGGGCACCGAAATGCCGAAGTTACCTAGCCCAGGGGCTGCAGCTGCATAGGTCTGAAAAGACGTCGGGAATCCTCGTAGACGGACCAGGAGCCGGAAGAAAAGATGCTGGCCGGTGACCAGTGAAGAAAGTTCAGTTGGATCCAAGCCTGGATCTCGAAGATAGATGACACCTGAAAGCAGAGGGGACCAAGTTCGAGACTACTAGCCAGTAGTCAGTGGGCACCAGGAGGGCACCGGATGGTAGCCACCTCGACAAGGTGAGTGGGTGACGCTGTAGCTCGAAGATCTCACGGACCAGGAGGCGTTGTCGGCGACCAGGATGGAGGATCGAGCTGTCCCACAAAGATAGAAGCTGTCGGCGTCGCTGGACCCAGGATTGGGCAACAAAGCCTTGGCAAATTCAAGCCCACGCGGTGGACCTAAAATGGCGTCTGGAGTGGACCAGGAGGGTCCGGGGTGCCTCTCTTGAAAAAGGAAGCAAGGGCCAGCCTGGAGCAACCAGACCAGCAGTCGTGAAGTCGTTGGGCGTCGTTCAGAAGGCCACAAGCCAGCCGGCTAGTAGCCAAACAACGCGGTGCACAGCAAACAGCAGAAGGGCCCCACGCAGATCGTGGAGATGCAGGGAGGCTGACCTTGGATGCTGGAGCTGCGCAGGGTCGGGGCTTCTCGGACCCCAAAGCACTCACCAGTGGAGGACACGGTGGGCTTGCAGTAAAGATGTCGTGCAGTCTTGGCAATCGTCGGTCCCTCGAGGTCTCGTCGCACTCACGGTTCTCAGCTTTGCTGTAGAGGTGAGTAGAGGTCAGAGGTGCCAGGGAAGCCGGGTCTCGTCGAGCTGGGTCGTCGGATTCGTGATGAAGGACTTGCAGCAGACCGCAGTGTTCTTTAGGATGGTGCCTGCGGATGCAGGGTGACTACTCCTTAGCCACAAGGGAGAATCTTGAAGAAGAAATCGTGAAGTCCTTTCGAAGAAAGTGGTATCTTGATTCCAAAGATGATCTAATTTGAACAGGGGGCCTGCTCCTATCTTTATACTAAAAAAGGGGGCTGACCCGGTGACTAGGTCCTGCCTATGGGTGGGACCAGGAGGGGGGTGGTTACACCCCTCTCCCCTGCCGGACTTCCCCAGGCCAGGGGCTGGTGTGCCCCTGGAACTGGTTCTGACTGGCCTATGCGTAGTGAGCACCGGGGTGCCACTCAGCAGTCACCTTCCTGAAAAGCCCTGCCTACCCAGGATACACAAAACCATGTCTGGGACGGTGCTAGCACCGCCCCGGACAGGAAACCCTTTGTCCAGGCCTCCCTCGCTGGAAGGACTCCCAGCAGCAGGAGGTCAGACTCGTGTCTGTGGTGGCAGCATCCATTTTGTGGAGCTGAGGCTTCAGTTAACTTTAACCGGGGTTCACAGTTACATACATGTCGTGTCCCTCTAGAAGGGTGGAATGCTAACCCCGTCGCCAGAATTGGCGAGGGGTTAGTATTCCAATTCGTATGACACCTTACTCGACATGTTTTGATAAAGCAATACCAAAGTTAGCATTTAACCGCGAGGATTATAATGCACTTAAGAGTATATGGTATGCGATATCATGGAACAGCTATTAGGACTTGATTCCGCAAGCTGCAGACAGGCTCAGCTCATGCCAGAGCACCATCTCACACGATTCCAAGCACTCTGCCTTCAGGATTGTCAAGGCCTGCCATAGGAGTGACTGATAGGAATCTGTGTGTCCATTTTAGGGTTAGATATAGGTATACTATATCTACAGCAAAGGGTGATTACACGACTTTGCCCCAGCTGTCATGCAGCCAGTTGTGTCAAATTTAGGAGGCCAGCCAGGGGTGGCATAATACATGCTGCAGCCCCTGGCAGCCCTGGGTACACCTATGCCCTGAGTTACAGGGTCTGATAAGGTGGCCCAGTACCAATTGGAAATGTACCTAGGGTACATGGAATCCATTTTAAAGAGAGAGCAGTAGGCCTGGGGTCCTGATTGGCAGGGTCCCAGGTCGACTATGTCCAAAACCAGCTAAAACACAGGGCAAAAAGTTGGGGGCAACCATAGTCAGGATGTACCTTCCTACACAACCCCCCCCCCCCAAACGAAAGGAGATAAGGCTATCCTTGTCCAGGTAAGCCTCTATTACCTAAGTGGCCATATAAGGAAGGACCAGCTCTGGCTTGGTTTCCCCCTGTGTCATGGTCCACTAGGCAACCCCTCACCCTAAGGGTATCTGAGGGTCTCCACCATAGGGAATCTCTGTCTCTGGTGTGTCTTGGGAAAGTAAAAGGCTGATGCTGGGATGGAGTACTGAAGTGAGGCTCCTCTACCTTTGGGCTCAACTTCCTCCAATCACCATCCATCATGTGTGCCTTTCTTTCTTTAGCTGAGATGCACTGAGCTCTCAGGGTCAGCCTCTGGCTACCTAAAGCTGGAGGCTGAGTCCCTCTGTTTGGCGTACTGGAGGGACAGGTCAGGTCTGGGGTTTTTAGGCCCCATGTTTGGCTGTGTCCAACAGTGTCCAGCTGTGGGAGTTCCCTAACTACTTTTAAGGGGGATCCCTCAGGAGTCTGTTCTATTTTCACTTGGCTAGGGTTACCAGCTTCAGTGATCCTAATCTGCTGATTAAGGGGTTCTTTTGGACAGGGGGCCCTTTGGGGTCCACCACTGGCCTCCCTGTCCTCTTCAGCCCTGGGCTGACTGAGGCAGGGTAGAGAGGTGCAGGTTACCTGCTCCAGACTGGGTCCCACCTGGGAAGGGTCCACTGCCATCAGGGGCTCTGCCAGGCTAGGCCTGACTACCTCTGGGGCAGTTCCTTCAACAGGGGTAGAGACAGTTCCCTGGGGAGGCTGGCTCTCACCTAGTGTCTGGGAGGGGGAAGACTCTTCTTCCTCCTCAATGCTCTCTGTTTGAGTGGAGTGATCCATTGTTTCAGGCTTCACAACCTCACTATCTGTTTGAGTAGAGGCTGAGACCATTTCAACCTTGCCAACCTTTTCAGGCGGGCACTCAGTTTGTGTTTGGGCTGTGACTGTCACAGCCCTCCTATCCTGTTCTGGAAAGTCTGTCTGAGCCTGGGCAGTGGCTACCACTGCCCTTCCAACCTTTTCAGGGAGGAATGGTGCTTGGACTGGGGCTGTAGCTATTACTGCCCCATTAACCTGTCTGGATAGGCCTATCATCCTGGAGTGAGTTTCTTGCTCCACCTCAGCCCATGCTGAGAGTTCCAGGTCATTCCCCAGTAAGCAATCTACAGGTAGGTTATCTGTCACTGCCACTCTCATGGGCCCTGTGACATTACCCCAACTGAGCTTGACTACTGCCATGGGATGCCTTCTCTTCACTCCATGAATGTCTGTCACCTGATAAGTAAAACCAGGGGTCAGTTGAGCAGAGGGGACCAGATGGTCACTCACCATGGTGAGGCTGGCCCCTGTGTCTCTGAATGCCTCAACTTTCTGACCATTCACTAAAACTTCTTGTCTATACTTTCCCAAAATGTGGGGTCCAGTAGTGAAGTTGGCAAACCCCATGCCAGTCTCACAGACAAGAGTGTGGTCAGGGAACCTGGCTAGGCCATAGTCCTCCTGATTGCCCAAAGTAATGCCCACCACATTCTTGGGGGCACTCCCACCACCTGGGGGATTACCACTAGTGGTAACAGGAGGTTTAGGAGTATTACCTGGGGGTATATTTCCCTTATTACCATTTTTAGGGCAACTGGCATCACTTTTGTAATGACCCACCTGTTTACAGGTATGGCAATAGGGTTTCTTCTGTTCTGAAGGAGTGTTCTGGGACCCACCACCCTTGTTGGAGTTTTGGGGCCCTTGGGAAGTCTTCTCTGTGGATTTATCCCCACCCTTCTCTTGAGGCTTGGTTGATTCCTTTTTCTGGTCACCACCCTGGTTTTTAGGCCTAACCCTGGTTCTGACCCATTTGTCTGCCCTCTTACCCAATTCCTGTGGAGAGGTCAGATCAGAGTCTACCAGGTGCTGATGTAATAACTGGTTCTGACAATTATTTAAGATTTGCTCCCTCATAATTAGATTATACAATCCTTTAAAATCAGTAACCTTACTACCCAGTAGCCAGCCTTCAAAAGCCTTAGTGGCACAATCAACAAAGTCAGTCCAATCTTGAGACTGAGTTTTCTGGGTGTCTCTGAACAGCATCCTGTATTGTTCAGTGGTTAAACCAAACCCATCAACCAGTACATTCTTCAAGATTTTGTAATTGTTAGCATCCTCCACCCTTGTGGTGAGGAGCTTATCTCTACCTTTACCATCAAAGGAGAGCCACAAGATAGCTGCCCACTGACTTTGGGGAACACCCTGTACAGTGCAGGCTCTCTCCAAAGCAGTAATCCATTTGTGGATGTCATCCCCTTCTTTAAAGGGGGGCACTATCTTATTCAGGTGCTTTTTATCAAAACTCCTTTCCCTATTGCTAGGATTATTGCTGCCACCAGTGGGCTGTAGCCCACATAATTCTTGCTCTCTAGCAAGGGCAAGTCTCTCTTTGGCCAGGGCAAGTTCTTCCCTTTCAATCCTCAGTTTGATTGCCCTTTCTTCAGCTTCATACACTCTCCTCTTAGGGGAAGACATTCCTCTGTGAGAAGAGTTGAGAGAGCCATTGGTTCGAAAGGATCTGTTAGAGCCTCTTGATAGAGACCTAACTCGTCCATTCCCAATGTTAAGCTGACCTGAGAGTGGGCCCAGGGGTCCCCCAGTACCAATCTCATGTCTGCTTAAGTTGGACCTGGTTAGTCTTCTGACTTCTACCTGTCCCTTATCTGCCTCATCCCCAGACAACTCATCCTCCTCCTCAGCATCATCTGCCTCATGGAGGGGATGGATATCAAAGGGACCCTGTAAGGAGGGCAAACTTCCTTCTGGATTAGAAGGGTCTGGGTTACCAGCCCTACTGGCATCATAAGCCTCTAAGAGACCAATCAGAAAGGAAGTGGTGGGGTTAGACCCCTGTTTTAGTTTCCTGAGAGTACACACTTGTCTCATCTCATGGAAGCTAAGAGCAGCATATTTTGAAGTAAGGACCTGTGGAGGGTCCACTGACACAAGGGGATACTCAGAGTTTCCTCCTTTGTCTGACATGCTGATTCTAGTGTGGTGTAAGTGATGCACCTACCTACACTATGTGTTACCTACTGATCCCTTGCTAGAGTTGCAGCCAAGGTGTGCTAAGCCTTGAGGAGCTACAACAGCTGGTTCAGTAGAACTCAGAGTATTCTAAGCTTTAGTTATATGTACCTAACAGTACTTTATGTGATCTTTCAACAAGATATTCTTAGGATACGTGTGGCAAAACAACAGCAAGCTCAAATCCCAACCGCTGCTCACCAATGTGAGAAGGTGGCCTGATATGCAGTGGTCACTATTCTAGTGCCCACTATGTATCAGTCCAGCAACCCTTATTGATGATTGGTTGTAAGTCAACCTTATAGACCAGCTATCCTAGTAGCATGGATACGAGCAGTCTAAGGCTAAAGACTCGAGAGGGCGTGTTAAGCCAGCTGTTTACCACACATATACCCCTTGAATACCCAGTGAAAGGACACCACACAAGTGTTATGAAAATAAACAGTTATTTATTAAAGATCACAACAGCCCTGTACTCTTTATGAGGACAGGGTACTAAGCACAAACCAAAAACTCTTACAAAATACTTAAGTTAGCACAGTATATACAAATGCCCGAGGGGCACGGAAAACCATATACTCTAAAAGTGGAATGTGAAATTCCTAGCAGGTAAGTACAGTACTAATAGCTTTTGGAATCGCTAGGACTTGACTAGGGAATCGTTAGATTACGACTAGGAGGCCTAGGGGACTCGGGTGCAATGTGTGCACTCTCACGCGAGATGCGGACAAAAGTCTATGGTAGCTAGGAAATAGAAAGTTAGTGTTCTCGGGCGAACCCGACCTGGTAGGGAGAAAACGAAGATAGATTCTGACCCTTGGATAGTGAGGCTATGATGGGGCACCGAAATGCCGAAGTTACCTAGCCCAGGGGCTGCAGCTGCATAGGTCTGAAAAGACGTCGGGAATCCTCGTAGACGGACCAGGAGCCGGAAGAAAAGATGCTGGCCGGTGACCAGTGAAGAAAGTTCAGTTGGATCCAAGCCTGGATCTCGAAGATAGATGACACCTGAAAGCAGAGGGGACCAAGTTCGAGACTACTAGCCAGTAGTCAGTGGGCACCAGGAGGGCACCGGATGGTAGCCACCTCGACAAGGTGAGTGGGTGACGCTGTAGCTCGAAGATCTCACGGACCAGGAGGCGTTGTCGGCGACCAGGATGCCACGAAGCGTCCCACGAAGATAGAAGCTGTCGGCGTCGCTGGACCCAGGATTGGGCAACAAAGCCTTGGCAAATTCAAGCCCACGCGGTGGACCTAAAATGGCGTCTGGAGTGGACCAGGAGGGTCCGGGGTGCCTCTCTTGAAAAAGGAAGCAAGGGCCAGCCTGGAGCAACCAGACCAGCAGTCGTGAAGTCGTTGGGCGTCGTTCAGAAGGCCACAAGCCAGCCGGCTAGTAGCCAAACAACGCGGTGCACAGCAAACAGCAGAAGGGCCCCACGCAGATCGTGGAGATGCAGGGAGGCTGACCTTGGATGCTGGAGCTGCGCAGGGTCGGGGCTTCTCGGACCCCAAAGCACTCACCAGTGGAGGACACGGTGGGCTTGCAGTAAAGATGTCGTGCAGTCTTGGCGATCGTCGGTCCCTCGAGGTCTCGTCGCACTCACGGTTCTCAGCTTTGCTGTAGAGGTGAGTAGAGGTCAGAGGTGCCAGGGAAGCCGGGTCTCGTCGAGCTGGGTCGTCGGATTCGTGATGAAGGACTTGCAGCAGACCGCAGTGTTCTTTAGGATGGTGCCTGCGGATGCAGGGTGACTACTCCTTAGCCACAAGGGAGAATCTTGAAGAAGAAATCGTGAAGTCCTTTCGAAGAAAGTGGTATCTTGATTCCAAAGATGATCTAATTTGAACAGGGGGCCTGCTCCTATCTTTATACTAAAAAAGGGGGCTGACCCGGTGACTAGGTCCTGCCTATGGGTGGGACCAGGAGGGGGGTGGTTACACCCCTCTCCCCTGCCGGACTTCCCCAGGCCAGGGGCTGGTGTGCCCCTGGAACTGGTTCTGACTGGCCTATGCGTAGTGAGCACCGGGGTGCCACTCAGCAGTCACCTTCCTGAAAAGCCCTGCCTACCCAGGATACACAAAACCATGTCTGGGACGGTGCTAGCACCGCCCCGGACAGGAAACCCTTTGTCCAGGCCTCCCTCGCTGGAAGGACTCCCAGCAGCAGGAGGTCAGACTCGTGTCTGTGGTGGCAGCATCCATTTTGTGGAGCTGAGGCTTCAGTTAACTTTAACCGGGGTTCACAGTTACATACATGTCGTGTCCCTCTAGAAGGGTGGAATGCTAACCCCGTCGCCAGAATTGGCGAGGGGTTAGTATTCCAATTCGTATGACACCTTACTCGACATGTTTTGATAAAGCAATACCAAAGTTAGCATTTAACCGCGAGGATTATAATGCACTTAAGAGTATATGGTATGCGATATCATGGAACAGCTATTAGGACTTGATTCCGCAAGCTGCAGACAGGCTCAGCTCATGCCAGAGCACCATCTCACACGATTCCAAGCACTCTGCCTTCAGGATTGTCAAGGCCTGCCATAGGAGTGACTGATAGGAATCTGTGTGTCCATTTTAGGGTTAGATATAGGTATACTATATCTACAGCAAAGGGTGATTACACGACTTTGCCCCAGCTGTCATGCAGCCAGTTGTGTCAAATTTAGGAGGCCAGCCAGGGGTGGCATAATACATGCTGCAGCCCCTGGCAGCCCTGGGTACACCTATGCCCTGAGTTACAGGGTCTGATAAGGTGGCCCAGTACCAATTGGAAATGTACCTAGGGTACATGGAATCCATTTTAAAGAGAGAGCAGTAGGCCTGGGGTCCTGATTGGCAGGGTCCCAGGTCGACTATGTCCAAAACCAGCTAAAACACAGGGCAAAAAGTTGGGGGCAACCATAGTCAGGATGTACCTTCCTACAGTGGACATCGGTCGTCAGGTTCCAAGTCCTCAGGTAAGAGGCATGAGAGGTCAGAGAGACGTCATCGTTCCTCTGACCCACCCCGACGCTCGCACGATGCGACCGGGGGTTCGGGTGACACCACCCACGCGGCTCCTACGGAGTCGCATGCGTCGCCGCCTGCCCCACACCTTCGGGTCCCGGGGCACGGCGCGTTGCCGGAGGAGATCGAGCGGTACCTCATGGCCATGAGGCCCCTCCCTCCTCAGCCGGGTTCCGTGGCGCCTCCGGGCCCATCGGTCCCGGCTGGAGGCCCTAGCGGGTCGGGTGCTTCGGCCCCGTCGCCTTTGGGTGCTTCGGCCCGACGCCGCCGGCGACTTCGGTCCCGCAGGACCTCACCAGATCCGCTTCCGGATCCGGGTCGGCGCCGGTCGACCGCGCCGGCCCCGCGGGTGTCGCCCCCGGCGCCTGCTGTGGACGCCGTCCCCATTCTTCCCTTCAGTCCGGCTCTAGCGCCGGAACGGCGCCGCAGGGCGCCGCTTCCGACAGCCTTTGGAGATTTTCCATGAGGAGGCCCCGTCTGTTGCCCCTGTTTTCCAGGAGACGGGTGACGAGGGTGACTGGGAGGGGTCTGAGGACCCTCTGGCACTGGAGTTCCAGTCTCAAGAGGACTGGACATATGAGCTTGGGGAGGCCAGTGGTATTGACACTTCGCCAGGCACTGGATTTGTCTCCCCTCCCACCGTGGCTACGGAGGAGGGGGCTGCTTACAGTGTAGTGTTGACGAGGGCGGCCAAGGCCTTAAACCTTGAGCTCCCCGTCGCGGCAGTGAGGACTAACCTCCTCACTGAGTTACTAAAACCGCAGACAAGCTTCAGTGAGCCTCTACTGCCGTTCAATGAGGCCTTGTGTGACGTTCTTGTGGGCACTTGGTCCAAGCCCGCCACAGGTCTGCCTGTGGATAGGAACGTGGCCAGACGCTACCGCCCGGCCCTGGGCGACCCCTGCTTTTTGTCCACCCATCCCACCCCCGAGAGCCTGGTTATCCAGGCCTCCGCTTCCCAGACCCCATTCCTGACGGCTCCGCCCGATCGGGAATCCAAGAGATATGAACAATTCGGGAAGAAAGTGTTCTCGTCCCTGAGTTTGGGGCTGCGGTCTGTCAATACCACCTGTCTCTTGGGCCGCTACACCCACACTCTGTGGGACACGGTCGCGGACGTGCTGCTACGATGTCCGGAGGAGGTCCAGGCTAAACTCGCCCAAACCCTTGTGGAGGGCCGGAATGCAGCGCGATATTCCATCCGGTGTGGGCTGGATAGCTCGGACTCACTGGGCAGGGCGATGGCAACGACAGTGGCGGTTCGACGCCACGCCTGGTTGAGGTCTGCCAACTTTTCGGCCGATGTCCAGGCCACACTTCTGGACATGCCGTTCGATGGCCGTCGCCTCTTTGGCGACAAGGCAGACCATGCGCTTGAGCGTTTTAAAGGACTCCAGGGCTAAGGCCAAGTCCTAGGGCCTCTCGGCCACACGCCAGCAATCGGGTGCCTTTCGCTCCTTTCGTTGCCATGGAAGGGGCGCCCCCACACGTGCTGCCAGCCACGCACCGCAGAATGTTCAACAGCGCGGTGGCGGCCGTGGAAACCGTCCCCCATTGTAAACAGGTTTTTGAAGGGCATCACACACATGTTCCCTCCTGTTCCCTTCGTGATGCCCCAGTGGGACTTGAATCTTGTACTTTCTTACCTAATGTGTGCTCCCTTTGAGCCGCTCCATAACTGTCCTCTCCATCTTCTTACTTTGAAGACTGCTTTCCTGTGGCCATCACCTCTGCCAGGAGAGTGAGTGAGCTCCAGGCTCTTTCTTCTACACCTCCTTTCCTCTCTGTCCATCCGGACAAGGTTGTGTTGCGGACAAGACCCTCTTTCCTGCCCAAGGTTGTCACAACCTTCCACATTGGGCAGTCCATTACCTTGCCCACCTTCTTTCCGCCTCTGCATCCCTCGAAAGAAAAAGAGAGGCTCCACCGTCTGGCCCCAAAACGTGCGCTCTCTTATTATCTGATTCGCACACGCCAGTTCCGGGTGGATGACCAACTCTTTGTTGGTTAAGTGGGCGCTAAGAAGGGAAAGGCGGGGCACAAGCGGACCATCTCATGGTGGATCATCTTGTGTATCCAGGCATGTAACTCCTTGGCCAAAAGGAGCCCCCTGTTGGATTGCGGGCTCATTCTACTCGGGCCACGGCGACTACAACTGCCCTGGGCCGAGGAGTGCCCTTGCAGGACATTTACCAGGCGGCTACGTGGGCCTCGCTGCACACGTTTGCAAGACACTACTGCCTCGACAGCCAAGTCCGGAGGGATGGCTTCTTTGGCCGTTCCGTCCTCCAGGACTTTCTGGTGTGATTATTGGTTCGCAGACCCACCACCGGGGTTGGTATTGCTGGGGTATCTATTCTAAGGTAAGGAATCTATCACTAACGTGTCTCTTTCAGATGCACAAGTTACTACTTGGGTAACGATATATCTGTAAGAGACATTAGTTAGTGATAGATTCCTTACCGACCAACCCATCCTCCCCGTTCTGCGAACTGATATCTAGGGTTAAGGTTGTCCCCTTTTAGGGCCCTAGTTTCATGGCACCAGTGTTGTTTCTATCATGGCTCTGCGTATCTGGCGCGGAAAAGCTGTGTATCAGAACTGACGTCAGCGCGCATGGGCAGCGTCTAAGTACTCCGACGACGTCATTCCGGCGCTAACAATGCCGATGACGGACGCGGAGCCGCGGACGACGCCTACCGATGCCCAGGGGTATTGCTACGCAAAATTTTCCGGATCCAGTCTGACGCCTGGGGATATTCTAAGGTAAGGAATCTATCACTAACTAATGTCTCTTACAGATATATCGTTACACAAGTAGTAACTTGTGCTACTCAGCCAACAGGATGTTTACTGAGTTGAACTCTCACTGTAGAAAAGGGGAATAATCTACATGTCAAGGGCGTGAATCCTGGTAAGGCCAACTCAGCCTGTTATATTTCTGAAACGGCACAAGTATGACAGATGTTTATATAACAATGTATGTCTCGTATATTAATCCTTTCTCGTGCATCTGCGCAATGTTACTTTGTCGGGGTCCCCACAGATCTCACTTCTTCAGTAGCCAACCGCTATTTGCTGTTCCAGTGCTTTACTTTGATGCCATAACCTCGCAGTTACTGCACCACTGCGTGGCGCAAAAGACTCTTATGATCGGTCAGAAGTTTCATACTTTATTACTTATATGGGCAGCCCGGTCGCCACTTTTAAAGGTAAATGGGTTGCAATCGATTGGTTAGCCTTTGAAGTACTCCAAAGGACATATACAATGTAAACGTTAAACAGGCATTGGGATCAAATAAGACACTCAGTATTGCAATCGAACCCGAAGTGGCACATGCACTGAGACCCCAATTCACACTGTGTTCTACTTCAATAAGCGGGACTATGCATTATCAACCCACGCATTCCCTGATGAACGCACTTATAACTTCCCATTCTACAGATCATCCCGAATGCTTCCTGTGTCCCCTTACTTACTAACAGTTCCAAACATACTTCTAAGAACCTACTTCTAACACTAACGCTCACATTCTATGACTCTCCACGTGCTACGTAAACACCTTCTCACTGATCACTACGTGAGCAATCTACTCTTTACTGCCACCCCGACCCACTCACTGAATCCCCCACTGACTTCTTGCTAACCCCTCTCCTACTAAGCCTAGCTCCCCTGTGATACTTTGGCCCACTTTTGTCACTCCTGTCCACTTTCTGCCAGCCCTTGACTTACTTGGCCCATCTGCCCAAATGTGTTGCTCCTCTTCAACATAGACACACTTACAACAAGGAAACCCTACCTTCTAAGGAACCAGGGTGCATATTTATATCAAAAAACAATGGTTCCAGTGGAACAGATGAGAGTATACATAATAAATACTGAACAATGTCAAATAATAATGTGAAGGTTACTTAGGATGTAAGAAGGAGAAACAAACTCATGACACCTAATGGATTACCATCAGTTGTTATTTTTGCAAAAAATACACAATAAAATACACTGTAATATACATGTCACAATGTGAAGATTTTAGAAAAAAAGGAAGGGGATGGAAAAGAGGGGTCCCAAGTGTAAAGTGTGAACCAAAGGAGTGGTTGAAGCACATAGAGAGGACAACGAGTGACAATATGTGCACGGTTTCAACAGGGGTATATTTACAAGGAATTGGGAAAATTCAATAATTTAAACAATGACTATTGAATTCATAGACATTGACTGAGAGGTTAATTCCCAAAGGGCGTCGACGGCGTTTCGACCCTTTACAGGATAGAGGGTCTCATCAGGACAGGGACAGTGTGGGACATCTTTAATGAAATAATCACGAGCCAACACGCAATGCGTCCGTTTTTGAATCGTAATACTCAAGTGCTGCAATGAGCACGAGTCCGGCGCTGACCAGGAGGATACCTGTTAACCACCGCAATTCCGTTGCCGTCCGAATGAATCAAGGAGTATTACGATTCAAAAACGGACGCATTGCGTGTTGGCTTCATACAAGATTAACTCTATTGTGCTCTATCCAACTATTTACAGTGTACCCAGCAGGGTTCACTGTAAGTACATTTATTTTTCCCTTCACGCATGGTTGGCACCTTTTCACCACAAGCCCGTGATTATTTCATTAAAGATGTCCCACACTGTCCCTGTCCTGATGAGACCCTCTATCCTGTAAAGGGTCGAAACGCCGTCGACGCCCTTTGGGAATGAACCTCTCAGTCAATGTCTATGAATTCAATAGTCATTGTTCAAATTATTGAATATTGTGTATTTGGTCATTTTCCCAATTCCTTGTAAATATACCCCTGTTGAAACCGTGCACATATTGTCACTCGTTGTCCTCTCTATGTGCTTCAACCACTCCTTTGGTTCACACTTTACACTTGGGACCCCTCTTTTCCATCCCCTTCCTTTTTCTAAAATCTTCACATTGTGACATGTATATTACAGTGTATTTTATTGTGTATTTTTTGCAAAAATAACAACTGATGGTAATCCATTAGGTGTCATGAGTTTGTTTCTCCTTCTTACATCCTAAGTAACCTTCACATTATTATTTGACATTGTTCAGTATTTATTATGTATACTCTCATCTGTTCCACTGGAACCTCTTCAACATAGAGGCACAAACATCCCTTCTGAGGTAACTCGTCACTCTCTTCCAATTGTGCTGCCTGCCCTGCCCAGATAGTCTGTCAGCTGCTCCCAGTTAAACTACAAGCCCACGAGCCACCCACACCAAAAATCCTCAATCTTCCTCCAATCCACTTTTAAATATTGCCCCAACCCCCGCAGCGGTCAAGTCCCCATCACCCCATCAGCAACCTCCGTTGTGACCCTAATTCTACCGGCATCCCTGCCCCTGCGATCCTCCCCAGCATCCCCCTTCCCTCTCCAACCTCTTATACCCCTGATCCCTCCCGGCACCTTCTCGTCAGACTTAGAGCAACTTCAAGCCCTCCATGCCGCTACCCGTCCTCTGCTCCCATTGGCTAGCAGCGGTTCAAATCTCAGCACCCCGCAGTCACCACTGCGACAGAGCTGCATGTGCGGCGCCTGTCAGGCAGAGAGTCGGGCGCTGATTGGCCAGATAGGACCAGGCAAGCAACGCAATGTTTTATTTTCAACACGGGAACTTTATTGAAACCACAAGAGACAAACATCAGCTCCTCAAAGCACCCATTGTGTGATGTTGAAAAAGTAAACAGGGACGGATAATGAGCCTCCCAATGCAGGCTCTCCCGGTAGGATGCTTCTGTAAGTGTAGCGAGGTACCCCTGCTGAGCTGCGTCTGTAGAGGTAGCGAGTTTCTCCTTCTAGGATGCTCCTGTTTGGATACCAAAGTACTCTCGCTGGCCGGCTCCTATAGGGATACTAGGTTTTTATTCCTCTTGTTCGGCTCCTGTAGGAGTGTAGAGGGTTTTGCACTGGGCTACTGCTACTGTAGTTGTAGTGAGGTTCTCTTTCTAGGATGCTCCTGTGGCGGTACCAAGGTACTCTCGCTGAGCCGCTTCAGTAGTGGCAATGGGGTACTCCAGCTGGGCGGCTCCTATAGGGATACCAGGTACTCTTCATGTGCGGCTCCTGTAGGAGTAGAGAGGGTCTCACCTTGTTCATTATTTTCAGAAAAGGAGTAGCGAGGTTCTCCCGCTGGACCGCTCCTGTAGGAGTAATAAAGTACTCACACTGGACCACCTCTGTAGAGTTGTGAGGAACTCTTGCTGGGTTGCACCTGTACAGATAGCTAGCTATTCTGTAGTGTAGTTCCTATATTCCCAATAGACTCTGTGCATTGGAATAATATATCCTTTAGATGTGACGTAGGACTTATGTCTACTAGGTCTTTATTGAATATATTAGACTTAATTGTGAGTGCCAGCTAGCTCAGAGGTCACTAGAAACTGTCTCGAGTTCACAAGAAGGGATTTAGTTTCTGACAACCGCATAAACATGACAACTTTGTTTCCCCAAGATAAAACTGATCCTCAGAGCGACAGCCGCTTCCTGTGTTTGCCTGCTGCCACTTCCGGTATCTTCGTGGTCGGGCGACCCAGCCGCCGCAGAGCCGCCTGCCCGCACCAGCTTCTTCCCGCCGCTGCCTCCCTGCGGCCCCGCCCCCCGCCAGCCCATTCGCCGCCCCACTCCCGCCAACCAGCTGTTCCGCCCACCCGGCTCCCTACTTAAGGGGACCGTGCCACCTCATCGGGAGTGACTGCAGTGCCTGTGCTCAGGCCTGGTCGCCCCCACGCTCCTGTGCTGCTCCTGCCTTGCCTGATAGCCGCTTCCTGTGTTTGCCTGCTGCCGCTTCCGGTATCTTCGTGGTCGGGCGACCCAGCCGCCGCAGAGCCGCCCGCCCGCACCAGCTTCTTCCCGTCGCTGCCTCCCTGCGGCCCCGCCCCCCACCAGCCCATTCGCCGCCCTGCTCCCACCAACCAGCTGTTCCGCCCACCCGGCTCCCTACTTATTCTGCCCTCACGCATGCGCAGCGTTGACGCGCTGCGGGCGCGCCGATTGTACGCGGAAGGCGCGCCAAAGGAAAGCCTGCCTGCGCCCGTCCGCGCCTGGACCGCGCCTAGCGCCAGGACCCCCGGTCCCCACCGCCGATGCAAGACTACACGACAGACCTACGACACCGCCACTCTCAACGCACTCAATGCCGGCCGGAACCCTGCCTGCTACCGAGCCACCCCGAGGCGCACCCACAGACCCTTCGCCTGCAGAGCCTGCTGATTCACCTTGTACCGGACCTGTACCTCCCCCTCCGAGTCCAACACCAACAGCAACCACCTGAAGTGCATCCTGCTCAACACCCGCTCCGTCCACAGGCACGCCGTGAAACTGGACCTGCTTGACGCTAAAGCACCAGACGTCGCCTTCCTACACACTTACCTCAAGACCACCCTCAGAGGCACCTTCATCTACAGACCACCGGGACCACGCACACAATTCAGCGAAGACATTGAAGACTTCATCAGCCCGCACGCCCTTCCCTCCGCCGACTACATCCTCCTAGGGGACCTCAACTTCCACCTGGAGAACAACGACGACAGAAACACCACCGCCCTGCTGGACAACCTCGCCAACCTCGGACTCCAGCAACTGGTCAACACCCCCACCCACTACGCCGGCCACACGCTTGACCCAGTCTTCTCATCCAGCAAGCACATCTCCTTCAGCCACGCCACCGGACTCCACTGGACCGACCACAGCTGCGTCCACTTCAGCTTCAGCAGAACTACGACCCACCACCACCCGCAACAGGTCCCCCGCTGAAGCTGGAGCAAGATAACCGCCGAGCAGCTCACCGCCTCCCTCAGCCAGAACACTCCCACCAGCACAACGGACCCCAACGAAGCAGCCAGCAACCTCACCAAGTGGCTGACCGTCTGCGCCGATGACCTCGCACCACTAAAGAACCCTCCCAGCAGACCCGGCAGCAAGAAAACCCCCTGGTTCACCGACGAACTCAAGGAATCCAAGAAGAACTGCTGCACCCCCGAGAAAGCCTGGCGGCTCGACCAGACCACAGACAACAGGACCGCCCTCAAGCACGCCACCCGCAAACACCATCAGCTGATCCGTGTCACCAAGAAGACGGGACTCAAAGAACGACTGGACAACAACACCCACGACAGCAAGGAACTCTTCAGCATCGTCAAAGAGTTCTCAAACCCCAGCGCCGGAAACGACGACATCACTCCCTCGCAAGACCTCTGCGACTCACTCGCCTCGTTCTTCCACCGCAAGATCGCCGACATACACAACAGCTTCGACGCTCAGACCACGCACCCTACCACCGAGCCAACGCCCGCCACCACCACCCTCTGCAACTGGACCCCGATCAGCACCAAAGACACCACCCGCCCGATGAACTCCATCCACTCCGGATCACCAACCGACCCATGCCCACACCACGTCTTCAACAAAGCCGACGCCATCATCGCACCCCATCTCCGAAACACCATCAATTCCTCCTTCCACACCGCCACCTTCCCGGAGAGCTGGAAGCACGCCAAGCTGACCGCCTGTGAGAAGGTGGCCTGATATGCAGTGCTCACTATTCTAGTGAACACTATGTATCAGTCCAGCAACCCTTATTGATGATTGGTTGTAAGTCAACCTTATAGACCAGCTGTGAGAAGGTGGCCTGATATGCAGTGCTCACTATTCTAGTGAACACTATGTATCAGTCCAGCAACCCTTATTGATGATTGCTTGTAAGTCAACCTTATAGACCAGCTATCCTAGTAGCGTGGATACGAGCAGTCTAAGGCTAAAGACTCGAGAGGGCGTGTTAAGCCAGCTGTTATACCACACATATACCCTTTGAATACCATGTGAAAGGACACCACACAAGTGTTATGAAAATAAACAGTGTATTTATTAAAATCACAACAGCCCTGTACTCTTTATGAGGACAGGGTACTTAGCACAAAACAAAACTCTTACGAAAATACTTAAGTTAGCACAGTATATACAAATGCCCGAGGGGCACGGAAAACCATATACTCTGAAAGTGGAATGCGAAATTACTAGCAGGTAAGTACAGTACTAATAGGCTTTGGAATCGCTAGGTCTTGACTATAGAACCTTCAGATTACTTACAGGAGGCCTAGGGGACTCGGGTGCAGAGTGTGCACTCTCACGCGTGATGCGGGACAAAGTCTATGGTAGCTAGATTTCACAGAGTTAGTGTTCTCGGGCGAACCCGACCTGGTAGGAGGAAAACGAAAGTGGATTCTGACCCTTGGATAGTGAGACTATGCTGGGGCACCGAAATGCCGAAGTTACCTAGCCCAGGGGCTGCAGCTGCATATGTCTCAAAAGACGTCGGGAATCCTCGTAGACGGACCAGGAGCCTGGAAGAAAGATGCTGGCCGGCGACCAGTGAAGAGAGTTCGAAGTGATCCAAGCCTGGATCTTGAAGATAGATGACACCTGAAAGCAGAGGGGACCAAGTTCGAGACTACTAGGCAGTAGTCAGGTGGCACCAGGAGGGCACCGGATGGTAGTCACCTCGACTAGGTGAGTGGGTGACGCTGTGCTCTGCAGATCTCACGGACCAGGAGGCGTTGTCGGCGACCAGGATGGAGGAGCGAGCTGTCCCACGATGGATGGAGCTGTCGGCGTCGCTGGACCCAGGATTGGGCAACAAAGCCTTGGCAAATTCAAGCCCACGCGGTGGACTCAAAATGGCGTCTGGAGTGGACCAGGAGGGTCCGGGGTGCCTCTCTTGAAGAAGGAAGCAAGGGCCAGTCTGGAGCAACCAGACCAGCAGCAGTGATGTCGTCGGGCGTCGTGAAGAAGGCTACAAGCCAGCCGGCTAGTAGCCACACAGCGCGGTGAGCAGGCAAAATAGAAGGGCCCCACGCAGATCGTGGAGATGCTGGAGGGCTGATCTTCGGTGCTGGAGCTGCTCAGGGTTGGGGCTTCTCGGGCCCCAAAGTACTCACCAGTGGAGCACACGGTGGGCTTGTTGCAAAGAAGTCGTGCAGTCTTGGCGATCGTCGGTCCCTCGAGGTCTCGTCGCACTCACGGTTCTCAGCTTGGCTGTAGAGGTGAGTAGAGGTCAGAGGTGCCAGGGAAGCCGGGTCTCGTCGAGCTGGGCAGTCGGATTCCGGAGGAAGGACTTGCAGCAGACCACAGTGTTCTTAGGATGGTGCACGCTTGATGCAGGGTGACTACTCCTTAGCCACAAGGGAGAATCTTGAAGAAGGAAATCTTGATGTCTTTCGCAGAAAGTCGTGTCTTGATTCCAAAGATGATCTAATTTTAACAGGGGGCCCGCTCCTATCTTTATACTGAAAAAGGGGGCTGACCCGGTGACTAGGTCCTGCCTATGGGTGGGACTAGGAGGGGGGTGGTTACACCCCTCTCCCATGCCGGACTTCCCCCAGGCCAGGGGCTGGTGTGCCCCTGGAACTGGTTCTGACCGGCCTATGCGTAGTGAGCACCGGGGTGCCACTCAGCAGTCACCTTCCTGTAAAGCCCTGCCTACCCAGGATACACAAAACCCTGTCTGGGACGGTGCTGGCACCGCCCTCGACAGGAAACCCTTTGTCCAGGCTCCCCTCGCTGGAAGGACTCCCAGCTGCAGGGGGTCAGACTCGTGTCTGTGGTGGCAGCATCCATTTTGTGGAGCTGAGGCTTCGTTTAACTTTAACCGGGGTTCACAGTTACATACATGTCGTGTCCCTCTAGAAGGGTGGAATGCTAACCCCGTCGCCAGAATTGGCGAGGGGTTAGTATTCCAATTCGTATGACACCTTACTCGACATGTTTTGATAAAGCAATACCAAAGATAGCATTTAACCGTGAGGATTATAATGCACTTAAGAGTATATGGTATGCGATATCATGGAACAGCTATTAGGACTTGGTTCCGCAAGCTGCAGACAGGCTCAGCTCATGCCAGAGCACCATCTCACACGATTCCAAGCACTCTGCCTTCAGGATTGTCAAGGCCTGCCATAGGAGTGACTGATAGGAATCTGTGTGTCCATTTTAGGGTTAGATATAGGGATACTATATCTACAGCAAAGAGTGGTTACACGACTTTGCCCCAGCTGTCATGCAGCCAGTTGTGTCAAATTTAGGAGGCCAGCCAGGGGTTAGCATAATACATGCTTCAGCCCCTGGTAGGCCCTGGGTACACCTATGCCCTGAGTTACAGGGTCTGATACGGTGGCCCAGTACCAATTGGTAAATGCACCTAGGGTACATGTTGTAATTTAGAGAGAGAGCAGTAGGCCTGGGGTCCTGATTGGCAGGGTCCCAGGTCGACTATGTCAAAAACCAGCTAAAACACAGGGCAAAAAGTTGGGGGCAACCATAGTCAGGAGGTACCTTCCTACACCCGCTATCCTAGTAGCGTGGATACGAGCAGTCTAAGGCTAAAGACTCGAGAGGGCGTGTTAAGCCAGCTGTTATACCACACATATACCCCTTGAACACCAAGTGAAAGGACACCACACAAGTGTTATGAAAATAAACAGTGTATTTATTAAAATCACAACAGCCCTGTACTCTTTATGAGGACAGGGTACTAAGCACAAAACAAAACTCTTACAAAAATACTTAAGTTAGCACAGTATATACAAATGCCCGAGGGGCACGGAAAACCATATACTCTGAAAGTGGAATGCGAAATCACTAGCAGGTAAGTACAGTACTAATAGGCTTTGGAATCGCTAGGACTTGACTATAGAATCGTTAGATTACTTCTAGGAGACCCAGGGGACTCGGGTGCAGAGTGTGCACTCTCACGCGTGATGCGGGACAAAGTCTATGGTAGCTAGATGTCACAGAGTTAGTGTTCTCGGGCGAACCCGACCTGGTAGGAGGAAAACGAAAGTGGATTCTGACCCTTGGATAGTGAGGCTATGCTGGGGCACCGAAATGCCGAAGTTACCTAGCCCAGGGGCTGCAGCTGCATAGGTCTCAAAAGACGTCGGGAATCCTCGTAGACGGACCAGGAGCCTGGAAGAAAGATGCTGGCAGGCGACCAGTGAAGAGAGTTCGAAGTGATCCAAGCCTGGATCTTGAAGATAGATGACACCTGAGAGCAGAGGGGACCAAGTTTGTGACTACTAGCCAGTAGTCAGGTGGTACCAGGAGGGCACCGGATGGTAGTCACCTCGACTAGGTGGGTGGGCGACGCTGTGCTCTGTAGATCTCACGGACCAGGAGGCGTTGTCGGCGACCAGGATGGAGGAGCGAGCTGTCCCACGATGGATGAAGCTGTTGGCGTCACTGGACCCAGGATTGGGCAACAAAGCCTTGGCTAATTCAAGCCCACGCGGTGGACTCAAAATGGCGTCTGGAGTGGACCAGGAGGGTCCGGGGTGCTCCTCTCTTGGAAGGGAGCAAGGGCCAGTCTGGAGCAACCAGACCAGCAGCAGTGATGTCGTCGGGCGTCGTTCAGAAGGCCACAAGCCAGCGGGCTAGTAGCCAAACAACGCGGTGAGCAGCAAAAAGCAGAAGGGCCCCACGCAGATCGTGGAGATGCTGGGAGGCTGAACTTCGGTGCTGGAGCTGCTCAGGGTCGGGGCTTCTCGGACCCCAAAGCACTCACCAGAGGGTGACTCGGCGGGCTTGCTGTAAAGAAGTTGTGCAGTCTTGGCGATAGCCGGTCCCTCGAGGTCTCGTCGCACTCACGGTTCTCAGCTTGGCTGTAGAGGTGAGTAGAGGTCAGAGGTGCCAGGGAAGCCGGGTCTCGTCGAGCTGTGTCGTCGGATTCCTGAGGAAGGACTTGCAGCAGACCGCAGTGTTCTTACGATGGTGCCTGCGGATGCAGGGTGACTAGTCCTTAGTCACAAGGGAGAATCTTGAAGAAGAAATCTTGAAGTCCTTTTGTAGAAAGTCGTGTTTTGATTCCAAAGACGATCTAATTTGAACAGGGGCCCGCTCCTATCTTTATACTAAGGAAAGGGGCTGACCCGGTGACTAGGTCCTGCCTATGGGTGGGACTAGGAGGGGGGTGGTTACACCCCTCTCCCATGCCGGACTTTCCCCAGGCCAGGGGCTGGTGTGCCCCTGGAACTGGTTCTGACCGGCCTATGCGTAGTGAGCACCGGTGTGCCACTCAGCAGTCACCTTCCTGTAAAGCCCTGCCTACCCAGGATACACAAAACCCTGTCTGGGACAATGCGAGCACCGCCCCTGACAGGAAACCCTTTGTCCAGGCTCCCCTCGCCGGAAGGACTCCCAGCTGCAGGGGTTCAGACTCGTGTCTGTGGTGGCAGCATCCATTTTGTGGAGCTGAGGCTTCGTTTAACTTTAACCGGGGTTCACAGTTACATACATGTCGTGTCCCTCTAGAAGGGTGGAATGCTAACCCCGTCGCCAGAATTGGGGAGGGGTTAGTATTCCAATACGTATGACACCTTACTCGACATGTTTTGATAAAGCAATACCAAAGATAGCATTTAACCGCGAGGATTATAATGCACTTAAGAGTATATGGTATGCGTTATCATGGAACAGCTATTAGGACTTGGTTCCGCAAGCTGCAGACAGGCTCTGCTCATGCCAGAGCACCATCTCACACGATTCCAAGCACTCTGCCTTCATGATTGTCAAGGCCTGCCATAGGAGTGACTGATAGGAATCTGTGTGTCCATTTTTAGGGTTAGATATAGGTATACTATATCTACAGCAAAGGGTGATTACACGACTTTGCCCCAGCTGTCATGCAGCCAGTTGTGTCAAATTTAGGAGGCCAGCCAGGGGTGGCATAATACATGCTTCAGCCCCTGGTAGGCCCTGGGTACACTTATGCCCTGAGTTACAGGGTCTGATAAGGTGGCCCAGTACCAATTGGTAAATGCACCTAGGGTACGCGTTGTAATTTAGAGAGAGAACAGCCAGGCTGTGGGTCTGATTGGCAGGCCCACAGCCAGAGAAAGTCGTAAACCAGTGAAACAAAAGCAAAAAATCTGGGTGATCATAGGATTGCAGACCCTACTCTCCTACATGACCCTCCCCCCCCCAAACTTTGGGACAATAAGCTAACCTTGACCAGGTGAGTCTTCTTGTTCTAAGTGGAAATATCTGGAGAGCCCACCGGCATTGCCATGATCAGTACCAGGTCTATGTTCCACTGTAAAGTCCATCCCCTGTAGGGAAATGGACCACCTAAGCAGTTTGGGGTTTTCACCCTTCATCTGATTTAGCCACAAGAGGGGCTTATGGTCGGTCTGAATCTTGAAGTGAGTGCCAAACAAGTATGGCCTCAGCTTCTTCAGGGCCCAAACCACAGCAAAGGCCTCCCTCTCAATAGCTGACCAATTCTTCTCTCTGGGGGTCAGCCTTCTGCTTATAAAAGCAATGGGCTGGTCTTGACCATCAAAATTCAGTTGAGATAGAACAGCTGCCACACCCAACTCAGAAGCATCTGTTTGGACAATGAATGGTTTGGAGTAGTCTGGACTCTTGAGGATAGGTGCTGTGCACATGGCCTGCTTTAGGTCATCGAATGCTTTTTGACAGCCTGCTGTCCACTGAACCTTTTTTGGCATTTTCTTACTTGTCAGTTCATTTAATGGAGTCACAATTGATCCATAGTTCCTGACAAACTTTCTGTAGTAACCAGTCAGGCCCAAGAAAGCTTGAACCTGAGTCTGGGTGGTTGGAGGAGCCCAGTCCCTGATTGACTGTATTTTGCTCTCCAGTGGCTGAACCTGGCCTCCACCTACAAGGTGGCTCAGGTACACAACCTGTGTCTGCCCTATCTGGCACTTGGTGGCCTTGATAGTGAGGCCTGCTGCTTGCAGAGCCTCTAACACTTTCCTCAGGTGGACCAGGTGATCCTCCCAGGTGGAGCTAAAGACAGCAATATCATCGAGATATGCTGCACAGAAGTCATCCAGCCCAGTGAGGACATGATTCACCAACCTTTGGAAGGTGGCAGGTGCATTTTTCAGACCAAAGGGCATTACCAAAAATTGATAATGCCCACCAGGGGTTGAAAATGCTGTCTTGGGCTTGGCATCCTCAGCTAACCTGATTTGCCAATACCCAGCTATCTGAAAGAGACACGTTAGTGATAGATTCCTTACCTTAGAATATCCCCAGGCGTCAGACTGGATCCGGAAACTTTTGCGTAGCAATACTCCTGCGCGCCGGTAGGCGTCGTCTGCGGCTCCGCGTCCGTCGTCGGCGTCGTGAGCGCCGGGATGACGTCGTCGGAGTACTTAGACGGCGCCCATGCGCGCTGACGTCAGTTCTTCTTTTTTCCGCGCCAGCTAGCGCAGATCCGGAAGAAGCTCTACCCCCAGTCACTTTTTGACTGAAAATTTTTGATCCTTTTGATCTTCTCTTTAGTCGACTATCTCGACTATCGGTGCCAGGGATGCCCGGGTTCAAGCCTTGTTCGAAGTGCGGCCGACTCATGTCGGTCACGGACCCCCATCGCCGGTGCCTGAAGTGCTTAGGCCTCGACCACGACGATCGATCCTGCTCCGACTGCCGGGCCCTGACGTCGAAGGCTAGGCGGGAGCGGTCCCGCAAGCGTCTCGAGCTGAGGCAGTCGGCCCCGCGCCGCTCCAGGTCCCGGTCCCGGTCCCACGGGAGGTCGAGGGACAGGTCGCGAGGTCGGAGTCATCGACGTTCCGGAAGTGGACACAGATCGTCTGGTTCCAAGTCCTCAGGTAAGAGGCATGAGAGGTCGGAGCGACACCATCGATCCTCCGACCCGCCCCGACGCTCGCACGATGCGGCCGGGGACTCGGGCGACACCGCCCACGCGGCTCCGCGGGAGTCGCAAGCGTCGCCGCCTGCCCCACACCTTCGGGTCCCTGGGCACGGCGCGTCGCAGGAGGAGGTCGAGAGGTACCTCATGGCCATGAGGGCCCTCCCTCCTCAGTCGGTTCCCGTGGCGCCTTCGGGCCGATCGGTTCCGTCTGGAGGTCCTTCCGGGTCGGGCGCTTCGGCCCCGACGACGTCGGGTGCTTCGGCCCCGGCGCCGCTGGCGACTTCGGTCCCGGCGCCGCACGACCTCGCTGGATCCGGCTCCGGATCCGGGACCTCGCCGGTCGACCTTACGACCTCGCCGGCGCCGTCCCTTCAGGTGTCGTCCCCGGCAGCCGATGTGGTTGCCGCCCCCAATGTCTCCTACGGTCCTACTCAGGAGTCGGAAGGGCGCCGCTGGGCGCCGATTCCGTCGGCCTTTGGAGACTTTTATCTCCACGAGGAGGCCCTGGCTGTTAATCCTGGTCTCCAGGAGCCAGGTGACGAGGAGCAATGGGAGGGGTCCGAGGACCCTCTGGCACGTGATTGCCAGTCGCAGCAGGACTGGACATATGAGCTTGGGGAGGCCAGTGGTATTGACACCTCGCCAGACACTGGATTTACGTCGCCCCCGACTGTGGCTTCGGAGGCGGGTTCTGCTTACAGCGTAGTGTTGACGAAGGCAGCTAAGGCCTTAAACCTTCAGCTCCCCGTCGCGGCCGTGAGGACTAATCTCCTCACTGAGGTCCTCAAACAGCAGTCAGGCTCCGCGGAGCCCCTCCTGCCGTTCAATGAGGCCTTGTGTGACGTTCTTCTGGGCACTTGGTCCAAGCCCGCCACAGGCCCCCCTGTGGACAGGAACGTGGCCAGACGCTACCGCCCGGCACCGGGCGACCCATGCTTTTTGACCACCCATCCCACCCCCGAGAGTCTGGTCATCCAGGCCTCAAACTCCCAAACCGCATTCCCGTCGGCCCCGCCCGACAGGGAATCCAAGAGATATGAACAGTTCGGGAAGAAGGTTTTCTCGTCTGTGAGCTTAGGGCTGCGGTCTGTGAACACCGCCTGTCTCTTGGGCCGCTACACCCACACCCTGTGGGACACGGTTGCGGAGGTGCTGCCTAGATGCCCGGAGGAGGTCCAGGCTAAACTCAGCCAAGCCCTGGCGGACGGCCGAGATGCAGCACGCTTTTCTATCCGGTGTGGGCTGGATACTACGGACTCACTGGGCAGGGCGATGGCAACGACGGTGGCGGTTCGACGCCACGCCTGGTTGAGGTCCGCCAACTTCTCGGCCGATGTCCAGGCCACCCTCCTGGACATGCCGTTTGATGGCCGTCGCCTCTTCGGCGAGAAGGCAGACCATGCGCTGGAACGTTTCAAGGACTCCAGGGCCACGGCCAAGTCCTTGGGCCTTACGGCCCCACGCCACAATCGGGTGCCTTCCGCTCCTTTCGTGGCCACGGAAGGGGCGCCCCACCACGTACCGTCAGCCACGCGCCGCAGAATGTTCAACAACGCGGTGGCGGACGTGGGAACCGCCGTGGCGGTGGTCGGGGCCAGCGGCGAGGCCAGTCCACACCTCCCTCAGCAGCCCCTGCCTCAAAACCTTCCTAGTCCGAGTTTTCAGGCCCATGTGACGCCTGTGGGAGGCAGGGTTCGCCATCACCTCTCCCACTGGCATACAGTCACTTCGGACAGGTGGGTGCTGCAGATTGTCCGAAGGGGCTTCTCCCTCCCCTTCGAGTCATCCCCTCCATCCATGCCACCTCAATACCACCGTGTGTCGGGGGATCACTTGCAACTTCTGCAAGAGGAGGTTTCGACCCTCTTGGCCAAGAGGGCCATCGAGCGCGTTCCTGGGCCAGAAGTAGGACGTGGTTGTTACTCCCACTACTTTCTGGTGCCCAAGAAGGGCAAAGGGGGCCTACGCCCTATCTTGGATTTGCGGAACGTCAACGGCTTCCTCCGGACGGAGAAGTTCAAGATGCTCACTTTGGCTCAGGTCCTGGCTGCCCTGGACCCAGGAGACTGGATGGTAGCGTTGGACTTGCAGGACGCCTATTTCCACATTCCTGTCCTGCCGGCCCACCGGCGTTACCTGCGGTTCACGGTAGGCCAAGAGCACTTTCAGTTTACCGTGCTCCCCTTCGGCCTTACCAGCGCCCCACGGGTGTTCACGAAGGTGATGGCGGTGGTCGCAGCCCATCTGGGCAGGCAGGGGGTATCAGTCTTCCCCTACCTCAACGACTGGTTGTTGAAGGCGGGCTCGCCCCAGACAGTCGTCAGCCACCTCCAGACTACGGCCGACCTCCTGCACTTGCTGGGGTTCTCCATCAATGTGCCGAAGTCACACCTGTGTCCCTCTCAGAAGCTCCTCTTCATCGGAGCGGTTCTCGACTCGGCGCAGTTTCGGGTTTACCCACCCGAGCAGCGGGTTCGGGATATTCAGGCTCTGGTTCCCATCTTCCAGCCGTTATCCCGGGTCTCGGTCAGGTTGACGCTGCGGCTTCTGGGACTGATGGCCTCCTGCATCCTTCTGGTGCGTCACGCCAGGTGGCGGATGCGGGCTCTGCAGTGGGACCTGAAGTTTCAGTGGGCCCAGCATCAGGGCAACCTGTCCGATCATGTCCTGATCTCAGAGGGCACTGCGAGACAACTGCAGTGGTGGCTCACGGACCGCGACTGGGTCAGTGGCAGACCCCTCGCCCTACCCCAACCGGAGCACGTAGTTGTGACGGACGCGTCCCTCCAGGGCTGGGGAGGCCACATGGGAGAGGCGGAGATCAGAGGCCTCTGGTCTCCGGCGGAGTCCCGGCTCCATATCAACCTTCTGGAGCTGCGGGCGATTCGTCTAGCACTGAAGGCATTCCTCCCCTCTGTCCGGGGGAGCGTAGTGCAAGTGTTCACCGACAACATCACCGCCATGTGGTACTGCAACAAGCAAGGCGGGGTGGGGTCGTGGACCCTCTGCCAGGAGGCTCTGCGCCTCTGGCAGTGGCTGGAACATCAGGGCGTGACCCTGGTGGTTCAACACCTGGCAGGCTCTCTGAATGCCAGGGCGGACGAACTCAGCCGCCGGTGCATGATGGATCAAGGTCTCTTTCAGCAGTGGGGAGAGCCTTGGTTCGATCTATTCGCCACAGAAGAGAACGCGCAATGTCATCAGTTCTGCGCGTTGGAATTTCCAAGGCGGCACTCGCTCGGAGACGCTTTTTGTCGCGAGTGGAGCTGCGGTCTGTTGTACGCCTTTCCGCCTATACCACTTCTGCCCAGAGTGCTGAAGAAGATCAGGCGCGACCGGGCCCAGGTTATCCTTGTGGCTCCGGACTGGGCACGAAGATACTGGTATCCCGAGCTACTCAGCATGTCAGTCGATCCCCCGATTCGTCTGCCTCTTCGGGAGGACCTTCTGTCGCAGCAGCAGGGGACGGTCCTGCACCCGAACCTGTCCAGTCTCCACCTACAAGCTTGGAGATTGAGCGGCGGCAGTTGAGGCCATTTGACTTGCCTCCTGAAGTCTGTGATATCATTCTGGCGGCCAGGCGGCCCTCCACAAAGTCGGTATACGCCTGCCGGTGGAACAGATTTGTGGCATGGTGCACAGCAAAGGCTGTGGATCCTCTCTCGGCACCCCTTTCGGAAGTGCTGCTCTTTCTTCTTTCCCTTGCCCAGCAGGGCTCTGCTCTGGGCACTCTTAAAGGGTACCTTTCTGCTCTATCAGCCTTCTTGAGGCTACCAGATCAGCCTTCTTTATTCAAGTCCCCTATTGTAAGTAGATTTCTGAAGGGCATCATGCACATGTTCCCTCCTGTTCCCTTCGTGATGCCCCAGTGGGACTTGAATCTTGTTCTCACTTATCTGATGTGTGCTCCCTTTGAGCCACTGCATAACTGTCCTCTTCGTCTCCTTACTCTGAAGACTGCCTTCCTCGTTGCCATCACCTCTGCCAGGAGAGTGAGTGAGCACCAGGCTCTTTCTTCTTCTCCACCTTTCCTGTCTGTTCATCCTGACAAGGTGGTGTTACGTACACGACCTTCCTTTCTGCCCAAGGTTGTCACGGCCTTCCACATCGGGCAGTCCATTACCTTGCCCACTTTCTTTCCGCCTCCGCATCCCTCGAAAGAGGAAGAGAGGCTCCACCGTCTGGATCCAAAACGTGCGCTCTCCTACTACCTAGATCGCACACGCCAATTCCGGGTGGATGACCAACTCTTCGTTGGTTACGTGGGCGCGAAGAAGGGTAAGGCTGTGCACAAGAGGACCATCTCTAGGTGGATCATCTTGTGTATCCAAGCATGTTACTCCATGGCGAGGAAGGAGCCCCCGGCTGGATTGCGGGCTCACTCCACTCGGGCCACGGCAACGACAACTGCCCTGGGCCGAGGTGTCCCCCTGCAGGACATCTGTCAGGCAGCCACGTGGGCCTCGCTGCACACGTTCGCGAGACACTACTGCCTGGACAGTCAAGTCCGGAGGGATGGCTTCTTTGGCCGTTCCGTCCTCCAGGACTTTCTGGTGTGATATTGGTTCGCCGACCCACCACCGGGGTTGGTATTGCTGGGGTATCTATTCTAAGGTAAGGAATCTATCACTAACGTGTCTCTTTCAGATGCACAAGTTACTACTTGTGTAACGATATATCTGTAAGAGACATTAGTTAGTGATAGATTCCTTACCGACCCACCCATCCTCCCCGTTCTGCGAACCGATATCTAGGGTTAAGGTCATCCCCTTTCAGGGCCCTAGTTTCATGGCACCAGTGTTAGTTCTATCATGGCTCTGCGTATCTGGCGCGGAAAAGCTGTGTGTCAGAACTGACGTCAGCGCGCATGGGCGCCGTCTAAGTACTCCGACGACGTCATCCCGGCGCTCACGACGCCGACGACGGACGCGGAGCCGCAGACGACGCCTACCGGCGCGCAGGGGTATTGCTACGCAAAAGTTTCCGGATCCAGTCTGACGCCTGGGGATATTCTAAGGTAAGGAATCTATCACTAACTAATGTCTCTTACAGATATATCGTTACACAAGTAGTAACTTGTGCGTCAGGTCAAATGTGCTTAAGTAGTTGGCAGAAGCCAATCTATCGATAAGCTCATCTGCCCGTGGTATTGGGTGGGCATCAGTCTTAGTGACTGCATTGAGACCCCTGTAGTCTACGCAGAACCTCATCTCTCTCTTACCATCCTGGGTGTGAGGTTTTGGCACTAGAACTACTGGACTAGCCCAAGGGCTATCTGAGGGTTCAATGACTCCCAACTCCAACATTTTCTGCACTTCAGTTTTTATGCAGTCTCTAACATGATCAGGCTGCCTGTAGATTTTACTCTTAACTGGCAGGCTGTCACCAGTGTCAACCTCATGGGTACACCAATTGGTCTGACTGGGTGTCAGAGAAAACATATGTCTGAAAGACTGAAGAACCTGTTTACAGTCTTTCTGTTGATGCTCAGAGATGCTGCCACAAAAGACAACACCATCTACTGACCCATCATCAGGATTCTGAGTGAGCAGGTCTGGGAGAGGGTCACTCTCTTCCTCCTGTCCCTCATCTATGGCCATGAGCAAGCTCATGTCCTTCCTGTCGACATATGCTTTGAGCCTGTTGACATGGAGCACCCTGTGGGGGCTCCTGGGAGTTCCAAGGTCCACCAGGTAGGTGACCTCTCCCTTTTGCTCAAGAATTGTGTGGGGCCCAGACCATTTGTCTTTGAGTGCTGCTGGGGCCACTGGCTCCAACACCCACACCTTCTGTCCAGGCTGGTAAACAGTCAGGACAGCCTTTTGGTCATGCCAAGCTTTTTGAAGTTCTTGACTGGCCTTAAGGTTTTCAGATGCCTTCTCCATATACTCAGCCATCCTGGAGCGGAGACCAAGTACATAGTCCACTATGTTGGTTGCAGGCTTTTTGAGAGGTCTCTCCCATCCTTCCTTCACCAAACACAGGGGGCCTCTCACATGATGCCCATACAAAAGTTCAAAAGGGCTGTAACCAACCCCCTTTTGTGGGACCTCTCTGTAAGCAAACAGAAGGCAGGGAATCAGGACATCCCATCTACGCCTGAGCTTTTCAGGTAGTCCATGAATCATCCCTTTTAGGGTCCTGTTGAACCTTTCAACAAGCCCATTGCATTGTGGATGATAGGGTGTAGTGAATTTGTAATTGACACCACACTCCTTCCACATAGCAGTTAAGTAGCTTGACATGAAGTTTGCACCTCTGTCAGAGACAACCTCCTTAGGGAAGCCCACTATGGAGAACACTCCAACTAGGGCCCTTGCCACTACAGGTGCTGTAGTGGTCCTAAGTGGAATAGCTTCAGGATACCTGGTGGCATGATCCACTACCACCAGTATAAACTTGTGCCCTGATGCTGTCTGGGGTTCCATTGGACCAACAATGTCAATCCCCACTCTTTCAAAGGGCACCCCCACCACAGGCATTGGTATAAGGGGGGCCTTTGTTGTGCCACCTGACTTACCACTGGCTTGGCAAGTGACACAGGAGCGACAAAACTCCTTGGTATCCTCATTCATGTGAGGCCACTGAAAGTGTGAGACAAGCCTGTCCCAAGTCTTTGTCTGGCCTAAGTGACCTGCTAAGGGAATCTCATGGGCCAAGGTAAGGAGGAAACCTCTCTGAGACAAGGGTACAACCAGCCTCCTGGTCATGCCAGGCTTGGGGTCTCTTGACTCAGTGTACAGGAGTCCATCTTCCCAGTATACCTTGTGGGTACCTGTGGCGTTCCCAGCAGCCTCAGCAGCAGCCTGCTGTCTGAGGGGTTCAAGAGAAGGGCAGTCTAACTGGTCCTTCCCCAGGTCTTCCCTTGAGGGTCCCCCTGAACCCAAGAATTCAACTTGATCAAGTTCAAACTCTCTGGGCTCAGTTTCCCTCAATTCCTGTAGGTCAGCCTCCTCTGGGACTTGATCCTCAACCTGGGGCAAGGGGGAAGGCACAGCCTTAACCCTACTGCTCTTCTTCTTGGGAGGTGTCTGGTCCATTGTTCCAGGATCCAGCACCTGTTCAGTGGGGCATTTCCTGACCTGTGACCTGGTCACAGCAAACACATGTGCTGGCAAGCCTAACATTTCCATGTGAGTCCTCTGCTCCACTTCTGACCATTGTGATGACTCCAAATCATTGCCCAACAAACAATCCACTGGGAGGTCTGAACTAACTACAACCTTCTTTTGGCCAGTTACCCCTCCCCAGGAGAAAGCTACAATTGCCATACTGTGATTGGTAGTGACATTGCTTGCATTGGTCACCAGGAAATCTGTACCTGGCATGATCTGTCCAGGGTCCACAAAGTTAGGTGTCACCATTGTGACACTGGCACAAGTGTCCCTATAGGCCTGAGCCATTTTTCCATTAATGAAAGGTGTCTGTCTGTATTTGCCCAAAGTATTGGGACTTATATCAGGGGACATATCCACATCCCCTGTACAAACAAGGACAGCCTGAGTGAGTGTACCAACTAAGTTGTCACACCCCTCAGAACCCAGGGTTAACCCTACTAAACCCTTGGGAGGTGCACTACCACTGCTGACTGTACTAGGGGGCACAGGTGCCTTAGGGGCTGCAGTGGCAGGAGTCTGCCCTCCTCCTTTCTTGGTGCACTCACTAAACCAGTGAGTTTTACTTTTACAGTATTGGCACCACCTTTTAGATTGGCCTTCTTGGTTTTTCTTCTTCTGGGGAGCCTGACCCCCACCCTCTTTGGGTTGTTGGGGACCTGTCGAAGACTTCTGGTCATTTTGTTCCCCCTTAGAATCTTTACTCTTCTGATCTGCTTTCTTCTGACCACCTTGATTCTGGCCCTGGTTCTGTTTAACTCTTGTTCTGACCCATCTGTCTGCCTTCTTTCCCAATTCTTGGGGAGAGGTCAGATCTGAGTCAACAAGATGCTGATGCAACAACTGGTTCTGACAATTGTTTAAAATTTGTTCTCTCATGATCAAATTGTACAATCCTGTATAATCAGTAACCTTACTGCCCAGCAACCAGCCCTCCAAAGCCTTAGTGGCACAATCTACAAAGTCAGACCAATCTTGAGACTGAGTTTTCTGGGTATCCCTGAACAGCAACCTGTACTGCTCAGTGGTTAGGCCAAACCCATCAATCAGTGTATTTTTCAAGATTTGGTAATTGTTAGCATCCTCCACTCTAGTAGTGAGGAGCTTGTCTCTACCTTTTCCTTCAAAGGAGAGCCACAAGATAGCTGCCCACTGACTCTGGGGAACACCTTGCACAGTGCAGGCCCTCTCCAAAGCAGTAATCCATTTGTGGATGTCATCCCCTTGTTTAAAGGGGGGCACTATCTTACCCAGGTGTTTTGTATCAAAACTCCTTTCCCTATTGCTAGGTACAATGCTGCCACCAGTGGGGACTACCCCACTTAACTGTTGCTCTCTAGCAAAGGCAAGCCTCTCTTTGGCCAGGGCAAGATCTTCCCTTTCAATCCTCAGATTGGCTGCCCTTTCTTTAGCTTCATACACTCTCCTCTGAGGGGAAGTCATCCCTCTTTGAGAAGAGTTGTGAGAGCCATTGGTTTGAAGGGATCTGCCAGAGCCTCTTGATAGAGATCTGGCTCGTCCATTCCCAATGTTAAGCTGACCTGATAGTGGCCCCAGGGTTCCCCCAGTACCAATGTCATGTCTTCTTAAGTTGGACCTGGTTAGTCTACTGACTTCTACCTGTTCCTTGTCTGCCTCATCCCCAGAGGGATCCTCATCCTCCTCCCCCTCTTCATGCTCAGCTGAGAGGTGGATTAGGTCAGGGTCTCCTCTGGTTCCCTCAAGGGGAGGCATGTTCCCATCTGGATTAGAAGGGCTAAGAAGTTTCTCAGCTTTTCTGGCATCATAAGTCTCTAAGAGACCAATCAGAAAGGAAGTTGTGGGGTTAGACCCCTGCTTAATCTTCCTAGAGGTACACACTTGTCGTAACTTGATAAGGACTGCTGAGAATTTGGATCGGGTATACAGTTTGGGTGTAAGCAAACAGTTTTTTTGTGGAAATTGGGGGATTTCTGCGAAGGCCAGAAAAGTGCATCTGAAAGTCTGTCTGACCATTCTCGAGGTAATCCAACTCTCGCTATGCTGCAGTTAGCAGCTACCACGTCTTCATGCATCATTTTAAGTCCGTAAATGACCTTGAAAGCTCTGCGGTAAAATGTACATTCTATAAAAACAATCTTGTTCACTCGTGACATTAATCATAACTCCCTATAGACAGTGCTTGCTAACCAGGATCCACGCCATTTGCTGTCTGCGCTTGCTTTCCTCCCCTGACTTCAACAAGACAATTGCCAAGGTACTCCCATAACCAGCAGTATATTGACAGATGGTGTCGGAAGAACGTGAGAAGGGCTAAGGCCTAAATAACGGGAGGTCCGAAAACAAAACAGGCCGCCAATCTAAGAACCAACGACGGTCTTATTTGCAATTTTTCGTCAGACTTTGAGGGGCTATATCTCTTCTGCAATTGTAACCATAAACAATTTTCCAGCCTTAACATTATTTTGTACCGCTTTCAGTATTTCCAGTAAGTACAATACATACACTCCTCGTTCTGAGTACCTTTTGAAATGAAAACTGTTCATTTCGAAGTGGCCCTTTCAAAACGCTGGAAGTTAACATTGGCTGTTGGGCTGTGTGTGGGTGTGTGGCATTTCCTGATTGGTTCGACCTTGACTTGACCCTTCATCCTTCCCAAGGGGAATTACATTGAATAGTATCGAACCGGATGATATATAACCTGTTCGGTTATATATCAGCGCTATAAAAACAACGTGACTAAAGCTGTATCCGGTGCTTGATTTAACACTTTATTTTCACAGAGTTTAGTTACAGCAGGCGTATTTTGGAAGTTATTTTTTTGGTGTGCAATTTTTGATCATTTTTGTCTTATAAAAACTGAAGTGAAAGCTAATAATGTAATATCTCTGCGTCCCTTCATGATTGGAAACCAGTGCGAACTTCAGCATGTTTATTCTAAAAGATGGTTAAGATGCTTACAAATCTGTCATCATGTTCCTCGTGCTGGCGGAAGCCGCTTCTGTTTCACTTTCACAAGCTGGCATCTGTGACCTTGCTTGCAGCATTCCCGGCAGGCTTTGGGTGTCATCTTAATGAGTGACGAATTTATGTCTCCCCTCTGTCTGTATCTATAGGTCACCTGACCTTTGCCATTCTGTGTTGTGAGCGCACTAAATGACCTATTTTCGTACACGTCTCTCTCTCTCTCTCTCTCTCTCTCTCTCTCTCTCTCTCTCCTTACATGTCATACGTGTACCGAATGGCTCGTTTAGACTGCGGACGACTCTCACTCTCTTTGAGAGCCTCCCTATTTTCTGTCCATCTTTCTGGTAAAATTGTGCCCCACCTGCACCAGTCCGATTTGATACGTATTTGAACACGAAGGTGTTCAGCGAAATTGACCGAAACTAAAATGACTGTATCTTGCCATGTTACTGCCTCTCCTTTCTGCAAAATGAATGAACTTGAATTGGCTAAGAAGGAAAGGACAGGTAAGACGACTAAAGTCCCCCAAATCAGGCCATTTCTAGGGGAACTGTATGTCAATGGCATCCTATGTCTGTTCTTCAGAGACGAACGCCAACGTCTAGATTGACACCCAATACCCAGATTGCCCCACCCCTTTGCACCCAAGCGCAAGCGCCCGAAGCATCCCCGCCCCATTTTTGATAGAACCGCTTCCGTTGTCCCAGGTATAAACATAATGACCATGGGTAGCTGCTGACCCTTGAGGAAATGTTGTTTTGCCCGATTCTCGACGATAGCACCCCCACCCTGTCTGAAAATGTTGGCCAGTCCTGAAGGGAAATGCTCCGTAATGTCGAATATGATGTAACGCACAGTTGATGGGAATGTCATTTGTCCTCACCTGAGTTATAAACAGGACAACGAATAAACATGCCATAAATTCAGTAGGAATGCTGACACATGCACTGCTTGGTAATAGGACCTCTGACTGTGACCAGTGAGCGTATCTCCCAACTGCGTAGAATTGAGGGAGGAATTCACATGCGTAGATATCTTCTTCTGCCATTTCTCTAAAACATTGTCTTGTACCCATTCAAAGATTCACGACCACCGGAGGAGATGGGTCGGATGTGACATACAGCCTGGCTACAGATCTTGGGACACGTGTGACCTCGACCGAAGGTGGAGCTGCAGAGCAACAAGATACGGACGAGACAGCACTTTCAACGTGGAAAATGAAAAATGACGGGCTGCCCTGAAGCCCTCCGTCTGCTAACCCACGTGTGCCTGGAGTCTCCGTCCCCCCTTCTTTGGGCCCGATTGATGGGCCTGCCTGCTTGTTATCCTTTGCTCCCTTGGTCCCTTTTGTGTGTCCCAGGAACGCTGACCCAACTCCGCTCACTCTCTCTCTCTATCGGCTATTTGAACAACATTCACCCACCTTCCCACGTGACTTTTTGCCAAAGGAAAGAACTGCAATTTTATGGGAAGAGGGTGTTGCCATAGAACTCTAGGTGCCGAGCATAAGGCGCCGCCAAACGGACTGTTTAGGGAACAGGACTGTGGTCTAACAGCAGAGGACTGACCGCACCCTGCAACGCGCAAGGATAGAACCGAGCTGGACCCATAGCTCCATCGCCGGTGCTCAACAGCGCCAACGACAAGCACTGGGATTAGAGCCTACCAGTGATGGCTCGCTGATAAAAAGACACTGTGACGAAGAAATACTGTGTATTGAACCGAATTCCACCCTCAACTACCTGGTCAAAACTGTTCATTGGTCACATTTTTAAGTTAGAAAGATTTATGCTATGTAATGCGTTTAATTGTCAGGAGCACACCGAAAATGTAATTCCCTATGTACTGCAATCCGCCCACCACCTTCACTGCCTATGATTATACGCCACATGTTAGTATTACCAAAATGCTAATTCATCAACAATGCCTGCCTACCTGTAAACCCGTCAGTTGCAGAAATGATTGCTGCTATGTAAAAAGGGGCGACTGTGAAATCTGACAAAATCTATGTACATAGACAGCATTCATTTCACTTCTTCTCCCACTCCTCTCCCTGTGGGCACCATGGATACTGTAAATTATTGACCGTATCACCCTGCCAGTAAGAACCCGTACCCCTGTGCATATGTACGGCCATTCTAGGCACCATGGCCCTTTTTACCCATTAGAATCCCCAGCTTCCCTCCTGCGCGTATCTTGCACCCCCTCTCTCATGTATAGGCCATGAAACCCGCTCCCTCTACGCGATCCTGATGTGAAAGGTAACCCTCCTGCTTGACCCAGGCATTCCCCATTTCCCTCTCGAAGAAGCATCCTTCGCCTCAGCTGACATAGCCCCCCCAGCTGTATCTGACTGCCCCTGTTCTCCCATGTACAGGTCATAGGATCTCTCTCTCTCTCTCTCTCTGTGCGACTCTGACCCTGCGCGCACCCTGACCCCCTCCCTCTCCTCACATGGGCAAGTCATAAACCTTCTTCTTCTGCAAGACCCTGTCCTTGGGAGTCACGGCCGCGCCTGACCAACACCTCCTTCCCTTCCATGAATGCCCCTCTGTTGACAAGCCTTCCTGCAGCGCTCGATTGTCCACGCGGCATGAATACCACTCCTTTGATGACCCCTTCCCCCGAGTCCGGCTGACCACACATGTCCGAGGCCATCGCCTAAGCCAGGAGATACCATTTACTGCCCTTATTGTATGCCTAGCCACCCCACCCCCCTGGGCCATGATCAGGCGTACATCCTACCAAAACACTCAGCTGCGTGATTGCCCTCCCCTCTTATCAGCAGGTCAAAGGTCCCCATTGTGAACGTATGTGGAGTAGGATCGTCACGAGGATTATAGGAATGTTTTCCTTTTGCGACACACTGACCTGATTGTATCATCAAATGTCCTGCAAATGTATAAAAACCAGAGTCTCAAGCTCACTTGTTAGAGCACCTCCCGATGACACCTTGCTTCGTGTCTGAAATGACTGGCTCTCCTCATGAGAATTAAACTCTGTTCTTGATTCCTGCTTTCAGCGCCCGTCTCTTTATTTGGTAATTATTCCACATGGGAACTAAGAGGCGGTTTGCGCCAACAGCCTGGACATCGATAGAATTATGGGTTCACTTTCCACAAGACTCGTGTCTGTGGTGGCAGCATCCATTTTGTGGAGCTGAGGCTTCGTTTAACTTTAACCGGGGTTCACAGTTACATACATGTCGTGTCCCTCTAGAAGGGTGGAATGCTAACCCCGTCGCCAGAATTGGCGAGGGGTTAGTATTCCAATTCGTATGACACCTTACTCGACATGTTTTGATAAAGCAATACCAAAGTTAGCATTTAACCGCGAGGATTATAATGCACTTAAGAGTATATGGTATGCGATATAATGGAACAGCTATTAGGACTTGGTTCCGCAAGCTGCATACAGGCTCAGCTCATGCGAGAGCACCATCTCACACGATTCCAAGCACTCTGCCTTCAGGATTGTCAAGGCCTGCCATAGGAGTGACTGATAGGAATCTGTGTGTCCATTTTAGGGTTAGGTATAGGTATACTACACCTACAGCAAAGGGTGATTACACGACTTTGCCCCAGCTGTCATGCAGCCAGTTGTGTCAAATTTAGGAGGCCAGCCAGGGGTGGCATAATACATGCTGCAGCCCCTGGCAGCCCTGGGTACACCTATGCCCTGAGTTACAGGGTCTGATAAGGTGGCCCAGTACCAATGGGTAAATGCACCTAGGGTACACGTTGTAATTTAGAAAGAGAACAGCCAGGCTGTGGGTCTGATTGGCAGGCCCACAGCCAGATAAAGTCGTAAACCAGTGAAACAAAAGCAAAAAATCTGGGTGATCATAGGATTGCAGACCCTACTCTCCTACATGACCCCCCCCCCCCCCCCCCCCCAACTTTGGGACAATAAGCTAACCTTGACCAGGTGAGTCTTCTTGTTCTAAGTGGAAATATCTGGAGAGCCCATCGGCATTGCCATGATAAGTACCAGGTCTATGTTCCACTGTAAAGTCCATCCCCTGTAGGGAAATGGACCACCTAAGCAGTTTGGGGTTTTCACCCTTCATCTGATTTAGCCACAAGAGGGGCTTATGGTCGGTCTGAATCTTGAAGTGAGTGCCAAACAAGTATGGCCTCAGCTTCTTCAGGGCCCAAACCACAGCAAAGGCCTCCCTCTCAATAGCTGACCAATTCTTCTCTCTGGGGGTCAGCCTTCTGCTTATAAAAGCAATGGGCTGGTCTTGACCATCAAAATTCAGTTGAGATAGAACAGCTCCCACACCCAACTCAGAAGCATCTGTTTGGACAATGAATGGTTTGGAGTAGTCTGGACTCTTAAGGATAGGTGCTGTGCACATGGCCTGCTTTAGGTCATCGAATGCTTTTTGACAGCCTGCTGTCCACTGAACCTTTTTTGGCATTTTCTTACTTGTCAGTTCATTTAATGGAGTCACAATTGATCCATAGTTCCTGACAAACTTTCTGTAGTAACCAGTCAGGCCCAAGAAAGCTCGAACCTGAGTCTGGGTGGTTGGAGGAGCCCAGTCCCTGATTGACTGTATTTTGCTCTCCAGTGGCTGAACCTGGCCTCCACCTACAAGGTGGCCCAGGTATACAACCTGTCTCTGCCCTATCTGGCACTTGGTGGCCTTGATAGTGAGGCCTGCTGCTTGCAGAATCTCTAACACTTTCCTCAGGTGGACCAGGTGATCCTCCCAGGTGGAGCTAAAGACAGCAATATCATCTAGATATGCTGCACAGAAGTCATCCAGCCCAGTGAGGACTTGATTCACCAACCTTTGGAAGGTGGCAGGTGCATTTTTCAGACCAAAGGGCATTACCACAAATTGATAATGCCCACCAGGGGTTGAAAATGCTGTCTTGGGCTTGGCATCCTCAGCTAACCTGATTTGCCAATACCCAGCTGTTAAGTCAAATGTGCTTAAGTAGTTGGCAGAAGCCAATCTATCTATAAGCTCATCTACCCTTGGTATTGGGTGGGCATCAGTCTTAGTGACTGCATTGAGACCCCTGTAGTCTACGCAGAACCTCATCTCTCTCTTACCATCCTGGGTGTGAGGTTTTGGCACTAGAACTACTGGACTAGCCCAAGGGCTATCTGAGGGTTCAATGACTCCCAACTCCAACATTTTCTGCACTTCAGTTTTTATGCAGTCTCTAACATGATCAGGCTGCCTGTAGATTTTACTCTTGACTGGCAGGCTGTCACCAGTGTCAACCTCATGGGTACACCAATTGGTCTGACTGGGTGTCAGAGAGAACATATGTGTGAAAGACTGAAGAACCTGTTTACAGTCTTTCTGTTGATGCTCAGAGAGGCTGCCACAAAAGACAACACCATCTACTGACCCATCATCAGGATTCTGAGTGAGCAGGTCTGGGAGAGGGTCACTCTCTTCCTCCTGTCCCTCATCTATGGCCATGAGCAAGCTCATGTCCTTCCTGTCGACATATGCTTTGAGCCTGTTGACATGGAGCACCCTGTGGGGGCTCCTGGGAGTTCCAAGGTCCACCAGGTAGGTGACCTCTCCCTTTTGCTCAAGAATTGTGTGGGGCCCAGACCATTTGTCTTTGAGTGCTGCTGGGGCCACTGGCTCCAACACCCACACCTTCTGTCCAGGCTGGTAAACAGTCAGGACAGCCTTTTGGTCATGCCAAGCTTTTTGTAGTTCTTGACTGGCCTTAAGGTTTTCAGATGCCTTCTCCATATACTCAGCCATCCTGGAGCGGAGACCAAGTACATAGTCCACTATGCTGGTTGCAGGCTTTTTGAGAGGCCTCTCCCATCCTTCCTTCACCAAGCACAGGGGTCCTCTTACAGGATGCCCATACAAAAGTTCAAATGGGCTGAAGCCAACCCCCTTCTGTGGGACCTCTCTGTAAGCCAACAGAAGGCAGGGAATAAGGACATCCCATCTACGCCTGAGCTTTTCAGGTAGTCCATGAATCATCCCTTTTAGGGTCCTGTTGAACCTTTCAACAAGCCCATTGCATTGTGGGTGATAGGGTGTGGTGAACTTGTAGTTGACACCACATTCCTTCCACATAGCAGTTAAGTAGCTTGACATGAAGTTTGCACCTCTGTCAGAGACAACCTCCTTAGGGAAGCCCACTCTGGAGAACACTCCAACTAGGGCCCTTGCCACTACAGGTGCTGTAGTGGTCCTAAGTGGAATAGCTTAAGGATACCTGGTGGCATGATCCACTACCACCAGTATAAACTTGTGCCCTGATGCTGTCTGGGGTTCCATTGGACCAACAATGTCAATCCCCACTCTTTCAAAGGGCACCCCCACCACAGGCATTGGTATAAGGGGGGCCTTTGTTGTGCCACCTGACTTCCCACTGGCTTGGCAAGTGACACAGGAGCGACAAAACTCCTTGGTATCCTCATTCATGTGAGGCCAGTGAAAGTGTGAGACAAGCCTGTCCCAAGTCTTTGTCTGGCCTAAGTGACCTGCTAAGGGAATCTCATGGGCCAAGGTAAGGAGGAAACCTCTCTGAGACAAGGGGATAACCAGCCTCCTGGCCATGCCAGGCTTGGGGTCTCTTGCCTCAGTGTACAGGAATCCATCTTCCCAGTATACCTTGTGGGTACCTGTGGCGTTCCCAGCAGCCTCAGCAGCAGCCTGCTGTCTGAGGGGTTCAAGGGAAGGGCAGTCTAACTGGTCCTTCCCCAGGTCTTCCCTTGAGGGGCCACCTAAACCCAGAAATTCAACTTGATCAAGTTCGAACTCTTTAGGCTCAGTTTCCCTCAATTCCTGTAGGTCAGCCTCCTTTGAGACTTGATCCACAACCTGGGGCAAGGGGGAAGGCAATGCCTTAACCCTACTGCTCTTCTTTTTGGAAGGTGTCTGGTCCATTGTTCCAGGATCCAGCACCTGTTCAGTGGGGCATCTTCTGGCCTGTGACCTAGTCACAGCAAGCACATGTGCTGGCAAGCCTAACATTTCCATGTGAGTCCTATGCTTCACTTCTGACCATTGTGATGACTCCAAATCATTGCCCAACAAACAATCTACTGGGAGGTCTGAGCTAACAACAACCTTCTTTTGGCCATTTACCCTCCCCCCCCCCCCCCCCCCCCCCCGGAGAAAGCAACAATTGCCATACTATGACTGGTAGTGACATTGCTTGCATTGGTCACCAGGAAATCTGTACCTGGCATGATCTGTCCAGGGTCCACAAAGTTAGGTGTCACCATTGTGACACTGGCACAAGTGTCCCTATAGGCCTGAGCCATTTTTCCATTTATCAAAGGTGTCTGCCTGTATTTGCCCAAAGTATTGGGACTTATATCAGGGGATATATCCACATCCCCTGTACAGACAAGGACAGCCTGAGTGAGTGTGCCAACTAAGTTGTCATACCCCTCAGAACCCAAGGTTAACCCAACTAAACCCTTTGGAGGTGCACTACCACTGCTGACTGTACTAGGGGGCACAGGTGCCTTAGGGGCTGCAGTTTGAATAACAAAAGAGGGTCTTGACTCAAAACTCAGCAAGGCTGAGCCAACAATGAACTGAGGAAACAACAAACTTGCCTATACTGAGAAGCTATTTTTTAGAGAACAACCGTTGTTGAAGCATACATGAAAAAATAGCATGAACACTTGCTTTTTGAATTGCAACTTTTACTTTAATTCTTTTCTAAAGACTGTTGTGATTTTTAGTCTTTTTTTATCTTTTTAGTGCATGGGAGTACAAAAACATGAAAAATATTATACATTTATATACAAGCAGAAAACAAACATTGGTATGTACATAGTTCAGACAAACTCACACTCAACACATTCTTGGCCGTCCAATCATAACAAAACCACATTCATACTGGTCCCAGTGTCATGAAACAGTTGTGTAAATACAAAACAATCTTATTTGCTGTTTTTTTACACGTTAATCAAACTTTTTCAAAATTTGAAAAAAAGAAGAAAGTAATCTTTCAATTAGTTGACACATTCCATATGGAAAAAGAATGACAAGGGACCGGGTCGGGTCGACGCGTTTTGAACCCTGTAATTCTTAGGGTTCTCTTCAGGACCACAGTTTAACTACAAAGAAAGAGGAAAACAATCGTCACTAACCAAAACCTAAGAGATCGACGTCTCAACCATTGTTCAGTTTCCCTCAGCCTACCTCAACAAGTGGGTCAAGGCTCCACAGAAAGCGAGAGGAGACAGATGCATTCCAAGTGGAGGGGGAGCGAAAAATGCTGAAAGAAAAAGAAGGTGTACTCAATCTCGCTGTGCATTTCACTCATTACTGTGCCTAGGCTAGTTTGATTCAGAGCGGGTCTGCGCGCTTACCGTCGATGCGGCGCGTGTTCGTTCTAAGGGTGCGTGTGTCAACTTTGGTTGAGACGTCGATCTCTTAGGTTTTGGTTAGTGACGATTGTTTTCCTCTTTCTTTGTAGTTAAACTGTGGTCCTGAAGAGAACCTCTTCGTGGAAGTTGTCTAGATTAATCTAACTGGGAATGGGACCAGCTCCTACCTTTATTCAGCTAAAGGTGGCTGCACTACGACTAGGTCCCTCCCCTGGGTGGGACCAGGAAGGGGGGTGGTTACACCCCTATCCTTTGTCCGGTCTTGCGCCAGCTCTGGGGCTGGAGTGCCCCAGGAACTGGTTTAGACCGGAGTATGCACAGGAACACCTTGTTTCCCCAGGCATGTCTCATTCCTTTCAGCCCTGTCCTACCTAATACACAAAATCCTGTCTAGGGTGGTGCTAGCACCTCCCAAGGCAGGAAACCCTTTGTCCAAGCCTCCCTCGCTGGAAGGACTCCCAGCAGCAGGAGGTCAGACTTGTGTCTGTGGTGGCAGCATCCATTTTGTGATGCTGAGGCTCGGGTTAACTTTAACCGGGGTTCACAGTTTCATACATGTCGTGTCCCTCTAGAAGGGTGGAATTCTACCCCCGTCGCCAGAACTGGCGAGGGGGTAGTATTTCAATTCGTATGACACCTTACTCGACATGTTTTGATAATGTTATACCAAAGTTAGCATTTGACCGCGAGGTTCATAATGCACTTAAGAGTATATGGTATAGCGTTATCCTGGAACAGCTATTAGGACTTGGTTCCGCAAGCTGCAAACGGGCTCAGCTCATGCCAGAGCACCATCTCACATAATTCCAAGCACTCTGCCTTCAGGATTGATAAGGCCTGCCATAGGAGTGACTGATAGGAATATATGTGTCCATTTTAGGTTTAGATATAGGGAGACTATATCTAAAGCAAAGGGTGATTACACCACCTTGACCCAGCTGTCGTGCAGCCAGTTGTGTCTGTTTAGTTGGCCAGCCAGGGGTGGCATAATGCATGCTTCAGCCCTTGGTAGGCCCTGGGTACACCTATGCCCTGGATACCTAAGGTATGCTGTACAGGGACTGATAAGGTGGCCCAGTACCAATTGGTAAATACACCTAAGGTTCATGGTTGTCAATTTAGAGAGAGAACAGCTAAGCTGTGGGTCTGATTAGCAGGCCCACAGCCAGGGAAAGTCGTAAACCAGTGAAGCAAAAAGCAAAATAATCGGGGGTGACCATAGGATTGCAGACCCTACTCTCCTACACCCACCACCGCCAGAGCCAACCTACACGAAGGGATGAAAGACGTCGCCAACTGGATGAGGAACAGCCGCCTCAAACTGAACTCAGACAAGACGGAAGTCCTCATCCTGGGATCATCACCCTCCGCCTGGGACGACTCCTGGTGGCCCCCGGCCCTGAGCACCGCTCCCAAACCAACGGACCACGCACGCAACCTGGGCTTCATCCTGGACTCCTCCCTGTCAATGACCAGACAAGTCAACGCCGTCTCATCCTCGTGCTTCAACACTCTGCGCATGCTCCGCAAGATCTTCAGATGGATCCCCACCGAAACCAGGAAGACCGTCACCCAGGCACTCGTCACCAGCCGACTGCACTACGGGAACACCCTCTACGCCGGAACCGCAGCCAAACTTCAAAAAAGACTCCAACGCATCCAGAACGCCTCTGCATGACTCGTCCTAGACATCCTCCGACACAGCCACATCACCGGACACCTGAGAGACCTGCACTGGCTCCTCGTCAGCAAGAGAATCACGTTCAGACTCCTCACCCACGCACACAAGGCTCTCCACGACCTGGGCCCCAAATACCTCAATGACCGCATGACCTTCTACACGCCCACCCGCCAGCTACGATCGACCAGCCACGCACTCGCCACCGTACCACGCATCTGCAGAGCCAACGCCGGAGGAAGATCCTTCTCCTACCTGGCAGCCAAGACTTAGAACTCCTTCCCCACCCACCTTCGGCGAACCCAATACCATCTCTCCTTCAGGAAGCAGCTCAAGACCTGGCTGTTCGAGCAGTAACTTCCCCCTCTCCCAGCGCCTTGAGACCCTCCCGGGTGAGTAGCGCGCTTTACAAATGCTGTGATTGATTGATTGCTTGATTGAGAGTTGTGGAAACAATAGATAGATATTTCACTCTGTCAATCGTGCATGCTTCATTTCACCAGAGGTGTAGCGAAATAGAGAGACGGGCTTTTTCAATAAAAGGATTTATTCAACAGTCTTCTTTCTCAAGCATTAGAAATGAACTGCTACAATCGTAAAACTGGTTGCAAAATATAATGCATACAGTAAAAAGAGTAGGATAAAATAATACTGTAAGAGCATTGTATGGTTCCTAAACCATAGATAAATACATACATAAATAACAGAGGCTAAAAGTACTCAACTGGTGCTTCTAAAATACGCCTACCCTGATGTACCTAAGCTTAGTACGAGGGAAGAAGTAAGTGAGGTGTAGCATAAATGTAGTATTCTTTGCCAAGAATCTGTCCAAGATTTCTCTTCGGGTCTAATCAGCTCCGTACCTTGATTTGGAATGAAGAAGGTCATGCTCAGGACTCGATTCCCCAACAACCCGCAAGGGTAGCGTGGAAACACTGGACTTGGATTTCTCTGCAGGAGAAAAGACAGCGTCTCTCTCAGTGCGTCTGCTGGAGGGTCGGCTTCCTTCGACACTTGCAGTAGCAGGGGACGTCGGGCAAGTAGATAGTCGAACTGCTCCAAAACACTGTGTGTTTGCTATGGCAAGTGTGAGCATATTTATACCTTGAAGGTGCCGAGTTTGACGTAAAGGTGGACATAATAATATCATCAAAGAGTTTAAGTTCTTTGAAAACTCCATGTGTTCTTGGTCAAGTTAGTATTCGAGCAAACGGAAGTCCCTAGCTGCTGAAGCCCAGTTTTCCCAGAAATCATTGTAGATTTTTGGAACTAGTGGAAGTAGCCCTGCTGTATTTGGACTGCATGAGCTATGTCTAAATATGGTTATGATTCTTATGCCTATATAAGGATATGGTGATTTATACCTATATAAGGGCATGAATCAGGGAAATTACAATAGGGTCCTAAAATGTTATACAACACCCACTCCACGTTATCATGTTCAACTAAGTCCAAGCACTTATACATATAACCTAGAGCATGTGTTTACAATCTCGCCCAAAAATAAATATAAAATGCATTTGAAATGGTTGCACACGAAAAAATGAGCATTTGTACTGAACGCGTTTAAAGGCAATGATTTCATTTCAAGCATATAGTATGACATTGACAATGCTAATCGAATCAACCATGAGATATATTTATGAAATGGCTCTTAGTTACAGAGAAAAATCGAGACCATCCCATAGCAGAATATACAAACTGTTTTGGTTTTGGTATGCTTATTAGGTCAATATTGTTCCTAGGAAGTCTTCAAAGAATTCTTGTTCTCTAAGAATAGTTTTACTCTAAGCAGACTGCTTTGTGCCAAAGTTCATTGTGTTTTGGAAAAAAGTCAAATCAAATCGAAGAAAAATAGAGTTCCAATGTTAGAGGCTTTTGTTTTGAAAAAAGTGAAGGTCAAATTTCAGAGTTGAAAGAACGCTGTTTGCTAACTTCAAAAGTTATTCTCAGTGTCAGGAGAAAACATTAAGTCGTCTAGGCTGGCAAAGAAATAGTCTATCCCAGTAGATGAAATTTGAACCACTTCATCAAGAAGGTCAATTGTACACAGATGTGAGACATCGCCGTCAGCGTCAGTCGCATTAGCAATGTTCGTAGTAGATGGTACCTGAGTGCCTGTTGGTCCGCGTATCACACCATCAGCTGGAATTGCCGGTGAGATCTCAATGAATGCCATCATCAGGATTGGTAGACGTTGGGGGAAATACAATACATGAGCCGTTCCCGGACCCAGTAATGCGTCAACATCCGTTGGCATTGCTGACGGAAGTGTTAGACAGATATCCAACATGCATTCCTCTCCACAAAGCAGGCATCGTAGAACAAGGTAAGATGCAATCTTGCCAGATTGGACTGAATGACAGGAAACATGTGGCATTCAGATCTCTCAAGCGAGCCAAGCCAAGGATCTGTGTTATGCGTTCACGATACTGCATGGCCAGATGAGCATTCTCCATGGTAATTTGGGTATCGCTGGTGGCCGGACTTGCCATAACGGAGCAGGAGGAGTAAAAATAGGATCCCTGCTACGAGTCCCAACATGAGAGGCAGGCCGCTGAACACAGACTGCACGAAGTTAGGAAACTTGCCCAGGACTGCTTCAAACGGTGCGAACAGTCCCGAAAAAATAGTCTTAAATACATGTACAATACTGCTGGTATCAGACATGTTTAAGATACGACCTAACATTTCTGCGAAATGTATCGGGCCGTTTGTTGATAATAATGCGTGTATCTCTGCAGAGGACCTTGAAACTTGCAGATCATACGTCTCTCTGGGCCAGGTCAGTGGCACAGTTTTTTGTAAAAGAATGGCTTTCATTCTGCTTAAAGTATCAATTCGTATAGAAGAGATGTTCAGTGAAGGCCATAGTGGTGACACCCCGTCTGTCTTAGTTTTTGGAAACAATACTTGCATACAACAAGTGACCCTGGCTGGCACACTATCCAGATAGGGTGTCCCTGGCATCATTCAACAACAGCTGTGAGCATTCAGCATTATGTAGCTTCCATTGGAAAGCTGCCTAAAAATTGGATCCATCACTGCTGCCGGGGAACCGTACCTCTTAATGTGGTTTTACAGTTTTTACCACTAAGAAATACCTCCTTTTCCCCACTCCAACATTTGTGTGTATATGGTAAATCCCAGGTCGACTTTATGTACTCTTTACCCAACCTTTCATACAGGCCTGCTGGTATGTGTTTTAAGCAATACTGAATCTGGAAAATCGTCACTAGAATCATGATGGTGCCATTAGTGGAGAAGTGTGGCTCAGGGGTTAGAGGCAGCAGACCTGGAGCTTGAGTTCGGCCCTGGACCAGGGTTCAATTCCCCGCCTCGGCGGGTCTTGGGCTCAAAAATTCCACGGACTCGTTAATTCTCGCTCCGGTGCCTTCTCGACTCACGGGTTCATACTCTGCGACTCTGGGCAATAGCTTGCTTAATCTCCACAACGGCCCCTCGCGGTGCGATGCCTGGCTTTCACCTTGTGGATACCCTGCCAGGGTTATCTCACAGGGGAATACCAGGAAGGGTTCCCTAAGCAAGCGCGGAGATGCCCCAGGGTAAGTCATGCGCTATATAAGCTTCATTCATTTCATTTCATTTCATGTATTATTCATTCAACTGATGGTTTCTCAGAAACGGTCAATGGTAATCTCTCCAGTTTTTCTATGCTCCACACCGTATAGTCTGCTCCCCTCTGTGCCAAAGAGATTTTTTAATCTGTAAGATTAAATACAGAAAACAATGACGTAGTGTTGATTAGACGCCAAGGCACATAGCTAGAACGAATGTTTTGTAACGTCCAGCCTAGCAGCATTATAGAACATAATTGAAACTGGCCATGTTGTAACATTAGGAAGTCCTGTTCCATTATGTCAATGGCAGAGGATACAATGCTGTCCAAGGAATACATTCTGGATGACAGAGTCTTTAACCTATTGTCAACCAGAGAGAGAGCTATCTCTAAATGAATACGATCAATATCTCGTATTTGTTCAGCTGTTTCCATTTGCGTGACTTTCCATGCTTCATTGTAAGCAGCGTAAATACTGGCGTATATGAAACGTTTATGATGTGGTTTGCGAGGTCCAAGTAAGAGTTCTCGAAAGTCAATGCCGTCTTTAAGTAAAGTTAAGTGCTGTTTTATATCTGGGAGTGTGGATTTTTGTAGCCATTGAAGGCACAGTTTTCCTACACTGTAAGTTGGTATTATCCCTGGATGTTGTCTTTGGACATATCTTGGATCTGGCCTTGTTACTGTGAACCCTTGTGTTTTATTCAGGAATCTATCTTGACAGTTATTCGTGTCTGTGGGCCAGATTAACCATTTTTTCCAATCAGGATTAGTTCTGTTTTGTAGTAAAATATAATTTACGTCTACCTCCTCATCTGTAGTTCTATTACTATCAGGTGTGGGCTTAGGTGTGGACTGTTTGTTTAAATCTTTTATCTTAGCCAGGCCAAGTCAGGATGTCTGTTGAACAGTTTCATTTAAGAACAGTATTTGTTCTGGGATGATGCAGGCTCTGAACAATGCTTCTAAACCTTGTACCTGCCAGTCTTTTGTGCCCCAAACAGTTTTTGTCTCAATGTTGTCTTTCCAAAAGTCAAAGCCTAATGTGGACATTTTTGCATAAAAGGCTAAAGAATAATTCTGTTTAGTATTCGTTAACATACTTTTCATGCGTGTCTTATTAACATTTTTAAAGTAAAAGCCTTCTGGATTTTTGACATTGAAACCTGAAAAGTACGGATATTTTTCATAAAATGTTTTAGAGCTACCCTTTGGAGGAGTTGGACAATGTTCCCATTGATTATAAGCTAAAACATTTCTAGGGTTTGCAGATTTGTGCAAATAATGATGACCAAAATGATTAAAACAATAGATTTCTTCATAATTTGAAGAACCTTCTAAGTATTCATGTTTTGAAAATTTTGCCAACATCTCTAAATGTGCCATCATGTTATTAACCATGTCAAAGTCCCAATCATCAGAAAATTTACTCGGTGAAACAAAATCACTCAAGGAAACCTTAAATTGGTGTGGAATCTTCAGCAGCTCAACAGGGCCATAAATCTCATAATCAGCTCTATCCCATGCTATTCCACCAGGAAGAGGAACAGCCATGATGTTCACTGATGACAGGTCTCGTTGTTCACAATGAGATGATTGTGTGGCTTCAGGAGCAAGTTGATGTTCTTACTTGCTGTGTCCATTTTTATATGTTTTCCATCTATCAGCTTTCCCAAACTTAAAACAAGAATGAGCCATAGTAGGAGGAAAAGTACACATAACACAATCCAAAATTCAACCCATGGTGAAACTAGATATTTATTTGCAAGCTGGTGAAAAAGTTCTGTTAATTGTTCCTTGAAAGTTTTGTTTGTTGGCATTGTTTCAGGTTCACTGGGATCCTCAGAAAAGGTATTGAAGTTGATGAATTAGCCAGAGGCAGTTTTGTCAATAGTTGGTATTGTATCCGGATTATTTGAAATCGCTGGAGCTGCTTTTTCCCTTGACATGTTTGTATAGTCAGATGTTACATCATTGTAGACGGGAGTTTCTTGACGAACTGTTATTTGGGTTTCAAGATGCACAAGTTCCATGGCTTTATTGCATATTCCTTCTTTTCTCACTGCAGAATCTTCAAAGGCGATGAGTCTTTCAGTTTGAACCTCTTGGATAGTAGCAAGATTTGGTTGTCTGCTATATCTTGGGAGTCCACTGGGCCTACTACTTATTATCGGCCACTTGATATGGTTTTTCCAGGTCAATTGATACAGACCGGTTCTCCTTTCTTCCAGCAAGGGGTGGCAGTAACATTGTTCTTGATCCGTGGACCGCTAGTACAGGTCTGGTTTTCTGTAAGAAGGCCAAAATTCCTTCTTATCCGCTATTTTCTCTCTGACCAGATCCCCAATCTTTGGAATCCAGACAGGTCTTTCTGGGACAAGTGGTTTTTCTTCAGTGGTCGTTGGCTTTTGGATGGTGTTGCTTAGACTTCTTCTTGTTTCGTTTAAGTCCTGAAAATAGCCAAACGATCTTTGATATGAAAGGGTTTTTGTTCTACCGCTGAAGTATGACGATCGAGGTCTTCAACCAAGATTCTAGTACCAAAAAGGATTTCATTTGAAGGGATTCCACCCAGAACATTTCTTGGCAAGTTATTAAGACTACGTTGGACACTTATTAGATGTTTGACCGACCCGTGACCTAACCTAATACCCTAGCTGTTATAGATTGCTTTATGTCACAGTTTTTTCCCTCCACAACCGAATTTCTCTCAGAATGAATGGACTCGAAAACCGCAATGCAACGCCCAAACTGGCCATGGCCTCCTTGTAAGCCCGAGAGCTAAAAGCAGGACCCTGGTCAAAATGTAGCGTGCCGATTGCGTATGTGCCGATAAAGACTCGCAAATGTTTTATAACAGTTCGGGCGTCAGCCGAGCTTTGAGGCCACATCCAAATGTATCTTGAGCATGAATCCACGGCAACCATGACGTATTTAGTTACCATCCCTTTGTAGGGGACCACAGTGGTCTAGATAAACACATGCTAATGCTTTATCCGAAATTAACAGGGGCGTCTGCGCAGGACATTTCACTGTTGAAACTTTCATTTTCAGGCAGGTTTTACATTCCAAAACATAGTTTCTGGTGTGTTTCCTCATGCGTGGCCACCAGTATCTTTGTTTTAATAATGGTACTGTAGCGGAAACATCTGCGTGTGCAGAGGCAAGCCTTTCATGTGCTGATAAGATTAGTCCTAACCTGTGTTCCATGTTTGGGATTACTCTATTCCCCACTCCAGGGATTTGAGCAAACGGAACACTATTTGCATCAGTTATATACGAGTACTTGAGTGGAAAGCCTTTTGGTAGTGTTTGACCACTGTCTTTTATTGAAGCAGTGACAGCTTGCATTATTTTGCTGTCTATTTTTGTTTTTGAACGAGTGATTGCAGCTACGGAAGCCGTTTGCACAGCTGCCTTCCCGACTTCATCAGCCAATGCATTCCCTTCAACATGAACTCCATCACGCTGATGACTCCGTTTATGGATCACATGAGTCTTTTGAAGTTCTTTCGGTAAAAGAACTACTTGTTCCCAAAGCATTTTATGCTTGATTGTGCCACCCTTTGCGTCTTTAAATACATTTTGAACCCAGTTCTGCAGATATTCATTGTAAGACTGGACGCAGTAATACGAATCGCACACTATGAGTGTGGGGAATTCGCGATCAGTATTTTCCAGTACCATCTTGAAAGCCCGTAGTTCAGCTCCCTGAGCTGTACAGTCCCCTAAGGATTGAGTTTTTGTTACCATAGGTCTGAATTTACCATCGCGCCAGCGACCTTTAACAATCGCGCACGCTACACTATAAGCTTGTTTTCCCCCAATCGCGGGCTTTGCTGATCCGTCTGTATATATTATACAGCCGTAATGTTCCAGAGGCAGAATTTCAGTGGGCAGAGGACATGTATTTGAGAAATTCTTGTGTCTTCAAGTAAGGGTCAAAAACGTATTCAACGTCTGTTGCAGCTAGCGAATTAACCCATTGTATCTATCCCAATGTAGAGCTTTTGCATTTGGAATGCTTGCTTTTGTCACTGCCTCTAATGCAGGTACAGGAGTAACGATTTTTATGCGTTTACCCTGTGCCAGGGCTCTCTCTTTTGCTACCGCAGTCTGAACCGCTGTCAGAATTTTTTCTGTTGAAGTGAATTTCATTTCAGCTTGTGTGTACAAGTGTGATTTGTAAGCTATTGTTACCTTTTCACCTTCATTAAAGGTTAGGTATGTGAATAGAAATTTGCCTAGCCTACGAGAAGGTAAGTTTCAATTCTATTAAGGACGCTGAGGCGAGGATTATGCTCACAATTCTCTCTTCGCTTTATTAACAATTTTCACAGCAGCTCTTCATATAACAAGCAACAAAACTACATTTCCCACAACACTAGGGAAAAGAAAACACAGTCTCTGTTAAGTCCTTTCACAGTTTCCATGAAGGTCTTCCCATAAATCATCCTGCAACTTCCTGCACTTCCTCTTTCTTCGCTGGAGGATCTCTCCCATGGTCAGGCACTCTGCTTTGTGTGATCATTCCCTGAAAAAAAACACACTAATCACTTATGGCGTCATCGACTAACTGAAGAAAGAATTACCTTAATTCAAACCAACATTGTGCCTAACACAGCAATGATCTTAAACCACTGAGTACTGCATAGAATAAGAACAGTAACTAAAAGGAGTTACTTACAACCAGTACGGCGAGGGATAGCTACCAACAGGCTTGCTGGGTGGGATAATCCTCGCCTCCGCGTCCTTAATAGAATTGAAACTAACCTTCTCGTAGACTAGGCAAATTTCTATTCTATGTCAGGACCGGAGACAAGAATTATGCTCTTTTAAAGCTTACTCACCACCACCTGCGCCATATTAAGCAGCGGCTTAAAATAGAACTTTTTGAAGGTCAAATCTGAAAACCAATCCGCTGCTCTCATAAGGTCCTCCAAACGCACGCCAAGGTTAATTGCCTTGGAAGCCATCGCACCCCATGTGGAATGCGCACCAAATGTTCTCGTATTAATACCTGCTTCCTGCATGATCCACCGCACCCAACGGGCTATAGTGGGAGAACAAACAGCCCTAAAAGGATTTGTGAGGGCTATTAAGAGTTGTCGCTCGCCCGGGGGATGAACTTCCTACGTAGCTTTCTCATAAGCTTTTAAGCATTGCACCACACAAAGCTTAGGTGATTCTGAAAAGGCAGGATAAGAAATTGTGCGTGTATTCTATTTAGTACGTCAACTCAGGGTAAAGGTAACCCATCTGGGGAAAAAACCCTTGCAGTGATGTCCAAAGCACAACATCAGACATTCTCCTACACGACACCAAACATAATAGCATGGCCAATTTAGCTGATAATTCTTTCTGTGAAAGAAAACGATTCGGCTGTCAAGACAACAAGAAATTCAAAATCAGGTTCACATCCCAGAGAACTGAATAACGAGGTTCCGGGGCAGAGACAACCTAATGCCTCATAGGAGTGTACACACGAAAGGATGTTCCCCTAAGAGCTGTCGTGATTGAAAGCAGCGCAAGAACATGCACGCGCCACTAACCTGACTCTGATGGCCAGCAGGGACGATAAGACGACAGTCCTCACAACTCCCCTCCACACAACACCCACCAATGGGAAGACCACCACTGTCTGAGTGTGTACGGAAAGGGGCCGCGAGGTGGATTGGTAAAGGACGTCTGGGGTTTCTCGAGAATCTCTTGTCAAGGGCTACCCACGAAGTCACTGGTAGTACAACACTGCAGGTGGAGGAGAAGACAGAGAACAGACTATTAGGACCACCAGCTGCTGATGCCTGAACCTCAATCCCCCCTATCACTGAACTCACCAATTCCTCTTCGCCTAATGCCGTAAATTAATCCAGATGACAAAGCGATGGGGTATTGTCAAAGATAATGAGAAGTTGTCTCCACTTCTCAATCTAACACACACCTCGATTTGTTTATGATAGGGTTTGTGGGGTCTCCTTATACGAGACGTTAAAGCTGCACGTCTAGTACTGACCACAATACTTCTTGTGGACAAGAATGATTCCAGGTAGTACAACCTGTACTATAGATTCAGGTTATAACTGGTAGTGATAGACTAGTGAGACCCTGAACCCTCTAAACAGAATGTGAACGTAGCACATATGGAATGCAAATGACAAAATGACAAAAATAAGAGACCAGGTAGGAGGCGAACCCGCATTCCACTGGTATACTTGCAGTTGCAGGATACGACTTGTACAAACAGATCCACGATAACTCTGACCTCGCAGGCTCTTCGTCGGCGGGGTAGCAAACACGAACTCTGACCTCATAGGCTCTTCGTCGGTGGGGTAACAAACACGTACTCTGACCTCGCAGGCTCTTCGTCGGCGGGGTAACAAACACGTACTCTGACCTCGCAGGCTCTTCGTCGGCGGGGTAACAAACACGCAGATGAGAACAACCCATCAACAGGTGAAGAACTCAGGAACAACATTGACAAGCACTGTACTGGTCACTGGGAGGGGTCTATATAGAGTCCGTCCATTTCCCCGATCCCCGGCGCCGCACGGCCTTCTGGTATATGTAGTTCTTCCGTAGGGGACACTTAACATGGAATCTCTTTCTCCTCACTACGCCAGCTTTGGAGATCGCTACAAGAGCGCTCCATCCACCGGAGCATGCCCCGCTGAAATCGCTGAATGTACCGCGTTCACTAACCTATACGACAAGCCCTTTTGAGCTAACTCAGCCAAGTAATTCAGAACATAGGTCAAATCTGCGACCACGGGATCCACCTCCCGTCGTGAACACCAGCATACCCATCACGTGCAAGCCGATTTGTATCGTTTAGATGTGCTGTCGGCCCAAGCCTTGGACAACAAGAGCTCAGCGTGGCCCGAAATGCCCGGCAATCTCCAACGTTGCCTGTAATCCGCCACACCATGAGCTGAAGGGAGCCTTCCTCCACCAGCCGATGAGGACTACCCTCCGTACTCAGCAGGAGGTGGGGAGTTGGGAGGAGTCGGATTGGAGATCTCAAGAAAGTCCCAGTAGAACCGGAAACTAAACTTGTAACCTCCAAAACGGTGTTATCAGGACCACGGAGGCTCTCTGCCTGCAAACCTGGGCCGCCACCCGGTTGATCATGGAAAATGGAGGGAAAGCATATCCCCTCTCCCGACTCCAATCCTGACAGAACGCATCGCATGCTGCCGCCAGAGGATCCGGTCTCCAACTGAAGAACTTTGGAATCTGCCGATCGAGGCGCCACGCAAAAAGATCGACAGCTTGAACCCGGTCTTTGGTCCAACACTGGACTGCAAAGGAGCCCGCCAGGAGCTCCAGGCAATTGATGTGGCGTAGCTGTTCTTGCGGAGACCAACTGCCGCCGGTGGAAAACTCTCCACACCCTGCGCCCCAGCCTGCTTGGCTGCCGTCCGACTCTATCACCAAGTCTGGTGCTGAACCGAAGATTGCTCTCCCGTTCCAAGCCTCCATGTGGGACAGCCACCACTCCAACTCTTCGCGAACCTCTTCCATCAGAGGAACCACCTGTGAGTAGGTGAGGCCTTTCCGCAGGTGATGTGCCTTCAACCTTTGCAGGGCTCGGTAATGCAATGGCCCCGGGAAGATCGCCTGGATCGATGCTGAAAACAGGCCTACCAAACGAGCAATCTGCTGTAGAGAAGTACCCTGCTTGGCCATGGTCTGACGGATCTAGTGTCGAATCTTTGCTACCTTTCTGGAGGGCAAGCTGAGAGTGGCTGAGGTGGAGTCTATCACAAACCCCAGGAAGGATGCTTTCTGAGTCGGATCCAGGAGGGATTTATTTTCGTTGATAACAAACCCTAAAGACTGGAGAAGCGTCACTGCCATCTGTAGATGGTCCTGCAGCTGCAAGGGACATTGACTTAGGAGAAGCATATCGTCCAAGTAGACGATCAAGCGGACCCCGTGTGTTCTCAAGTATTCCACCACTGGCTCGAGAACCTTGGTAAAACACGACGGGGCTGAAGAAAGTCCGAAGGGGAGGCAACGGAACTCGTAAGCCTGCTCCCGCCACAGAAACTGGAGGAACCGCCTGTGCGGGGGAAAGATCAGAACAGCCAGGTATGCGTCTCTCAGATCCAAACGTACCATCCAATCGAGTGCCAGGAGAACATCCCTGTGCAGATGGATGCCCTTCATCTTGAAGTGCCTGTACACCAGCCACTCGTTGACCTCCCGAAGGTTGATAACCGGTCTCCGACCCCCGTCGGCCTTGTCTACCAAGAAAATATTGCTGAGGAAGCCTGAAGGGTGAACTTCTGTCTGACACACTGCCTCTTTGCGGAGCAACTCTCGCACTTCCTCGTCTATCAAGGCTGTGTCTGACGCACAGAAAAGTATTGGCCGGGGGGGACCGTGTCTGCCGAAGGGACCCATAAAACTCTATCTGAAACCCTCTGACTGTCTGGAGTACGCAGGCATCCGCTGTAAGTGCTTCCCAAGCGTGGAAAAATAACGCTAGCCTGCCCCCAACTCGCATCTGCGCAGCGGGTAAAACACCCACCGTTGGCATTGCCGTTGTTTCCTCTGTAGCCTTGTCCTCGGAACCGTTGACCCCTGGTCGGGTAAAGGTTGGTGAAGCGCTTGTCAGACTGATATTGTCCGCCCCCGGAGCCTTGCCCCCTACCTTGGGGCTGCTGATTTTGTCCACGGCCAGGCGGGCGGCTCCTACCCCGACCGGCCCACGGAAAACCCACGGATTAAAGACCCTCTTAATATTGGCTTGCGCCTTGTCCAAGGACGTGAATGTGGCCACAAACTTTCCAAGTTCTTTTATGAAAGGCTCACCGAACAGTTCACCTTGCGCCGATGCCCCCGCCTCAGAACTTGCTAAATCTCCGTGTTTGGGATCTACTTTTATCAGTAACTAGCAGCTTGTCCCGACATTGTCCAGGTATGATACCAGGTAATAAATTTCCCCTGTAAAGTAGAATTGAGTGACAGAAGTTAGGGCATCAGAGTAATAAATATAACAAAATGTATTTCACAGAGTTAATGGTGGATGAAATTATCAGAAGGTAGCTCCCAGAGGCGTCCTCCATCACTCTCAAAAGACCAAGAGTAAAGCGGACCGGTAAGAAATGTCAGGTTAAACTTAGACTAAATAGAGCCTCTAGACAGCCAGTAACATGCTGTTTTAGTTGCAAAAATATGTTGAATGTTAGAGCAAATACACTAGATCACCAGTGGTATAACCAGAACACATCCTCTTAACAGGACTGAAGCGTGTCCCCAATCTTTACCAAAACAAGTGACGCTCAACCAAAGACACTTGCATAAGGTAAAACATTTTTGGAATAAGTTCATTATAGTGCAAAAACAACAGTTAAAGTAAAAAACAAGCACAGTTATCGATCATGACCTACGATACAATTTTCCTTAGAAATAAGTGATAAGGAAAGACAGCGAGCACAAGAAGAAACGTGTTCAATCTGAAATACAAGAAAGATCACCAGGATGTTCGCACCTGGGTAAGTTAAAGGGTTCAGTTTGAAATTTAAAAAAATCAAAGAACCCACTAAGGCGATATATCTACCCTGAAAGTTAGAACCTGTAAGGAGTAGAACACTAGGTGTCTAAATAACAACAATTAGACCCCCCATAACACAAGGGATGTATTCCATCCCTGGCATTCTGTTAACAAAATGAATGCTAAGAAACCGCAGGGCGCTTGTATTGATGTTCATAGTTACCAAATATTAGCTAAGTCTAGAAATGTTATTAAATATCTATGTGCAAATGTACGAAAATATGGGCCTAACATTATGTATCACTGTATGTTTTCAGAGTAGAATAACTGAATCGTGAACGAGTCCTTGAAGAAGGTGCAAAATAAAGAGGCACCGAAACGCCGCGTCGACACTTTTTCGTTCCTATGTCCCAGTAATTTTTAACAAAAACCATTGTATAATTGACAGTATGATGTTTTAATAATAATCTTTTTTAAAATGATGAATGTTTTTTGCGTTTGTAAAAACCTTGAATAAATTTGTAATTTTGTACATGTTGTGACTTATTATAAATTGTTTGCATTATGTTTTTTAAATAAATAATTGATCAATATTTTTATACAACAACACTATTGTTTCATGTTTTTGCTGATACCTATGGGCACCATTTTCATTGAAGTGTAAATTTGGTAACTACTGTAACACTACAAACCCCCTTGCTTCTCTAGGGAAGACCCCATGACTAATTAAAGATTTGATAAATAGTGAATCCAGGAGAAGGAATTCTGAATTTTTGCTATTGTTGACCCAATCCTTTTCCTGATAGAAAGGGTAGCTCCCAAACAACCTATTTTGTTAGGTATGAACTGCTGCCAGCCAGTAGTATATTGTTTAATAGGATTCCGTTTTGATAGCATTTCTTATCTGTGACAGACCTGTGAAACGCTCCGATTCACAGTGCACTGCTGATGCACTTAAGAGTGCGCGTTCAGTAGTGTGTGAACTCGAGTTTCCCTACTTTATTTTTCCTTGCAATATTATATAGCGCGAACTCGACAACATGGCATGAGCACATTTTACATTACAGAAGAACACGTTAATTTGTGGTAGGCACGGGGAGACAAAGCGATTTGCTTGGAATCACAGGATGTTGAGCTGATGCCGAGATTCGAACGTAGCTCCCCAGCTCTAAAGTTCGCAATTCTAGAACTTGTGGCGGGAGGTGTGTCTAAAAGTGTATGTCGGTGCTGGCTATCAATGAGAGAGACCTGTGCATTTTTCAAATGGGTGGTGAAAAAATATGAGTATGTTACTGGAGATGTGGGCCTCCGTGCCACCAATGTACTTACCGGGTGTAGGAAGGTGGATATCTGACTATGGTTGCCCCCAACTTTTTGCCTGGTGTTTTGCTGGTTTTTCGACTTAGTTGACCTTGGGCCCTGCTATTCAGGACCCCAGGCCCACTGCTCTCTCTGTAAAATGGATGCTGCCACCACAGACACAAATCTGACCTCCTGCTGCTGGGAGTCCTTCCAGCGAGGGAGGCTCGGACAAAGGGTTTCCTGCCTTGGGAGGTGCTAGCACCACCCCAGACAGGATTTTGTGTATTAGGTAGGACAGGGCTGAAAGGAATGAGACATGCCTGGGGCACACAAGGTGTCCCTGTGCATACACCCGTCCGAACCAGTTCCTGGGGCACTCCAGCCCCAGAGCTGGCGCAAGACCTGACAAAGGAAAGGGGGTGTAACCACCCCCCTTCCTGGTCCCACCCAGGGGAGGGACCTATTCGTAGTGCAGCCCCCTTTAGCAGGATAAAGGTAGGAGCTGGTCCCATTCCTGATTAGATTAATCTTGACAACTTCCACGAAGAAACTCTTGAACTTCGACCTCCTGATCATCAGAAGACTGAAGAATCTCCCTTATGGTCAGGGAGTGACCATCCTGCTTCGCAGGCACCATCAAGCTCCTGTGCGGTTTGCTGCCGAGTCTTTCCATCCCAAATCCGACGACCCAGCTCGACAAGACCCGGACCTCCAGACCTCTCTGACCTCTACCCACATCCACAGCACAGCTGGGACCCGTGGGTGCGACGAGCAACGTGGAGACGGCCATCTTGAGAAACCAGCACAGCGCTTCCAGCACGACCGCCGAGGGATCCTCGAGTGAGTGCATTGGGGTCCGAGAAGCCCCACACCGACGCAGCTCCTGCACGAAAGACCAGCCCCCCAGCATCCACGAGATCTGCCTGGTTGCTGATTGTCCTGTTGTCTGGTCACTTGCCGGCTGGCTCGTGACCTCTGAGACGACGACCCGAAGAATCTAACACTGCTGGTCTGGTCCCCAAGACTGGCCCTTGCTTCCCAGTGAACAAGTAGCACCCCGGACCCTCCTGGTCCGCACCAGACGCCATCTTTGTTCCACCGCGTGGCTTGCATTAGCCAAGGCCTGTTGTCCAGATCGACGATCCGACACCACCAACAGCAGCAGACTACGTGGGACAGCTCGTGCCTCCAGCCTGGTCGTGAAGAGCAGCTCCTGGTCCCCGCAGCTACAGAGAGAAGCGACCCTTCCTTCACCTGACTGCGGCAACAGCATCTGGTTCCCTCCTGGTTCCAGCACCGTCACTGGCTAGTGACCAAGACTCTGTCCCCTTCGCTTTCAGGACTCCTTCTTCTAAGTTCTATCCTTGGAACCACCGGACTCCTCCATCTGGCTGCCTGCCAGCAACTCCTTGTTTCAGGCATCACCGGGATCAACGCAGCAAACCCGACGCAACTTCAGCCCTATGCACCCGCAGCCTGTGGGTTAGGTAACTAAAGCTTCTAGGTGCTGAAGTCTGTGTACACTATCCTAGTGTTCAAGTCCACTGTTGTTTTCCCTCCATCCAGCCGGGTTCGTCCGGAATCCGTAACTTTCTAAACTGTAAGATCCATAGACGTTGGTATGCATCCCGCGTGAGAGTTCCCACTCTGCACATGAGCCCCGTGGGCCTCCTGCTCCTTACTTACCTAGATTGTAGCGTAGTCCCAGCGGTCCTCCAGCCTCAGGATCTCCTTACAGTACTTTCCTTCTTCGCATTCCATTGTTTTGAGTATATGGTTTGTCGTGCCCCTAAGGCGCACTTGTAAATATTGTGCGAACTCGTATTTCCTGTTCAGTATTGTCATGTGCTTAGCCCTCTGATCTCATAATATCTGTTTATTTTCATAACAATCTGTGTGGTGTCCTTTCATTTGGTATTCAAGGGGTTATATGTGGTAAAACAGCTGGCTTCACATGCCATTCAGAGTTTAGCCTAAAGACTGCTTTTGTCCACGCTACTAGGATAGCTGGTCTATAAGGTTGACTTACAACCAATCACCATAAGGGTTGTTTGGACCTATACAAGGTGATCACTAGAATTAGTGAGCATCATATATCAGGCCAACTTCTCACACCAGGGAAGGGTAAACACCCATTTTCCCGCAACTTTCTTTCCGCATACCATCACTCCGTATACTTTCATTACGAAAGTACCATGACTCCACAATGCCATTATAACGAATGGCATTACATTTTATATGCTTTTACCACCCATACATTTACAACGAAATTCGTTGTAAATGCATGAATGGTAAAAGCATGGTTTTTTTAATGTTTGGATTAGGTAAGTATGGGTATAGAGGTTATGCTATGTTATGTTATTCTGAATTTGTTAAGCGAACGGGCACCCAGAGGTTTCATGGCGCTAGTGGTGAGGAGGGATGACAAAACAGTTACCTAACCGGACGCTTGCTTGAATAACCAGGTCTTCAGTGCGCCCCTGAATTCCATGAGATTAGTGCATCTCCTGAGTGACACGGGGAAAGAGTTCCAGACCTTTGGAGCCAAATGAGCGAATCAACACCCGCCAAGACGTTTCCTTTTGAAGGAGGGCAGAGTGAGGAGGGTCAGATGGGCAGAGCGGAGATTGCGAGTCGGCTCATGTTTGGTTATAAGATTATTAATGAACTTAGGGCTTTTCCCGTGGAGAGCCTTAAAGGCCAAGCAGCCTACCTTGAATGCTACCCGTTGTGCTATGGGTAGCCAGTGAAGAGTGACCAGCAGTGGTTTCGACGAACTCCTACCGTTGCTTTTGAAGATTAATCTTGCCGCCTGATTTTGCACGATTTGCAAGCGCTTAGACAGAAACAGGGGGAGGCCTAAATAGATAGAGTTAGAAAAATCTAATCGGGAGAGGACCAAGGCGATAACCACCTGAATGAGGGCAGGATGCGTGAGTAGATGGGCAATTTTCTTAATCTTACGTAGCTGAAGAAACCTGGACGAGATCACCGCTCCCACCTGGTTTTTCAGAGAGAGATCGGAGTTGATGGTGATCCCAATGCTTTTCACCGAGAGAGAGAGGGAGACGGAGGAGATCCCATTGATGACGGCCAGAAATGAGGGCCCCAGCTGATTGAACTTTTACCCGGGAGTACAAGCTGCAGGTCGTCCGCATAGTTGTAGATCGTACCCCTCCTGTTTTTTAAAGAGTGTAATAGGGGTTTAAGGTACAAATTGAACAGGAGGGGGGACCATTATGAGCCTTGCTGAACGCCACAGGTGGTGGACAATTTGGGCGCTGTGAAGTTCTCGAGCTTAACTGCCTAGGATGGGAAACACCTGTTACAACGAAAGCATTACATCACGCTTCCATCGCAACTCAACTACGACATCGCAGGAGGCTTCACAACGCATGAAATTACGACGCATGCTATAACATCGCTTGGACCATCACGTCGCAGGATATTACATAGCATTCCACTTGAAATTGAGCGCACTTGAAGGCGGTGACATGGGAGAAATTAATCAAAAGTGAGGGTAATTCATCCTTCGACTTGAACTTGAAATATGCTGCCTATTACATAGCATTGCACTTGACTTTCATTAGGGATTATGAATTCAAAATAACAAATTAAAAAGCATGCGCCGAACATAACCAGGGACTTGAACTTGAATTATGCTGGCAAATTCATCCTTGGACTTGAATATACTGCCTATTAAAAAGTGAGGGTAATTAATCCCGACTTGAACTTGAATTATGCTGGCAAATTCATCCTTCGACTTGAACTTGAAATATGCTGCCTATTACATAGCATTGCACTTGACTTTCATTATGGATTATGAATTCACGACTCCAACTATGCTGGCTATTACATAGCATTCGCGACTCAAACTTGAAGGCGGTGACATGGGTGATTTATGGATTATGAATTATTAAAAATAACAAATTAAAAAGCATGCGCCGAACATAACCCGGGGGTAATTAATAAGAAAATTAAAATACGAAATTAAAACGCGTGCGCCGCATGAAATGGGCCACACCCATAATATTATTAAGTCCTTAAAAAGCATGGGCTGCACAGAGGGAGAGGATGAGCATGCGCCGCACAGAGGGAGAGGATGCGGTTACAGAGCCAGTCTCACCCCCCCCCCCCCCCCCCCCCCCCATAATATTATTGACTAAGCTACACAACTGCGGGGGGAATTAATAATAAGTGAAGGTTATTAATAATAAGTGTTGCACTTGACTTTCATTATGAATTATGAATTCACGACTCCAACTATGCTGGCTATTACATAGCATTCGCGACTCCAACTTGAAGGCGGTGACATGGGTGCAATTAAAAAAAAGCCACTTGACCTTCATTTATGGATTATGAATTATTAGAAATAACAAATTAAAAAGCATGCGCCGAACATAACCGGGGGTAATTAATAAGGAAATTAAAATAAGAAATTAAAATAAGAAATTAAAACGCGTGCGCCGCATTATCAGCAGCTTTGATAAGCCTTTCATCCTTCCGAAGTTGATTAAATAAGTACCACTGCCACTCTCACCTAGCGATAGAGGAGGTGGCAACACGGATAGCGAAGCCGACTTTGGTGCTGGGAACCAAGGTTAGAGACTCGCCTGAGACACATACAAAAAGGATACTAACAAGTGCTTTAAAACCTCACTTAAAAATGCTTTTTTGTTATGTTTCCCATGTATGCTTGACAGCTGTTTATTCGGATTATACCCCAAAATGACAGCGTTGGTTGGATGCATGATGGGTGGGTGGATGGATGCATGGGTGGATACATGATGGGTGGGTGGATGGATGCATGGGTGGATGCATGGATGGTTGGCTGGATGAATGGGTGGATGGGTGGGTGGATGGGGACATCATGGGTGGGTGGATGGATGGATGGATGCAGGATAGATGGGTTTATGGATGCATGGATGGTTGGCTGGGATGGTAGCATGGGTGGATGCCTGATGGATGGGTGGGTGGATGGATGCATGGGTGGATGCATGATGGGTGGGTGGGTGGATGGATGGATGCAGGATGCATAGGTGGATGAATGGGTTGATGGATGCATGGATGGTTGGCTGGGTGAATGGGTGGATGGTTGGCTGGCTGGATGAATGGGTGGATGTATGGATGCATGATGGGTGGATGGATGGATGCAGGATAGATGGGTGGGTGAATGGGTGGGTGGATGGGTGAATGGCTGGATGGATGGGTGGGTGATGGATGGATGGGTGGGTGGGTGGGTGAGAACTACCCTGACTCCAGCCTTGAGGCCGAAAAGCGGACAAGCCTAAACAATAGTCACTGAGACACCCCTAAGTCACCACACATGCAAGACTCTGCAATATCCCACAGGAGGAAGACTTGTCTCCCTGAAAGTTCAGGGTTGCATCTTGTTTACAATATATTGTTTATTTTTAGCATGTTATTTTATTTGCAATAGACCAAAGATTGTAAACCAGGTAACCAGCAACAAAAATATTCACCCATCCCAGTACCCCTTCTTCCCACGCTCTCCACAAGGAACACCTATTGTTCTGGTTGTGCAGTGTTACGAGGGAGTGTCTTTGGAGAAAGACTTTTGGCAGATCAGAGTCTTTGAGGTTGTCTGCGACAGGTCCCACTTCGACTCATTCTCCTCCGGTCTCCGTGCTCAGTAGCCCATGTACTTGCCATCATTATCCCATAACTCTCTATGTACCATCCATCCCCAATTTTATCAAATTTCGTGGGGCGTCCTCTACCCTTTTATATTGTCTTTTTTCCCCGGCATAGCAGGTATTCATCCCCTACTTGCTCATTTTTAGACTTGTTCTGTTCTCCCAGCACGGTGTCACCACTCGTTTTGCTAGTAGGAGGCCCACGTTAATCAGGACTTTCAGATACAATGTTGTGTTGTATTCCCGTGGCGTCCTCTGAATTACCTCCTTCCAGAATGGTTGCATTTTCGGCATGCCCAAAGCGTGTGGAGGAATGTGCCCCTTTGTCCACAAGTGCGAAGGCACATTGTTTCACAGGCAATGCCTATTTTGTACAAAAGGACCCTTTGGTAGTAAATTCAGTGAAGTATTTTCTGCTGGATCTGGTGACATCTCACTTTTATTGCTACCTCACTTGAAAACTGCAATGTGTCTCTCCAGTCATCCTCATCTAATTCCCCTATATTTGTTTGCCAACGTGTCCTTAGCTGTTCAACTGTGCCATGGGCATTTCTAAACAATGATAAATGGAAATGTTACATTTATAATAGCCTTCCATTATTTGACATTTAACAAATAAAAACACACCACACAAAATAATTCATAGAAGATTTAATGAATGTCGAGGGGAACGGGAGGGTGACGGGCAGGGGTAGAGGCGGGTTCACACGGAAAACACAAAAACTGCGCCGTTTTGACCTGCGACGTAATGCACTGCGGGGTAACGTGCGCGACAATGGAAAGCAATGCAATCTCGTTGCTAAGGCATGCGATGTCGTGGAACGCGATGTAAAGGCGAAAGCGATGTATCAGACGCGATGTTACAGCATGCGATCTAACGAGCCGCGTTGTAGCGTCATACATCCGCCTGGGATCGGTCGCTCAGGAAGGACTTCACCCAGCCGAGCGCCGAGCCTCGCAGGCCAGCTTGTTCGACACGGTGTAATAAGATGGTATGGTCCACCGTGTCGAACGCTGCCGACAGGTCCAGGAGCACCAAGGCCTGATGTATTGTAACGATTGAAAGCAGCGCAAGAAATCGCATGTGCCACTAACCTGAATCCAATGCCCAGCAGGGACGACTGGATGATTGTCCTCGCTGCCTCCCACTGCACAACACCCAACAATGGGACAATCACCGCTATTGGAGCGCGCACAGCCGGAGGCCGCAAGGAATTTAAGTGGAAGGATGTGGGTGTCTCTGATCCCTTCAGTTCGGTGTCTAGGTTCAGCGGCTTTACTGGGAAGACCTCCCTGGAGGTGGGTGAGAAGACAGAGAGAAAAATCTGTAATTCTGTACTGCCTCGAATAACCCCAACTTCCCCCGTGTTCCGGGACTTACCACTGTTGGGGAAAGGATACTCCGTGAAATGAAGTCTGAGGTTATACTGGGAAGATATGTCTGATCCACAGGGGGTGAAAAGTTAACTCACTTTCCAACCCGGATTCCGCGAGGAAATTCTGGTAAGTATATCTTTTCACGGTAAGTGTTTTTAGACAAGGCAATGTTTGTAGATAAACCCAAAATACTCCTTTTGGGTAAGTATAGCAATAGCGTTGCGGCAGGCTCAAACACGCCTGTAGTTCTAGGATTCCAAATGATAACAACTAAGAGTAGTGCGACCTGCACAAGTATTAACTTAGGCTTTTAAACGGACAAACAGATAAAAGGTAGGAGAAGAGAGCGAGCCCGCTCTCCTCGATGTTTCCAAACAAGCGCGGATCTGTTATACTCACAGGAACGCGTTGGGTCACTGATAATCTGGCCACGCAGGCACTTCGTCGTCGCGGCGGGTGTTTGCTCTTCTGACCACACAGGCACTTCGTCGTCGCGGCGGGTGTTTGCTCTTCTGACCACGCAGGCACTTCGTCGTCGTGGCGGGTCTCTGCTCTTGACAAGTAGGCTAGTCACGATTCCTCCAGGACAGAACTCCAGATGCACAACATACAGGGAACGAACCAGGAACAGGAACCGGATTGACAAGCCCCGTTTTGTTCCAAGGGCGGAGCTTAAGTAAGTTCTTCCCATTGTGCCTGTTCCCAGCGCCGCTTGGCCTTCTGGGACTGGTAGTTTTTCCGTAGATGACTTAAAACATGATGTCTACGGCAACTTGCCGTTCTGCTAAGGGCGATCGCTACAGAACCCCCTCTCGAGGACTGCCGTCCCGGCGGTCGTCCTGGCTTACCGGGATAACGTTCATGGAAAAGCGCAACCAAATCAGGACAATGCAAATGATCCACAGGTTCCCATGTGCGGTCTTCAGGGCGTAGCCTTTCCACTCGACTAAATACTGGACCCGACCCCGTACTATACGAGAATCCAGGATGGACCCTACTTCATACTCCTCCTGCCCTTCCACTTCCACAGGGCCAGGGCGCTCTGGCAACCGGACACTAGGTAGGCAAGGCCGTAGGAGTGATACGTGAAAAACTGGATGTATGGACCAAGACACAGGCAAGGAGAGTTTCATGGCCACAGAATTTATCACCTCGCAGATACCATACGGACCTATGTATTTAGGTTTCAATTTATTCACTCATCTCAGGTGCAAGTTACGAGTAGAAAGCCAGACTTTATCGCCTACCTTATATTCGGGTTCCTGGGACCTTCGTTTGTCAGCGAAAGTTTTCTGGGCGTCTTGAGCCTTTTTCAAATTGTTCCGAGCCTCTATCAAGATTGCCCGGAGATGAGCGTGGTGTTCCTAGATGGCGGGAACTAGGGAATGAACAGGCCATTCAAAGGGAAGTATGTTTGGGTGGAATCCGTTTAGACAGAAAAAAGGAGAACATCCCAGAGTGGAGTGTACTGCATTATTGTACGCAAATTCTGCCAACCATAAAAGGGTGGTCCAGTCGGTGGCGTTTTGTAAGGTGAAACATCGAAGGTATTGTTCTAGGGTTTGGTTCAACCGTTCTGTCTTACCATCCGTTTGCGGATGATAGCTGGATGATAGGCGAGCGTCTATCTGTAGGATGGTACATAGCGCCTTCCAAAATCGAGAGGTGAATTGTGTACCCCGATCTGTTATCACCACACTTGGTAGCCCATGCAGACGTACAATGTTTTGCAAGAATACCTTCGCAAATTCTCCGGAGGTAGGCAAACCCGGTAGAGAGATGAAGTGTCCCATCTTGGTGAGATGATCTACCACCACTAAGATGACTGTTTGTTTTTCACATGGAGGCATTTCTACAATAAAATCCATGGACAAGGTATGCCAGGGTTTGGACGGAATAGGTAGAGGGTGCAACAACCCTGCTGGTTTAGCATGACACGATTTACCTTGCGCACAAACCGCACAGTTTTTTACATATTCCTTCACATCAGTACGGATATTGGGCCACCAAAAGGATCGTTCCACAGTAGCGATTGTTTTGTATACCCCCATGTGACCTCCCAGTACTGAGTCATGGGCCCATTTCATCACTTTGTTTTGCAACTCAATTCGGGGAATGTATAAAGCATGGTGATGGTACGCTAATTGATCTTTTTCGCAGCGATGATCTGGCTCTTCAAGTACCCATGCGGGTATGTCAAGGTCGGTGAGGGCGATTTTGACGTCCTCAAGAAAGTCGTCTGAGGTGATTAACGAAATGGAGGCCTCAGTGTTCTCGATGCCCTGAAGTATAGAAGGTGTTTCAACAGGACTTAATGTGTCATCCTCCCCCAATCGAGAGAGAGCATCTGCCTTACCATTCCGAGTTCCAGGTCTATATCTGATAACGAAGTCGAAGTCGGAAAAGAAAAGGGTCCACCTCAACTGACGAGACGTCAAGGCCTTTGCTGTTTTCAAAAACAGGAGATTGCGATGATCTGTAATGATCTCCACGGTATGCACGGCCCCAAGGAGGTAATGCCTCCACTCCTCACATGCTCTTTTAATGGCCAGGAGCTCCTTGTCCGTGATGGTATAGTTTATTTCACAAGGAGTGAGCTTCTTTGAATAAAACGCCACTGGATGAAGCTGTCCGGTGGTAGGGTGACGCTGTGACAGTATTCCGCCAAGAGCATATTGGGAGGCATCTGTTTCGAGGATGAAAGGCAGCTGGGGGTCCGGATGCCGAAGGATAGGTGCTTGAGTGAACCTCTCCTTGAGGGTTTGAAAAGCCTTTTCTGCTTCTGCCCCCCATCTGAATAAAACATTTTTCCTCCCATGTAGGACATTACGAAGGCGGTCTTGGATGATTCCTCCTGAAAGACTTGAGGCTTACAGAGGAAATGAAGGCGACATTGGTTTAGGAATGTCTCAAACTTTCTGGGGTCTCCATAATACCTTTCGGGAGGAGCTAGAGGTATGCCATGGGTCTGCAGTATGTGTACCGTGGGGGCGGCGTCCGTGGACGTAGAAGGGGCTGCAAACGTTCCTCCTGGTTGAAATGAAGGAGGAGGGGGTAAGGTAGCAGGCCGAATCAAAGGTTTGGCACTCGGCTCCTTATGGGCAAGATCGGACATTTCTCTGCGTAAGTCCGACACCTCCTTATATAAGGCTTGATTCTCAGCACGAGATGTCTGGACCTCGGTTTGTAACTCTGTGAAACTTTCCAACAAGGAAGTGAGGACAGTATTTGTATCCATTGTCCGGGCTGGTTAGCGTTCTTGGGCTTGTCAATCTGTAACGATTGAAAGCAGCGCAAGAAATCGCATGCGCCACTAACCTGAATCCAATGCCCAGCAGGGACGACTGGATGATTGTCCTCGCTGCCTCCCACTGCACAACACCCAACAATGGGACAATCACCGCTATTGGAGCGCGCACAGCCGGAGGCCGCAAGGAATTTAAGTGGAAGGATGTGGGTGTCTCTGATCCCTTCAGTTCGGTGTCTAGGTTCAGCGGCTTTACTGGGAAGACCTCCCTGGAGGTGGGTGAGAAGACAGAGAGAAAAATCTGTAATTCTGTACTGCCTCGAATAACCCCAACTTCCCCCGTGTTCCGGGACTTACCACTGTTGGGGAAAGGATACTCTGTGAAATGAAGTCTGAGGTTATACTGGGAAGATATGTCTGATCCACAGGGGGTGAAAAGTTAACTCACTTTCCAACCCGGATTCCGCGAGGAAATTCTGGTAAGTATATCTTTTCACGGTAAGTGTTTTTAGACAAGGCAATGTTTGTAGATAAACCCAAAATACTCCTTTTGGGTAAGTATAGCAATAGCGTTGCGGCAGGCTCAAACACGCCTGTAGTTCTAGGATTCCACATGATAACAACTAAGAGTAGTGCGACCTGCACAAGTATTAACTTAGGCTTTTAAACGGACAAACAGATAAAAGGTAGGAGAAGAGAGCGAGCCCGCTCTCCTCGATGTTTCCAAACAAGCGCGGATCTGTTATACTCACAGGAACGCGTTGGGTCACTGATAATCTGGCCACGCAGGCACTTCGTCGTCGCGGCGGGTGTTTGCTCTTCTGACCACGCAGGCACTTCGTCGTCGCGGCGGGTGTTTGCTCTTCTGACCACGCAGGCACTTCGTCGTCGTGGCGGGTCTCTGCTCTTGACAAGTAGGCTAGTCACGATTCCTCCAGGACAGAACTCCAGATGCACAACATACAGGGAACGAACCAGGAACAGGAACAGGATTGACAAGCCCCGTTTTGTTCCAAGGGTGGAGCTTAAGTAAGTTCTTCCCATTGTGCCTGTTCCCAGCGCCGCTTGGCCTTCTGAAACTGGTAGTTTTTCCGTAGATGACTTAAAACATGATGTCTACGGCAACTTGCCGTTCTGCTAAGGGTGATCACAACATGTATGCCCCTATCGGAATTAGATCTCATTGTGTCCAGGACAGCAAGGATCACTGCCTCGGTTGAGTGCGCCTGGCGGAAGCCGGCTTGGTTGGGCTCCAGGTAATCAGATGTTTCGATGAAGTTAGAGATGCAGCTGGCCACATGGGCTTCCAGAATCTTCGCACCAAAAGGGAGGAGGGATATGGGCCGGTAGTTCGACAGATTAGATGAGTCGGCACCCGGTTTTTTAATTAATGGGACTATCGTTGCGTTTTTAAACGAGTTGGGAACTATTCCCTGCGCTAGGGACTCATTCAAGAGAGGGAGTATGCCTAGTGGAAGTACTGAATAAACTTCCTTCAGTACATGCGGGGGGCAGGGGTAGTTGGGAGAACCTGACTTCACACGGTTCATCAGTTCTGTTAACCTTGATTGGTCTATCGGAGGGAAAGTCTCGACTTCGGACGGGCTTCTGCAGATGTCCTTTCTATCCGCCGTGATAGGATTGATCAGGATGCTTTCTTTTATAATGGCGATCTTGTCCTTGAAGAAATTATTGAGCTGATTGCACAGCTTTTGGGTGGGGGTTTGAGATGGGGAAGTTCTGGCATCGTTACATAGGTCATTCACAACCCTGAAGATTTCTCTGGATTTATTTTGGGCATTCGAAATGTTTTCGGAAAAGAAAGCTGCCTTAGCAGATAGGATGGAGTTCTTGTAATTCATGCGGGCAGTATATGTATAAGTATATGTTTTATACCCATGCCTATCCCTATACCCTAAAACTATCCCTGTACAACATAACCCAAAACTATATCTGAACCCTTAAAATACCCAAACACCCTAAAACATATACCCCTATACCCATACTTACCTTATCCAAACATTAAAAAACCATGCTTTTACTATTCATGCATTTACAACGAATTTCGTTGTAAATGTATGCGTGGTAAAAGCATATAAAATGTAATGCCATGCGCTATAATGGCATTGCGGAGTAATGGTACTTTCGTAATGAAAGTATGCGGAGTGATGGTATGCGGAAAGAAAGTTGCGGAAAAATTGGTGTTTACCCTCCCCCGGTAAGTACATTGGTGGCACGGCGGCCCACATCTCCAGTAACATTCTCGTATTTTTTCACCACCCATTTGAATAATGCACAGGTCTCTCTCATTGATGGCAAGCACCGACATACACTTTTAGACACTTCTCCCACCACAAGTTCTAGAACTGCGAATTTTAGAGCTAGGGAGCTACGTTCGAATCTCGGCATCAGCTCAACATCCTGTGATTCTAGGCAAATCGCTTTGTCACCCCGTGCCTACCACAAATGAATGTGTTCTTCTGTAATGTAAATTGTGCTCATGCCATGTTGTCGAGTTCGCGCTATATAATATTGCAAGGAAAAATGAAGTAGGGAAACTCGAGTTCACACACTTCTGAACGTGCACTCTTAAGTGCATCAGCAGTGCAATGTGAATCGGAGCGTTTCACAGGTCTGTTACAGACAAGAAATGCTATCAAAACGAAATCCTACAAAACAATATACTACTGGCTGGCAGCATTCATACCCGTACAACGTCGGGACGGGCTGCTAGTGATTTTTAAATAATGCTGGAGCCTGGGCCACAGCCCATTTTCTGACATATGTGTATTTTTTATGATTAGGAAAGAAATGACTTTTTAGCCTAAACTTAAAAACAATAATCCCCTTCTATGTGACTATCTAAAATGTACAGTTTTGTAGTGCAGCCAGTTGCCACTGCGGTACAGCGCAAACACAAATCCGGATCCCTTCCGCTGCCACCAATGTTAGAAATGGCGATTTCGGTTGGCTAAGGCTTGCGCCAAAGTCAGGCAAAAACCACCACTCTAGTCAGGGCATGGGAGTTACACGCCAAAGATAACCCCTGCTCACCCTCTAGGTAATGTGACGCGAGCAGTAAGGCTTATCCCTGAAGCAATGTAGGTTAAGTGTTTGCGCGCGCACCCAGCAACAACACCCAAGGCCCACCACAAAGGAAACTCCACACAAGGTTATATATAAAAATAGCCTTTGTATTATACCAAACACATTAGATAATAAACACACACTTTACAATGTGCCATATGCCCGGGCAGAATTTACAGGGGATTATGTACATGGGACAGGGCCACGTGGGCCACTGTCAGGAATAAGCACTTTTTAGAACTATCACTTGGTAGAATTAGCACTTTGTCGGAATAACACTTAGAACATAGAACATATAATAACTGTAGCACCAAATAACAAATGTAGCACACAACCAGTAATCACTGGTCAAAGGTAAGTACCACCTACGCAACCCTAACGACCTTAAGAAAATATCACGCAGGGAACCATGAGCTCACTAGCATAACTATACTAGGAGAAACACCCACCTAAGCATAAAAACACATTCAGAGGTATAGGCACAAAGACATTATACATGATGCAGGAATTACATTAGGCAGGTCATTGCAAATTGTGCAAAGATCACATAGGGCATAAACACGTACCCCTCGCAAGAGCACAAAACATGGAACTGTCCCCAGGCCAACTGGCCTCTCGGGGGCTGAAACGCCCTGTGTCCAAAATGTCAGGGCAGGCTGCGCAGGCAGCAAAAGGAGATGTGCAAGAGCGTAAACAAAGCAGTTGCCCACTAAGTGCTGTGCAACTGGGAAACTGAGCCTGGCACCAGCGTGCCTCCTTGCTCTCTTCTGGGGGCCTTAAAGGACAATGCCAAAAACACGTGGGAGCCTCGCAGGCTCTAGAACAAACAACTGGGCCCTCAGTGGCCTTGTGGGCTCTAGAAACAAAATGTGCCCTGGAGCCTCGGGGGCTCTGAATTAAACTGTGCCCCCAAATCACACTGGAGCCTTGTGGGCGCTAATAAACAATAGGGCAGAAAAAGACCACGTGTGAGCCCCGTGGGCTCTGATTCTCACAATGCTGCCGGGAGCCTCGTGGCTCCAAACAACTGCGGCCTTGGAGCCTCGTGGGCTCGAAACAAGAATGCCCCCAGACGTTGGAGCCTCTCGGGGACTCTATTTGACACTGTGCCCTGCCGTTGGAGTCCCCCTCTCTGGAGACTCTGAATTAACAAAATGCCCCTGCAAGACCGTAGGGGGCGGCCCCCCTGGACTCTCAAGTGGTAGGCGGAAAGGTGGGCTGCCACAGTGGGAGCGGCCCGCAAAGGGGGTAGGCGAGGTCGCTCTGCCCTACCCGGTGACAGTCCTGCACCCATGGAGTCCCCCCAGGCCGGGTTCAACTTACCGGGCAACTTCTTCCGGCAGGGGCTCTTCTCTCTCTCTCTTGCTTCCATTGCGGGGCTCTCTCTCCACACCACTTGGGGAGCCTTGCTGGCGGCTGCACCGGTCGTCTCACGCAGGAGCGCGGGGTCTGCTCCCGCTGCTTCCTGCTTCCGGGTGCTGACGTCCTTCTTCCTCTCTCGTCGGAGCGCAGGGTGGGCTCCCTTCATCTTCCGGTTTTTTGGCCAAAGTACTTCCGGTCGTCGCAGGCAGCAGGCGGCCCGGAAGGGGGGGTGGGGAGGGAGCGGCTCACCCAGAAATCCGGGGTAGGCTACCGATAGATAAATAAAGCTTAAAAATCAGGCACAAGAGAGGTAGGCTCCCTCGGATTAACCCATAAAGCGGGGTGGCTCCCGTTAGAAGTGCAAAAGTCCCCGGCAGGGTCAGAAATAGGACAAATTCGCAGGTTAGGCACCCGCGGGACAAGGCACAGAGGCAGGGGGTCCCCACGCGGTGCTGCTTCGTGCTGCAGGCCCCCAACAGCACTCCTGGGCACAATAAAGTGCTTCTTCAGCCAGGGAAATAAGAAGCCCTCTCAAGGAGGAGAGCCAAAGCGCCCCCAGGTGCTGGAGGCCCAAAAGTCCAGGGAAAGGCCTCTAGAAGGTAGAGGGGGGGCAAAGGCTGGGCCGAGGGGACAGATCACAGGGCCCTCCAGGCAGGGAGGCAGCACCCAGTGGTGGTCCTCCTGGCGCCCAGCAGCAGCAGGCCCCCTCCAAGGTGATCAGGAAGAGAGAACCTTTTGTAAGGGGACACATTCCCTTCTTATACCCAGTGATCCTTTGTCTACATGGGTGCAGGCAGGGGCGAACCAGATACAACTGGTTCCTGAGCACTTTGTTTTGCTCAGCCCCTCTGCCTATTCACAGGATGGGTAGGGTCATCAGTCGCACCACAGGGGGCGGAGTCAGCATTGTGTGGGGGAAAGCCCAGCCCTATTCAGGTCCCAGGTGCACCCCTCCCTCACATCACTCATGCAGATCTCCCTTTCACCACCGGGGCAGACCCATCCTGACTCCTGGAGCCTGGCACACCAGCCAGCTCCAGCCAATCACAAGCCAGCCAGTCATTTCACATAAATTACACAGACATGCCAACTTCTAGAAGTGGAACTTCCACACTAGACACATGGACGCCGCACACATCATCGCGCAGCATTTAATCACACGAGTCCGCACATACCAAACTCGAGCCTGCACACCCCACACATCAGGAACTAACATGGACACATACATTCCCCATGCATTCCTATGGGAGGGCAGGCCAATCTCACCACAAGCACACACTTTACCCTGGGACACAGTGAAAGTGCGCAGAAGCCCAAAAATAACTAACACCAACTCACATTAACAAGCAAAAAGTTTAGGGGTGAACCTGCCAAAAGGGCCAAGTCCAACAGTAAGTTAGTGGAATTTCAATGTCCCCGAAAGGAACGTGTTCCGCTGGATGTTTCTCTATCTTATAGAAGTGGAACACATGTGTTGTTGGTACAAAACCAATCCACAAGAAGCAACAGCGGGCCCTTAGTGCCGCACTTCACACCAGTTCCAGAGGTTTTCTCTCAACATCGTGCAAACAACCCCTACACCAGCTGTCTGTTGGCGTACCTGTGCTCCAGATCTAGCGACTAATGAATAAAGTTGGGGGTGCACGTTTTACAAAGTCCAAAGAATCAAAGTAGTATTGGAAAGTCACTTATTTATTAGAAAACAATTGGTCCGTCTTTTAAAAAACATTCAAAGAACGATATCAGCCAACGCATTTCGCTCTCGAGCTGAGAGCGTCCTCAGAGCTGAAAACAGATCCAAACAGGCTATTGGCTAAGGAATTTTAATTTAAGTATGTGTTGATTACCTTTTCGTTATGATTTATGTTAGTTTATTTGTGTGTGTGTTATGCTTCCCCTTGGTCTTTTACACCAATCAAACACAATTACTGTCATTGTCAGCTTTTGAGTCATAGTGTATAGTGTGTAAAATATGTCCTTTGTGTGCTCTATATACATATAGTAAGTTGGCCAAATGTTGTTATATTCATTTTATTGTAGTGGCAATGTTGTTAGATTTTCCTGTTGTGGTCTTGATGTCATATTCATGTAAATGTAAATGTTGTGCTTTTGTATAGCGCACGAATCATCCCCCAAATGGATCTCACAGCGCTGTGCACATACCGCTGTGGAACCCTTCCTGGCATTTCCCTGTGACGTGCCCACTCCTGCGCACCCCCAAGGTGAAGCCAGGCATCCTAGCGCTGTTGCGGCCGTTGTGGAGATTAAGCAAGCTATTGCCCAGAGTTGCAGAGTGGGACCCATGATTAGAATAGGCACTGAGGTGAGGCTATCCGGTCCGGGGAAATTGAGCCCAAGATCCGCCGAGGCGGGAATTGAACCCTGGTCCGGGCCAGACCTCTGCATCAGGGTCTGCCGCTCTAACCATTGAGCCACACTTCTCATGTTTGTTTGCATTTGGTTCGTTTGTATTTGTTATTTATATTTGTCATATTTTACCTCTGTTTTCAGCCCTGAGGAAGCTCTCAGCTCGAGACCAAAACGTGTCGGCTGATATCGTTCTTAGCAATACTACTTTGATTCTCTGGACTTTGTAAAACGTGCACCCCCAACGTTATTCACATGTGTTGTTGGATTTGCTTGTGGAAAATGTGAGAAGTTGGCCTGGTATATGGTGTTCACTATTCTAGTGATCACCTTGCACCAGTCCAAACAACCCTTATGGTGATGGTTGTAAAGTCAACCTTACAGACCAGCTATCCTAGAGGTAGCGTGGACACAACAGTCTTAGGCTAAAAGACTCTTGAGTGCGTGTAAAGCCAGCTGTTTTACCATATGTAACCCCTTGAATATCAAATGAAAGGACACCACACAGGATATATATAAAATATATATGTATTTATTCACTCACACTCCTCTGAACTCTTTATGAGGTCAGAGGCGAAAGCACATAACAAGTTACCCTCAGAAGTACTTTAAATAGCACAATTTACAGTTAGGCCCTAGGGGCGCATAAAACCATATACTAAGTAAGTGGTATAAGAACCACGACTTGGGAAAGGAGAAGGCCTAGGGCCTAGGGAATCGCTGGAGCTACACTGTCTGACCCTTAGGTTAGGAGTAGGAGACCCACAGGCGGCACGTGCAGTGTCAGTACACTCACGCGAGAGTCAATAGAAAGTCAATGGGTACGTAAAAGGTAAGTAAATGGAGATTTAGGACACTTCCGGTCTAACTAGGAAGATACAACTAATAAAACTAGACACTAGGATAGTCAATCCCTACAGGAGCACCGAAGTACTCGCGTTACCTCACCCACGGGCTGCGGGTGCATAGGTGTCAAAGTGTGTCAGGTTTTCTCGTTGATTCCTATGGAGCCTTGGAAGAAGATGCTGCAGGCGACCAGGAGAAAGATGTCCGGGTGGATCCAGGGTTGATCGGAGTTGAAGAAGACCGGAAAGCAGAGGGGACAGAGTCTGGGTCACTAGCCAGTGACCGGGTGGAACCAGGAAGGAACCAGACATCGTCGAGGAGCAATCAGGTGCTGTCGTGAAGCTTGTCGTTGCAGCCACGCGGACCAGGAGGCGTCAAGGACGGCCAGGTGCTGGAGCGGAGCTGTCCCACGAAGGTTCTCGCAGATAGAGGGGTCGACTTCAAGATCGGAGCCAACAAGCCTAAGCAAAGGCAACCCACGCAGGGTACACAAAAGCCTTCTGGTGCAGACCAGGAGGGTCTGAGGTACTTCACCTTTTCAGGGAAGCGAGGGCCAGTCTGGAGCAACCAGACCAGCGATGGATTTTCAAAAGGATTGTCGCCAGAGGGCTACTAGAGGTCCGGGGTCGAGGTCTTGTCAGGCTCTGTACTTGTGTTCCGGCGGGAACGGGGACAAAGCAAGCCGTCGAGTTGCTGGATGTTGCCTGGTTGCCCAGGGTGGTCATTCCTTGGCAACAAATGAGATTCTTCAGTCTTCAGCTCAGGTGAATGTCGAAGGGCCAAGAGTTTTGTCTCAAGTCGATTCCAGGATTAATCTAAAGTCTCCTGGGTCAGCCACTACCTTTATACAACTAAAGGTGGCTGGTTTAGTTGCTAGGTCCCTCCTATGGGTCGGACCTTTACTTTGTCCAGTTTTGCGCCAGAGCTGGGGCTGGAGTACCCCAGCAACCTGTTTGAACTGGGGTATGCATGAAGCACCTAGTGTGCTCCAGGCATGGTCTGTTTATATTCAGCCCTGCTCACACCTCCCCAAGCTTGAAACCTATTGGCCAAACCTCCGTGACTGGAAGGACTCCCAGCAGCAGGAGGTCAGACCTGTGTCTGTGGCAGCGGCATCCATTTTCTGATGCTGGGGCTCTGGTTAACTTTAACCGGGTACAGTAGTTTCAACATGTCTTCTCCCTCTAGAAGGGTGGAATGCTACACCTGTCGCCAGAATTGGGGAGGGGGTAGTATTCCAAAGTTTATGACACCTTACACCACATGTTTTGATAAAGCCAAACCAAAGTTAGCATTAACCAAGAAGATTATAATGCATTTAAGAGTATATGGTATGGCAATATCATAGAACAGCTATAAGGACATGGTTCCGAAAGCTGCAGACAGGCTCAGCTCCTGCTAGAGCACCATCTCACACATAACCAAGCACTCTGCCTCTAGGATTGTTAAGGCCTGTCATAGGAGTGACTTATAGGTTACTTTGTGTCTATATATAAGGTAGGTATAGGAATACTATACCTAAGCAAGGGGTAATTACACGACCTTGCCCCAGCTGAGTGATCAGCCAATTTAGGTGGCCAGCCAGGGGTGGCATAATATATCCTGCAGCCCCTGGTAGGCCTTGGGTGCACCTATGCCCTGGGTACCTATGGTACACTATACTGGGACTCACAAGGGTGATCCAATATCCAATTTGGTATTTACCTACAGTGCATGGAGTCCATTTTTACAGAGAGAGCAGATAGCCTGGAGTCCTGAATAGCAGGATCCTAGGCCAACTAAGTCGAAAACCAGCTAAACACTTGGCAAAAAGTTAGGGGCAACCATAGTCCAGTATCCACCTTCCTACAGAAAGATAATCCATGAATAGAATACCTCTGTCTGACGATATTCATGTGCCTCTATGACAAATATAACTCTACCACCTCTTGCTGATAGGCCATTTTCTATAAGCTTTATAGCTATGGTTTTCCTTACATTTTCCGGGATGTTTATAGCATCCACATCGTCATGTCGGAAACCTGTAGTGTCAAAACCTGGTTGGTTTGCATTCCACTGCCCCCGGGATTATCCGCGTCGTAGATTAGTTGAAAGTTTTTTGCAGAGCAAGTTTCAAGGAAATAAAGATAAGGTGCACAATATTTTGGAACACTGTATCCTTCAACGTTGAACAAAACCTAAAACTAATAAATAGGATTTTTCGTCCTACTCAGTTTAAGGCGGATATTTTATCTTGTAACCCACTCCAGGCGTCTATTGGAGTATTTTACCGGACAAAAGGGGTCTCTGTGAAAAGCACGACTGAGTTACTCTAATATCTAGCGTTAAATTAGTGCCTTACCAAACGTTGGGCGCCACGTAGTGTAGTTCCTATATTCCCAATAGGCTCTGCGCATTAGAATAATATATCCTATAGATGTGATGTTGGACTTATGTCTACTAGGTCTCTAGCGAATATATTAGACTTAATTGTGAGTGCCAGCTAGCTCAGAGGTCACTAGAAACTTTCTCGAGTTCACAAGAATGGATTTAGTTTCTGACAACCGCATAAACATGACAACTTTGTTTCCCCAAGATAAAACTGATCTTCAGAGTCGTGGAAATAATGGATAGATATTTCACTCAGTCAATCGTGCATGCTTCGTTTCACCAGAGGTGCAGAGAAATAGAGAGACAGGCGTTTTCAATAAAAGGATTTATTGAACAGTCTTCTTTGTCAAGCATAAGAAATGAACTGCTAAAATCGTAAAACTGGTTGCAAAATATGATGCATACAGTAAAAAAAGTAGGATAAAATAATACTGTAAGAGCATTGTATGGTTCCTAAACCATAGATAAATACATACATAAATAACTGAGGCTAAAAATGCTCAACTGGTGCTTCTAAAATACGCCAACCCTGATGTACCTAACCTAAGCTTAGTACGAGGGAAGAAGTAAGTGAGGTGTAGCATAAATGTAATATTCTTTGCCAAGAATCTGTCCAAGATTTCTCTTAGGGTCTAATCAGCTCCGTACCTTGATTTGGAATGAAGAAGGTCAGGCTCAGGCCTCGATTTCCCAACAACCCGCAAGGGTAGCTTGGAAACACTGGAGCTGGATTTCTCTGCAGGAAAAAAGACAGCGTCTCTCTCAGTGCGTCTGCTGGAGGGTCGGCTTCCTTCGGCAGTAGATAGTCGAACTGCTCCAAACTACTGTGTGTTTGCTATGGCAAGTGTGGGCATATTTATACCTTGAAGGTGCCGAGTTTGACGTAAAGGTGGACATAATAACGTCATCAAATAGTCCCAGTTCTTTGAAAACTACATGAGTTCTTGGACAAGTCAGTATTCGAGCAAGTGGAAGTCCCTAGCTGCTGAAGCCGAGTTTTCCAAGAAATCGTTGTAGATTTTAGGAACTAGTGGCAGTATCCCTGCCGTATTTGGGCTGCATGAGCTATGTCTAAATATGGTTATGATTCTTATTCCTATATAAGGACATGGTGATTTATACCTATATAAGGGCATGAATCGTGAAAATTAGAATAGGGTCCTAAAATGTTATACAACAATTCCTCTTGGGCTGCTCATTAGGGTTTTCAAGGTACTCTCATTGGGCTGCTCCTGTAGGGCTAGCAAGGTACTCCCGCTGGGATGCTCCTGTAAGGGTAGTGAGGTACTCCTGTCTGTTTGCACCTGCAGGAGTAGCTAGGTATACCTCTATGGCTGCTCCTGTAGAGTTAGCTAGGTACTCCCACTGGGCTGCTCCTGTAGAGTTAGCTTGGAACTCCAGCTGGGCTGCTCATGTACCGGGGTTAGAGACGCACCTGCCCGATTTACGGGTGTACTCAGCAGGCGTGATTTCAATGGGATAGTACCATTATTACAGACAGCACCCTCTGGGACATTTCGGTGTTTTTTCCCTATTGAGGGGGTGGGTCCCCTGAGGTATGAATCTGCTGGGTGGTTAGCTGTACCTCTGCGTGAGATGCTTCTGTTAGATGCAGAGGGTACTGGTAGCTGCTGGTGAGGCTGCCTCTTAGGTGTGAACTGCTAACTGTTATGGGGTGTTCTTCTAGGGCTAGGTACGGGGTGCTGGTTTCCGCTACAGGTTTTAAACTACGGAGGGGTGTAGATAATTGCTGAGGGTCCTGGTGATGGGACTATTGTCACCTATGTGAGTGAGGTACAGGTACGTGTTTGGGGTCTCGTTCTGCGCTGTGGTGCTGCTGCTTGTTGAGGGTCACATGGCGGAGTGAGGAGCTGCTGCCCGCCGGGCATCTATTGCTGGGATCAGAGCGCGGGTGTCTTTTGGGATCCTGCAGGGGTTGGTGCTGGGAGTCTGCAGCAGGGATGGGTGTTGGATCTCTCGCTGTGCTGCTGGTGAATTCAATTGGTGTCTCCTGTAGGATTGCCGGCCCAGCTCTCGTGGAGGGATCTCCCTGGTACCTGTTCGGTGGGAGGGCAACTTAGAGGGTCATGTGGGGGGTCTTGTGACTCCCAATGGGGTCTCCTTTCTGGGGTAGGGTGGCAAGCTCTCTTCGGGGGAGAGACGGGCTCATCTGTGTTGGCGGGGGCAGTGTGGGGGGCTAGTTCCCTTCCCTGTAAGAGGCTGTACCTGTTGCTCCACGGCTCCTCCTCAGACGCGGCAGGTGTAGCAGCCCTGGTTTCCGCCTGTCCTCAGCCGCTTCCCTCAGCCTCTCTCTCCCCTGCAGGCAGAGGAGCAGGGGCTGCCGGACTCGGAGCTAACAGCTATAGCCTCCGGCTCATAATCACTGTGGGGAGGGAGGGAGACAGGCAAGAAGACGGGAGAGGGAGGGGGGAGAGGGAAGAGGACGCCGGAGAGAAGAGAAGAGAAGGCATGGGGGAGAGGAGACTGAGGAGGGGCGGGGAGATGAGAGAAGGAACCGCAAAATGAGGGGAACTGCCCACTAGAAGAATGCATGGGAAAGGGGCTTTAAGAACCCGAATGAGGGAACGGAAGAGGAGCAAGCATCTGCAATGCAATAGTACTCTCTTTTACGGGAGACCTATTGCATTGCAAACGAGTGCGGGCGGGCGACAAGGCACAAAGGGTGGCTGGCGAGAAGGCATCGGACTGTGGCAGGGGGGGCACGGGAAGAAAGTAGTCTGTGCTGTAAAGGGGCCAGAAGCCATGGAAGGACACAAATGATGACATGGCTGCCGTAAGGAGGGACTAACCAGCCTACAACCAATCGGAAGGCAGCATTTAAGACACAAGCCAATGAAAATGATGGGCGGAGAGTAGGCGGAGCTTCCACAAAGCTTCCACGCTATAGTGAATACTGCATGCCTCGCAAAGCGAGCAGCTCATGCACTGCAACGCTAGACTCGACCTAAAAATGCAGTTTAGTGGATTCAATGGTGCTTTAGGTAGTTTTCCAGATATTCTACATTTCATTGATTCACAATGAGCTTCCATTCATGTTTTTCTCTTTTTTACCCTCTTCCTTACCCGCCCAGATACGTGGCGCCGTATGTCATGTGTTATATATAGAGATTTATTTTTGCCAGCACTCACATCAATTTTTCTTTGCTTATGCTACACTTTCATTATTTCATTATTTTCTTTCAGCACACACTTGAAGCATAGTACTAGGCTGCAAAACAATTGGCAGATAAAGCAACAACATAAAATTATAAAAACACAAGACTTTGTTTTATAATTTTTAAGGTTAACCTAACATACGTTACTTTAGCCCAATTAGCTCAGTTGTGTATTGAACTCCCGGACATCAGTTATTACATAAACATTTATGCATAAAGATAAGTATGCCAACACACATTTTCCACAACATTGCCCTTTCACCTCATGGAGCTCCACCATATGTAAATAAGCAATTTTCAGCTATGTTTCTTTGTCTCTCCTGTAGAACCAAGAAAAAGCCCACCTCAAGGAGGAGTGGAGGCTTGGGGGTGCGGGAATCACCTGAGTCTACTCTTACCCTCCATATATAATAAAATGGACCCGGAAACCTTCGTCTGCAGAGAGAACCACTTTTATTACAATAGCCTGGGCTATGGAACAGATTACCTAGCTAGTCAGAGACAAAACCCAGGAGGCTGCTGCTTTACTCCACAGCGAACAAGCCTTATATACATTTTTATTCCACTCTTTTGGCATTCAGTCCATTGTTCAATCAGGGCGGTGTTTGTAGTTGATGACCTGATCAAGGCAGTGTTTGTAGTTGATGACCTGATCAAGGCTTGGCATTCAGACCATTGTTCAATCAGCTTGATCAAGGCTTGCTCAGTCAGACCATTGTCCAGATGACCTGATCACTGTGTCAAGGATGTTTACCAAGCAGGGAGCAGAAGATGAAAAACAAGCTTGTTTACACAGGGCGTAGGTGTCTCATGGCTTTCTGTTGTTGAATTGGCTAACTGCAAAGAACAGGGGGGGCTTGGGTATGTGATAGTTGTATCTGAAAGAGACACGTTAGTGATAGACTGGATCCGGAAACTTTTGCGTAGAAATACCCCTACGCGTCGGTAGGCGTCGTCCGCGGCTCCGCGTCCGTCGTCGGCGCCGGAATGACGTCGCCGAAGTACTTAGACGCCGCCCTCACGCCCTGACTTCAGTTCTTCTTTTTTCCGCACCAGCTAGCGCAGATCCGGAGAAGCTCTACCCCTTAGTCATTTTTTGATTACACTTTTTTGGTCTTTTGATCTGTTTTTTTCGAGTCGTTCGACTCCTACAGTGCGGGTAGGGATGCCCGGGTTCAAACCGTGCTCCAAGTGCAACCGACCGATGTCGGTTACCGACCTCCATCGCCGGTGTCTTCAGTGTCTAGGCCTCGACCACGACGACCGAACCTGCTCCGACTGCCGTGCCCTGACGTCTAAGGCTAGGCGGGAGCGGTCCTGCAAGCGGCTTGAGCTCTGGCAGTCGGCCCAGTGCCGTTCAAGGTCCCGGTCCCACAGGAGGTCGAGGGACCGGTCACGGGGTTGGAGCCCTTGTAGTTCCGAGATTCGGCATCGGTCTTCGGGGTCCTCAGGTAAGAGACATGAGAGGTCGGAAAGGCGTCATCGCTCTTCCGACCCACCCCGCATCTCGCGCGACGCGACTGGGGGTTCGGGTGACACCACCCACGCGGCTCCGACGGAGTCGCGGGCGTCGCAAACTGCCCCATACTTTCCGGTCCCTGGGCACGATGTGACGCCAGAGGAGGTCGAGCAGTAACTCATAGCTATGAGGTCTCTCCCTCCTCCGCCGGGCTCCGTGGCGCCTTTGGGCCCAGCGGCCCCGGCTGGGGGCCCCAGCGGGTCGGGTGCTTCGGCTCCGATGCTGTCGGGTGCTTCGGCTCGGCGCTGCAGGCCCTCACTGGATCCGGTTCCGGTCCGGGCCGTCGCCAGTCGACCTCAGGACCGCACCGGCCCCTAGGGTGTCGCCCCCGGCTCCGCCTATGGGCGATGCCGTTCCCTATCCTGCCCTTGATTCGGTTCTGGAGAATGGAGACTTTTACTTCCACGAACCGGCCCCATCCTTTGAACCTGAATTTCAGGTGATAGGTGACTAGGGGGATTGGGAGGGGTCTGTGGACCCTCTGGCACAGGAGTGCCAGTCTCAACAGGACTGGACATGTGAGCTTGGGGATGCCAGTGGACTGGACACTTCGCCAGACACTGGTTCTGTCTCCCCTCCAATCGTGGCTACGGAGGACTGTGAGCTCCAGGCTCTTTCCTCTAAACCTCCTTTCCTTTCTGTCCATCCGGACAAGGTTGTGTTGCGGACAAAACCCTCTTTCCTGCCCAAGGTAGTCACATCTTTCCACATCGGGCAGTCCATCACCTTGCCCACCTTCTTTCCGCCTCCGCTTCCTTTGAAAGAGAAAGAGAGGCTCCACCGTCTAGACCCAAAACGTGCGCTCTCTTACTATGTGGATCGCACACGCCAGTTCCGGGTGGATGAATAACTCTTTGTTGGTTATGTGGGCGCTAAGAAAGGACGGGCGGTGCACAAGCGGACCATCTCCCGGTGGATCGTGTTGTGCATCCAGGCGTGTTACTCTTTTGCTAAAAAGGAACCTCCTGTTGGGCTGAGGGCCACTCCACTACAGCCACGGCGACTACTACTGCCCTGGGCCGAGTAGTCTCCTTGCAGGACATTTGTCAGGCAGCTACGTGGGCCTCACTGCACACGTTCGCAAGACACTACTGCCTGGACAGCCAAGTCCGGAGGGATGGCTTCTTTGGCCGTTCCGTCCTCCAGGACTTTCTGGTGTGATTATTGGTTCGCAGACCCACCACCGGGGTTGGTATTGCTGCGGCATCTATTCTAAGGTAAGGAATCTATCACTAACGTGTCTCTTTCAGATGCACAAGTTACTACTTGTGTAACGATATATCTGTAAGAGAAATTAGTTTGTGATAGATTCCTTACCGTCCCACTCATCCTCCCCGTTCTGCGAACCGATATCTAGGGTTAAGGTCATCCCCTTTCAGGGCCCTAGTTTCATGGCACCAGTGTTGGTTCTATCATTGCTCTGCGTATGTGGCGCTGAAAAGCAGTGTATAAGAACTGACGTCAGCGCACGAGGGCGTTGTCTAAGTACTCCGGCGACGTCATTCCGGCGCTAACGACGCTGACGACGGACACGGAGCCGCATACGACGCCTACCGACGCGCAGGGGTATTGCTACGCAAAAGTTTCTGCATCCAGTCTGATGCCTGGGGATATTCTAGGGTAAGTAATCTATCACTAACTAATGTCTCATACAGATATATCGTTACACAAGTAGTAACTTGTGCTTTAGCGTCAGCAGAAATGGAGGCTGTAGGCAGGGTTTTGTCACGAGATGGCAAGGAATGGAAGAACGTAAGGAAATTAATAGGACCAAGTGAAAACCTATTTTCTTCACTCCTATACATTATTTACTTAGTAGCTTCCCCTCAGCACACATTTCAAGCGTGCTTCTACACTGCATGCTTTTTGCATTGCAAAAGACCTTAACAGCTGTATGTCAATTCAATTCGATGTTATTGTTATAAGTTAATAAAAACATCACAATTGTACAAGATAATAAAACCATTTTTGAAAAAAAGACTTCATAGTTACTTTTCCTGATTTGTCAATTTCTAAACAGTTTACTCTGTTCTTTCAGTGATATAAAATATACTAAAAACCATTCAACAACTCTGGTGTTATTTCATTATTCTTCAATAGTAATTATCTCTTAACTACGTTATTATAAAGTGTTATTGTGTGTGAAAGTAGCAAGTTGGTGTTTTGTTTCTGTTTATACAAGGTAACAGAGTCCCAGATTTCTAAAAGAATCCAAATAGTTTTCTTCTGTCCTCAGACATCTGGTTGTTTTATCACTATGCTAACCGCTTTCAAATTCTGACCCTGTGCCCTTGATGCCCTGTTTAAGTAATTTGTAATGTAATTGAAAAAATTTCAAAAGTTTACAATTTTACTGATGGTCCGTAGGGTCAAAGCTCCTCATTATCACCGCCCAACAGGAACTAATGCCCCTCCCATTGAAGGTGCATTTAAGCAGTGAGAGGCATGGTTTCCCTAATGCGGGACATATGAAAACCAAATGCAAAAAATCCTCCTTAAAAGCGCCACATAGCCTGCATGTTTTATGTCCTTTATATCTCCAAGGTGGTTTGTTCGCTAAGCATGGCAGTACTTCTAGACGAATAGCCAGTAACTTTTTCTTTAGGTACACAGAATAATTTAAAGTAAGATATGCTGCCGGTTGTAAGGCAACAAATGTTTGCATTGTCACCCAGGCGTGTGACCGCCGCAAGAATATATTCTTGTCACCTATAAGTGAATTAATTTTTGCTGCTTTGTAGATCACACGGCAAAAGGTCGAGTGTGACAGATAGATCCCATAAGTCAACAGCAGTAGTTTTTTCCAGTGACGCCATTATATTATAGTCCGAATTTGCGTCGTTCATCACCGACTGCCATAGAGCGCTGACTGGAGGGGACCGATTGTTTTGTGCCATGATTTCATTGTTTGGTATGATTTTATTGTATGGTATCTTCTTGCTATATCTTGGTTTGTCAATCCAAATTTCAGGCAGATTTGCAGAGATGAAGCATTGCAAGGAAGTCTGTAACAACTTTTAAATGTATATGTTCTCAGTTTATCCAAGATTTGAGCATCTTTATTGTGCATTACCATGCTTGCATAAGCTAGCGTCGTAAGCAGTTTTGCATTGATGATTGCTAGTAATGGCTGGAAAGAGGGTCCTTCCAGTTTTTTCACAAGTGTACGGAAGACATATTAAGGGATTTTTTTTTTTAACTTGTACTGCTTGTGTGTTTGAAAATTGAAATTCTTGTCAAAGTATAAGCCTAAATATTTATAGTTAACCTTTTCTATGCTAATGTTTCTAGTTTGATTTACAGTGGAGCACTGGATCTGTGACATAATGACAGGTTTTGCCTTTGTTATATTAATTTCCAATTTGTTGGTCTTTGTAAATCCATCAACTTCCTCAATTAATATTTGATGTCTTACCTTTGTGTGGCTTAGCAATACAATATCATCTGGGTATGAAAGATGCGATATGGTCAATGGTCCTAATCTCAGAGCGTGGGAATTCACCCAATTGAGCTGGGAGGATAGGTCAGCCATAAAAAGATTAAACAGGTGTGGAGCAAGGACACACCCTGGCTTATGTCCCATGGCTTTGGGTATTCTCCTGGACAATTTAGTGCCGTCCGCCACCTTGATTTGGGTCCATATGTCAGTGTACAATTATTCGATAGCTCTTAAAGTAAATTCTTGAATGCCCCGTCAGTGAGAAGTTAGCCTGATATACGATGCTCACTAGTTCTAGTGATCACCTTGTATCAGTCCAAACAACCCTTATGGTGATTGGTTGTAAGTCAACCTTATAGACCAGCTATCCTAATGGTAGCATGGACAAAGCAGTCTTAGGCTAAACTCTTTTGGCATGTGAAGCCAGCTGTTTTACCACATATAACCCCTTGAATCCCAAGTGAAAGGACACCACACAGGTTGTTATGAAAATAAGCAAGTATTTATTAACTAACATACACCTCTGAACTCTTTATGAGGTCAGAGAGCTAAGCACATGACAAACTCTTAGAAAAAATACGTTTAAGTTGCACGATTTACAATGGTGCCCTAGGGGCATGACAAACCATATACTAAGTAAGTGGAATGTGAAAGTCAATCAAAGGAATGGAGCTGTCCAGAGGCTGTAGGATCGCTGGGACCACGCTATACTAACTTGAGGTAAGTACTAGGAGGCCCCCGAAACGCTTGTGCAGAGTGTGAACTCACACGCGAGATGCGTACAATTGTCTATGGACAGTACAGTTTTAAGAAAAGGTGAGTACGGACGTCCCTGACTAGATAGGACAAAAACGACTGTGGAACTGGACACTAGGAGAGTCGAGCTACCCTTGAGCACCGAGATTCTCGTGTTACCTCACCCACAGGCTGCGGGTGCATAGGTGCCAAGTCGTGTCGGGTTCCGGCGTTGAAGTCTATGGAGCCAGGAGGAAAAGATACTGCAGGCGGTCAGGAGGAAGATGTCCGGTGTGATCCAAGGGTGGATCAGTGAAGAGAAGAACCTGAAAGCAGAGGGGACAATGTTCAAAGTCACTAGCCAGTGACTGGAGTGGAACCAGGAGTGGAACCAGATGTCGTCGTCGCGATCAGGTGAAGGTGGACGCTTGTCTCTGCAGCCACGTGGACCAGGTGGTGTCTTCGACAACCAGGATGGAGGCACGAGCTGTCCCACGCAGGCTCTCGCTGTCGGCGGTGTCGTCTCCGGATTCGGGTTCAACAGGCCTTGGCAAAGGCAACCCACGCAGTGAGTGGAAACGGCGTCTGGAGGGTCCGGGGTGCTCCTCTTTTGGAAGGGAGCAAGGGCCAGTCTGGAGCAACCAGACCAGCAGTGAAGTTGTCCGAGTTCGCCGTCTAGGAGGTCACTAGCCAGCCGGCAAGTGACCAGACAACGCGTCGAGCAGCAAACAGGCAGAAGGGCCCCACGCAGATCTCATGGATGCTGGAGGGCTGGTCTTTGATGCAGGAGCTGCTCGGGGTCGGGGCTTCTCAGTCCCCAAAGCACTTGGACGAGGATGCCTCTGAAGTCGTGCTGGAGCGAAGTGCTGCTTCTTTCAAGATGGCCGGTCCCACGTGTCTCGTCGCACCCACGGGTCTCAGCTGTGCTGCAGATGTGGGTAGAGGTTGGAGAGGTCTGGGAGTCCGGGTCTCGTCGGGCTCTGAAGTCTGGATCCTTGCAGGAAGACGACAAAGGGAAGCCGCTGTACGCTGATGGTGCCTGCTTGTGCAGGGTGGACACTCCTTGCCCACAAGGGAGATTTTCTTCAGTCTTCTGTGGAGCAGAACGTCGAAGTCCAGGGTTTCTTCTTGTAAAGTTGATCAGGATAATCTCATCTGGAATGGGACCAGCTCCTACCTTTATCCGGCTAAAGGGGGGCTGCACTACGACTAGGTCCCTCCTCTGGGTGGGACCAGGAAGGGGGGTGGTTACACCCGCTTTCCTTTGTCCGGTCTTGCGACAGCTCTGGGGCTGGAGTGCCCCAGGAACTGGTTTAGACCGGAGTATGCACAGGGACACCTTGTGGCCCCAGGCATGTCTCATTCCTTTCAGCCCTGTCCTACCTAATACACAAAATCCTGTCTGGGGTGGTGCTACCACCTCCCAAGGCAGGAAACCCTTTGTCCAAGCCTCCCTCGCTGGAAGGACTCCCAGCAGCAGGTGGTCAGACTTGTGTCTGTGGTGGCAGCATCCATTTTGTGATGCTGAGGCTCGAATTAACTTTAACCGGGGTTCACAGTCACATACATGTCGTGTCCCTCTAGAAGGGTGGAATGCTACCCCCGTCGCCAGAATTGGCGAGGGGGTAGTATTCCAATTCGTATGACACCTTACTCGGCATGTTTTGATAATGCTATACCAAAGTTAGCATTTAACCGCGAGGATTATAATGCACGTAAGAGTATATGGTATAGCGTTATCATGGAACAGCTATTAGGACTTGGTTCCGAAAGCTGCAGACAGGCTCAGCTCATGCTAGAGCACTATCTCACATAATTCCAAGCACTCTGCCTTCAGGATTGATAAGGCCTGCCATAGGAGTGACTGATAGGAGGATATGTGTCCATTTTAGGGTTAGATATAGGGATACTATATCTAAAGCAAAGGGTGATTACACCACCTTGCCCCAGCTGATTGATCAGCCAGTTGTGTCAGATTTGGATGGCCAGCCAGGGGTGGCATAATACATGCTGCAGCCCCTGGTAGGCCCTGGGTGCACCTATGCCCTGGGTACCTAAGGAACACTGTACAGGGACTGATAAGGTGACTCAGTATCCAGTTAGATATGTACCTAGAGTACATGGAATCCATTTTACAGAGAGAGCAGTGGGCCTGGGGCCCTGAATAGCAGGGCCCCAGGTCAACTAAGTCGAAAAACCAGCAAAACACCAGGCAAAAAGTTGGGGGCAACCATAGTCAGATATCCACCTTCCTACACAGTCGTCTTAATTTCACCCACAGGAGGGTTTGATCAACTCTATCGAAAGCTGCTTTAAGGTCGATAAAGCAGAGTTGCAGTTTTTTCTTTAGACCCTTGCACTTTTCCGAAATGGTTGTTACTGTTGGCATGTTGGTGGTGGTTCCATACCCTTTCCGGAAGCCTGTCTGTTGTGGTGGAATCAGGTTGTTGATCTTAGACCAATCGATTAAATCTTACAGTTATAGCAAAACATTATATTTGGCTTCTGAGTCGATGAGCGCTATTAACCTGGATTTGCTTGATCTCCCCCCTTGAAGATTAGGTTTATTATCGACTCTCTCCAGTGTTCCGGGACTGTCCCCGTGTGTTACACCTCTTTGAACAATACTGTTATCAGGTTGGCCCAATATTTTGGATCTAAGTTGTTTATTGCTTGCAGAATGCTGTTTGGGCCTGGTGCACCATCACTTCTGCCAGCCTTGAAGACTTTTTCCACTCTTATTTGTGTACATTGTGCGTATTCTGGAAGGATTGAGATGTCACACAGGAGCGATATTGCAGAGTTATTTATACTGTCCAACTCAATTACTTTATTAACTGTGTACACTGTACGCTGGCAAAGATCTTTGACAAGTTAGCTGACCATTCTTTTCCGGTGTCCAAAAGGCTTTGATATTTGATCGCTTGCAGTTGTACAGAAGCTTAGTCCAGAAATTATCTGTCGTTTTTCTCCTCTCTTGCCAGAGATGTTTTTTTAATACCTTTTTCAGTTTCTTTTTTTGTTTTACCCATACAACCGATTGTGTTTCGGATTTTCTGGCCTTCCTAATCTCCCTTTTCAGTTCTTTCCTTAGTTCTCTAGTTTTCCCTGTAACTGGACATTTTGGTGTTTTGCACCCTCTAGAAGCTTACCTGGAGTGGAATTTAACAGCCGTATCGTAAACTCTGTCCAGGCCTTTATTACATAAGGGAATGACGCTATATTGGCCTCCATAATGATTTTGCTTTGTCAGGTAGTTTTGGGAGTGAGTGATGTGACCAGCTCAATTGTTTTAGATGTGTTGCTTGGCTTCCCCCACTAACTGCAGGCGCTAATGTCTGTCGGGGTTTAGATTGATAAGTAGTTACTGAAATAAGTATTCACTGTCCATCAAACATGTGATTTTAAACTTTCATAGTTGTTGTAGTAACGGTAAAGAGAGAATGGTATAGTCAATTATTGATCCTGAATTTCGTCCGTAGTATGTCAAGTTTGGAGAATTATCATCCAACGTTCTCCTGTTGAATACTCACTGGGTGAATTGTTCTAGGATAGTGACCAGTACTTTCCCGACTCAATTGGCTCGCTTCTGGGGTTGGTTTGCTTGAAGGTTTACTGACCAGATTTCTTTTTTGGCTACTAGCCGCTCATCATCATGGTGTATATATTAAATGTGTATTCAAATCACCTGTTATCATTATGTCCCAAGTCGGCATGTTATATCTTAGTTCAGCTATCTCATTTCTTAGTTTTTAAAATTTTGCAGATTTATCTTGGGCATTTGGATGAGCATAAATGTTAAACAGATTTACTGACCTTTTACAATGATCTTGGCCAAAGTGGAGTTTGATTATCTGTAAGTTTGAGATTATCTTTGGCAGTTGCTCTGATTCAGTCTTCAGAGCATTTGATATATAGACAGATATGCCCCCTTTTGGCCTTCCAAATCGATGTATTTTTTTGGCGTCCACCTGATAAAGCACAAAACCGGACACTTGAAGAGGCCCTGACAACCAGGTCTCTTGCAGGGCTATGATGTCATATTTAGCACAGGTGTCTAATAATGCGCTGGCTATAAGTTTAGGTCTTGTACCTTCGATGTTCCAGGAAACATTGCTAAGGGTATCTTCTTTCGGGGTACCTATTGTTTGATTGTTCATTTTGTGTTTGGGATTTTTAAGGCTGACACTAGCCAGTGCCATTGACTTTCTTCCATTACTCAATCTTTAGGTTTAAAGTCAGTACTTTCTTAGGTCCGGGTTTGTCAGAGGTACTGGATATTCTCTGGAATAAGTGATGTGCCCCACAGTTCAAATTAATCCTTTACACTATTAATCTGAAAGAAACAGGTTAGTGTTAGATTCCTTACCTTAGAATATCCCCAGGCGTCAGACTGGATCTGGAAAGTTTTGCGTAGCAGTACCCCTGCGCGTCGGTAGGCGTCGTCTGCGGCTCTGCGTCCGTCGTTGGCCCCGGGATGACGACGTCGGAGTACTTAGACGCCGCCCTCGCGCGCTGACGTCAGTTCTTCTTTTGTCCGTGCCAGCCAGCGCAAATCTGGAAAAAGCAGTACTAAGTCACTTTTTTACTAACTTTTTCGATCCTTTTTTGATCCTGTTTCGAGTCATAAGACTGTCGGTGCCAGTAGGGATGCCCGGGTTCAAGCCATGTGCCGATTGCAACCGACTGATGTCGGTTACCGACCCCCATTGCCGGTGCCTGTATTGCCTTGGAGCCGACCATGACGACAAGTTGTGCCCCGACTGCCGGGCCTTGATGTCGAAGGCTAGACGTGAGCGGTCCCGTAAGCGCCTCGAGCTTCGGCAGTCGGCCCGTGTCGTTCAGGGTCCGGGTCGAGGAGGAGGTCCAAGGACCGGTCGCGGGCCACAGTCATCGCAGCTCGGCGAGTCAACACCATTCGTCGGGCTCCAAGTCCTCAGGTAAGAGGCACAAGAAGTCGAAGTTACGACATCGCTCTTCCGACTCCCACCGACGCGGCCGGGGGTTCGGGTGACACCGCCCACGCATCTCCGCCAGAGCCGCAGGTGCCGCTTCCAGTCCCATAACCGCCAGTCCCTGGGCTGAACGCGATGCCAGAGGAGATTGATGCCTTCGCTCTTTCCTACGTCGGGTTCCGCTGTGGTGACTTCGGGCCCCGCGGCCCGACTGGGAACCCAAGAGGCCCGGAGGCTTCGGCGCCGTCGGGGGCTTCGGCCCCGGCGCCCTCGGCTACTTCGGTCCTGACACCGCAGGGCCCCAACGGGTCTGGGTCCGGATCCCGGTCACCGCTGGTCAACCTTACGAGCACTCCACCGGGGCCGACCCCCAGGGTGTCGCCCCCGACGATGTCCCCGGTCCCTCTCTCGGTCCGGATCTGGCGTCGGATTTGACGCCGGATAGAAGAGCAGTTCTTCTATGATCCGGCCTCATCCTTTGCACCTGACTATCAGGATATGGGATATGAGGATGATTGGGAGGGGTCTGAGGACCCTCTGGCACGGGAGTGCCAATGGTATCTGGACTGGCAGTGGATCTAAGGGAGGCCAGTGGTTTGAACACTTCGCTCGACACTGGCTTTGTCTCCCCTCCTACCGTGGCTATGGAGGAGGGGGTTGCTTACAGCATGGTGCTGACGAGGGCGGCCAAGGCCTTGGGTCTTGAGCTCCCTCTCGCGGCCGTGAGGTCTAACCTCCTCACTGAGGTCCTTAAACCGCAGGCAAGCTCTTCAGAGCCTCTACTGCGGTTTAATGAGGCCCTTGCTGACGTTCTGTTGGGCACTTGGTCCAGACCCGCCACAGGTCCGCCTGTGGATCGGAATGTGGCCAGGTGCCACCGCCCGGCCCCGGGCGACCTAGCTTCCGGTCCACCCTTCTGACCCCCAAGAGCCTGTTATCCAGACCTCTTAACTCCCAGACCGCATTCCCGAGTATGGTAGGTATAAACAGTTTGGTAAGAAGCTGTTCGCCTCACTTAGTTTGGGGTTGCGGTCGGTAAACACCGCTTGCCTTTTGGGCCGTTATACCCACTCTCTGTCGGACACGGTTGCGGACGTTCTGCCAGCTTGCCCGGAGGAGGTCCGGGTCAAACTCGCTCAAGCCCTTGCGGAAGGGCGGGATGCAGCACAGTACTCTATCAGATGTGGGCTGGATACCACGGACTCGCTGGGCAGGGCGATTTCCGCGACAGTGGCGGTTCGCCGCCACGCCTGGCTGAGGTCCGCCAACTTTTCGGCTGATGTCCAGAATTCCCTCATGGACATGCCGTTTGATGGCTGTCACCTCTTAGGCGACAAGGCAGACAGTGCGCTTGAGCGTTTCAAGGACTTCAGGGCTTCGGCCAAGTCCTTGGGCCTGTCGGGCCAGCACCAGCACACTTCTGCCTTTCGCCCCTTTCGTGGCCAAGGAAGGGGCACCCCCTCACGTCCTGCCAGCCACGGGCCGCAGTCTAACGTCCAGCGCGGCAGCGGACGTGGTAACCTCCGTGGCGGTGCCAGGGGACAGCGGCGAGGCCAGGCCACATCCACCCTTGCAGCATCCGCCTCAAAGCCTTCCTAGCCCGAGCTTTCAGGCCCATTCGACGCCAGTGGGGGGCAGGGTTCGCCATCACCTCCTCAGCTAGCACTCCATCACTTCAGACAGGTGGGTACTGCAAATCGCCTGAAGGGGCTACTCCCTCCCCTTAGAGGCGACCCCTCCAGCCATGCCACCTTTTGTCGGGGGATCACTTGCAACTTCTGCAAGAGGAAGTATATGCCCTCTTGGCCAAGGGGGCCATCAAGCGAGTTCCTGGGCAAGAAGTAGGGTATGGTTGCTATTCCCACTACTTTCTGGTTCTCAAGAAGGGCAAAGGGGGCCTACGCCCTATCTTGGACCTGCGGAACGTCTAAAGTTTCCTCTGGAAGGAGAAGTTCAAGATGCTGATTTTGGCTCAGGTCTTAGCTGCCCTGGACCCCAAGGACTGGATGGTAGCGTTGGACTTGCAGGACACGTATTTTCACATCCCCGTCCTGCCGGCCCAGCGGCGTTACCTGCGGTTCACGGTAGGCCACGTGCACTTTCAGTTCACGGTGCTCCCCTTCGGCCTTACCAGTGCACCACGGGTGTTCACGAAAGTGATGGCGGTGGTTGCAGCTCATCTGCGCAGATTAGGGGTGCCAGTCTTCCCCTATCTCGACGACTGGTTGTTGAAGGCGGGCTCGCCCCAGACAGTCGTCAGCCACCTCCAGACTACGGCCGACCTCCTGCACCTGCTGGGGTTCTCCATCAATATGCCGTAGTCACAACTGTGCCCTCTCAGCAGCTCCTCTTCATTTGAGCGGTTCTGGATTCGGCGCAGTTTTGGGTTCATCCTCCCGAACAGCGGGTTCGGGATATTTAGTGTGAGAAGTTGGCCTGATATATGATGCTCACTAATTCTAGTGAAAACCTTGTATCAGTCCAAACAACCCTTATGGTGATTGGTTGTAAGTCAACCTTATAGACTAGCTATCCTAATGGTAGCATGGACAAAGCAGTCTTAGGCTAAACTCTTTTGGCATGTGAAGCCAGCTGTTTTACCACATATAACCCCTTGAATACCAGATGAAAGGACACCACACAGGTTGTTACGAAAATAAACAATATATTTATTACTAACAAACACCTCTGAACTCTTTATGAGATCAGAGGGCTAAGCACATAACAATACTCTTCAGAAAAATATAATAATCTAAGGAGGGTGGGTCTCAGAATTCCCAAAAGAAGAAGAATGATGGCCAAAGAAAACCATGGTGCCAATACTCTAAAATTAAGACTCACTGGTTTAGTGAGTGCACCATGAAAGGCACAGCTCCTACCACTACTGCCCCTAAGGCACCTGCACCCCCTAGTACAGTTAGTAGTGGTAGTGCACCCCCCCCAAGGCTATAGTTGGGTTAACCCTGGGAACTGAGGTGGATTCTGACTTAGTTAGAATACCCACTCAGGCTGTTCTTATTTGTACTGGGGTGGGGACTTAGTTAGAATACCCACTCAGGCTGTTCTTATTTGTACTGGGGACATGGATATGACCCCTACTATAAGTCCCAGTACTCTGGGCAAGTACAGGCAAACGCCTTTGATCAATGGAAAAATGGCTCAGGCCTACAGGGACACTGGTGCCAGTGTCACTATGGTGACACCTAACTTTGTGGACCCTGAACAGGCAATACTAGGTTCAGACTACCTAGTGACCAATGCTAGCAATGTCACTACCAATCACAGTATGGCAGTTGTTAATTTCTCCTGGGGAGGGGTAATTGGCCTCAAAAGGGTTGTAGTTAGTTCAGACCTCCCAGTGGACTGTCTGTTGGGCAATGATTTGGAATCTTATGGTCAGATGTGGAGTATAGGACTCATGTGGAAATCTTAGGTTTGTCAGCACATGTCCTTGCTGTGACTAGGTCACAGGCCAATACATGCCCAGCTGAACAAGTGCTGGATCCTGGAACAATGGACCAGACACTTCCCAAGAGAAAGAGCAGTAGGATTAAGGCAGTGCCTTCCCCCCTACCTCAAGGTGAGGATCAGCCTTCTCAGGAGGCTGACCCAAAGACCCCAGAAGGGACTGTCCTAGAGGAGCTTGAACCTGAACAGGTTGAGTTCCTTCGGGCAGGGGGACCTTCCAGGGCAGACTTGAGGCAGGCACAGTTAGACAGTTCCTCTCTTGAACCCCTCAGACAGCAGGCTGCTGCTGAGGCTGCAGGGAATGCTACAGGTACCCACAAGGTGTACTGGGATGATGGACTCCTATACTCTGAGGCAAGAGACCCCAAGCCTGGTGCTACCAGGAGGCTGGTTATCCCCTTCTCTCTGAGAGGTTTCCTTCTTACCTTAGCCCATGAGATTCCCCTTGCAGGTCACTTAGGCCAGAACAAGACTTGGGAAAGAATTGTCTCACACTTTCACTGGCCTCATATGTCTGAAGACACTAAAGAGTTTTGTCGCTCATGTGTCACTTGTCAAGCCAGTGGCAAATCAGGTGGCACCACAAAGGCCCCCCTTATACCACTACCTGTAGTGGGGGTACCCTTTGAAAGAGTGGGGATTGACATTGTTGGACCAATGGACCCACCAGCAGCCTCTGGGCATAGATGTATACTGGTGATAGTGGATCATGTCACCAGGTACCCAGAAGCTATTCCCCTTAGGACCACTACAGCTCCGGTTGTGGCCAGGGCCCTACTTGCAGTTTTCACTAGAGTGGGGTTTCATAAGGAGATTGTCCTTGACAGGTGCAAACTTTATGTCAGGATACTTGTCTGCAATGTGAAAGGAGTGTGGAGTGGATTACAAATTCACCACCCCCTATCACCCACAGTGCAATGGTCTTGTGGAGAGATTCAACAAGACAATAAAAGGGATGATAAAAGGTTTACCAGAAAAGCTTAGGCAAAGATGGGACATCCTTTTACCCTGCCTTCTGTTTACTTACAGAGAGGTCCCACAGAAGGGGGTTGGCTACAGCCCTTTTGAGCTTCTATTTGGGCATCCTATAAGAGGACCCCTATGTCTTGTGAAGGAAGGATGGGAGTTACCTCTCAAAAAGCCTAAGCTTGACAAAGTGGACTATGTATTTGGTCCCCGCTCCTGGATGGCAGAGTACATGGAGAAGGCATCTAAAAACCTTGAGGCCAGCCAAGAACTTCAAAAAGCTTGGCATGACCAAAAGGCTGTCCTTACTGTTTACCAGCCTGGACAGAAGGTGTGGGTGTTGGAGCCAGTGACCCCAGCAGCTCTCCAAGACAAATGGTCTGGACCCCATACCATCATTGAACAAAAGGGAGAGGTCACCTACTTGGTGGACCTTGGAACTCCCAGGAGCCCTCACAGAGTACTTCATGTGAACAGGCTCAAGGCATTTGTTGACAGGGAAGACATGGACTTGCTCATGGCCACAGATGAGGGACAGGAGGACGAGAGTGACCCTCTCCCAGACCTGCTCACTCAGAACCCTGATGATGGGTCAGTAGATGGTGTAGTCTTTTCTGAAAGCCTCTCTGAACATCAGCAAAAGGATTGCAAACAAGTTCTTCAGTCCTTTAGACAAATGTTCTCGCTGACACCCAGTCAGACAAACTGGTGCACCCATGAGGTGGACACTGGTGACAGTCTGCCTTTAAAGAGTAAAATCTACAGGCAACCTGACCATGTCAGGGACTGCATAAAACAAGAAGTACAAAAGATGTTGGAATTGGGAGTCATTGAACCCTCAGAGAGCCCTCAGGCTAGTCCTGTAGATCTGAAAGAGACACGTTAGTGATAGATTCCTTACCTTAGAATATCCCCAGGCGTCAGACTGGATCCGGAAAGTTTTGCGTAGCAGTACCCTTGCGCGTCGGTAGGCGTCGTCTGCGGCTCCGCGTCCGTCGTCGGCGTCGTGGGCGCCGTGATGACGTCGTCGGAGTACTTAGACGCCGCCTCCGCGTGCTGACGTCAGTTCTTCTTTTTTCCGCGCCAGCCAGCGCAGGTCTGGAAAGAGCAGTTCCCTAGTCATTTTTTGACTAACTTTTTGGATCTTTTTGATCTATTTCGAAGTCTTCACGACTCCGACGGTGCCATTAGGGATGCCCAGCTTCAAGCACTGCGACGGTTGCGAACGCCTCATGTCCATTACGGATCCGCACCGCCTGTGCCGGACGTGTTTGGGCGTCGACCATGACGACAAGGCCTGCTCCGACTGTCGGGCCCTCTCGAGGAAGGCCAGGCGGGAGCGGTCCCGCAGGCGCCTCGAGATCCGCCAGTCGGCCCCGCACCGTGTGAGGTCCCGGTCCCGGTCCCACGGGAGGTCGAGGGACAGGTCGCGGGGGCGGAGCCGTCACAGCTCCGGGAGTCGGCGCCACTCCTCCGGGTCCAAGTCGTCAGGTAAGAAGCGTAAGAAGTCGAAGAGACATCATCGCTCTTCCGACTCCCCCCCGACGCTTGCGCGATGCGGCCGGGGGTTCGGGTGACACCGCCCACGCGGCTCCTCAGGAGTCGCGGGCGCCGCGTCCGGCTCCATACCCCCCGGTCCCTGGGCTGAACGAGACGCCGGAGGAGATAGAGCGCTTCCTCATGGCCATGAGGTCCCTGTCTTCTCCGACGGGTTCCGCAGCGCCTTCGGGCCCAGTGAACCCGTCTGGGGGCCCTGGTGGGTCGGGGGATGCGACCCCGACGCCGTCGGGTGCTTCGGCGTCTTCGACGCCGGCGCCGCAGGGCTCCTTGATCCCGACGCCGCCCTCGGGCTCGGCGCCGCAGGGTTCGACGGTTCCAGCGTCGTCGGTGCCTTCGGGCCCGACGCCGCAGGGTGCCGTTCGGCCCTCGTCGGGCGCTGGCACGTCCCCGGTGGACCTTACGACCCCCCCCGGGGTCGGTCCGTGTGGTGTCCCCTCCGGCGTCGGCCCCGGCCGACGCCGTCCCCGATGCCTCCTCTCTATGGGTTCCGGCGTCGGGACGGCGCCTGTCGGCACCGATCTCGACGCCGTTCGGGGATTTCCATCCCTATGAACCATCCTCATTCGCTTACGACCCTGAGTCTCAGGAGATGGGGGAAGAGGAGGATTGGGAGGGGTCTGAGGACCCTCTGACAAGGGAATGTCAGTCTACAATGGACTGGTCAGGAGACCTTGGGGAGGCCAGTGGCCTGGACACCTCTCCAGACACTGGATTCGTCTCTCCTCCTTCCGTGGCTTCGGAGGAGGGTGCGACATATAGTGTGGTGTTGATGAGGGCTGCTAAGGCATTGGGCCTTGAGCTCCCCGTCGCGGCCGTGAGGACTAACCTCCTCACTGAGGTCCTTAAGCCGCAGTCATGCTCCATGGAGCCTCTGCTGCCGTTTAATGAGGCCTTGTCGGACGTTCTGTTGGGCACTTGGTCCAGGCCCGCTACAGGTTCGCCTGTAGATAGGAACGTGGCCAGACGCCACCGCCCGGCTCCGGGCGACCCATGTTTCCTGTCCACCCACCCCACCCCCGAGAGTCTGGTTATCCAGGCCTCTAACTCCCAGACCGCCTTCCCGTCGGCTCCCCCTGACCGGGAATCCAAGAGGTACGAGGCCTTTGGCAAAAAGGTCTTCTCGTCCCTTAGCTTAGGACTGCGGTCTTCCAACACCGCATGCCTCTTGGGCCGTTACACCCATTCTATATGGGAAACGGTGGCGGAAGTGCTGCCAGAGTGTCCGTTGGAGGTACGGGCCAAACTCGGCCAAGCCCTAGTGGAGGGCCGGGACGCAGCGAAGTACTCGATCAGGTGCGGACTGGATACAACTGACTCGCTGGGCAGAGCGATGGCTACGACGGTGGCGATTCGACGCCACGCCTGGCTCAGATCCGCCAACTTCTCGGCTGATGTCCAGAATACCCTCATGGACATGCCGTTCGATGGCCGTCGCCTCTTTGGCGACAAGGCAGACCACGCGCTTGAGCGCTTTAAGGACTCCAGGGCTACGGCCAAGTCCTTGGGCCTTTCAGCCCCCCGCCAGCAAGTGGGTGCCTTTCGCTCCTTTCGTGGCCAAGGAAGGGGCGTCCCCACGCGTGCCGCCAGCCACTCGCCGCAAACTGTCGTCCAGCGCGGCGGCGGCCGTGGAAACCGCCGTGGAGGCGGTCGGGGAGGCAAGCGGAGCCAGTCCACACCTGCCCCCGCAGCATCCGCCTCTAAGCCCTCCTAGTCCATGCTTTTCGGCCCATGTGACGCCAGTGGGGGGCAGGGTTCGCCATCACCACTCTCACTGGCGCACAGTCACTTCGGACAGGTGGGTGCTGCAGATCTTCCGAAGGGGCTACTCCCTCCCCTTCGAGACGACCCCTCAAGCCATGCCACCACAACACCACCGCTTATCGGGGGATCATTTGCGGCTCCTGCAGGAGGAAGTTTCGGCCCTCTTGGCCAAGGGGGCCATCGAGCGCGTTCCTGGGCCAGAAGTAGGTCGTGGTTGCTACTCCCACTACTTCCTGGTACCCAAGAAGGGCAAAGGGGGCCTACGCCCTATCTTGGATCTGAGGAACGTCAACGGCTTCCTCCGGAAGGAGAAGTTCAAAATGCTGACACTGGCTCAGGTCTTGGCTGCCCTAGACCCAGGAGACTGGATGGTAGCGTTGGACTTGCAGGATGCGTATTTCCACATCCCCGTCCTGCCGGCCCACCGGCGTTAACTGCAGTTCACGGTAGGCCTCGAGCACTTTCAGTTTACCGTGCTCCCCTTCGACCTTACCAGTGCCCCACGGGTGTTCACGAAGGTGATGGCGGTGGTCGCAGCTCACCTGCGCAGGTTAGTGGTTTCAGTCTTCCCCTACCTAGACGACTGGTTGTTGAAGGCGGGCTCGCCCCAGGCAGTCGTCAACCACCTCCAGACTACGGCGGATCTCCTGCACAGGCTGGGATTTTCCATCAATGTGCCGAAGTCACACCTGTGCCCCTCTCAGAAGCTCCTTTTCATCGGAGCGGTTCTCAACTCGGCGCAGTTTCGGGTTTACCCGCCCGAACTGCGAGTCCGGGATATTCAGGCCCTGATTCCGATCTTCGGGCCGTTATCCCGGGTTTCGGTCAGGCTGACGCTGCGGCTTCTGGGGCTGATGGCCTCCTGCATCCTTCTGGTGCATCACGCACGGTGGCGGATGCGGGCTCTGCAGTGGGACCTGAAGTTTCAGTGGGCCCAGCACCGGGGCAACCTTTCCGACCATGTCCTGATCTCGGAGGGCACTGCGAGACAGCTGCAGTGGTGGCTCACGGACCGCGATTGGGTCAACGGCAGATCCCTCTCCCTTCCCCAACCGGAGCAAGTAGTTGTGACGGACGCGTCCCTCCAGGGCTGGGGAGGCCACTTGGGAGAGGCGGAGATCAGAGGACTCTGGTCTCCGGCGGAGTCCCGGCTCCATATCAATCTGTTGGAGCTGCGGGCGATTCGTCTGGCACTGAAAGCATTCCTCCCGTCTGTCCGAGGGAGGGCAGTGGAGGTGTTCACGGACAACACCACCGCCATGTGGTACTGCAACAAACAGGGCGGGGTGGGGTCGTGGACCCTATGCCAGGAGGCTCTGCGCCTCTGGCAATGGCTGGAACATCCGGGCGTGACTCTGGTGGTTCAACACCTGGCAGGTTCTCTGAACGCCAGGGCGGACGAACTCAGCCGTCGGTGCTCGATGGATCACGAATGGCGTCTGAACTCGGACGTGGCGCAAGGCCTCTTTCTGCGTTGGGGAGAGCCTTGGTTAGATCTATTCGCCACCGAAGAGAACGCGCAATGTCATCAGTTCTGCGCGTTGGAATTTCCAAGGCGGCACTCGCTCGGAGACGCTTTTCGTTGCGAGTGGAGCTGCGGTCTGTTGTACGCCTTTCCGCCTATACCTCTTCTGCCCAGAGTGCTGAAGAAGATCAAGCGCGACCGGGCACAAGTCATCCTTGTGGCTCCGGACTGGGCACGAAGGTACTGGTATCCCGAGCTACTCAGTATGTCAGTCGATCCCCCGGTTCGTCTGCCTCTTCAGGAGGACCTTCTGTCGCAGCAGCAGGGGACGGTTCTCCACCCGAACCTGTCCAGTCTCCACCTCCATGCATGGAGATTGAGTGGCGACAGTTGAGGCCATTTGACTTGCCTCCTGAAGTTTGCAACATCATTCTGGCAGCTAGGCGTCCCTCCACAAAAACGGTATATGCCTGCAGGTGGAACAAATTTGTGGCATGGTGCACAGCAAAGGCTGTGGATCCCCTCAATGCCCCTCTCTCTGAGATCCTTCTCTTCCTTCTTTCTCTTGCCCGGCAGGGCTCTGCTCTGGTCACTATCAAGGGCTATCTTTCGGCTCTTTCAGCCTTTTTGAGGCTGCCTGACCAACCTTCTTTGTTCAAGTCCCCTATAGTGAACAGATTTCTGAAAGGCATCACTCATTCCTTTCCTCCGGTTCCTTTCGTGATGCCTCAGTGGGACTTGAACCTGGTTCTAACATTTCTGATGTGCGCTCCCTTTGAGCCACTTCATAACTGTCCGCTTCGCCTTCTTTCTTTGAAGACTGCCTTCCTGGTAGCCATTGTGAGAAGTTGGCCCGATATGCAACGTTCGCTATTCTAGCGACCGCTATGTATCGTTCCAACGACCCTTATGGTGTTTGGTTGTAAGTCAACCTATAGACCAGCTATCCTAGTAGCGTGGATACGAGCAGTCTAAGGCTAAAGACTCGAGAGGGCGTGTTAAGCCAGCTGTTTACCACACATGTACCCCTTGAACACCCAGTGAAAGGACACCACACAAGTGTTATGAAAATAAACAGTATATTTATTAAGAATCACAACAGCCCTGTACTCTTTATGAGGACAGGGTACTAAGCACAAACCAAATCTCTTAGGAAAATACTTCAAGTGCACAATTAAAACAAGTGTCCGGGGACACGGAAAGTTTAAGGTCTCGGGCGGACCCGATAAGGCAAGTCGGAAGCGAGAGACTCGGGACCCTAGAGTAAAGAGGCTATGCAGGCACCGAAGTGCCGAGTTACCTAGCCACGAGGGCTGCGGCTGCACAAGTCTTACAGGCGTCGGGGTCTTCGCTGACGAGCCAGGAGCCGGAAGAAAAGGAGTTGCTGGCCGGCGACCAGTGATGAATAGTTCGTAGAGATCCAAACCTGGATCAGAGATTGTTGATACCTGAAAGCAGAGGGGACCAAGTTCGTACTACTAGCCAGTAGTCAGAGGGTACCAGGAGGCACCGGTTGGCCGTCACCTCGACTAGGTGAGTGGGCGATGCTAGGCTCTGCAGTCTCACGGACCAGGAGGCGTTGTCGGCGACCACGGTGGAGGTGCGAGCTGTCCCACGAAGGATGATGCTGTCGGCGTCGCTGGGCCCAGGATGGGGCAACAAGCCTTGGCAAATCTCAGGGCCACGTGGTGGGCCTAAGATGGCGTCTTGAGTGGACCAGGAGGGTCCGGGGTGCTTCTCGCAAGGATGGAAGCAAGGGCCAGTCTGGAGCAACCAGACCCGCAGTGTTGATTGTCGGATGTCGTCACAGAAGGACACAAGCCAGCGGCGAGTGACCAGACAACGTGTTGAGCAGCGAGCAGAAGGGCCCCACGCAGATCGTGGAGATGCTGGGAGACTGCACTTCGGTGCTAGAGCGGCTCAGGGTCGGGGCTTCTCGGACCCCAGAGCACTCACCAGGGAATCGCTTCGATGGTCGTGCTGGTTTAAGAGCGTGCAGGTTCTGATGATGGCCGGTCCCTCGAGGTCTCGTCGCACCCACAGATCACAGCTGAGCTGATGACGTGGGTAGAGGTCAGAGGTGCCAGGGAAGCCGGTTCTCGTCGAGCTGGGCCGTCGGATCCTTGAGGAAGGACTTGCAGCAAACCGCAGAGTTCTTAGATGGTGCCCGCTGATGCAGGGTGACTACTCCTTAGTCACAAGGGAGAAATCTTGAGAAGAGTCTTGAGTGTCCTTTCGTAGAAAGTAGTTCTTGATTCAAAGATGATCTGATTTGGAAGGGTCCCCGCTCCGGCCTTTATTCTAAAGAAAGGGGTGGGTACATGACTAGGTCCGGCCCTAAGGGTGGGACCAGGAAGGGGGGTAGTTACACCCCTCTCCCCTTCCGGACTTTCCCCAGGCCAGGGCTGGCGCCCCTGGAACTGGTTCTGACCGGCAGATGCGTAGTGAGCACCGGGGTGCCACTCCGCAGTCACCTTCTCGCAAAAGCCCTACCTACCCAGAATACACAAACCCTGTCTGGGACGGTGCGAACACCGCCTTCGACAGGAAACCCTTTGTCCATGCTCCCCTCACTGGAAGGACTCCCAGCAGCAGGAGGTCAGACTCGTGTCTGTGGTGGCAGCATCCATTTTGTGGAGCTGAGGCTTTAGTTAACTTTAACCGGGGTTCACAGTTACGTACATGTCGTGTCCCTCTAGAAGGGCGGAATGCTAACCTCGTCGCCAGAATTGGTGAGGGGGCAGCATCCCGATTCGTATGACACCTTACTCGACATGCCTTGATAACGCGACACCGGAGTTACCGATATGGTACGCGTTATCATGGAACAGCCATTGGGTCTTGGTTCCGCAAGCTGCAACCGGGCTCGGCTCGGGCCAGAACACAGTTCACACGAGCCCATGCACTCTGCCTTCAGGATTGTCAAGGCCTGCCATAGGAGTGACTGATAGGAACTCGGGTGTCCATTGTATGGTTAGATATAGGGCTACTACATCTATAGCAAAGTGTGATTACACGACTTTGCCCCAGCTGTCATGCAGCCAGTTGTGTCAAATTTAGGAGGCCAGCCAGGGGTGGCATAATACATGCTGCAGCCCCTGGCGGCCCTGGGTACACCTATGCCCTGCGTTACGGGGTCTGATAAGGGGGCCCAGTACCAATGGGTAAATGCACCTAGGGTACATATCGTAATTTAGAAAGAGAACAGCCAGGCTGTGGGTCTGATTGGCAGGCCCACAGCCAGAGAAAGTCGTAAAACCAGTGAAACAAAAGCGAAAAATCTGGGTGATCATAGGATTGCAGACCCTACTCTCCTACAGCCATCACCTCTGCCAGGACAGTGAGTGAGCTCAAGGCCCTCTCTTGTAAGCCTCCTTTCCTTTCAGTCCATCCGGACAAGGTTGTTTTGAGGACTAGGCCCTCCTTCTTGCCAAAGGTGGTCACGGCCTTCCACATTGGGCAGTCCATCACATTGCCCACCTTCTTTCCGCCTCCGCACCCCTCGAGAGAGGAGAAGAGGCTCCACCATCTGGACCCAAAACGTGCGCTCTCGTTCTATCTGGATCGCACACGCCAGTTCCGGGTGGATGATCAACTCTTTTTTTTGGGTACGCGGGCGCTAAGAAAGGGAAAGCGGTGCACAAGAGGACCATTTCTCGATGGATTATCATGTGCATCCAGGCGTGTTACTCCTTGGCTAAGAAGGAACCACCTGTTGGGCTGCGGGCTCATTCCACTCGAGCCACGGCCACTACAACTGCCTTGGGCCGAGGTGTGCCCTTGCAGGACATTTGCCAGGCAGCTACGTGGGCCTCGTTGCACACGTTTGCTAGGCACTACTGCCTGGATAGTCAAGTCCGGAGAGACGGCTACTTTGGCCGCCCCGTTCTCCAGGACTTTCTGGTGTAAATATTGGTCCGCAGACCCACCACCACGGGGATGGTATTGCTGGGGTATCTATTCTAAGGTAAGGAATCTATCACTAACGTGTCTCTTTCAGATGCACAAGTTACTACTTGTGTAACGATATATCTGTAAGAGACATTAGTTAGTGATAGATTCCTTACCGACCGACCCATCCTCCCCGTTCTGCGGACCGATATCTAGGGTTAAGGTCACCCCCTTTCAGGGCCCTAGTTTTTTGGCACCAGTGTCGGTTTTTGTCATGGCTCTGCGCTTCTGGCGCGGAAAAGCTGTGGCTAAGAACTGACGTCTGCACGCGGAGGCGGCGTCTAAGTACTCCGACGACGTCATCACGGCGCCCACGACGCCGACGACGGACGCGGAGCCGCAGACGACGCCTACCGACGCGCAAGGGTACTGCTACGCAAAACTTTCCGGATCCAGTCTGACGCCTGGGGATATTCTAAGGTAAGGAATCTATCACTAACTAATGTCTCTTACAGATATATCGTTACACAAGTAGTAACTTGTGCTTCTAGTACCTAAACCTCACACACAGGATGGCAAGAGAGAGATGAGGTTTTGTGTAGACTACAGGGGTCTCAATGCTGTCACCGAGACAGATATCATACACTTTTTTTTCTGTGAACACCTTACTGTCATTAGGAAACGTTTTATTTTTCCAATTTTAATTAACAAAGGCTTTATGCTTGTGAGACCAGCCCTTCTCTATTTGCAAATGTTGACAGATGTTTGGGAAACTTTTAACATTGCAATTTTTTTTATCTGCAGCTGTAAGAACCCTGAGGAAAATAACCAAATATTTTATCATGTATATTTTTATCATTGTGTTAAAATGAAATTGTTTGTACTAATCTCATTTATTGTTTTTATGTGTATTTATGACCTTTGATTGTGTTTTATATATTAGGGATTCACATCTGTTGATATAATCTGTTTTTTGTTGAATGCTTTTATGGTTTGCACATAAACCGAATAAAGACATTTGACTGGCTGACTAACTTTTTGGACATTTATGTCTATCTTTTTCGACTCAACTCAACTCCTGGTGCTGGTAGGGATGCCCAGGTTCAAGCCGTGTGACGCCTTTCACCGACTGATGTTGGTTACCGACCCCCACCGCTGGTGTCTCTACTGTTTGGGGGCCAACCACGATGACAAGTCATGTCCCAACTGCTGGGCCTTAACGTCGATGGCTAGCCGGGAGCGTTCCCGTAAGCTACTCGAGCTCTGGCAGTCGGCTCCGCGCCGCTCGAGGTCCCAGTCGAGGAGGAGATCGAAGGACTGGTTGTGGAGCCATCACCGATCGTCAGGATCCAAGTCCTCCACCCTGGTGGTTCAACACTGGCGGGTTCTCTGAATGCCAGTGTAGGAGAGTGGGGTCTACAATCCTATGGTCACCCCCGATTTTTGCTTTTTGCTTCACTGGTTTACGACTTTGCCTGGCTGTGGGCCTGCTAATCAGACCCACAGCCTTGCTGTCTCTCTCTAAATTGACAACCATGTACCTTAGGTGCATATCTAATTGGATACTAAGACACCTTATCAGTCCCTGTACAGTGTACCTTAGGTACCCAGGGCATAGGTGCACTCAGGGCCGATCAGGGGCTGCAGCATGTATTATGCCACCCCTGGCTGGCCATCCAAATCTGACACAACTGGCTGATCAATCAGCTGGGGCAAGGTGGTGTAATCACCCTTTGCTTTAGATATAGTATCCCTATATCTAACCCTAAAATGGACACATATCCTCCTATCAGTCACTCCTATGGCAGGCCTTATCAATCCTGAAGGCAGAGTGCTTGGAATTATGTGAGATGGTGCGGTTCACGGTAGGCCACGGGCACTTTCAGTTTACCTTGCTCCCCTTCGGCCTTACCAGCGCCCCACGGGTTTTCACGAAGGTGATGGTGGTGGTCGCAGCTCATCTGCGCAGGTTAGGGGTTTCAGTCCTCCCCTACCTCGACGACTGGTTGTTGAAGGCGGGCTCACCTCAGACAGTCGTCAGCCACCTCCAGACGACGGCAGACCACCTGCACCAGCTGGGGTTCTCCATCAATGTGCCAAAGTCACACTTGTGCCCCTCTCAGAAGCTCCTCTTCATCGGAGCGGTTCTCGACTCAGCGCAGTTTCGGGTTTATCCTCCCGAACAGCGGGTTCGGGATATTCAGGCTCTGATTCCAATCTTTCAGCCTTTATCCCGGGTCTCGGTCAGGTTGACGCTGCTGCTTCTGGGGCTTATGGCCTCCTGCATCCTTCTGGTGCATCACGCCTGGTGGCGGATGCGGGCTCTGCAGTGGGACCTGCAGTTTCAGTGGGCCCAGCATCAGGTCAACCTGTCCAGACCATGTCCTGATCTCGGAGGGCACTGCGAGACAGCTGCAGTGGTGGCTCACGGACCGCGATTGGGTCAGCGGCAGATCCCTCTCCCTTCTACAACCGGACCACGTAGTTGTGACGGACGCGTCCCCCGAGGGCTGGGGAGGCCACATGGGAGAGGCGGAGATCAGAGGCTTCTGGTCTCCGGCGGAGTCCCGGCTCCATATCAACCTTTTGAAGCTGCGGGCGATAAGTCTAGAAATGAAGGCATTCCTCCTCTCTGTCCGGGGGAGTGTAGTGCAGGTGTTCACGGACAACACCACCGCCATGTGGTACTGCAACAAACTGGGCGGGGTGGGGTCGTGGACCCTCTGCCAGTTGGCGCTAGGTATGGGCGGAAAATCCGTTTCGCTCGCGGATTTTGCGGATTTTCGGGAAATCCGCAATCCGCGAGATTCGCGAATCTCCCGCAAAATCCGCAAATCCGCGAGCAGCGGATTTTGCTCGCACTGCTCGCACTGTTCGCGTGAGTTCGCGGCTTCCCAGTACAACTTCGCGCCCCGCGAATAAGTGCTAAATTGCAGAAATACGATCTTAGCAAAACTGAAACTACTTGCCAGGTTCAAAAGTTCAGGCTCATCATTAGTAGCCATTTCCTGTAGTGCTTCCTGAGGGGCCCCTCCAGAGTTCAGTTGCCAGTTGCAACTATTATGTGACCCTGCTCTGAACCTCAGAATAGTTACACATATGCCACAAAGGTCCTGAATTACAGCTAAGGGAGACAAGCAGGAGCCAGGCTGGAAGTTAAAATCCATTAATCAGCCCCTAATTCATTATTGTCAGTTGGGGCAGGGCAGGTGTTGTAACTAATTTTGCAACAATGAAAGCACTTAGCAAGTGCAAAAGATCACTAATCAGGGCGCACTAAGGAAGCAGGTGCCAGCTAAAAAAATATTCTGTGACACATTAATCAGCCCCAAATTAATTCAGGTCACTTGAGGCAGGGAAGGTGTGCTTTGCTTTGCCGAAAATAATGTACACTGGACAACCAGAGGGTGTGGTGATGAAACAGAGGGTGGCATGGGTGGGCCAGAGGGTGGCATGAGTAGTCAGAGAGTGGCAGTGGTGACAGAGAGTGGCAGTGATGAAGAAGAGTGTCCCAAACAGGCTGGACACGTAGAAACAACAAGTTCGCAAAACTTGCGACCCGACAGGTAAGTTCGCAAATTGCGAAATTGTAAAAACCCTCGCGAACTGGCAGAAACACGGGCGAACACAAAAAAAAAAAATTCGCGGGAATTCGCGGATTTTGCGGATTGCGAATTCGCAAAATTCGCGAACGCGAGATCCGCAAAATTCGCCCATGCTTAGTTGGCGCTGCGCCTCTGGCAGTGGCTGGAACATCAGGGCGTGACCATGGTGGTTTAACACCTGGCAGGTTCTCTGAACGGCAGGGCAGACGAACTCAGCCGACGGTGCATGATGGATCACGAATGGCGTCTGAACTCGGATGTGGCGCAAGGCCTCTTTCTGCTGTGGGGAGAGCCTTGGTTTGATCTATTCGCCATCGAAGAGAACGGGCAATGTCATCGGTTCTGCGCGTTAGAATGTCCAAGGCGGCACTCGCATGGAGACGCTTTTCGTCGTGAGTGGAGTTGCAGTCTGTTGCAGTCTGTTGTACACCTTTCCGCCTGTACCTCGGTGACTCAGGCGATCTGCTGCCCCTGCCTCGCCTCCCCTTTGACCTCCATTTTGTTTTCTGTTGTTGTTGTCCCCAGGCACGCCCCTCCTCCCCGCTACCGCCTCCCAGCTGCTGACCCTCCCACGCTCCGCCCCCTCCACCATCCATTTATGGCCAATGCCCCCACGCGCAGCGTCCACGCGCTACGGCCGCGCCGAAGGTGCGCCAAAGGTGTGCCAAAGGTGCGCCAAAGGTGCGCCAAAGGTAAGCCCGTCTACGCCCGTCCGCGCCTGGACCGCGCCCAGCGCCAGAGCCCCTGATCCTCTGTTAGACCGGGCACCTTGGCGTGAGTCTCCCTTCCACTTTTTGCTGATGTGCCTCCGATGTTTTGCTGGTTTTCCGATACTCAGGGCACTGCGCCACGGCTGATCCGTGCCGCAGTGCAAGTGCTCCCTACTGTAAATTGTACATACGATTGGTATCCATGATTGGTGCATTGGATTTACTGTTAGTCCCTAGTAAAGCGCACGAGAGAGTGCCGGGGCTTGTAGATGCCAATACTGCTGGTGGGCCTGCAGCGCTGGTTGCGCCACCCACCAAAGCAGCCGTAAAGATGTGTCTGGGAACTGCGACCGCAGAACCCGCGTGCGGTCTCGTACTGTCACGCTAGCTGGGCAAGTGTCCCCACTTGCCAGCACCGACCCTTCCCTTGAATACATATTAGTCACCCCTATGGTAGGCCTGCGGGCAGGGTGCGTTGTAGGTGCAAGGTAGGACAAGCCCTGATGTGCGTGGCATGTCCTAGTAGTGACTTACAACGAAGACCGTATTTCACTACTGAAGGCTACCTGCTCCATTAGGCCAGACTGGGCTGCGAGGGTTATTACACCCTATAATCCCCGCAGGCTCAAGGAGCATGGTAGTGAGTCATGTTTAGTATGCCTGAACTCAGGATAATGAGATATTTCTTGTAGTCAAGTTTATTTCAGTGTCCTGGGTTTGCAAATGCTACTTTTTAGAAAGTTAGCATTTGCTTGCTTAACCATTTCAGCCGCCTCTGCTGGTGTGTATCTGACTGTCTGGGATGTGTGAGTGACAGGGCTGGAGGGATGACGGGTGGTGAATGCGCAGATTACACCTTAGTGGGAGGTAGGAGTGCCTCTTGACTCGAGCTGTCACTGTGCTCGACCTCCACAATGCTGGCTCCACCCTCCTGGGGAGCGGCGGATGACTCTGCCGGCACCTGGCCCAAGAAGGGCGAAGCCCCCATCAACAAGGTACTCTGGCCACTCCTGTCCGGACAATGCTGGCTCCACCTCCTGTGTGGAGTCTGATGCGCCTGCCCCTCACACTGAAAGCAGAAGCCGGAGTACACCCGCGGGGGTGCTCCAGAACTGAGAGTGGCTATGCAAAGGCCCCCCTGGCCTGCGAGAACAAAAGAATTGGCCTATAAAAGAAGGAGCCCTGCTCCTTGAAAATTAGATCCGGTTTGGGCCACAGAAAGACTCTGCCCTACGAGAAGGACCGTGAGAGACAAGGAAGGGTGCTGACTCTTGCCTGTGTCTGGTGCCTTGCTGCTGAAGGAGAGGAAGACAATAAGACTACGAAAAGACTGTTGTGCTACTTGTGCCAAACTCTGCAAAGAGATCTCCAAGGGCTTGCAACTGAACTTGCCCCCTGACCAGCGTCCCAGGACCAGTGGACGCTAACCCCTTGGAAAGCGACTGCGGGTGCTGACCATCGCTGCAGCACCGACGTAGGAATCTCCTCTACGGCATCAACATCCTCCCGACCACCGTGACCGGGGCCCAAAGCAACAGCAGAAGCAAAGTGAGGACCAGCCGCCGCTGGCCCGAACACCGTGACCGCAACTGCACCGGGAGCCCGAGAGCAAAGCAAAGGAGGACCCGTCCGGTCCGAGCTATCGAGGTGACGGCATAGCGAGCCATCACTCACCTGCAAAGACGGACAGTTGCCCTACGAGAATCCGCAAGGTCGGTAAGCCTGCCCGACAGCCCAGCTGTGAGCCCACAGCTGCACCGACATTTGGCTGAGTACGTCCTGCACTTGGGGACCGTACTGCCACTTGTCACCACCGCACAGCCGCCGCCTCCAGGGTCGGAGCGGACGACGAGGAAAGGACCCTGCCGCCACAGAACACCGCTGCCCCGGACGACCAGTGACCTGCTCGGCCGAAGAGCCGCAACGATCAGCGACCCCGGGAAGGCAACGCGACGTGGGACAGATCCCCTGGAAGCCGCCGGCTCCACAAGAACATTGAGTAACCCCAGCCTACGGGCCTCAAGAGAACTTCCATAAGAACTGTGGTAACCCGAATTAAGTAACCTGCAACCGTCTTCATAAAGTTATTGACTGTATTCATAAGCCTGCTTAAAATCTATATAAAGATATATATTTTTACAAGAATACAGTCTGGTCTCGTTGTGTGGTGGGTTGGTTGTAAAGGTGTACTGTTGCAAGTGTTTAACCCTATGTGCCCCAAAGATTAGCCTACGACTGCTTAAGCCACACTACCTAGAGGGTAAGCAGAGGTTGTCTGGAAGGTAACCCGCGGCCCTGACGAGGAAGAGAGAGTCCCTGCTTGTCGCTAGTGTTGCACTGCGCCAACTAGAGCCTCCCCCTTCCTACATTGGACGCAGCGGTGAGGATCTCGAATTTACACTTGCGATAGTTATACCTGAGCTTCTGACCACTACACAAGGATTACGGTACAGTTACTAAACCACAGACTTTGCCTTCTGAAAGAAGATTCCGAGCGCAGAAACCATGCCTGGCACAAAGAGCCTGGATGGAGCGGAGTCCACGACCTCCGAGGTGTTGGAGATAGAATGGGACGCCGCAAAGCTGGACAAATACTCAAAGATGGAGCTGAAGTTTTTCTGTAGGAAATTAAAGGTTCCGCACGCTGGTTGCAAAAACAAGCCGGAGCTCTACAAGGCCCTGAAAGCCTGGGTGGAGTCCAGAAAGACCCCGGAAGAGCAAGACGTCCTCGCCGAGCAGAATACGACGGAGGAGCAGAATGCACTTGGGGATCTGATCGATCCCGAGAGGCAAGACAGCGAGCACAGCTTTGGTAAAGGCCTGCCGCCAGAGGAGCTGGCGGACAGGAAGGAAACCCGGAATCACGAAAGAAAGTTGGCAGAATTGAAAATCCAGCTGGAGCTGGAAACCAAAAGAATGGCGCTGGAAGAGCGAAAGCATCAGATGGATTATGAGATCAAGATGAGGGAGATAAGTCTCAAGGAGATAGACTTGGATCGGCCTCCCTCTGGTGGCAGCACATCGCCAGTGCAGGTAGAGTCAAGAGTGCACATCCCGAAGGACGTAGTTAAGGAGTTCTTTAAGGGGGATGACATAGGACAGTGGTTTAGGGCATACGAGGTAGCCATGTCCTCCCACCGGGTCCCTGACAAGGATTGGGGAGCGGGGTTGTGGGGAAGGTTCCTTAGCGAAGGGAGAGATACCTTGCTAGATTTGCCCGTTGAGAATCAGAGATCCTATGCCCACATGAAAGAAGCTTTATTAAACAGGTACGGGCTTACCCCTGAAATGTATAGACAGAAGTTTAGGGGATGTACTAAGCGGCCTGGGAATACGTATGTGGAGTATGTGACTTACTTTTGCAGAGCACTGGATGGTTGGGTGAAAGGTAACAAAGTGAATGATTTTCAAGGTCTCTTTGATTTAATTGCATGGGAGCACTTGTCTGATCACTGTTTTCCTGAGTTACGCCAACACCTGATCGATAGCAAGCTGTCCAACCCGAGGAAGCTTGCTGAGGAGGCGGACCGCTGGCTCAGCACCAGGGTCCACAAGGGTCCCGTGGGAGATTCCGCCAAGAGTGGGCAGGGTCCCCAGCAGAAGAGTGGGGGGGGACAAAGGGGGAAAACAGAAAGGGTTCCAAAAAGGCCCCCAAAGTAGTTCCCAAGGGAATCCGCAGCAGGGTTCTCAGCCTCCCCCACCCCCGAAGCAGAACGGAGCCCCGACAGGTAAACCTGTTCCAAAGGGGCCCTTCAATTGTTTCAAATGTGGCGAGCCTGGGCACATATCCAGTGACCCCAAGTGTCGCCTATTTGGAAAACCTGCACCCACTGGTGCTCCGCCCCGAGCGTTCACCTGGGAGAAGAAATGATGGTCCCGGGGGGTGGAAATCCCGTTCACATGACCCTGGTCTCGCTAGGAGACAGTGAGATGATCCCGACGAACTACCTGCCCTCTAACACTAAGAAATATGGGCAGGTGGTGATCATCAATGGTAAGGAAGCTGAGGCTCTTAGAGACACGGGAGCCAGTGTGACTGCAGTGAGGCAGCACCTGGTGTCTCAAGAGCAGGTTGTACCCCATGCCTACTGTAGGGTTATCAACGCTGATAATTCAGAGAGTCAGTGTCCGATGGCTCAAGTTCCCTTCGAGTGGGGGGGGGTCTCTGGTACTCTGCAGGTCTGTGTGAGAAAAACCATGCCTGTTGACTGTTTGCTAGGGAACGACTTGGAGCACTCCCCTTGGGAAAAGGTGGAGAAAGCGACTCACCTGCGGATGGTGGGTCTGCCTGACTGGGCGTGCGTGACCACCCGGTCGATGGCAGCCAGTAAGGGTGATCGAGAGGTCCTGGGGCCTGATGGAGAGGCCCAGGAACCGGCTTTAGGGAGAAGGCGCAGGGGGCGCGGGAAACCGGCCCCTGAAGTTCCTACGGTCCAGGAGGAGGCAGACCTTGAGGGGGATGCCCTGGAGCCTACAGGGGAACAAATCGCCGAACTGGGGGACCTGCCTGAGCTGACCCATTGGCAGCAAGAAGGAGGACCCTCCAGGGAGGAATTCTGCAGGGAGCAGAAAGAATGCCCTTCTCTCGTGGGTATGCGGCAGCAGGCTGCAGACCAGGCCAATGGTGTTCAGGCCAAAACACATTACGTGTACTGGGAGAACGACCTCCTGTATTCGGAGCCTAAGGCTGCTGAACCTGGGTCAGCCTGTGTGCTGGTGGTACCCCAGAAGTTCAGAGCCTTCCTACTGGGTCTGGCTCACGATGTGCCTTTAGCAGGACATTTAGGGATGGACAAGACCTATGACAGGCTTGTCACCCACTTCTACTGGCCCCAAATGCATAAAAGCTCAGACGCTTATTGCAGAACCTGTCCGACTTGCCAGGCAAGTGGGAAGACGGGAGGGAAGAACAAGGCTCCCCTCCAACCCTTCCCTGTGGTCGGTACGCCATTCCAGCGAGTGGGTATTGACATCGTTGGGCCTCTGGACCCCAAGACAGCCATGGGCAACAGGTTCATCCTGGTCTTGGTGGACCATGCCACCCGGTACCCTGAAGCCATCCCTCTGAGGACAGTGACGGCTCCCGTGGTGGGGCGTGCACTGATGGGAATTTTCTCACGAGTAGGATTCCCTCTAGAGGTGGTGAGCGACAGGGGGACCAATTTCATATCGAAATATATGAAGTCCCTGTGGCAGGAGTGTGGCGTAACGTACAAGTTCACCACACCCTACCATCCCCAAGGTAACGGGTTGGTTGAAAGATTCAACCGAACCCTCAAAGGCATGATAATGGGCCTGGAAGGTCCGATGAGGCGTAAGTGGGACGTCCTCTTGCCATGCCTGCTGTTTGCATATCGCGAGGTACCACAGAAGTCCCTAGGGTTCAGCCCCTTTGAACTGCTGTACGGTCACCCCGTGAGAGGACCACTGAGTTTGGTAAAGGAAGGCTGGGAGCAATCTCCCAGGAAACCTCCCCAGAATGTATATAGCTACATGCTGGCCTTCAGAAACCAGACCAGACGCTTCAGACAACTTGCCGAGGCAAATCTGGAAGCGAGCCAGGAAGAAATGAAGCGGTGGTACGATCAGAATGCCACTCTGGTCGAGCTTCAGCCTGGACAGGAGGTGTATGTCTTGGCCCCAGTGGAGCCCTGTGCCCTTCAAGATAAGTGGACAGGACCATTTGAGGTTGTGGAGCGCAAGAGCCCCGTGACATACTTGGTGGACATGAAGACGCCCAGGAACCCTTTGCGGGTCCTACATGTCAACCGCCTCAAGCCCCACTTGCGAAGGTCCGAAGTGGGCATGTTGTTGGCAACCGATGACGGAATGGAGGAGGAGTCGGAGCCTCTTCCTGACCTCTTGGTGGCCTGTGAGAAGGATGGGTCTGTGGATGGAGTTAACCTCTCACCCACCCTGACCCCCGAACAACAGGAAGACTGCCGCCAGTTGCTGGGACAGTTTCCAGACCTGTTCTCCCTGGTTCCGAGTGTCACAGATTGGTGCGTCCATGATGTGGACACTGGAGACAGCTTACCGGTGAAGCACAAGGCTTACCGGGTAACTGACAGGGTCCGGGCCTGCATCAAGGAGGAGGTCTCCAAGATGCTTGCCCTCGGGGTGGTTGAGTCTTCCAGCAGTCCTTGGTCCAGCCCCGTGGTCTTGGTTCCGAAGGCTGCTGCGCCGGGAGCCACACCCGAACTCCGGTTCTGTGTGGACTACAGAGGACTCAATTCAGTCACGAAGACTGACGCGCACCCCATCCCCAGAGCTGACGAGCTCATTGATCGGCTAGGGGCTGCCCGGTTCCTCAGCACGTTTGATTTGACGTCTGGGTACTGGCAGATCGCCTTGACCGATGGGGCAAAGGAGAGGTCGGCATTCTCTACACCAGATGGGCATTTCCAGTTCCGGGTTATGCCATTTGGAATGAAGAATGCCCCTGCCACCTTTCAGAGATTGGTCAACCAGGTGTTGGCTGGACTGGACGAGTTCAGTGCCGCCTACCTGGATGACATCGCGGTGTTCAGCGGCACCTGGCCCGAACACCTGCGACACCTCTGGGAAGTGTTGATGGCCCTGCGCAGAGCAGGCCTCACAATCAAGGCAAGCAAGTGCCAGATTGGGCAGGGTTCAGTGGTGTACTTGGGACACCAGGTTGGGAGTGGCAAGGTAGCCCCCTTGCAGCCCAAAATCGAAACCATCCTGGCTTGGGAACCCCCCAAGACCCAGACTGCAGTGAGAGCCTTCCTGGGGCTCACTGGGTATTACAGGAGGTTTGTCAAGGGCTATGGCACGATCGTGACCCCCTTGACAGAGCTGACTTCGAAAAAGCAGCCCAGGAATGTGATTTGGACTGACACCTGTCAGAAGGCTTTCGACACCCTGAAGACTGCCATGTGCACGGCGCCCGTGCTCCTGGCCCCAGATTTCTCCAAGGAGTTCATTGTGCAAACAGACGCTTCAGAGCATGGTGTAGGGGCTGTTCTTTCACAGATGACTGAGGAGGGCTTTGACCAACCCGTAGCCTTCATAAGTCGGAGGTTACTTCCACGGGAAAGTAGGTGGAGTGCAATAGAGCGTGAAGCATTTGCTGTGGTCTGGGCGCTGAAGAAGCTAAGACCCTACTTGTTTGGGTCTCACTTCCGAGTTCAGACGGACCACAGGCCCCTCAGATGGTTGATGCAAATGAGGGGTGAGAACCCGAAACTGTTGAGGTGGTCCATTTCTCTACAGAGTATGGACTTTACGGTGGAACACCGCCCTGGCACCGATCACGCCAACGCTGACGGTCTGTCCAGATTTTTCCGCCTTAGTGATGTGGAACTCCCTGGGGAAGGGTAGTTCCCCCCACATTTCAGCTGGAGGGGACACATGTTAGACCTGGCACCTTGGCGTGAGTCTCCCTTCCACTTTTTGCTGATGTGCCTCCGATGTTTTGCTGGTTTTCCGATACTCAGGGCACTGCGCCACGGCTGATCCGTGCCGCAGTGCAAGTGCTCCCTACTGTAAATTGTACATACGATTGGTATCCATGATTGGTGCATTGGATTTACTGTTAGTCCCTAGTAAAGCGCACGAGAGAGTGCCGGGGCTTGTAGATGCCAATACTGCTGGTGGGCCTGCAGCGCTGGTTGCGCCACCCACCAAAGCAGCCGTAAAGATGTGTCTGGGAACTGCGACTGCAGAACCCGCGTGCGGTCTCGTACTGTCACGCTAGCTGGGCAAGTGTCCCCACTTGCCAGCACCGACCCTTCCCTTGAATACATATTAGTCACCCCTATGGTAGGCCTGCGGGCAGGGTGCGTTGTAGGTGCAAGGTAGGACAAGCCCTGATGTGCGTGGCATGTCCTAGTAGTGACTTACAACGAAGACCGTATTTCACTACTGAAGGCTACCTGCTCCATTAGGCCAGACTGGGCTGCGAGGGTTATTACACCCTATAATCCCCGCAGGCTCAAGGAGCATGGTAGTGAGTCATGTTTAGTATGCCTGAACTCAGGATAATGAGATATTTCTTGTAGTCAAGTTTATTTCAGTGTCCTGGGTTTGCAAATGCTACTTTTTAGAAAGTTAGCATTTGCTTGCTTAACCATTTCAGCCGCCTCTGCTGGTGTGTATCTGACTGTCTGGGATGTGTGAGTGACAGGGCTGGAGGGATGACGGGTGGTGAATGCGCAGATTACACCTTAGTGGGAGGTAGGAGTGCCTCTTGACTCGAGCTGTCACTGTGCTCGACCTCCACAATGCTGGCTCCACCCTCCTGGGGAGCGGCGGATGACTCTGCCGGCACCTGGCCCAAGAAGGGCGAAGCCCCCATCAACAAGGTACTCTGGCCACTCCTGTCCGGACAATGCTGGCTCCACCTCCTGTGGGGCGTCTGATGCGCCTGCCCCTCACACTGAAAGCAGAAGCCGGAGTACACCCGCGGGGGTGCTCCAGAACTGAGAGTGGCTATGCAAAGGCCCCCCTGGCCTGCGAGAACAAAAGAATTGGCCTATAAAAGAAGGAGCCCTGCTCCTTGAAAATTAGATCCGGTTTGGGCCACAGAAAGACTCTGCCCTACGAGAAGGACCGTGAGAGACAAGGAAGGGTGCTGACTCTTGCCTGTGTCTGGTGCCTTGCTGCTGAAGGAGAGGAAGACAATAAGACTACGAAAAGACTGTTGTGCTACTTGTGCCAAACTCTGCAAAGAGATCTCCAAGGGCTTGCAACTGAACTTGCCCCCTGACCAGCGTCCCAGGACCAGTGGACGCTAACCCCTTGGAAAGCGACTGCGGGTGCTGACCATCGCCGCAGCACCGACGGAGGAATCTCCTCTACGGCATCAACATCCTCCCGACCACCGTGACCGGGGCCCAAAGCAACAGCAGAAGCAAAGTGAGGACCAGCCGCCGCTGGCCCGAACACCGTGACCGCAACTGCACCGGGAGCCCGAGAGCAAAGCAAAGGAGGACCCGTCCGGTCCGAGCTATCGAGGTGACGGCATAGCGAGCCATCACTCACCTGCAAAGACGGACAGTTGCCCTACGAGAATCCGCAAGGTCGGTAAGCCTGCCCGACAGCCCAGCTGTGAGCCCACAGCTGCACCGACATTTGGCTGGGTACGTCCTGCACTTGGGGACCGTACTGCCACTTGTCACCACCGCACAGCCGCCGCCTCCAGGGTCGGAGCGGACGACGAGGAAAGGACCCTGCCGCCACAGAACACCGCTGCCCCGGACGACCAGTGACCTGCTCGGCCGAAGAGCCGCAACGATCAGCGACCCCGGGAAGGCAACGCGACGTGGGACAGATCCCCTGGAAGCCGCCGGCTCCACAAGAACATTGAGTAACCCCGGCCTACGGGCCTCAAGAGAACTTCCATAAGAACTGTGGTAACCCGAATTAAGTAACCTGCAACCGTCTTCATAAAGTTATTGACTGTATTCATAAGCCTGCTTAAAATCTATATAAAGATATATATTTTTACAAGAATACAGTCTGGTCTCGTTGTGTGGTGGGTTGGTTGTAAAGGTGTACTGTTGCAAGTGTTTAACCCTATGTGCCCCAAAGATTAGCCTACGACTGCTTAAGCCACACTACCTAGAGGGTAAGCAGAGGTTGTCTGGAAGGTAACCCGCGGCCCTGACGAGGAAGAGAGAGTCCCTGCTTGTCGCTAGTGTTGCACTGCGCCAACTAGAGCCTCCCCCTTCCTACATCCTCGTAATGTCCTCCCCTCCCGCATTACTTACGATGCCACCACCCTCCTAGCCCTTAACCCCGGTCGTCTCCCCAACTGCGTCCAAGCCGCCCCTGGACACACCCATGGACCCTTTTCCTGCAACTCCTGCAAGTTCGACGGCACCAAGAACAACTCCTCATCTACGAACACACAACAGATATCCGACCACAACCACCTACAATGCATCAACACCCGCTCGGTCCACAGGCACGCCATTGACCTCTGGAATCTACTAGACACCATCTCTCCGGACGTCGCCTTCCTAACAGAAACATGGATGAACTCCACATCAGCCCCAGACATCACCATTGCCATCCCGGAAGGCTATAAGATCATTCGCAAGGACCGCACCGGCCACACAGGAGGAGGCATCGCTATCGTCCATAAGAAATCCATCCGCATCTCAACCAGCTCAGACGTCAATCTCGCCAACTCTGAACACCTTCACTTCCAGATCCACATCGACCCCAAGACCACACTCAGATGCACCCTCCTTTACAGGCCACCAGGACCCCGCGCACAATTTAGTGAAGACATCACGGACTTCATCACTCCACACGCGCTCCCCTCCGAGGACTACATCCTTTTGGGAGACCTCAACTTTCACCTTGAAAAGAACAACGACCGCAACACCACCACCCTCTTGGACAACCTCGCAAACCTCGGACTTAAACAACTAGTCACCACCTCCACCCACATCGCAGGTCACACACTCGACCCTATCTTCACCTCCAGCAAACATGTCTCCTTCAGCCACACCACAGCTCTCTTTTGGACAGACCACAGCTGCGTTCACTTCACCTACAACAAGCCCACATCCAACAACCACCCCCAACCCACTCTGCAAAGAAACTGGAACAAAATCACCATCGACCAGATCTCCTCATCGCTTCTTCAAAACCCCCCCGCCCACTCCTCAAACCCAGATCAAGCAGCCACCAACCTTACCCAATGGTTATCCAACAGCGCCGACATCCTAGCACCACTGAAAAAACGACAAATCAAACTAGGCAGCAAGAAGGCCTCCTGGTTCAACGATGATCTTAAGAAATCCAAGAAACTTTGTCGCTCCCTCGAGAAGGCCTGGAAAAAAGACCCAACCACCAGCACCAAGGACGCCTTCAAAAACGCCACCCGCATACACCACCAACTAATCCGAAATGCCAAGAAAGCCGCTTTCAAGGACCGTCTAGATAACAACGCCCACAACAGCAAGGAACTATTCAACATCGTCAAGGAATTTACCAACCCCTCAGCCAACTCCAACGACATCACCCCCTCTCAAGCCCTCTGCGACTCCCTAGCCTCATTCTTCCACAACAAAATTGCGGACATCCACAACAGCTTCGACAACCAACCTGGAGACCAACCCACCCAATCCCCTGCAGGACCCCCACCCCCCCTGAACATCCTCAATGACTGGAACCCCATCTCCACTGAGGACACCATCCGTCTGATGAACTCTATCCACTCAGGATCCCCCACAGACCCTTGCCCTCACCACATCTTTAACAAAGCAGACTCCATTATTGCACCGCACCTCCGAGACGTCATCAACTGCTCCCTCAACTCCGCAACCTTCCCGGAAAGCTGGAAACATGCCGAACTCAGCGCCCTCCTGAAGAAACCCACAGCTGACCCCACCGAACTCAAAAACTACCGCCCTATCTCACTCCTTCCATTCCCGGCAAAAGTCATCGAGAAAGCGGTCAACAACCAGCTCGCCGCTTTCCTCGAAACCAACAAATCCCTCGACTCCTCACAATCCGGCTTCCGAGCCAAACACAGCACTGAAACCGCCCTCATCGCAGCAACAGACGACATTCGAACTCTACTGGACAATGGAGACACAGTCGCCCTCATCCTCCTCGACCTCTCCGCAGCCTTCGACACGGTCTGTCATAGCACCCTTCTACAACGCCTCAGAAACGTCGGAATCCAAGGAAAAGCACTGGAATGGATCACCTCGTTCCTCTCCGGAAGAACCCAGAGAGTCCGCCTTCCACCATTCAAGTCAGAGGCCACTGAAGTCATCTGCGGCGTACCACAAGGATCCTCACTCAGCCCCACCCTCTTCAACGTATACGTGAGCCCCCTGGCGGCCATCGCTCGCCAACACAATCTCAACATCATCTCCTACGCTGATGACACTCAACTGATCCTATCACTCACCAGAGACCCTAACACGGCCAAAACCAACCTGCACGAAGGAATGAAAGAAGTAGCCGAATGGATGAAGCACAGCCGTCTGAAACTGAACTCAGACAAAACAGAAGTCCTTATCCTAGGCACCTCCCCCTCCGCCTGGGATGACTCTTGGTGGCCAGAGGCCCTTGGAAAAGCACCCATCCCGACGGACCACGCACGGAACCTGGGCGTCATCCTGGATTCCTCACTCTCGATGAACAGACAAGTCAACGCCGTTTCTTCATCTTGCTTCAACATTCTTCGCATGCTCAAAAAAACATTTCGTTGGATCCCCACCGAAACTAGAAAACCGGTCACCCACGCTCTGGTCACGAGCCGACTGGACTACGGAAACACCCTCTACGCCGGTACCACCGCAAAACTCCAGAAAAAACTCCAACGCATCCAGAACGCTTCAGCCAGACTCATACTAGACATCCCGCGTAAAGAACACATCTCTGGTCACCTGAAAAACCTCCACTGGCTCCCCATCAATAAGAGGATTACCTTCCGGCTCCTAACCCACGCACACAAAGCACTCTACGAAATCGGACCCGAATGCCTCAACACACGACTATCCTTCTACACCCCCTCCCGCCAGCTACGATCCTCCAACCAAGCCCTTGCCACTGTACCTCGCATCAACAAAACCACCATGGGAGGTAGATCCTTCTCCTACCTAGCAGCCAAAACTTGGAACTCACTTCCCACTCACCTTCGCCTTACTCAGAACCACCTAGCATTCAGAAAGCAACTCAAAACGTGGATATTTGACAAGTAATTCCCCACCCTTCTTCAAGCGCCTTGAGACCCTCTGGGTATGTAGCGCGCTATATAAATCTATTGACTTGACTTGACTACCACTTCTGCCCAGGGTGCTGAAGAAGATCAAGCGCGACCGGGCCCAAGTCATCCTTGTGGCTCCAGACTGGGCACGAAGATACTGGTATCCCGATCTACTCAGTATGTCAGTCGATCCCTCGGTTCGTTTGCCTCTTCAGGAGGACCTTCTGTCGCAGCAGCAGTGGACGGTCCTCCACCCGAACCTGTCCAGTCTCCACCTCCATGCTTGGAAATTGAGCGGCGACATTTGAGGCCATTTGACTTGCCTCCTGAAGTCTGTAATGTAATTCTGGCAGCCAGGCGTCCCTCCACAGAGTCGGTATACGCCTGCAGGTGGAACAGATTTGTGGCATGGTGCACAGCAGAGGATGTGGATCCCCTCTCTGCCCCTCTTTCAGAGGTTCTTCTCTTCCTTCTTTCTCTTGCCCAGCAGGGTTCTGCTCTGGGCACTATCAAGAGCTACCTTTCTGCCTTTTTACGGCTGCCTGATCAGCCTTCTTTGTTCAAGTCCCCGATTGTAAATAGGTTTTTGAAGGACATCACACACATGTTCTCTCCTGTCCCTTTCGTGATGCCTCAGTGGGACTTGAACCTTGTACTTACCTATCTGATGTGCGCTCCCTTTTAGCCACTTCATAACCGTCCTCTCCGCCTTCTTACTTTGAAGACTGCTTTCCTGGTTGCCATCACCTCTGCCAGGAGGGTGAGTGAGCTCCAGGCCCTTTCTTCCAAACCTCCTTTCCTTTCTGTCCATCCGGACAAGGTTGTGTTGCAAACAAGACCCTCTTTCCTGCCCAAGGTAGTCACAGCCTTCCACATCGGGCAGTCCATCACTTTGCCTACCTTCTTTCCGCTTCCGCATCCCTCAAAAGAGGAAGAGCAGCTCCACCGTCTGGCCCCAAAACGTGCGATCTCATTCTATTTGGATCGCACTCGCCAGTTCCGGGTGGATGACCAACTCTTTGTTGGTAACGTGGGCGCTAAGAAGGGACCGGCGGTGCACAAGCGGACCATCTCTCGGTGGGTCGTGTTGTGCATCAAGGCATGCTACTCCTTGGCGAGGAAGGAGCCTCCTGTTGGGCTGAGGGCCCATTCCACTCGGGCCACGGCGGCTACTACTGCCCTGGGCCGGGGAGTCACCTTGCAGGACATCTGTCAGGCAGCTACGTGGGCCTCGCTGCACACGTTTGCTAGACACTACTGCCTGTACAGCCAAGTCCGGAGGGATGGCTTATTTGGCCGTTCCGTCCTACAGGACTTTCTGGTGTGATTATTGGTTTGCAGACCCACCACCGGGGTTGGTATTGCTGGGGTATCTATTCTAAGGTAAGGAATCTAATACTAACTGTAGGAGAGTAGGGTCTGCAATCCTATGGTCACCCCAGATTTTTGCTTTTTGCTTCCCTGGTTTACGACTTTCCCTGGCTGTAGGCCTGCTAATCAGACCCACAGCCTAGCTGTTCTCTCTCTAAATTAACACACATGTACTTTAGGTGCATTTACCAATTGGTATTGGATCACTCTTGTATGTCCTTGTACAGTGTACCATAGGTACCCAGGGCATAAGTGCACCCAAGGTCTACCAGGGGCTGCAGCATGTATTATGCCACCTCTGGCTGGCCATCTAAACAGACACATCTGGCTGGTAACACAGCTGGGGCAAGGTGGTGTAATCACTCTTTGCTGTAGATATAGTATACCTATATCTAACCCCAAAATGGACACGTATACTCCTATAAGTCACTCCTATGGCTGGCCTTATCAATCCTGGAGACAGAGTGCTTGGTTTATGTGAGAGGGTGCCCTAGCATGAGCTGAGCCCCTCTGCAGCTTTCGGAACCATGTCCTTATAGCTGTTCCATGATAACGCTATACCATATACTCTTAAGCGCATTATAATCCTCGCGGTTATTGCTAACTTTGGCATAGCATTATCTAAACATGTCGTGTAAGGTGTCATACGCTTTGGAATACTACCCCCTCGCCATTTCTGGCGACGGGGTAGCATTCCACCCTTCTAGAGGGATAAGACATTTATGTAACTGTAACCCCGGTTAAAGTTAACCCGAGCCTCAGCATCACAAAATGGATGCTGCTGCCACAGACACAAGTCTGACCTCCTGCTGCTGGGAGTCCTTCCAGCGAGGGAGGCCTGGACAAAGGGTTTCCTGCCTGGGGAAGTGCCAGCACCACCCCAGACAGGACTTTGTGTATCCAGATAGGCAGGGCTGAAAGGAATGAGACATGCCTGGGGCACACAAGGTGTCCCTCTGCATACCCGGTTCAAACCAGTTGCTGGGGCACTCCAGCCCCAGCTCTGGCGCGAAACCGGACAAAGGATAGGGGGTGTAACCACCCCCTTCCTGGTCCCACCCATGGGAGGGACCTACTCACTAGTACAGACCCCTTTTAGCGGAATAAAGGTAGAAGCTGGTCCCATTCCAAATTAGATTATCCTGAATTGAAACTTTACAAGACGAAACTCTGGACTTCGACGTTCTGCTCCACAGAAGAATGAAGAAATCTCCCTTGTGGCCAAGGAGTGACCACCCTGCACAAGCAGGCACCATCAAGCGTCCTAGCGGTTAACTTTGTTGTCCTTCCTGCCGGAACCAGACCTCAGAGCTCGACGAGACCCGGACTCCCAGACCTCTAAGACCTCTACCCACATCTGCAGCACAGCTGAGACCTGTGGGTGCGATGAGACACGTGAGACCGGCTATCTTTGAAGAACTGCACTTCGCTTCCAGCACGACCTCTGAGGCACCCTCGAGTGAGTGCTTTGGAGATTGAGAAGGCTCAGCCCCGAGCAGCACCTGCACCGAAGACCAGCCCTCCAGCATCCACGAGATCTGCGTGGGGCCCTTCTGCTTGATTGCTACTCGACGTGTTATCTGGTCACTTGCCGGCTGGGTAGTGGCCTCCTAGACGACGAACCTTGAAATCTACACCGCTGGTCTGGTTGCTCCAGACTGGCCCTTGCTTCCTTCCAAAAGAGAAGTACCCCTGACCCTCCTGGTCCGCATCAGACGCCATCTTCACTTGCCGCGTTGGTTACATTTGCCAAGGCCTGTTGACTCCGATCCTGGAACAGACACCTCCGACAGCGAGATACTGCGTGGGACAGCTCGTGCCTCCATCCTGGTTATAGAAGACGCCTCCTGGTTCACGTGGCTGCAGAGTCAAGCATCACCTCATCACCTGATCGCAACAACATCATCTGGTTCCTTCCTGGTTCCACTCCGGTCACTGGCTAGTGACTGTGAACACTGTCCCCTCTGCTTTCAGGTCTCCATCTTCTTCGATCCGCCCTTGGATCACTCCGGACATCTTCCTCCTGGTCGCCTGCAGCATCTTTCTCCAAGGCTCCATTGACTTGAACGCGGAAACCAAATCCCTTTCATACCTATGCACCTGTGAGGTAACGAGAGCATTTCGGTGCTCATAGGTAGATTGACTCTCCTAGTGTCCAGGTATCCTGTAGTTTCAGTCTCAACCAGTCGGAACTGTCCTTACCCACCTATTTTGTAAATTGTTCATGCCCATTGACTTTGCATTGAAACCCGCGTGTGTGTTCTAACACTGCACACGCGTCCCATGGGCCTCCTGCTCCTTACCTAAGGTTAGGGTAGTGTAGCCCCAGCGATTCTACAGCCTCTGGGCATCCTCATTTCTTCTATCGTTCTACTTATACCATTTACTTGGTATATGGTTTGCCGTGCCCCTAGGGCACCATTGTAATTTGTGCGACGTATTGTATTTTTCTGAAGAGTATTGTTATGTGCTTAGCCCTCTGATCTCATAAAGAGTCCAGAGGTGTTTGTTAGTAATAAATATCTTGTTTATTTTCATAACTACCTGTGTGGTGTCCTTTCATCTGGTATTCAAGGGAGTATATGTGGTAAAACAGCTGGCTTCACATGCCAACAGAGTTTAGCCTAAGACTGCTCTGTCCATGCTACCATTAGGATAGCTGGTCTATAAGGTGGACTTAAAACCAATCAACATAACGGTTGTTTGGACTGATACAAGGTGATCACTAGAACCAGTGAGCATCATATATCAGGCCAACTTCTCACACTAACATGTTTCTTTCAGATGAGCAAGTTACTTACCTTCGGTAACGATATATCTGTAAGAAACAGTAGTTAGTATTAGATAAGAAACAGTAGTTAGTATTAGATTCCTTACCGCCCCACCCATCCTCCCCGTTCTGCGAACCGATATCTAGGGTTAAGGTCATCCCCTTTCAGGGCATTAGTTTCAATGGCACCAGTGTTGGTTTTTAACATGGCTCTGCGTTTCTGGCGCAGAAAAGCTGTGTATAAGAACTTACGTCAGCGCGCGGATGCGGAGTCTAAGTACTCAGACAATGTCATCACAGTGCCGACGACGGACGCGGAGCCGCGGACGACGCCTACCGACGCGCATGGGTACTGCTACGCAAAAATTTCCGGATCCAGTCTGACGCCTGGGGATATTCTAAGGTAAGGTATCTAATACTAACTACTGTTTCTTACAGATATATCGATACCGAAGGTAAGTAACTTGTTTGTTTGGTTGAGTAAGATGGATTGGGTAGGAATAATTATTTTTTTCAATGTAATTACTTTTAATGTATTTCAAGATCTAACTGCTTTTTAAATATTTTTAATAATGGACGCTATACCAGAACTGACAATAATTTTGAACATTTTGAGTTGGTAAAAGCACATGTACCATCTTATACAAGTGTCATTTATATATGCTAATGTTCCACGCATTAAAAGAGCCATACATTTACATTTGTCAGAATAGGTTCCTCATGCCACCCAGATATCATCAAATAAATGTATTTGAGCCAATGTTATCAGTTGTGTCTGTTACAGTGCGAAAAGAAACCTTACTGAGTTATTGTGAGAAGGCATAAACACATATTATGTACAAAGTATGCTGCTATGTATATCCAGCTTTCGCAACTCGTTCTAAGAAAGTATAATATTATGATGTTTACTTCTTAGAGAGATAGGAAAGATGCAGAAGGAAATAATATCAATTGAAACATCACTGGAACAAAAACGATTGGAACGGCACAATTTGCTTCTAGAGTGCAAAGTTCAAGATTTGGAAATCAGTCTCCTTTTGGGGTCATTTGATGACATCAGTGAAGTAGAGGTAAATTAGTAAATATGGTAGATAAGTTTGTGTTTTAATCCATCTCCCCTTTTTGCCAATATCAGAATCATTACAGCCTAGTAGTTTAAATACTTTGGATGTTGAATCTTTGTTTTTGCCATCCAGCGATATACCTGTGACTACTTAAGATTAATTGGGCTAATACCCCACATGCATACACCAAAGAGATATTGTGTCCAATGCCTAACTTAGAAATCCAAAACAGCTTCTCCCTGTTCTACCATGTATGCGTTCTTTTGAAAAATAATCCTTTGCCTGCACACTTAATTATGTATTTTGTCTTCGCCAGCATTGAGAGAATCATATTTTGGGAGAAGGAAAATCCTCCTCATGAAGTACAGCTAATCTTGATTTCAAGATGCTTTTCCATGTCAGTTGCCAGGTAGCAACACATTGTATAATACATAGGTTTGCATACTTTCAGTTATTCCCTTTGTAGTGAGACCAGGACAAGATTATGCTTATAGATGTATTTCTATAGATATATTACACTGATTAATTGAGGTTACATAGTAAACTAGTTTCTGATAAAGATTTCTGACCTCAGATTCCTCACCTTCTGAAAATCCCCCCGGGTGTAAGACTGGTTCCAGAAAAATCTTGAGCAGTACACTTGCATGTCTATAAGTGGTGGTGTGTTACTCCACAGCGCTGTTGTTCTGCTCCTGAAATGATGCATCGGCCCCCAGACAAGCTCAAACTAGGTGCAGTGACGTCAGTTTTTTTAATTTCCGTGCCAGCAGACGCAGATCTAGACCTATCCCTAATCTCTTCAAGACAGCAACTTCAAATTTTACCTCAAAATCATTTTTCTGCAGTGTAAAAGGGAAGTGTTAGGTTTTAAACCTTGTGGAAATTAACGCAAACAAATGTCTGTCACAGACCTACACGTTATTTGTCAACTATGTATGGAGTTGAACTAAGACTCCAAGGTCTGCAGTGACTGTGCCTTGAAGCACCCCAAAGCTATCTTCTGGGATCGGGAAGCAAAGCTGTTCATCAAGATGCACCGCAACACTGCACACCATACCCGGTTGAGCTGTAAGGCGATATCCCGGTCCTGCTCCTGCAGTAGTTTCAGCGTCAGGTCGTCATTGCGGTCAAAATCTTTGGGTACATTGAAGAAAAGCATAAAAAGTCCACTCGTACTCGGCCCTTTGCTATCACTCTCGGTCTCCTGAGAAGGTGCAAGGGCATTAGCACGCCTCCTGGTCTCCCTCCAGAAGCTACTGTCCCTCAGACCCGATTCTGACACTCATCCTAAGGCAATCTGAAATTCCGATCGATCCATCTGCAAAAATGCTGCAAATTGAACTGTTCTGTGATGCCCGTGAGGGTTTTTTTGGCATGTTACCGGTTCCCTATGGCACTCCATTAGGCTCCAAAGAGTCAAGAGGCCTCCCAACTGGGCTTCTGTCCATGGGGCCACCCTTGGTGCCATTACTGCCCTATAGTTTCAATCTGGGCCCTGGGCCAACTTCGGTATCAGCTCTCTCTCCGTTGCCAGATCCCATACCGAAGTGTGACCCACCGATGCTGGCACCATCAACACTGGATAACGATGGCCAACCCATAGTGTTGTCTTGCGCCAGGTTTGCGCTTTCTCCATTTCTACCATGGCTGAGCGCTTGTCTCATGGAACCGCAGCTTGTGGATCATACAGTTGATTTCAATATGATATCCCTGCACTTCAGAAGGGCTCATGTTTTACACAAATTGTTTGGCAGAGATTCGGAAAACAGTGGCTATGATGCTGGGAATGAGTTCACCCAGCCTCACCATGAGGACAATTGGTAAGAAGACCTCCTGGATGCCGATGGTCTGGGCACCTCCCTGGACACTGGATTGATTTTGCCCCACTGTCCTGCCACGGAGGAAAGTGCCTTCTTTATGATGGTTGTCCGCAGGGTGGAAGAATGCCTTGAACTTCAACTCCCTACTCAGGAACAGAGTAGGGAGCGTCTTAACTGAGATGCTTCAGTCTGGTCAGACAAGTTCTAAGCCCTCACTTCCCTTCATTGAGGCTCTTACAGACACAGCTTTGGAGACAGCTTTGATCCCTGTTCAGGGCTCCCTGTTAATCGGCAAATTGCCAGGTGCCTTTTCCTGGCCCTGGGCTACCCAGACTTCTTCACTAGCACTCCACTCCTGAGAGTCTTGTGGTGCTGATCTCATGGACATGCCGATCATTGTTTCACGACCTGGAGTGTTTTAGAGATAGCACAGAGTGCTCTGTGGTCCTGTCCTCCCCCCCACACCAGCTGCACCAACAGATTTGCCCACTGTGTAGTTATGGAAGGGCCTTTCAGTACAGACAACAGATGCAGCAGAAGGTAGTCCCTTCTTTGCCGCGGTACCCACATACAACATGGACAACAAGAACTCTGTATAGCCCAGTCTTCCATCCCTCCAGCTGATGCAGCCCTCACGCCTCTTTAGTGTATCATTCTCAGCACACAGCTACCCTACCAGACGTAAGATCCAACACTTTCTGCCACCAGATTGGAAGCTGATGACTTTGAACAAGTGAGTCCGGCAAATTCTTCAGCAGGGTTACTCTTCACCCTTCCTAGAACTCCTACCACACCTTCCACCATCCTCAGAATGGATAACAGAGGACCATCTTTCCCTGTTGCAGCAGGAAGTGCAGGCTCTTCTGGCCAAAGGAGAAAGTTGTTGGTGGTTGTTATTCCCACTTCTTCCTGGTGCTGAAAAACGACAGAGACCTCTCTCCCATTTTAGATCTCTTTGTGTAAGGACATGTTTAAGATGCGCACCCTGGTTCAGATCTTGTCTGCCCTCAACCCTTGAGATTGGATAGTAGCATTGAACATCTGTGGCACTAATTTCCACATCCCCGTCCTACAGGCCTACAGGTGATTCCTGCATTGCCAGCAGGCCAGAAGCATTTTCTGTACACTATTCTCTCTGAATGCCTTGCCGGCACCTCTTTGTGTTTCATGAAAGTGGATGGCTACGGCTGCACCACACCTTCAAAGATCAGGGAGCAAGTTTTCCCCTATCTCGACGACTGACTGTTGAAGGCAGGCTAAACCTAAGTAGGTATCACCCACTACCCATCTCCATACTAAAATTGTTGGGGTTCACAATCCATGTGCCACAGTCACACCTGTGCAAACCTTCCCTGACAATGTGCAGGTTCCTGACTTGCAACCCCCCCCACCACCCCACCCCACCCCGCCATGGCTGAGCAGAGAGATTAGGACCTATGGGCTATTATCCCAATGTTTCAACCTCAGTCCTGGATTTCATTAAGGATGACGCTGGGGCTACTGAGACTGATGGCCAGCTATGTCCTGTTGATGAAGCACCCCAGGTGGTACCTGTGTGCTCTGCAGTGGGATTTGAAGTCCTAGTGGGTGTAACACCTGGGTGATATCGCCTATTAGGTTCAGATTTTGAAGGAGACTGCAAAAGATCTGCAGTGATGGCTGTGGGACTGCGATTGGGTTTGCGCCAGACCCTCTCTCTAACCCATTCAGGGCTGACAATGGTGACCAAAGCATTGCTTCTGGTTTGGGGTGGCTCTTGGGAAAGGTGGAGATCAGAGGAGTCTGGGCTCTGGCGGAGGCCCAACTCAACATCATTCTGGATTTGTGAGCTGTCTGGTTGGCGTTGAAAGCCTTCCCTTGTCCTGGGCCATACATCAAAAAGAGACTGGTACAGATGCTCGCTGACAACACCATTGCTATGTGTTACTGCAGCAAGCAGCGTGTGTTCTGGTCATGGACTCAATGCCAGGAGGCTTTGTGTCTCAGTATGTTGCTAGACCACCAGGGGATGTTGCTTGGGGCACACCACCTTGTAGGATCCTTGAACGTCAGAGCAGAAAAACTCAACCAACCACAAATGGCAGTTACATACAGATGAAATGCTAAGCCTATTCTGCAAATGTGCAGAACCTTGGCTCAATCTTTTCGCCACTGCTGAGGAAACATAATGTCAGCACTTTTGTACATAGGAGTTTCCAAAGTCTTTTTCTCTCTAGGTGACGCATTCCCCTCAAGTGAACTGTACACCTTTTCTCCGATAACTCTCCTGCTTTGAAGTTTGGAGATCAGCACCGACTGGGCCCAAGTCACACTAGTGGCCCTGGATTGGGCACGGAGAGTATAGTATCTTGAACTCCTGGGCATGAGCATCTGTCCTATGTCCTGATATCCTCTGCTTGGATATTTTGTGGCAAAAGCTGAGTACGTTGAACCTTTTTTACAGTTATTTATAGCACAAACACGACCCGAAGGCATTTGAGTGCTTTACATGAGCACCTGTTACATTATACAAGCACACATGTTTTTATTTTTTTTAGGTGTGGGCAGATGAAGTGATTTGTCCAGAATCACAGGATGCTCCAAGGTCGGTTGCTTCAGCAGTTATGCTACATCCTCTCTCCCAAAGTTGTTGATGTAATCTTGGCATCAGAGTTGTCCTCCAAACAAATCTACATACAGCGGCGACTGGAAAACATTTGTTGCCTGGTGCATTACTAAACAGATTGACCCACTGCAAGCTTAGCTATCTGAAGCAGTGTTGTTTGTGTTGTCTCTTGCCCAGCAAGGCTTTGTTTTGTGCACTGTTAAAGGGTACCTGTCAGCTCATTTGACCTTTTTTATGGTTGCTGAATCAGCCATCATTTATTAGATGCATTTCTTAAGGGTTTACAGCATTTGTTTACCTCTTCTCCTTCAGTTATGCCCCAGTGGGACTTAAATTTAGTTCTGAGATTCATCATATGTGCTCCTTTTAAGCCTCTGCAAAGCAGTCCTCTACGACTTCTTACTCTCAAAACAGTATTTCTTGTAGCCATAACATCGCAGCTCGTTGATACATCGGTTAAGCGAGCTGCAAGCCCCTCCGTCAATCCACCATGCACCACTTTCTACCCAGAAGAAATGTTCCCTCTTGACCTAAATAATTTTACAAATTACAGTTTTTATACTTTAAACAAGAGTCTGCAAGACAAGATGACAACATATACTTTTTCACATTTGTGATTTTTATTTCTTTTTTAGAAAAGTTTTTTTTCTTATTTTTTACAGTATTTCTTTAAATTCATAATAGTCATTTTGCAAGAAAGACATATAATTCATCATTTACACAATACAATCCAAATATCATACAGAGAAAGGAAACTAATACACTCACATTTTCCTCATGCATACTCTTTCATACACTCTACATTCATTCTTTATTCTGTGTCTGAGGGGTCACAAGTTGTTGTGTGAGCAGTTTAAGCAAGGTCGACGCGTTTCGGTGGGATGAGACCACCTTCCTCAGGACCTTTAGCAGAACAGACGATCTTTCCCAAGAAAATTATAAACTCTGTATGGATATCTGTAACAATAAATAACAGATCATGTATCTGTGACACTATCTTAAGTTCATATTTTATCTTACATTATAATTATACTACAATTGTTATAACTTTTTAGTCATCTTGTGGAGAAATCACAAAAGAACACAGAACACAGACTACATCATTACATTTTGTTATTTCTTTATATCTTTTGTCGATGCTCCATCCTAGTATCAAACCAGCACTAATGTCTCTGTACAAATGCTAAATATTAATAAGGCTTACTATAGGGTTACAGAAGAAAAAGGTTTAGAGGCTGGCTCACAAGAAGATAGATGAGAAGGAGGAGATTAAAATGTGTGATTCTGACACATCATTAACCTACATGACTTAAGGAGACAAGACAATTTAATTCCAATCATAGTGGCGAGTTGTTAGTTTGCACTCCATTAGTAATACATAATATTCTTACCCTGATAACAAGTTTAAGACAGATAGGAGCTTCAATTATGACTTCTTTTTATCAGCTTCTATACAGCAGAATGTTCCTATAATAATATGTGCAAAATAAATATATGTTGTTTATCTCAAAACCTCTGGGAATATTGCTAGGTATAACTGCTGTTAGTTGAATTACAGCTTACCCAGGTAGCTTCTATCCGATGCCGATTTTTTCAGGTACCTGGGAAATGTTGTTAGTTACACCTTCACTGTTTTAATACGGTACCCATGAATTTCTGAAAAAAAGATACGATTAATACTTTGTCTAAAAGATCGTGTATCTAACTGTTCGTTAGCATATTACAAGTAAGAGATGGGACTAACCTTCTAGGTTATAGCGGCAGTTCAGCAATAATCCCTTGATGTATCTCGAATAAATTCTCTATTTTCTCACTTAGTAGGAAGCATCTCACTAGTTTTTAATTTTACAGCTGAAAAGAAATAATCTAAGCCAAGAATCAGTAAGATTCATCTCATGTTTGGTACAGCTAAATAGTGCTACAGACGCTATAGCCCTTAAGTTTCCATTTTAATTTGTTAAATTGGAAATCACAGTCAAATACGGATTAGGCAGAGTGTCCTCTTAGGAATCACGAGCGAACTACACGTAGGTACCCTTGTTATATCAAAAAGATTCCTCTATATTGCCATAACCCATTGTAATCGGGAACTCCTTTAATACAATTTTCAAGCTCCGGTTTCTGTTTAGAAGCAAATAGTTCCCGAGCTTCAGTTACTCACTAGAAGCAAACTGTACTTCATGAGGAAGCGTAGGTCTCCAAGATTAAAGCGAGACTACGTCCTCTTCGGAAATAAACCCCCAATTGGGGACGATAGGAATTGACTGGCATAACGATACTCAGAAGCCATCCGTCCGAGTAGTTGGCTTACCTTAGTTATTGAAAGACATGGACACCCCAACGCCTCGGCTCGTAATCCCGTAGGTGAGGAAGGACGTGTGTTTGGTCCTTCTTTTAAATATTGAATTCTTGCGCCAATTGTCTAACTACGCAATTGGAGTATGGCATGCTAACCAAGCGCCATTTCTCAGTGGTGTTAAATAGTTGTAGTGAGTTTTATAACAATATCTCGTTATTTCAATTAGTTAGTTAAACAGATGAAATTTTTTGAATTGCAGAGGCTTCAATATATTCCGAAAGGTAACTTTCTTTACGGACTTCGAAAAATCAGTTGTATCTAAGCACTCAATAAGGGCTAAACATGGGTGCCATCTTTAAGTGGGGTTTAATGCTTTCGATGTTTCATTTTAGTGAATCTCTATACAGAATTCATTCGTGATGGAATTCGATAAATGAATAAGTCTGATAAAGAAACAATAAAAATCCGGAGATAAACCCATGTTTGCTTAAAATTCACATGCGCTGTATCGATCGTATTTTGCATCCACGGGTAAGATTAACATAGGCGCCTTTGATGACTATTCAAGGGGGAAAGTAAAGTAATACAACCCCAGTTATCAAAGGCGCCTATGTTAATCTTACCCGTGGATGCAAAATATGTGTAGTTCGCTCGTGATTCCTAAGAGGACACTCTGCCTAATCCATATTTGACTGTGATTTCCAATTTAACAAATTAAAATGGAAACTTAAGGGCTATAGCGTCTGTAGCACTATTTAGCTGTTCCAAACATGAGATGAACCTTACTGATTCTTGGCTTTGATTATTTCTTTTCAGCTGTAAAATTAAAAACTAGTGAGATGCTTCCTACTAAGTGAGAAAATAGAGAATTTATTCGAGATACATCAAGGGATTATTGCTGAACTGCCGCTTTAGACTAAGTATTACTCGTATATTTTTTAGAAATTCATGGGTACCGTATTAAAACAGTGAAGGTGTAACTAACAACATCTCCCACATACCTGGAAAAATCGGCATCGGATAGAAGCTACCTGGGTAAGCTGTAATACAACTAACAGCAGTTATACCTAGCAATATTCCCAGAGGTTTTGAGATAAACAACATATATTTATTTTGCACATATTATTATAGGAACTTTCTGCTGTATAGAAGCTGATAAAAAGAAGTCATAATTGAAGCTCCTATCTGTCTTAAACTTGTTATCAGGGTAAGAATATTATGTATTACTAATGGAGTGCAAACTAACTCGCCACTCTGATTGGAATTAAATTGTCTTGTCTCCATAAGTCATGTAGGTTAATTATGTGTCAGAATCACACATTTTAATCTCCTCCTTCTCACTATCTTCTTGTGACCCAGCCTCTAAACCTTTTTCTTCTGTAACCCTATAGTAAGCCTTATTAATATTTAGCATTTGTACAGAGACATTAGTGCTGGTTTGATACTAGGATGGAGCATCGACAAAAGATATAAATAAATAACAAAATGTAATGATGTAGTCTGTGTTCTGTGTTCTTTTGTGATTTCTCCACAAGATGACTAAAAAGTTATAACAATTGTAGTATAATTATAATGTAAGATAAAATATGAACTTAAGATAGTGTCACAGATACATGATCTGTTATTTATTGTTACAGATATCCATACAGAGTTTATAATTTTCTTGGGAAAGATCGTCTGTTCTGCTAAAGGTCCTGAGGATGGGGGTCTCATCCCACCAAAACGCGTCGACCTTGCGTAAACTGATCACATAACAACTTGTGACCCCTCAGACACAGAATAAAGAATGAATGTAGAGTGTATGAAAGAGTATGCATGAGGAAAATGTGAGAGTGTATTAGTTTCCTTTCTCTGTATGATATTTGGATTTTATTGTGTAAATGATGAATTATGTCTTTCTTGCAAAATGACTATTATGAATTTAAAGAAATACTGTAAAAAATAAGAAAAAAACTTTTCTAAAAAAAGAAATAAAAATCACAAATGTGAAAAAGTATATGTTGTCATCTTGTCTTGCAGACTCTTGTTTACAGTATAAAAACTGTAATTTGTAGAATTATTTAGGTCAAGAGGGAACATTTCTTCTGTATTGTAATTGTATTCCTCTCTTTCGTTGACCTTGAAAGTACATTTAGAGGGGGTCCCATATTCATGTAGCCACTTTCTACCCAGTTCAGGTGCTAGAAATGCAATCCTCTGTAGTGGCTCTATTTCGTGTTGCGTAAAATATCACCCTCCCCAGATTTTTTGCTCAGCCTCACTCCTCCAGAGACGTCATCAGCTGGTTCCAAAAAGGGCTCTCAGCTTTTACATTGATCATACCTAAAAACACCAGGTGGACTGTCAGTCCTTTGTCGGATTCACTAGAGCAAAGAAAGGCAAGGCAGTGCACAAGAGTACTATCTGCCTCTGGATAATATTCTGCATTAGGATTTGTTACGCACTGACCAAAAAGCAGCCTCTCGAAGGCTTGTGAGCTCTTTTTACCAGAGCCAATGTTGCTACTGTAGGATTGTAGGGTCTGCTTCCTATGGTCACCCCCACTTTTTGCTGTGATTCTCTGGTTTTCGACTGTAGTGTGGCTGTGGGCCTGCTAATAAGTCCCACAGCCCAGCTGTTCTCTCTTTAAATTGATACAGTGTACTTTAGGTACATACCAGATTGGTTACTGGGTCACTCTTGTGAGCCCCTGTATAGTATAGTACCCAGGGCATAGGTGCACCCTAGACCTACCAGGGGCTGCAGCATGTATTGTGCCACCCCAGGTTTGCCTTTCAAACTGACACCACAGGTCTGTTCACACAGCCTGGGTAAGGTGGTGTAATCACCCCTTACGTAGATATAGTATACCAAATCTACCTTTACATATAGACACATATACACCTATAAGCCAGTCCTGTGGTAGACCTTGACAATCCTGGAGACAGAGTGCTTGGTTTATGTGAGAGGGTGCCCTAGCATGAGCTGAGCCCCTCTGCAGCTTTCGGAACCATCTCCTTATAGCTGTTCTATGATATAGCCATACCATATACTCTTAAGTGCATTATAATCCTCGCGGTTAATGCTAACTTTGGTTTGGCTTTATCAAAACATGTTGTGTAAGGTGTCAAACACTTTAAAATACCCCCCCCCCCCCCACCAATTCTGGAGGCGGGGATAGCATTTCACCCTTCTAGAAGGAGAAGACATGTAGTTAATGGTTTACCTGGTTAAAGTTAAACAGAGCCTCAGCATCACAAAATGGATGCTGCTGCCACAGACACAAGTCTGGCCTCCTGTTGCGGGACGAAAATCCGGCAGGGGAGGCCTGGACAATAGGGTTCTTGTCCAGGGAGGTGCTGGCACCTCCCCAGACAGGGGTTTTGTGTATTGGCGCAGGGAGGGCTGCATTCAGTGAATACTTCAAGACATTGCCTGGGGCACACAAGGTGCTCCATGCATAGCCCAGTTCCAACCGGTTGCTGGGGCACACAGCCCCAGCTCTGGCGTGAAACTGGACAAAGGGAAAGGGGTGTAACCACCCCCTTCTCAGGTCCACCCATAGGAGGGACCTAGTCAGGTAATCCAGCCCCCATTCTTATTACAAGTATAGGAGCTGTGTCCCTGGGACTTTAGATTATCTGGACGAATCTTTGAAAGACATATCTTGGACCTTCGACAGTCCATTCTGACTGGAAGACGGAAGATATCTCCATTGTGGTCAAGGAGTGACCACCCTGTGCAACCAGGCACCAATAGCAACTTTGCCGGTCTGCAGTTTTAAGGCTCCCGTCGGAACCCAAAAACTCTACGACACAGGAACTGGACTTCCAGACTTCTCTGACTCCGACCCACATCCATAGCAAAGCTGAGATCCGTGGCGGACACGAGAGACGTGGGACCGGACACCCTGGACATCCTGCATTTTGCTACCTGCACTCCTTTCCTGAAGCCTCAGTAAGTTGTGCATTGGTATGAGAAGCCCCGAGCACCGTTTGCATCGAAGCTCAGGCCCACACACACCGCGAGTGTCCCGTGGGCCCCTCCTTTGCATTTGAGCTTTACGCGTCCGGTTCCTTGTCCGTTGGCTTGTGAGCTCCATGAAGACCTTCCTTTGAATTTAACTTGCTTTCCTGGTTGCTCCAGGCTCACTCCAGCTTCCCTGAAAAGGAGAAGCGACACAGACCTTGCTGGTCTGCCCAGAGCCAATCTCGACATCCTGCGTGGATTGCGGTTGCCAAGGCTTGTCGGGTCCAATCCGGATACCGACACCGCAGTCCTCTAGATCCACCGTGGGACAGTTCGAATCCAGCGCCTGGTCATCGTCGATGCCTCCTGGACCTCGTGGCTGAAGAGACAAGTTCGACTACTTCACTGAAATCACCCGACATCGCCTGGTTCCTTCCTAGTCACTTGCTAGTGACCCAGACTCTTTCCCTTCTGCTTTCAGGTTCTTCAGATCTTCGATGCACCCTTGGATCCACCCTGACACTTTTCCTCTGGTCGCCTACAGCACTTCTTTGCAGCTCTTCATAGAAAACGACGACGAAACCCGACACGAAAAGACACCTATGCACCCGGGTTCGGTGGGTGAGGTAACACGAGTACTCTGGTGCTCCCGTGGTTCTTGACTCTCGAAGTGTCCTAGTTTGAAAGGGTTCCATCCTAGTCCCTCCGGAAGTGTCCTTAACTTGTTTATTTGTAACTTCTTTGTTTCCCATAGAAAGTCAATGGTAACCCTCGTCTGTGTTTAGACACTGCACGCGTCTCCCGTGGGCCTCCTACTTCCTAACCTTTGGTTGTTTAGTGAAGTCCCAGTGATTCCACAGGCCCCAGGCCTGCTTTCTAACTCTCACGTGGTACTTATACCATTTTCCTAGTATATGGTTTGTGAGACCCCTAGGGCATAACGTATACTGTGCAACTTATCGTATATTAACTGTGTGACTTGTATTTTATTTTTACCTCTGACCTCATAAAGATTGCATAGGGGTTGTGTTTAAATTAAATACATAAATATTTGATATATACCTTGTGTGGTGTCCTTTCATTTGGTACTCAAGGGAGTATATATGGTAAAACAACTTGCTTAACTTGCCTACTGAAGTCTTAGCCTGAAGACTGCTGGTTCATGCTACCACTAGGATAGCTTTCTATAAGGTTGACTTTACAACAACCATCAATAAGGGTCGATTAGACTAGTGGACATCATATGCCAGGCTAACCTCTCACAGCTATCACTGCATTAGTACATGGGCTGCTTCTATTTTCCAGTCTGCTACATGGGCATCTCTCTATATGTTCACAAAGTACCAATGCCTGGGCAGCCAAATCCGATGAGAAGGGCACTTTGCCTACTCGGTCCTGCAAGATTATTTAGTTTGAGCCAGTTTCCCTCCTCCTGGGAGGTACTGCTTTGTTATCTATTCGAAAGGAGAAGATTCTACGGTTAGAAGTTTCTGTCAGAAGAAGGTTACTTACCCTTATCTAACACGCTCTCTGGTAGAGACTCTAACCATAGATTCCTCACCGACCCTCCCACCTCTGCGTTCTGTGAACAGGACTCTTTCATCTAAATTATTCCAATTTAAAGATCTTCACACTGGTTTAGGATTAGACTCCGCGTTTGAGGGTGCCAACAGGGCAGACAGCAACTGAGCTCAGCGGGTCTGGGTGTGTCAAAAACAAATGTTCTTGACGCAGGGTATACGATCTTCTCGTACATACAAATGGCCTACTGTTCCCAGAAAGAAACTCAGATGCAAGATTGAAATGGATCTAGAATTGCTCCAAAAAATATTATCTGGCAGGAAAGGAAAACACAGGAGAACAGAAATACCGTTCCATCTGTCCAGGCCAAGCAGCAAGGTAAAGAGCAAGATGATACAAAGCAGGAACTGGAGAAGGAAGAAAAATCAACGAAATCCAGTCATCAAACAATCCTGCAAATACAATTGTGATGCAACTGGTCTCAAGATGGCTCCCTTTTATGTTGCAGACAAAGATGTGATGTAATTAGAAAAGTGGTTCAGCCACCTTGAATTGGGACTGGAGCGCAATAATAGATTTTTTTTAAACAGTACTGAATTAAAAGTAAGTTCCACTGTATACAGGATGTCCAATAAAAGTATAAACAATCCTAATGGAATATTGTGGTACATACTGGACTCCACAGTTTCTTTAAATCTTCTTGCATCACTCTTACTGGAAACCAATATGCAGGTATATATGTAGTAATCAGAAAAGCCAATGCAACAATCCTAAATATATTGAATACATATCACAAATTTATTAAATACAACAGATATTTTAACACCTTAAGCTCTGCCGTCGGCCAACGGTCGTCACGAGCGCTACCTACCCAGTGCTGTGCACGACCTTTGGCCGACGGGCCAGTATTCGTTCTTCGAACGTTCAGCACTAGGCGCTGAACGTTCGAAGCAGCTAAGGTGTTAAAAAAGACCAATATGGTCCAAATCAGAAAAACATGTCAGAATATATTAAAATTACATATGGTTAAAAAAATCACACACAATACATTAAAACTAGACAGAAAAATAAGGAAGAATTGGTTTCCTATTAGTAAAAAAGGAGACACAAAAAATTTGATGAGCACAATTAAGCTTTGCGTCAGAACTGTTTTCTCTCAAGTTATAATGTGTTTCTCCTTAAGCATCGACACGTTTCGGTGAACCACACAAATATCGTCACCTTTTTCAGGAAAATGTGTTACCGCCCCTCAAAATCTGTAGTATTAAAAAACATAATGTTTTACATAATCTGTTAAACATATCTAATGCATCCTGTATTCATTTGCAGCATAGTCTCATTTTACTACATAACCCTATACATAACATGTATTTCAAACATTTAGGTTCTAGATGTTTATACCTAATTATACAAACAAAGGGCACATAACAACAATTAAGACAGTATAGTAGGCATATGTATACCTAGAACTAGTAAGCGTAATCTAATCATCACAGTTGGTATCCATATAACCTATCTTTCCACGAAACATCTCTGGTTATACTATACCCCTAAATAAAGTCAAATATCATAGGCACAGAAATACATATTATTTAAAATACAGGTATGTATGGAAAAGCATTTCTATGATGGAGGAGACCAGGTAGCCATAATAATGAACATGCCTGACTATTGAGTTAATGTCAAGTAGTTTATGTTAGAGGGGGCCACTAATAGATACCTAAAGACTTTCTTATAGGATTATATGTTCAAATCCTGGTGTGCTCAGTCCTACTAACAAATCACAGAGGGCAACAAACGGCCTAAATGGGCCAGAAGACAGCATACCTTGGCTAGGATATCAGATTAGAGTTCACGTGATGCCAAATGGTGCCTCAACACTTGTCTTATTTTCATTTCTTCAAGACCATACATCAACATAACAATGTCTTCATATAATAACGTAGTTCTAAAAATCACACAACACAAGACCAGGGTTTTACTGCTGATAATAAAATCCCTCTCGTTAACACTATCTCTGACTCTCAAGTCAAAGAGTAGTAATGGATATATAATACAAACCTACTTGTTGGTATATATGTCACACAGATATTCGATACAGCCGGAGCAGAGGTCTATTCAAATCGTGTTCCCCTAATAAGCAATTCGACAATATTTGCCTGCAACATAAGATAACATAAATCTTAGCTAAGGGGCTCAACATGTCAGGCATCCGTTAAACACCACAGTGTTTATCAGTAGCTCATGGCCTCTTATGGACAAAACGTACCTTTAAAAACGATTTGCTCGCGTATCAAAGAGACAGCTTCTGTATGAAGATACGGGAAAAAACGTCTCCCGATCCTGCAGTATAATATCCGCCTAACGATGGATTACCATGTGCCTGGAACCCTAAACATAAGATAATACGCCTTATTAGCATCAGGAGGCCGCACCACTAGTGATCACAACAGATGGGTCCTTAGAGGGATGGGGAGCTTACCTACAAGAACTCCAAGTAAGCGGAAAGTGGCCTCAAGCTCAAATAATCTCACATAAATTTGTTAGAGTTGAAAGCTGTGTATCTGGCTTTCCAGACATTTCTGCTGAGGAGACAGAATTCATCAGTGCTAGTCCAAATGGACAATACCACAACAATGCACTACCTAAACAAACAAGGGGGCACGAAATCTCACCTTCTCTCCAAGGAAGTCCAAATGTTGCGGGAATGGGCCATAGACCACTGGATCTGCCTTCGAGCAGAACATGTTCCAGGGCAGCAGAACACGATTGCGGACTCCTTAAGCAGACTGACATCATTGTGTCACGAATGGGAGCTGCACCACCAGACCCTAAAGAACGTATTCATCTGCTGGGGCACACCGAACCTGGACCTGTTTGCAACTTCCCAGAACAGCAAATGCCTCTACTATGCAAGTTAGCATCCCCAACAGGGGTCATGGGGGAATGCCTTTTCAATTACATGGTCCGGCATCTTTGATTACGCTTTTCCTCCCAATCCTCTTCTTCCAAGAGTCCTGAGAAAGATGAAAGTTGAGCCATGCAAATTGATCCGAATCACTCCAGCATGGTCACATCAACACAGGTACGCGGAAATGCTTCTCCTATCGCAAGTTCCACACTTCAAACTTCCAGTGATTCCAGATCTTCTGACTATGAACCAGGGGCATATAGTACACCCGGACCTCAAGAGACTGCATTTGTCAGCTTGGCTCCTGAATACAATTAATTTTCATTTAATCTATACAATAAGATTGCATTCTGGTAAAACAAGCTGCTTTACACTCCTTCAAGACATAGTCTGAAGGCTGCTCTCCACAGTTAATAATTTGGCAGCTTTCTAAGGTTGTCTGAGACCTCTTGTGGTCTGGACTGGTGCTGCGTGCCTACTTTAATTAGTGGACAGCATGTACCAGGCCAGCCTCTCACAGTTAGTTCCTTGTCCTGCATAGAGTGATGTGGGATATATTTAGAAGACCGAGAAGATATATTGAGGAAGGTATATGTTGTTTATCTGGGTTAACAATTTATATGATGTGATCTTCTTTTACAATTTAAGGAGTGGAATAATTTATACTTAACAAGGAAGGGAGGTAGAGTACAACGTAGGATTCCCGCTCCACGGGCACTGATAAATAAACAAGGAGAATCCTACTACCAGTGTGAAAGGAAAAAGGAAAGAAGGGGGGACACACAGTGTTGTGTAAAATACCCCTCACACACCAACAGGCCCCTTGGTGTCATGCTTCATCATCGGGGTCTTCGCACCCCGCTAAGGGGATGCGGCACGCTTCGACCTGCGACTACGCTGGAGCGTTGACAAATCAGACTATGTGTGGTGTGTGTTGAGTGCAAGTGAAGGGAATTAGATGTGAGTGGGAGGTGTAGTGAGAAATTAAAAAGTACCTGGCTAGTGGGTAAAATGGAAAAAACTTTATTTCGTACCCCTGGCTGGTGCTGTTAAAAAGTGTGCAAAGGAACGAGGCTTCTTGTCTTATTTAGGGACAAAACCTCTGGTGTGCGTCGACATGTTTCGGTACAGGTGTACCTTCTTCAGGACGGGGCACAACTCCCAACCCTACTCACGTTTTTCTAAGGAAAATAGGTTTTGTTTTACTTTTTCTAAAAAGTGATAACACTCATTAAAGGTGGCTACAATGTGCCTACAGCGGTTCTCTGGAACATGTAATTACATGTCCTGAAAAAAAGAAAAAACCATTAGGTTTGGTTACCATATAGGGTTGGCTCAGACAGATGCAGTCACCTGGAGCCCCAAACAGTTCATTAAACCTGTAAAGGAAAAAAGACATACAAAACACACAACACACAACAACATGTAAGACACACTTAGAGTTTTTGTTTGTTTTTCGACATACTTATGGTCTTAGTTGGCTATTGCCTCATGAGCAAGTCCTGAGCATCAAGGTAGGTAGGTGGATCCACAATCTATAAGAATAGAGGAGTGGATTCAGTGTTGTTGCTTTTACTCACTTTTCAACTCCGTCATACACCTAGAGAGGCTGGACTTTGTTTGACAAATACTCACGAAATCCGCCTATATTGGCCTCCTTCTACCACCCTGTGCTGCTCCGCCGTGAATGGAGTACGGAAGAGCTAGGCGGTATATAAAGGAGGATAGGGTGTGTTTCCATAGGTTGATTAGCGGAAATGGCAAAAGACCATGTATGGACGATACCTGTGTTGCCGCCCCCTCCACGCATGTGGTCTAGTCACATGTAACATGTAACCCTCTGTTATTCGTTTATTACCGGGTTTTCGGTACGTCCAAATATGGGCTTTCCACTCGTCAGCCATTCACTGGCTGTTGCGCTAAACGAGGGCCCATGTTGTACCGCTGCCGCGCGGTTGACTCTTGTACGCGCATGTGCACTGCCGGTTCCTCTGTATTTTATTCCGCGCATGCGCGAAAGTCGGATGTCGACCGAGCATGCGCGATGGTGTAGTGTAGTTGGCGCTAGTCATTGAGGATGCATTGTCTCCATTTAGCCAACATATATCCACATTCTCTGGGCATCTGGTCGTTGTTTGCCAGATACTGGCATTGGTTTCAGTTTGGAATAACAATGTCTGTTTTTATTTTTATTTTCAAGGATTCAGTGCCATATCTTGATAGTTAGAAGGAAGTTTTTACTCAGATGTATTCAGCACTGTAACCTCATGTTATCTGTACAGAGGGTAATACATGTAGTAGCCCTATGATTAACGTTGATGGCCACTAGTGTGAGTTCCCAGGCTCACGTATGGTATTTCTCACGTATTCCGGGGGTGATCAGGAGATTTGGCTCCACGGAATGTCATCATTGAGTCCCGTGATATGAGTCGCCAGGCGGAACACCCAACGTTGTTCCTTTTGGAATAGGCCTGTTTCTGAGGGTAATCGTTCGATGACAGTCCAGCGTAGATCGTTGATACAGTGCTGGTGTGATAAAAAATGTGATGCCATCTTGGTTGTTGTTTGTTTGCAGCGTATATATACACAAAAGCAATATACGCTGCAAAAAAACAACAACCAAGATGGCATCACATTTTTTATCACACCAGCACTGTATCAACGATCTACGCTGGACTGTCATCGAACGATTACCCTCAGAAACAGGCCTATTCCAAAAGGAACAACGTTGGGTGTTCCGCCTGGCGACTCATATCACGGGACTCAATGATGACATTCCGTGGAGCCAAATCTCCTGATCACCCCCGGAATACGTGAGAAATACCATACGTGAGCCTGGGAACTCACACTAGTGGCCATCAACGTTAATCATAGGGCTACTACATGTATTACCCTCTGTACAGATAACATGAGGTTACAGTGCTGAATACATCTGAGTAAAAACTTCCTTCTAACTATCAAGATATGGCACTGAATCCTTGAAAATAAAAATAAAAACAGACATTGTTATTCCAAACTGAAACCAATGGCAGTATCTGGCAAACAACGACCAGATGCCCAGAGAATGTGGATATATGTTGGCTAAATGGAGACAATGCATCCTCAATGACTAGCGCCAACTACACTACACCATCGCGCATGCTCGGTCGACATCCGACTTTCGCGCATGCGCGGAATAAAATACCGAGGAACCGGCAGTGCACATGCGCGTACAAGAGTCAACCGCGCGGCAGCGGCACAACATGGGCCCTCGTTTAGCGCAACAGCCAGTGAATGGCTGACGAGCGGAAAGCCCATATTTGGACGTACCGAAAACCCGGTAATAAACGAATAACAGAGGGTTACATGTTACATGTGACTAGACCACATGCGTGGAGGGGGCGGCAACACAGGTATCGTCCATACATGGTCTTTTGCCATTTCCGCTAATCAACCTATGGAAACACACCCTATCCTCCTTTATATACCGCCTAGCTCTTCCGTACTCCATTCACGGCGGAGCAGCACAGGGTGGTAGAAGGAGGCCAATATAGGCGGATTTCGTGAGTATTTGTCAAACAAAGTCCAGCCTCTCTAGGTGTATGACGGAGTTGAAAAGTGAGTAAAAGCAACAACACTGAATCCACTCCTCTATTCTTATAGATTGTGGATCCACCTACCTACCTTGATGCTCAGGACTTGCTCATGAGGCAATAGCCAACTAAGACCATAAGTATGTCGAAAAACAAACAAAAACTCTAAGTGTGTCTTACATGTTGTTGTGTGTTGTGTGTTTTGTATGTCTTTTTTCCTTTACAGGTTTAATGAACTGTTTGGGGCTCCAGGTGACTGCATCTGTCTGAGCCAACCCTATATGGTAACCAAACCTAATGGTTTTTTCTTTTTTTCAGGACATGTAATTACATGTTCCAGAGAACCGCTGTAGGCACATTGTAGCCACCTTTAATGAGTGTTATCACTTTTTAGAAAAAGTAAAACAAAACCTATTTTCCTTAGAAAAACGTGAGTAGGGTTGGGAGTTGTGCCCCGTCCTGAAGAAGGTACACCTGTACCGAAACATGTCGACGCACACCAGAGGTTTTGTCCCTAAATAAGACAAGAAGCCTCGTTCCTTTGCACACTTTTTAACAGCACCAGCCAGGGGTACGAAATAAAGTTTTTTCCATTTTACCCACTAGCCAGGTACTTTTTAATTTCTCACTACACCTCCCACTCACATCTAATTCCCTTCACTTGCACTCAACACACACCACACATAGTCTGATTTGTCAACGCTCCCGCGTAGTCGCAGGTCGAAGCGTGCCGCATCCCCTTAGCGGGGTGCGAAGACCCCGATGATGAAGCATGACACCAAGGGGCCTGTTGGTGTGTGAGGGGTATTTTACACAACACTGTGTGTCCCCCCTTCTTTCCTTTTTCCTTTCACACTGGTAGTAGGATTCTCCTTGTTTATTTATCAGTGGAATAATTTATGTAATGGGATCTTTATGTGATGTGATCATCCTTTATCATCCAATGAGGGGAATCATTTATGTATTTTGATTTTTCTGTGTAACTTAGGATTGGTTACATATATTTGCAGGAGGAGTGTTTTCTTCGACCCAGTGTCCTGTTTATTTTGTTTTCTGAATGAAGGACATATGCTGTATCTTGTTATCTCTTAGTTCCTTGCTGCTCGGGCAGTGGGAATGTGATGCAGTAGAATGTTCATGAGTGCATAGTTTGTATGAGTAGTCACTTGGAATGAATGGGGCTGAGCAGCAGGATGCTGCTCCCACTGGGGCCATACTTACCATCTTACCTGTACCTGAATAAACCTACTCCTATAATCTACACTACAGGATATCGGAGTGATTACCTATTAAGGCCATATTTTGTTTACAAAAATTGCCCCTTGTTTGGTCTATGACGGTCATTGCTATCTGCTTATCTCTGCCTTCCTTAACAAGCCTGTCAGCCTAAATCTTTCAAAGGGGGTGATACATAATCTGCTTGAAGATCAGAAGGCACGCAGTTTGCAACTCTGATAAGGAATTCGAAAAAGCTGGTCGACAGGTCCTAGTATGCTTGGGGGCCTAGGGCTCGCAGCTTCAGCTACCAAATGATTTTGGTTAAATGATACCCATGATATGGAACTGTCTGTAGTTGGAAAGTAATTGAATGAGTCTGGCTTGTATCCGAAAGTGCCTCTTCAATGATTGCTTAGTTTGTGTTTGTGTGTGTATGTGGTATTCTGGATGGGTGAGTAAGTGAACGCAAGAAATTATCAATAGGTACACGTTTGAGTGCAAGCATGAGAGATTAAGTGTATGGATGAGTGATGACTTAGGCCATGGATAAGTAATAGCCTGATCTAGTGACTTTGCCATTTTTTGCTTCTTGCTCTCCAGTTGTCACCTAGTGTTGTTCTGCCTAATTGTGTTATCTTCTCTTTGGTCTTCTTTTATTATTCGGTTACATTTGCTATGTGGTTTTTTTTCATTCAAAGTTTTTGAGTAAAACAGCATGGATGGTTCATGTATTATTTAGAACTGTTTACATTTATTAAACTTTAGAGCACCATTATTTGCTTGATACATGATAGAGAAAAAAAATGATGTCCTCGTATATAAAAGTTTGGAGCAACAGCATTTGTTCATTGACATCTTGTTTCATATTTTTATTTTTTGTACTTTGCAGATCGGAACTGAAGTGGAAAGCACCCAGAGTACTGCAGGCATATATGCAAGAGAACGAGACATGCAAATAGACTATAGCAGTTTAGAGGATGATCTAAAGGTAAGTGAATGGTTGTCTCTTTTTCATAAATCTAAGATAGTCTACATTCAGTCTTTTCAGATGATCTAGCACCATCCTCTGCTATCAATATCCCTCCAGACCTAATGTGTGGTAATATGTCTAGTTGGCAAACTGAAGTCTAAATTACAACAATCCCATGTCTTGCCTTTCAGTTGTTTTCCTCTCAACAGCACTGATAGACATTATGCTGCTTTTTAGGCTTCGCCTGTACATCACTTGCTTAGCTACACGCATTGAAACTGTGTCGCACTGTTTGGTTTCTCTGGTGGCACGCTTTGAAACAGTGCTTATGAAAATGTATCCGGCACACCTACATTGACGTCCATTAGGTCAAGCTGGGCTGGGGAACTTTGTGTTTCGCATTGGCTCACCATCCTGTGATTCTCAGCCAATCACTTAATCTCAGGCAATCACAGGGAACGGCCATGGGGCGTGGTGGCAGAGGGATCAGTGGGGAGCAAGTTGAAAGATGACGGGGTAGGCAAAGTAAAAAAAAAAAACAAAAAAAAACAACTCGGCTATGCAGTGAGCGAAAAGTAAGTGGTTTACATTTTTTTTTTTTTACTTTCCCTATTCCGTCCTCTGTTCATGTCAACACGCACCCACCCAGCCAGCCCTGCCCCGCCCCACTGTTGTTACCTGTGCCGGTTTCAACTGTGTAAACTCCCCGTGCCTACACCTACCAAAAAAAAGAAATAACAAGTATTTGCTATGCAATCGGTATCGCCTTAGGGACCTTATATGTATTTAGCTTTGCAGCGCATTAGCCTGGGTGCTGAAACATCTACTGTTCTTTGACATGGAGGGGAAGTAAGCACCAAACTGCATGACACGCCAGGTATGAGAACACATGGAGAAAAATAATGCCTTTCAGCATGAAATGGTACAGTCGGTTGGCACGGAAGGAGGAAAAGCAAAGTATGCCAGGCTCAGCGCTACTTTGGGGGGTGCGATCCACGTAAATAACCCAAATTCCACGCTGGTGCCTCATAAAGAAGGCGGAAATCATGCGCATATGATCTAAATACACTTTTTCTTCATAAAACCCAAACTACTGTCACTACCGGGGACCGCCATTAACATGGGGGCACAAACGGTGCTCGAGGTCAAATGGCAGCCGCCAACTAATTTTAATTAAGGCTGTATTAAGAAAATCTCCATTTGGCCACTTTTCAACCGTGCTGAGTACAGGAGCAGCATCTCGATACTGGAACGCAGCATGATGTGCCCCGAGAGAGCTGCCACTAAACAGTGATCTGGGTAGAATGGGGCAGAAGATAATCTTCAATTCTAAGCAAACATCTCAGGCGTCGAACCCCAATATCCGGTGAAATGTGCCTCCCTCATCCCACCACCACCACTCATCAAGGCGGAACCCCTCCATGTACTCTTTGTCCATGCCAGTACAATGCATATAACCAGCCTATGTGTCCCTGTGTTTAAGTCCTGTATTTACCCTGCTCCCCTTATCAGTACCACCCACGCTACCAACAGCAGCGACCCTGTGTTCAGTCAACCTTCGGTCAGGACGTTTATTGGAGGTGCATGGCACAGTTACCCCATATAGGAGAGTAGGGTCTGCTTTCCTATGGTCACCCCACTTTTTGCTTTTTGCTTCACTGGTTTTCGACTTAATGTGGCTGTGGGCCTGCTAATCAGACCCACGGCCCAGCTGCTCTCTCTCTAAATTCACTACCATGTACTTTAGGTGCATCCAGTGTACAGTGTACTATAGGTACCCAGGGCATAGGTGCATCCAAGGCCTACCAGGGGCTGCAGCATGTATTATGCCACCTATGGCTGGCCACTCACATTGACACAACTGGCCGATCACTCAGCTGGGGCAAGGTTGTGTAATCACCCCTTGCTTAGATATAGTATTCCTATATCTAACCTTATATCTAGACACATATACACCTATAAATCACTCCTATGACAGGCCTTCACAATCCTGGAGGCAGAGTTCTTTGTTTTATGTGAGATGGTGCTCTAGCATGAGCTGAGCCTGTCTGAAGCTTACGGAACCATGTCCTTACAGCTATTTTAGGATATTGCCATACCATATACTCTTAAGTGCATTATGAACCTCGCGGTTAAATGCTAACTCTGGTTTGGCTTCATCAAAACATGTCGAGTAAGGTGTCATACGCTTTGGAATACTACCCCCTCGCCAGTTCTGGCGACAGGGGTAGCATTCCACCCTTCTAGAGGGAGAAGACATGTTGTTCCTACTAATCCCGATTAAAGTTAACCAGAGCCTCAGCATCACAAAATGGATGCTGCTGCCACAGACACAGGTCTGACCTCCTGCTGCTGGGAGTCCTTCCAGCGAGGGAGGCTTGGACAATAGGTTTCCTGTCTTGAGGTGCTAGCACCACCCCAGACCACTCTCCCGGTGGTTTTGCTGATCGTCATCCTCGTGAATAACATAGGCTGCCCGCTCGCTGTTGTGAGAAGTTGGCCTGGTATATGATGTCTACTATTCTAGTGGGCACCTTGCACAAGTCCAAACGACCCTTATTGAAGTCATGTATTCACAAAACAAGACCTAGACCGAACAGGCATAAAACATTCAATCAATTAATGGTGTACCATCAACTGCAAACCTATTTAGGCACATAGGTATGTTTTTTGTTGTCTCACAACTGGTTTATGTTTTCAAGGGATTGGGCAGATGTTCTTTAATTATGGCATAATTCGGATGTACCTCCTACCTCAGTAATTAAAAGAGAGGAGTATTGTGCAAAAAGGTTTGCAGTTGATGGTACACCATTAATTGATTGAATGTTTTATGCCTGTTCGGTCTAGGTCTTGTTTTGTGAATACATAATTGAGTGGAGGACGACCTATGACCATTTTTCCCTCTAAGCTCCTTGTTGTTAACTGTAGGTTGTAAAGTCAACCTTATAGAAAGCTATCCTAGTGGAAGCTGTGGAGAGCAGCCTTCAGGCTAAGACTTAGAGGCGAGTTAAGCAAGTTGTTTTACCAATTATAATCTCTTGAATGACCAAATGAAAGCACACCACACAAGGTATATATCAAATATATAAGTATTTAATTTAAACACAACCCCTCTGGTCTCTTTATGAGGTCAGAGGTAAAAGTACAATACAAGGAAATTAATTAGCATACGATAAGTTGCACAGTGTATGTTATGCCCTAGAGGCCTCACAAACCATATACTAAAATAGTGCTATAAGAACCATGTGACAGTAAGAAACAGGCCTAGGGCCTGTAGAACCACTGGGGCTACCTAGAATCACCAAAGGTTAGGCTGCAGGAGGCGCAAGGGGGACGGGTGCAGTGTCTAAACACAGCCGCGGATCACCATTGACTTTCTATGGAGAACAAACAAGTTACAGTTTTAAAGATTAAGGGCATCTAGGGGTGAACTACGATGGAACCCTTTTAGACTTAGACACTTCGAGAGTCAATACCCACGAGAGCACCGGAGTACTCAAGTTACCTCACCCACAGGAGCCTGGTCCATAGGTGTCTTTTGATGTCGGGTTTTGTCATCGATTCTAATGGAGAGCTGCGAAGAAAGGCTGCAGGCGACCAGAGGAAAAGTGTCCGGGTGGATCTAAGGGTGGATCGGAGATGTGAAGAACCTGAAAGCAGAAGGGACAGAGTCGGGGTCACTAGCTAGTGACCAGAATGGCGAGAAGAAGATGCCATCCAATGTCGGGTGATTTCAGGTGAAAGAGGTGAAGCTTGGCTCTTCAGCCACGAGGAATAGAAGGCGTCGACGACGACCAGGAGCTGGATTCGAGCTGTCCCACGAAGGATGTTGAGTGCTGCAGCGTCAGAATCCTGATTGGATCCAATAGCTTGGCAAGAGCAACCCACGCAAGGTCTGGGGGACTCCTCCTTTAGAGGGAAGTGAGGTCTGGAGCAACCAGGAAAGCTCAAGAAATCAAAGATGGCCCTTCATGGGGGCTCGCTAGCCAGCGAACTAGGAACCACAAAGGGGCCTCGAGCGGAAATGAACAAAGCAGGCCCATAGAACACTCATGGAGTGTAGGCCTCTGAGCTGCGGTGCAAAAGGTGCTCGGTGCAGGGGCTTCAAATACCCCAATGCACAACTTCGGGATTCCTCGGAAAGTGGGTGCAGTTGCAAAAATGCAGAATTTCCAGGAGTTCCGGTCTCACGTCTCTTGTGTCCCCTACAGGTCTCAGCTTTGCTGGGAGTGCAGGCCAGCATCAGAGATATCTGGAAGTCTGTGTCTTGTGTCGTGGATTCTTCGGGATCCGGCAGGAGCCTTGAAAATGCAGACCGGCAAAGATGCTGTTGGTGCCTGTTTGAACAGGGTAGTCACTCCTTGACCACAAGGGAGATTTCTTCTGTCTTCCAGTCGATGTGGAACGTCGAAGGTCCAAGATTTATGTATCAAAGTTTCGTCCATGGTAATCTAAAGTCTCAGAGACTGGGATCCTATTCTTATAGTAAGATTAGGGGTTGGACGAACTCTAGGGTCCCACCTATGGAAGGACCTGGGAAGGGGGTGGTTACACCCCTTCCCCTTTGTCCAGTTTTATGCCAGAGTTGGGGCAGAGTGCCCCAGCAACCGGTTTGAACTGGGAAATGCATGGAGCACCTTGTGTGCCCCAGGCAGTGCCCGAAAAGCATTCACTGAATGCAACCCACCCTGCCCCAATACACTAAAGCCTGTCTGGGGAGGTGCTAGCACCTCCCTGGACAGGAAACTTATTGTCCGGACCTTCCCTGCCGGAGTTTCATCCAGTAGCAAGAGGGCAGACTCATGTCTGTGGCAGCAGCATCCATTTTGTGATGCTGGGGCTCTGTTTAACTTTAACCGGGTTTACCAGTAACTACATGTCTTCTCTCTCTAGAAGGGTGGAATGCACTTAAGGGTATACACCCGTTACAACGCATCTTTTACTCCGCACTACCATTACAACGCGACTTTTACAACGCATACCATTACAACGCATTGCGCTGGGGGGCGCTCTAGGATAGGGAATAAGTATAATTTACTATCCAACACCTTCCCTAGGGTCCACGGGGACTGGAGTTAGAATAGTAAATTATACTTACCACTATCCAGCACCTCAAAGCGCTATGCGTTGTAATGGTATGCGTTGTAATGGTCGCGTTGTAACTGTAGGTAGTTGTAATAGTATGCGTTGTAACATGGTACATCCGCACTTAAGAGTATACAGTATGGCTATATCATAAAACAGCTATAAGGAGATGGTTCCGAAAGCTGCAGAGGGGCTCAGCTCATGCTAGGGCACCATCTCACATAAAACCAAGCACTCTGCTTTCAGGATTGTCAAGGCCTGCAATATGAGTTACTTATAAGTATATATGTGCCTATATGCAATGGTAGGTATAGGGATACTATACCTAAGCAAGGGGTTTTTACACAACCTTGCCCCAGCTGAGTGATCAGCCAGTTGTGTCAATGTGGATGGCCAGCCAGGGGTGGCATAATACATGCTGAAGCCCCTGGTAGGCCTTGAATGCACCTATGCCCTGGGTACCTAGGGTACACTATACAGGGGCTCACAAAGGTGACCCAATACCCAATTAGGTATGCACCTAAAGTACATGGTATGAATTTAGAGCGAGAACAGCTGGGCTGTGGGTCTCATTACAGGCCCACAGCCACACTAAAGTCGAGAAACCAGTATATCACACAAAACCAAGCACTCTGCCTCCAGGATTGTCAAGGCCTTCCATAGGATTGACTTATAAGTTACTGTGAGAAGTTGGCCTGATATGTGATGTCCACTATTCTAGTGGGCACCCTGTATCAGTCCAAACAACCCTTATGGTGATGGTTGTAAAGTCAACCTTATAGACCAGCTATCCTAGTGGTAGCATGGGCAAAGCAGTCTTAGGCTAATACTTCAGAGAGCATGTGAAGCCAATTGTTTTATCAATAATAACCCCTTGAATATCAAATGAAAGGACACCACACAAGGTATATATAAAATATATATGTATTTATTACTAACACAACCCCTCTGCACTCTTTATGAGGTCAGAGTTTGAGATACAGCACAAGTGACTCAATAAGCATACTATAAGTTGCACAAATACAATTCTGCCTTAGGGGCCTCACGAACCAAATACTAAGTAAGTGGTATAAGAACCACTTCAGAACAGGTGAATAGGCCTAGGGCCTAGGGAATCGCTGGGACTACACTGAACAACCACAGGTTAGGAAGTAGGAGTCTCACAGGATGCGTGTGCAGTGTCTAAACACACACACAAGTTCTCATAGACTTTCAATGGGAACATAAAAGTTAGAAACTAGTTGATTTCGGACAGTCCGGGTGGACTTGCGGGGAAACCCAGTTAAAACAGGACACTTGGATAGTTATTACCCACGGGAGCACCGGAGTACTCGAGTTACCTCATCCAGGAAAGCCAGGTGCATAGGTGTGAAGTCGTGTCGGGTTTCGTCGTCGATTCCTATGGAGAGCTGCAAGAAAATGCTGCAGGCGACCAGGAGAAAGATGTCCAGATGGATCCAAGGGTGGATCGGAGAAGTGAAGAACCTGAAAGCAGAGGGGACAGAGTCTGAGTCAATAGCCAGTGACCAGGAAGAAACCAGGCGATATCGAGCTGCACACAGGTGAAGAAGTGAAGCTTGTCTCTGCAGCTACGTGGACCAGGAGGCGTCGACGACAACCAGGAGCTGGATACTGACTGTCCCACGAAGGTTCTCGCTGTTGGCTGTGTCGGCTTCCGGATTAGAGTCAACAAGCCTTGGCAAAGGCAACCCATGCAGGAAGTGAAAATCGGCTTCTTGTACAGACCAGCAAGGTCTGTGGAGCTTCCCCTTCACAGGAAAGCAAGAGCAAGCCCAGAGCAACCAGGCAAGCAGCGTTGTTTCAAAATGGAGTCTTCAAGATGGCCACTAGCCAGCGGGCTAGCATCCGCGAAGACGCGTCGAGAGGAAATGCAAGAGCAGGTCCCACTCAGCACTCGTGGAGTGTGGAGGGCTGAGCTTCGGTGCACTTACGACTCAGGGTTGGGGCTTCTCAAGTCCCAATGCACAACTTCGAGGACGCTTCAGAAGCTGCACAATTTAGCAAAGAGCAAAATGGCCAGGTGTCCTGTCCCACTTCTCTCGTGTCTGCCACGGGTCTCAGCTTTGCTGGAGGTGTGAATTGGAATCTGAGAAGTCTGGAAGTCCAGTCCTGTGAAGCCTAGTCGTCGGGATCCTTCGGGAGTGTCGACAAAGCAAACCGGCAATTCGCTAGGTGGTGCCTGTTTGCACAGGGTAGTCACTCCTTGCTCACAAGGGAGATTCTTCAGTCTTCTAGTTGCAGTAGAATGTCGAAGGTCCAGAGTTTCGTTTCTGAGTTTCACTTCAGGATAATTTAAAGTCTCTAGACTCAGCTTCTAGCTTTATACCGATTAAAGGGGCTGGATTACCTGCTAGGTCCCTCCTATGGGTGGGACCAGGAAAGGGGGTGGTTACACCCCTTTCCCTTTGTCCAGTTTCACGCCAGTGCTGGGGCTGAAGTACCCCAGCAACTGGTGTGAACCGGACTATGCATGGAGCACCTTGTGTGCCCCAGGCAGTGTCTCATTTCATTCAACCCACCCTGCCCCAATACACTATGGCCTGGAGGTGCTAGCACCTCCCAAGGCAGGAAATCTATTGTCCAGGCCTCCCTCGCTGGAAGGGCTCCCAGCTGCAGGAGGTCAGACTTGTGTCTGTGGCAGCAGCATCCTTTTTGTGATGCTGAGGCTCTGTTTAACTTTAACCGGGAAAAGCTACAACTACATGTCTTCTCCCTCTAGAAGGGTGGAATGCTACCCCCGCCGCCAGGACAGTTAGTTATAGATTCCTCACCTTATAATTACCCCCAGGCATCAGACTGGATCTGGAAAGTTTTTCGCCAGCAGTACCCCAGAGCATTCGAAGGTGGCGTTGGTCGACTCCCTGTTCGTCATCAGCGTCATGGTCGCCGAGATGACATCAGTTCTGTCTTTTTCCACGCCAGCAAGAGCAGATGTACCTTCAGTCACTTTTTGACTGACTTTTTTCTCAACTTTTGTCGAATTAGTTTTTTGAGTCCATCTCCTCCTGGTGCACGAGGGATGCCCGGATTTAAGGCCTGCGGTTTCTGTAACCGATTGGTGACGGACCCGCACATCGTGTGCCTCTATTGCCTGGAGCGCGACCACGACCCCAAGTCGTGCTCTGACTGCTGGACCATGGCCCCGAAGTCTTTGTGGGAGCAGTTCCGAAAGCTACTCGAGGCCCGGCAGTCGGCTCCGTGTCGTTCGAGATCTCGGTGGCGGAGGAGATCGAGGGACCGATCTCGGAGCCCACACCATTCTTCGTCTAAGTCTTCGCACTCAGGGTCATATAAGTCGAAGCACAAGAAAAAGTTGAAGAAGCATTGTTGCTCCTTGACTTCTCCCTGTCCGTCAGCGGACGCGAAGAGGGATGCAGGTAGTGCCCCTCCCGCGGCTCCACGTGCAGAGGCCGCTGGGTCACCTTCAGATTTCCCTCCTTTCCGGGACCCGGTGCAACCCCTGCCCAGCTTTAGAGTTTCTATAAAGCGATGCATGCCATATTTGGGCAGCCTGATTCTGCCAGCACGCCTTTGGGCTCCGGGGACTCTGCTGGGGGCCCCTAGATGTTCCGCGCCAGCGGCTACGGCCTCAGTGCCGCAGGGTCCCCTTGGATCTAGGCCTGGATCCGGATCAGCACCAGCCGACCTGGTTACGCCTCCCCTGGCCCTGATTCCACTGACACCACTTCAGCGACCAGCATCAGCTGTGTCCCCAGCCGACGTCGACCCCGGCCTCCACCTTAAGGTAGAAACTGAGCCGGATCCGACGCCGACGGGTACTTTTGTGCCCCTGTTCTCCCTGGCTCTTTGAGACCAGATTGGCAGCCAGAGGATGGTGAGGAGGACTGGGAGGGGTCTGGGGACCCTTTAACCGACCAATTGACCTATGAGCAGGACTGGAGAGAGGAACTTGGGGAAGCCAGTTGTCTGGATACCTCACCAGACCTTGGCATGGAGCTTCATACGCAGTGGTGTTTTGCATGGGGGGCCAAAGCTCTCCACCTCGCGCTACCTATGGTGGCAGTCAGAACTAACCTCCTGACAGAGGTCCTTCAACCAGCAGCGAGCTCTTTGGAGCCCCTGCTGCTGTTTAATGACGCCCTCACGGCCATTATTTTGGGCACCTGGTCCAGGATCAACTCAGGGGCTCCTGTGGACAGGATGATTGCCTGAAGCAACCGCCCTCCCCGGGCGACCCTGTTTCCTCTCCCAACACCCAACCCCTGAGAGCTTGGTGGTCCAGGCTTCTATTTCCAAAGGCGCATTCCCTAACGCACCACCCCATAGGTAATCCAAAATGCTGGACCATCTTGGGAAGTAAATGTTTTCTTCCGCCAGCTTGAGACTGTGGTTGGTAAACACTGCATGTTTGTTGGGCCGTTACACCCACTCTGTGTGGGATACGGTAGCACAGGTGCTGCCCCAGTGCCCGGAGGAGGCCCGGGCAGTGCTCTCCCGTGCAGTTGCAGAGGGGAGAGACACAGCCAAGTTTACCATACGTTGTGGGCTGGATATTGCTGATGCACTATGCAGGACGATTTTCATGTCAGTAGCCCTTCGACGCTACGCCTAGTTGTGGTAGACTGGTTTTCCCGGGAATGTCCAATCCACCCTTATGGACATGCCCTTTGATGGCCATAGTCTTTTCGGCGACAAGGCAGACATCGCGCTGGAGCGCTTCAAGGACTCTTGGGCTATGACCAGATCATTGGGCCTCTCCACCACCCGCCCTGCGCAGTCTGCCTTTTACTCCTTTCATGGCTAGGGAAGGCGTGCCCCGCCATATCCCACCCAGGGCCACAGGCCGGCACACGCTGTTTAGCCTCTGCGCAGCAGGCGACGTGGGAACCAGCGCCGTGGTTCTGGGGGCCAGCGGGCGTGTCAGTCCACCAAACGCAGCAGGATTCATCATCACCTCCACCACTGGTGCACCATCACGTCGGACCGGTGGGGTTTGCAAATATTCATAAGGGGCTACTCCCACCCCTTCAAGACTACCCCTCCATCCATGCCACCTCAGTACCATCGCATGTCGGAGGATCACCCAGCCCTTCTCCAACAGGAAGTTTTGGCACTCTTGGCCAAGGGAGTAATTGAGCGCGTTCCTGAACCAGAAGTAGGTCGTGGTTGCTATTCCTACTACTTTCTGATGCCCAAGAAAGACAAAGGCCTGTGACCTATCTTGGATCTCAGGAACGTCAACCGCTTCCTCCGGAAGGAGAAGTTCAAAATGTTGACACTCGCTCAGGTCTTGTCTGCCCTCGACCCTAGAGACTGGTTGGTAGTGTTGGACTTGCAGACCGCTTATTTTCACATTCTTGTCCTGCCGGCCTACCGGCGTTACCTCGGTTCACGGTAGGCCACAAGCACTTTCAGTTTACTGTGCTTCCCTTTGGTTTTACTTGCGCCCATTTTGTGTTCACGAAAGTGATGGCGGTGGTTACAGCTCATCTGCGCAGATCAGTGGTTCCAGTCTTCCCCTATCTCGACAACTGGCTGTTGAAGGCGGGCTCGCCCAAGGCTGTTGTCTCCCACCTCTAGACTACAGCCTACCTCCTGCATTCGCTGGGTTCTCTATCAACGTGCCAAAGTCACACCTGACCCCCTCTCAGAAGCTCCTCTTCATTGGAGCAATTCTGGACACAAGCAGTTTCGGATTTATCCTCCCGAACATCGAACCTGGGATATTTGGGCTAGGATTCTGATCTTTCAGCCAGGGTTTCGGTCAGGATGACCCTCAGGCTGCTGGGTCTGATGGCCTCCTGCATCCTGCTGGTGGACCATGCCAGGTAGCATATGAGGGCTCTGCAGTGGAACCTGAAGTTCCAGTGGGCACAACATATGGGGAATCTGTCCGATTGCGTCCAGATCTCGGAGGGCACTGCACACCAATTGCAGTGGTGTCTTACGAACCATGATTGGGTTGAGGGCAGATCCCTCTCCCTTCCTCAACCAGAGTTCACAGTGGTGACCGATGCATCACTTCTGGGATTGGGCAGCAACATGGGGGCGGCGGGACTCAGAGGCCTCTGGTCTCCGGCTGAGTCTGAGCTCCACATCAACCTTCTGGAGCTTTGGGCGATTCGTGTTGCACTCAAGGCATTCCTTCCCTCTGTCCGGGGAAGAGAAGTTCAGGTGTTCAATGACTACACCTCCGCCTCTGGACATGGCTGGAACATCAGGGCATATCACTGGTGGTTCAACACCTGGCAGGTTCTGTGAACGCTAGGGCAGACGAATTCACCCGCAGGTGCATGATGGCTCACGAATGGCCTCATCACTCTGAGGTGGTGCAAGGTCTCTTTCAGCAGTGGGGAGAGCCTTGTTTAGATCTAGTTGCCACGAAGAGAACGCGCAATGTAAGCAGTTCTGCGCGTTGGAAACTCCAAGGCGGCACACGCTAGGCGATGCTTTCCGTTGCGAGTGGAGTTGCGGTCTTCTATACGCCTTTCTGCCTATACCGCTTCTGCCCAGAGTGCTGAAGAAGGTCAAGCGTGACCGGGCCCAAGTCATTCTTGTGGCTCTGGATTGGGCACGAGGAGTCTGGTATCCCGAGCTGCTCAACATGGCCATTGATTCTCCGATCAGACTACCTCTTCAGGAGGATTTTCTGTCGAAGCGGCAGGGGACGGTCCTCCACCCGAACCCGTCCAGCCTCCACCTCCTTGCGTGAAGATTTAGCAGTGGCAGTTGACTTCGTTTGACCTGCCTCCCGAAGTCTGCGATGTTATCTTGGCAGCCAGGCGTGCCTTCACTAAGACGGTATACTGCCTGCAGATGGAACAAATTAGTGGCATGGTTCGCAGCAAAGGCTGTGGATCCCCTTTCTGCCCCTCTTTCAGAGGTTCTCTTGTGCCTCCTTTCTTTGGCCCAGCAGGGTTCTGCTCTGGGCACTCTAAAGGGCTACCTCTCGGCCATTTCAGCTTTCCTTAGGGTTCCTGATCAGCCTTCTCTTTTCAAGTCCCCTGTTGTAAATAGATTCCTTAAGGGCATTAATCATCTTTTTCTTCCTGTTACCTTTGTAATGCCTCAGTGGGATTTAAACTTGGTTCTTACCTACCTCATGTGCTCTCCTTGTGAGCCGCTACATAACTGTCCTCTCAGACTTTTCACTTTGAAAACTGCCTTTCTGGTGGCCATCAACTATGCACGCAGGGTGAGTGTGCTACAAGCTCTTTCTTCCAAGCCTCCCTTTTTGTTTGTCCATCTGGACAAGGTCATTCTGAGAACTAGACCTTCCTTTCTTCCCAAGGTGGTTACTTCTTTCCACATTGGTCAAACCATCACTTTTCCCAACTTCTTTCCGCCTCCGCATCCTTCAAAAGAGGAAGAGAGGCTCCAATGTCTGGATCCAAAACATGGGCTTTCCTTTAACTTGGATCGCACAAAACAATTCCGGGTGGACGACCAGCTCATAGTTGGTTACTTTAGCGCTAAGAAAGGTCAAACCGCGCAAAAACCGACCATCTCCAGGTGGGTCGCTCTGTGCATCAAAGCGTGTTATTCTTTGGCAAAGAAGGAGCCTCCATTGGGACTGTGCGCCCATTCCACCAGGGCGACGGCAGCTACCACTGCTTTGGGACGGGAAGTCCCCCTTCATGACATATGTCAGGTAGCTACGTGGGCATCGCTGCACACGTTCACCAAACACTACTGCCTGGACAGTCATGTCTGGAGAGACGGCTTCTTGGGCCGTTCTGTTCTCCAGGACTTTCTGGTGTGAACTTAGCTTGTCGACCCACCTCCGGGGTTGGTATCACTGGGTTAATTAGTCTAAGGTAAGGAATCTGTAACTAACTGTTTCTTTTAGATGAACAAGTTACTTACCTTCGGTAACGTTATATCTGTCAGAAACATAGGTTGGGTATAGATCTCTTACCGCCCCACCCATCCTCCCCGTTCTGCGAACTGACTTCTAGGGTTAAGGTCATCCTTTCAGGGCCTTAGTTTTGTGCATCAGTGGTCAGTGTCTTGTATGGTTCTGCCCTTCTGGCGTGGGAAGTTGTGTACAGAGCAAACGTCCGCGCACGAGGGCAGTGTCTAAGTAGCTACTGTAACGTCATTCCGGCGATGCCGACGATGAGCGCTAGGTCGACTGACACCCCCTTCCAACATGCAGGGGTACTGATGACGAAAAACTTTCCAGATCCAGTCTGACGCCTGGGAGTCATTCTAAGGTAAGGAATCTATAACTAACCTATGTTTCTTACAGATATATCGTTAACAAAGGTAAGTAACTTGTTCTTTTAGGTCTAGCATCAGCGTGCATGCGCTGTCTGCAAGACTATTGTATTTACTAAAAGGACTCTGATCCCGCCTCCTACTTACCATACGTAAGACAGCCAAGCCGCTCCTCTTTGCTGTTTCCTAATTCGTTCAGGCACCTGCAGCCGCGGTGCGTCCATTGGGGCGTAGGGGCGTAGCCCCACTAGCCCAAATGGACCCGCGGCTGGAATTGCTGAACTACTTACCTTTTGAAATAAATCGCCACCAGGTCGGAGTAATTTGTTTTTGCACCGCCGAGCCTGGAATCCGGGCAGCACCCGCTGCGCGCAGGGGGGCTGTCCTGCACAGCTTGAGTGACAGTGTGACGTCACCAGCGCTGTAGCAGCAGAGACAGTCAGGTACACCTAGCGCATGTGAAGCTTGGGGCTGAAACTTGCCCAAGCATGCGCAGTAAGTTCCCCCTCCTAGTCAAGTTTCAAGTTTAAATACTTTATTCGACAACATTGTCATAAAAGCATATATCCCTAAGCTAAACAAAATAAATACTAATCTAGAATAAAAAACATATTAAATTCCATACAGTTTGTACTTTGTTGGCGAATAACACAATAAAAATGCTCATTTTTAAAATAGCGACACAGCACAAAGTTTAAAAGAAAGGTTTGGTGATCAAATAGTTCATAAGAGTTTTAAAGTGCGCGTGCGTATTATCCATGCCCACCCCATGTATTTAGCTACAGCAATTGCAAGGTTAGGGGCACAATTTGATTTTAGAATCCTTAAGGCCTCTAAATATTTCCTTGTACCCAAATTTCTGCATGCAGGCTTCAACCATCTATTCCTTGGGGCAGCATATAAGGGGCATACAAATAGAAAATGTGGGATATCATCTACATGTGTTTTACAATAAAAACAAGTATTTACATTATCAGGAGACCATTTGACCGTGAAAGCATTTAGAGGTAAAGAGCCAATTCTAAACTGAAAATACAGTTTCCTATCTAGAGGCTTGGAGATCAAATCCCAGTACTGTTCAAATTTTGGGATCGTTTTAACTTCCAAAAACTGGGATGTCAGGACAGATGGTTGATTGGAAGTCAATGCAGCGTTGTTTATCATGTCCCAGTACAATTTTTTCAATGTGGTCTTTGATGGAAAATCATCTGGGTCTACTGCAGACCACAAGTGTTCAAGGTGAAATTTTTGAAGTAGTTTCCTCACTTCTTTAAGCCAAAGTACTTTATGGAAAGTATCACAGTTATCAACATCCAAGAGGGCAGCTGCGTAATGACTCAACTCAGGAGTAGTTTTTATGCGCCTCCAATATAGGAGGGGACGCAGTCTGACCATATCCTCGATCCTTTTCCTCCCAAGATCGTAGTGGAGTGGGGTCGAGGGGGTAATCTGTGGTACACCAATTATGCGCCGTAGAAATTTATTTTCTGCAACTACTAAAGTGTTCAGATTGGTGAAACCCCATAATTCTGATCCATAAAGACATGCACCCTGCACTTTCATACCATAAATCTCCATTATGGGCTGAATTAGTTTTGTGAATGAGATTTGTGCTTTTGGGCTATTGCCCCTGCCAGCTGGTTACATTTTAGCACTACAGAGTCCATATGTGATCTCCAGTTCATGTTAGCATTTAGAGAGATGCCTAGGTAGGTAAAAGCATCCACTTCTTCCAGAAAAGCCCTATTGTAAACCATTTTCCCCTTAAATTTCTTAGTGGGATTCAGATTCATAAATTTAGTCTTTGATGTATTTATTTCCAAGCCCCGAATACGGCAGAAGTCACCAAAAGCGTTTATTGTCTTTTGTAGACCGCTGGGGGTCCGCGAGACCAGCAAGGTGTCATCTGCGAACATTAGTACTGGAACTCGCTTCCCGTCTAATAGTGGAGCATCCGTCGGAAATTGCTTCAAAAAGTCAACTATGCCATTAATGTAGAGAGAGAATAAGGTGGGGGCCAGGACGCAGCCCTGTCTCACGCCTCTCTCGACAGGGAAGGATTCCGTGACGTCTCCCTGGGCTCCCCACCTAATCCGGGCATAATTGTTCTCATGCAACCTTACAAGCAAAGTTAGTAGTTCAGGACTTATTCCGAGTTCCCTTAAGACAACCCAAAGTTTTTGCCGGGGAACTAAATCAAAGGCTGACTTCAGGTCAACGAAAACAGCAAACAGAGGACCATTTAGCAGGGTTACATTTTTCCAGTATATAGTTAAAAAGTGGAATACCTGATCGACAGAGCTAGTTAAAGGGCGAAAACCAGCTTGATATGGGGAGAGGATGTCCTTGTCAACTATCCAGGCTTGTATCTTGTTTTGTACCATCCTGCCCATCAGTTTTTGGGCGCAATCGATGAGGCTGATGGGCCTGTAGTTACTTGGTAGAGCCTTATCCCCTTTTTTGTAGACTGGTATTATTTCCGCTCCTTTCCATGTTGCTGGTATCTTTGCCCCTTGTGCAATGGCATTTCCAAGCCATACAAAGTATTTACACCAGCTGTCCCTGTCCGATAAGAAAACATCAGCCGGTATTCCATTGATTCCTGGCGCCCTACCTCTGGTCACTCCATCCATTGCCTCCTGTACATCTTTCAATGAAAATAGTTTGTTGGTAAAAAATACCCTTTCTGGAGGAGAAACAGTTTGCGAACCTGAATTGTCTGCATATTGGGGTTTGAAAAAGTCCACCCAGGACTCCTTTGCTACATGATTTTTCGGGCAGTCAGCTATTCCCCCTGAGCCCCACTTTAATATGGCCCAAAACTCTTTCTGGTGTTTATCAACACATGCTTTCTTCAAATCTAGCCAAAGGTTCTCATCCCACCGTTTTTTTTGCCTTAATCTGGGTTTTTCTATATTCGTCCCTAGCATTTAAAACTCCTATTTTAGATCTTAGTGCTATACTGAGATTTTGTCTTGCTATTCTGCAGGATTGGTCGTACCATCCCCTCTTTATGGGTGGTCCAGTGCCCTTCCTCTTCTTAATTGTTTTAAAGACTAGCTTCTGTATATTAGCAAAGAACTTTGGCTGTGACTCTTCAATTCGTAGCTTAAAATTTGTATCATTCATTAAAACCTGTAGTCTGGTTACTTCATCAATGACTAACCCCTCAAGGGCCTGTCTATCCTCTGGGTTGTCTACTAAAGTTATCCATCTAATGTGACGGAGATTGTTAGATGGAACAACATCTAGGGTCGTGAGGTTCCTAGCTGGGTTTTCTGAAGTTGCTCTTTGTTCCATGTTGAATAGCAAAGACAAGGGGTTGTGATCGCTCTCCAACCTGGGAATGACCTGCATATCGACCACTTTGCTCCAATCTCTAACATCTACCAAAATGTAATCTATCCTACTACTTGATCTTAGGTTATCAAAAGTATGCCTGCCCTGTAGGTCAGAAGGAGTGCGGCCGTTGGCTGCCCTCAGTCCTCTGGATAGGCATAAACTTTTAACCTGTTGTAATAATCCAAGGAAAAAGGTATAATTCAAGAGATTTATTTCTCAGCAGAGCATAGGGTCTAAGTACAACAGCATCAGGATACAACTGACAATTCAGAGCAGAATGTTACATGAAGAAAGCTCTGTTCAGAACCTGGAATACATTATGAAACACAACCAGTCGCATGCACTTAAAGGAGAAGGGGAAAGAGAAATAAAGATTAGAATGTAACACATCTCCCTTATATGAAAAATAAGAAAAATGAAAAGGAAGGATTAAACATAGTCTTGCAAAGAATTAGGTCTTCTTCTGACACGTACATCATCTTTAACCCTTGATGCCACAGTGTCAGAAAACTGTTCAGGACCAAAGCTAATGTTCGAATAGTCATTTTGACATTGGTTGTTTCTTAATTGAGCATCTTGAAAAGAAGGACATTTAGCTACTTTACTCACATTCCAAGTTTTGCCATCCTGGGTGACAACAGTATTATTAAAAACTTTAACAATCTGAATGGGCCTTCCATACTTACTCATTCCCTTGCTTACCATAACTGGTTTCACAATCCTGACCCAATCACCAATCTCAAATTCATGCACCCTTGTTTTCCATTTGTTGTTGTACCACAAAGCTGATTTATTCTGCTTGTCACAAATCTTATTGGCAACACTCTGAATGTCAACTCTATTATCAGTCAAGTTCCCACACTTCTCTTTAAACCACCAAGGACAAATTGAAGAAGCAGGATCTCTACCTTTGAGCAATCTAAAAGGGCTAATCTCAGTAGTGGTGTGAGGTGTGATACGATAACACCAAAGCTTTTCCCTGAGTACATTTAACCAATTACCCTTTTCCTTTATGGAATCAGTAACAAAACCTTTGAGAACCCTATTGAACCTTTCTACTTGGCCATTCTCATGTGGCTCATAGAGAGAGGTTTGAATGTGCCTGATGTTACAATTCTACAAAAAGGACTTCATGTCTGATGAAACTAACTGTACGCCATTATCAGAAATCAAAACAGAGGGGCACCCTTCTCTAGAAAACACTTCCTTGAAAAATGTAATGACAGCCTCCGAAGTTGCTTTTGCCACAAACTTAACCTCTGGCCATTTAGAGTGATAGTCTATGATGACCAAAGCAAAACGTGAAGACTCCGGAAGAATGTGGAATGGACCTGAGATGTCGAATGCAATTTTACTCCAAAGGTAATTCGGGCCATTTCACAGTTCTAAGGGGAGGAACATGTACTCTAAGCATTTTATCATTAGAACAACACGCAGTACACTCCCTGATAGTACGATCCACATATCTGTCCATGCCTGGCCACCAAAAATGTAATCTAATTAAACGCTTCATAGCTGATATACCTGGATGAGTTTTATGTGCCAGCTTCAAAATCAATTCTTGTACTCCACTAGGTGGGACACACTTACCCGCCTTGAAGATCAGATCCCCTTCACAACCTAACTCCTCCATAACTTTATAAAAAGGAACTAACTCATCCTTGACACAGTGTTTATCAGGCCAACCTTCTAGAATGAATCTTTTCAGTAAAACAAATTTTTCATCCTCATCCTGACACTTCAACCAAAACTCTTCAGAAATATCTTGATAATGGGGAGAAACCACATCAGGAAGACTTAACACACAATCAGCCTCAACAAGTCCATTAACACTATTCTGGCTATCCGCACAAGGAAGACGTGAAAGGCAATCTGCAGTGACATTTTTTTTTCCAGGTATGTATTCCACTGTGAAATTGTATTCCTGTAACCTAGATGCAAGACGTGCAATTCTTGCTGTGGAATTCCAACCACCTCCAGCAGAAAGAATGTTCAAAAGGGGTTTATGGTCTGTACGCAGAATAAATTTACTACCCCAAATATAAATTCTGTAGTGTTCAATCGCCCACACACATGAAAGCAATTCACGCTCAATGACTGCATATCTGCGCTCAGTCTCATTGAGCGTTCTAGAGGAAAATGCAACATTCCATTCCAATCTACCATCTGTCTGTGACAACACACAACCCAGAGCATACAATCTTGCATCCGTGGTGATAATGCATGTCCTACCCATTCTAAGAGGCTTTAACGTTGGGGAATTAACAATGTCTTTTTTAATTGCCATGAAAGCCTTCTCCTGTTCATCTTCCCATTTAAATGCATTATTTTGCCTCAGTAATTTCCTCAACGGCTCCATTTTAGTGGCAAAATTCACCACAAACTTGCTGTAGTACTCGCACATTCCTGAAAAGGAAAGGAGTTGATCCTTATTTACCGGAGATGGAGCATTAAGGATGGCCTCAACATTGGGTTTTTTTGGAATAAGACCTTCACCGGATAATGTATGGCCCAAATATTCTACAGATTTCTGAAATAATTTGCACTTATGCCCTTTAAGAGTAAGGCCATATTGTTCAAGTCTCTTACAAACTGCATCTAAATGTACAATATGGTCACTGTCATTTTTGGAGAAAATTAATATGTCGTCTTGAAAACATTTAACGAAAGAATCCAGATCCCTGAAAATTTGGAACATAACTCGTTGGAATACAGAAGCAGCAGAAGCTAATCCAAAAGGCATCCTTCTGTACTGAAATAAACCCATGGGAGTGATGAAAGCTATATACTTTTTAGATTCTTCTGCAAGTTCAATTTGATGATACGCAGACCTAAGGTCTAAAGTAGAAAATATCTGCGCACCATCAAAGAGAGAGACAAGCTCATTAATGTTAGGTAAAGGGTGGCAGTCAATAATAATATTAGCATTTAGAGCTCTTAAATCAATGCAGACCCTCAATTTTTGGTCCGGTTTACGCACGAGAACAATGGGGGAAACCCATTCTGAGGATTCAATGGCTTCAATAATGTTCTCACTCAACAACTCATTCAACATTTCTTTCAATTCATCCCTAACATTAAGGGGAACACCTCTTAATTTCTGTTTGACAGGGAGCGCTCCATCCTTAAGTACAATTTTATGTGTGAAATTCTTCAATTTACCTAACTGATCACAAAACACATTGTTGAATTTCTTGCTCCAAAAGGACATGTTTTTCTTCTCTTCAAAACAAGGAGAAATAAAATTAATCATCTCTTGTTCACTATTTAACATATCTTGATCACTGCATAATGACACAGGATCTTTGGCACGTGGATTTAGTGTGATGCCAAGCTCCCACTGATCATGCCATCCAAGAACATTTACGCCTTTGGCAGCAATATACAATTTGATATGAGCCATTCTACCTCTAAAAGTTAAAGGTACTCTAAAGTAACCTTCCACATCAATCTTAGCACCATTAAAATCATCAGCAAGAATATCAGGTACTTCTATATTAGCAATATCACACACACCCAGTAATTTTTCTTTAAAATATTCCATGGTAATAATGGTCCAGGGCGACCCTGAATCCACCATGAGTTCTACTTGAACAGAAAAAATATTAAAAATGCATTTAGGTGATTTTTTACAAGTAAACAATACACAACCTGAGTGTACAATAGAAACAACATAACCTCTATCTAAAACTTGTATATCTTCTTCAGTATTTGTGATAGAAGAGACCTTTGCAGGAGTAAAGTTACTAGAAGATGGTCGTGATTGTAACATTCGGGATTGATTATTGAAACGTTTTTCCCTGCAAACATTGCCAAAATGTCCAATCTTCCCACAAACATTACATTCTTTATTCAAAGCGGGACAGCCTTGAAATGAAGCAATATGGGATTTGCTCCCACATCTATAACAGACTAAGTTATTATTAAATTCTGTTTTTCTATTGCTTCCCATGTAGGAGGTTTTATTCCCTTTTTGGGCAGAAGAAACATTTTTGTAGTCTCCTTTTGGCTTGACAATGCATACTTCTTCTTCTGTTGTGGTTTTATTGGAAGAAGAACTTTGTTTAACCACAATATCCATCCATTTTTCAGATAATTCCGTAGATTAGGCAATGGCAATAGTTTCTTCTAAATTAGGATCACCCAAACACCATAGTTTATCTTGAGTCTTTTTGTTTTTGACATGCACAATTATTTCGTCTCGAATCATTTCATCAGTCATTGCTCCAAAATTACAATGTATGGACAATGCTCTCAATGCAGTCAAAAAGTCATCAAAAGATTCATCCTGTTTTTGTGCCCTAGTGTAGAATTTAAAACGATTTAGGGCAATATTAGCAGTCGGTTTGAATCTTTTTTCTAACCTATTTAAAGCTTCAACGTAGACGTTTAAAGTATCTCCACTTCCAGTAGGAACAGTCAATTGCGGTAAATTTCTGAAGATCTCTTGTCCTTCAGAGCCAATGCAATGTAAAAGAATACTTTTCTTTCTCTCAGAACCCATGCGTTCTCCATCAATAGCACGCATGTAATTAAAAAATTCTTCTTTCCATCTAGACCAAGGTATGGGTGGATCACCTTTTGTTCGAAGAAATTTAGATGGAGGATCAAATTGCATTATGAAGAAATAGTAGTAAAAGTATTAAATTAAAATAAACAAAATATGTAGAAACTTGAGAAGTATTTTACATTGCAGATGTATAAAAACGGTTAAAATGTAAATATTGATGAAATAAACATTTCAATGTAAATAAATACTTGCAAACGTTCTGTAATCGTAGCTGTGAAATATCTTGTAAGTCGCTTTGTAAAAACGCAGTGTCCGATGCTTTATTTCATGAAATATTGCCGCTTTTATTATCGTTGTTAGATGCTGCTTCGGTTGTTAGGCAGCGCGTAATGGCGCTTCCGTTGTTAGGCAGCGCTTAATGGCGCTTGTGACCTCCGTTGCCAGGAAACCAAGGACGCGCTTACGTGAAGACGTGGCGCTTAGGAAACCAAGGACGCGCTTACGTGAAGACGTGGCGCTTGTGATTCCGTTGTCAGGGAAACACAGACGCGCATGCGTGGTCTCTTGTTTAGAGCGGAGGCTCTGTCAGCAAACACGTCAAAGAGGATTAATGACGTGACAGGATTCGCAGCTCCGTAGATGAAGATTCGAAGCAGCGTGGCTTCGTGAAGGTACAGAAAAGTTTTTGAAAGATGCAATGCGGCAAAGTGGTAGATTGACGGCGAAAATGTAACAAAATCCAGGTTTACCTTAAGTAAAAGTCGTAATGAAGTAGTAGAAACGATTCCAAAGTTGAAAAAATAACAGGCAGTAAATAAATCCAGATAGGTTCAAAAATAAGAGAAAAATGAATAAAATGGGTCCAAAACTCCGCTCCTCTGCTGATAATGGCAGGAGTGAATAAGCCTCGTCGCCAAAATTTGTAATAATCCAAGGAAAAAGGTATAATTCAAGAGATTTATTTCTCAGCAGAGCATAGGGTCTAAGTACAACAGCATCAGGATACAACTGACAATTCAGAGCAGAATGTTACATGAAGAAAGCTCTGTTCAGAACCTGGAATACATTATGAAACACAACCAGTCGCATGCACTTAAAGGAGAAGGGGAAAGAGAAATAAAGATTAGAATGTAACACCTGTATTGCTACTTCTGTCCACTTTTTTACCAACGGAAGGTCTAACTGGGGGATTCCCCATTTGGTATCTTCCTCTTGTGTCAGATCGCTATCCTCACAGCCTAAAGGTTCAAATGTTGTGTTTAGGTCTCCACCCACCAAAATAGTGTACTGCTTAGGTAGCATCTCTAGGTCATTATCTAGAGCACCTACTATATCTGAGGATGTGCCCCCTTGGGTTCCCCTTGCATAGATATTATATATTGCCAGCTTGTAACCGTCAACCCAGGTGAGCACAATAGAAAGTAGGTCGCTATTAGTGATATGGCTCTGCTTGATGGTACATTGCAGAGATTGGCGTATCCATATGACTAGACCCCCTGAAGGGCGTCCCTTGGTATTCTTTTTTGCGGGCACGTAAAAGTTTAGAAAGCCCTGGCGAAAGACTGGTGGCACTGACCATGTTTCCTGTAGCAACACAATATCGTAACGGTCAATGAACTCGCACCAGTCTGGAGTCTCTATTTTATGTTGGATACCCGCAATATTCCATGAAATGAACTTAATGCTACCTTCCCTTTCCATATTCCTCTTATTTAAGGGAATAGTCAGGTTAGGGAGAAGCGCACGAGGTGGAGAACTAACTTCAACTACGTTAATACTAGTATGAACAACAAGTGAGTTGTTCTCTACTGCATTAAAGGCGTGATCTCTAGGGTCAGGTGTCTTGCCCTCACAACAATCTGTTCCTAATGTCGTGAGAGTACTAGTATTTCCATGTTTAACCTTTACAATCTTTGGTTTCCCTAAGCTCATTGATTTTTCCAGTCAATCACATTGACTTAGACCTGAAAGGGCAGAGAACCTGTTTTCTATCGAGATTCCCCAATTATTTTTATTTCCAGGGATTTTGGCTTTTCTTATTACAGGGTTCCATTTCGTTTTTACCAATGTTGGATTTAGAATGTTTCCCTTTTTTATGTAAAAGAAATCCAACGTTAGTGGCACTATTTCGGTGGATCTACGCTGAGGGGGATATATATTAGCTAGAATGTTTGGTAAAACTTCGGGATCTGAGAAATGTAGCACCACACAATCCCCCTTAAACTTTTTGATGCCACCCCCGATCCATTCAACCCTTCTAGCTTTTACTACTTCCTGTGCCAACTGGTCCCTGCCTCCTGGTTTAAAAGCCATATTCTTTGATAGCCAGTGGAGTGATTTATTTATCAAAGAAGGAATGTTCTCTACTTGCCCTGATTCTAGTTGAGGGACGTTTGCTAGAACCAATATTAGTGGGGAAGCTTCCACTATTAATTCAATAGGCCCTTTCTCTATGTTGTCTAGATCTTTTGTACTTCTAGAGGTGGGCCCTGCAGAGTCCTCAACAATGGTAGCTGGGTTTGGGATTCCCGACCCCTCCCCCCCTTGGACAGGCCTCCACATGGTGTTCTGGGAAGTATTTGCTGAGAAATCTGACCCAGGTGCAATTTTAGTAGTTTTCGGGTCAACTGTAACCGGGTTTAATAAAGCAGTATTTGATCTTTCTTCTGTTGTTTTTTGCAAAAGTACACCCAGTCTAGTAACCTCTTCTGTGAGCTGGTCAATTTTGCTTAGGAGTGGTTTGGTAATAGTTTTAATTTTATTATCTATGGCATTCAGTAGCTTCTTAAATTGATCTTCGTCCAGATAGACCTTTCCTCCCCCATTACTCCTAGTATCATCTCCAGTATTCCCCTGAGGGGAAGCGTCAGGGCGCTTTTTACCTGATCGAAGACCACCCCTTTTTGGTATATTCTTTCCCCCTCCCTTTGTTACTCTAGGAGCTGGGACCGGTGTAGGGGTTTCTTCTTCGAGAGTAATAATGTCAGTATCCGTTGTACTTTCGGGAGCTGGTTCATTGATTGCTACTAGTAATTGGGTCAATGGGTTATTGTCTGGAGTCTGGAACACCTCATTGCTAATATCAAGAGCTGGGGTAGGTAGAGACGTATTGTCAATAAGCAAGTCTGGCGAATAGCTAAGAACCAAAGATGATCTCCTGTCCTGGTTAATTTTGGCAACTTTCTGTACCATTTAATTGTCTATTGTGTTAAGTGGAGCTGAAGATGTTTTTGCTTTAGACATTTTACAAGGTTGCAACAATGCAGGTCCGTGGGGTTTTATATCAATATGGTATCCCAGACACTTACAGGGATGAAGGGAGTGTATCACTTACTTGAGCGTTTTTGGGCAGCGTTCTTGGCCCTGCTCCTGCCGATGAGGGCCGTAGAGGGTCCGCCCTTTGCCTGGGCTTCGCTCCGGGCGTCCCGCGTAGCGGGTTCCTGTGGCGCTTATGTGCGCCTCCTGGCGCCCTCGCGGTGTCACAAGGCGCGCCGCCGCGTAGGCTGCCGGGAATTGTGGTCCCGGAGCGGCGGCGCGTGTAGTCTGCTGGTAAGTGACTCTTGGCGGTGGCGGCGTGCTTTTGCGGTGCTTGGCTGCCTTGCTATGACTCCTGGCGGTGGCGGCGTCTGGCAGGTAGGTTTCTGTTCGTCTCCCCCGCTCCGCCGGTTCCTGTGGCGCTTATGTGCGCCTCCTGGCGCCCTCGCGGTGTCACAAGGCTCGCCGCTGCGTAGGCTACCGGGAATTGTGGTCCCGGAGCGGCGGTGTGTGTAGTCTGCTGGTAAGTGACTCTTGGCGGTGGCGGCGTGCTTTCGCAGTGCTTGGCTGCCTTGCTATGACTCCTGGCGGTGGCGGCGTCTGGCAGGTAGGTTTCTGTTCTTCTACCCCGCTCCGCCGGTTCCTGTGGCGCTTATGTGCGCCTCCTGGCGCCCTCGCGGTGTCACAAGGTGCGCCGCCGCGTAGGCTGCCGGGAATTGTGGTCCCGGAGCGGCGGCGCGTGTATTCTGCTGGTAAGTGACTCTTGGCGGTGGCGGCGTGCTTTCGCGGTGCTTGGCTGCCTTGCTATGACTCCTGCCGGTGGCGGCGTCTGGCAGGTAGGTTTCTGTTCGTCTCCCTCCTAGTGAATGACCAGGGTGGTGCAGGTTTAGCCGGGCAGGCCAGCCCCCAGCGTTAGGAAGGGCAGAGGGCGAACAGACAGTGGGCCCCCCTAGCCAATCCTGGCGCTGCATGCAGCGCCAGGATTGGCCGGTCACCGCGCAGCAATCCATTATTGGATGCCGCGCGTGGGTGGTGCACTGCTGCTCAGCAGCACTGCATAATGGCCAATCACTGTGTTTGACTTGAATGTAGTCATGCAGTGATTGGCCATTTCGCAGCTGCTGACGTTGGAGGATCCGGTTCAGTCGACTCGCCTCCTCGTGGTCGTGAGTCCCTGCCTTTCTTGGGAGCATTCTGCAGGCGAATTTCAAAAATCTCCCCGAATGCTGTGCTCGGGTAAGTACAGCCTCAGACACTGAGAGGTGTCAGTTTCAAAGTAATTATTAATGCCTAGAAGATATTTCAAAAGTTAAGCCAAAGGGTGGTAAAAGTAGCGGCCTTCACATCATATTGATACTGAAACATATGTTGATTCGTAGGTATTAGGAGGAAGAGCAGCGGGAACTGGTGCCTACGTTGAGACGTGTATTGCAGGGCAGTCGCATGCAGAGAATACAGGAGCGCGCAGGATTAAGAAGTTTATGCAGGTGACTGGTAATGGTTCTGGAGGGCTCTGAATGGGCACTGGAGCCTCTAGATCTGGAACGTCGGAAACTACATCTCCGGCCTGAACCCACTAAGCTACCTAAGGCTTAAGGGACTTGTGAAACCGAGCTATTCACATTTGGTTTCGCATGATTACGCCTCAGAATAAGAGCTTGACTGAAACACGGCTGTCATATGGGTCAGTCCTTGTATTGATTCTGATTTTTTAGTATTACAATGGTGGTTAGTTGAGTGCCCAGAAGTCGCAGTGTGTGGCGCTATACAAAACAGTCTAAAAGTACAAATGTCTGTCCCTGAAGCTGGATCCATGGTCGATTCAGATCACTATTTCCATAACAGGTGCACTTTGACTTGTTCACACAATCTGCAGCAAAGACCTCCATACATTGAAAAGAAGGGGCAGTCTGTGTGCACGGCCCTGTCTCCCCTTTGCTGTACATACCTTATCTGCTGTGGGGAATGAGCCTTCCACTTTCGGCCTGTGTCCGTTCTCCCGTCAGTAGGGGAGCGGCTTCCTCAAGTCCCGTGGTGCGAGGGGCGCAGGCTAGGACCTGTAATGGCAGCAAAAGCATCAGTGGCAGCCCTTTCTCCCAGTAAACCCCTTAAACACAGAGTTTATCCGATTATGGAAATGGAAATCACACAGAGCTGCTCTGACATGTGTTTCTTATTGCATATTTTATGCACTTCCATGTAAGCTTCCAAGGGTCTGTCCATCACAATTGATGACGCGAATCACCACATATTAACCACTGCTATTTTGATGTTCAAAGTTGAGAGCACAACATGTTTTTCATTTAATTTAAAATGTGTTTAAAATATTTAATAATTGACGTTAAGTTCCACTTCCATTCCCAGCCTCACTAATGTATATGTAAGTTCTGTAATGCCACACACTACAGCTCTTCGGGGACTGTGGCGCGGAGACAGAGGGACGGGGCGCCGGCTCTGGGGCTCCCTCGTTGCAAAGGGCTGAGAGGACGCGACCGTCGACGCGCCTAGCCTGAATCCCTTGCCCTTTTTATTGTCTGGGCGAAAGGAGGGGTAAGTGGTGGTTGTGGCAGAAATTGGCTGCAAGGTGGGTGCACGATTCATTGCAGGTGTCTGATGATGGACTTTAGCACCTCTGAAAGCGTAGGATAAACTTACCCGACACACCGTCTTTTTCGCGCGGCTTTATACTCTAGTCTAGAATGTTCCCAAGCAATGTCTGGTAGTGTTTTCAAAAGTTTCACCTGTGCAGGTGTGGAGTGCCAGCAATCGATCGCGCACCGGACCTTGACTCGTCACGCCTTTCTGATTGACCCATGCAAAATTAAAAAGCATTTATGTATTGTGCTTATTATATTTACCTTTTTGTTTCTTATCACTAATTTAAAAAAATGTATTTCTGGTTGCGCGCATGAATCTCGGTCAGTTACTTCACTGGTGCATATATATAGACATATATGGCCGAAAATCCCAGGTGGGGTAGTTTCTGCAGGTCTATGATTTAATGTTCCAGCAAACTAAAGTTTTTCAGCAGTCTCTCGATAGTTGACGAATTTATTTGTAAACATCAACAGGTGAGGTTTAGAGTTTAGCTGCTGTTCGTATGTTAGGACAGAGCCATATGTGATGCATGGTGGCTGTCGACGTCCTGAAGGTGGTGCCACTAGATGGTGCAAAAAACGACAAGTTGCAGGTGTTCTTTTGAGCTGTGAGTGTTATAACAAGTAGCCTAGTGTATCATCATTATGGTCTGTTGGTCGTGTTAAGATTCAGGAGTCAACAGATGATTGGATTGTTGATGTATAGCGTATTGTGTATCGTGTGACTGGTCTAGTCTTCCTGAGAGGTATTACCCATATTTAGTGCATCAGAAGTGTGTCCACACAAAAAGGAAGTGTGTAGTGGCGCTCATGCCGGGGGGCATTTTCTTCATTGAAGTAGGATGTATAAAAGGTTTCCATTCTAGTGGAGGCAGTGACGTGTCATCAAGTGACGTTTTCGCCACAGCTATTTCCTTCTTTGTGATTGTAACAGAGTAAGATTATCACTCCAATGGAAGAGGTGACGTATCGTCTATGGGCTTCTCTCTGCAGCAGCAATATTGAGGCTGTGAGGCAATACTTTCTGTTGCAGTTCTTTCCAAGGTTACGCTGGTATTGCTGAGGCTCCTGTTGTGGATCTTTGTCTATTACAATGACATTGTCACAGCTAAGTGGATAACTTGTACATGGTCTGGCAAATTTATAGGTAAGACACTTTTTATAAATCTTTGATTGATTGATTGACATCCCAAGGAGTGGCCATGAGGGGACACCTTGCATGAGTCTCATTCTGTGGCGTGGATATGAGGTAACACTGTGTAAGAGTCAGAACCCTATGGGGGATCTGGTCTTCGCCACTGACTGGACTAACACGATCTCATGTAGATTCCAACAAGTAGAGTGAAAGTCTTATCGTCTGAATTCAGCACCTGAGTGTAATAGGACGGAATGTATGAAGCTCTGTGGTTATACTGAATAAGCAGCTACCTATGTTATGCCATCTATTAATGTAATAACTGCACTTTCACAATTGCTTTATTAACCTTCCTGCTTTCTCAAATTTGCTTGAAAATGCATGATTTTTCTTCTTTTTTTCAAAAAAATTCTTGGGGGGGTAACCCCACCAAGCCCCCCCAAACCTCCCTTTTGGGGTTTGGGCTACGGTGCTATATGCAAATCACTTTGCGCCCACCACTTTCAAATGTCACCCACCGCCCCTGGGCACCTGATATGTCATTTCCGTTTCTAGCTGCACAGCACCGCTCAAGTACAGATTAATTTAACTTGATTAGTGGTTCTCCGCTGATGCAGGTGCTATTTATTTCACAGCTGATTGCATTTTACTCGTCTGTCCATTCTGTTGCATCGCCTATTTTCTCCCGTCAGTTTGTTATTGCTTTTTCCTTTTATGCACACTCTGTTGTATTTTTATATTAATATAATTATATTTGTTTGTGTGTGCGTCCTTGCTTCAATAGAATTAATGGCACACACTTCACAAACGTGTGGTTCACGCAATGTTTGTTTAATTATTATTTTCATTGAGCACTTTTTGAAGTGACTGCTCTTTTAAATCGTGGCTTCCGTGTAGCTGTTGAACTTTCACCCCTTCCACTTTCCCATACTGGACTTGTCCAGGTCCCCGGAAGCAGAAGCTCCTCGTCCTCCCTGCGGCCGGCGATGAACACTCTGGACCCCTGTAACCCACAGCACCCTTTAGTGTAAGTATTTGTACCGGGTTTCCGTTCCTTTTTCTGCTTGGTTTCCTCACCCTCCACAGTTTCAAAAACAGAACATGCTGTGTTCGTGGCAATTCTCACTATGTGCACGTGTGTGCTTTTATAGAATGGGATAAGTGTGGAAGTGATCGGCCGCCGGAAGACCAAACCAAGTATCCGGGGAATGTTCAAGCTTGCTCACTTATGGATCCTTTTATTTGCGTTAAATTCTGGATATGCCAGAGTTCACTAAAGGTTTAGCATTTAAACCCATATTTTCAGTGCTCAAGGTGTAAAGTTCAATTCTTTCCTGAACATCTTCTGGTTACTTGTTTAATTAATTAAATAAGTTAGGACAGTATACAACCAAACAGCTGTTTTGTCCTCCGTTGGAACGGAAGTTTACCTTTCTGCTGGGCTGTTTTGGGCACTGGGTTTGACAGTCTATATGGCAAAGCACAAATGACTTACATACAGTATTTTTCTTGCCTGGTTTGTATTCTTCTTAATGCCACCACGTATGCTTCACACAGACAGATCACTCTTAGCATTTGCAGTCGACCATTGTCAGTGTATTTTTCTCTGTTTTCAACTTTAACAAGTATTTTCAATGCAATAGGTCTCACATTTGCGATAGTTTAAGCTATTGGCATTGGAAATGACAATGCCTTTTATTTATGTTTTAAAAACCAAAACATAAATATGAGGCATTGTCATTTACAATGCCAATAGCTCATACTTGCGTAAATGCGAGACCTTTTGCATTGCAAATTCTTGTTCATATACTGCCCTCTTCAGCAGCCATACTGATGATGAGATGGTTCGCATGAAATCGGAGATGGAGACTCTTCAGGTGGTCAGCCTAGAATGGCCCAAAGAACGACAACGTTTTTTCAGGCCCTACCAGCTCTAGTTTACCCTCAGAGGGTTCAAACCCCTTCTTGGTATCAAGGTTGCCTGAAGCCATATCGGCAGCAACGTTACCATCAGCAACAGCAAAGGCAGTCTAGAGGATGATCCTCCCAACCACCTGCCTTCAGCAGGCGCCAAGCCATGAATCTTCCCTTTCCCCTCTACCGTTAACCACTCCTGTAGGGGATGCATCTCTCATTTTCTGGCAGAGTTTCAAAAAATCACAAAAGATTCCTGGGTTCTGAAAATTGTTAATCATGGTATTGTATCAGATTCATAAGTCCTCGTCTGAGCATTCCACCAACACCGGCCAATCAACATCCACACATGCTTCGGGCGGAAGTCAACATTGCTGCAGAAGCATGTGATGGAGGTCGTTCCCCACAAACAATGGGGTAGAGGTATCTACGCCTGATATTTTCTGGTAAAGAAGAAAGACAAGAACGAACTCAGGCCCATTATAGACCTAAATAGCCAACTAATGGATTTGGCAAAAACATTTTGGATGCTGGCATTGCATCAGATCTATCCCCAAGAGGATTGGTAATGCTCCATATAACCCAAGTCGTGTACTTTACCATCACCAAGAAAGACCGCCAGTTCTTCAGGTTTGTAGTGGGGCAGGACCCACTGGCCTCAAGTCAACTCCCAGAACTTTCTCGAAGTGCGTGCCAGTCATTACTGCCCACCTCAGGAAACGTCAAATCTTCATCTGAATCTTCCTAGACAAATGGTTAATCAGGGCATCCACGTTGCAGGAAGTCCAGCAGCATTACAACTTGACATGGGAGGTTCTTCAACAACTAGATCTTCACATCAACTATAAGAAGTCAATCTCCACTCCGAATCGGTCCCTACAGTAATTAGGGGTTACCGTCAATACAGTGCAGGCAATAGTGTGTCCTTCGAAGGAGAGAATTTCCGCGTTCTGTCCGAAGTGTCACTCTCAAGAAAGTCTCTCATCCCAAGATGAGGCCGATGTCATCTCTTCTTGTCTCCATGACTTCATGTATCTTCCTCTCCCCAAATGGACGTCTCCACATGCTTCCCCTTCGGGAATGTGTTGAGCACCAGTGGGATCAAGCGACAGGCACTGAGAAGATAAGATCATTCTCTCCCCACATGAGAAACATTCTCTAACATTGTGGCGCTCTCCAACCAACCTGCTTCAAGGAATACCTTTTCACCAACAGGTCCCTGTCCGACCATAGTGACAGATGCATTGTTACGGGGCATTGGAGCCCACATAGATCATCTCCAATTTCAAGGCACAATGTCTCTGAGGGATGACATACCATATCAATCTCTTTGAGCTACGGGCAGTCCATCTAGCGCTAAAATCGTTTCGCCCCTCATTTAACACCCAGTCCCTCCTTGTTCAATCAGGGCAATACAACTACCATGTACTACCTCAACAAGCAGGGGGAATGAGGTCCAGATCCCTATCCCACAAAGCAGAAGCAATTTGGAAATGACTCATATCACGGAACCTGAAGATAATGGCAACTTACTTCCCAGGTGTACAAAATGTGTAGGCAGGTGCCCTCAGCAGGATTCTGCAAGAAAACCATGAAAGGGTCCTTCACGACGACGTAGTGCAAGACATCTTCAGGCTGTGTGGCATTCTGCACATCGACTTGTTCGCCACCACTGTAAACAAAACATGCTATGACTTTGCTTCAAGTTACTTTCAACCAGGTACTCTGGGGAATGCCCAATGGATTGACTGCTCTGGCAAATTTCTTTAAACCTTTCTGCCAATCCCACTGATCCTGTCAGTCCTCATCAAACTGTCCTACTCTGGAACCAGAATGATCTTAATAGCCCCAGAATGGTCACATAAGTGGTGGTTCACAGATCTTCATCACCGGTCAGTGCGTCCATATCTCAAGCTGCCATGCAGACCAGACCTGCTAACGAAGTTCGGCGGCCGGATGGTTCATCCCAGTGTCTCCTTGAATTTGGCAGCATGGTTCCTGAGCTACTGTAGTATGGACACTTTAACCTATCACAAGACTGCATAGACATTCCTAGGGAGGCTCTGCGGCCATCAACCCGTTCAGCATAGACCTTAAAGTGAAAAAGATTTTGCATATGGTGTTCTTCAAGAACGTTGACCATATAACTTGCCAGGAAGATGTTGTTCTTCCCTACTTTCTTCATTTGGCAAAATCTGGCTTGCAATTCTTTCCCATAAAGGTTCACTTGGCATCCCTTACTGACTACAGAAAATGTCCTTCACATACCTCTTTTATTCAAAATCCCAATGATCAAGGATTTTCTAGAACGTTTAAAGAAAGGTTTCCCTCCCATTAGGCCTCCTTCGCCTCCTTGGGAGCTTAATGTAGTTCTTTCAAGACTCTTTCATAAGGAAAACAGCTTTTCTCATAGCAATCACATCTCCTTGGCGAGTTAGCGAAATTCAGGCCTTATGTTGTAACTAATCTTACACAGTTTTTCATTTTAACAAGGTAGTTCAGAAGACTCACCCGAAATTCCTTCCCAAGGGTATTTCGGACTTTCATGTCAAACAGACAATTTCATTACCGTCCATTTTTCAGCTTCCTTCCACCCTAGCTGATAGGACTCGTCATTCCCTAGATGTGAGGCAGGTCTTAAAATTGTATCTAGATAAGGATGCTCGAGCAGATGCTCAAGTAGGGCAAGCTTCTATCGGAAACCTATTTGCCTAATTCAGTCCTTCCTATCGTCTTCTCTGTTTTATCCACCGCTATTGGTGGGAATGGGCATTCTCTACTATTCTAACCTTCATGACTATCAATGGAGATCCCCTAGGATATAAGTTATGGTTTCTTACATGTAATCCCAGTTCTCTCCTAGAGGAATCTCAATCGAAGTAATAAGCAACTCTCCCGTCCCCCCGGTTGACATAACGGAGGGCATTATTCGACTTACCCATCACTGATGCATCCTGTCATGAGGGACGGAGGCAACTGCCACTTGCTAGGCTTGATGGTATACTGGTGGTCTCTGAGTCCTTAAAGGCACAGACACCGGTTTAAACTCACATAGTAGCAGCCTATGGGGCTACACTGTCCTGCTTTCCTTCATTTCTACTTTACCAAAAGGGATTTTTAAAGAGATTTAAGCTGTTGTATAAAATATTTACATACAATTATACATATATAGGGGTATATTCACACTTTTATAAGTACAATATGAAGAATTTTTCCACTGTAGCCTGCGTTTATAGGCTGCTTAATATGTTATTTATTAAGTGTTTCTGCAGGCCTTCCTGAGGAAAGGGAAACATCTACACTTAAGAAGATATCTGTGAAAAAGTACTCCAGGATTGCAGTGGGCGTAACCATTCAAATGCTTATACTATCAGTGAAGATTCCCCTGCAGAAGAAAGGAGATTACAAGTAAGAAGCACACCTTCTAAATTCAGGAAGACTCTAAATACAAAATGTAGGAGTGTTAGGGGAGGGGAGCGTAGTAGCGCTCCGTACCCTTGGGGTCACTACGCCCCCTATATGACCACTTCCAAAGCTAGGCCGGGGTTAGGACGTTCTCGGTGGGGATCACCAAACTGTGGAATGACTTGCCTCTCCACTTACGCATGCTAAACTCTGAAGCGGAGTTCAGAAAGACACTGAAAACTTGTTTTTTTAACCTAAGGGTCAAGCTTCTCTCGGAAACCGATTTGCCTAATTCAGTCCTATCGTCTCATCTGTTTTTTGCACCTCTATTGGTGGGGATGGGCATGCTAAGGCTTCTCACCTCAGGGCTGGAGGGGGCAGAAGATCATCTGTGGTGGCATGCTGGACAGTACCTGTACTGGACTGTATTAGTGTGTTGGCTGACTGTACCAGTCAGCTAACACACTAATAGACTAGTATGTTTTCAGAGGGTACCTCTGGGTACATGTATTTATTAGCCCATTACTGGAATTAGTTTTGGTTTATTAATACGAGATGTTTGATACCAAACATCCTTGGGGTAGGAAAATAGGATCTACTTTCATGGTCATCCCCACTTTTTGCTGGTATCATTATGTTTTCTTAGTAGTCTGGCTGGGATCCTGCTAACCAGGGCCCCAGTCTCTGTGCTTATTCTTTAAATTGGACATGGTGAGTACTTAGGTACACTCCAGATTGGCTACTGGTGTACCCTGGTAAGTCCCTAGTATGTAAATGTAAATGTAAATGTAGGTATACTTATATAGCGCAACCTGTCACCACAAAGGGCATCCTGGCGCTTGCCTAGGGAACCCGTCCTGGTATTCCCCTGTGAGAAGTCCCGACAGGGTGTCCACAGGGTGAAAGTCAGGCATCCCGCCGCGAGGGGCCGTTGTGGAGATTAAGCAAGCTATTGCCCAGAGTCGCAGAGTGTGAACCCGTGAGTCGAGGAGGCACCGGGACGAGAATTATCGAGTCCGTGGAATTTTTAGCCCAAGACCCGCCGGGGCGGGGAATTGAACCCTGGTCCAGGACCGATCTCAGATTCCGGGTCTGCCGCCTCTAACTCCTGAGCCACACTTAGTATATGGTACTAAGGTACCCAGGGCATAGGTACACCAGAGGCCCCTCATGGGCTGAAGCGTGTATTATGCCACCCATGAGAAACCACTCCAATTTCGACTTCAGGCCTGCCATTGCAGCCTGTGTAAGCTGGTGCTAGCACCACTTACAGCAGGTATAGATTTCCCTATACCGGAGGTCACTACACTTAAAACCTATAAGTCACCCCTAAAGCAGGCCTTTCAATCCTGAAGGGAGGGTGCTGGGTCCTAAGTGTGAGGGTGCCCCTGCATGAGCAGGGCACCCCTACAACCTTCGGAGTCAGTTTTCCCGGATTGTAAGTGCATCAGCCATTATAACATATCAAGTGGCCATGTGTCATTACGAGATGACCATCTCTAAACTGGCTGTAACAAACCTGTCATGTTTGGTATCAAACATGTTAGAATCCTTCCCCCACACTGTATGATTCCATGCACTGTTAAGCTCCTCAGGGAGGCCCTTGTTGATCCTGGTACCAGTCTTCCAGAACCGGACAGCAAGCTGGGACTGCTGCCGACCAGAGACATGGTTCTGTCCTCCCACTGCTGAACCAAACTCGAGCAGGGGAAGGCAGAACAAAAGATATCCAGTCAGAGAGTGGTGTGACCACCTCCCAGAATGGGATTTAGTGTATTGAGGCAGGGTGGGGCACTTGCTAACGCCACTGGGATTGCTGGAAGGGCACATTTGGTGCCCTCCTTTCATACTCCAGTTCAAACCAGTTCAGGAAGCCGTTGGCTCCCACTCTGGCCCAAAACTGGACAAAGGACATGGGAGTATCCTCCTCATTGTCCAGCCCCTCCTCTGGCAGGGACCCCTGGATCGTCCCAACCCTTTCCTTAGGGTACTTTACGGCTTATCTATGGGTGGGTCCCTAGATTCGTCATGGGACAAGAATCAGAGCACATGCCACTTTAACTTTGACTGTCTAGACACTCTGGACTTTGCTTTGGGAAACGAGACTGCACCGGGGAATATTCCTGCTGCTCCTTGTCTCGTTGTTCTGTTGGTCTTCTACAAAGTCAGTGTATGTGCTCCATACAGGTTCTTCACCAGGCCTGTGGACTGCCAAGACTCCTGAAGGAATCTCCCTTGAAGGAGTTACTCCCCTGCATCTGCAGGCACCGCAGCACAGCTGACCAGTCTGCTGATCATGGGCTCCCACGGACTCCAAAAGGCTCAGCAACACAGGTGGTGGTTCTGCAACTCCCTCGAGGCCTGCACTGTCTTCATGCCGAGTTTGAGGCCAATATCCCTCGTCGGAACCGCTGGAACAGAACCTCTGTGCACTGCATCAACTTGGCTTGTTGGCTCTCTCCTCCAGAGATCTTCGGGCTCCAAGAAGCTCCAACCTCAAGCAACTCCTACAGCCAAGATCTTTGCCCGCACCACCTCCTCTGCACCATGGGCCTATTTCACTGGTTGGCTGCTCGAGGTCCTCTTGCGACTCCTGTGCTTTCGCCCCGTGGGTCCTCTTAAAGGTCTTCTTTGGCTTCAGTGGGCTCCCCTGCTCTGACCTACCTGCTTGTGGTGAGTCATTGCACCTTGCTAGTTCTGACCCTGCACCTTTTTGTGGACTACGTTGATTGCCGCTGCCAAGGCTTGTTGGTCCCCTGCAGACACTTACCGCCTGGCTTTCGTCATCCAACCTGGGACAGCTTGTAAAGGGCTCCTGGTCTTCCACAGTGTCGTCTGGTCTGCACAGCTGCAACTTCAAGGGCACCATCAGCCTCTCCTGCATCTCCGACATCGGTGGGTATTTGGCTTCCTTGCCTCCTTGTCACTCTCTGCTTGCAGGTACCTCTCATCCTGAATCCACCTTTGGGTCCCACCGGACTCCATCTTCTTCTTCTACAGTTGCATCTTTCCTGAAGTCCTCCATTGTGGTCTACAACGGTTTCCGACCAGGGTTGCAGTGGGATCAAAAATCGGCCTGGCGAACCCAAAAAAAGTGGCATACGTTTGCCTATTGCCTTTTGGCAAAACACTGCTTCAGCGAAGTTTTATGAAAAGAAAAGGGGTGTTGGGCATGTTTTATTAACTTCACTTAGATAAGAAAAAAATGCACAGATTAGTTCACATTGCTGAGTCACACATGAAAGAAAGTATGACCACTTCTGCTCAGGCCCCCTGCCCCCACTCAATCAGCATACATTAATGGGCCGGCCCAGGGAGAGAAAGGGATTGATACCTCCGAACATCTGCCTCTAGAAAGGCCACTCAGGGACCCACTGGGCTGCTGGCGGCATATTAACAGCACAGATAGCCCCGAGGCTGCCCAAAAAAGCAGCCCACAGCTAGAACTCGGCTACCGGCCCTCCAGCCATTTCCTGAGTGGCTGCATTACCAATCTGACCCTGTATCCGAAGTCACTTCACACCTATGCACCCGGCTTCCCTGGTGTAAGTATCCATTTTCCTGGGGTATCCACGGGTGGGTTGTCTCTCCAACCTTCCATCTTCCACAGGGCTTCTTAAGGGTCCACTGGGAAGGGTCCTTCTTTAAAATTGCAACCACGACTTACCCATTGACTAACATTGAGCATGCGCCGTGTTCCCACTCTGCACTCGACCTCAGTGGGGTTTTTAGATACTAACCGTGGGTGGTTCCCTGGGTCATACGCCTTCTGGGTCCATTCTTGACTTGAGTCGTGGTTCGCATCCCACTATTTTTGTATATGGCTTGGTCCCCTCATGGAGCCCACTGTGTATTTGTGCTGCTTACTTGTTCTATATCTTAAATATTGGGTGTATTGTGTTTTTATCTCTGGGTAGCAGATAATACATTGTGTTAGTGAGTGTAATGAAAAAAAATATTTTTTTAACTACATTTCATTTTCACTTGACCTATACCATAAGATTAAGTACTGGTAAAACAAGCTGCTTTGCACTCCTTCTGGACTAAGCCTGAAGACTGCTCTCCACAGCTACCACTTAGAGAGCATTCTAAGTTGTCTAAGACCAGTAAAATCTTTATGAGGGTTGTCTGGATTAGTGCAAGGTGCTACACTTGAATAAGTGAGCACCATATGCGAAGCCAGCCTCTCACACTTTATTTCAGTGAAGCCTTCATGTATCTGGGGAACTCTTATTCACCAGTGTCCAGTACATATGCTTAAGATTGCTTCCCTGGCCACTTGCAATGCCTGTGAATCGACGTAGACATCACAGGGGCATATATGCTCATGCAAATATTTCCACACAGGTAATATAATGCATCCTGCCTTAGGTCTGTAAAGCCTGCTGTAGGGGTGGCTTACATATATTGCCTGCAGTGTCTGTAGGCATGGCACACAGGACGTGTGCCATGTTGTGTCTTTTCTTTTATCTGCACCATGTCACGCAGCCTGCAATGGCAGTTTGCATGAGTGTGTTGAGGGGTCCCTTAGGATGGCACAATACATGCTGCAGCTCATAGGGGCCCTCTTTAGTACCCATGCCCTAAGTACCAGTGGTACCATCCACTAGGCACTTACAGGGGTGCGAAAGGTATTGCCAATTGAAGAACAATTGTACAGTTTTAGGGAAGGAGATCTGGCACTGGGGGCCAGGATAGCAGAAACCCAGTGAACTTCTGTTAAAACTGCATCAAATACCAGGCAAAATGTGGGGGTGAATGTGTCAAAAAGAAGCACTTTGCCAATCAACCTGCCTCCTCTCCCCCATTCCCTCTGCAAGCAGAAAAGAATGAGTCTAACCTTTTCCAAGAGAGGTCTCATCATCTAAGTGGAAAAACCTGGAAAGGCCATCTGCATGGTCAGTCACAGCTACGTGCTCCACTGGAAAGTCCATTCCCCCAGTAGGGAGATGGATCCCCTCAACAGTTTGGGGGTTTTACCTTTAATTTGCATCAGCCATCTGAGAGGTCTGTGGTCAGTTTGAACAAGGAAGTGAGTACCAAACAAGTATGGTCTCAACTTCTTCGGGGACCAAACCACAACAAAGGCTTCACTCCAATGCTTCTCTCTGGGGAGCAACCTCCTGCTAATGAGAGCAACAGGCTGGTCATGGCCATCATCATGTGATAGGGCCACTCCTATCCCATGTTCAGAGGCATCTGTCTGCACTATGAACTGCTAAGAATATTCTGGAGCATTCCGAATGAGTGCAGAGCACATTGCTTCCTTCAGAGTGTCAAAAGCCTTTTGTTCGCTCAATGTCCAGTTTTCCTACTTTGGCATCTTCTCGGAGGTCAGTTCTGTGAGGGGTGCCACAATGGTAGCATACCCCTTCACAAACCTCCTGTAGTACCAAGTCAAACCAAGGAATGCCCTGACTTGAATCTGGAGGGTTGAACTTGGCCTGCACCTACAACGTTGCCCTTGTATAGAAGAGAGCCCTGCCCTAACTGGCACTTGCTTGCCTTGATAGTGTGGCGTGCACTCTTCAGAGCCTCAAGGATCTTTCCAAAGTGTTTCAGATGATCCCTCGAAGTGGAGCTATAGACAGCAATATCATCTAGATACGCTGTACTAAAAGATTCCAACCCAGCAAGGACTTTTTTCACCAACCCGTGGAAGGTGGCAAGGGCATTCTTTAGTCCAAATGGCATTACTGTAAATGTAAATGTAGTATACTTGTAAAGCGCACAGCTGCCCCAGCAACGGGGTGTCCCGGCGCTGTATAATGCTGTGGAACCCTTCCTGGCTCTCCCTGTGAGATGCCCTTCCTGGGCACCCCCAAGGTGAAGCCAGGCATCCCAGTGTTGTTGGGGCCGTTGTGGATATTAAGCCAGCTATTGCCCAGAGTTGCAGCGTGGGACCCATGATTAGAGTAGGCCCTGAGGCGAGAATTATCGAGTCCGCGGACATTGAGCCCAATCCCTGCCGCGTCGGGGCTTGAACCCTGGTCCCGGGCCTGATCTCTGCTTCAGAGTTTGCCGCTCTAACCAGTGAGCCACACTTCTTCTTCTGTGATTTGGTAATGTCCATCTGGGATCGAGAATGCTGATTTTTCTTTTTCCCCTGGAGTCAGACATATCTCCCTGTACCCTGATGTTAAATCAAAGGTAATAAGAAACGTGGCTACCCCTAACTTGTTAGTAAGTTCATATGTGATATAAGTTCATAAGTGCTGCCCGTCGCATTCATAACAGACCGCAGGATTTTTACCAAATGTTTGGCCATGATAGCGGCTCACCTCAGAGGTGGCGGCATCTACGTGTTTCCTTATCCAGACGACTGGCTGATCAAGAGTGCCTTGCAGCAACAATGCAACAATGCCTAGCATACATGCATACAACTATAGACCACCTTCACAGACTAGGCTTCACCGTAAATGTAGCCAGATCCCAATTTCAGCCCCAACAAGTACAACACTTCTTCAGGGTTACTTTAAATTCAAGGGTGGGAAAAGCTTCCCCCAGTCTAGCAAGTGTGAACTCTTTGTAGAGGCTGCTACCTCTTTTTTCAGCCAGATCATTAGGTAATGGTCAGGATGGCGATGTACTTGCTAGGTATGATGGCGTCCTGCATTGCTATGGTTCCTCACTCCCCACCCCCTGTTAAACATGCGTCCCTTTCAACAGTGTCTAGCCACACAGTGGTCTGAAGCGGAGGGTCTAGGGGACAATTTAGTGTTGATTTGGGGAAAAACACATTGCTCTCTGGATTGGAGGAGTTGCAGGGAAGGCCTTTTCTAGATCTAGTTCAGCAAGAGACCATTACTAAGGACGCCACACCACATGAAAAGTACACCACCAACATCATATAATTCAGGGCTTGTGGATGCCCATACAGAAGGGTGTTCAAACACCTGGATTTGCTAGCTATCCAACTTGCTCTCTGAGTATTCGTTCCATTCATTCATAAAAAGGTTGTGTTAGTCCAGACTGACAACACCACAGCCACATTTTACTTACAGTAGCAAGGGGCACACACTCACGCCAGCTGTCTACTCTAGACCAGAGTATCTGGCGTTCGGCTATACATCACAACGTGCATCTGGTCATTCAGTACATTCCAGGTCTGGACAACAACTTGGCAGACCTGCTCCGTTTGGCGCCTCAACACGTCCACAAGTGGGAACTTCACCCTCAGGCACTCCTCCCTTACATCCAGCATTGGGGTTTACCTCAAATAGATTTGTTTGCCACCCCCAAAAATGCAAAATGCCCCAACTTTGCCGCCAGGCCACCACACCTGCAGTCTATGGCCAATTCACTGTGGATTCATTGGTCAGAGATATTTACCTACGCTTTTCCGCCTCAACTACTCGACCCATTTGTAGTTTGAACACCAAGGCTGACATCTCTTACTCTCATCCTACTTGCTCCATCATTGGCGCACCAGTGCTAGTCCCCACGAGAAGCTCCCCACCAGGCCGGACCTTCTCACACGAAACCAAGGTGCTCTCAGGGCACCCCAATCCTCAGCAGCTCAACCTTGTGATTTGGCTCTTGAGGTCTCAGAGTTTGGTCATCTCTCAGAGGAGTGTATGTCTATTCTTTGTGAAGCATGCAGGTGTACTACTAGTGCCAGCCAAATGGAAACATTGTGTGCATTATTTTCTTCCCAAACATATCAATCCATTGAGACCGTCAGTGCAAGACATTGGGCCTTATGTAGATTTTGGCAGACGGGTTACTGCGTCACAACGGTTCCTGATATCCCGTCCGCCTAAATATAAATCCCATAAGATATAATGGGATTTATATTTTGGCAGATGGGATATCCATCACTGTAGTGACGGAGAAGCATGTCCGCCAATATCTAAATCAGGCCCATTGTCTGCTACTTTCTCCCTCTTCAGCAATTGAGCTTTGCCTATACTTTTATTTGTTTACATCTGGCTGCTTGCCTATAGAATAGGGAACACAGTACACTCTTCAGGGTCCCAGTCATTAAGGCCCTCATGGAAGAAACTTACAAACTTACTGTAGTACCTAGTCAAGCCAAGGAATACCCTGACTTGAGTCTGTGTGGATGGAGCAACCAAGGCCACAATTATCTGTATTTTGGGTTGTAAGGGTTGAACTTGGCCTCCACCTAGAAGGTGGCCCAAGTATACAACGGATCCTTGCTCTATCTGGCACTTGCTTGCCTTGATAGTGAGGCCTTCATTCTGCAGAGCCTCAAGGACCTTTCCAAGGTGGAGCAGGTGATCCCTCCAAGTGGAGCTATAGACCGCAATATTGTCTAGTGTACTGCACTAAAGGTCTCTAACGCAGCAAGAACTTTGTTCAAAAACCTTTGGAAGGTGGCAGGGGCAATCTTTAGTCTAAATGGTATAACAGTGAACTGATAATTCAAATCTGGGGTTGAGAATGCAGATTTTGCTTTTGCTCCTGGAGTCGGACCAATCTGCCAGTACCCTGATTTCAAATCAAAAGTACTAAGAAATGTGGCTACCCCTCACCTGTCAATCAATTTGTCAGTCCTAGGAATTGGATGTTTATCTGTCTTAGTTACTGCATTGAGGCTCCTATAATCCACACAAAATCTCAGCTCTGTTTTACCCACCCTTGGTGTGAGGTTTGGAGACTCAGACAACTGGGCTAACACAGGGTCTCTCAGAGGATTCCTGCCTGTAGATTTTGCTTTTGACAGGCAGGCAGTCCCCAGTGTTCACACCATATGTACTCCAGCTTCTCTGACAAGGGATCCAAGAGAAGAGCTCAGTATACTGTGGCAGGACTTGCCTCCAGTCAGTCTGCTGTTAAGCGGAAAAGGTGTCTGAAAAGAAAATTCCTTCCACTGACAAATCTTTATGAGAAGGGAGGTCAAGTAGAGGTCCAATCGCTTCCTCCTGAACCTCAACAGTGATCATCAGCATGGCCACATCAGCCCTGTCCTGATGTGGTTTAAGGTGATTTACATGGATGACATTTTTGGGTTTCCTGCAAGTGCCAAGGTCCACCAGATAAGTGACCTTCCCTTTTCTCTAAAGAATGGTATAGGGTCCACTTCATTTGTCCTGGAGGGCCCTACCAGCCATAGACTCCAAAACCCACACTTTCTGTCCTGGTTGGTACTCTGCCAGTGCAGCCTTTTGGTCGTACTAGAGCTTCTGCAGCTCTTGGTTGGCCTCATGGTTTTTGAATGCTTTTTCCATGTACTTAGCCATTTTTATCAAAGGGCATCGTTTAGTATGTATTGCTTAGGTTATTTGAGAGGTCTCTCCCAGCCTTCCTTTATTAAACACAATGGTCCCTTACATGGTGACCAAACTGAAGTTCAAATGACGAAAAATCTACTCCTTGTTGTGGTGCTTCTCTGTAGGCGAAAAGCAGGCATGTCAGTAAGACATCCCATCTCCTGAATCTTTCGGGGAATCAAACAATCATACCATTCATGGTTTTGTTTAATATCTCAACTAAAAAATGTTTTTTTTTTGTTATATAGGGTGGTAAACTTGTATGTCACTCGTCATTCAGCCCACATGGCTTTCAGGTAGCCAGATATGAAGTTACTACCTCTGTCTGATATCACCTCCTTAGGAATACCCACTCGAGAAAAATACTAATGAGGGCTCTGGCAACTGCAGGAGTAGTGACAGTCCTTAGGGGAATAGGTTCCGGGTACCTGGTGGCATGATCCACTACCACCACTATTAATGCGTTGCCCAATGCTTTTGGAGGGTCTAGGGGGCTAACGAAGTTAACCCCTACTCTTTCAAAGGGAACACCAAGCACTGGAAGTGTAATTATGGGGTCCTTGGGTAGGCAACTGCTTTGCCCACCGGCATGGCAGATAGCACAGTAGTTGCAAAACTCCTTCATCTTCTGGGACATACCTGGCCAGTAGAAGTGGGTGATGAACCTACTCCATGTTTAGCCGTCTGGCCAAGATGGCCAGATAAGGGAATGTCATGAGCCAAAGTAAGAACTCTGTACATCTGAGGCACTACCACTCTCCTAGTAGCACCAGGTTTGGGGTTTCTGACGTCAGTGTAGAGGAGGTCTTCCTCTTAATAGCTTCTGTGAGAGCCACGGACATCTCACTTTTCCTGATCAGCAGCTTTCTGTCTCAGGATTTCAAGAATTGGACTGGTCATCTGTCCCTGGTACAGCTCTTCCCTAGAGGGTACCCCTGAACCTAGGGGGTCTGCCGTGAAAGGCCCAGATTCCTGGGGTTCAGTTCCCTCTTGGCTAACAGTTAGTCTAAAAAAATTTAACCCAAGGAGAGGGTACCTGAGCTTGTGGCTGATTTAAAGCTGGTTTTCTAGTCTTCCTGCCTTTTCTCTTGAAAGGTTGGGCCATTATTCCAGGCTCCAAGCCCTCTTTTTCACAATCTACTTTGCATTGTTCTCTTTTTTCACACACACCCATTCAGGTATACCCAGCATAGCTTAATGGGTTTTTATTTCAACCCCAGCCCATGCTGAGGACTCCTTATCATTTCGAAGCAGACATGCTACTGGAATTGCAGAGGATACCACCACCTTCTTTTGGCCAGTAACCCCTCCCCATTCTAAGGACACCATCGCCATGGGATGGGCCTTAGTTTGGTTGTCAGCATTGATGAATGTGAATGCCTCACCAGCTAGATACTGTTCTGGGGTTATAATTTTTTCAGTGACCATAGTAATAGTTGTACCTGTAGCCCTGAGTGCCTCAACTATGATCCCATGTATATGAGGTGTTGTCTGTATTTTCCTGTGTTAATGGGCCAGACAGCGAGGGCAGCTACAAATCTCCCCAACCCTCACCGCCAAATACTAAAGTTGCTTCAGAGAGCTCTCTGACATGGTAAGAGCTCACCTGGTATCCCATCTGGAAACTTACAGCTGTGTTTACTATGGGTGCACTAGGGAGAGTCTTTTTGTTGGGACAGCTAGGGTCTGCAGTTCGGTGCACATTGACTTAGCAATCAAAGCACAAAGCCTTCTTGGGATCCCAGTTCCTACCCTGGTACCCACTCTTACACTGTGTATTATCTCGGGCCCATCTTCCTGAACAGTTTTTTGGGGATTTGAGAAGACTTGTTTTTATTTTTTCAGACTGGTCGCCATCTTTCCCCTGTGGAGCTTAGTAACCCCTTTCTTCTGGCCAACGCCACCATGAGTTGTCTTGGTTTACTCTTATCTTGACCCAATGGTCTGCCTTCTTCCCCATCTCTTGAGATGAAATTGAACCTAGGTATTGATGTAATTTTTCAGGAACACAGTTACTCAATAGATGTTCTGTCATAATAAGATTATAAAGCCCATCATAATCTTGCACCAGGTTACCTTTTAACCAACCACATAGTGTTTTCACTGAAAAGTCTACAAAATCTACCTTGGTCTGACTCTGGGTTTTTTGCGTCTCACTTAACCTGAACCAGTTTGGATCTTTTTAGAAAACAACATAAATTTCTAAAAGAGACATTTGAGCCTAGATAGTAGTACTCTTTTTTTAAATTCTAAACAGTTTTGCATTGGGGAACTTAGTGCAAGGCCCTAACAGTTAGTCTAAATAATTTAGAAAACATTTCAAAATAAGGCTTTTAACTAAAAGACAATTTTGTATTCCTTAGTGGAATCACTTATTAATCATGTGGTACAGCATGTCAAGCCTGGTATCATACCACTGCACCACCATTATACAAAGCTAGCTCTTTATCTAGTAAACTAAAAAGAGGTGTGCTGTGCAAAGAGCCTAGAACCTTGTGAGTGGGCAAGGCCTTGCTCTGGCAATCCCAAGGTGCTCTTCATTCGGGTGGTGTGGGAGAGCAGCCCTAGGCTTATCCGAGAGAAGTGTTAGACATCTGCAGAACCTATCGGCCAACTGTTATACAAATATTTACAGGCAACAGTTAAAAACATGAGAACTTATGTGAAGGACACTACTGACTTTTTGCTCAAATTGGAGGATATAACTATCGAACCAAATGAGAACCTGATACTATGTACTGCAGATGTTTGTTCTCTTTATACTTCAATACCCCACTCTCTAGGCTTAGAAGCAGTAGAAAAAGCCCTTCTGAATACTGATTTGGAGCTTCAATTTCAAACGTTTTTAATGGAACTAATGATATTCACACTATATCAAAGTTATTTTCCATACAAAGAAACGTGGTATCAACAACTGGTAGGAATGGCGATGGGCAATTCAGCAGCACCGGTTTATGCAAACTTTTTTATGCAGGACTATGAAGAAACTCATATTTTTACCAAAACAAAAAGGAAAGACAACCTCAAATTGCTAATCAGATATATAGACGATATATTCATCGTATGGAAAAGCTCTCAAGAAGAACTACAAACTGCTCTAACTGAATTCAACAACATAGATGACCGCATACAGCTCACATGGGACATCTCAAAGACATCAGTCACCTTTTTAGATGTAAAAGTATCAATTACCAACAAAGGTTTTGAAACAGACTTGCACATTAAAAATACGGATAGAAATAACATGTTACATTTTTCCAGTTTTCACGAACCCAACTTGAAAAAACATCTCCCTTTTTCTCAAATGGCAAGAGTAAAACGAATAGTGTCAGAAAAAAAGAAAATGCAAATGAGACTAAACAAAATGCCCACAAGATTCAAGAGAAGAGGTTACTCTGAAAATATAATTGACGAGTCACGGAAAAAAGAAGATACATTAAAAGACAAGATCTACTAAAAACCACAAACAAAAAGGACCAAACCAGGATGGTAGTAGTCCCTAAATTTTCCACAGCCAGCACTAAATTTAGGAAAATTATTTCAAAACATTGGAATATACTAAATCTAGAAACAGATTTTATCAAAGCATTTGCAGACCCGCCATTATTTGCGTATACATGAGCACGCAACTTAGGAGAAATGTTACAATACAAACCACGCAATACGGAAAAATTCAAAGGAACTAAAGCTTGCCTTAACTGTGGGAACTGCAACAGGATAATTAAGGGCAATAAGATTAACCATCCAATGAAAGGATTTGAAATAAAACTAAAATGCTACCTGTGACACAGCCAATGTCATTTATGCACTAAAATGTCCCTGTGGAAAATTATACATTGGGAAAACTGAAAGACGCATAAAAATTAGACTCACTGAGCACAAATCTAACATACGGACTAAAAATATGAAATCTTCAATTGCTGTTCACTTCATGGAAGAGAAACATAATATATCTCAACTGAAATTTACAGTATTAGAAACTGTTGAGAAAGTGGAAGGAAGAGACAATTCTAAGCATCTCCTAAAAAGAGAGAATCACTGGATTCAAAAATTGGCTTCACAGAAACCAAATGGCCTTAATGACGGATTGAACTGTCATGTTACCTATGAACTCCTTTGAAATGTTCCATGACCAATACAGTAGTAATTGCGATATATTTATTTCACTTCACATACGATTTGTGATTGTTTTATTATAATTTGCAAATACCTGTATGAATTTTGCCAGATAACATACACTTTTCCATTAGCTCCACACACTAACCTACACGATATTTGATGCCTTCCAAGACATAAACCTGAGGGTTCGAATCTATCCTAGAGCATGGTTTTTTTCTTTGGTAGCCTTTTTATAACATAACTGATTTATCCAAAGATCTTTACAATCTTCTTTAATATTTTCTCTGACTAAAATTGTATTTCTGTACGCATGACACATCATGCGATACGGGAAGATAAACTGACATATTAATCACTATATGGAGACAAGAGTCTTTTGTCTAGCTCCATTAAGTCACATGATCGGAACTTTTTTAAATGAAATGGTGGAATAACAAACAGTTCAGGTAGACGCTGTTGGCGTTCCAAATAGACGGACTGATGCCGTAGAAATTCGGGAAGTCGTACAGACTGTACAGGTAAGGTCAGTATATATTAAAGCAGAGAATCACACAATTAGTTAAAATTAGGTAACGCCACCATAGGACCTTGCGATGTGGTTTGATTGTCCGCAATTTTTGTTTTTAGCTTGTATAGAATTTGAATTTGAATGGGGATTTATAAAGCGCGTAGCTACCCTGGGGCGTCCCAGCGCTGTAAATCGACCTATAGTTCCGGAGGGGGGGGCAGAGGAGGTGAGGTAGTGAGGTATTATGGGAAGAGCCATGTTTTTAGTAGCCTACGAAAGGTCAGAAGATTGTGCTCTCCCCCCGGATGGAAAGTGGAAGAGCGTTCCACAGTTTAGGGGCGTTGTAAGAGAACAATCGTCCCCCCGGAATGGGACTTTTTTATTCTCGGAACGCTGGCCAGGGAGAGGGAGTCCGATCTGAGTTGTCTGTTCGAGTGATGGGGTTTGACGAGGGATCTCAGGATCGGAGGGCCTCTGCCTTGCATTATTTTGTGTGAAATGCATAGGGTCTTAAAGGTGATCCTTTCTTTGATTGGGAGTCAGTGTAGGCTTTTGAGGGCTGGTTTAGCAGATCATCTCGATTTGGTCCCGGTTAAGAGTCTGGCGGCGGCGTTCTGGGCGCATTGCAGTCTGTTAATGACCGATGCGGGGGCCCCTAGGTAAAGGGCGTTTCCGTAGTCCAGTCTGGAATTCACCAACCTCTGCATCAGCAGTTTCCTGGATTGGAAGGGGATCAGGTGGAGGATTTTTCGCGCTGTTCGAATGAGCCCGAAGTAGATGCCAGTGGTTTTTCTGGCCTGGGTTTTGAAGTTGAGGTCTTGGTCCAGCCAGATGCCAAGGCTTTTGACTTCGGGTTTGGGAGTGGGAGGTGATCCCATGCAGAGTGGCCATGAGAGGGATGGTGGGAGTTTGCGTGGGTTTCCTAGGAGAAGGACCCAGATTTTTCTCCGTTTCATTTCAGGCGTGATTCGCACATCCAGTGGAAGATGTTCTCGAGGCACATTGCCAGGTTGTCCAGGCTTTTGCTCGATTGGTTTATGGAGACCACCAGTTGGGTGTCATCGGCATACATGACTGTTTTTATGCCGAATGGGGTTATAATGTCCTCTAGAGGGAACCTGTAGACGTTAAAAAGTGTGGGGCTCAGGGAGGAGCCCTGGGGGACCCCACACTGTAACGGCAGAGCTTTGGACATGACTGTACCCTCGGATACTTGGAAGGTTATTCCTTCAAGGAAGGATTTGATCCAGGACAGGGCGGTGCCGGATACTCCTACCAAGCTGAGTCGGTGGATGAGGATGGCATGGTCCACCGTGTCGAAGGCGGCACTCAGGTCGAGGAGGATCACTGCCACTGATCCTCCTGCATCTATGATGGTTCTTGCCTCTTCGACCACGGCTAGAAGTGCGGTGTCTGTTCCCTGTCCAGGTCTAAACCCTGTCTGGGATTGGCACAGGAGATTGTTGGATTCTAGGAAGTGGGAGAGTTGGTGATTGACAATTCGCTCGGCCACTTTGCTGATGGCCGGGAGGAGAGAGATGGGTCTGAAGTTGGATAGGTTCGTCGGATCGAGGTGGGGTTTTTTAAGAAGAGCCCTGACTGTAGCTTTTTTACAATTGGCAGGAACAGAGCCTAGTGCAAGAGAAGCGTTAATGAGGTGGGTGAAGGGAGGGGCGACAGTGGCGGCGACCAGTTTTAGTTTGCTCATAGGAGCTGGGTCTGATGGAGCACCGCTCTTTACGGATTGTAAAGTAGACAGAAATAGCTCTGTGGTGACCTGGGAGAATGTTTGGAGGCGAGGAGCCTCTGAACAGAGGGGGAGTAACGAGGAGCTGAGGGGAATTGGGAGATGGGAGGGAGTTGAGAATGTTATTAATTTTTGTTGCAAAGAACTCCGCTAGCTGGTTGCATCTAGTGCCCGATGAGTCTGGTGTGGGTAAAGGATCTGGGATTTTAGTGAGAAGGCGTACGATGCGGTAGGTTTCTTTGGCAGAGTTAGCCGCAGCTAGTATTTTTTCCTCGAAGAAGGTTGCCTGGGTGTTTTTTATACAGGTTTTGTAGTGCTTGATGACAGACCTGTACTCGTTTTTGCTTTCCGTTGCCCAGTCCTTTCTCCAAAGGCGCTCGAGCTTTTTGCACTTTTTCCTAAGATTACGTCGTTCTTTGGTGAACCAAGGGGATTTAGGTGTTCTCTTTTTGCTGGGGATGGGTTTGACTGGAAGGGTAGCGTCAAGGGATTGGTCGATCCAGCCGTGTAGTTGGACGTCTGCTCTAGAGGGGTCTGAGTACAGTTCTGGTAAGGTGGAAGCAAGTGCTTGTGCCCATGAGACCGTGTCCAGTTGTTGCCACGGGCGGGCAGGTGCTTGGGGGAGAGGTCTCTCCGGTGCCTCAGCCGAGAATTGCAGCTTAAAGGGGATTAAGAAATGGTCTAACCAGGGGACGGGGAGGGGGTTATTCACGACTAGTGTCGTGAGGTTAGTAAATATGGGATCCAACAGGTGGCCCTTGGCGGGAGTGGGCTGGTTAATTTGCAAGTGGAAGTTCAGGGATGCTAGGTCTTCTTTGAGGTCAACAGCTTTTTTGTTAGAAGGTCATCGAAATGTAGATTCAGGTCTCCTAAGAACGTAAAGTTAGGAGACAGACAGGCAAGGGAGGAGATGGTTTCCATAAGGGAGTCGCAGAATAGTCGTTGCTGTCCTGGGGGCCGATAAACTAGTATCCCTGAGAGGGTTGTAGATGGGGGCCGGTGGATAGAAAAATTGACATTTTCACAGTCCTGAATTGGGCTGTCCTTAAGCTGGCAAGACAGGTGGTCTCGGTAGATGATCGCTATCCCACCTCCAGTCCCGGCGGGTCTGTCCAGGTGCTTGATAAGGTAGCCTGTCGGGAGTGACTGAATGATGTCTGGGTCTGAGTTTGAGTTGATCCAAGTTTCGGTGAGAAAGAGGATCTCGAACTCAGATTCTTGCAAAAGCATGTTAATTTCTGCTTGGTGCTTCGGGAGGGATCTGCAATTAAGCAGAGCCATCTTGAGCCAGCGTGGTTTAGGAGGGAGTAGTGGAGTAAGCCTATATGGGCAGTTTGAGCAGCAGGAATGTCCCTCCTCTAAGGAGATGACGCTGCGACAAGGCACGGAGGAGGGGTCCCTTAGAGTACGGAGGGTTTCCTGGGTATACCTCAGTGGTAACGTTGTGCTTGAGGCAGGGGTCCTGGGCTCCGGGCTCGGTCTGGCGCAGACTGGCTTGCCTTAGGCGCGCAGACGGCGCTCCCGCTGCGCTCGTCCGCTGCGCTTTCGGCAGATGCACATGATTTATGCAAGTGGAGGGGGGTGGAGTAGGGTCGGCGTGGCCTAAAAAAGGGCGTGGCCTCTGTCCTCGCCGGTAATGGCGTCGGGAGGAGTGTTCTGGTCATGCTTCCCGGCAGCGCTAGAGTCCGCTGCGTCGGCCGATCAGTGGCGAGCAAGTTCTCTGGAATGCTTTGCAGCATGGTGAGTTTTAAAAACACAGATTCAAGTGGCAATACAATTGTTATTTTTTAAAAAATAGCGCAGTTCGCACTCCCGGCTTCCGCCTCAGGAGATAGGTAGATTCTGGTAGTGGCGCTTGTAATCAGCGTATTTATACCAGTGTCAGTGGGCGTGGCCTAAAAGGGGCATGGCCTCTGTCCTCGCCGGTAATGGCGTCGGGAGGAGTGTTCAGGTCAGGCTTCGCGGCAGCGCTAGAGTCCGCTGCGCGGGCCGATCAGTGGCGAGCAAGTTTCCTGGAATGCTTTGCAGCGTGGTGAGTTTTAAAAACACAGATTCAAGTGACAATACAATTGTTATTTTTAAAAAAATAGCGCTGTTCGCACTCCCGGCTTCCGCTTCAGGAGATAGGTAGCAGACACCAACGCTCACGAGATAGGAACAGACATGTGAGTTAGGCGCGAGTCGCCACATACTTGTTTTTCTAAACTCACAGGTACTAAGGTTGATAGGTGAAGGCTGTCAATCACATATAACCATATTGTATCTGCATATCGGCAATGAATGAAATATCATTGGTGTTTACTAGACACAATAACTGACCATGATGGAATAATTCCAACAGGATATTTAGTGGATGTGATGTCTATTTCTCTTATTGTTTATTTTTCTTATTGTTTTAGTGTTATTCCCTGATGAAGGGCTGAAACAAATGCCCGAAATGCATTGGATGTATTATTAACAATGTCGAATGTTACATACATAAAAAGCAAATGAGAAATTATGAAATAAGATATAATGATTGAATAACAAAAAATGTAAAGAATAAAAACACTAAAGAACTAAATCATCAAAACTGTGTTGGAACCCTCTTTTTGTTCTGAGGGAAGATGGTGTGCCTACCGGGATGGATCTAGTGACTCACTAGAAACACGAGTGTTTGCATATTGTAGACATCCTGGGACATTGGACGTTACCTGTGTGGCACCTAAAAACAGTTGAAAAAAAACCAGTTCAAAACTATTGACATTAAAAAGCTGTGCTTTTGCCTTATCATACACATCTGCAGAATACACACACAATCAAGAAATGATGCACAAAACTCAATTATGTATATTTAGGCACCAGCATCAATGCTGCAAGGTAAGTATGTTTAGATATAGAAATTAGTGCAGTTTTTCAGAGGCTGCAATGTTATCCTATGGGTGGGAAAACAACATACAGGTAGAGTACAGCGACTTACGAGACCAAACTCCTCGACTTAAGATGAGTATAAGGCAAGGTCTAATGCAGCACCAGCAGGCTGCAGCGGCCGGTTCCAGTGGTGCAATACAGCGTTGGGTGCTCAATGTTAGTCTTTCGGGATTGGTCTACCAAAAAGAGACTGCTGGTTTGGACTGGGAGGCCATTCAGGCTGCACCAACAGGGGGGCTTGGGGATAGTGGTACGCCTTTAGTTAACTTCCCCACATGCAGATTGTAGTACTGAAAATTCCGGACTCGTGTTATAAACATCGTCGAATCATGACGATTTTGGTATCAGCAGACCGATAATGGTTTGAATACTATGCACAAACATTTTCGTCATGTTCGGGTGACGAAATCACCCTGAAATCGGAGTTTTCGTCCTGAACCCTCGGGTTCCATTTTGTAAACGGCAGCCATTTTGTGATTGCCCTCACCTAGGCACAATGACTAAAGCCGAGATCGAGTCAGAAGGACACGTATACCTTCGCTGACCCCTCTGTGACCTGGGCGAGCTGAGTCCACTGCCTGAAGCCAAACCTGTTCGGCCAGTTCCTTTCCCAGTGGCCGACTGAGATTAGCATCGAAGCACACATGTCATAAACCTTTTCATCGCACACCAGCTATGTCTAATCTCACACTCACCTGTCTCTGTTTCTTTCTTTATGACCTGCTTTACGAGGAGGAGGTGCCCGTTTTTATTGAGGGTCCTTCGATATCTGATGAAAGTACTGGGCCTTGCCGGGTAATTGATTATGGACTGGACAAACTGAAATGTGGGCTTGTCATCATGACTCTGCTTTTTCTTTGTAGTGAAAATATGTGAATGGTCAACTGTAAAATAAGGAATGTTTGCCTGAAGCATATTATTTCGTATAAAAAGAGAAGGCTGGCTTTGTAATTTTGAGCAGTCTCCTGAGAACATACACCGTGTTGTACTTCTAGGATATCTGTTACTGGTTGCAGCCAATAAATACGATCTTTGACTTCACCAAGAAGACTCTGTGTTTCTGTAGTCTGAAACAGGTAGAACTCGAAGTCTTTGGGTGTTCTCCCTGGCACCGCTGGGTTCCGAAAAACCCAGTACTTCAAGATATGTCCTTAGGCATTGGGTTTTAGTAATCTGGAGCTGTCGCAGTAGAGGGAGCCTGCAAACAGAGGCTGCAGGCGGTGTCAAGAAATACACAGCAGAGAAACCCAAGGTGGGCTTCAAGTTTGAAGGGTCTGGGGACCACATTTGCACCAATGGCCCACTTCAGCTCAGGCTTGGGTGCAGTGGTGCTTTCAGTGTTAGGTTTTCACAGTCTTTGAGCCTCACAGCTCAGTCTTTAGTACCTGGAGGATGCTGGGGAGCAGTTCAGCTTTTCCACAGAAGTTCCTGGTTCTTGGACAAACTGCTGACCATTCTCCCAGGCTTTAGAGACACAGCAACTGCAGGAAAAGCTGTCTTTTGGTGCAGTTGTTAAAGTCAGCAGGCATGCTGGCAGGGTTGGCGCCAAGTCAGTTTATGGGGCTTCTGTTTTTGCTTCTTGCGACTCTTCACATCCATCTTCATCTTTCTGGTTGGCTGGATCTGATTTCCTAGTGCCAGAGCCTCCCCTGAATACTAGGTTTAGGGGTCAATGGGCTGCTGACTCCTGGGGCAACTACGCTCCTATATGACCACTTCCTGTGGCAAGTGAGCATAACCCTGTCCCAGAGTTTCTCAGTGGCCTTCTACTTCCAACAACATTCTTGACCAAACTCCTTGCCTTGTTCCAGTGGCCTCCCAGGCATTCAGGCTCACTGTTATTCCTTCGTACAAGTGCTATTGCCCGATCGGCACAGCAGAAATCTTCTGGATGTCCCCCACTTGGCATAGTGGGGTAATTGACTTCCAACCTGCACATGGGCAGTGACCTTATCAATGCAGCATTGTTCACAGCTCACTTCACGATGGACGTCCTCTGGCATACAGGGGTCACTGACTTCTGCAACATGGCAAAGACCCAATCGGTGCAGCAGCTTTCTCCTCACACGCTGCTACAAGGATCCAATTGCCAGGATTCCCCAAGGGACCTCACTTCCTCCAACTCTCTCGTTCCCCTCACAGGACACACTGCTCTCAGCAAGCAGGCGGGCACTTGTGCTCCTAGCTCCAGGGATAGGTTGTCTTGTCTTTCCCAGCTGGCAGACTAGCAGGCCTTTGCTCCAAGTCCTGGTCACAGGCAGAAGTCTTGCAGAGCTTCTCCTCCTCGCACAGCCCAACTGACTGCTTGACATTTGCCAAATTCGAGCTCCCACTCTCATAGTCCTTTTTCAGACACCAAATGTGATTTAGAGTTGAGTCTTTGAATTTTATGTTGGGGGTCTGCTTCATTTTAATGTGCCCTCTCGTCTGCCCTTCCCCCAGAAATCTTCCTGTCACAGCAGGGGCGACTCTATATCTGACAAGCCCCACATCACAGGAGATGGGAGTGACTAGAGGTTCACACCTAGATGTCATCCACAGTGTTATGTATGTATCAAAAGGTTATTTAAGGGTTTCAGCCCTGCTCTTTATTGCTCTGTGATCAGCCACACCTCCTTCCTTAGATGTGCTTAAGCCCCTTCCCAGTGACTTCTCTCTGAATCAAAGGAGCACCCTTTGAAGTGTATTGAAGAGTCTTTCTCGATCTTCCTCCTGTTGTGACCCACCTAGCTTACAGGCAGCACTGCACATCAACCCGATGTAGGCCCAGGGTGAGTTAAGCACACAGCAGCTGAACTTTAAGTTAGTGAGCATGTAGGCCTCACTCCTGAGACACAGGTAAACACGCCCTGTTCACTTGTAGTGATCACTACATGATATGCAGCCACCACAATGCTCGTTCTGATTAACTCCTGGGAAATGCAAAAAGAACAATTGATTAACAGTATGTTGAACAATGTCAAACATTCAACCCAGTACAGAGATCTGGAACTAAATCCATCATTTTTTGCTCCCCATGCCACTCCAGTTTAAACCTTGCCATATGCATATCAGTCTTGACCCTGCTCCCCATGGGATCAGTCCCACCCGTACTGCCAGGCCAGGTCCTCCCTTGACCAGAAACAAGCATGCTGGGACCGGTTTCAGGGTTTCACCCCTCATCAGCCAGGCTAGTTTGACTCCTGTGGAAGGGAGAGCAAGGGACCCACGTCTGGGCTTTCCTATCCCACTTATGGCAAAAAATGCTACAGCAACAAATGATGGACGGAATGCTGAATAAATCAAACATTCACTCCCAGTCAAGAGATCCTGGTTAAATCCATGGTTCTTTTGCTCACTACGCAACCCCGGTTTGGGCCTATCCATATGCAAATCAGTCTTGACCCTGCTCCTCATGGGAATCGTCCAGCCCAAACTGCCAGGGAGAACCTGGCTTGGCAGTTCGGCCTGGACAGTTCCTATGGGGAGCTGGGTCAAGACTGATTTGCATATGGCTGGGTCCAAGCTGGAATGTCATGGTGAGCAAAGAAACTGTGGATTTAGGCCCAGATCTCTGTCTGGGTGTGAATGTTTGACATTGTTCAGCATTCAGCCCATCAATTGTTCATTTTGCATTTGTCATCCAAGGAAGACAGGTATGCCATGACGTGGGTCCTGTGCTCTCCATGCCACTGGAGTCAAGCTAACCTGGCTTATATGGGGCTATATCCCAAAACTGGTCCTAGCTTGCTCGTTTCCAGTCCAGGGACGACTTGGACTGGCAGTTCGGGGTGGACTCTTCCCATGGGGAGCAGGGTCAAGACTGAATTGCATATGGCTGGGTCCAAGCTGGAATGGCATGGTGAGCAAAACAACTATAGATTTAGTACCAAATCTCTGTACTGGTGTCAATATATAACATTGTTCAGTGATTGTTCTTTTTGCATTTGTTACCCCTAGTGAGACGGATATTACCAGAAGTTGATCCCGTGCTCTCCATGCAACTGGAGTCACGCTAGTCTGGCTGGTGAAGGATGATACCCCGAAACCGGTACCAGGATGCTTGTTTTCAGTCCAAGGAGGAGCTGGCATGGCAGTTCGATAGTCTCTACTGACTCCTAAAATGATATTTGTACATTAGAAAAAGCATTTGAGCAACACACATATTTGCAGTCATAAAACGGTTTACACATTTGACACTGTATTCAAGAATAATGAGGACCCATATATTGGGTGTTACTGTAGATCAACTGACTTCAACTTTGTTATCAATTTTTCGTAGGTCTTGGATTCCGATAAAGAGATAAGTATCCATCTGTCAAACCTGCAAGATCAAACAGCATTGAAGGAAAACATTTTGATTAAAACAGTAGCGCCTAACATGAGAGCCCTGGAGAAACTGCAGCACGTCAGAGACCAGTTTCAAGAATCTGTAGATGGTAAATTTGAACATATAATTCTGCTTTAAAGATAAGACTTTGTTTAGATCGTAAACATTTTTAGTAGTCTATAAATTATTCTTTTAAAATATTATGTAAAAAAAATCTTCTTTTAAAATGTCAATACGTTTTTTTTCTCCATTTGCTAAGGAGATCTGATAGAGACTACTAGCTTCAGATTCCTTCACGTAGAATTATCCCCAGGCGTGAGACTGGATCCGGAAACTTTTTCTGCCGCAGCATCCCTGCGTGCCGGGGGCAGGGCAACATCACGCGACTCCGCCCAGGCGTCGTCCACATACTTGACGTCAGCGCAGTCACATAAGACCCACCCCGGCGCGCCTACGTCAGTTTTTTCCTTTTCCGCATGCAACTCGGATCCGGTCTTTGCTACGGGCCTATTTAAGGCCCCTTTTCTCCATTCCTTTTGGTGGAATAGTGTGTGAATGCCTTCGGGCTTCAAAACTTGCACATTTTGTGAGCGTCTCATGTCGGCGACGGACCGCACCTCATTTGTATGTGGTGTTTGGGGGGAGGATCACAGCACCACTGATTGTGCGGCGTGCCAACAGTTGAAGCCGAAGTCGTGGCAGGAGCGCCAGATGAAACTTCTGTTGGCGCATCTCTCCAGGTCGACATCCTCCCCTCGGTCTGCTTCAGCGGATGGCTTCAGATACGGCCGTGGTCGTCGTCCTCTCCCTTCTCCAATGTCACGTGAGCGTCGCTCCCCGGTGGGTTAGTGTCACAGTTTGTCCCCGGGGGCTGGTTTTCGGCCTGCCGGGGACGTGGACTCTCTGCGGGTGATGCGGCCCGCTTGTCGTCCTATCCACTGTTTCCCGGTGTTGGGGCGTCGAGAGTCCAAATGGAGACATAAGCGGCGGCATTCCAGGCCTTGCTGGTGTCTCCTCCTCCTCCTCCTTTCTCTCCTGGGATGTCAGCGGATCCCTTGCCCTTCGCAGGACCCTCAGCGGCGCCGCCGGCGGCTCTGGCCGCGCCGCCGTCTGGTTCGGGTCCAGGCTTGGAGGATGTATTGCTGTAGGGGTGGCGCTCCTCCGGGGCACCTCCTTCAGGCCATGGCATCTCTGCCTCGCTGCACACTCCCGCGCGAGTCCCTGTGGTGTCGCGGGAGGTCGCCTGGACTCGGGTCACATCCCGAGCCCCTCTTGGTCCTCTGACAAGGTGGTCCTATCTAAGGCAGAGGTGACACCGCTATGGAGCCACATGGTGGACCCTCCTCGTCCCGCTACGGGTAGAGGCCAGGGGTTGACTCCTCGTCCTTCACCGGGCCCCTCTCGTCCCCTCCCCATGGGTGGCTGCCTCGTTGGAGGGCGAGTCGGCGGTTGAATCGTCCCTGGCACCTCCACATGGGTCGCCGAGCAATCTCTGCCTCATTCTGGGCCGCGGCTGGCGGAGGGCTTCATGTCACTCCCCAGGGCCGTCTCGTCCCCCCATGCAGGTGGCTGCCTCAGTGGGGGTCAGATCGGCGTCGTTCCGGCGCCGCCCTGGGGCCGCTTCGGCTCCGTCTCTGGTCTCCTGTGTGGGGTGACTTGGAGAAACCTTGTCCGGTGACACTGGATGGTGCCGAAGTCCTGCCTAAGGCAGCGGACTCCACGGCTCTGCCCGGGGGTCGTACCACGGATCGTCTTCGGACGCTCCTTCTTCTCCGGAGGCAGGCTGTATATTGGTGTCGTCCTCCCCAGAGACTGGTCGCCATGTGGTGTCTTTTTTACCGGCGTTGAAGGGCGGCTCCCCGCCCTTGCTTCAGCAGAGGTGTTCGTCAGAAGAGTGGCAGGTCCCCCATTCTTCGGCTCCTTCTGATTTCCAGATCTGGCCCTTGCCCGTCCCGCTTGGCCTCGGGGACGGCCGCCTTCGTTTGCCGCCGTCGCCCACAGAGGAGCTGCATACTGCGCATGGGTGACCCGGCGCACTTTCCGGCGGACCGTCTATTGGAGGTCCTCCACCAGGGCTCTGGTGGGAGGGAAATCTTACTTACTCCAGTATTGGAACTTTCATAGATTCACATGCCTGAATCATTCCCCGTCGTCAAGACGAGAGTCTCCGGTGTATAAAAAAGCAGTGCTTAGTAATATATCAAACTGAAAAGAGGCCTAGGCCCATTTCCCTTTTGCAACCCATAGCCTTTGTTATGTAAAAAAGGCCCAAACTTTTCCCTGAACCAATCAGAGCTCCTCACCCTCTAGAACACTCCTGAGAGAACCTTCTGCCCCTCAGATTTTTCTACCGCACGTTGTGCTAGGGAGTTTCTTTTGAGCTCTGCTCAAATTCTGCAGTATTTTGACTAGATTTGAGGTTTGTTCATCTACCATGTCTGAGAAAGAGAAGAAATGGTTATTTAGAGCTTGTTCCACCTGCTCTAAGAAGATACTTTATACAGATGACCCTCACAAGGACTGCATCTACTGCCTCTATCCAGACCATAAGGCAGCAGATTGTAAGGTATGTCGTACCTTTTCAAATAAGACCTTGAGAGATCGTGAGGGAAGGCTACTGATCTGGCTTCAGAAGGTTGAGGCCAGAAAGAAGATCCTCTCAAGCGAGAGTGAAGAGGAATCTGTAGCGTCTAAGAGATCTCAGAAGAGAAGTAGATCTCCTCAGACACATTCCTCAGGGGAAAGACCTGAGAAGGCCCCAAAAAAGACCACTCCAGGGTCTTGAGGGCGCAGTCCCTCAAAATCCCTTTTTTCGTCTCAGCTAAGGGGAAGAAGGGTTCTGCTGATGAGGTAAAAATTGTGAAATCCGCCTCAGATCCACCACAATCACCTCAGAAAATCAAGATTACCATCAAGAGGTCATCTTCTACGCCTTCTGAGGAGAAGGGTACTGTTTCAGCACCGTCGGCGGGACCGTCGACAAAAAAGGGATCATCGATGACGACAAAAACACCTCCGAAGAAGGATAATGCTAAAGCTGGTGAGAAAACAGCGCCGACGATTTCACCGTCGACGATCGCGTCGACTGCGTCGTCGACGCCGTTGACAAAGACAGCGTCGACGGTGACTACGACGTCGATGGTGGCGTCGACGATGATGACTTGGTCGACGACGGCGATGGGAATCTCGTCGACAGGCTCGTCGACGAGGGAAAAAACACCAGAAAAAAGGTTGGTGCCTCGGAAAAAACCTATAACACCAGAGGCTACATCTCCGAGCAAGGTCTCCCCATTGTTGCCGTGTCACCTGCTGGAAGAGGAAGATTCGGATGAAGAGGATGACGAGTATGGAATTGCCAGTAGCCCTTCGCAATTGCAGGTCAAGTACCAGAAAGAGGATTCTGAGGAGGAATATGGGGGTTATCTGGAACAACCCCAGGAACAGCACCGATATCGCCAACAGCAATGTGAGGAGATGACAAGTGTGCCATCCTCTTTGTTGAGGGATCTACAAGGCATGTTGGAAGAATATAGGAAGAGATACCCAGCGACTCCAGTCGCTTAGCAGGCCCCAGAGGTTACTCCAGGTCCACGATCGGTACCAGGGACACCGGTTTGGAGGAGAGAGATTGTGCCGGAACCTACTGCTAGGTCTCCACCACCGACGGCACACCAGGATTCCTCGGATGACGATCATGAGGATGGGGAAATTGCGGACACAAGTGCAGAATGGCATGACTATATCGCCCCCTCACCGTCTACCCCTCCACAGAAACCGGTAGATTCTCCACCGGAGGACATTGTGGTTTTCATAATTTGATGGAAAGGGCCACTAAGAGATTTGCACTGACCATGACAGAGGAGAAGACGGAATGTTTTTTATACGACTTCAAGGACTCGTATCGGAAATCCGTGCGAGCCCTGCCTATAGTGTCCCATATTTGGAAGGAAGGATTAAAGGTCATGGAGACGCCAGCGACTGTAACGCCGGTTCTGGCCAGACTAGATAAGAAGTATAAGGCGACCATGGATGCTCCTGCTTGCCTTTTGGGTCATCCCTATCCGGATTCTGTTATTACACAGGCGGCACAACAGAAATCCAGGAACCCATCTGCTCCGATTGCAGCACCTCCAGACAAAGAGGGACGAAGTTTGGATAATGCGGGAAAAAGGTTTTCCTTAATGTCGGCTCTGTTAGTGAGAGCTGCTAATGCCCTCGCTATCTTGGGACGGTACGACAGGCAGATGTGGTGTGACCTGTCTCCATACATCAACCAGGTGCTGGACCCAGAGAAACAGGAATCGAAGAAGATTCTCATGGAAGGGGAGAAGACTTCGGCTGAAGTCATAGACTGCGCTATGGATATAGCGACCACAGCTTTTAGATCCCTGGGAGGAGCGGCGGTACTACGCAGGCAGGGATGGCTGAGAGCAACAGCATTTAGGCCTGAGGTGCAAAACAACATTTTAGACCTCCCTTTCAATGGAGAAGAGTTATTTGGAAAGCATGTTGATGATACTTTGCAGAGTATCAAAAAGGATACAGATACGGCAAAGGCTCTAGGAACACTGCAATACAGGAAAACCCCTTTTCGTGGCTCCAGGGGTAGAGGACAATCCTCGTATAGAGGAGGATAACAACAGGAAGATATTCTTCTTATCCGTCCTCATCGCAGCCTTACCGTCAACAGTACAGCCAGCGTCTATCAGGAGGATACACAAAATCAACTCCAAGAGGACGGGGTGGCAGAGGAAAGGACAACACCCGTCCACAATGACAACCTCCATCTTCCGGCAATGTCAGATGCTCCCCTCACTATCTTCACAATTGGCAGAAAATAACAACGGACCAATGGCCCTCAAAATAGTTCAATTCGGTCATACCCTGGAATTTCTTCAAGCGCCCCCTTGTACGCCACCGATGCACCAGAAAGCCAACCATCTGCATCAGCTCAGGCAGGAGATTCGGACAATGCTCTGAAATGGAGCAATAGAACCGGTACCGAAAGCCCAGGAAAACTAGGGGTTTTACTTCCGTTTTTTTCTTATCAAGAAAAACAAGCTCCAGTGGTGCCCCATTGTGGATCTCAGATCCTTAAACACCTATCTCAAGAAACAATCTTTCAGGATGGTGTCTCTCTCTGCAGGACATGCTTCCGTTATTAAACCCAGGATATCATATGACTACTTTGGACCTACAGGACGCGTATTTCCACGTGCCGATACATCCTGTACATAGACAGTACCTTTGGTTCTGGGTAGCCGGAAGACATTACCAATTCAAGGTACTGCCATTTGGCTTGAAATCAGCGCTAAGGGTGTTCACGAAATGCCTGGCTCCAGGGGCGGCTGTGTTGAGAAAACAAAAACATCAAATATTTCCTTACCTCGACGACTGGTTAGTCAAGGCACCATCAAAGGTACAGGCCAGAGCGTCAACACAGGCCTGCATAGACTTATTCGCCAAACTAGGATTGACTCTCCACGAGGGAAAATCAAACCTCCGCCCAGCTAAAGTGATCACATTTCTGGGGGCAAAATTGGACACGGAATGCAACAAGGCGTTTCCCTCCGAGGAAAGGCAACTAGGGATTGTGTCCCTCTTCCAAGACTTTGTAAAAAGAAAGTCTCTATCAGTCCGCAGGTACAAATCCTTACTGGGCATGATGTCATCTTGTATTCCCCTGGTACCTTGCTGCAGGCTAAGGATGAGACCATGGCAAGAGCAGAACGATCTCCAATGGCGTCAAGCGGAGGGATCCTTCGACGATACAATAGGGGTGACACCAGTGATGGTACAGGCAGCAAAGTGGTGGACGCTGTGAGAAGTTGGCCTGATATATGATGCTCACTAGTTCTAGTGATCACCTTGTATCAGTCCAAACAACCCTTATGGTGATTGGTTGTAAGTCAATCTTATGGACCAGCTATCCTAATGGTAGCATGGACAAAGCAGTCTTAGGATAAACTCTTTTGGCATGTGAAGCCAGCTGTTTCACCACATATAACCCCTTGAATACCAAATTAAAGGACACCACACAGGTAGTTATGAAAATAAACAAGATATTTATTAACTAACATTCACCTCTGAACTCTTTATGAGATCAGAGGGCTAAGCACATGACAAGACTCTTAAGAAAAATACGTTCAGTTGCACGAGTTACAATGTTGCCCTAGGGGCGCAACAAACCATATACTAAACAAGTGGTATAAGGAAGTCGATAGAAGGAATGGAGCTGTCCAGAGGCTGTAGGATCGCTGGGACTACACTATCCTAACTTTAGGTAAGTAATAGGAGGCCCACGGAATGGTGTGCAGAGTGTGAACTCACACGCGAGATGCGTAACAACGTCTATGGACAGTACAGTTCAAGAAAAAGGTGAGTACGGACAATCCTGACTAGTTACGACTAAAACGACTGTGAATCTAGACACTAGGAGAGTCAATCCACCCTTGAGCACCGAAATGCTCTTGTTACCTCACCCACAGGCTGCGGGTGCATAGGTGCAAAGTCGTGTCGGGTTTCTGCGTTGAAGTCTATGGAGCCTGGAAGAAAAGATGCTGCAGGTGACCAGGAGAAAGATGTTCGGTGTGATCCAAGGGTGGATCACGGAAGCTGAAGACCTGAAAGCAGAGGGGACAATGTTCAAAGTCACTAGCCAGTGACTGGAGTGGAACCAGGAAGGAACCAGATGCTGTTGTCGCGATCAGGTGAAGTGGATGCTTAACTCTGCAGCCACGTGGACCAGGAGGTGTCTTCGACGACCAGGATGGAGGCACGGGCTGTCTCTCGCAGGCTCTCGCTGTCGGTGGTGTTGGATCCGGATTCGGCGTCAACAGGCCTTGGCAAAGACAACCCACGCGGTGAGTGGAATCGGCGTCTGGTGCGGACCATGAGGGTCCGGGGTGCTTCTCCTTTGCAGGGAAGCAAGGGCCAGTCTGGAGCAACCAGACCAGCGGTGTGGATTTCAAGGATCGTCGTCTAGGAGGTCACTAGCCAGCCAACAAGTGACCAGACAATGCGTTGAGCAGCAATCAAGCAAAAGGGCCCCACGTAGATTTCGTGGATGCTGCAGGGCTGATCGTCTGTGCAGGAGCTGCTCGGGGCTGAGGCTTCTCAATCCCCAAAGCACTTCGTCGAGGATACCTCAGAAGTCGTGCTGGAAGCGAAGTACAGTTTCTTCAAGATGGCCGGTCCCGCGTGTCTCGTCACACCCACGGATCTCAGATGTGCTGCAGATGTAGGTAGAGGTCGGAGAGGTCTGGAAGTCCGGGTCTCGTCGGGCTCTGAAGTCTGGATCCACTCGGGAAGACGACAAAGTGAACCGCTGGAACGCTTGATGGTGCCTGCTTGTGCAGGGTGGACACTCCTTGCCCACAAGGGATATTTCTTCAGTCTTCTGTGGAGCAGAACGTCGAAGTCCAGAGTTTCTTCTTGTAAAATCAATTCAGGAGAATCTAACTTGGAATGGGACCAGCTCCTACCTTTATTCTCCTAAAGGGGGCTGTACTATCACTAGGTCCCTCCTATGGGTGGGACCAGGAAGGGGGGTGGTTACACCCCCTATCCTTTGTCCGGTTTCGTGCCAGAGCTGGGGCTGGAGTGCCCCAGCAACTGGTTTGAATCGGTGTATGCACAGGGCACCTTGTGTGCCCCAGGCATGTCTCATTCCTTTCACGCCTGTCCTACCTAATACACAAAATCCTGTCTGGGGTGGTGCTAGCACCTCCCAAGGCAGGAAACCCTTTGTCCAAGCCTCCCTCGCTGGAAGGACTCCCAGCAGCAGGAGGTCAGACTTGTGTCTGTGGTGGCAGCATCCATTTTGTGATGCTGAGGCTCGAGTTAACTTTAACCGGGGTTCACAGTTACATACATAAAGAAACCACCACCCTGATAAGTACCATCCAGTCAGGCGCCCCTTAGGACCCATATACTCACTTCATATACAACCTTGGAAGAATAATCAACTTCCATGGGGTCACCGCTATAATCAACACCTCCATAACCCCTATCATCTTCCTGTCATGCTGGAAAAAGGCAGATGTCAACGCCCTATTGAAGGAACTAACATCGGACCCCAACACCCTCAGCAGCTACAGACCCATCTTGCTCCAGCCTTTTCCAGCTAAAGTCGTCGAAAGACATCAATATCCAAATTGCAGACAACCTCAAACTCAATCAAGCAGTACAGGAATGTGGTGGTAGTGTTTCTCATGGGTGAGAAAGCGTCCGCACATATGAGCAATACAATTCTCTATGCACGTATACGTGTATTGTCACTTATATAAAGTTCCTAATGTGAGGTGCACTATTATCCTGTCAAACACCCACCACCTGGAGTGTTAAATTAGCAAGTATTTTGCTAATAATAAGTATCAAAGAAAGAACAGGCATTGATCAGGCACCCTCACAGGATATGTAATTATCCAAGTAATTATCCAAAGTTTATAAAAAACTGTTCATTGCTAGGAGAAAGGCTTCCAAAACACGGATCCAGAGCCAGGTGTTAGACTTCAAATCTTTTATTTCATAATCATTAAAAATTGTTTCCAGCTTGTCCTGCCGACACGTGTTTCGTCTCTTTGGAGACTTTTTCAAGGCTGAAAGTATAGAAAGACTAAAATCAATATTTGCAAAATATACATTATACTCATTCAACTCCTAGACAGCTCTCAATCGGGCTTTCGCACCAACCACAACACAGAGACAGACCTCACTGTGGCCACTGATGAAATCAGAAGTATTCTCGACTAGGAGAAATGCCTGCATTCATCCTCCCCGACCTCTCCGCAGCTTTCGACATGGGCTCCCACAAGTCACTCATCCGAAAGCTTCAGCACTTGGATGTCCACGGATTGGCCCTCAAGTGGAAATCCTCCTTCCTCATAGGCAGAACTCAACCAGTTTGACTTCCCCCTATACCTCATAAATTAAAAAACTCATCTGTGAAGTCCCTCAAGGATTGTAGCTCAGCCCAGCATTCATCAACATCTACATGATGCCTCTCGCAGACATCATCAGATCCCACGGCATAAACATAGTATCCTACGCCGATGAAACTCAGCTTATCCTCTCCCTTACTGACTCAACCAGCACCGCCAAAGCAAACTTGGCCAACTGCATGAGCAACTTCACTGCTTGGTTGAAAAACAACTGTCTCCAGCTCAACACAGACAAAACCAAAGTACCTATCATCTGCAACAACCACTTCCCCTGAGACACCTTTTAAAGGCCCTCAAAACTTGGTCCCACACTCACCCCTGTGGACCATGCCAACTTTGGGATCTGCCTGGACACTGACCTCCCCATGAGCAGACAGATCAACACCATCTCCTGATCATGCTCTCAAATCCTTTGAATGCTACGCAAGATTTTCAAGTGGATCCCACTAAACACCAGACAAAAGGTTGCCTAGGCTGTTATCTCAAGTAGACTTGATTAAGGAAATGCATTCTATGTCGAAATCCCAGGCCATGTATGTCAACTCCAAACCACGCTGCAGGCAGATTCATAATGAACTTCCCGCGAAATAACCACATCTCCCCACACCTCAACAATCTCCACTGGCTCCCAGTCCAGGAAAGATGTGAGTTCAAGCTTTTCACCCACATCTACACATCTCTCCACAATACCAGTACACCTTACCTCAAATACTGTCTCATGCTTTAACAATATACCAGACACCTACGATCTGTGTCCCAGGCAAGAGTACACCTCCCTCTCATCAACAAGACCAGAAGCAAAGGACGCTCTTTCTCATACCTCGCAGACAAGTTTTGGACGACCACCCAAAACACATAGGAACCTCCCCCTTCCTTATGGACTTCCGAAGGAACCTCAAGACATGGCTCTTCCAGACGAAACAGACAAGATCTCCTCCTTCCACTCAGGCCTGTCCAACTCAGTGCCTGGATACCCTCATGGGCGATTAGCCGCGCTCTACAAATTCACATAACACAGACTATAATACCACGCTACTTGCAACAATGATATTGTGGTAAATTGTGAACAATCACAGCAACACCATTTTTAATAAGAATAAATAAGTGATTCCTAGCCAAAAATGAAATCTTTTCAAATATCAAAATAAGCTAAAAGAACAAGTTACTTACCTTCGGTAACAATATATCTGTAAGAAACAGTAGTTAGTATTAGATTCCTTACCAGTTTCAGTTTTTAGTTTTTAAAGTCTTTATTTCGACGTTTTCTTCATAAAAGACAACAGATAAAATGTATACAAGAGTACAACACAAAGTACAGATCTTAAAAAAATACAATATAGACAATCGCATATCCTTTTTAAAAAAAGTCAATTAAATAACATAGAAAGACGTTTTTCCTAAATAATAAAAAATACAGAAGTTCAATCAATTGGACATAAGTAATAGTATGTCTCATTTATCACCTTGTAGATACCTGGCTCTGATGGTCCAAGCCCATCCAAGATATTTTGCCATACCTATGGACAACCATTCTTCTGTATTAAATCTTAGGATTAACAACGCCTCTTCAAACACTCGTGTGTTGACCCTTCTGCATATGGGTTTTAGCCATTTCCGGCGTGGTACGCAATATGCTGGGCAAGCAAAAAGAAAATGGCCTAAAGATTCCCTTTGCTCACTACGCCAGGGGCAGTACAGAAACGGTTGGTTATGCCACTTATTAGTAAATTCCCTTAATGGCAACGTCCCAACTCGAAATTGATGATACAGTTTCCTGTCAGTACTTTTAGTAATAGTGTCCCAATAGATCTCAATGTGCGGAACCACTTTGTGGACCAGGAATGTACCTGTCAAATTAGGTTTCTGTGAGAGCAAGACCAGATCTTCTTTTACTGTGGCCCAGAATAAAAGTTTAAATTCTTTTTTCGATGGGAAGGTGTAATTTCCCGGATCTGTCCACTGCATGTGGAGACTCATTCTAAAAAGTATAGTCTTTATTGTTTTGAGCCAGGATATATTCCCTGCCCCTTGTATCGATCTCACATCCAGAATTTCCTTAGCAAACCTAGATCGTTCCGGCGTGGACCAGATACGTCTCCATAAAGCAACCATCCTATATTGGGCATGATGTTTAATGTATTGGCAACCCATATCTAACATAAGGGGAAGTGATGGTGTCGATAACGGAAGATTAACCAAACTACGAAAAAACTTATTCTGGATTTTATCCAGAACAGCTAGATCTACATTTCCCCATAAATCCGAGCCATAGAGTATGGCTGAGCTAATTTTTGCGTTGTAGATTTTAAGCGCGGGCAAAACTCTTTTTGTCTGGGAACAACGCTGTTCTTTCACAAGATACCCCGATAAACGGGCACATTTTAAGCTAAGTGCCTTGATCTGTTCCTTCCAGCGTATCCTGTAGTCTATTACTACCCCTAGGTATGTCATTACCTCTACTTGTTCCAAAGTGGTCCCATTCATGGTTACATGACCCCTAGCTGGTTTGTTCTTGATCAGAACCATAAATTTTGTTTTTGAGACGTTAATTTTGAGGTCATTTAGACTACAAAAATCCACAAACTTATTTATTGCTGTCTGGAGACCCACCTGCGTTTTTGCCAAGATTAGGGTATCGTCTGCAAAAATTAAAAGAGGGAACCTGGTCCCACCCAAGACTGGCGCATCTGTCGGTGTGGCTGAGAGAAACTGTACTACTTGATTAATGAAGAGTAAGAACAGGGTTGGTGCCAAGACACACCCTTGTCTCACTCCTCAGGTCACTGGAAAGGATTCTGTCACCTGACCCTGGCTACCCCATCTTACTCTGGCAAAGTTTTGTTCATGTAGCCTGATTGTTAACTCAAGTAGGTCAGATGGTATTCCCATTCTCCTTAGCGCTGCCCACATCTTTTCTCTCAGGACCAGGTCGAACGCAGGTTTAAGATCCACAAACGCCGCGTATAGTGTGCCTCCGCCTAAATACATAGTCTTCCAATAGATCATAACAAATCTAAGCACTTGGTCGACTGTGCTTATATTGGCCCTAAAACCAGCCTGCAGTGGGGACAGAATATTTTCTTCAGTCATCCAGAACTGGATTCTGCCCAACAACATTCTAGCGATTACCTTCTGCAAAGCGTCAATAAGGCTAATGGGGCGGTAATTTCCCTCATTAGTCCTAATACCTTTTTTATACACAGGGAGGATCTCAGCCCCTTTCCAGGAATCTGGTATTCTAGCGCCTTTGGCAATAGCATTAGCCAGAATGGTTATGTAGGGGACCCAATTTTCCATATCATACTTAAAAAGATCCTCTAGGAACGCAGTCCATACCGGGGGATTTACCATTTTGGACCTGCTTTAGGGCATTCACTGTCCCAGATTCCTTAAAGACTATGCATTCACAAAAAGCAGCAGGTAGCAGAGGCCGTTACTCTCCCCTGTAATATGGATTCCCATCTCCATACCGCTGAACTGAGCCGAGAAATGCTCAACCCAGTTCTCGGCTGGAACATGATTAGCTGGGGCTTGCAGGTCCCCTGTCCCACCCCACTTCAATACTTGCCAAAATTTGAGCTGGTTGGTAGAGAGGCTAGCCTCATATAGGTCTAGCCAGCGTTGATCATCCCATGCTCTCTTAGCGTGTTTTAGCGCCTTCTTGTAATTTGCCCTCTCTTTTTTAATATCCGTTGTTACCCTGGTTTTTATGGCAGCTATCAGGGAACTGTGTGCTTTACGGCAGGACTTGTCATACCATTTGGCTCCTAAATGGTTTATACCAGATTTTCTAAGACTACCTGATTTAATAAAAAAGGTTTTAAGTTTGGCAAAAAGGGACTCATGGGTTTTGCCAATTTGTTCCAGTGACCCCACATCATCCAGTAGTGGCCTAGCCTTCTTGGTCGCAGCCGAAACTTCTACTGATATATTATCGATAATACCAGGATTTTCCAGAAACCTAACCCAGCGTTACCTACGACAGTCATTAGTAAGGACTGTCTCGCCTGTAGTGTAGTTTGTTGCATTATTTCTAAGTAGGTCACCATCTACTTTCAAGTTTATTGATAAGGGATTGTGGTCACTTTCCAGTCTTACAATTATTTCCATGTCCTCTAGTAGACTCCAAAACTCTATCTTAATTAAAAAGTAGTCTATGCGGCTGGTGTTGTAACCATTATCAAAAGTAGCTTTTCCTGCCAGGTCGGACTTAGTTCTCCCATTAACAGCTCTCAAGTCCCACTCCAAGCATAGACCAAGCCATTGCATAACGGACTCAGTAACCTTTTTAACAGGTGAGATGGCCAGGCTAGGGATATTCCATAGCTGATCTACTTCGCCATAACACCCGTTTTCCAAAGTAGGTATGGGTTTGAACGTACAATTAAAGTCCCCGGCCAACATTACACACTTATCTCTACCAATATTGTTCAATATGGGATCTAGATCCTCAACAATTTTTGATATCTTCCCTCCTGATCGCCCCCTTACATATATATTGATTAGGAAAAAATCTTGATTATTTACACTGCTAAATTTAAGCCCCTGAATATCAATGCTTGAGTTAGACAGTTCATAGATCTTATAACATAAAGATTGTCTGGTCCAAATGACAAGCCCCCCAGCTGGGCGACCCTTTGGTCCTTTGAATGCTGGTTTGTAAAAATTCAGATAACCAAGTCGATATATAGCATCGACTGACCAGCTTTCTTGGAATACAATTATATCAAATTGTTCTACAAAGGACCCCCAATCAGTCTCAACCAATTTTCCCTTCAACCCCGCAATATTCCAGGATAATATCCTAAGTGTATTTGCAGGTACCACCGGTGTCTTGTCAAGTGGGCTAACATTCCCCCCACTTCCCTCTTGTGTTTGGGAGTTGCTAATGTATTCATTAGTCAATTCTATTCCTAGGGGGACATTTCCCAACTGATCCTTCAACATATCTACTACATTCGTAATTTGACTTCCGGTGGAGCTATCTAACACCTGTATGTTTGCAGAGTGTCGAGATGTTGCTCCAGTGGGCGGTCTGGACAGCCTATGATCTAAAGACCCATTATTAAGTCAGTCAACTCCATCCAACCCCATTAATGGTGCAAAACGGTTTGAAAGATGGGGCATGAACATTGGATAGATTGGCGTTTCTGGGAAATATCTGTCTCTAGGTCTATAGTTTTGGAAGGAATGATTTTGGTGTGAATGATCTCTCGCTGAGTTAAGTTTGGGGTAGAAGTAGTGCAGGGACAAGGTTTGGACATCACCCAATCTTCCAAATCTTGGTTCTCTGCGGATAAAGTCAGCTACCCATGACTCCCTAAAGCTAATAACCACACAATCCCCCTCAAGATCTTTTTTACTAAGTCCCACCCAGTCCACCCTCCTGACATTAAGGATTTCTGTTTTTGACATTAGGGGGAGAGGTCGATTCTTGTTTAACCAAAATGTTACTTTGTTATATAAGTCTCTGTGGGTTTCCCTCTTACCCTCTTCCAATGGGGCTACTCCGGTTAGGATTATAGTATAGGGTAATCACTCGGGGGGGAGATTCACACATTGTTTCCTAGATGGAGAATTTTCATAGTCCGAATATTTTGGTCCATTTGACCGGAAGATTTGGGTGATCTTCTGGGAGTGGGCTGCAGATTGGAAACAGTATCTGCCTTTTGTGATATTGCATTCGCAGAGGTCTGCTTGTTTTTATCAGAGACAGGTTTCTGCTGGGGGCCTCTCAAGGATGAAGATACTGGTTTGGCCTTATTCCCCTTATCCCCATTGCTCAAAAGATTTTTCTGGGTATGTATTGGATCTGGCCCAATGGGGGCAGTGGACAGTTTTATCTTTTTCGTTATGGTCATATTTTCTCTTATTAGTGATTCCAAGATGTCCATCTTATCATTTAATAACCTAGTCCGTTCAAATAGGGGCAAGAGAAGAGATTTAATCAATAATTCTATTTTATCCAAAAGGGTACCTTCAACATCACTTCCTATAGTTTTGTTTTTTGCAGGGGGGTTTAACAGGGCTGATGTAGTAGTCAGTAGAGGAGATGTATTGTTGGTTCTCAAGACCTTTTTGTTACCCCCCTTCTGAGTCGAATCTTCCCTTTTACTTTTACTAGGTTTGTGTGCGGGCGTGCATTCTGGGTTTGGAGATCGAGTTTCTTGCTCGGGGCTTGGATAATACTAGGGGAACCTGAAAGACCAGTCTCAATGTTAAGTAGATTACGGTATAGAGAACTGCCTTCCGATGTAGAGTCTAGGGCAAAATCAATAACACCCTCCTCTAACTCCAAGTTTTGACCTGCAGGAACGGTATCGGTATCTGTATCATGGTTAGCGTTGGTAGCAGAGCTAGGCAGTTGTGTTAGGGGAACCGGGGAAACAACCTCACGAACTTTCCCTAGTGAAGAACGCTTACCCGTGACCAAGTCAAGCGATTAGCGTTTTTCTGCTAATGCAATTTCTTTTTCCAAAATACAGGTGGTACGTTTAAAAAATTGGTCGATAGTACCTGTAAAGACTCCATTTGTGGTGGATACTTGAACCTGCCTTTCTTTGCCAGAACGTAGGGGCATTTTGGTTAAGTGTACTAAGCCACCCTTCTAGCAAACCTAAGTTAATAAGACAATATAGAACACAACCAAACATACAAACAGTCTTTACCCAATTATCTACCTATACCAGATACCAGTAATGACAATATAAATACAAAGAAATGGAACAAAATGAAGGGGGGGTGGCCCGACCTGACCTCTGTCGGCCTCGGACGGCCACAGACGGTCCCGCCCTTGTCCCGGGCTTCTCCCGGTCGCTCCCGCGCGCTCCCTCGCAGCGGGGCTAGGCAGTTGTATTTGTATGGTCAATGTGAGAGGGGAGGAGCATGCAGGGAGAGCGGCCCAGGTGCTGGCTATTGGGTCAGGCGGGCGCTCCTGGGACTTGAAGTCCTGCGCCCGCAACTCGCTCGCAGCCCTGCACAATACGAACCCCCACAGTCACAGCCTCAGGCGTAGGGTGACAGACTCCTCAAACGAGCTTCGCTGATGTTGATGTTATTTGAAGCCCCCACATGAAGCGGGACCCGCGAGCAGTAGCGGCAAGAGCAGGGAAAGTTTCAGCGGCACAAAATCCCAGCGTGCGCACTAAGGAAAAGCGTCCCCTTACCTTAGAATGTCCCCAGACATTAGACTGGATCCTGAAACTTTTGCGTAGCAGTACCCTTGCACGTCGGTAGGCGCCGTCTGCGGCTCCGCGTCCGTCGGCGGCGTCGTGGGCGCCGTGATGACGTCGTCGGAGTACTTAGACGCCGCCTCCGCGCGCTGACGTCAGTTCTTAGACACAGCTTTTCCGCGCCAGAGACGCAGAGCCATGTTAAAAAACCAACACTGGTGCCATTGAAACTAGGGCCCTGAAAGGGGATGACCTTAACCCTAGATATCGGTTCGCAGAAGGGGGAGGATGGGTGGGTCTGTAAGGAATCTAATACTAACTACTGTTTCTTACAGATATATCGTCCCGAAGGTAAGTAACTTATTCATCTGAAAGAAACAGGTTAGTATTAGATTTCTTACCTTAGATCAGATACCCCAGCAATACCAACCCTGGTGGTGGGCCTGCGAACCAATAATCACACCAGAAAGTCCTGGAGGACGGAACGGCCAAAGAAGCCATCCTTCCGGACTTGGCTGTCCAGGCAGTACTGTCTTGCAAACGTGTGCAGCGATGCCCACATAGCTGCCTGACAGATGTCCTGCAAATGGACTCCCCGGCCCAGGGCAAAGGTTTAGCCGCCGTGGCCCGAGTGGAATGGGCCCTCAGCTCAACAGAAGCCTCCTTCTTTGCCAAGGAGTAAAAAGCCTTGATACACAAGACGACCCACCGAGAGATGGTCCACTTGTGCACCGCCCGTCCCTTCTTCGCGCCCACGTAACCAACAAAGAGTTGGTCATCCACCTGGAACTGGCGTGTGCGATCCAGATAAAACGAAATCGCACGTTTTGGGTCCAGACGGTTGAGCCGCTCTTCCTCTTTTGAGGGATGCGGTGGCAGAAAGAAGGTGGGCAAGGTGATAGACTGCCCGATGTGGAAGGCCGTGACAACCTTGGGCAGAAAAGAGGGTCTAGTCTGCAACACAACCTTGTCCGGATGGACAGAAAGGAAGGGGGGTGTAGAGGAAAGAGCCTGGAGCTCACTCACTCTCCTGGCAGAGGTGATGGTAACCAGGAAAGCAGTTTTCAAAGTAAGAAGGCGGAGAGGACAGTTATGAAGTGGCTCGAAGGGAGCGCACATCAGGTAAGTAAGAACAAGGTTCAAGTCCCACTGAGGCATCACAAACGGAACAGGGGGGAACATGTCTGTGATGCCCTTCAGAAAAGAGTTACAATGGGGGACTTGAACAAAGATGGTTGATCAGGCAGCCTTAGAAAGGCCGAAAGGGCAGAAAGGTAGCCCTTGATAGTGCCCAGAGCAGAGCCCTGCTGGGCAAGAGAAAGAAGGATGAGGAGAACCTCAGAAAGAGGGGCAGAGAGAGGATCCACAGCCTTTGCTGTGCACCATGCCACAAATCTGTTCCACCTGGAGGCGTATACCGACTTTGTGGAGGGACGCCTGGCTGCCAGAATGACTTTACAGACTTCAGGAGGCAAGTCAAATGGCCTCAACTGTCGCGGCTCAATCTCCAAGCATGGAGGTGGAGACTGGACAGGTTCGGGTGGAGGACCGTCCCCTGCTGCTGCGACAGAAGGTCTTCCTGAATAGGCAGACGAACCGGGGGATCGACAGACATACTGAATAGTTCGGGATACCAGTACCTTCGTGCCCAGTCCGGAGCCACAAGGATGACTTGGGCTCGGTCGCTTTTGACCTTCTTTAGCACTCTAGGTAGAAGTGGTGTCGGCGGAAAGGCGTACAACAGACTGCAACTCCACTCGCGACTAAAAGCGTCTCCGAGCGAGTGCCGCCTTGGAAATTCCAATGCGCAGAACTGATGACATTGCGCGTTCTCTTCTGTGGCGAATAGATCTAACCAAGGCTCTCCCCACTGCTGAAAGAGGCCATGCGCCACGTCCGAGTTCAGACACCATTCGTAATCCATCATGCACCTTCGGCTGAGCTCGTCCGCCCTGGCGCTCAGAGAACCTGCCAGGTGTTGAACCACCAGGGTCACGCCCTGATGTCCCAGCCACTGCCAAAGGCGCAGAGCCTCATGGCAGAGGGTCCACGACCACACCCCACCCTGTTTGTTGCAGTACCACATGGCGGTGGTGTTGTCCGTGAACACCTGCACTACACTCCCCCGAACAGAGGGGAGGAATGCCTTCAGTGCTAGACGAATCGCCCGCAGCTCCAAAAGGTTGATATGGAGCCGGGACTCCACCGGAGACCTGAGGCCTCTGATCTCCGCCTCTCCCATGTGGCCTCCCCAGCCCTAGAGGGACGCGTCCGTCACAACCAAGTGCTCCGGTTGGGAAAGGGAGAGGGATCTGCCGCTGACCCAATCATGGTCCGTGAGCCACCGCTGCAGCTGTCTCGCAGTGCCCTCCGAGATCAGGACATGGTCGGACAGGTTGCCGTGATGCTGGGCCCACTGAAACTTCAGGTCCCACTGCAGAGCCCGCATCCGCCACCTGGCGTGATGCACCAGAAGGATGCAGGAGGCCATCAGCCCCAGAAGCCGCAGCGTCAACCTGACCGAGATCCGGGATGAAGGCTGAAAAAGTGGAATAAGAGCCTGAATATCCCGAACCCGCTGTTCGGGAAGGTAAACCCGAAACTGCGCCGAGTCGAGAACTGCTCCGATGAAAAGGAGCTTCTGAGAAGGTCACAGGTGTGACTTCGGCACATTGATGGAAAACCCCAGCTGGTGCAGGAGGTCTGCCGTCTTCTGGAAGTAGCTGACGACTGTCTGGGGCGAGCCCGCCTTCAACAACCAGTCGTCGAGGTAGGGGAAGACTGAAACCCCTAACCTGCGTAGACGAGCTGCGACCACCGCCATCACTTTGATGAACACCCGTGGGGCGCTGGTAAGGCTGAAGGGGAGCACGATAAACTGAAAGTGCTCGTGGCCTACCGTGAACCGCAGGTAGCGCCGGTGGGCCGGCAGGACGGGGATGCGGAAATAAGCGTCCTGCAAGTCCAATTCTACCATCCAGTCTCCTGGATCCAGGACAGTTAAGACCTGAGCCAGTGTCAGCATTTTGAACTTATCCTTCCGGTGAAGCCGTTGAAGTTCCGTAGATCCAAGATGGGGCGAAGGCCCCCTTTGCCCTTGGGTACCAGAAATTAGTAGGGGTTTTGGAACTACACCCTACTTCTGGCCCAGGAACGCGCTCGATGGCCCCCTTGGCCAAGAGGGCTGCAACTTCCTCCTGCAGAAGTCGCAAATGATCCCCCGATACACGGTGGAATTGCGGTGGCATGGCTGGAGGTGTCCCCTCGAAGGGGATGGAGTAGCCCCTTCGGACGATTTGCAGCACCCACCTGTCCGAAGTGACGGTGCGCCAGTGGAGGAGGTGATGGCGAACCCTGCCCCCCACTGGCATCACATGGGCCTGAAAGCACGGACTAGGAGGGTTTTGAGGCGGATGCTGCGGGGCAAGGTGTGGACTGGCCTAGTCGTTGTCCCCGACCGCCACCACTTTGGATGTTAGTCTGCAGTACGTGGCTGGCAGCACTTGTGGGGGCGCCCCTTCCTTGGCCACAAAAGGAGGAAAAGGCACCCGCTTGCTGGCGCTCGGCCGAGAGGTCCAAGGACTTGGCCGTAGCCCTGGAGTCCTTAAAGCGCTCAAGCGCAAGGTCTGCCTTGTCGCCAAAAAGGCGACGGCCATCAAACGGCATGTCCATGAGGGTATTCTGGACATACGCAGAAAAGTTGGCGGACCTCAACCAGGCGTGGTGACGAATCGCCACCGTCGTTGCCATCGCTCTGCCCAGTGAGTCAGTGATATCCAGCCCACACCGGATGGAAAAACGCGCTGCATCTCGACCCTCTGCAAGGGCTTGGGCGAGTTTAGCCTTGACCTGCGCCGGGCAATGTGGCAGCACGTCTGCGACCGTGTCCCACAGGGAGTGGGTGTAACAGCCCAAGAGGCATGCGGTGTTGGAAGACCGCAGTCCCAGACTAAGGGAGGAGAATATTTTCTTGCCGTAATTCTCATACCTCTTGGATTCCCGATCAGGCGGAGCTAACGGGAATGGGGTCTGGGAGTTTGAGGCCTGGATGACCAGGCTCTTGGGGGTGGGGTGGGTGGACAGGAAACAAGTGTCGCCCGGGGCCGGGCAGTGGCGTCTGACCACGTTCCTATCTACAGGCATCAAGTGCCCAAATAAACGTCAGTTAAAGCCTCATTAAACGGCAGCAGAGGCTCAGCCGAGCTTGACTGCGGGTTAAGGACCTCAGTGAGGAGGTTAGTCCTCACGCGCGCGACGGGGAGCTCAAGGCCCAAGGCCTTGGCCGCCCGCGTCACTACCACACTGAAGGTTGCCCCCTCCTCTGTAGCCACGCTAGGAGGCGAGACAAAACCAGTGTCTGGCGAGGTGTCCAGACCACTGGCATCCCCAAGTCCACCTGTCCAGTCCTCCTAGGACTGACACTCACGTGTCAGAAGGTCGTCAGACTCCTCCCAATACTCCTCATCACCCATCTCCTGATAATCAGGGTTGTCAAATGATGGGGCCCGTTCATTGAAGTAAAACTCCCCAAGCGGCGTAGAGAGCGGCGCCGCTCCAGCGCCGGAACCGGATTGAGGGAGGCATCGGGGACGGCGCCGCCCGAAGACGGCGCCGGAGGTGACACCCGAGGGACCGGCGCCAGTGAGGTCGTAAGGTCAATTGGCGACGACCCGGATCCAGAAGCGGATCCAGTGGAACTCTGCGGCGCCGGGCCCAAAGGCGCCTACGGCATCGGGGCCGAAGCACCCGCCGGCGTCGGGCCGAAGCACCTGACCCGCTAAGGTCCCCAGATGGGTCCGCTTGGCCCAAAGGCACTGCGGAGCCCGCCGGAGGAGTGAAGGACCTCATGGCCATGAGGAAGCTTCGCTTGCTGCCCAGGGACTGGAGGGTATGGGGCAGGTCGCGACGCCCGCGACTCCGACGGAGCCGCGTGGGCGGTGTCACCCGAACCCCCGGCCACGTCGCGGGAGCGTTGGGGGGAGGCGGTAGAGCAATGACGTCTCTTCAAATTCTTGTGCTTACCTGACGACTTCGAGCCTGAGGAGTGATGCCGACTCTCAGAGCTATGATGACACCGACCCCGCGACCGGTCCCTCGACCTCCATCCGGACCTCTCGCGGTGCGGGCCGACTGCCAAAGCTCGAGTCGCTTGCGGGACTGCTCCTGCTTTACTTTCGATGTTAAGGCCCGGCAGTCGGAGCAGGCCTTGTCGTCGTGATCGACGCCGAGACAGTGGAGGCACCGGCGGTGAGAGTCGGTGACCGACATCAGTCGGTCGCAGTCCTCACAGGGTTTAAAACCTGGCATCCCTACCGGCACCGATCGGAGTCGAAGACTCGAAAGAATGATCAAAAAGATCTCAAAAAAGTTTAGTCAAAAAATGACTAAGGTACCACTTTTTCCGGATCTGCGCTGCTGGCGCGGAAAAAAAAAGAACTGACGTCAGCGCGCAGAGGCGGTGTCTAAGTACTCCGACGACGTCATCACGGTGCCCACGCCACCGACGACGGATGCGGAGCCGCAGACGACGCCTACCGACAATGCTCCCTAGGACGCTATAGGACCATTCAGAGATCTCTGTGCCCGCTCCCCTGCGAGTCTTTTGCACGCTTAACACGTTGCTTACTTCGTTACTCTGGGCGTAGCCGGGTTGCCCTCCATACCATTGTCCGGAGCAGGGAGGTAGGGGGGCTGGAGGCGCTGAGGTTTGACTTGTACTACTATGCGGCACAGCTATTGCCGGCTACACGGTGGTTCGCGGATGCTGATAGTTGAGAGATGAGACTTCTGGCCGGAGAGCGGATGATCGAGCATTACAGGTGGCACTGATGCGGGGACGGGGAGCGGACGAGGCCCTACCGTATGTGGTACGCCACACTGCAGAGATCTGGCAGCGGTTCGTGGAGAGAATATTGCGACAAGCCTCCTTTCATAGGGAATTGCCGGTGTGGATTTTAGCCCCTATAGTTGCCATGGAAGAAAACAAGTTACTTACCTGTAACTTTTATGCCTGAATCATTCCCCGTCGTCGAGACGGGAGTCTCTGGTATATAAAAAAGCAGTGCTTAGTAGTGTAGCAAACTGAGAAGAGGCCTAGGCTCATTTCCCTTTTGCAACCCATAGCCTTTGTTATGTAAAAAAGGCCCAAACTTTTCCCTGAACCAATCAGAGCTCCTCACCCTCTAGAACACTCCTGAGAGAACCTTCTGCCCCTCAGATTTTTCGCGCACTTGTGCATATAATACAATTCTTGTGCTAAATCCGAGGTGAGCCTCTCAGGGGAGGAGGGTGGGTGCATGTGAATCTATGAAAGATTCCAATACTGGAGAACTAAAGTCACAGGTAAGTAACTTGTTTTCTTACTCCAGTATTGGAACTTTCATAGATTCACATGCCTGAATCAGAATAGAGAGCAGTGAAAAAACAAAGTACATTTTCCTGATACATTACATAATCAAGCAATACCATAAGAAAATGAAGCATAATCTCATATACAAATATACATACTTATATAAAATGTGACTTTGTAAACAAGAGAACTTATGGATGGAGGGATGCAAGAAAGGCTCACCGTTACTGGATGATATTCCGCAGTACCGCCTCTCCCACCGCCGCATCCGATTCTGCGGCTGCCTCCAAGCAGTAGTGCCTGGTAAAGGTGTGCATAGATGCCCAGGTTGCTGCTCTGCAGATATCCTGGATTGGCACTCCTCCAAATAATGCAGTGGATGTGGCCACCGCCCTCGTGGAATGGGCACAAACTCGTGCATTCAACGGCTTTCCAGCAGCTTGATGACAGTAGACAATCGCACTGGAAATCCATCTGGCAATTCCCCTCTTAGACAGCGGGAAACCTTTCCTGGGTGCGCTGAAAGCGACGAACAACTGAGAAGACTTGCAAAACGCCTCAGTTTCTTTCAGGTAAAATTTCATACATCTTTGAACGTCCAGCGAGTGCAATACTCGTTCCGCTGCTGTTGACCGATGAGGAAAGAAACGATTCAATACCAACGGTTCGTTCAAATGAAAGTTAGTTGGCACCTTCGGAATGAACTTCGGGTTTGTCCTGAATATCATTCTATCTTCTTGAAATTGTAAGAAAGGCTCCTGAATCGTGAGCGCTTGAGGTTCCCCTACTCTTCTCGCTGAAGTCAATGCAATGAGAAGGGCCACTTTCCAAGACAAGAACTTCAGGTCTGCCCTGTGTATTGGTTCAAATGGTGGCTTCATCAATTGAGAGTGCAATATTCAGATTCCATAATGGTGGCTGGTTAAAGTTAACTCGAGCCTCAGCATCACAAAATGGATGCTGCTACCACAGACAAGAGTCTGACCTCCTGCTGCTGGGAGTCCTTCCAGCGAGGGAGGCCTGGACAAAGGGTTTCCTGCCTTGGGAGGTGCTAGCACCACCCCAGACAGGATTTTGTGTATTGAGGTAGGACAGGCTGAAAGGAATGAGACATGCCTGGGGCACACAAGGTGTCCCTGTGCATACACCGGTTCAAACCAGTTGCTGGGGCACTCCAGCCCCAGCTCTGGCGCGAAACCGGACAAAGGATAGGACGTGTAACCACCCCCCTTCCTGGTGCCACCCATAGGAGGGATCTAGTCACAGTACAGCGCCCTTTAGGAGAATAAAGGTAGGAGCTGGTCCCATTCCAAATTAGATTATCCTGATTTGAAACTCTACAAGAAGAAACTCTGGACTTCGACGTTCTGCTCCACAGAAGACTGAAGAAAATCTCCCTTGTGGCCAAGGAGTGACCACCCTGCACAAGCAGGCACCATCAAGCGTCCTAGCGGTTCACTTTGTCGTCCTTTCCGGTGGAACCAGACTTCAGAGCCCGACGAGACCCGGGCTTCCAGACCTCTCCGACCTCTACCTACATCTGCAGCACAGCTGAGATCCGTGGGTGCCACGAGACACGTGACACCGGCCATCTTGGAGAAACTGCACTTCGCTTCCAGCACGACTTCAGAGGCATCCCCAAGAGAGTGCTTTGGGGATTGAGAAGCTCCAGCCCCGAGCAGCTCCTGCACAGAAGACCAGCCCTCCAGCATCCACGAAATCTGCGTGGGGCCCTTTTGCTTGATTGCTGCTCAACGCGTTGTCTGGTGACTTGCCGGCTGGCTAGTGGCCTCCTAGACGACAATCCACGGAATCTACAGCGCTGGTCTGGTTGCTCCAGACTGGCCCTTGCTTCCCTGTAAAGGAGAAGCACTCCCGACCCTCCTGGTCTGCACCAGACGCCATCTCCACTCACTGCGTGGGTTGCCTTTGCCAAGGCCTGTTGACTCCGAATCCGGATCCGACACAGCCGAAAGCGAGAGCCTGCGTGGGACAGCTCGTGCCTCCATCCTGGTCGTCGAAGACACCTCCTGGTCCACGTGGCTGCAGAGTCAAGCGTCCACTCTTCACCTGATCGCGATGACAGCATCTGGTTCCTTCCTGGTGCCACTCCGGTCACTGGCTAGTGACTTTGAACATTGTCCCCTCTGCTTTCAGGTCTTCATCTTCCTCGATCCACCCTTGGATCGCTCCGGGCATCTTCCTCCTGGTCGCCTGCAGCATCTTTCTTCAAGGCTCCATAGACTTCGACGCGGAAACCCGACACGCTTTCACACCTATGCACCCGCAGCCTGTGGGTGAGGTAACGAGAGCATTTCGGTGCTCAAGGGTAGATTGACTCTCCTAGTGTCCAGGTATCCTGTCGTTTTAGTCCTAGCCAGTCGGAACTGTCTTTTACTTACCTTTTCGTACTTTGTAGTGTCCATTGACTTTGTTACGCATCTCGCGTGTGAGTTCACACTCTGCACACGCGTCCCGTGGGCCTCCTGCCCCTTACCTAAGGTTAGGGTAGTGTAGTCCCAGTGATCCTACAGCCTCTGGACAGCTCCATTCCTTCTATCAATTTCCTTATACCATTTACTTAGTAGATGGTTTGTAGTGCCCCTAGGGCACCATTGTAATTTGTGCAACTTATCGTATTTTTCTTAAGAGTCTTGTCATGTGCTTAGCCCTCTGATCTCATAAAGAGTTCAGAGGTGTTTTGTTAGTAATAAATATCTTGTTTATTTTCATAACAACCTGTGTGGTGTCCTTTCACATGGTATTCAAGGGGTTATATGTGGTAAAACAGCTGGCTTCACATGCCAAAAGAGTTTAGCCTAAGACTGCTTTGTCCGTGCTACCACTAGGATAGCTGGTCTATAATGTTGACTTTACAACCAATCACCATAAGGGTTGTTTGGACTGATACAAAGTGATCACTAGAACTAGTGAGCATCATATATCAGGCCAACTTCTCACAGCCATCACCATTCGTCCTCTAAGTCTTCGCACTCGGGGTCAGGTAAGTCGAATAGTATATCCTATAGATTAGACATCGGACTGAGGTCGACTAGGTCTCTATCGAATATACTAGTCTTAATTGTGTGTGCCAGCTAGCTCAGAGGTCACTATAAACTTTCTCAAATTCACAAGAAGGGATTAGTCTCTGACAACCGCATAAACATGACACCTTTGTTTCCCCAAGATAAAACGTATCTTCAGAGTCGTGGAAATAATAGATATTTCACTCAGTCAATCGTGCATGCTTCGTTTCACTAGAGGTGCAGAGAAAGTAGAAAGACGGGCGTTTTCAATAAAAGGTTTTATTGAACAGTCTTCTTTCTCAAGCATAAGAAATGAACTGCTACAATCGTAACACTGGTTGTAAAATATAATGCATCTATACTAATATAATAAAGAGAGAGCCCAAACCTTTGAGGCGGGTAATCTCAGGAACCACAGCACCAATAACAACACCCAATACAGCGTTGGAAAGGGCAGTTGCAGCAGAAGGACATAGGGTATGCAGACGCCCACCATATACATTTAAAAGGTAAAAGTACCGTGCCAGCAAAGTAGTCCCTTGTGGGCGTGTCTGCGTTGTGCTGTGGGCGTGTGCTGGGGGCGTGACAAACGCTGAGGGCGTGTGGTACGTTCCGCCCTTCATGCTATGTCTCATATTGTGTGCTGTGGTCGTGTGCTGGGGGCAAGGGCGTGTGCGGGCGCCGGATTACCGAAAAAAAAAAGCGAGCGTTGCGCCCAATATTTCATTGTTTTTTCTTCCCAGGTTCTGTACATTCCAGCTCCGGGTGTGCTTGCCCCGCGCTCCCAGTGACGTGCACCTGCTTTACTGTATGGAGGTCGGGCATGGCGCTATTCCCAAGGGCCAGAAGGAGCGCAAACAGGGGCCATTGTGCAGGAAATGTAATCTCGCCTTTACTTCCGGTGACGCCTGAAACACTCACTGGAGATTTACCACTTCTGTTGCGCACAGGCCTCGCGCCACGCACATCCGGACACAAGGCCCGCCTCCACCGAAATACCGATTCGGAAATACCCATTCATTCCTATGGGTTTCTGGCCCATAAGAATGAATGAGATTTACCGAATCGGCATTTACAGATTCAGTAAATACCGAATCGGTAAATACCGAATCGGGAGTTCTAAAAAACGACATGTGACCCTGTAAACCAATTGGGAACACCCATCACACCCCACAACAAAGGCACAGAGGAAACAACCAATCAGAATCAAGCACCCCTCCCCCGTACCTGGGAGTGGCCACACCCATGCAGGTGCAGAGCAACTGAACAATTAGCAGAGCAGGAGGAAACAGAGAGGAGCTGGCTTTCCAGAGCTTACCTGTTCCTCACAATGGAGTCCCAGGAAGGGTAGAAGGATGCTGGAGAGCGAAGAAGGAAACTAAAATTTAGCCCAGCAGAACTGCAGGTGCTTGTGGAAGAAGTGGTAAAGCACCACACCCAAATTTTTGGGAAACAGTCTCTGCATGTTGCAGAGTCTGTAAAAAGAAACACATGGCTTGACATCCAGACAAAGGCCAATGCCATTGGGGTGACGCACAGGGAGATCGATGACCTAAAGAAAAGATGGTACGACCTGCGCATCATCACCAAGAAGAGAATTGCTGGCCAAAGAAAGGAAGCTGGTGTCACAGGTGTGGGAAAAAACCGAGCTCCAAGACTAACAGAGCTTGAGGAGCTAGTAGAATCCACCCTGGAGCCAGAAAGCATCCATGGAATTGGGGACATGTATAGCTCTGCCAGAGCTTCAAAGAAACAAGGTAAGAAGCATGGACAGTAATCCCCACCCAATACCCTGTCCCCTTTCCCCACTCTGTGTAAGCATAACACTCCAGAACAGCTTTTACTGATGGCCAGCAATGAATCATGGGAGACGTAGTCATAGGTACATACATGCAATGCATACACCATAGAATCCAGCAAGGCATGCCACACACAACTTCGAGCAGCTGATGTAGACTAGGCAAATGTATGATAGAAATGTATTTAATTGAGACACACAGGTGAAGGGCACCACTGACCCTATGTCCATATCTTTTCACAGGAGAGTACTCACGCAGTACAGCACCAGAAAGGGAGGAGAGGGCACAGTACCTAAAAGAAGGGAAAATGAAAGACAAAGTGCAGGTCACAGCGCTGTTGAAAAAGAGAACACCACATCCCAGGAAGCCACAACACTTGAGCGAGCCACAACACCTCAGCCGCATTCCCCTCTATTGTTTGGAACACCTGAGTTGGAACCAGCAGCACTTTTGCCAACTCCAACAACACAGTCATCCATGCAGGGAAGAGCAAGGAGGCTTGATGTGCCCCCTCTGAGGATTCTGCAACTTCAGATGAGGAGGGTGAAATGCAGAGAAATCCACCTGTGGCTGACAAGGCCAGGCAGCAGAGTACTGCAGGCGCTGTGCGGTCCAGTGTCCTTGGTAAAAGGGCACAAGAAAGTGGTGAAGGGCAGGAAGGAGAGGGGGTCTTTTGTGGCCTGGAGGCCACCATGGTTAAGGTGCAGCGCCTGCAGGCAAAGGCGTTGTTGGCAGTGCACAGGCAGGTGCGCAGCATCAATTACAAACTTTCACACATTGACCAGGGAATAGGCAACATTGCTGTGAGCATGGAGGCAATTGCTAAGGGGATGTCAGACATCAATAAGTACATGGGTGCTCTGTCTGACAAGTTGGACAGAGACCACTTAGAGCGTTGCAGAGAGCGCCAGCGTATGCGGCAGCAGTCTACGGCCTTGAACCGCTTTGCCACAGCAACGTCACTGCTGTGCCGGCGTTAAATATTAATGCAGGATGCAATAGTGCACCGCTGCACAGACTTATCAAGGGGCATGGGGAGAGTCACCTGTGCAATGGAGCAGATGCTCACTAACCAGACAGGCACTGCTGGTGACACAGGTGGGGATGAAACTGAAGGGTCCACCAGCAGGAGTGGCTCCAGCACACCCGTACCTGAGATGCGTAGGAGCTTCAGGCACAACATTTCAGACCCAGCCACCACCCAAAGTATGGATACACAGCCTCCTGCATCCCGCACTGTAGTGCGTGGCCGAAAACGTTAAAGATTGGCCGCACCCCACAGGACTGGTCACAGTGAAGGTAACTGTGAGCACGCAGTCATGGACACAGACATTGTCGGACAATGGCGTTTGAACATTTGCATAATGTAGTGATTATTAAACTACATACTTCACATACTACACCTGTCTGTGTCTCATTCATTACCTAGAAATATCAACGTGTGATCTCTACCCGTCTCAATATACCATCTGTTGCTGCTGCTCCTGTTGCTTGGGGCTCTGCCTGTTTTTGGTCATCATCAATGTCCTCGTGATGTGTTACCTCCACCTCTGTGCCTTCTTTGGTGGCAAGATTGTGCAACATGGCATAGGTCGCTATTATTTTGCAACACAGGATGGGGGTGTACTGCCGTGCACCTCCACTCTTGTGGAGGCAGCGGAATCTCCTCTTGAGAAGTCCAAATGTGCACTCCACTACATTGCGAGTAGACCTGTGAGCCACATTATAACTCCTCTCACTCCTGGTAGTTGGATTGAGGTAGGGTGTGAGCGCGAAGGAACGCAGGGCATATACACTATCGCCTAGGTGGTAAAGAGAGGTCCATTAGTTACATACGCATGACACATACATCTGCAATGACTATCAGGGTGTATCACAGTTGTTTACCTAGCAGATATCCGTCCCCAAAATCTCCAGCAACAAGCCGTGTGTATATCCCACTATTCTGGAAAATGTAGGAGTCGTGGGTGCTACCAGTAAATTTGGCCACTATGCTTGTGATGATGTTGCCAGCATTGCATATCACCTGCACATTGATGGAGTGCGGTGACTTACGGTTTCTGTAGATGTGTTCAGTGGCTGCAGGTGGACAGAGTGGAATGTGGGTGCCATCTATGCAGCCTATCACGTGAGGGATGTGTGCCAGTTGATAGATATCAGTTTGTGTTTTTGCAAGTTCCACAGGTGTGTCAGGGAACCAGATGTAATGTTCCATTCTCTGCGCCATGGCCTCAAGGAACGTCCGGAAAAAACGTGACAGGCAGCTCTGGGACACACCACCAAACGCAGCAATCACACTCTGGTAGCTCCCAGAGGCAAGCAGGTGTAGGCTACACAGCACCTGCACATGGGGTGGGATGGCGTGGGCCCTGGGTGTTGGGTGATCCAGGTATGGGTGGAGGTCCCTAATCAGGTCCAGGATGGTTCTGGGGTGTAGCCTGTATCTCTGCAGTATATCTGGCTCAGTCAGTTGGAATAGGGTGATCCTCTGCCTGTAGACCTGCTCCTCCCTTCTCCAAACCCTCTCTCCTGCTGCCTGTAGCCGTAGCCGCCTCTCAATCACGTAGAATGCCGCCATTCTTGCTAAACTGTTGCGTTTTGGGCCTTTTTTATAGCCTGCACCTGGTTACCACCTGCTTTCAATCCATAGTAAATACTGACTCTTAAATACCGAATTTCATGGAATTCGGTATTTTTTGCCGTTCCTACATCTCGATGGGCCATTTTTACCATTCTTATTTCGGAATAATACCGACTCTTATTTACCGATTCGGGTACTTTTTGGCACCTACATCTCAAATTCGGAATACCGGTCGGTAACAACCAAAATTACCGATTTTCGGCTGTTACCGACCGGTATTTGGACACCTACATCTGGCCCTTATTCTTTTAAATTGCATTATTTATATTATTTTTATTTATTATTTTGTTTTATTACCCTTTACACCCTAAGAACTAATCCCACCCTGCTCCCTTTACATACACCTGCACCCCATAATCATAACCCACCCGTACTCCTTAAAATACTCCCAACACCCTTAAAGACTAACCCATCTTAACCCTATAAATATACCCTGTACCCAAAAACCCAAACCTATCCCTAAACCCTAAAAGTACCCCTGTACCCCAAAACCCAAACCTAGCCCTGAACCCTATAAATACCCCTGTACCTCAAAACCCAAACCTACCCTTGAACACTAAAAATACCCCTATACCCCAAAACCCATACCTATCCCTAAACCCTAAAACTATCCCTGTACCCCATAAACCAAAACTATATCTGAACCCTTAAAATACCCAAACACCCCAAAACATATACCTCAGTACCCCAAAACATATACCCCTATACCCATACTTACCTTATCCAAACATTTAAAAAAAAACATGCTTTTACCATTCATGCATTTACAACGAATTTCGTTGTAAATGTATGCGTGGTAAAAGCATATAAAATGTACTGTCATGCGTTATAATGGCATTGCGGAGTCATGGTACTTTCGTAATGAAAGTATGCAGATTGATGGTATGCGGAAAGAAAGTTGCGGAATAATGGGTGTTTAACCTCCTCTGGTAAGTACATTGGTGGCATGGCAGCCCACATCTCCAGCAACATACTCATATTTTTTCACCACCCATTTGAAAAATGTACAGGTCTCTCTCTCATTGATGGCCAGCACCTTCCACCACAAGTTCTAGAATTGCGAACTTTTGAGCTGGGGAGCTACGTTCGAATCTCGGCATCAGCTCAACATCCTATGATTCTAGGCCAATCGCTTTGTCTCCCCGTGCCTATCACAAATGAATGTGTTCTTCTGTAATGTAAATTGTGATCATGCCATGTTGTCGAGTTTGCGCTATATAATACTGCAAGGAAAAATAAAGTAGAGAAACTTGAGTTCACACACTACTGAACGCGCACTCTTAAGTGCATCAGCAGTGCACTGTGAATCGGAGCGTTTCACAGGCCTGTCACACATAAGAAATGCTATCAAAACGAAATCCTACAAAACAATATACTACTGGCCGGCAGCAATTCATACCCGGACAACGTCGGAACGGGCTGCTAGTACAGTATAAATAGCAGAATAAAATAATACTGAAAGAGCATTGTATTGTTGTGAATGTATCTAGGACCCTAATTAAAACATTCCCGATTTATGCCCTTATGTGGTTATATCAAATCATATCCTTATAAAGGCATAAGAATCATATCCATATTAAGTCATAGCTGTGAGAAGGTGGCCTGATATGCAGTGCTCACTATTCTAGTGAACACTATGTATCAGTCCAGCAACCCTTATTGATGATTGGTTGTAAGTCAACCTTATAGACCAGCTATCCTAGTAGCGTGGATACGAGCAGTCTAAGGCTAAAGACTCGAGAGGGCGTGTTAAGCCAGCTGTTATACCACACATATACCCCTTGAACACCAAGTGAAAGGACACCACACAAGTGTTATGAAAATAAACAGGATATTTATTAAGAATCACAACAGCCCTGTACTCTTTATGAGGACAGGGTACTAAGCACAACACAAAACTCTTACGAAAATACTTAAGCTAGCTCAGTATATACAAATGTCCGAGGGGCCGGAAAACCATATACTCTGAAAGTGGAATGCGAAATTACTAGCAGGTAAGTACAGTACTAATAGCCTTTGGAATCGCTAGGACTTGACTATAGAATCTTCAGATTACTTCTAGGAGACCCAGGGGACTCGGGTGCAGAGTGTGCACTCTCACGCGTGATGCGGGACAAAGTCTATGGTAGCTAGTAATGACAAAGTTAGTGTTCTCGGGCGAACCCGACCTGGTAGGAGGAAAACGAAAGTGGATTCTGACCCTTGGATAGTGAGACTATGTTGGGGCACCGAAATGCCAAAGTTACCTAGCCCAGGGGCTGCAGCTGCATAGGTCTCAAAAGACGTCGGGAATCCTCGTAGACGGACCAGGAGCCTGGAAGAAAGAAGTTGCTGGCAGGCGACCAGTGAAGAAAGTTCGATGGATCCATGCCTGGATCGAAGGAAGATGACACCTGAAAGCAGAGGGGACCAAGTTCGAGACTACTAGCCAGTAGTCAGTGGGCACCAGGAGGGCACCGGATGGTAGCCACCTCGACTAGGTGAGTGGGCGACGCTGTGCTCTGCAGATCTCACGGACCAGGAGGCGTTGTCGGCGACCAGGATGGAGGAGCGAGCTGTCCCACGATGGATGAAGCTGTCGGCGTCGCTGGACCCAGGATTGAGCAACAAAGCCTTGGCAAATTCAAGCCCACGCGGTGGACTCAAAATGGCGTCTGGAGTGGACCAGGAGGGTCCGGGGTGCCTCTCTTGAAGAAGGAAGCAAGGGCCAGTCTGGAGCAACCAGACCAGCAGCAGTGATGTCGTCGGGCGTCGTGAAGAAGGCCACAAGCCAGCCGGCTAGTAGCCACACAGCGCGGTGAGCACGCAAAAGCAGAAGGGCCCCACGCAGATCGTGGAGATGCTGGAGGGCTGATCTTCGGTGCTGGAGCTGCTCAGGGTTGGGGCTTCTCGGACCCCAAAGCACTCACCAGTGGAGCACACGGTGGGCTTGTTGCAAAGAAGTCGTGCAGTCTTGGCGATCGTCGGTCCCTCGAGGTCTCGTCGCACTCACAGTTCCCAGCTTTGCTGTAGAGGTGAGTAGAGGTCAGAGGTGCCAGGGAAGCCGGGTCTCGTCGAGCTGGGTCGTCGGATTCGTGAAGAAGGACTTGCAGCAGACCGCAGTGTTCTTAGGATGGTGCCCGCTTGATGCAGGGTGACTACTCCTTAGCCACAAGGGAGAATCTTGAAGAAGAAATCTTGATGTCCTTTCGAAGAAAGTCGTGTCTTGATTCCAAAGATGATCTAATTTGAACAGGGGGCCCGCTCCCATCTTTATACTAAAAAAGGGGGCTGACCCGGTGACTAGGTCCTGCCTATGGGTGGGACTAGGAGGGGGGTGGTTACACCCCTCTGCCATGCTGGACTTTCCCCAGGCCAGGGGCTGGTGTGCCCCTGGAACTGGTTCTGACCGGCCTATGTGTAGTGAGCACCGGGGTGCCACTCAGCAGTCACCTTCCTGTAAAGCCCTGCCTACCCAGGATACACAAAACCATGTCTGGGACGGTGCTAGCACCGCCCCTGACAGGAAACCCTTTGTCCAGGCTCCCCTCGCTGGAAGGACTCCCAGCTGCAGGGGGTCAGACTGTGAAATCTGACAAAATCTATGTACATAGACAGCATTCATTTCACTTCTTCTCCCACTCCTCTCCCTGTGGGCACCATGGATACTGTAAATTATTGACCGTATCACCCTGCCAGTAAGAACCCGTACCCCTGTGCATATGTACGGCCATTCTAGGCACCATGGCCCTTTTTACCCATTAGAATCCCCAGCTTCCCTCCTGCGCGTATCTTGCACCCCCTCTCTCATGTATAGGCCATGAAACCCGCTCCCTCTACGCGATCCTGATGTGAAAGGTAACCCTCCTGCTTGACCCAGGCATTCCCCATTTCCCTCTCGAAGAAGCATCCTTCGCCTCAGCTGACATAGCCCCCCCAGCTGTATCTGACTGCCCCTGTTCTCCCATGTACAGGTCATAGGATCTCTCTCTCTCTCTCTCTCTGTGCGACTCTGACCCTGCGCGCACCCTGACCCCCTCCCTCTCCTCACATGGGCAAGTCATAAACCTTCTTCTTCTGCAAGACCCTGTCCTTGGGAGTCACGGCCGCGCCTGACCAACACCTCCTTCCCTTCCATGAATGCCCCTCTGTTGACAAGCCTTCCTGCAGCGCTCGATTGTCCACGCGGCATGAATACCACTCCTTTGATGACCCCTTCCCCCGAGTCCGGCTGACCACACATGTCCGAGGCCATCGCCTAAGCCAGGAGATACCATTTACTGCCCTTATTGTATGCCTAGCCACCCCACCCCCCTGGGCCATGATCAGGCGTACATCCTACCAAAACACTCAGCTGCGTGATTGCCCTCCCCTCTTATCAGCAGGTCAAAGGTCCCCATTGTGAACGTATGTGGAGTAGGATCGTCACGAGGATTATAGGAATGTTTTCCTTTTGCGACACACTGACCTGATTGTATCATCAAATGTCCTGCAAATGTATAAAAACCAGAGTCTCAAGCTCACTTGTTAGAGCACCTCCCGATGACACCTTGCTTCGTGTCTGAAATGACTGGCTCTCCTCATGAGAATTAAACTCTGTTCTTGATTCCTGCTTTCAGCGCCCGTCTCTTTATTTGGTAATTATTCAACATGGGAACTAAGAGGCGGTTTGCGCCAACAGCCTGGACATCGATAGAATTATGGGTTCACTTTCCACAATTGGCGTCCCAACGCGGGGTCCATCAGTGACATAGGGTTCGGTAAGAGAGATCCAGACGAAAAAGTGAACGTCTAAAATGATCGGGGTATGCCTGCCTTGAGAGGGCCCTAGCCCGGCTGCCGGTCGACAGAACTTCACCAATTCTGAACGGACCTCTCTCGAGTGACCCACTGTCCTGACTGGAATCCCACAGGACTGCTGCGGTAAAATCATGGAGTAAGAGAACGATCGGGCGCTGGAAGGAGGAAGACGAAGAACTGCCCACACGGTCCGGTCCGGGTAAGGTCGCGTAAATGCGACAAATTGTGAAATGATTGTTTGTTGGATAATACTAGTATTACGCTTTGTTGAAACCCTCTGGAGATTCACCGTCTGCAAACGGAGAAAACAACAGGCTCTCTCTCTTTGCAAGCAGTGAAGGATAGGTAACGCAGACTTTTGTCCCCATTGTAATCCGTCGTGCTTATCTTCCTCCCCCACTGTTTCCCGAACTGTCGTTCGTGGATTATTGTCTGGAGATTCTTTGTCTGCAAACAGGGAAGAACAAGGTCTCGCTTTGCAGGTAGAGAAAGAGTGGGCAACGATAACTTTTCGTGCCCACTTATTCTCCCCACTGAATTGTTTGATTGGCCGATTATTCGGTATTGGTTCGTTTGAGGTATTCACCGCCGCCAAACAACGGAGAATAGAAATATTCTGCCTAGTCTTTGCCCGCTGTGATAAGATAGGTAATGCAGACTTTTGTCCCCGTTGTAATCCGTCATGCCTATCTTCTCCCCACTGGTTGGTAGCCTGTTTTAGCCCGGACCGCTTATTAGAGTTGAACTATCCAGCTCCACTGGAGGGCACACCTAATAAGGACCTGTTCATTAAGTGTGGACTAGTCGCTATGGCTCATAATAGGGTATGGCATAAAAATACAAGAAAAGGAGTTGGGCGAAATCAGTAGGCCACTGAGGAGTTATCAACTTCGTTAAAAATAAAATAAAAAAAAACGTTAGAAATAACTAGCAATAAGAAACATAAAAATGGCGAGGGAAGACAAGCCTGACACCAAGGCAGCCACGAGGTAGCTAGGTTCCGTTGCCTATTCCTGCTCCCAACATGTCTGCCTCATTGCCCACCACGCCCAAATAACGGTCACATGAAATAGAAACAATTCAATAGGTACCTACCCCCATTCCGGAAGCTCCCGAAGTGCAACAGGTCCGCGGTTACGCCCATCCGGAAGGCGAGGCCTGGAGGCACGAGGGACTCGCCTGGCCACGGTCAGGAGGAGATGATGTTGGGCAGGCGGTCCAAAGGATGACCAGGACCTCTCCATCTTCTCTCTTCTGCCGCCCTGCAGGCCGCGGGGAGAGAGGGGGCTGTCTTGCCTCGGCCACCGACCACCCCTCTCTCTCACCCGATCCGGCTTTTGCCAAAGGCCGACGCCAAGGCGACAACGGCGGTGAATCAAGTAGTCCCGCCACATTTCAAATTCGCCGCATGCCATCGCCTGCTGGTCCAGAGCCGAAGCCAAGGCAAGAACGGCGGCAAATCAGATAGTCCCGCCACATGCCAAATTCACCGCCTGCCTTCATAGGTATAGGCAGTCCTGCCACATTCCACGCTCCCTGGAGAGTTGAAGGTAGTCCCGCCACATGTCGCTGAGGGAAGGGGGGGGGCTGTCTTGCCTCAGCCGCCGACCACCCCCCCCATCATCAATGGCTGGCACGGCCGATATCGAGACGACGGAGCCGAGGAACGGCGCGGGGTCGCTGGAAGGGGGAGGTGGCGCGAACGACCCTCCCCCACCTCCCTCCAGGTGGAGGCTTCCAGCGACACCCCAACACTCTTTGCTTAAAGAGGGTCAACATCAAAAAGCGGTCTTCTGCCCAGGACGGGCACTCGCTCCATATCGCCTCTCCTCGACCTTGAAGATTCTATAAGAGCCGGGGGGCCCCCGACCCCCTGCATGGGTGCCCCCACCCCCTCACCGGGAGCCACGACATCGGTGCAACTCCTGCCGGCACCAGCCTCGGATTGGAAATGGCTAAGATGCCGCCACGGCACAGGCTTGTTCAGTTCCGGAGGAACACCAGAATGACCCGGTAGGAAAATTGTTGCCGCCCTTCCCACTCTTTGACTCATGGTCCATATTGTTAGACTGTTAACCACACTGCACGAGACTTTCTGAACTGCCAATGGAAAGTTCTGGGCCAACCTTGCGAGACCAGAGACACTCTGACTGTGCTAGAACTTGCCTGACCCCACCCAAAATGGCGCCGACGCAAAATGTGACGTTTTTAATGAACTTTGTTGCACCCTGATCGCGCAAGCTTTTGCCCCGAGATATATATAACGTTTGGATAATGAAAGTAAATATGAAGGATATTGAGTATGTGCTTGAACAATGAATTGACTTAAGGGTGGGTACTGTTTATGAGGTGGGAAATGAATTGGTATAAATGAATGATCATTGGGCGATGTATTTATGAACGTATTTAAGATGAATTACTGACATGCATCATGCTTGCTCTGTAGGAGAGTTTAATATGATTTTATTGCACTGCCGCACTTTATACAATGAACTGCCACTAGCTTCGTTCTTCCCATGCACAGTTCCAATCTGCTCCGTGGCTAGCCCACCGGGTTGTAGGCCTGTATTTATGTGTCAACCCTCTTTATTAAAGGTATTTTGGAAACGAAAGCATCGTTGTAGCGGATTGCATTAATGAGTTTTAAATGTATTGCTACTATGAGCAACGAGAAAGTATGATGAAGGCTAAAGGTTAAAAAGGACCCGATATTTAGCAGCCACACTATGTGTGACAGGCAGCCGGAAAGGTGCTTTAGAAGCCCTGAAACGACACCACAGAAATGCCACCTGACCGCCACCCTTGTACCCGATCAAAAGAGGTTACGACCAAGTAGCTCATGTCGCACAGATCGTCAACGATTATCTGTCTGACCTCTCTGGTCCATCTGGGCTTAAACGCCGTGATGGTAGGGAAATGCACTGCGTGAAAATAGGTCGAGTATGTGGTAGGTAAAACGTTTCCGGATTACTGCACGTTGATGAGGTTTTGAATGTTGCCCCCCACCCCTTCTTTTTCCTCCCTTCTGCAGGTCACGTCGGAACACTGGCTGATGTATGGATGGACGACGACCGAACCGCCGACGAGAGGGGGAGAAGGGGAATGTGAGCATGGTCCTTAGGACAAATAAAAGTTTTTTTTTTTTTATAAAAGGACGTAGACTTAAACATGACTGTTCCTCCTTAGAGCATAGCAATAGGAGGATGGACTGACATAGAGACTGGACAGGTACTGAGTGACAAAATAAAATCGACTAGAAAAGACGCGTTAGATGAAATGACTGAACGTTTTGACTAGGTAGGGAAAGGACAAAAAGAAAAATTGTACGGGTAAGGGTTGCAACGGCACCACCCGCCTAGGAAGTTAGAAATGTCGCCGATGTTCAAAATGCACTACTCCCTTTCTCACACTCTTACAGATATAGCCAAGCTGTCCGACTGTTTTCCCGATCAATACTTGCCGTTGCCTCAGCCTGGAGAACTTCCCACCAAAGGAGGGAACAAAAAATGGTTTAAGATCCAACCATGGGTAACTAGCATGACCAGGTTAATTTCTGATCGACCAACCGAGGTGTGAGTATTGGTAATTGGGAACGCTCGCAGGCATGACAAGCGAGAAGGGAAAGGGGGGAAAGGCAGAAAGAGCTAAGCACGTAGATAAATAGGATAGTAATGATACGTAGGATATATATATAGAAATAGATGTTGTAGACTAACAATTGTTTTCTGTCTTGTTGTGAATGTTTCGTATATGTGTAGTACATGTGCTGTCTTCCCTGTCTGGGTTTGTGTGTATGTAACGTACGAATTTATGTCTCCCCTCTGTCTGTATCTATAGGTCACCTGACCTTTGCCATTCTGTGTTGTGAGCGCACTAAATGACCTATTTTCGTACACGTCTCTCTCTCTCTCTCTCTCTCTCTCTCTCTCTCTCTCTCTCCTTACATGTCATACGTGTACCGAATGGCTCGTTTAGACTGCGGACGACTCTCACTCTCTTTGAGAGCCTCCCTATTTTCTGTCCATCTTTCTGGTAAAATTGTGCCCCACCGGCACCAGTCCGATTTGATACGTATTTGAACACGAAGGTGTTCAGCGAAATTGACCGAAACTAAAATGACTGTATCTTGCCATGTTACTGCCTCTCCTTTCTGCAAAATGAATGAACTTGAATTGGCTAAGAAGGAAAGGACAGGTAAGACGACTAAAGTCCCCCAAATCAGGCCATTTCTAGGGGAACTGTATGTCAATGGCATCCTATGTCTGTTCTTCAGAGACGAACGCCAACGTCTAGATTGACACCCAATACCCAGATTGCCCCACCCCTTTGCACCCAAGCGCAAGCGCCCGAAGCATCCCCGCCCCATTTTTGATAGAACCGCTTCCGTTGTCCCAGGTATAAACATAATGACCATGGGTAGCTGCTGACCCTTGAGGAAATGTTGTTTTGCCCGATTCTCGACGATAGCACCCCCACCCTGTCTGAAAATGTTGGCCAGTCCTGAAGGGAAATGCTCCGTAATGTCGAATATGATGTAACGCACAGTTGATGGGAATGTCATTTGTCCTCACCTGAGTTATAAACAGGACAACGAATAAACATGCCATAAATTCAGTAGGAATGCTGACACATGCACTGCTTGGTAATAGGACCTCTGACTGTGACCAGTGAGCGTATCTCCCAACTGCGTAGAATTGAGGGAGGAATTCACATGCGTAGATATCTTCTTCTGCCATTTCTCTAAAACATTGTCTTGTACCCATTCAAAGATTCACGACCACCGGAGGAGATGGGTCGGATGTGACATACAGCCTGGCTACAGATCTTGGGACACGTGTGACCTCGACCGAAGGTGGAGCTGCAGAGCAACAAGATACGGACGAGACAGCACTTTCAACGTGGAAAATGAAAAATGACGGGCTGCCCTGAAGCCCTCCGTCTGCTAACCCACGTGTGCCTGGAGTCTCCGTCCCCCCTTCTTTGGGCCCGATTGATGGGCCTGCCTGCTTGTTATCCTTTGCTCCCTTGGTCCCTTTTGTGTGTCCCAGGAACGCTGACCCAACTCCGCTCACTCTCTCTCTCTATCGGCTATTTGAACAACATTCACCCACCTTCCCACGTGACTTTTTGCCAAAGGAAAGAACTGCAATTTTATGGGAAGAGGGTGTTGCCATAGAACTCTAGGTGCCGAGCATAAGGCGCCGCCAAACGGACTGTTTAGGGAACAGGACTGTGGTCTAACAGCAGAGGACTGACCGCACCCTGCAACGCGCAAGGATAGAACCGAGCTGGACCCATAGCTCCATCGCCGGTGCTCAACAGCGCCAACGACAAGCACTGGGATTAGAGCCTACCAGTGATGGCTCGCTGATAAAAAGACACTGTGACGAAGAAATACTGTGTATTGAACCGAATTCCACCCTCAACTACCTGGTCAAAACTGTTCATTGGTCACATTTTTAAGTTAGAAAGATTTATGCTATGTAATGCGTTTAATTGTCAGGAGCACACCGAAAATGTAATTCCCTATGTACTGCAATCCGCCCACCACCTTCACTGCCTATGATTATACGCCACATGTTAGTATTACCAAAATGCTAATTCATCAACAATGCCTGCCTACCTGTAAACCCGTCAGTTGCAGAAATGATTGCTGCTATGTAAAAAGGGGCGACTGTGAAATCTGACAAAATCTATGTACATAGACAGCATTCATTTCACTTCTTCTCCCACTCCTCTCCCTGTGGGCACCATGGATACTGTAAATTATTGACCGTATCACCCTGCCAGTAAGAACCCGTACCCCTGTGCATATGTACGGCCATTCTAGGCACCATGGCCCTTTTTACCCATTAGAATCCCCAGCTTCCCTCCTGCGCGTATCTTGCACCCCCTCTCTCATGTATAGGCCATGAAACCCGCTCCCTCTACGCGATCCTGATGTGAAAGGTAACCCTCCTGCTTGACCCAGGCATTCCCCATTTCCCTCTCGAAGAAGCATCCTTCGCCTCAGCTGACATAGCCCCCCCAGCTGTATCTGACTGCCCCTGTTCTCCCATGTACAGGTCATAGGATCTCTCTCTCTCTCTCTCTCTGTGCGACTCTGACCCTGCGCGCACCCTGACCCCCTCCCTCTCCTCACATGGGCAAGTCATAAACCTTCTTCTTCTGCAAGACCCTGTCCTTGGGAGTCACGGCCGCGCCTGACCAACACCTCCTTCCCTTCCATGAATGCCCCTCTGTTGACAAGCCTTCCTGCAGCGCTCGATTGTCCACGCGGCATGAATACCACTCCTTTGATGACCCCTTCCCCCGAGTCCGGCTGACCACACATGTCCGAGGCCATCGCCTAAGCCAGGAGATACCATTTACTGCCCTTATTGTATGCCTAGCCACCCCACCCCCCTGGGCCATGATCAGGCGTACATCCTACCAAAACACTCAGCTGCGTGATTGCCCTCCCCTCTTATCAGCAGGTCAAAGGTCCCCATTGTGAACGTATGTGGAGTAGGATCGTCACGAGGATTATAGGAATGTTTTCCTTTTGCGACACACTGACCTGATTGTATCATCAAATGTCCTGCAAATGTATAAAAACCAGAGTCTCAAGCTCACTTGTTAGAGCACCTCCCGATGACACCTTGCTTCGTGTCTGAAATGACTGGCTCTCCTCATGAGAATTAAACTCTGTTCTTGATTCCTGCTTTCAGCGCCCGTCTCTTTATTTGGTAATTATTCAACATGGGAACTAAGAGGCGGTTTGCGCCAACAGCCTGGACATCGATAGAATTATGGGTTCACTTTCCACAAGACTCGTGTCTGTGGTGGCAGCATCCATTTTGTGGAGCTGAGGCTTCGTTTAACTTTAACCGGGGTTCACAGTTACATACATGTCGTGTCCCTCTAGAAGGGTGGAATGCTAACCCCGTCGCTAGAATTGGCGAGGGGTTAGTATTCCAATTCGTATGACACCTTACTCGACATGTTTTGATAAAGCAATACCAAAGTTAGCATTTAACCGCGAGGATTATAATGCACTTAAGAGTATATGGTATGCGATATAATGGAACAGCTATTAGGACTTGGTTCCGCAAGCTGCATACAGGCTCAGCTCATGCGAGAGCACCATCTCACACGATTCCAAGCACTCTGCCTTCAGGATTGTCAAGGCCTGCCATAGGAGTGACTGATAGGAATCTGTGTGTCCATTTTAGGGTTAGGTATAGGTATACTACACCTACAGCAAAGGGTGATTACACGACTTTGCCCCAGCTGTCATGCAGCCAGTTGTGTCAAATTTAGGAGGCCAGCCAGGGGTGGCATAATACATGCTGCAGCCCCTGGCAGCCCTGGGTACACCTATGCCCTGAGTTACAGGGTCTGATAAGGTGGCCCAGTACCAATGGGTAAATGCACCTAGGGTACACGTTGTAATTTAGAAAGAGAACAGCCAGGCTGTGGGTCTGATTGGCAGGCCCACAGCCAGATAAAGTCGTAAACCAGTGAAACAAAAGCAAAAAATCTGGGTGATCATAGGATTGCAGACCCTACTCTCCTACATGACCCCCCCCCCCCCCCCCCCCAACTTTGGGACAATAAGCTAACCTTGACCAGGTGAGTCTTCTTGTTCTAAGTGGAAATATCTGGAGAGCCCATCGGCATTGCCATGATAAGTACCAGGTCTATGTTCCACTGTAAAGTCCATCCCCTGTAGGGAAATGGACCACCTAAGCAGTTTGGGGTTTTCACCCTTCATCTGATTTAGCCACAAGAGGGGCTTATGGTCGGTCTGAATCTTGAAGTGAGTGCCAAACAAGTATGGCCTCAGCTTCTTCAGGGCCCAAACCACAGCAAAGGCCTCCCTCTCAATAGCTGACCAATTCTTCTCTCTGGGGGTCAGCCTTCTGCTTATAAAAGCAATGGGCTGGTCTTGACCATCAAAATTCAGTTGAGATAGAACAGCTCCCACACCCAACTCAGAAGCATCTGTTTGGACAATGAATGGTTTGGAGTAGTCTGGACTCTTAAGGATAGGTGCTGTGCACATGGCCTGCTTTAGGTCATCGAATGCTTTTTGACAGCCTGCTGTCCACTGAACCTTTTTTGGCATTTTCTTACTTGTCAGTTCATTTAATGGAGTCACAATTGATCCATAGTTCCTGACAAACTTTCTGTAGTAACCAGTCAGGTCCAAGAAAGCTCGAACCTGAGTCTGGGTGGTTGGAGGAGCCCAGTCCCTGATTGACTGTATTTTGCTCTCCAGTGGCTGAACCTGGCCTCCACCTACAAGGTGGCCCAGGTATACAACCTGTCTCTGCCCTATCTGGCACTTGGTGGCCTTGATAGTGAGGCCTGCTGCTTGCAGAATCTCTAACACTTTCCTCAGGTGGACCAGGTGATCCTCCCAGGTGGAGCTAAAGACAGCAATATCATCTAGATATGCTGCACAGAAGTCATCCAGCCCAGTGAGGACTTGATTCACCAACCTTTGGAAGGTGGCAGGTGCATTTTTCAGACCAAAGGGCATTACCACAAATTGATAATGCCCACCAGGGGTTGAAAATGCTGTCTTGGGCTTGGCATCCTCAGCTAACCTGATTTGCCAATACCCAGCTGTTAAGTCAAATGTGCTTAAGTAGTTGGCAGAAGCCAATCTATCTATAAGCTCATCTACCCTTGGTATTGGGTGGGCATCAGTCTTAGTGACTGCATTGAGACCCCTGTAGTCTACGCAGAACCTCATCTCTCTCTTACCATCCTGGGTGTGAGGTTTTGGCACTAGAACTACTGGACTAGCCCAAGGGCTATCTGAGGGTTCAATGACTCCCAACTCCAACATTTTCTGCACTTCAGTTTTTATGCAGTCTCTAACATGATCAGGCTGCCTGTAGATTTTACTCTTAACTGGCAGGCTGTCACCAGTGTCAACCTCATGGGTACACCAATTGGTCTGACTGGGTGTCAGAGAAAACATATGTCTGAAAGACTGAAGAACCTGTTTACAGTCTTTCTGTTGATGCTCAGAGATGCTGCCACAAAAGACAACACCATCTACTGACCCATCATCAGGATTCTGAGTGAGCAGGTCTGGGAGAGGGTCACTCTCTTCCTCCTGTCCCTCATCTATGGCCATGAGCAAGCTCATGTCCTTCCTGTCGACATATGCTTTGAGCCTGTTGACATGGAGCACCCTGTGGGGGCTCCTGGGAGTTCCAAGGTCCACCAGGTAGGTGACCTCTCCCTTTTGCTCAAGAATTGTGTGGGGCCCAGACCATTTGTCTTTGAGTGCTGCTGGGGCCACTGGCTCCAACACCCACACCTTCTGTCCAGGCTGGTAAACAGTCAGGACAGCCTTTTGGTCATGCCAAGCTTTTTGAAGTTCTTGACTGGCCTTAAGGTTTTCAGATGCCTTCTCCATATACTCAGCCATCCTGGAGCGGAGACCAAGTACATAGTCCACTATGTTGGTTGCAGGCTTTTTGAGAGGTCTCTCCCATCCTTCCTTCACCAAACACAGGGGGCCTCTCACATGATGCCCATACAAAAGTTCAAAAGGGCTGTAACCAACCCCCTTTTGTGGGACCTCTCTGTAAGCAAACAGAAGGCAGGGAATCAGGACATCCCATCTACGCCTGAGCTTTTCAGGTAGTCCATGAATCATCCCTTTTAGGGTCCTGTTGAACCTTTCAACAAGCCCATTGCATTGTGGATGATAGGGTGTAGTGAATTTGTAATTGACACCACACTCCTTCCACATAGCAGTTAAGTAGCTTGACATGAAGTTTGCACCTCTGTCAGAGACAACCTCCTTAGGGAAGCCCACTATGGAGAACACTCCAACTAGGGCCCTTGCCACTACAGGTGCTGTAGTGGTCCTAAGTGGAATAGCTTCAGGATACCTGGTGGCATGATCCACTACCACCAGTATAAACTTGTGCCCTGATGCTGTCTGGGGTTCCATTGGACCAACAATGTCAATCCCCACTCTTTCAAAGGGCACCCCCACCACAGGCATTGGTATAAGGGGGGCCTTTGTTGTGCCACCTGACTTACCACTGGCTTGGCAAGTGACACAGGAGCGACAAAACTCCTTGGTATCCTCATTCATGTGAGGCCACTGAAAGTGTGAGACAAGCCTGTCCCAAGTCTTTGTCTGGCCTAAGTGACCTGCTAAGGGAATCTCATGGGCCAAGGTAAGGAGGAAACCTCTCTGAGACAAGGGTACAACCAGCCTCCTGGTCATGCCAGGCTTGGGGTCTCTTGACTCAGTGTACAGGAGTCCATCTTCCCAGTATACCTTGTGGGTACCTGTGGCGTTCCCAGCAGCCTCAGCAGCAGCCTGCTGTCTGAGGGGTTCAAGAGAAGGGCAGTCTAACTGGTCCTTCCCCAGGTCTTCCCTTGAGGGTCCCCCTGAACCCAAGAATTCAACTTGATCAAGTTCAAACTCTCTGGGCTCAGTTTCCCTCAATTCCTGTAGGTCAGCCTCCTCTGGGACTTGATCCTCAACCTGGGGCAAGGGGGAAGGCACAGCCTTAACCCTACTGCTCTTCTTCTTGGGAGGTGTCTGGTCCATTGTTCCAGGATCCAGCACCTGTTCAGTGGGGCATTTCCTGACCTGTGACCTGGTCACAGCAAACACATGTGCTGGCAAGCCTAACATTTCCATGTGAGTCCTCTGCTCCACTTCTGACCATTGTGATGACTCCAAATCATTGCCCAACAAACAATCCACTGGGAGGTCTGAACTAACTACAACCTTCTTTTGGCCAGTTACCCCTCCCCAGGAGAAAGCTACAATTGCCATACTGTGATTGGTAGTGACATTGCTTGCATTGGTCACCAGGAAATCTGTACCTGGCATGATCTGTCCAGGGTCCACAAAGTTAGGTGTCACCATTGTGACACTGGCACAAGTGTCCCTATAGGCCTGAGCCATTTTTCCATTAATGAAAGGTGTCTGTCTGTATTTGCCCAAAGTATTGGGACTTATATCAGGGGACATATCCACATCCCCTGTACAAACAAGGACAGCCTGAGTGAGTGTACCAACTAAGTTGTCACACCCCTCAGAACCCAGGGTTAACCCTACTAAACCCTTGGGAGGTGCACTACCACTGCTGACTGTACTAGGGGGCACAGGTGCCTTAGGGGCTGCAGTGGCAGGAGTCTGCCCTCCTCCTTTCTTGGTGCACTCACTAAACCAGTGAGTTTTACTTTTACAGTATTGGCACCACCTTTTAGATTGGCCTTCTTGGTTTTTCTTCTTCTGGGGAGCCTGACCCCCACCCTCTTTGGGTTGTTGGGGACCTGTCGAAGACTTCTGGTCATTTTGTTCCCCCTTAGAATCTTTACTCTTCTGATCTGCTTTCTTCTGACCACCTTGATTCTGGCCCTGGTTCTGTTTAACTCTTGTTCTGACCCATCTGTCTGCCTTCTTTCCCAATTCTTGGGGAGAGGTCAGATCTGAGTCAACAAGATGCTGATGCAACAACTGGTTCTGACAATTGTTTAAAATTTGTTCTCTCATGATCAAATTGTACAATCCTGTATAATCAGTAACCTTACTGCCCAGCAACCAGCCCTCCAAAGCCTTAGTGGCACAATCTACAAAGTCAGACCAATCTTGAGACTGAGTTTTCTGGGTATCCCTGAACAGCAACCTGTACTGCTCAGTGGTTAGGCCAAACCCATCAATCAGTGTATTTTTCAAGATTTGGTAATTGTTAGCATCCTCCACTCTAGTAGTGAGGAGCTTGTCTCTACCTTTTCCTTCAAAGGAGAGCCACAAGATAGCTGCCCACTGACTCTGGGGAACACCTTGCACAGTGCAGGCCCTCTCCAAAGCAGTAATCCATTTGTGGATGTCATCCCCTTGTTTAAAGGGGGGCACTATCTTACCCAGGTGTTTTGTATCAAAACTCCTTTCCCTATTGCTAGGTACAATGCTGCCACCAGTGGGGACTACCCCACTTAACTGTTGCTCTCTAGCAAAGGCAAGCCTCTCTTTGGCCAGGGCAAGATCTTCCCTTTCAATCCTCAGATTGGCTGCCCTTTCTTTAGCTTCATACACTCTCCTCTGAGGGGAAGTCATCCCTCTTTGAGAAGAGTTGTGAGAGCCATTGGTTTGAAGGGATCTGCCAGAGCCTCTTGATAGAGATCTGGCTCGTCCATTCCCAATGTTAAGCTGACCTGATAGTGGCCCCAGGGTTCCCCCAGTACCAATGTCATGTCTTCTTAAGTTGGACCTGGTTAGTCTACTGACTTCTACCTGTTCCTTGTCTGCCTCATCCCCAGAGGGATCCTCATCCTCCTCCCCCTCTTCATGCTCAGCTGAGAGGTGGATTAGGTCAGGGTCTCCTCTGGTTCCCTCAAGGGGAGGCATGTTCCCATCTGGATTAGAAGGGCTAAGAAGTTTCTCAGCTTTTCTGGCATCATAAGTCTCTAAGAGACCAATCAGAAAGGAAGTTGTGGGGTTAGACCCCTGCTTAATCTTCCTAGAGGTACACACTTGTCGTAACTCATGGAAGCTAAGCACAGTATATCTGGAAGGGAGGACCTGTGGAAGGTCCACTGACACAAGGGGAGACTCAGAGTTTCCTCCTTTGTCTGACATACTGTTTCTAGTGTGGTGTAAGTGATGCACCTACCTACACTATGTGTTTGCCTACTGATCCCTTGCTAAGAGTTGCAGCCAAGGTGTGCTAAGCCTTGAGGACCTGCAACAGCTGGTTCAGTAGAACTCAGAGTATTCTAAGCTTAGTTATATGTACTAACAGTACTTATGTGATCTTTCAACAAGATATTCTTAGGATACGTGTGGTAAAACAACAGCAAGCTCAAATCCCAACCGCTGCTCACCAATGTGAGAAGGTGGCCTGATATGCAGTGCTCACTATTCTAGTGAACACTATGTATCAGTCCAGCAACCCTTATTGATGATTGGTTGTAAGTCAACCTTATAGACCAGCTATCCTAGTAGCGTGGATACGAGCAGTCTAAGGCTAAAGACTCGAGAGGGCGTGTTAAGCCAGCTGTTATACCACACATATACCCCTTGAACACCAAGTGAAAGGACACCACACAAGTGTTATGAAAATAAACAAGATATTTATTAAGAATCACAACAGCCCTGTACTCTTTATGAGGACAGGGTACTAAGCACAACACAAAACTCTTACGAAAATACTTAAGTTAGCACAGTATATACAAATGCCCGAGGGGCACGGAAAACCATATACTCTGAAAGTGGAATGCGAAATTACTAGCAGGTAAGTACAGTACTAATAGCCTTTGGAATCGCTAGGACTTGACTATAGAATCTTCAGATTACTTCTAGGAGACCCAGGGGACTCGGGTGCAGAGTGTGCACTCTCACGCGTGATGCGGGACAAAGTCTATGGTAGCTAGTAATGACAAAGTTAGTGTTCTCGGGCGAACCCGACCTGGTAGGAGGAAAACGAAAGTGGATTCTGACCCTTGGATAGTGAGGCTATGCTGGGGCACCCAAATGCCGAAGTTACCTAGCCCAGGGGCTGCAGCTGCATAGGTCTCAAAAGACGTCGGGAATCCTCGTAGACGGACCAGGAGCCTGGAAGAAAGAAGTTGCTGGCAGGCGACCAGTGAAGAAAGTTCGATGGATCCAAGCCTGGATCGAAGGAAGATGACACCTGAAAGCAGAGGGGACCAAGTTCGAGACTACTAGCCAGTAGTCAGTGGGCACCAGGAGGGCACCGGATGGTAGCCACCTCGACTAGGTGAGTGGGTGACGCTGTGCTCGCAGATCTCACGGACCAGGAGGCGTTGTCGGCGACCAGGATGGAGGAGCGAGCTGTCCCACGATGGATGAAGCTGTCGGCGTCGCTGGACCCAGGATTGGGCAACAAAGCCTTGGCAAATTCAAGCCCACGCGGTGGACTCAAAATGGCGTCTGGAGTGGACCAGGAGGGTCCGGGGTGCCTCTCTTGAAGAAGGAAGCAAGGGCCAGTCTGGAGCAACCAGACCAGCAGCAGTGATGTCGTCGGGCGTCGTGAAGAAGGCCACAAGCCAGCCGGCTAGTAGCCACACAGCGCGGTGAGCACGCAAAAGCAGAAGGGCCCCACGCAGATCGTGGAGATGCTGGAGGGCTGATCTTCGGTGCTGGAGCTGCTCAGGGTTGGGGCTTCTCGGACCCCAAAGCACTCAACAGTGGAGCACACGGTGGGCTTGTTGCAAAGAAGTCGTGCAGTCTTGGCGATCGTCGGTCCTTCGAGGTCTCGTCGCACTCACAGTTCCCAGCTTTGTTGTAGAGGTGAGTAGAGGTCAGAGGTGCCAGGGAAGCCGGGTCTCGTCGAGCTAGGTCGTCGGATTCGTGAAGAAGGACTTGCAGAAGACCGCAGTGTTCTTAGGATGGTGCCCGCTTGATGCAGGGTGACTACTCCTTAGCCACAAGGGAGAATCTTGAAGAAGAAATCTTGATGTCCTTTCGAAGAAAGTCGTGTCTTGATTCCAAAGATGATCTAATTTGAACAGGGGGCCCGCTCCCATCTTTATACTAAAAAAGGGGGCTGACCCGGTGACTAGGTCCTGCCTATGGGTGGGACTAGGAGGGGGGTGGTTACACCCCTCTGCCATGCCGGACTTTCCCCAGGCCAGGGGCTGGTGTGCCCCTGGAACTGGTTCTGACCGGCCTATGCGTAGTGAGCACCGGGGTGCCACTCAGCAGTCACCTTCCTGTAAAAGCCCTGCCTACCCAGGATACACAAAACCATGTCTGGGACGGTGCTAGCACCGCCCCTGACAGGAAACCCTTTGTCCAGGCTCCCCTCGCTGGAAGGACTCCCAGCTGCAGGGGGTCAGACTCGTGTCTGTGGTGGCAGCATCCATTTTGTGGAGCTGAGGCTTCGTTTAACTTTAACCGGGGTTCACAGTTACATACATGTCGTGTCCCTCTAGAAGGGTGGAATGCTAACCCCGTCGCCAGAATTGGCGAGGGGTTAGTATTCCAATTCGTATGACACCTTACTCGACATGTTTTGATAAAGCAATACCAAAGTTAGCATTTAACCGCGAGGATTATAATGCACTTAAGAGTATATGGTATGCGATATCATGGAACAGCTATTAGGACTTGGTTCCGCAAGCTGCAGACAGGCTCAGCTCATGCCAGAGCACCATCTCACACGATTCCAAGCACTCTGCCTTCAGGATTGTCAAGGCCTGCCATAGGAGTGACTGATAGGAATCTGTGTGTCCATTTTAGGGTTAGGTATAGGTATACTACACCTACAGCAAAGGGTGATTACACGACTTTGCCCCAGCTGTCATGCAGCCAGTTGTGTCAAATTTAGGAGGCCAGCCAGGGGTGGCATAATACATGCTGCAGCCCCTGGCAGCCCTGGGTACACCTATGCCCTGAGTTACAGGGTCTGATAAGGTGGCCCAGTACCAATGGGTAAATGCACCTAGGGTACACGTTGTAATTTAGAAAGAGAACAGCCAGGCTGTGGGTCTGATTGGCAGGCCCACAGCCAGATAAAGTCGTAAACCAGTGAAACAAAAGCAAAAAATCTGGGTGATCATAGGATTGCAGACCCTACTCTCCTACAATAGCAATGCAGTCCAAATATGGCAAGGCTACTCCCATAGACTCCTAGAAAGCACAACGCGTTCTTAAACAAACCAAGCCTCCAGCAGCTGCGGTATTGCTTTGTCCTAGAACTCATGGAGTCCTGAAAGAACTGCGAGTTCTTAGTGACCTCTTATGTCCAACCTTACGTCAAACTCTGGACCTTCCAGGTATAAATATACCAACATCTGCCTTAAGCAACACACAGTAGTTTGGAGCAGATCGGCTATCTACTTGCCCGACGCCCTGCTGATGCGAATGCAGAAGGAAGCCGACCCTCCCTGTTGACGCACTGAGAGAGACGCTGTCTTTTCTCCTGCCGAGAAATCCAGCTCCAGTATTTCCCTGACACCCTCGCGGGTTGCTGGGAGATCGAGTCCTGAGAGAGAGATACAAGACCTCCTTCATTCTATACCCAAGGTGCGGAGCTGATTAGACCCGTAGAGAATTCTTGATTCAGATTCTTGGCAAAAACTGTAACTCATCTACTCCTTCCCACGTACTAGGCTAAGGTTAGGTACACCGGGGTAGGCGTATCTTAGAAACCCCAGTTGAGAACGTTTAGTCATTATTTTATCATTGTATGTATTTTGTCCATTTTAAGTATCATATGGCTTAGAAACCATATAAATGCTTTTACAGTATTATTTCATAATACTCATTTTACTGTACGCACTTTACTTTATGACAAGTATTGCAATTGTGGCAATTCATTTCTCTTTTGTGAGAAAGAAGACTACTCAATAAATAACCCTTTTATTGAAAACGCCCGTCTCTCTATTTCTCTGCACTTCTGGTGAAATGAAGCATGCAATTTTGACTGAGTGAAATAGCTATCTATTGTTTCCGCGACTCTGGAGATATTCCTTATTTCAGGGGAAACAAAGTTGTCATGTTATATGGTTGTCAGAAGCTAATCCCTTCTTGTGTTTTCGAGAAAGTTTCTAGTGACCTCTGAGCTAGCTGGCACACACAATTAAGTCTAACATATTCAATAGAGATCTAGTCTACCTAAGTCCTACGTCTAAACTATCGCTTATGTTATTCCAATGCGCAGAGCCTATTGGGAATATAGGAACTACACTACAGGGCGCCCAACGTTTGGTAAGGCGATCATTTAATGCTAGATACTAGAGTAACTCAGTCGTGCTTTTTCACACAGATACCTTTTCCCGTAAAAACTCCAATAGACGTCTAGAGTGGGTAAAAGGTTAATATCTGCCAAAACTTTGTAGGAAGAGATTCCTATGTATTAGTTTTTGGTTTAGTCAACGTTGAAGGATACAGTGTTCCAAAATATTGTGCACCTAATCTTTTTCTCCTTTAAACTTGCTCTGCAAACTTTCATTAAACAATGTCAACTAACGGCGACAACAACGCAACCGGTGGAGCTTCAGTAGATGCGAATCAACCGGGTTCAGATGTTACAGGGTTTAATGAAAATGAACCAGATGCAATACTCATCCCGGTAAATGTAAGGAGAACCTTAACTATAAAACTTATAGAAAATGGAGTATCATCAAGAGGTGGTACAGTCATATTTGTTGTCGAGGCACATGAATATCGGTAGACAGAGGTATTCTATTCATGGATAACTTTTCCAGCAGCAAATGCTGTGACACGCGAGTTCCACTACTACAAAATAGAGGAATACTCCCCTTTCGAGGAAGTTGAAATTCCACTAACTTACCAGGAGCATGAGCTCTGGTTTAATGGCGCCCTAAAACATCAAAATCACATTACCTGGCTCGGTCCACTAGGTAGACCAGGAGCCACATGGCCGGTTCTAGCCAGCTATACACCACATCCTGATATTGAAAAAATGTCAAGCTGAGAACTTTTAGTTCAGTTAAAACATCTAATTAAAATTCATAGACAATTGGTACAATATGTCATGCGGACTTTAACAGTCCAACCAGGATTAAAAATTCCACAGCACACCCCTCACCAGGGGAACACAAAATTACACCACAGACTATTCAATCAGTCATTGGCAAGTTACCCACAAAACGGGAACAAATTCCATTCTGGTTAGCTCAAAAAATTACTCAGAAAGAGGCAGTATTTCCCAATACTACCCCTCACGAAAAACACAGAATTCTGACAATCTGCCTACCAATGGGGATTGCACCAGATGTGGAGGACTGTGACACTTGGGGAACAGTCTTTGCTGCAATCTACACGAAAACACATGGTGTTCCGTCCATAGCAGTTATACCAGACGTACTAAGACAGATTCAAAATTAATATGGTCCAGAACCTGCTTTAAATCTAGGTATGAAATTACTGAAAGACTTTAAGCAAGTCTCGGCTATACTACTAGCCAACATAAAAGGAGAAGCAGCATCTGCGGCAATCCGCCAAAAATTAAAAGAAACAGATATAGCAGACCAACCTTTTGAACTTTCCAGAATAATTGAAAAATCCTATGAAGAATTAGGTGGAGATAGTTTGGGTGGGAAACTACTAAAACCACTTCTAACTGAAAATCCCGAAAAGACTTTCATTAAAAATAATTTAAATACTCCAAAAAAGATGTGGGATGGTAATAAGCAGACCACTCCCAGAGAAAAACATTTTCAGACCAGAGGAAGGTCTCCCCAACAAAGAGATAGATCTCCCGAACGGGGGGTAAGTCTCCACAACGGGAGCCCTCTGAAAAAAGATATAACCTTAGAAATAGGGACAATTTGAGAAAACCTGACAGATATCAAGATATTGATACACATCCCTCTCGATCTTTTCAGTCTTCCGCACAGAAATCGGAAAGAAGAGGACGGTCAGAACGGAAAGAAGAGGACGGTCAGAACATAAAGAAGAGCGTGTCATGTCCAAAGACAAAGAACCTTCTCATCAAAGTAAAAAATTACTATTTCCCAAAAAGAAGGTAGCCAGTATTAAAGTAAAACATGCAGAGGATCCTGAGGGCACAACTCAAGAACGGAGAGTGGGCCCAAACAATGCTAGACAGCGCAGCAGAAGTGACCATAGCTCGCAAGATCCTGATGAATCTTCAGGAGACAGTGGACACGAATGAAATACATTCAGGTAGAAACTGCAGACACCAGAGTTAGCGTGCCCCATAAACTTTATGATAACATTATAGAGGGGGACAAAACTAGGAAAATAAAAGGTCTCTTTTGGGAGAATGTATCTAAGGCTATGATATCCTTCTAGCAGAGAAAGATTGGCCACCAGAGTTTGTCAGGGAGTGCCCACATGGCGAAGACATGATTATGCCTGCCTTCTCAAATCACATTCCAATTCATAAAAAATACACATATGCAAGAAAATGGGCAGTGGCCCAAGCCCCTGCATTATATAAAAATCATGTAGGATGGGATGAGGATTCTCCTCACCATAAAATCCAGATAAAAAATCAACCTACTGCACAGATGCAGTATCCTGTTAAGCAAGAAGCTAAAAACAAGTCAGAGAGATCTTAGATCAACTTGAATATCAGGGGGCGATTGAAACATGCACCTCAGAAATGAACAATCCTTTGTTTGCTGTCTCCAAGCCAGACAATTTATATCGTCAGATCCCTAAACTCTAGTTGCAAAACATTTGCAGTACAAAACTCACATAGTGCAGCACTAATGAATAATAACGTGCGCAAAAAATATTAAACAACATTAGATATTTCAAATTGGTTTTTCTGTCAAAACACTGCACCAGAAATCAGGTATTTAACCGCTTTCTCAAGTATGGGGGCCCAAAAGCAATTTTGTCGTCTCCCACAAGGATTCAAGAATAGCCCAGGATTATTTTCTGCCAGGGTAACAGAGTTACTACAAATATGTGATGATGAGGCATTATCTTATGTCGATGACATCTGTCTTACAGACAACGACCTGGAGACACACAAATTTAACTTTAAAAAGTCACGATTTGGGGGGCCTGGCCAAGATGGCGGAGTGAGGAGACGCTTTCGCCCGGAGCTCCCGACCCGATCCGGGCCCTGAGCCTTCTGAATAGCTTGTTCTCCCCCCCATCGGCATAAAACTGATTGGGAACGGTGCGGGAACCGGTCAGGCTGTGCTAGACCCGAGGTGCGGCTCTGGAGTGGCCGGGGGCCCGTAGTCCGGACCGCGGCACGGAGCGACGCCACGACCGGAAGCGTAGTCGGATGGCGGCCTAGCCAGGGTCGAGCAGAGCTCTGTTTCCGAAGATCGCAGCAGTTAGCGGTGGTGCAGTGGACGGGAGTAGGGGGCACACCTGGGTGCCGCAATGGTGTTGAGAGGCCCTGAGAAGCGCCTGCAGTCCTCAGGAACGGCCCGCCCCTGGTGGTCGGTCCCGTCGCAAATCGAGGCCGCGGCTGCGGCCTAGCTGTCCGGAGGCCCTGCAGGCCGGAAGGGTGGTGTCGCTGGAAGCGTAGGCGGAATAAGGGCCGCAGAGACGAGGATTGGAACCGGGACCCTCCAAAGACTGCACCGGAGGTGTCGGCTCCTGAGCGACTGAGCCTGGGGACGAACGGTGAGACGCTCGGAGGCTGCGCCATCACCGGAAGTGGAGCAACAACCTGCAGAGGCGCGAAGAGCCGCCATAGTTGCTTTTGAAAGTAGTGACGAAACTGGCGTATTTCGGTGGTGCGCGGTGCCCTTGAGAACCGTGCCGTGGACAATAGCAGCGGTCGCCGAAGAAAGAGCCAGGTGCTAGGACTTGGATTGCACAGGTCGAGGGAGGGTCCCTGTGTGAGAAGTTGGCCTGATATGCAGTGCTCACTATTCTAGTGATCACTATGTATCATTCCAAGCGACCCTTATTGATGATTGGTTGTAAGTCAACCTTATAGACCAGCTATCCTAGTAGCATGGACAAGAGCAGTCTTTAGGCTAAACTCTAGAGGGCATGTTAAGCCAGCTGTTATACCATCACATATACCCCTTGAACACCAAGTGAAAGGACACCAAACAAGTTGTTATGAAAATAAAAGGATATTTATTTATAACAAGTCTACCCTGATCTCTTTATGAGTCAGGGAGCTAAGCACATACCAAAACTCTTAAGAAAATACTTTAAGTTGCACAATTTACGCAAATGCCAGAGGGGCACGAAAAACCATATACTACAAAAGTGGAATGCGAAATATTAGCAAGTAAGTAACAAGATCCAGAGGCTTTAGGATCGCTAGGACTACACTACTGAAGCTTCAGGTTAGGAGCAGGAGGCCTAGGGAGATCGGGTGCAGAGTGTGCACTCTCACGTGGGATGCGGGACAAAGTCTATGGATGCTAGATTTCGTAAAGTTAGTGTTATCGGACGAATCCGACTAGTTAGGCTGAAAACGAAAAAGGATCTGGACACTTAGATAGTGAACCTACGTTGGAGCACCAAAATGCTCAAGTTACCTAGCCCAGGGGCTGCGGCTGCATAGGGTTCAAAAGACGTCGGGAATCCTCGTTACAGTCTATGGAGCCTGAAAGAAGAAGTTGCTGGCAGGCGACCAGTGATGAAGTTCGATGTGATCCAAGCCTGGGTCGATGATGGAGACGACCTGAAAGCAGAGGGGACTCAGTTCTTAATCACTAGCCAGTGATCAGATGGGCACCAGGATGGCACCGGATGAAGTCACCTCGACCAGGTGAGTGGGCGACGCTGGGCTCTGCAGTCTCTCGGACCAGGAGGCGTTGTCGGCGACCAGGATGGAGGTGCGAGCTGTCCCACGAAGGTGTCTGCTGTCGGCGATGCTGGACCCAGGATTGGGGAAACAAACCTTGGCAAAGGCAAGCCCACGCGGTGGACTCAAGATGGCATCTGGAGTGGACCAGGAGGGTCCGGGGTGCTCCTCTGTTGGAGGGGAGCAAGGGCCAGTCTGGAGCAACCAGACCAGAGATGGAAGTGTCGTGGTTCGTCGTCAGGAGGGCCACAAGCCAGCAGGCAAGTAGCCGGACAACGCGGTGAGCAGCAAAGAGCAGAAGGGCCCCACGCAGATCTGGTTGATGCTGGGGGGCTGGACTTCGGTGCTGGAGCTGCTCAGGGTTAGGGCTTCTCAAACCCCAAAGCACTCACTCGAGGATCCCTCGGCGGTCGTGCTGGATAAGCGTCGTGCAGTTTTGAAGATGGCCGGTCCCTTCGGGTCTCGTCACACCCACGAATCTCAGCTGGGCTGATGATGCAGGTAGAGGTCAGAGATGGCAGGGAATCCGGGTCTCGTCAAGCTGGGCAGTCTTGATCCGGAGGATGGACTTGCAGCAAACCGCATGCGCTTAGATGGTGCCCGCTGGTGCAGGGTGGCTACTCCTTAGCCACAAGGGAGAGTCTTTAGAAATGTTCAAGAGTTCTTTTGTGGAAAGTAGTCAAGATTCAGAATTATCTAATTTGGGAAGGGGGCCCGCTCCTACCTTTATACTAAAGAAAGGGGCTGGCACGCGACTAGGTCCTGCCCATGGGTGGGACCAGGAAGGGGGGTGGTTACACCCCTCTCCCCTGTCCGGACTTTCCCCAGCTCGGGGGCTGGTGTGCCCCTGGAACTGGTTCAAGCCGGCATATGCACAGTGAGCACCGGGGTGCCACTTGCAGTCACCTTCCTCTCAGCCCTGCCTACCTGGGATACACAAAACCTTGTCTGGGATGGTGCTAGCACTGCCCCTGACAGGAAACCCTTTGTCCAAGCTCTTCTCGCTGGAAGGACTCCCAGCAGCAGGAGGTCAGACTTGTGTCTGTGGTGGCAGCATCCATTTTGTGATGCTGAGGCTCGAGTTAACTTTAACCGGGGTTCACAGTTACATACATGTTGTGTCCCTCTAGAAGGGTGGAATATTAACCCTGTCGCCAGAATTGGCGAGGGGTTAGTATTCCAATTCGTATGACACCTTACTCGACATGTTTTGATAAAGCGATACCAAAGTTGGCAAATAACCGCGAGGATTATAATGCACTTAAGAGTATATGGTACGCGTTATCATGGAACAGCGATTAGGACTTGGTTCCGCAAGCTGCAAACGGGCTCAGCTCATGCCAGAGCACCATCTCACATGATTCCAAGCACTCTGCCTTCAGGATTGTTAAGGCCTGCCATAGGAGTGACTGATAGTAGTACATGTGTCCATTTTAGGGTTAGATATAGGTATACTATATCTAAAGCAAAGGGTGTGTACACCACTTTGTCCCAGCTGTCGTGCAGCCAGTTGTGTCTGATTTAGATGGCCAGCCAGGGGTGGCATAATACATGCTGCAGCCCCTGGTAGGCCCTGGGTACACCTATGACCCAGATACAGGGACTGACAAGGTGGCCCAATACCAATTGGTAAATGCACCTAAGGTACACGTGTCAATTTAGAGAGAGAACAGCTAGGCTGTGGGTCTGATTAGCTGGCCACAGCCAGGGAAGTCGTAAACCAGTGAAGCAAAAAGCAAAAATCTGGGGTGTTCATAGGATTGCAGACCCTACTCTCCTACACCCTGCACTTGCTCGCTGTTCGGCCGAGGGCGGATAGTGGTTCCCGGGCCACAGAGGACATTCCCAGAATCCGGGGGTTCGAGAGGAGCACCCCGCGGCAGAGTCATCATAGCAAGAAGAGGCAGGTGGGACCGAAGCCCGAGTGTTTGGCCGGTGCGGTGCCCGTACTTGGCGGAGCGGCCTTGAGGACAAGATGGCGACCCAGAAGGGCAATGAACGGAACGACCGCACGCTCCCCGAGATGCTGGGCAGGTCTCAGACTAGGGGAGACAGAAATCAACCGTCGCCGAACGCGGCGAGTGGCTCTCACACAGCAGGAGGCGGTGAACCCCCGGTTACCAGATCTTTCCTGGAGTCACTTTTTGGCACACTAAGAGACGATTTTCAAACGCTGAAACAGGAGGTGGCCGGGGAAGTCCGCGAAATCCGAAGAGAGGTGGACGGTCTAGGTGAGAGGGTGGCCACGGTGGAAAGCTCCACACAGAGACAGGCGAGGAAATCACGCAGCTACAACAAGAAGTGTTGCGATTGAGGGACCAGCATATGGACCTCCAGGCCCATAATGAAGACCTGGAAAACCGCTCTCGGCGGAATAACATCAGGGTCCGGGGAGTGCCGTCGACGGAAGAGGGAACGGATGTGGCGGAATACCTAAGAGAGCTCTTCAGAGAGATACTGGGTGAAGCGGCGGACTTCCCGGTACGGATTGATAGAGCTCACCGAGTGGGCCCTCAGAGGCGCGCTGCAGCCCCACCTCTGGACATATTGGCCTTTCTTCCTGATTTTCCACTGAAAGAATGGATCATGGCGGGGGCCCGGAAAAAACCCTCAATGACGTTTCGAGGACACCCCGTGGCCTTATATCAGGACCTGTCTGTGATCACCCTCCAAAAGCGGAAAGCGTTCAAAATTGCAACAGACTTCTTGAAACAGCATGAAACGACTTACTCCTGGGGTCATCCTTTCCGCCTTATCTTCTGGTGGAACGGTGTGTTACATCAATTGAGGTCCCTACAGGACATGTGCGAAGTACTGGGGATCACCGCGGAGGAGGAGGTCTTAGCCACGCCACGCAGGAGACGCGCCACAGAGGACGGGTGGCGCAGGGTCTCGAGGCGCAGAACGTCAGCGGCATCCCTGCGTCCGAGCTCGCCTACCATCAGGGCTGATATGGCGAGCGCCATCCAAAAAGCCTCCAGAGACGCCGTGGTGCACGATGGTGTCGCGCTAACAGCGTAAGACTGCTCCGGGGGGAGAACGACTTTGCATTACTGTTCTTGCTGGCTAAGGGCCATGGAGGGTGGGGAGGGAGCAGAGGGGGAAGTATGTGGCTGGACGTCCACTACGATACGTTACCACGGACTTGTCCGAACAGGACATGGCTGGGACAATTTTTCTGTGGGTGTTGGGGGTTTGGTTGTTTGTGGGGGGGGGGAAGGGGTGGAGGGGAGGTGAGGAACCGAAGGGGGTTTGGGAGAGGGAGAGTTGGCGAGTTGGGGGACAGGGGTGTTGGGAGTTGGGATGGGGAAAGGGTGGGTACAGTCCGTTCAGTGTTCTTGATGAAGCCACGATGCCCCGATGGGAAGCTAGTGACAGCTGTGGCCCACGGACCCTCCCTCACTGTAATGGTTCCAATGCTTGTTTCATTCTGTCCTGATTCTCCATGACGACCCTTAAGGTAGTGACCCTTAATGTTAAGGGGCTTAATAACCCGGTCAAGAGGAGGGCAGTCCTATCCTTGCTAGAGAATGCACAGGCTGACATATGTCTTCTACAGGAGACCCATTTGCTTGCGCGGGACTGTCATAGATTACGATCCCGCTCAGTTCCCACGCAGTTTTCTTCTTTGTCCATCACCAAGACGGGTCGGGTGGCGATATTGGTGTCTAACTCCTTTAGGGGGGGAGGTACTACACAAGTTTGCAGAGCAGAAGGGGAGACTCTTAGCACATAGATTCAAACTAGGGACCCTGACATTTATCATCGGGTCGATTTACTGTCCGAATGAACATCAGGATAGCTTCTTTCAATCAGCATTAGTGGACAAAACAGCATCCCCGGACAGGCACATAATTTTGGGTGGAGATCTAAATATGGTGGTTGACTCGGCTGTGGATAGGTCGGCCCAGCGTTCCCCACAGACAGGGGAAATGTCGCAAGTAGTTAAATCCCAACTGGTGGACTTGGATCTTCACGATCTCTGGCGCCACTTGCACCCCACGGGTCGAGACTACTCCTTCTACTCTCATGCACACAAAACATACGCCAGGCTGGATCACCTCATAGTTACCGGCCCAGTCCGTGATCTAGCTACGACGTCGGAGGTGGGGGTCATCTCTCTATCTGATCACGCGCCGGTATCGAGGAGTTTCTCTCTGCCGGCGGATCGGGCCCCCCGTGGGGTCTGGCGCCTCAGAGACGCTCTTTTACATAAGAAACCAGTCGTACAAAGGGTTACGGCGGCGATTAGGGACTTCCAAACGCATAATGACAACGCAGACACCTCGGTGGCGACGCAGTGGGCCGCACTTAAGGCGGTGGTCAGAGGGGAATTCATCGCGGTCTCCTCGGCGGAGAACAGGGAGCGGAGACAGAAACGGGACGAGCTTACGCAAAAAGTCAGGGAACTGGAAGAGGTGCACCGCCGTACAGGGGCCCCCAGGATTTGGAAACAGCTGAAGGCGGCGAGGAAGCTCCTGTCATCCCTGGACGGATGTATGACGTTACAACGGCTACTTTTACCACGCATACCATTACAACGCGGTATTTACAACGAATACCGTTACAACGCATAGCGCTTAGAGGTGCTGGATAGTGGTAAGTATAATTTTCTATTCCAACTCCAGTCCCCGTGGACACTAGGGAAGGTGTTGGATAGAAAATTAAACGTATTCCCTATCCTAGAGCGCCCCCCAGCGCAATGCGTTGTAATGGTATGCGTGGTAATGCCTGCGTTGTAATGGTAGTGCGTGGTAAAAACTTCGTTGTAACAGTTGTATACCTCCCTGGACATGGATAGGGCGGAATATGCAGCACTACGACTGAAACACGCTTATTACACGGGGGGGGACAGGTGTGGCCGCCTTCTGGCGAACAAACTCAGGGAGGCCCATGAACGCCATAGGGTGAAGGAGATTGCGGCGGGAAATGGCGGGCTGGTCGCGGAGGATGTTCAGATAGCCGAGGCCTTCCGCCAATTTTATGCGGAATTATACACTGGGGAGAGCCTGATGGCGCAGGAGTCGGAGGACTACCTGGACTCAGTCACCCTTCCGTCCCTAGAAACACCTCAAGCGGAATATCTCGAAAGGGATATACTGGTCGAGGAGGTGATTGCTGCCATCTCCAGGCTTAAACATGGTAAAGCCCCTGGCCCGGACGTCTACACAGCGCTCTTCTACAGGACATTCAGCGCCACGTTGGCCCCTATACTGACTAAATTGTTTAATTCCTTCTCCGAGCCAGGGGCGATCCCGCCGGATCTCCTTCAGGCCACAGTATCGGTCATACCTAAACCAGGGAAAGACCGAGCCCAATGCAGCTCGTACCGCCCGATCTCTCTTTTGAACGTGGATTTAAAACTTTATACGGGAATTCTGGCGGCACGCCTAACGCTCCATTTGCCGGGTCTGGTGGAGTCGGACCAGGCGGGCTTTGTCCCCGGGAGACAGACGGTGGATAACACCAAGAGGGTAGTACATATTCTGGAGAAGGCTTCCCGGAGAAAGAATGCTCCTATTGGTTGATGCAGAAAAGGCGTTCGACCGGGTGCACTGGCCCTATTTGGAACGGGTTATAGCGAAGATGGGTATAGGTGAAAAATTCTGCACCCTGGTTTTTAATTGCTATCGGTTCCCGTCGGCGGTGGTGCGGGTAAATGGCTGTAGCTCTCGAAGGTTTGGCATTGGGCGGGGCACCAGACAGGGCTGCCCACTGTCCCCACTTCTTTTCGCTATGTACATGGAGCCCTTCGCCCAGAGAATGCGGCAGAACTCGGACGCGATTGGAGTGAGGATGGGGGGATATATTCACACGGTTAGCCTCCATGCGGACGACGTGATTCTGACCTTAGAGGAACCGAGGCGTGCTCTGCCTGCGTGCATTGACGAATTGGAAGCTTTTTCACGGGTGGCTGGATTCAAAATGAATATGGGAAAATCGACGGCACTGGACATCTCCCTGACTCCTGCAACACGACGGGAATTGCAGGGCCTCTTCCCCATGCACTGGTCAGCCCACCAGGTCCAGTACTTGGGTATCCTGTTGGCACCTACATTGCAGGACATGGTGACAGCCAATTATACGGCTTTGACTGGAAAGATTAAGGAGGAACTGGGGAGATGGAGTAAGGGCTTGATATCGTGGCTCGGGAGAGTGGCAGCGGTTAAAATGACGGTCCTCCCACAGATCTTATATCTATTCCGGGCCCTACCGTTGCAGCCGCCTAAAGGCTGGCTCCAGCAGACGCAGTCGGTGCTGTCCCGTTTTATTTGGCAAGGCCGCAAGCCTAGGATGAGGAGGGTTCTCTCCACGTTGGCACCGGAATCGGGGGGACTGGGGATCCCAGATTTGCGCAAATATTTTACCTGGTCGAATGGAGCCGATGGGAGTCGGACAAGCACTGGTTATTCCAGGATCAGGCGGTAGCGGGCCGCCCCTTACAAGAGGTGCCCTTTCTGCGTAGGGCTCATCGCCCCCGAATCTCTACGCGTCTTTTGTAACGCGGGTTCCGCTGAGGGTGTGGGATGCTACTAACAATGCACACGAGCTGACCACATTCCCCTCTCCGTTCACACCTATTGCAGACAACCCGGACTTTACGCCGGGGATTACCCAAGGTGCTTTTGCCCACTGGCGTGCTGCTGGTTGTAGGACCCTTTTCCATGTGTATGGGCCGGACGGAGTTCTCCCTTTCCGGACTCTCAAGGAGGAGTATGGTTTGTCTGAGACAGATAGGATGCGCTACTGGCAGGTGCGACACTGGGCTTTGCAGCCACAGGTGCGTGAGTTGGCAGACAGGAAATTATTGCCGTATGAGAAATGGTTAGTGACGCGAGCCTCTGATACTAAGCTCATCACAGATCTTTATAAAATGTTACAGCCTCCTCCCACACACTTTCATAACCCCGGTAGGGAACGCTGGAACAGGGAGCTGGGAAGAACATTGAGCCATAAAGAGTGGGAGCAGATTTCATACCGCGCACGACACTCTGCATACAATATAGAACTAACTGAAACATTCACTAAAGTGTCTACTTACTGTTATTACACTCCGGAGCGGTTGCATGAGATGGATAGGCATATTGATAATAGCTGTTGGCGGGAGTGTGGGCAACCTGGTACACTGACACATGTCCTGTGGGAGTGCCCGTTGTTGAGCCTGTACTGGAAGGAGGTGCTAGATGAGATCGACACCCACTTTGAGATAGAGTTGCCCCGCTTCCCAGCATACATCCTGTTGGGCCTGCCTAATGGGCTGATGTATCCACTAAAAGCGCGCAGGGGTAGACAAATTGCCATAGCATTGGGCTCTGCCGTTCAGAACATTCTAATACACTGGCGGACCACCACTGTTCCATCCATCACGGGTTGGCTACATAGATTATGGCATGTCCTGGGCATGGAGAAATTATCACTGATGATGGCCGGGTAGGTAGATCAATTCGAGGAGTTGTGGCAGCCCTTTCATGCACTACTGGCCACCGAGTTCAGGGAACTAACATGTCCGAGGTACCTGAGGATCTTGAGACTGACTCCACCTCTGGACTTCACCGCCTAATAACCACAGGCCGGATAGGGCTAGGGGATAGGGGTGTGGGCTGAGCTCATAAGGTTTAGCTAGACCAGACACTGGACGGGGGTACTGGGAAGGGGGTAGGGGGGCAAGGGGGGAGTGGGGGGGAGTTGGGGGGGAACTGTTTCTTTAAAAGGGAAAGGGTACAGAGACTTCATTTCTACCTCAGGGTGTTATCTAATGTGATGTGGATGGAAACGGAGCTCACGCAGCCTCTACTGCATTTGCGGGACACGTAGCATTATCTTGAAGGTGGGCTCCCGGGGTTACAGCACAAATGTCATTGCTTGAATGTCTTTCTTATCTGTGTACACTTTCAATAAAATACTTTAAACTTAATAAGTCACGAATTACCCACCAGACTGTCCTATTTTTAGGATATGAATTTTCAAGTGAAGGCAAAAGCCTAGCAGACAACTTCTTAGAGAAGTGTGCAGTACTCCAAGCTCCAAAAACGCTGCAAAACTTACAATCAATTCTAGGTTTCCTGAACTTAGGAAGAACTTAAATTCTAAATTATGCAGAGAGGGTTAAACCGCTCTACGAATTAATATAACCTGATTTCAAACCAATTAATTGGACTCAAAAACACACAGAAATTTTAAGATCATTACAAACAGACATGTTAACTAAAACAAAACTGCAAACAGGCGCAAAGGAACGTAACCTTGTAATCAGAGTCATCCCAGGAAGATGCGGATTTACATACCTGACCTCTACTGAGGGAGAAACTGTACCAATAGCTTATAAATCACACTTGTACACACAAGCTGAAATGAAATTGAGTTCTATTGAAAAAATTCTAACTGCGGTTCAAACGGCTGTAGCAAAAGAAAAAGCCCTAGCTTATGGGAAGAGGATATCTGTTTTACCAGCAGTATCAGCCCTTCAATCAGTAACAAGACCGAGCATTCCAAATGCTATGGCATTAGATCCAAAATGGCTTACAGTGGGTTAATTCTCTTGCTGCAACTGACGTGATACACACATTTGATCCCAAAATGATAAAGCTAGAACATCTAGAATACGAGCAAGAATGTCCTCTGTCGATCGAAATTCTACCTCTGGAACAATACACCTGCGTAATCTACACAGACAGATTTGCACAACACTACATTGCGCGATTGTTAAAGGACGCTGGCGCTTAGGTAAATTCAGACCAATGGTCACTAAAGCTGAACTACGAACTTTGAAGATGGCGCTTGAAAATGCAGATCGCGAATTCCCCATACTAATAGTGTGCGATTCGCATTACTGCGTCGAATCTTACAATAATTCCATGCAGACCTGGATTGAAAACGGTTACAAAGATGAGACAGGTGGCACAATAAAACATAAAAAACTATGGGAACAGGTAGTTCTTTTACAGAAAGAACTACGAAAGACTCACGTGATACATACGCAGAGTCTTCAACGTGATGGCGTTCACGTTGCAGGGAATTCCTTGGCTAATAAAGCCACAGCGGCAGCTGTGCAAACGGCTTCCGTAGCTACAAAAAAGCGTTCTAAACAACAAATAGATGGAGAAATGCTACTAGCGGTAAGAGCCCCAATGGAAGGCAATTATGCGGCGTTACCTCTAAACTATCAACTCGGAAATACATACATAATTGATGCGAACACCGTTCCGTTTGCTCAAACCCCTGGAGTGGGGGATAGAGGAATTCCAAACACGAACCGGAGGGCTTACTTGATTCAAGAAGCACACATGGGAATGGGTCTGAGGCATCAAGAGATCCTTAAATCTCTAATAGAATTGCAATCAGAATACTGGTGGCCGGGAATGAGCGTGCAAGTTTATAACTTTGCAATGGATTGTCAAGACTGCAACAGAAATCGCAGTTATGAACCGGACCAGATATCTGACTCGAGCACAATAAGACCAGGAAAGACACCTCTATTAGACAGCATTAGACTATCTACATGCAGGCATCCGACCGGACAAATGTGATCCCATAAATATTAAGACGAGATTCATTTGGATGTGGCCTCAGCGCTCAGCTGACGCCAGAACTGTTATAAAATATTTGCGAGGCTTTATCGGCACATACGCAATTGGCATGCTACATTCTGACCAGGGTCCTGCGTTTAGCTCTCGAGCTTACAAGGAGGCCATGGCCAGCTTGGGCATTGCATGGCGGTACTCTAGTCCATTCCATCCTGAAGGAAATGCGGTAGTAGAGAGAAAAAAACGTGACATAAAGCAATCTATAACAGCAAGGGTATTAGGTTTGTGTGATGGGTGGGTCAAACATCTAATAAGCGTCCAACGTAGTCTTAACAATCTGCCAAGAAATTCTCTGGGTGGAATCACTCCGTATGAACTTTTGTTTGGTACAAGAATGATAATCGATTGTCAGACTTCAGTGGTGGAACAAAAAGCTTTCGATATGAAAGATCGTTTGGCTGTTTTACAGGACTTGTATGAAACCAGAAGAAGTCTAAGTAACACAAAGCTAAGGCCAACGGCCACTGAAGAAAAACCACCTGTCCCAGCAAGACCTGTCTGGATCCCAAAGATTGGGGATCTGGTCAGAGAAAAGATCGCGGTGAAGAAGGAATTTGGGCCTTCTTACAGAAAAGCAGTACCTGTCTTAGCTATCAGCAGAACAAGATCAGTAGTACTACCGTCCTTTGCTGGTAAAAAGTAGAACCGAGTTGTATCAATCGACCTGGTAAAACCACAACCATGTGGCCAATAGTAAGTAGTAGGCCCAGTGGACGCCCAAGATGTAGCAGAAAACCAAACCTTGCTACAATCCAAGAGGTTCAAACTGAAAGACTAATTACATTTGATAAACCTGCAGTGAATAAAAAAGGACTATGCAACAAAGCCATGGAACTTGTGCCTCTTGAAACCCAAATTGCATCAGTTCATCAAGAAACACCTGCCTACAATGATGTAGCCTCAGACTATACTAATATGACAAAGGAAGAAGCAAATCCAAAGATTAACGCGAATCCTGAAGCAATTCCAACAATTGACAGAACTGCATCTGACTACCTTATCAACTTCAATGACTTTTCTGATGATCCAAGTGAACATGGAGACAAGCCAGGAAACAAAACTTTCAAAGACAAAATTACAGAACTCTTTCATCAACTTGGAGAAACATATCTGATTTCACCATGGATTGAACTATGGATTGTGTTAGGTGTACTTTTCCTTCTGCTCTGGCTCATTTTGGTTTTAAGCTTGGGAAGAATGATTGATGGAAAATACAGTACAATGGACACAGCAAGTCAGAACATCAACTTGGTTCTAAAACATCACAGATCCTCTCACATTGAAAAAAGAGAACTATCATCAGTGAACATCACAGCCATTCCTATACCTGGTGGTGTAATACTGATTACGAAATCTATGGCCCGGTTGAACTCTTGAAATATCCACATCAGTTCAAGATTTCTTTAAGTGACTTTGTATCGCTTAGTACTTTCTCTGATGATTGGGACTTTGAAAATATTAATAATATGTCAGATTTAGAAATGTCAGCAACATTTAGAGAACATGATTATTTTCAAGGTTCATCGAATTATGAAAGAATTTATTGCTTTAATCATTTTGGGCATCATTATTTGCATAAATCTGCTAATCCTAGAAATGTTTTCAGTTATAATCAATGGGAACATGTACAACTCCGCCAAAAGGCAGTTCGAAAACATTTTATGAGAAATTCTCATACTTCTCAGGGTTTAATATCATTGATCCAGAAACGTTTTATTTTAAAATTATGAATAAGACAGGAATGAAAAACATGTTGACAAACACTAAACTGATATATTCTGAAAAGTTTTATGAAAAGATTTCTACATTTGGTTTTTAATTTTGGAAAAATAACATTGAGAAAAAAACTGTCTGGGGTACAAAAAAATGGCAGGTACAAGGTCTAGAATCATTATTCAGAGCCTGCATGATCCCAGAACAAATAATGTTCCTGAATGACACCATTCAACAAACAACCTGTCTTGGCCTAGCCAAGATTAAAGATTTAAACAGCCCGTCTATACCAAAGCCTATGCCTGATAGAAATAACACTCCAGATGAGGGGTTAGACGTGTCCTATATTTTACATCAAAACAGAACTAATCCTGATTGGAGAAAATGGTTGATCTGGCCCACAGACACTAATAACTGTCAAGATAGATTCCTGAACAAAATACAGGGGTTCAAACAGAACAGGCCAGACCCAAGATATTCCCAGAGACAACATCCAGAGATAATAACAACATACAGTATAGGAAAACTATGCCTCGAATGGCTACAGAAATCCACCCTCCCCTAAATTAAGCAACACTTGACTTTACTTAAAGAAGGTGCTGACTTACGAGATTTCTTACTGGGACCTCGCAAACAGCGTCATATACGGCGGTATATACGCAGCTTACAACGAAGCTTGGAAAGTAACACAAATTGAAACTGCTGAAAAAATACGAGAAATTGATTGTATTAATTTGGAAAAATCTCTGTCTGTAGTGGACAATGGGTTAACGACTCTGTCCTCCAGATTTTATTCACTGGACAGCATTGTATCATCTGCTATTGATATAATAGAACGGGATATGCTAATGTTACAACATGGCCAGTCCCAATTATGTTCTATTGTACAGTTAAGCTGGACGTTACAAAATCTGCGTTCAGGCTACGTGCCATGGCGTCTAATCAATACAACGTCATTATTTTCTATCTTTAACCTTACTGATAAACAAATCTCTTTGGCACAAAGAGGGGCAGACTATACGGTGCTGAGCATTGAAAAACTAGAAAGATTGCCATTGACAGTCTCCGAAAAACCTGTCATTGAGTGGATAATACATGGCACCATTACAATTCCGATAACGACTTTTCAGTTTTAATACTGCCAAAAGTATATACCAGCAGGCCTGTATGAAAGGTTGGGTAAAGGGTACATCAAGTCAACCTGGAATTTGCCTTATACACATAGATGTTGGAGTGGGGGCAAGAAAGAGGTATTTCTTAGTGGTAATAACTGTAAAAATTCACTAAGCGGTACACTTCTGTGTCAAGGAATTAACTTGCATGGAGCCTGTGAAGGTTCATCAAATAACCTTTTATGTCACCTGCACTGCACCCCTGCTACACAGATAGGCACCCTGATCTACCGACCCCCTGGACCACGCACACAATTCAGCGAGGACATCGCCGACTTCGTCAGCCCGCATGCCCTCCCCTCCGCTGACTACATCCTCCTGGGGGACCTGAATTTCCACCTGGAGAACAACAACGACCGCAACACCAGCACCCTGCTCGACAACCTCGCCAATCTTGGACTCAAGCAACTGGTGTCCACCCCCACCCACCTCGCCGGACACACACTCGACGCAGTCTTCTCTTCCAGCACAGACATCGCCTTCAGCCACGCCACAGAGCTTCAATGGACGGACCACAGCTGCGTCCACTTCACCTTCAAGAGAACGACGACCCACCACCACCAGCAACAGGCCGCCCGGAGAAGCTGGAACAAGATCACAGCAGTCCAGCTCGCCACCTCCCTGAGCCAGCACCCTCCTGCCAGCTCAGCGAACCCCAGCCAGGCCGCCGACAACCTCACGAAGTGGATCAGCAACTGCGCGGACGAACTCGCCCCTCTGAGGACCCCGCCCAGCAGACCCGGCAGCAAGAAAGCCCCGTGGTTCACCGACGAACTCAAGAGCTCCAAGAAGAACTGCCGAACCCTCGAGAAAGTCTGGAGAAGGGAACCTACACCGGACAACAGGACCTCCTTCAAGCTTGCCACCCGGAAGCACCACCAGCTGATCCGCGCCGCCAAGAAAACAGCATTCAAGGACCGGTTGGACAACAACGCACACAACTGCAAGGAACTCTTCAACATCGTGAAAGAGCTTTTCAACCCCAGCGCAGGAAACAACGACATCACCCCATCGCAAGACCTCTGCAACTCCCTCGCTTCATACTTCCACAACAAGATCGCGGACATACACAACAGCTTCAACAACCAACCAACGCACACCATGACCGAACAACCACCCCCCACCACCACCCTCCACGCCTGGACCCCGATCAGCACCGAAGACACCATCCGCACGATGAACTCCATCCACTCCGGATCACCGACCGACCCTTGCCCTCACCACGTCTTCAACAAGGCCGACGCTGTCATCGCACCCCACCTGCGAGACATCATCAACACATCCTTCGACACCGCCACCTTCCCTGAGAGCTGGAAACACGCCGAACTCAGCGCTCTGCTCAAGAAACCAACAGCAGACCCCACCGAACTCAAGAACTACCGCCCCATCTCGCTCCTCCCGTTTCCTGCGAAAGTCATCGAGAAGACCGTCAACAAGCAGATGGCCGCCTTCCTCGAGACGAACGGATCCCTCGACCCCTCACAGTCCGGCTTCCGAGCCAATCACAGCACCGAGACCGCCCTCATCGCCGCCACCGATGACATCCGAGCCCTGATGGACAATGGAGAAACAGCGGCCCTCATCCTCCTAGACCTCTCCGCGGCGTTCGACACGGTCTGCCACCGCACCCTAGTACAGCGCCTCAGCAACATCGGAATCCAGGACAAGGCGCTGGAATGGATCATCTCCTTCCTCGACGGAAGAACACAGAGAGTCCGCCTACCACCGTACAAGTCAGAGGCCTCCGAAGTCATCTGCGGCGTCCCTCAAGGATCATCTCTGAGCCCCACCCTCTTCAACGTCTACATGAGCCCCCTCGCGGCCATCGTACGCAAACACAACCTCAGCATAATCTCCTACGCCGACGACACCCAGCTGATCCTCTCCCTGACCAACGACCCCGCCTCCGCCAGAGCCAACCTGCACGAAGGGATGAAAGAGGTAGCCGAGTGGATGACGACCAGCCGCCTGAAACTGAACTCTGACAAGACGGAGGTCCTCATCCTGGGCTCTTCACCCTCCGCCTGGGACGACTCCTGGTGGCCTCCCGCCCTGGGTGCCGCACCCAAACTGACAGACCATGCACGCAACCTGGGCTTCATCCTGGACTCCTCCCTCTCCATGACCAGGCAAGTCAACAACGTCTCCTCGGCGTGCTTCAACATCCTACGCATGCTACGGAAGATCTTCTGGTGGATCCCCACCGAGACCAGGAAGACCGTCACCCAGGCCCTCGTCACCAGCCGACTGGACTACGGCAACGCCCTCTACGCCGGTACCACCGCCAAGACCCAGAAGAGACTCCAGCGGATCCAGAACGCCTCAGCCAGACTCATCCTCGACATCCCACGAACCAGCCACATCACCGGACACCTGAGAGACCTTCACTGGCTCCCCGTCAACAAAAGAATCACCTTCCGCCTCCTCACCCACGCACACAAAGCCCTACACGACCAAGGCCCGAGCTACCTCAACAGCCGGATCAACTTCTACGCTCCCAAACGCCACCTCCGATCAGCCAACCACGCCCTCGCCGCCGTCCCCCGCATCCGAAGAGCGACTACAGGAGGAAGGTCCTTCTCCTACCAGGCCGCCAAGACCTGGAACTCCCTCCCGACCGACCTGCACCTGACCCAAGACCACCTCTCCTTCAGGAAGAAGCTGAAGACCTGGCTGTTCGAGCAGTAGCGGCCCCCCCCAGCGCCTTGAGACCCTACGGGTATGTAGCGCGCTCTATAAGTGTCATTGATTGATTGATTGATAGAGCCTTTTTTCAGGCAGCTTTCCAACGGCAGCTTTGTTATAATAAGTGACCACAGCTGTTGTGGCATGGTCCCAGGAACCACCTATCTCGTGAGCGTTACTGCCAGGGTCACTTGCTGTATGCAAGTATTGTATCCAAACAACAAACCAGACATGGAGGCGGCAATATGGCCTTCTTTGAATATCTCTTCTATTCAAATTGATACTTTAAGCAGAATGAAGTCTATTCTTTTACAAACAACTGTGCCTTTAACCTCGTCTAGAGAAAAGTATGATCTGCAAGTTGCAAGGACAGCAGCAGAGATACATACATTATTATCAACAAAATGCCCCGTGCATTTCGCAGAAATGTTAAGTCAAATCTTAAACATGTCAGATACCAGTGGCATCGCACATGTATTTAAGACAATTTTTTCGGGACTGTTAGCACCCTTCGAAGCAGTCCTGAGCATCTTCCTGAATTTCGTGCATTCTGTGTTCGGCGGCCTGCCTCTCATCTTGAGACTCGTAGCAGGAATCCTATTTTTGTTCCTTCTGCTCCGATATGGCAACTCAAGTCACAGACAAAACTCAGGCTACAATGGAAGACACGATCCTAGCAATGCAATACCGAGAGCGGATTACTTAAGTCCTCGGCTAAGAGATATGAATACTACCTGGTTTCTTTCATTCAGACCAATCTGGCAAGATTCCATCTTACCTGTTCTACGATGCCTGCTTTGCGGAGAAGAATGTATGTTAGACGTCTGTCTCACACTCCCATCAGCAGTACCTATGGATGTCGATACTTTGCTTGGATCGGTAACGGCTCATGCAACGTGTTGTCCCCAGCGGCTACCCATTCTGATGACGATTAGGTGGCGGTGAGGTACGAGATGAAAGCGGCACACAGGTACAACCTTCCGTGACCATTGCTGATCTAGACACTTATGATGGCAATGCTTCGCACAAATGCACTATTTCTACTTTTTCGGACCTGGCCCAACTTTCACCTACTGTTGTGGACAAATTTTTTACCAGCCTATCTGAGTTAATGTTCTCTCCTAACAACGAGAATAACTTTTGAAATAGCGAGCACACAGCATTCCCTGAACTCTGAATTCAGCCTTCAGTTTTGATAAAAAGAACTTCTAGAAAACATTGGAACTATTTTTTCTTCCCGAAAGCGATATTATTTTTTCTCCAGTTCCCAAAATATTTACTTCTTTTTGGCACATGATACTCTGCTTAAAGTAGAACTATTCTTAGAGAACAAGATTTCTATTTTTAAAAATATCTAGAGACAATACTTTGACTTAGCCTCTAGCACATGTACAGTCTTGTATAAATATGTGATGAAATGGTCTCAACCTTCTCTTCTGTATTAAGAGCCATTTCATAAATGTAAATTTCGTGATTCATTCAGTCAAATATTACAAAATATATGCATTATCTGAATGACACCACTGCTTACTAAAAACGTACAGTATTATGCTCATTTTTTCGTGTATATACCATTTCAAATGCTTAAGATGTATTTTGGGGTGGGCTGGAAAACACATGCATCGTTATAAGTTTAGTATTGCTTAGTATTTAGTAATGATGGACATTATACGTGGAGTGGGTGTTGTGAATGTATCTAGGACCCTAATTAAAACATTCCCAATTTATGACCTTATGTGGTTATATCAAATCATATCCTTATAAAGGCATATGAATCATATCCATATTAAGTCATAGCCAATGCCGTCCAAATACGGCAAGGCTACTCCCATAGACTCCTAGAAAGCACAACGCGTTCTTAAACAAACCAAGCCTCCATCAGCCTGGGAATTCCCCCTGCTTCGGTATTGCTTTGTCCTAGAACTCCTGGAGTCCTGAAAGAACTGCAAGTTCTTAGTGACGTCTTATGTCCAACCTTACGTCAAACTCAGCACCTTCCAGGTATAAATATACCAACATCTGCCTTAAGCAACACACTGTGGTTTGGAGCAGATCGGCTATCTACTTGCCCGACGCCCTGCTGATGCGAGTGCCGAAGGAAGCAGACCCTCCCTGTTGACGCACTGAGAGAGACACTGTCTTTTCTCCTGTGGAGAAATCCAGCTCCAGTGTTTCCCTGACACCCTCGCGGGTTGCTGGGAGATCGAGTCCTGAGAGAGAGATACAAGACCTCCTTCATTCTATACCCAAAGTACGGAGCTGATTAGACCCTTAGAGAATTCTTGATTCAGATTCTTGGCAAAAACTGTAACTCATCTACTCCTTCCACGTACTAGGCTTAGTTTAGGTACACCGGGTTAGGCGTATCTTAGGAACACCAGTTGAGTACGTTTAGTCATTATTTTATCATTGTATGTATTTTATCCATTTTAAGTATCTTATGGCTTAGAAACCATATAAATGCTTTTACAGTATTATTTCATAATACTCATATTACTGTACGCACTTTACTTTATGACAAGTATTTCAATTGTGGCAATTCATTTCTCTTGCATGAGAAAGAAGACTGCTCAATAAATAACCCTTTTATTGAAAACGCCAGTCTCTCTATTTCTCTGCACTTCTGGTGAAACGAAGCATGCACGATTGACTGAGTGAAATGTAATGTAATGTATAGGCATTTATATAGCGCACTACTTACCCGGAGGGTCCCAAGGCGCTTCGACCGCTGCGAAACCCTTCCTGGCTTCCCTGAGAGATGGTCCCTTAATGGGTATCTCCAGGGTGAGACCAGGCATCCCCGGCGGTCTGGTGGGGCCGTTAGTGAAGATGAGGCAAGCTAATGCCCAGAGTTGCCGAGTGTGATCGCTGATCAGAGTGGGCACCGAGGCGAGAGAATTATCGAGTCCGCTGACCCTGGTCCAGAAACCTGCCGCGCCGGGAATCGAACCCTGGTCCCGGGCCGTCCTCTGCTCTCGGGTCTGCCGCCTCTAACCAGTGAGCCACACTACTTCATAGCTATAGCTATCTATTGTTTCCGCGACTCTGGAGATATTCTTTATTTCAGGGGGAACACAGTTGTCATGTTTTATGGTTGTCAGAAGCTAATCCCTTCTTGTGTATTCAAGAAAGTTTTAGTGACCTCTGAGCTAGCTGGCACACACAATTAAGTCTAACATATTTAATAGAGACCTAGTCGACCTACGTCCTACATATAAACTATTGTTTATGTTATTCCCAAGCGCAGAGCCTATTGGGAATATAGGAACTACACTACAGTATGGTTCCTAAACCATAGCTGAATACATACATAAATAACAGAGGCTAAAAGTACTACTCAACTGGTGCATCTAAAATACACCTACCCCAATGTACCTAACCTGAGCTTAGTATGAGGGAAGAAGTAAGTGAGGTGTAGCATAAATGTAGTATTCTTTTTGCCAAGAATCTGTCCAAGATTTCTCTTAGGGTGTAATCAGCTTCGTACCTTAGTTTAAAATGAAGAAGGTCGGTCTCGGGACTTGATTTCCCAACAACCCGCAAGGGTAGCTTGGAAACACTGGAGCTGGATTTCTCGGCAGGAGAAAAGACAGCATCTCTCTCAGTGCGTCTGCTAGAGGGTCGGCTTCCTTCGGCACTTGCTGTAGTAGGGCGCGTCGGGCAAGTAGATAGTCGAACTGCTCCAAACTACAGTGTCTTTGCTTGGGCAAGTGTGGGCATATTTATACCTTGAAGGTGCCGGGTTTGACCTCTGGTTGGACATAATAACGTCATCAAAGAGTCTGTCCTTTGAAAACTCCATGAGTTCTTGGACAAATCCATATTCAAGCAAGGGGAAGTCCCTGACTGCTGAAGGCGGGTTTTTCCAAGAAATCGTTGTGGATTTTCGGAACTAGTGAAAGTAGCCCTGCCGTATTTGGACTGCATGAGCTATGCCCAAATATGGATATGATTTCTATGCCTATGTAAGGATTTGGTGATTTATACCTATACTAGCAGCCCGTCCCGACGTTGTCCGGGGGTTCCCCCTTTACGCACCCGCCACCTTCAGGGCCCCTAATTAGCTGCACACAGTTCACCGCTCCTACCCGCGCTAACAGGCCGCTCCTCCCCTTGCTTCACCCACCTCTTAGCAATAAACCTCATCTCCGGCTGACCAATGCCCTGTGCAAACACGCACATATGTCTCTCTTTATTATTATTTTATTTTGTGTTCCACCTCTTAGCACTAAACCTCATCTCCGGCTGACCAATGCCCTGTGCAAACACGCACACATGTCTCTCTTTATTATTATTTTATTTTGCGTTCTGTCTTTTATTTCCGTTGTGAATGTGGTACCACATTGGAGACTTCCCGCAGGCGTGTGTGAGCGATAACGGGCCACTTCTCCCCTTGCTTCACCCACCTCAGCCCGAGTCCTTACCTCCGCTCCTCCCCGCGTTCCTGTCAGCCGGCCATTGAGGACTTCCCGCAGGCGTGTGTGAGCGCTAACGGGCCGCTCCTCCCCTTGCTTCAACCACCTCAGCCCGAGCCCTTTCCTCCGCTCCTCCCCGCGCTTCACTCAGCCGCACACGTTCCGATCCTCCCCGCACTTCACCTACCTCAGCCTGAGTTCCTCGCTCCTGTCTGCCACTCCTCGACCTCCTCACGCCCCTGTCCGCCGCACCCCCCCCCGCGCTAGATGATGTCAGCACGCACGTTCACGTCGTTAGAGCACACGCCCGGCGCTACTTCCAAGGGACTACTTTTTTATGAATGTATATTTTTTATAGAACGTATCTTTTTTGGGTATATATAGCCTATGTCACTCTGCAGACCCTGACAATTCTACTGATGTATCGTGTGTTTGGATTGGCACTGTGGTTCCCGAGTTTACCCGCCTCAAAGGTTCAAAGTTCTTACTTTATAATAGTAGTTTAGATAAGGGCATGATTCGGGAAACTTACAATAGTCCTAAAATAATACATAACACCCACTCCATGCTATTATGTTCATCTAAGAGTAAATACTAAACGTATAGTCTAGAGTATTTGTTTACAACCCCAAAAAATTATAGAAAAATGCATATGAAATTGTTGCACACGAAAAATTGACCATTTTGTATAGTACATATGTAAAGGAAATGACTTCATTGTGAGCATATGATATGATTTAGCAATGCTAACTCGATGAATCACGAAAATTACATTTATGAAATGGCTCTTAGTTACAGAAAAAAAATCGAGACCATCCCATAGCAGAATATACTAACTGTTTTGGTTTGTGGATTAGGCTAATATTGTTTCTAGGAAGTGTTCAAGGAATTCTTGTTCTCTATGAATAGTTCTACTTTAAGCAGAGTACTCTTGTGCCAAAGTTCAATTTTGGAAAAAAATTCAAATCAAATCGTAGAAAAGATACAGTTCCAAAGTTAGAAGCTTTTGTTTTGAAAAAATAAAGGTCGAATATCAGAGTTCGAAAGGACGTTGTGTGCTAATTTCAAAAGTTATTCTCGGTGTCAGGAGAAAACATTAAGTCATCAAGGCTGGCAAAGAAATCGTCTACCGCAGTAGATGAAAGTTCAACCACTTCATTAAGAAGGTCAGTTGTGCACATATGTGAAGCAACGCCGTCAGCGTCAGTTACCACTCTAGCAATGTTCATAGGAGATGGTACCTGTGTGCCTGTTGATCCGCGTTTCTCACCTCCAGTTGGATTTCCCGGTGAGATCTCAGTGAATGCCGTCATCAGGATTGGTAGCTGTTGGGGGCAACAAAACACATGAGCCGTTACCAGACCCAGTAATGCGTCAACATCCGTTGGCATGACCGATGGTAGTGTTAGACAGACATCTAACACGCATTCCTCTCTACAAAGCAGGCATCGTAGAAAAGGTAAGATGCAATCTTGCCAGATCTCTCAAACGAGCCAAGCCAAGGATCTGTGTTATTCTGTCGCGGTACCTCATAGCCTGCCGCGCATTTTCCATGCTGGCTTCGGTATCGCTGGTTGCCGGATTTGCCATAACGGAGCAGGAGGAATAAAAATAAGATCCCTGCTATGAGTCCCAAAATGAGAGGCAGGCCGCTGAACACAGAGTGGACGAAGTTAGGAAAAATGCCCAGGACTGCTTCAAAGGGTGCTAACAGTCCTGAAAAAATTATCTTAAATACATGTGCAATACCGCTGGTGTCAGGCATGTTAAAGATGCGACCTAACATTACTGCAAAATGTACTGGGCAGTTTGTTGATAATTATGCATGTATCTCTGCAGAGGACCTTGCAACTTGCAGACAAGGTCGGTGGCACAGTTTTTTGTAAAAGAATGGCTTTCGTTCTGCTTAAAGTATCAATTCGTATAGAAGAGATGTTTAGTGAAGGCCATAGTGGTGACTCCCCTTCTGTCTTGGTTTTAGGAAACAATACTTGCATACAGCAAGTGACCCTAGCTGACAAAGTAGCGAGATAGCTTATTCCTGGCATCATTCCACAACAGCTGTGATCATTTAACATAACATAGCTACCATTGGAAAGCTGCCTGAAGATTGGATCTATCACCACTGTGGGTGAACCCCGCTGGTGGCAAGAAAGGTTATTGGAAGAACCTTAGCAGGCTCCGTGTAAATGAATACCTTGACACAATAGTGTACCGCTTAGTGAGTTTTCAAAACTTTTACCACTAAGAAATACTTCCTTTCCCCCACTCCAACATTTGTGTGTGTATGGTAAATCCCAGGTCGTAAGAATTCTTGTAAATGAACGCCATCTTTAAGCAAAGATAACTTGTTTTTTTTCCGCTAGTGTGAACTTCTGTAGCCATTCAAGGCATAGTTTTCCTACACTGTAAGTTGTTATTATCCCTGGATGTTGTCTTTGGATATATCTTGGATCTGGCTGAGTTACTGTGAACCCTTGTGTCTTGTTCAGGAATCTATCTTGACAGTTATTTGTGTCTGTTGGCCAGATTAACCATTATTTCCATTCAGGATGTGTTCTGTTGTAAAATATAATTTACGTCTACCTCCTCATCTGAAGTAGAATTTCTATCAGGTGTGGGCTTAGGTATGGACGGTTTGTTTACATCTTTTATCTTAGCAATTCCAAGACAAGATGCCTGTTGAACAGTGTCATTTAAGAACAGTATTTGTTCTGGGTTGATGCAGGCTCTGAACAATGCTTCTAAACCTTGTACCTGCCAGTCTTTTGTGCCCCAAACAGTTTTTGTCTCAATATTGTTTTTCCAAAAGTCAAAGCCTAAAGTGGACAATTGATTCAGAAAAGGGGGTGGTGATGAACAGAGTGTCTGAATTAAGCAGACCACTCTTACCCAGTCCAAAGATCAGGGCTTGATCCATCACCGTTTCTTTAGCTCACTGCACCTAAGGTGGACAATTGAGCATAAAAGGCAGCAGAATAAATTTGTTTAGTATTTGTCAACATACATTTCATGCCTGTCTTATTCATATTTTTAAAGTAAAAACTTTCTGGGTTTGTAACATTAAAACCTGTAAAATATGGAAATTTTCTAAGAAACGTTTTAGAACTACCTTTTGGAGGTGTTGGACAGTTCCCATTGATTATAAGTTAAAACATTTCTAGTGTTTGCAGATTTATGCAAGTAATGATGGCCAAAATGATTAAAACAATACATTTCTTCATAATTTGATGAACCATCTAAGTATTCATGTTTTGTTAATTTTGCTGACATTTCTACGTCTGCCATCATGTTATTAACAGTCTCTACGTCCCAATCATCAGAAAATGTGCTAGGTGAGACGAAGTCACATAAGGAAACCTCAAATTAATGTGGAATCTTTAGCAGCTCAACAGGGCCATAAATGTCATATTCAGTTGTATCCCAAGCTATTCCGCCAGGTAGTGGGACCGCTGTGATGTTCACTGATGACAAGTCTCGTTGTTCACGATGAGATGATTTGTGTGGCTTCAGGAGCAAGTTGATGTTCTTACTTGCTGTGTCCATTTTAATGTGCTTCCATCTTTCAGCTTTCCCAAACTTAACACAAGAATGAGCCATAGCAGGATATAAAATACAGTAATAACAAATGGGTGGGTTGAGGGTCCAAGGGAATATTTTAAGACCAAAGCACAGTTATAGTCCCCTACCTAAATATGATAAACACAAAAATAATAACTGTAGGTCTACAAAAAGTCTATGTGTGTCCTGATGGTCCTACGTGTCCCTAGAGTATGTTACCAAGGCACACAACAGGATATTGCACGGTATGGGAGAATATCCATCAGTTACTCTTTCAATACCGCCCTTTCATCATATGGAACACTTCACAGAGTGGAAGAGTCCATGTTGTGGCCACCTCAATAGGTATTGAAAAGAGATGGCTAACCCTATTGGTATAGGGACTCAGAGAATGCTTCCTATGGTCACCCCCACTTTTTGCTCTGATATACTGGTTTCTCGACTTTAGTGTGGCTGTCGGCCTGCTAATCAGACCCACAGCCCAGCTGTTCTCTCTCTAAATTCATACCATGTACTTTAGGTACATACCTAATTGGGTATTGGGTCCCCTTTGTGAGACCCTGTATAGTGTTCCATAGGTACCCAGGGCATAGGTGCATCCAAGGCCTACCAGGAGCTGCAGCATGTATTATGCCACCCCTGGCTGGCCATCCACATTGACACAACTGGCTGATCACTCAGCTGGGGCAAGGTCGTGTAATCACCCCTTGCTTAGGTATAGTATCCCTATACCTACCATTACATATAGACACATATATAACTATAAGTCACTCCTATGGCAGGCCTTGACAATCCTGAAGGCAGAGTGCTTGATTTTACGTGAGATGGTGCTCTAGCATGAGCTGAGCCTGTCTGCAGCTTTCGGAGCCATGTCCTTATAGCTGTTCTATGATATAGCCATACCATACACTCTTACGCTTTGGAATACTCTCCCCCCCCCCCCCCCCCCCCGCCAGTCCTGGCAGCGGGGGTAACATTCCACCCTTCTAGAGGGAGAAGACATGTAGTTGTAGCTTTACCCGGTTAAAGTTAAACAGAGCCTCAGCATCACAAAATGGATGCTGCTGCCACAGACACGAGTCTGACCTCCTGCTGCTGGACGAAACTCCGGCAGGGGAGGCCTGGACAATAGGTTTCCTGCCTTGGGAGGTTCTAGCACCTCCCAGACAGGCTATAGTGTATTGGGGCAGGGTGGGTTGAATGAAATGAGACACTGCCTGGTGCACACAAGGTGCTCCATGCATAGCCCGGTTCAAACCAGTTGCTGGGTCACTCCAGCCCCAGCTCTGGCACGAAACTGGACAAAGGGAAAGGGGTGTAACCACCCCCTTCCCAGGTTCCACCCATAGGAGGGACCTAGCAGGTAATCCAGCCCCTTAGATTGGTATAAAGCTAGGAGCTTTGTCTAGAAACATTAGATTATGCTGAACTGAAAGTCTGAAACAAAACTCTGGACCTTCGACATTCTATTGCAACTAGAAGACTGAAATCTCTCACTTTTGGTCAAGGAGTGACCACCCGGTGCAGACAGGCACCATCAGGGACTTGCCGGTTTGCTTTGTCGACGCTCCCGCCGGAACCCGAAGACTTAGAGACGCAGCCTCTGGACTTCCAGACTTCTCTGACTCCGACCCACATCCACAGCAAAGCGGAGACCCGTGGCGGACACAAGAGATGTGGGACCGGACTACCTGCAGTACCTGCTTTTTGCTAACTGTGCAGCTTCTGAGGCGTCCTCGAAGTTGTGCATTGGGACTTGAGAAGCCCCAACCCCGAGACGTAAGTGCACCGAAGCTCAGCACTCCACGAGTGCCGCGTGGGGCCTGCGCCTGCATTTCTCCTCGACGCGTCTTCGCGGTTGCTAGCCCGCTGGCTAGTGGCCCTCATGAAGATATCCTTGTGAATCAACACCGCTTGCCTGGTTGCTCCGGGCTTGCTCCTGCTTTCCTGTAAAGGGGAAGCTCCCCGGACCTTGCTGGTCTGAACAGAAGCCGATCTTCCCTTCCTGTGTGGGTTGCCTTTGCCAAGGCCTGTTGACTCCAATCCGGAAGCCGACACCGCCAGCAGCAAGATCCTTCGTGGGACAGTCCGTATCCAGGTCCTGGTCGTAGTCGAAGCCTCCTGGTCCACGTGGCTGCAGAGGCAAGCTTCACTTCTTCATCTGGTTGCAGCTCGACATCGCCTAGTTCCTTCCTGGTCACTGGCTAGTGACCCAGACTCTGTCCCCTCTGCATTCAGGTTCTTCACTGCTCCGATCCACCCTTGGATCCAACCGGACATCTTCCTCCTGGTCCCCTGCAGCATCTTTGTGCATCTCTCCATAGGATTCGACCACGAAACCCGACACGAAAGAACACCTATGCACCCGGCTTCCCTGGGTGAGGTACTCCAGTGCTCCCGTGGGTAATGACTATCCAAGTGTCCTACTTTAACTGGGTTTTCCCGTGGTCCACCCGGAAGTGTCCAAAATCAACTACTTTGTTAACTTTACGTTCCCATTGAAAGTCTATGAGAACCCGTGTGTGTGTTTAGACACTGCACACGCATCCTGTGGGGCTCCTGCTTCCTAACCTTAGGTTACTCAGTGTAGCCCCAGTGATTCCCTAGGTCCTAGGCCTATTCACTTTTCCTGAAGTGGTTCTTATACCACTTATTTAGTATATGGTTCGTGAGGCCCCTAGGGCAGAATTGTATTTGTGCAACTTATAGTATGCTTATTGAGTCACTTGTGCTGTATCTCGAACTCTGACCTCATAAAGAGTGCAGAGGGGTTGTGTTAGTAATAAATACATATATATTTGATATATACCTTGTGTGGTGTCCTTTCATGTGGTATTCAAGGGGTTATTATAGGTAAAACAATTGGCTTTACATTCTCTCTGAACTATTAGCCTAAGACTGCTTTGTCCATGCTACCACTAGGATAGCTGGTCTATAAGGTTGACTTTACAACCATCACCATAAGGGTTGTTTGGACTGATACAGGGTGCCCACTAGAATAGTGGACATCACATATCTGAAAGAGACACGTTAGTGAAAGATTCCCTACCTTAGAATATCCCCAGGCGTCAGACTGGATCTGGATTTCTTTTGCGTAGCAGTACCCATGCGCGTCGGTAGGCGTCGTCCCCGTCCGTCGTGGGCGCCGTGATGACGTCGTCGGAGTACTTAGACGCCGCCTCCGCGCGCTGACGTCAGTTCTTTTTTCTGCGCTAGCAAGCGCAGATCCGGAAAAAGTTGTACCCTGGTCAATTTTACGATCCTTTTGATCTACTTTTGAAGTCTCTCGACTCCGACGGTGCCGGTAGGGATGCCCGGGTTCGAGCCCTGCGCCGACTGATGTCGGTTACCGACCCCCATCTCCGGTGCCTGCACTGTCTAGGTCCGGACCACGACGACAAGTCCTGCTCCGACTGCCGGGCCCTGACGTCTAAAGCTAGACGGGAGCGGTCCCGTAAGCGACTCGAGCTTCGGAAGTCCGCCCGCGCCGCTCGAGGTCCTGGTCCGAAAGGAGGTCGAGGGACCGGTCGCGGGGCTGAAATCACCACAGTTCCGGGAGTCGTCATCGGTCTTCAGGCTCGAAGTCCTCAGGTAAGAGGCACAAGAAGTCGAAGAGGCAACATCGCTCTTCTGACTCCCCCCGACGCTTGCGCAATGCCGCCGGAGGTTCAGGCGATACCGCCCACGTGGCTCCGCCGGAGCCGCGGGCGTCGCGGCCTGCTCCATACCCGCCGGTCCCTGGGCAGCACGCGACGCTGAAGGAGATCGAGGCCTTCCTCTCGGCCATGAGGTCGCTCACTCCTCTTTCGGGTTCCGCTGCTCCTTCGGGCCAAGCGGCCCTGACTGGGTCCCCCAGCGGGCTGGGTGCTCCGGCGCTGTCGGGTGCTTTGGCTACGGCGCTGTCGGGTGCTTTGGCTCCGGCGCAGTCGGGTGCTTCAGCTCCGGCACCGTCGGGTGCTTCGGCCCCGGCGCCGTTGGCGACTTCGGTCCTGATGCCGCAGGGCTCCACTGGATCCGGCTCCGGATCTGGGTCGCCGCCGGTCGACCTCACGACCTCGCCGGTCCCGGCCCCAAGGGTGTCACTGTGAGAGGTTGGCCTGATATATAGTGCTCACTATTCTAGTGATCACTGTGTATCATACCAAACGACCCTTATTGATGATTGGTTGTAAGTCAACCTTATAGACCAGCTATCCTAGTAGCGTGGACAAAAGCAGTCTCTGGGCTAAACTCTAGAGGGCGTGTTAAGCCAGCTGTTATACCATCACATATACCCCTTGAATACCAAGTGAAAGGACACCACACAAGTTGTTATGAAAATAAAGGATATTTATTAATAACAAGTCTACACTGAACTCTTTATGAGTCAGGGAGCTAAGCACAATACAAAACTCTTACGAAAATACTTCAAGTTGCACAATTTACACAAATGCCCGAGGGGCACGAAAAACCATATACACTAAAAGTGGAATGCGAAATACTAGCAGGTAAGTAACACGATCCAGAGGCTTCCGGATCCCTAGGACTACACTACTGAACTCTAAGGTTAGGAGCAGGAGGCCTAGGGAGATCGGGTGCAGAGTGTACACTCTCACGCGGGATGCGGGACAAAGTCTATGGAGGCTAGTATTTCTAAAGTTACTGTTTCCGGACGAATCCGACTAGGTAGACTTAAAACGAAAAAGGATCTGGACACTTGGATAGTGAACCTGCTTTGGAGCACCGAAATGCTCGGGTTACCTAGCCCAGGGGCTGCGGCTGCATAGGGTTCAAAAGACGTCGGGAATCCTCGTTGTAGTCTATGGAGCCTGAAAGAAGATGTTGCTGGCAGGCGACCAGTGAAGATGTTCGTGGTGATCTAAGGCTGGATCAATGATGTAGACGACCTGAAAGCAGAGGAGACTCAGTTCTTAATCACTAGCCAGTGATTATGTGGGCACCAGGATGGCACCGGATGAGGTCACCGCGATCAGGTGAGTGGGCGATGCTGGACTCTGCAGCCACACGGGCCAGGAGGCGTTGTCGGCGACCAGACTGGAGGTGCGAGCTGTCCCACGAGGGTGTCTGCTGTCGGCGATGCTGGATCCAAGATTGGAGCAAAAAACCTTGGCAAAGGCAAGCCCACGCGGTGAAGTCAAGATGGCGTTTGGAGTGGACCAGGAGGGTCCGGGGTGCTCCTCATTTGGAAGGGAGCAAGGGCCAGTCTGGAACAACCAGACCAGCGGTGAAAACGTCGTGGTACGTCCTCAGGAGGGCCACTAGCCAACGGGCAAGTGACCGGACAACGTGGCAAGCAGCAGAGAGCAGAAGGGCCCCACGCAGATCTCGTGGATGCTGGCGGGGCTGGACTTCGGTGCTGGAGCTGCTCTGGGTTGGGGCTTCTCAAACCCCAGTGCACTCACTCGAGGATCCCTCGGCGGTCGTGTTGGTTAAGCGTCGTGCAGGTTTTGAAGATGGCCGGTCCCTCAGGTCTCGTCACACCCACGAATCTCAGCTGGGCTGATGATGCAGGTAGAGGTCAGAGATGCCAGGGAATCCGGGTCTCGTCGAGCTAGTCAGTCTTTTTTTTTTTTTAATAAATTTTTATTGTTGCTCTGGACGTATCATTTGAGAATATAGAGGGACACGGGCTGGTGCCAACATTCAGCCAGTATCCGTCAGTAACGCAACTTTTCCTTTGCTCATGAGGATCATTGACAAATCAAAAAACGACAGTGCAGTTTCAACCAAAGCTGGTGACGAATGTCATTAAGTAAGAAAAAAGAAACATCCCCCCAAAAAACAGCTCCCATCATGCCCGCACCCTCCCACCCCAAAAATTGACTATCATACGGTGGTCAGTCTTGATCCGGCGGATGGACGTGCAGCAAACCGCGATGCTTAGGTGGTGCCTGCGGGTGCAGGGTGGCTACTCCTTAGCCACAAGGGAGAGTCTTCAGAGAATGTCAAGAGTTCCTTTCGTGGAAAGTAAGTCAAGATTCAAGATTATCTAATTTGGGAAGGGGGCCCGCTCCTACCTTTATCCTAAGAAAAGGGGCTGGCACGCGACTAGGTCCTGCCCATGGTTGGGACCAGGAGGGGGGTGGTTACACCTCTCTCCTTTGTCCCGACTTTCCCCAGCTCAGGGGCTAGGGTGCCCTTGGAACTGGTTTGAGCCGGCATATGCACAGTGAGCACCGGGGTGTCTCTTGCAGTCACCTTCCTCTCAGCCCTGCCTACGTGGGGTACACAAACCCCTGTCTGGGATGGTGCTAGCACCGCCCCTGACAGGAAACCCTTTGTCCGAGCTCTCCTCGCTGGACGGACTCCCAGCAGCAGGAGGTCAGACTTGTGTCTGTGGTGGCAGCATCCATTTTGTGATGCTGGGGCTCGAGTTAACTTTAACCGGGTCTCACAGTTACCTACATGTCGTGTCCCTCTAGAAGGGTGGAATGCTAACCCCGTCGCCAGTATTCCAATTCGTATGACACCTTACTCGACATGTTTTGATAAAGCGATACTAAAGTTAGCAAATAACCGCAAGGATTATAATGCACTTAAGAGTATATGGTACGCGTTATCATGGAACAGCTATTAGGACTTGGTTCCGCAAGCTGCAAACGGGCTCAGCTCATGCCAGAGCACCATCTCACATAATTCCAAGCACTCTGCCTTCAGGATTGATAACGATTCAGAAAAGGGGGTGGTGATGAACAGAGTGTCTGAATTAAGCAGACCACTCTTACCCAGTCAAGAGATCAGGGGTGAATCCATCACCGTTATTTAGCTCACTGCATCACCCCAGTTCAGAACCTGGCTATATGCAAATTAGTCTGACCCAGTGCCTCATGGGAACAGGGCAGACCAAACTACCAAGCCAATTCTTCACCGGAAAGGAGACAAGCTTCCGGGGACCGGTTTCTGGCATTTCAGCCGTCGTCGGCCCGACTTGCTTGAATCCAGGTGGTGCAGTGAGCAAGGGACTCATGTCTGAGTATACCCTGCCACACCTGTAGTGGCCAAAAACGATTCAGAAAAGGGGGTGGTGATGAACAGAGTGTCTGAATTAAGCAGACCACTCTTACCCAGTCAAGAGATCAGGGCTGAATCCATCACCGTTATTTAGCTCACTGCATCACCCCAGTTCAGAACCTGGCTATATGCAAATTAGTCTGACCCAGTGCCTCATGGGAACAGGGCAGACCAAACTACCAAGCCAATTCTTCACCGGAAAGGAGACAAGCTTCCGGGGACCGGTTTCTGGCATTTCAGTCGTTGTCGGCCCGGCTTGCTTGAATCCTGGTGGTGCAGTGAGCAAGGGACTCATGTCTGAGTATACCCTGCCACACCTGTAGTGGCCAAAAACGATTCAGAAAAGGGGGTGGTGATGAACAGAGTGTCTGAATTAAGCAGACCACTCTTAGCCAGTCAAGAGATCAGGGCTGAATCCATCACCGTTATTTAGCTCACTGCATCACCCCAGTTCAGAACCTGGCTATATGCAAATTAGTCTGACCCAGTGCCTCATGGGAACAGGGCAGACCAAACTACCAAGCCAATTCTTCACCGGAAAGGAGACAAGCTTCCGGGGACCGGTTTCTGGCATTTCATCCGTCGTCGGCCCGGCTTGCTTGAATCCTGGTGGTGCAGTGAGCAAGGGACTCATGTCTGAGTATACCCTGCCACACCTGTAGTGGCCAAAGACGATTCAGAAAAGGGGGTGGTGATGAACAGAGTGTCTGAATTAAGCAGACCACTCTTACCCAGTCAAGAGATCAGGGCTGAATCCATCACCGTTATTTAGCTCACTGCATCACCCCAGTTCAGAACCTGGCTATATGCAAAAAAAATTCTGAATCGTTTTGTCCACCATAAGCGTGGAAGGGTATACTCAGATGTGAGTCCCTTGCTCATTGCACCATCAGGATTCAAGCAAGCCGGGCCGAAGACGGCTGTAATGCCCGAAACGGGTCCCCGGAAGCTTGTTTCCTTCCCAGTATAAGAATTGGCTTGGTAGTTTGGTCTGCCCTGTTCCCATGATGCACTGGGCCAGGGACAGACTAATTTGCATATAGCCAGGTTCTGAGCTGGGATGGTGCAGTGAGCTAAAAAACGGTGATGGATCAAGCCCTGATCTGTTGACTGGGTATGAGTGTTCTGTTTAATTCAGATACTCTGTCCATCACCACCCCCTTTTCTGAATCGTTTTGTCCACCATAAGCGTGGAAGGGTATACTCAGATGTGAGTCCCTTGCTCATTGCACCATCAGGATTCAAGCAAGCCGGGCCGAAGACGGCTGTAATGCCAGAAACCGGTCCCCGGAAGCTTGTTTCCTTCCCAGTATAAGAATTGGCTTGGTAGTTTGGTCTGCCCTGTTCCCATGATGCGCTGGGCCAGGGACAGACTAATTTGCATATAGCCAGGTTCTGAGCTGGGATGGTGCAGTGAGCTAAAAAACTGTGATGGATCAAGCCCTGATCTGTTGACTGGGTATGAGTGCCATAGGAGTGACTGATAGGAATCGATGTGTCTATTTTAGGGTTAGATATAGGAATACTATATCTAAAGCAAAGGGTGTTTACACCACCGTGCCCCAACTGTCGTGCAGCCAGTTGTGTCAGATTTGAGTGGCCAGCAAGGGGTGGCATAATACATGCTGCAGCCCCTGGATACCTAAGGTATGCTGTACAGAGACTGATAAGGTGGCGCAGTACCAATTGGTAAATGCACCTAAGGTACATGTGTGTCAATTTAGAGAGAGAGCAGCTAAACTGTGGGTCTGATTAGCAGGCCCACAGCCAGGAAAAGTCGTAAACCAGTGAAGCAAAAAGCAAAAATCGGGGGGTGACCATAGGATTGCAGACCCTACTCTCCTACATAACCCCCCCCCCTAACCTTGACCAGGTGAGTCTTCTTGTTCTAAGTGGAAGTACCGGGAGAGACCATCTGCATTACCATGGTCAGTCCCTGGGTGGTGCTCCACTGTAAAGTCCATCCCCTGTAGGGAAATGGACCACCTAAGAAGTTTGGGGTTTTCACCCTTCATTTGATTTAGCCATAAGAGGGGCTTATGGTCGGTATGAATCTTGAAGTGAGTGCCAAACAAGTATGGCCTCAACTTCTTCAGGGCCCAAACCACAGCAAAGGCCTCCCTCTCTATAGCTGACCAACGTTTCTCTCTAGGGGTCAGCCTTCTACTTATAAAAGCAATGGGCTGGTCATGACCATCAATATTCCGTTGAGAAAGAACAGCTCCCACACCCAACTCAGAAGCATCTGTTTGGACAATGAATGGCTTGGAGTAGTCTGGACTCTTGAGAATAGGTGCAGTGCACATGGTCTGCTTTAGGTCATCAAATGCCTTCTGACAGCTAACTGTCCACTGAACTTTCTTTGGCATTTTCTTACTTGTCAGGTCATTAAGTGGAGTCACAATGGTTCCATAATTTCTGACAAATTTCCTATAGTAACCAGACAGGCCCAAGAAAGCTCTGACCTGTGTCTGGGTGGTTGGAGGAGCCCAGTCCTTTATGGCCTGTATCTTGCTCTCCAAAGGTTGAACTTGGCCTCCACCTACAAGTTGGCCCAAGTATACAACTTGACTCTGCCCTATCTGGCACTTGGTAGCCTTGCCTTTTGCAGGGCCTCTAAAACTTTCCTCAGGTGGATCAGGTGATCCTCCCAGGTGGAGCTAAAGACAGCAATGTCATCTAGATATGCTGCACAGAAGTCATCCAGCCCAGAGAGAACTTGGTTCACCAACCTTTGAAAAGTGGCAAGTGCATTCTTCAAACCAAAGGGCATCACCACAAACTGGTAATGACCTCCTGGGGTAGAAAATGCTGTCTTGGCCTTGGCATCCTCAGCTAACCTGATTTGCCAATAACCAGCTGTCAGGTCAAATGTACTCAAGAACTTGGCAGAAGCCAATCTGTCAATGAGTTCATCTGCTCTTGGTATTGGATGGGCATCTGTCTTAGTGACAGCATTGAGACCTCTGTAGTCTACACAAAACCTCATCTCTCTCTTACCATCTTGGGTGTGAGGTTTAGGCAATAGAACTACAGGACTAGCCCAAGGGCTCTCTGAGGGTTCAATGACTCCCAATTCCAACATTTTCTGTACTTCTTGTTTGATACAGTCCCTGACGTGGTCAGGTTGCCTGTAGATTTTACTCTTTGTAGGCAGACTGTCACCAGTGTCCACCTCATGGGTGCACCAGTTTGTCTGACTGGGTGTCAGAGAGAACATTTGTCTGAAGGATTGAACAACCTGTTTACAGTCTTTCTGTTGATGCTCAGAGAGGCTGCCACAAAAGACAACACCATCTACTGACCCATCAAGGGGTCCAGACCATTTGTCTTGGAGAGCTGCTGGGGCCACTGGCTCCAACACCCACACCTTCTGTCCTGGGTGATACACAGTCAGGACAGCCTTTTGGTCATGCCAAGCTTTTTGGAGTTCTTGGCTGGCCTCAAGGTTTTTAGATGCCTTCTCCATGTACTCTGCCATCCTGGAGCGGAGACCAAGTACATAGTCCACTATGTCCTGTTTAGGCTTTTTGAGAGGTAACTCCCATCCTTCCTTCACAAGACACAGGGGTCCTCTTACAGGATGCCCAAAGAGAAGTTCAAAAGGGCTGTAACCAACCCCCTTCTGTGAGACCTCTCTGTAAGCAAACAGAAGGCAGGGTAAAAGGATGTCCCATCTTCGCCTAAGCTTTTCAGGTAACCCTTTTATCATCCCTTTGAGGGTCTTGTTGAACCTTTCAACACGCCCATTGCATTGTGGATGATAGGGGGTGGTGAACTTGTAGTTGACACCACACTCCTTCCACATAGCAGTCAAGTATCCTGACATGAAGTTTGCACCTCTGTCAGAGACAACCTCCTTAGGAAACCCCACTCTGGAGAAAACTCCAAGTAGGGCCCTGGCCACAACAGGAGCTGTAGTGGTCCTAAGGGGAATAGCTTCTGGATACCTGATGGCATGATCCACTACCACCAGTATAAATATGTGCCCAGATGCTGTTGGGGGGTCCATTGGTCCAACAATGTCAATCCTCACTCTTTCAAAGGGTACCCCCACCACAGGTAGTGGTATAAGGGGGGCCTTTGTTGTGCCACCTGATTTGCCACTGGCTTGACAGGTGACACATGAGCGACAAAACTCTTTAGTGTCTTCAGACATATGAGGCCAGTGAAAGTGTGCGGCAAGCCTGTCCCAAGTCTTGTTCTGGCCTAAGTGACCTGCAAGGGGAATTTCATGGGCCAAGGTGAGAAGGAAACCTCTCAGAGACAAGGGGATGACCAGCCTCCTGGTAGCACCAGGCTTGGGGTCTCTTGCCTCAGAGTAAAGAAGTCCATCATCCCAATACACTTTATGGGCACCTGTGGCATTCCCTGCAGCCTCAGCAGCAGCCTGCTGTCTGAGGGGTTCAAGAGATGAACAGTCTAACAGTGCTTGTCTCAAGTCTGCCCTGGAAGGTCCCCCTGTCCCAAGAAACTCAACCTGTTCAGGCTCAAGTTCCTCTAGGACAGTTCCTTCTGGGGTCTTTGGGCCAGTCTCCTGTGAGAGCTGATCCTCACCTTGAGGCAAGGGGGACGGCACTGCCTTAACCCTACTGTTCTTACTCTTGGTTAGTGTCTGGTCCATTGTTCCAGGATCCAGCACTAGTTCAGCTGGGCATTTTTTGGCCTGTGACCTAGTCACAGCAAGGACATGTGCTGACAAACCTACCATTTCCACATGAGTCCTATACTCCACATCTGACCATAGGGAGGATTCCAAATCATTGCCCAAAAGACATTCCACTGGGAGATCTGAACTAACAACAACCCTTTTGAGGCCATTTACCCCTCCCCAGGAGAAATTAACAACTGCCATACTATGGGTGGTAGTGACATTGCTAGCGTTGGTCACTAGGTAGTCTGAACCTAGTATTACCTGATCAGGGTCCACAAAGTTGGGTGTCACCATAGTGACACTGGCACAAGTGTCCCTGTAGGCCTGAGCCAATTTTCCATTGATTAAATGCGTCTGCCTGTACTTGCCCAGAGTACTGGGACTTAGTGTAGGGGTCAAATCCATGTCCCCAGTACAAACAAGAACAGCCTGGGTAGGTACTCTGACTAGGTCAGAGCCTGCCTCAGATACCAATGTCAACCCCACTATAGCTTTAGGGGGAACACTACCACTACTAACTGAACTAGGGGTTGCAGGTGCCTTAGGGGCAGTAGTGGTAGGAGCTGGGCCTTTCTTGGTGCACTCACTAAACCAGTGAGTATTACTTTTACAGTATTGGCACCATGGTTTCTTCTGACCATTATTCTTCTTCTTTTGGGAATTCTGGGACTCACCCTCCTTAGATTGTAGGGGCCCTGTTGAAGACTTCTGGTCATTTTGCTTATTCTCATTACCCTTCTGGTCTGCTTTCTTCTGGCCACCACCCTGGTTCTGGTTCTGCTGCTTGACCCTTGTCCTGACCCATCTGTCTGCCTTCTTTCCCAATTCTTGCGGAGAGGTCAGATCTGAGTCAATAAGGTGCTGCTGCAACAACTGATTTTGACAATTACTTTAAATTTGTTCTCTCATAATTAGATTGTACAATCCTGTGTAATCAGTAACTTTACTTCCCAGTAACCAGATTTCAAAAGCCTTAGTGGCACAATCTACAAAGTCAGCCCAATCCTGAGACTGAATTTTCTGGGTGTCTCTGAACAGCAACCTGTACTGCTCAGTTGTTAAGCCAACCCCATCAATCAGTGTATTCTTCGGGACTTGGTAATTGTTAGCATCCTCAGCTCTAGTAGTGAGGAGCTTATCTCTACCTTTACCTTCAAAGGAGAGCCACATGTCTCATTCCTTTCAGGCCTGTCCTACCCAATACACAAAATCCTGTCTGGGGTGGTGCGAACACCTCCCAAGGCAGGAAACCCTTTGTCCAGGCCCCCCTCGCTGGAAGGACTCCCAGCAGCAGGAGGTCAGACTTGTGTCTGTGGTGGCAGCATCCATTTTGTGATGCTGAGGCTCGGGTTAACTTTAACCGGGGTTCACAGTTACATACATGTTGTGTCCCTCTAAAAGGGTGGAATGCTACTTCCGTCGCCAGAATTGGCGAGGGGGTAGTATTCCATTTCGTATGACACCTTACTCGACATGTTTTGATAATGCTATACCAAAGTTAGCAATAACCGCGAGGATTATAATGCAGTTAAGAGTATATGGTATAGCGTTATCATGGAAACAGTTAAAGGACTTGGTTCCGAAAGCTGTAGACAGGCTCAGCTCATGCCAGAGCCCTATCTCACATAATTCCAAGCATTCTGCCTCCAGGATTGTTAAGGCCTGCCATAGGAGTGATTTATAGGAGTATATGTGTCCATTTTAGGTTTAGATATAGGTATACTATATCTATAGTAAAGGGTGATTACACCACCTTGCCCCAGCTGATTGATCAGCCAGTTGTGTCAGATTTGGATGGCCAGCCAGGGGTGGCATAATACATGCTGCACTGTACAAGGTCTTACAAGAGAGACCCAATACCAATTGGTAAATGCACCTAAGGTACATAGATGTCAATTTAGAGAGAGAACAGCTAGGCTGTGGGTCTTATTAGCAGGCCCACAGCCAGGGAAAGTCGTAAACCAGTGAGCAAAAAGCAAAAATCTGGGGTGACCATAGGATTGCAGACCCTACTCTCCTACACTACAGATTAGACGTAGGACTGAGGTCGACTAGGTCTCTATGGAATATACTAGACTTAATTGTGTGTGCCAGCTCAGAGGTCACTAGAAACTTTCTCTGCAATTCACAAGAAGGGACAACCGCATAAAAATGACAACTTTGTTTCCCCAAGATAAAACGTATCTTCAGAGTCATGGAAACAATAGATAGATAGTTCACTCAGTCAATCGTGCTTCCTTCATTTCACTAGAGGTGCAGAGAAAGTAGAAAGATGGGCGTTTTCAATAAAAGGTTTTATTGATCAGTCTTCTTTCTCAAGCATAAGTATGGAACTGCTACAATCATAACACTGGTTGTAAAATATAATGTATACAGTATAAATAGCAGAATAAAATAATACTGTAAGAGCATTGTATGGTTCCTAAACCATAGATGAATACATACATAAATAGCAGAGGCTAAAAGTACTCAACTGGTGCATCTAAAAAACGCCTACCCCAATGTACCTAACCTGAGCTTAGTTCGAGGGAAGAAGTAAGTGAGGTGTAGCATAAATGTAGTATTCTTTTTGCTGAGAATGTGTCCAACATTTCTCTTATGGTCTAATCAGGTCCGTACCTTAGTTTAGAATGAAGAAGGTCGGTCTCGGGACTCGATTTCCCAACATCCCGCAAGGGTAGCTTGGAAACACTGGAGCTGGATTTCTCGGCAGGAGAAAAGACAGCGTCTCTCTCAGTGCGTCTGCTGGAGGGTCGGCTTCCTTCTGCACTTGCTGTAGAACTTGCTGTAGCAGGGCGCGTCGGGCAAGTAGATAGTCGAACTGCTCCAAACCACTGTGTGTTTGCTTGGGCAAGTGTGGACATATTTATACCTTGGAGGTGCCGGGTTTGACGTATTCCAATTCGTATGACACCTTACTCGACATGTTTTGATAATGCGATACCAAAGTTAGCTAATAACCGCGAGGATTATAATGCACTTAAGAGTATATGGTACGCGTTATCATGGAACAGCTATTAGGACTTGGTTCCGCAAGCTGCAAACGGGCTCAGCTCATGCCAGAGCACCATCTCACATAATTCCAAGCACTCTGCCTTCAGGATTGTTAAGGCCTGCCATAGGAGTGACTGATAGGAATATATGTGTCCATTTTAGGGTTAGAAATGAGATACTATATCTAAAGCAAAGGGTGATTACACCACCTTGCCCCAGCTGTCGTGCAGCCAGTTGTGTCAGATTTGGGTGGCCAGCCAGGGGTGGCATAATACATGCTGCAGCCCCTGGTAGGCCCTGGGTACACCTATGCCCTGGGTACCTAAGGTACACTGTACAGGGACTGATAAGGTGACTCAGTATCCAATTAGATATGTACCTAAGGTACATGGAATCCATTTTACAGAGAGAGCAGTGGGCCTGGGGCCCTGAATAGCAGGGTCCCAGGTCAACTAAGTCGAAAAACCAGCAAAACACCAGGCAAAAAGTTGGGGGCAACCATAGTCAGATATCCACCTTCCTACATAGGAGTCGCTCCACCTCTCATAAACGGCGCAAGAGGAGTTCTGGCCCCAGAAGTCAGACTGGATCTAGAGGAGGACGCAAAAGGAAGCGTTCGCCTGCTGAAGGGGCTGGATCTCAGCCCCCTTCGCCGAAGGGGTCACCGGGCTCGGTGTACTCGGTGGTGTACACACCATCTCGGCCAAGGTCGCCACCTCCGCCTGTACCTAAGGAGGACCCTCCCACCAACCCTTTGCTTCCGCCAAGCAGACCACTGCCACCTCTTCCACCGCACGGGCCTGCTCCTCGGTCGGTGATACCTCCGGTCCCTCCGCCGAGGTCCACGTCATTACCTCCTCTGCTGACGCCTCCTAAGGGGACACTGAAACCTAGACCCCAAGAGGAACCGAGGAAGACTCCCCCACGGAAACCTGTGGAGCGGCCACGGGCTGGCAGATCTCGCTCTCGCTCTAGGAGGAAGGAGCGATCGCGCCACAGATCGTCCACGCGGTTGAGACACCGCCATAGGAGGCACAGATCTCGCTCTCACACGAGGTCCTCAGGGACCAGGGACTACTCTCCGACCTTGTCGGGATCACCGGACACGAGGGTGTCTCCGATTGATGACCTGGTGGCTTTCCATGATGTTCTTTTGAGAGGCGCTGCAAAGTTAAGCATATCTTTGACGGTGCCTACACCTTAGACATCAGTCATTTTCGAGACATTGCATCAAAAACACCTGTCTCGTCCACTGCTGCCTCTGGTGCCGGGCCTGGAGGAACCGGCCATGGCCCTTTTCCTCACTCCTGCGGTGACGAAGGCGGCTCCATCGAGATTGCTGAAAAAGTACCGGGCTCCCGATTCGGACCCGGCCTTTCTAAGGGCGGAACCTCCTCCGGATTCTGTGATTGTGACGGCGGCCCGCAAACAACATGCCACCACCCCGTCATCCACGGTTCCCCCGGATAAGGAGTCCAGATGGATGGATTCAGCAGGGAGGAAAGTATGTGGAACATCGGCGACCTCTATGAAGGCCGTGAGTGCCACGGCTTTGTCGGGACGTTACGACCGCGCCCTCTGGGACTCCCTCCAGCAGTTTGCGGAACTCTTGCCTCGCGAGAAGCGGGAGGGCTTCCAGAAAGTGCTGAATGAAGGGATGCTGGTGGCGAACCAGATTATCAGTGCTGCAGCAGACTCATTCCTATTAGCGGCACATGGTTTTTGCCATGGAGTTAACCAGCGACGTCACGCCTGGCTCCGCCTTACGTCACTGAAGCCGGACGCGCAGCAGAGGGTAGCCAACCTTCCATTCTCTGGCGAGACCCTCTTCGGGAAACATGCGGACGACGAGATGGCCCGCATGAAGGCGGAGGCCGAAACACTCACGGCTGTGGGTCTGGAGAAGCCTAAGGAAACGAAGAAATGGTACCGCCCATTCCAGCGGCGGTTCGGTGGGCAAGGCAGAGGATGTGGCCAAGCTTCGGGACAGTCGCAACAGCAACAACAGTTCCGTAAGCCGTTCCAGAAACGCCATAAGGGCAGAGGTGGCCAGCAGTCGGCGCCAGCGGCCAGGGGCCAGGCCAGGTCTAGGCCATAGGAACCTACTTCCCCCGGATCTGTTACCCACACCAGTAGGGGGAAGCATTCATTTTTTTCTGGCAGAGTGGAGAAAAATTACTCAGGACAAGTGGGTGCTGAATATTGTTTGCAATGGATACAGTCTTCGATTCACCAGCCCGCCTCCAGCAATTCCACCGGTCAGCTCACAGTTTCAACTGCGCGAGCTTCAGGCGGAAGCGGATATCCTGTTAGGGAAAAGGGCGATAGAAGACGTACCTCTGTCTCAGAGGGGAAGAGGTCTGTACTCCTGGTTCTTCCTGGTTCGCAAGAAGGACAAGAACGAGTTCAGGCCCATTCTGGACTTGCGACAAGCAAACAAATGGATTCGCAGGGAAAAGTTTTGCATGCTGTCGTTGCATCAGATTTATCCTCAGTTGCAACAGGGACATTGGCTATGTGCTATAGATCTACAGGATGCGTACTTCCATGTGCCCATTGCACACAAACACAGGAAGTTCCTGCGGTTCCAAGTCGGCGCCAATCATTATCAATACACAGTACTCCCATTCGGACTAAAGTCTGCGCCGAGAACATTCTCGAAGTGCATGGCGGTGGTAGCAGCACACCTACGGAAGAACAAGGTGTTTGTCTACCCGTACCTGGACGATTGGTTGATCAAGGCATCCTCCTTCTCGGAAGCGCGAGCACACTTCCAGAAGACGTGCGTTCTCTTGAACAAGCTGGGGTTGCACATCAACATGTCCAAGTCTGTCCCGACTCCGGTCCAATGCATACAGTACTTGGGAGCCTCCATCAATACGCTGTCAGCAAGCGTGTCTCCTTCGGAAGATCGACGATTATGTCTCCTTCGGAAGGCTCAGGCTCTTATGACGACTCCATCTACAACAGTGAGGACGGTGTCTTCTCTACTGTGATCGATGGCCTCTTGTATCTTCCTGACGCCGCACGCACGGCTGCACATGAGACCGCTGCAGGAGTGCTTGGAAGACCAGTGGGATCAGAGGAAAGGATCTTGGGACGACAAGATACGGCTGTCTCTGCATGCTCTTCAGTCTCTGAAGTGGTGGTGTTCAGCGGAGAATCTCCTCCGAGGGGTTCCCTTTCACAAGGACATTCCCTCGCAGACTGTCGTGACGGATGCTTCTCTCCTGGGGTGGGGAGCGCACTCTGGGAACCTACAGATTCAAGGAACGTGGTCATCGATGGAGGCCACGTATCACATCAATTTCCTGGAACTCAGAGCTGTTCACTTGGCACTGAAGGCCTTTCTTCCGTCCTTCCAGAGCAACTCTCTGCTTGTACAGACGGACAATACCACCACGATGTATTACCTCAACAAGCAGGGGGGCTCGAGATCACGCACTCTGTCACAGGAGGCGCAAGCGATCTGGCACTGGCTCCTAGCCAGAGGACTGACGATAACGGCTACCCATCTGCCAGGTGTGCAGAATGTTCAGGCAGACGCACTGAGCAGACTGGTTCAGGAAAACCACAAATGGGTCATAAACGACGAAGTACTAGGAGCAGTCTTCGCTAGGTGGGGAACTCCAGACATAGATTTGTTTGCCACCGCCGAAAACAGCAAATGCAGAGACTTCGCCTCCAGGTACTACCAGCGGGGGACACTGGGGAACGTGTTATGGATCAACTGGTCGAACAGCTTTCTGTACGCCTTTCCTCCCATTCCCCTGATTCCGGCGGTGCTCATCAAGCTGGCCCGGTCCAGGGCTCGGATGATACTCATTGCCCCGGAATGGCCCAGACAGTGGTGGTTCACGGACCTGCTTCACCGGTCTCTCCTTCCTCACATTCGGCTGCCGTGCAGGACGGACCTTCTCACGAAGTTCGGGGGACGGATGTTACACCCCAACCTCTCGTCTTTGACTTTCGCGGCATGGCTACTGAGATAGTGCAATATGGCCATCTGAATCTGCCTGAGGATTGCATGGACATACTGAAGGAGTCTAAGAGACCTTCCACTCTGACTTCCTATGCTTACAAGTGGAAGAGGTTCTGTATCTGGTGTCAGTCTAAGAACTATGACCCGACGACGTGTAAGGAAGATGTCATCCTTCCTTACCTTCTACATTTGGCGCAGTCTGGACTTAATGTTCATTCCATTAAGGTTCATCTCGCTGCATTGACTGCCTACAGGAAATGCCCTTCACAGACGTCCTTTTTCCAGATCCCTGTGATCAAAGATTTTCTGGAAGGATTGAAGAAAGTATTCCCTCCTGTCAGGCTTCCTTCGCCTTCATGGCAACTGAATGTGGTGCTGTCCAGGTTGATGAAGGAGCCTTTTGAACCTATTCATAATGCTTCGTTGCAGCACCTGTCCTGGAAGGCGGCGTTCCTCGTGGCCATTACATCGGCCCGCAGGGTGAGTGAAATTCAGGCGTTGTGTTGCCAGGAACCTTATACTGTATTTCATGCTGCTAAGGTTGTTATGCGTACTCACTCTAAATTTCTTCCCAAGGTTATTTCTGATTTTCACGTCAACCAGACCATAACTTTGCCTATGTTTTTTCAGAATCCTTCATCTCCAGCGGAAAGGTCTCTCCATTCCCTGGATGTTAGGAGGGTGTTGAAATTTTATCTGGATAAAACCAAAGATATTTGTAGGTCTGAACAGTTGTTTATTAATTATGGATCAGTCAGGACGGGTCTTGCTACCTCTAAGCAGTCCATTTCTAGGTGGATTGTGTCCTGCATACAATTGTGTTACCAAAAAGCTAATAAGACCTTAGGAGGTAAGCCTAAGGCTCATTCCACCAGGGGCAAAGCTGCCACGACAGCCTTGCTCCGTAACGTGCCGATAGCTGAAATCTGCAAAGCAGCCACTTGGAAGTCGGTTCATACCTTTGCTAAGCATTACTGTCTGGACACTGATGCCAGGGCAGACACTCAGATTGGACAGGTTTCGCTGCGGAATTTGTTCGCACAATAGTGGTGTTAATTCTTTCTCCACCGCCGCTTTGGTGTGGGGAGGGGCTTGCCATTCTATTCACTAGATTATGACTATACACAGAGATCCCCTACTACAGAAGGAGTAGTTTCTGTCCTGTAACTCCAGTTCTGTAGTAGGGGTATCTCTGTTATAGTCATAAGCGCCCGCCCTCCTCCCCGGTGGAGATAATTCTTCATGTCAGGAACGCTACAGGTCTGGCGTGCTACGCCTTCAAAAAGAACTGAAAGTAGAGGGACCTGCTATGCATTCTCTTAAAGGCACAGTATCCTATTTAAGCCACATAATGGCAGCCTATGGCGCTTGTCTGTCCATGCCTTCCTCTCTATCATTCCAGAGTCTTTTACTGGTGGAGGCAAGTTTCTCTATGGTAGAAACTGCAGGCTGGGTTGTGTGTGGTGTGTTTGGTGGAATTTCTAGTTGAAGTACTGGACAGTGTAGCCTGTGGATATAGGCTGCATTATTTGTCTTTAAATTCTCTCTTAAGTGTCTTGCAGGGTCTGCATGATTTGACAACTTAAGAGATTATTTTTGATTGCCGGGGTCCACGCACATGGGCGGGACTATTCACTAGATTATGACTATAACAGAGATACCCCTACTACAGAACTGGAGTTACAGGACAGAAACTACTCCTTAGAACCAATCACCATAAGGGTTGTTTGGACTGATACAAGGTGATCACTAGAACTAGTGAGCATCATATATCAGGCCAACTTCTCACACTCTTTTCATCCCTTGACGCAGAAAAGGCATTTGACGCCGTCCATTGGCCCTTTCTGGAGGGGGGTTTGCTTAGATTTGGGTTTGGGCCTAAGTTTACGAAGTGGGTGAGCTTGCTCTATACATATCCCAGGGCAAGTGTTAGGGTGAACGGAGTATTATCCACAGACTTCCCGGTCAGGCGGGGCACCAGGCAGGGGTGCCCCCTGTCCCCGTTATTGTTTGCTTTGACCATAGAGGTACTGGCATGTGCAATTCGCCAAAATGAGGAATCGCGGGGTTTCAACTGGGCAGGGCGGGAGCCACAAACGAGAAAATATCCCTCTATGCGGATGATGTTCTTCTTTATATTACACACCCGGACACGATGATCCCTGCGCTGTTTGAGGAACTGGCCAGATATGGGGCTCGGGCAGGATACCAGATAAACAGTTCTTTATGACCCCAGGAAGAGGGAAGGCTGGCCAGCTCTCCCGGAGAGACTCCAGACGACTAGGGAGGGCTTTAAGTATTTAGGGATCTTTGTGACTACAGACAGTGCCCTCTCCTATGACAGGAATATTAGGAGAATATTGACCAATTTCGCGGACGATGCGAAACGATGGAGGCTACTCCCGCTGACGTTCTTGGGCTGAGCGGCCATGTTTAAGATGATCTCGCTCCCGAGATTCTTGTACGCCTTCCAGAATGAGTATTTCCCCCTCCAGGGGAAGGTCTTTCGTGACATTCACGCGGAGCTGCGAGCGTTCCTGTGGCTGGGGAAGCAGCCCCGGGTGGCACGGTCTACCCTGCAGAGGCATCAATACGATGGGGGTATTTCGCTGCCCAATATAGAAGAATATTATTGGGCCGAGCACCTGATGCCTATAAATGAATTGATACATGCCCCGGCGCATCACCCCACTTATGCCCTAGAACGCTACTCGATGGATAAACACACTTGCATACACTTTTTATATGGGGGCAAAGGGAGAGATAGGCTGCTCTTGGCTAAAAGAGTTACTCTGGGAGTATGGATGAAGGCGACAAAGGCTACGGCGTGGGAGGGTAAACCAACACGTCAAACTCCCCTTTGGAAGTGTGCCTGGCTCAAGGAACTGCATAAGTTGAAGAGTTTTCTGGCCTGGGATGCTATAGGTATCTCTACACTGGGAGATGTGATGAAGAGGGGGAAACTGCAATCGTTTGCTGAGCTGAGAGAGGAATATGGACTTAGTCACACACAGTTTTTTAGATACGCGCAGCTGAGGCACGCCTGTAGGGCAGAGAGGGCGCTGGCAGGTCCCCTTCCGGAATATGCTCCACTGGAGGGCCGCCTACTGCAGGAACAGATCACACATAGGGCGGTTTCCCTTACATATAGGACCCTACTGAATAACATGTCTAACGGGTTGATGAAGCTACGGTAGGCTTGGGAGAGGGACGTAGGGACCATGGATGAGGTGGATTGGGGGACGGTCTTAATGCACCCACGCGAAGTGGCGATTAAATCTCGCCTCCGGCTTATACAATTCAAAGTGTTGCATAGAACATACTTTGACAGGGCGAGATTACATAGAATAGGGAGGGTACCTGACCCCTGTTGTCTGAGATGTGGTTTTGAGAGGGGAGATTTCATTCACACTATTTGGTCCTGCCCGAACATTCAGGTTTTCTGGGGTGAGGTGCTCCGGTAATTGTGAGCGGTGCTGGAGATTGCTCTTAAGTCCGACCCTAAGTTGGTCCTCCTGGGAATGACGTATGAAGTTGACGTGAATCTCCCACAATGAATCTTTTTAGTACTGGCTTTAGTGGTGACTAAAAGGGATGTGGCCCGGAAGTGGGGAGCCCCAGAATGCCCACAACTGGAGGAGTGGCGCAGGGGCATGGACCTGTATATGGCTGCGGAGAGGGTCACGTACAAAGCAAGAGGGTGCCCCAAAAAGTTCGGAAGAGTGTGGGGGAAGTGGCGTCTATACCATGGGCTTGATGGTGGTCTTTAAAATGGTGGAGGTGGCTAGGACGCGGGGGGTGAGCGGGTTATGGGTTGCTGGCTAGTGCCTATCCTCCTGAATTGCAGAATGTTTGGAGAAGCGTGGCTCAATGGTTAGAGCGGCAGACCCTGATGCAGAGGTCTGGCCCGGGAGCAGGGTTCAATTCCCGCCTCGGCGGCTCTTGGACTCAATTTCCCCGGACCTGATAATTCTCGCCTCGGTGCCTAGTCTAATCATGGGTCCCACTCTGTGACTCTGGGCAATAGCTTGCTTAATCTCCACAACGGCCTCAGCAGCGCTTGGATGCCTGGCTTCACCTTAGGGTTGCCCAGGAGTGTACATTTCACAGGAAAGCCAGGAAGGGTTCCACAGCTGTATGAATACAGCGCTACGAGACCTCTGGGTAGAAGTGCGCTACAAACACATTTTTACATGTTTTTTTTTTTTACACACAATGTTTACAGTGATCGTATTAACTGTGTTACCTATATATGTACGGGGATTCGGGATGCTGGGGGGAGGTGGAAGGGCTCCGGAATGGGATGTGCTGAGTGATGATGACATGCTTGTTCTTCTGTTTTACACTGAAAAATCAAATAAAGATAATTTTTAAAAAAAATTAAACTTCTGATTTTTGTATATTTTTCGTTTTTAATTCAAATAACATTTTTCATAATTTGTGTAATAATTTGATGTAAACTTATTTTTGTATTGTTGTGAGCTTCCTATCATAGAGATCACTTAGGCGAGGTCCCGGGCTTCCAGGACACCTTCAGTGGGAGTCCATAGAAGTCAAAAGGTTAAGGATCACTGACCAAAGAATCATTCTTGCCCCAAGAGTCTTGATTTTTTCCTCAAATCCGCCCATTTTGAAGCTATTGACTGGTTGCGTATCTTTACATTTAATCAGGCTAGTCAAGAAGTTTTGAGTATTCATTCAGAATTTGGTGGTTTTCATCATCAATCTCATGATTAGCCTGAACGTTGGTGTCGTCAGCGGTGTTGCTCTTAACCGGTCACCGCAAACATCTTTCTTATAATTAAAGATGAAAGAATCAATTGGAAACGTGTTTCTTATTTGTACTCTGTGATTTTGTTCTTGTGAATAAGAAAGTGTTTTTGTTTATTCATAAGAGTTTGAAGCCAGCAGAAGGAAAGTCAGGCAATGCAGGCAAGAATATGAACATGTGAAAAAAAGGCGATATGAAATGTTCAGCCAGTGTTTTGAACATGTGTCGGTGGCTATCGACCAAATTTACAAAAAACTCTGCCGAAACACTAGTGCACAGGTATGAATATTGTTTATATTATAAGTGAACGCAAGTGGAAACTATAGGGCCTATTCACAATGATAACATTACATTTGTATTAAATATTTCATTCATTTGTATATTGAATTAAATTTGCATTATTTTTAAATGTTCACATAAAAAAAACACATTAAGCAAAATGTTTATATTTACTTAAGTGTTAAAAATTGCAAAACGTTATGTGTATATCATTCATTCAAATTAATAGATATTTTAAATTAACCGCTTCAGCGCGGCGCAAATTTTCGTGCTGTGCTGAAGATTCTAAAACGGGCGTGGTCGTGACGGAACGGTTCCGTCACCAGCACAGCCCAACCGACGCTCGTGACGGAACCGTTCCGTCAAGAGCATCGAAGGGGTTAAAGTTGCAATGTTTTTTTAATTAAAAAAAGTTATTGAATATGGTATCACATTTTTACATTAAATTAAACGTATATATACTTTTAAAAAGTCACAGTAAATAGATTTATTTTAACATTATTTCCTAAGGTATTCTATTTATGATGGAGACTTCTAGCTGCAGAATCCTTACTTTAGAATATTCCCCAGGCATCAGACTGTATGTAGAAAATCTTGAGCAGCACCTCTGCGCTCCCGTAGGTGACGTTTACCAGCTCCGTATAGGCATAGGCAGTGATGTGCACAGTGCTTAAATAGGCGCCACCCCTGCTCTCTAATATCAGTTCTCTTCCAGGGGATACTCATCAATAGTCATAAGTACTGAATAATCCCCGTCCACGTGCTGGATCCCGGAGCATATATAAAAATATATATATATATGTGTATGTTTAGAAAAACAAGTACAGAGTACTTCCAAGACATACATATATACATACATAAATATACAGCCTAATGTAATTCCAATAGGCTAATATGCTAAAATTACATGGATTGTTTAGAAAAAGAAAATAATTTCTAATATAAACACTGCAACTGAATACATATACTGTAATAGTGTTCCAGCACAGCCCTTTATTTTCAGAAAAAAAGGCAAGTAATAGCAGGCAATTATCTCATAGGCTGCATATCAGAAAAAGCGTCACAGTAATAAAAACACTGATTCTTTTCTTTCTGCACTATCAGTGCAGATCCGGTGAGAGCAACCAGTGTGTATTTTGGACTATTTGTTCGACTTTTTGTTTAGATTCTTTTGAGCTTTTGCTCCCAGATACAGATGTAGAAAGGTGGATACCTGACTATGGTTACCCCCAACTTTTTGCCTAGTGTTTAGCTGGTTTTCGACTTAGTTGGCCTAGGATCCTGCTAATCAGGGCCCCAGTCTATCTGCTCTCACTGTAAAATGGACTCCATGTACTTTAGGTACATCTCCAATTGGACATTGGGTCACCTTATGAGCCCCTGTATAGTATACCTTAGATACCCAGGGCATAGGTGCATCCAAGGCCTACCAAGGGCTGCAGCATGTAATATGCCACCCCTGGCTGGCCATCCACATTGACACAATTGGCTGATCACTCAGCTGGGGCAAGGTCGTGTAATCACCCCTTGCTTAGATATAGTATTCCTATATCTAAACTTATATATAGACACATATTGTGAGAAGTTGGCCTGATATATAATGTTCACTATTCTAGTGAGCACTTTGTATCAGTCCAAACAACCCTTATTGATGATTGGTTGTAAGTCAACCTTATAGACCAGCTATCCTAGTAGCATGGATACGAGCAGTCTTCGGGCTAAACTCTAGAGGGCGTGTTATACCATCACATATACCCCTTGAACACCAAGTGAAAGGACACCACACAAGTGTTATGAAAATAAACAGTGTATTTATTTAGATCACAACAGCCCTGGACTCTTTATGAGGACAGGGTACTAAGCACACAACAAAACTCTTACGAAAATACTTCAAGTTGCACAATTTACACAAATGCCCGAGGGGCACGGAAAACCATATACTACAAAAGTGGAATACGAAATTACTAGCAGGTAAGTACTAATCTCATAGGGTTTGGAATCGCTAGGACTGGACTACTGAACCTTCAGATTACTAGCAGGAGGCCTAGGGGACTCGGGTGCAGAGTGTGCACTCTCACGCGGGATGCGGGACAAAGTCTATGGAGGCTAGTAAAAGCAAAAGTTAGTGTTCTCGGGAGAACCCACCTAGTTAGAGCTGAAACGAAAAAGGATCTGGACCCTTGGATAGTGAGGCTATGCTGGGGCACCGAAATGCCGAAGTTACCTAGCCCAGGGGCTGCGGATGCATAGGTCTGGAAAGACGTCGAGAATCCTCGTTGCAGTCTATGGAGCCTGAAGAAAGAAGTTGCTGGCAGGCGACCAGTGTTGAAGTTCGAAGTGATCCAAGCCTGGATCGAAGATGGAAGACACCTGAAAGCAGAGGGGACCTAGCCAGTGATTGTGTGGGCACCAGGATGGCACCGGGCGAAGTCACCTCGACCAGGTGAGTGGGCGACGCTGGGCTCTGCAGTCTCACGGACCAGGAGGCGTTGTCGGCGACCAGGAAAGAGGTGCGAGCTGTCCCACGATGGTTGATGCTGTCGACGTCGCTGGACCCAGGATTGGGGCAACAAGTCTTGGCAAATGCAAGCCCACGCGGTGGACTTAAAATGGCGTCTGGAGTGGACCATGAGGGTCCGGGGTGCTCCTCTGTTGGAGGGGAGCATGGGCCAGTCTGGAGCAACCAGACCAGCAGTGGTGATGTCGTCGTTCGTCGTCGGGAGGGCCACAAGCCAGCGGGCTAGTAGCTAGACAACGCGGTGAGCAGCAAAAAGCAGAAGGGCCCCACGCAGATCTCGTGGATGCTGGGGGGCTGGACTTCAGTGCTGGAGCTGCTCAGGGTCGGGGCTTCTCGGACCCCAAAGCACTCACTCGAGGATCCCTCGGCGGTCGTGATGGATAGAAGTCGTGCAGTTCTGATGATGGCCGGTCCCTCGAGGTCTCGTCGCACCTACGGTTCTCAGCTTAGCTGTAGAGGTAGGTAGAGGTCAGAGGTACCAGGGAAGCCGGGTCTCGTCGTGCTGGTCAGTCGGATTCCGGAGGAAGGACGTACAGCAAACTGCAGTGTTCTTAGATGGCGCCTGCGGGTGCAGGGTGACTACTCCTTAGTCACAAGGGAGAAATCTTGAGAAGAAGTCGAGAGTTCCTTTCGTAGAAAGTAGTTTCAGGATTCAAAGATGATCTAATTTGGAAGGGTCCCCGCTCCTGCCTTTATCCTAAAGAAAGGGGTGGGTACGCGACTAGGTCCTGCCCTAGGGGTGGGACCAGGAAGGGGGGTGGTTACACCCCTCTCCCATGCCGGACTTTCCCCAGGCCAAGGGCTGGTGTGCCCCTGGAACTGGTTCTAGCCGGCCTATGCATAGTGAGCACCGGGGTGCCACTTGCAGTCACCTTCCTGTAAAGCCCTGCCTACCCAGGATACACAAAACCCTGTCTGGGATGGTGCTAGCACCGCCCCTGACAGGAAACCCTTTGTCCAAGCTCCCCTCGCTGGAAGGACTCCCAGATGCAGGCGGTCAGACTTGTGTCTGTGGTGGCAGCATCCATTTTGTGATGCTGAGGCTCGAGTTAACTTTAACCGGGGTTCACAGTTACATACATGTTGTGTCCCTCTAGAAGGGTGGAATGCTAACCCCGTCGCCAGAATTGGCGAGGGGTTAGTATTCCAATTCGTATGACACCTTACTCGACATGTTTTGATAAAGCAATACCAGAGTTAGCATATAACCGTGAGGATTATAATGCACTCAAGAGTATATGGTATGCATTATCATGGAACAGCTATTAGGACTTGGTTCCGCAAGCTGCAAACAGGCTCAGCTCATGCCAGAGCACCATCTCACACGATTCCAAGCACTCTGCCTTCAGGATTGTCAAGGCCTGCCATAGGAGTGACTGATAGGAATCTGTGTGTCCATTTTAGGGTTAGATATAGGTATACTATATCTAAAGCAAAGGGTGATTACACCACCTTGCCCCAGCTGTCGTGCAGCCAGTTGTGTCAGATTTAGGTGGCCAGCCAGGGGTGGCATAATACATGCTGCAGCCCCTGGTAGGCCCTGGGTACACCTATACCCTGAGTTACAGGGTCTGATAAGGTGGCCCAGTACCAATTGGTAAATGCACCTAAGGTACACGTGTCAATTTAGTGAGAGAACAGCAAGGCTGTGGGTCTTATTAGCAAGCCCACAGCCAGAGAAGTCGTAAACCAGTGAAGCAAAAAGCAAAAAGCAAAAATCTGGGGTGATCATAGGATTGCAGACCCTACTCTCCTCTTCTCCCTCGGCGGTCGTGCTGGATAGAAGTCGTGCAGTTCTGATGATGGCCGGTCCCTCGAGGTCTCGTCGCACCTACGGTTCTCAGCTTAGCTGTAGAGGTAGGTAGAGGTCAGAGGTGCCAGGGAAGCCGGGTCTCGTCGTGCTGGTCAGTCGGATTCCGGAGGAAGGACGTACAGCAAACTGCAGTGTTCTTAGATGGCGCCTGCGGGTGCAGGGTGACTACTCCTTAGTCACAAGGGAGAAATCTTGAGAAGAAGTCGAGAGTTCCTTTCGTAGAAAGTAGTTTCAGGATTCAAAGATGATCTAATTTGGAAGGGTCCCCGCTCCTGCCTTTATCCTAAAGAAAGGGGTGGGTACGCGACTAGGTCCTGCCCTAGGGGTGGGACCAGGAAGGGGGGTGGTTACACCCCTCTCCCATGCCGGACTTTCCCCAGGCCAGGGGCTAGTGTGCCCCTGGAACTGGTTCTAGCCGGCCTATGCATAGTGAGCACCGGGGTGCCACTTGCAGTCACCTTCCTGTAAAGCCCTGCCTACTCAGGATACACAAAACCCTGTCTGGGATGGTGCTAGCACCGCCCCTGACAGGAAACCCTTTGTCCAAGCTCCCCTCGCTGGAAGGACTCCCAGCTGCAGGCGGTCAGACTTGTGTCTGTGGTGGCAGCATCCATTTTGTGATGCTGAGGCTCGAGTTAACTTTAACCGGGGTTCACAGTTACATACATGTCGTGTCCCTCTAGAAGGGTGGAATGCTAACCCCGTCGCCAGAATTGGCGAGGGCTTAGTATTCCAATTCGTATGACACCTTACTCGACATGTTTTGATAAAGCAATACCAGAGTTAGCATATAACCGTGAGGATTATAATGCACTTAAGAGTATATGGTATGCATTATCATGGAACAGCTATTAGGACTTGGTTCCGCAAGCTGCAAACGGGCTCAGCTCATGCCAGAGCACCATCTCGCACGATTCCAAGCACTCTGCCTTCAGGATTGTCAAGGCCTGCCATAGGAGTGACTGATAGGAATCTGTGTGTCCATTTTAGGGTTAGATATAGGTATACTATATCTAAAGCAAAGGGTGATTACACGACCTTGCCCCAGCTGTCGTGCAGCCAGTTGTGTCAGATTTAGATGGCCAGCCAGGGGTGGCATAATACATGCTGCAGCCCCTGGTAGGCCCTGGGTACACCTATACCCTGAGTTACAGGGTCTGATAAGGTGGCCCAGTACCAATTGGTAAATGCACCGAAGGTACACGTGTCAATTTAGTGAGAGAACAGCAAGGTTGTGGGTCTTATTAGCAAGCCCACAGCCAGAGAAGTCGTAAACCAGTGAAGCAAAAAGCAAAAATCTGGGGTGATCATAGGATTGCAGACCCTACTCTCCTACATATATACACCTATAAGTCACTCCTATGGCAGGTCTTAACCATCCTGGAGTGCTTGGTTTTATGTGAGATGGTGCTCGAGTATGAACTGAGCCTGTCTGCAGCTTTCGGAACCATGTCCTTATAGCTGTTCTATGATATAGCCATACCATATACTCTTAAGTGCATTATCATCCTCGCGGTTGATTGCTAACTTTGGTTTGGCTTTATCAAACCATATCGTGTAAGGTGTCATACGCTTTGGAATACTACCCCCTCGCCAGTTCTGGCGACGGGGGTAGCATTCCACCCTTCTAGAGGGAGAAGACATGTTGTTCCTAGTAATCCTGGTTAAAGTTTACCAGAGCCTCAGCATCACAAAATGGATCCTGCTGCCACAGACACAAGTCTGACCTCCTGCTGCTGGGAGTCCTTTCAGCGAGGGAGGCTTGGACAATAGGTTTCCTGTCTTTGGAGGTACTAGCACCGCCCCAGACAGGCATATACTGGGGCAGGGAGCGCTGAATGAAATGAGACACTGCCTGGGGCACACAAGGTGCTCCATGCATAGTGCGGTTGAAACCAGTTGCTGGGGCACTCCAGCCCCAGCTCTAGCGAGAAACTGGACAAAGGGAAAGGGGTGTAACCACCCCCTTCCCTGGTCCCACCCATAGGAGGGACCTAGCAGGTAATCCAGCCACTTTAATCAGTATAAAGGTAGGAGCTGAGTCTAGAGACTTTAGATTTATCCTGAACTGAAACTTGAAACAAAACTCTGGACCTTCGACAATCTATTGCAACTAGAGGACTGAAGAATCTCCCTTGTCGTCAAGGAGTGACCACCCTCTGCAAACAGGCACCATCCAGCGATCTGCGGTTTGCTTTGTCGACGCTCCCGCTGGAGCCCGAGCACAAAGCCTGACAAGAACCAGACTTCCAGACTTCCTTGAGCCCGATCCACAGCCAAGCTGAGACCCGTGGAGGCGGCGAGAGATGTGGGACCGACCATCTTGAAAAACCTGCACCTTGCTACTCGAAGTTGTGCATTGGGGATTGAGAAGCCCCAGCCCCGAGCACCTTCTACACTGACGCACAGCCCTCCACACTCCACGAGTGCCGCATGGGGCCTGCTAGTGTTTTTGTGCTCAACGCGTCTGTCCGGTCACTTGCCCGTTGACTAGTGGCCTCTGTGACGACGAACCTTCTAATCTACAATGCTGGCCTGGTTGCTCCAGGCTGGCCCTTGCTTCCCTGAAAAGGAGAAGCCCCCCAGACCTCGCTGGTCTGTAACAGAAGCCATCTTCGATTCCTCTGTGGGTTGCCTTTGCCAAGGCTTGTTGACTCCAATCCGGAAGCCGACAGCGAGATCCTTCGTGGGACAGTCCGTATCCAGCTCCTGGTCGTCGTCGACACCTCCTGGTCCATGTGGCTGCAGAGACAAGCTTCACAACATTACCTGATTGCTTCTTGACATCGCCTGGTTCCTTCCTGGTCACTGGCTAGTGACCAAGACTCTGTCCCCACTGCTATCAGGTACTCTGTAGGAGAGTAGGGTCTGCTTCCTATGGTCACCCCCACTTTTTGCTTTACTGGTTTTCGACTTAGATGTGGCTGAGGGCTGCTAATCAGACCCACAGCCCAGATGCACTCTCTCTAAATTCACACCATGTACTCTAGGTACATCCACAATTGGGAATTGGTTCACCTTATCAGCCCCTGTAGAAGTGTACCCTAGGTACTCAGGGCATAGGTGTAACCGAGGCCTACCAGGGGCTGCAGCATGTATTATGCCACCCCTGGCTGGCCACTCAAATAGACACAACTGGCTAATCACTCAGCTGGGCAAGGTCGTGTAATCACCCCTTGCTTAGGTGTAGTATTCCTATACCTACTTACATATAGACACACAGTAACCTATAAGTCACTCCTATGGCAGGCCTTACCAATCGTGAAGGCAGAGTGCTTGGTTATGTGTGAGATGGTGCTCTAGCATGAGCTGAGCCTGTCTGCAGCTTTCGAAACCTTGTCCTTATAGCTGTTCTATGATATCGCCATACCATATACTCTTAAGTGCATTATAATCCTTGCGGTTAGATGCTAACTTTGGTTTGGCTTTATCAAAACATGTTGTGTAAGGTGTCATACACTTTGGAATACTACCCCCTCACCAATTCTGGCGACGGGGGTAGCATTCCACCCTTCTAGAGGGAGAAGACATGTTAAGTCCAACGATCCCGGTTAAAGTTAACCAGAGCCCCAGCATCACAAAATGGATGCTGCTGCCACAGACACAAGTCTGACCTCCTGCTGCTGGGAGTCCTTCCAGTCACGGAGGTTTGGACAATAGGTTTCCTGCTTGGGGAGGTGCGAGCACCACCTCAGACAGGAGGATGTGTATTGAGACAGGGAGGGCTGAATAGATTGAGACACTGCCTGAGGCACACTAGGTGCTTCATGCATACCCCAGTTCAAACCGGTTTCTGGGGCACTCCAGCCCCAGCTCTGGTGCGAAACTGGACAAAGGAAAGGGGGTGTAACCACCCCCTTTCCTGGTCCCACCTATTGGAGGGACCTAGTGAACAAACCAGCCCCCTTTAGTTGTATGAAGGTAGGAGATGACCCAGGAGACTTTAGATTAATCCTGGAATCGAACTGAAGACGAAACTCTGGATCCTTCGTCATTCAACCAAGCTTAAGACTGAAGAATCTCCCTTGTGGCCAAGGAGTGACCACCCTGGGCAACCAGGCACCATCCAGCACCTCGAAGGCTTGCTTTGTCCCTGTTCCCGTCGGAACCCGAGCACCGAGCCTGACAAGACCTCGACTCCCGGACCTCTCTGACCCCACTGCACGACTCCAGCACAGCTGAGCCCCGTGGAAGGCATCGGAACCCGTGGAAGCAGGCAACTTGGAAAGACTTCGACTTGCTTGCAGCGCAGCTCCTGAGGCCTCCTCGAAGCTGTGCACTGGGGACTGAGACTCCCCGACACCAAGCTCTACCTGCACCGAAGACCAGCCCTCCACACTCCACGAGATCTGCGTGGGGGTGACCATAGGAAGCATATCCTACTCTCCTACATCAACACTTTTAAGTTACTATCATGGAAGGTTGCAGGGCTTGCATCCAAGATGAGAGATCCCTTGTGGGCAATGTTCATTAAAGACTACACCATAATTTGTATACAAGAATCATGGGTAACTAAGGCATTACTCATAGCTGGATATAGTACATTTCACACCCTTGCTAGACCTAGCCTAATGGGACGCAATAAAGGGGGATTATGCACCTACGTGTCCAACCTCACGGGAGATCTGGTAGTGAAAATTGAGAATGAAACAGAATTCTACCAGATATTGTCAGTAAGTCCCGGGGGTAAGAAGGGAACCTTTCTAATAAATTTTTACAACAATATTTCTAAAACAGAGATCATTAAAGTATTAACAGAATTATGCCGAACCTTGAAATACATAGAAGATCATCTGAGGGGTGATATGTGCTTAATATGGGCTGGTGATTTTAATTGCCCACTTGGCCCATATAACCATCTGGCCATTTGTGGAATGGGCAAAGATAAAGAAGATTTTTTAACACATTTCTCTCATACTACCGTGGGGGACATGTTAAATTATATAATTTTCCAATTTGATTTAGGTTATGCTAATGACCTATGTATACCGACTGTATCATTTGAACCTACCTTTATAGGCAGGGGCTGTAATACAGTAATTGACTTTTTCCTTATGTCAAAACGGCACACAGGCAGTACCTTCGGTTCTGGGTAGCCGGAAGACATTACCAAATCAGGGTACTGCCATTCGGCTTGAAGTCAGCGCCAAGGGTTTTCACGAAATGCCTGGCTCCAGTGGCGGCTGTGTTGAGGAAGCAAAGACATCAAATATTTCCTTACCTCGACGACTGGTTAGTCAAAGCAACATCAAAGACACAAGCCAGAGCGTCAACGCAAGCTTGCATAGACTTATTCGCCAATTTAGGATTGACTCTAAACTAGGGCAAGTCGAACCTCCAACCAGCAAGAGTGATCACATTTCTGGGGGCAATATTGGACACGGAATGCAACAAAGCGTTTCCTTCCAAGGAAAGACAACTGAGGATTGTGTCCCTCTTCCAAGACTTGAGAAAAAGAAAGTCTCTTTCAGTCCGCAGGTACAAATCCGTGCTGGGCACAATGTCCTCTTGTATTACACTGGTACCTTGCTGCAGGCTAAGGATGAGACCATGGCAGGAACAGATCGATCTCCAATGGTGTCAGGTGGAGGGATCTTTCGACAATACAATAAAGGTGACTCCATTGATGCTGCAGGCATCAGAGTGGTGGACGCAAAAGGCAAATGTCTCTCAAGGACTGACATTTCTAGCAAGAGCAGCTCAGTTAGTGGTAACAACAGATGCATCATTAGAAGGATGGGGAGCTTTCCTTCAGGTCTGCGGCCGTTGGAAAGCAGAGGAGCAGCAAGTACATATAAATCTGCTGGAGATCAGAGCGATCCGCTTGGCATTACTGGCTTTTCTGCCAAGGATAAAAGGTGCGCCGGTGTTAGTAAGAACAGACAACACCACGGCGATGCATTATGTAAACAAGCAAGGGGGAACAAGATCTCTCTCCCTGTCTCAGGAAGCCCAGGAGATATGGGAATGGGCGATTCAGCAGGAAATATCATTGACAGCAGAACATCTCCTGAGGGATCAAAACGCCAAAGCGGATACTCTCAGCAGGCTAAAATCGTCCTGCCACGAATGGGAGCTAAACCGGGAAATCCTGAACAGCATCTTTCGGAGCTGGGGAACACCATTGGTGGACTTCTTCGCTACAAGGGAAAACAGAAAATGCCAGTACTTCGCAAGCTGGCTTTCCCAGAGTGGAACTTGGGGGAATGCGTTTTCCATGGCATGGTCCGGCATCTTTGCCTACGGTTTTCCTCCAATTCCTCTTCTCCCCCGCGTACTGGTGAAGATCAAGAAAGAGCCGTGCAGGCTGATCCTAGTAGCCCCGTGGTGGCCCAGACAACACTGGTTCACGGAACTGCTGCTACTGTCGGAGGACCGTCCAATTCGGTTGCGCATGATTCCATCGCTTCTGACAATGTCCAAGGGGCAGGTGCGCCATCCGTACCCAAAATCCTTGCGATTAGCAGCCTTTCTCCTGAACACTGTGAGTTTAGCCATCTGAACATCTCACAGGAATGTAAGGAATTCCTGTCCAAGGCCAGAGCGGAGAGTACCAACAGAACATACAGGATGAAATGGAAGATGTTCTGTCTGTGGTGTAGGAGACATGATTTTCACCCTCTTACTGCTGCGCCTCATCAGATTATACCGTACATTCTGCTGTTAGCAAAGTCAGGATTAGCACACGCCTCCATCAAGGTGCATTTGGCTGCGTTATCCCGCTACAGGAGGTCATCGTCAGGTCCATCTTTATGGTCCTCAAGGATTATCAAACAATTCATGAAAGGAATATTCAGAGTCTTTCCACCAGTAAAGCCTCCACCACCTTTATGGAATCTGAATATTCTACTCTCTCAATTGATGAAGCCACCATTTGAACCGATACACAGGGCAGACCTGAAGTTCTTGTCCTGGAAAGTGGCTCTTCTCATTGCATTGACTTCAGCGAGAAGAGTAGGTGAACTACAGGCGCTCACGATTCAGGAGCCTTTCTTGCAATTTCAAGAGGATAAAATGATTCTCAGAACAAACCCAAAGTTCATTCCAAAGGTGCCAACTGATTTTCATTTGAACGAACCATTGGTGCTGAAGCGTTTCTTTCCGCATCCATCAACAGCGGCATAAAGAGTATTACACTCTCTGGACGTTCAGAGATGTATGGAATTTTAATTGAAGGAAACTAAGGCGTTTCGCAGGTCTTCCCAGTTATTTGTCGCCTTCAGCGCACCCATGAAAGGTTTCCCGATGTCAAAGAGGGGAATTGCTAGATGAATTTCCAGTGCAATTGTCTACTGTCATCAAGCTGCTGGAAAGCCTTTGAAAGCACAAGTCCGTGCCCATTCCACGAGGGCAGTGGCCACATCCACTGCATTATTTGGAGGAGTGCCAATCCAGGATATCTGCAGAGCAGCAACCTGGGCATCTACGCACACCTTCACCAGGCACTACTGCTTGGAGGCAGCCACAGAATCGGATGCAGTGAGCTAAAAAACGGTGATGGATCAAGCCCTGATCTTTGGACTGGGTAGGAGTGTTCTGCTTAATTCAGATACTCTGTCCATCACCACCCCCTTTTCTGAATCGTTTTGTCCACCATAAGCGTGGAAGGGTATGCTCAGATGTGAGTCCCTTGCTCACTGCACCATCAGGATTCAAGCAAGCCAGGCCGAAGACGGCTGTAATGCCAGAAACCGGTCCCCGGAAGCTTGTTTCCTTTCCAGTAAAAGAATTGGCTTGGTAGTTTGGTCTGCCCTGTTCCCATGATGCACTCGGCCAGGGACAGACTAATTTGCATGTAACCAGGTTCTGAGCTGGGATGGTGCAGTGAGCTAAAAAACGGTGATGGATCAAGCCCTGATCTTTGGACTGGATTGGAGTGTTCTTCTTAATTCAGATACTCTGTCCATCACCACCCCCTTTTCTGAACAGAATCGGATTATCATCCAGTAACGGTGAGCCTTTCTTGCATCCCTCCATCCATAAGTTCTCTTGTTTACAAAGTCACATTTTATATAAGTATGTATATTTGTATATGAGATTATGCTTCATTTTCTTATGGTATTGCATGATTATGTAATGTATCAGGAAAATGTACTTTGTTTTTTCACTACTCGCTATTCTGATTCAGACATGTGAATCTATGAAAGTTCCAATACTGGAGTAAGAAAACAAGTTACTTACCTGTAACTTTAGTTCTCCAGTATTGGAATCTTTCATAGATTCACATGCACCCACCCTTCTCCCCTGAGAGGCTCACCTCGGATTTAGCACAAGAAGTGTATTATATGCACAAGTGCGCGAAAAATCTGAGGGGCAGAAGGTTCTCTCAGGAGTGTTCTAGAGGGTGAGGAGCTCTGATTGGTTCAGGGAAAAGTTTGGGCCTTTTTTACATAACAAAGGCTATGGGTTGCAAAAGGGAAATGGTCCTAGGCCTCTTTTCAGTTTGCTACACTACTAAGCACTGCTTTTTCATATACCGGAGACTCCCGTCTCGACGACGGGGAATGATTCAGGCATGTGAATCTATGAAAGATTCCAATACTGGAGAACTAAAGTTACAGGTAAGTAACTTGTTTTCTTCCATGGCAACTATAGGGGCCAAAATCCATACCGGCAATTCCCTATGAAAGGGGGCTCGTCGCAATATTCTCTCCGCGAACCGCTGCCAGATCTCTGCAGTGTGGCGTACCACATACGGTAGGGCCTCGTCCGCTCCCCGTCCCCGCATCAGTCCCACCTGTAATGCTCGCTCATCCGCTCTGCTGGCCAGAAGTCTCATCTCCCAACTATCAGCATCCGCGAACCACCGTGTAGCAGGCAATAGCTGTGCCGCATAGTAGTACAAGTCAAACCTCGGCGCCTCCAGCCCCCCTTCCTCCCAGCTCCGGACAATGGTATGGAGGGCAACCCGGCTACGCCGGCCCGCCCAGAGTAACGAAGTAAGCAACGTGTTAAGCGTGCAAAAGACTCGCGGGGGAGCGGGCACAGAGATTTCTGAAGGACGTATAGCGTCCTAGGGAGCATCACCATCTTTGCGACAGCTCGCCGCCCCATAAGGGAGAGTGGCAGAAAGTTCCAGAAGGACACCGACTGTTGTAGGGATTTAAGAACCCGGTCGATATTACGGGCCAATAACTGTGCATCTGTTGGAGCCACCTGGATCCCAAGATACCGGAACGCCTCCTGCTCCCAGCGCAGCCCTAAGTTCAGCAGGTCCGCCAGCGGCCCCGTACCGTAACCCGCCAGGGGGATGATCAGGGACTTCCCGCAATTAATTTTCAGACCCGAAGCCGCACCAAAGTGGTTCAAGTGCCAGAGCAGGATGGTCAACGATTCCCTCTGGGCCATTAAATAAAAGAGGGCGTTGTCCACATATAATGAGACCACGTTACTCGTGTCGCCCACTGTGATACCCCACTGCGCCATTTCCGTTCGTACGTGGACCGCCAAGGGCTCGATCGCCAGGGCAAAAAGGAGCGGCGAGAGGGGACACCCCTGCCGCGTGCCTCGTCCCAACAGCCATTCCCCTGATCGTGCTGAACCAAGCCGGACCCTGGCCCGAGGGGCCTTGTATAGTATCCGGACACAGCGACAGAAGTCGGGGCCCAACCCCACTACCGGGAGGACCTCCAACAGGTACCCCCAGGCGACGGCGTCGAAGGCCTAAGCGAGGTCAATCGACACCAGGACCAGCTGATCCTCCCTGTCGCTTACCTCATGGATAATGTGATTTAACCGCCTTAGGTTCATGGCGGTATTACGGCCCGGGATAAAACCACATTGGTCTGTACCAGGAGGGCCAGATAGCCCATATAGGTGGGCTAATAGTTTGGTCAAAATTTTCACGTCCGTGTTTATCATGATGATGGGCCGGAACGCCGCAGGGTCGCAGTTATCCCAGCCGGGTGGCTAATAGTTTGGTCAAAATGTTCACGTCCGTGTTTATCATGATGATGGGCCGGAACGCCGCAGGGTCGCAGTTATCCCCACCCGGCTTCAGGATCATACAGATTTTGCCCTGGTTCATACTAGGCGGAAGGGTGTCACGTTCAAACGCCTCAAGGTACACCTGTAAGATGAGGTGGGCAAGAGTATCCCCGAATGTCTGATAGAATTCAGGGGGGAAGCCGTCACTCCCCGGGGATTTAGCCATCGGCAGGCTCGCCGCCTTCACCTGACGGAGCGTCAGGACCTCATCCAATTCCTCTACAGCCTCCTTCGGTCGCAGTTATCCCAGCCGGGTGGCTAATAGTTTGGTCAAAATGTTCACGTCCGTGTTTATCATGATGATGGGCCGGAACGCCGCAGGGTCGCAGTTATCCCCACCCGTCTTCAGGATCATACAGATTTTGCCCTGGTTCATACTAGGCGGGTTGGTGTCACGTTCAAACGCCTCAAGGTACACCTGTAAGATGAGGTGGGCAAGAGTATCCCAGAATGTCTGATAGAATTCAGGGGGGAAGCCGTCACTCCCCGGGGATTTAGCCATCGGCAGGCTGGCCATCGCCGCCTTCACCTGACGGAGCGTCAGGACCTCATCCAATTCCTCTACGGCCTCCTTCGGAAGGGTCTGGAGAGTCAGCCCCTGGAGATAAGATAGGTAGGAGGCCTCAGTAACCGAAGGGTCCGTGGCATATACAGTTTGCAGGTGGGACTGGAGGACTCAGAGAATGCCTGCTTCCGAGTGTACCATTCCTCCTGTAGGCCCCCTCAGGGCCACTATCCTCATCGGGGTGAACTCACGTCTGAGAATCCAGGCTAATAGCTGGTCCGATTTGTCTCCTTCACGATGGAGACGCTTTCGATATTGGCCGAGAGTGTATTTGTCTAGATGATTCAGTATATCATGCACACCCGATCGGGCTGCCTGCTCCGACTCTTGATTCATGTCATTGGGATCCGACAACATTTGTCGGCGCAGAAGATCATCCTCTGCCTCACGTAAATCTCGAAGCAGCTGCTTCCGGACCCCATAGGTGAGGCCCATACATTTGCCGCGTATTACCGATTTCAGGGAATCCCATTTAGTAGAGTAGGCGATGTCCCCCCCTCCCAGTTCAAATCTAAGTAGTTAGCTAGAGCGGTCTCCACATGGTCCCTCCCCACCTGGTCCTGCAAGAGGTCCACCTGCATCCTCCAGGTTCGAGAGTGGGAGGGCTAGTTCTCCCATTGTACAACGCATGTCACCGGAGAGTGGTCAGACAAGAAACGGGCCTGATGTGTAATCGTTAGGGAGATAAAAGCGTCAACATTAGCAGCAAGAACCCTGTCCAGTCGGCTACGTGTGTTATGAGTGGGGGGAAAACATGTATACAGCTTCTGTATCGGGTTACCTAGACGCCACACATCGCTGACCCCCAAATTCTGCATCACCTCCCGGAGTCGCACTGTCATGCGTGGTTTTGTTCCCGTGCCGGGCGGGAATCTAAGACTGGGTCCAATAAACAATTAAAGTCCCCAAACCAAAGAAGAGGGGCCTCTAGGTCCAGAATAAGGACTTCCTGTAGGTGTAAAAAGAAGTCAGGGTCGTCTACATTTGGTGCCTATGAATTCAATAGTAAGAGATCCCTCCCCTCTAACTTCACCCGCAGGAGCAGGTGCCTGCCATTGATATTCGCCTCCACATATTGGACGGCGAACGGGACCCCAGGGGCCACCCAGATCAGGACCCCCCTAGCATACGTAGAAAAGGAGGAATGAAACACTTGGCCCGCCACTTTTTTCCTAACTTTTGGGCACCCTCATCATCCAGATGGGTCTCCTGCAGGCACGCAATGGAGACTCCGTGTCTTCGGAGGAAGGATAGAACCCTATGCCTCTTGGTACATGTGCCTAGCCCCCTCACGTTCCAGCTTAAAAACGTATATCCCATGGCCGTTGACAGCGCCCATCCGGGCCTACAGCTCTGCTTCCTGTGTTATGCCAACCCTGAGCCCAAACTGTGATACACCTGATGCCTGCAACAATCCCCCCCAACATTTCCCCCCACAACTCCAACCACCCCGCTCCCACGAACACCTTAGAACAGTCCCCCCCACCCCCTCCCTCGAGCAAGATGACAGCAACAACCAAACACGCTAATCTGCCCTCTCTCTGCTGGTGCCAGGACTTACACAGCCACCCCATTCACCCCACAAGGCAATCACCCTCAATAAACAGAGAAAGAAACTCCAGCCCCCCCCCCCTCCCAACTCCCTATGCGACCCATTGTCAGTGCGACAAACACCAGGCTCAACCAGGTGGGCTAGCCTCTAGTTAGGCAATTCCCCAACCACACCCACCTGCCCCCTGCAAACATGCGCTATCATCTGAAAGGAGGTCCCTCCGCCCCACCCGCAAATAAGAGTACGTCTCATGGTCATTGCACACTAGTGCGGAACTAAGGTGGTCCCAAGGGCCTCACAAGCCTGACACACAGTACATTCAGTCTATAAAGCACCTCAGGGTGGTACCGTCTCCTCCAGTGGCTCAGCCCCCCCCCAGTCTCTGGAATCACCGGAGCGGTGAGAGTCATGTTCTTCACTGTAGCCTGCAACGTGTCCGGAACCAGGACATCTTCAGATCCATGTGGCTTCGGAGCCCCCGGGCCATCCTCGGCATCCGATGGCGCCAGAAGCAGAGCCCCATCTTCCCCCACTGTGACTCTACGAGGCTCCTCATTAACCGTGGTCTCAGAGCGCCGCCGCCGTCTGTTGGGGCATTTCCGTGGAGGCCGGGTCCCCCACTTCTCACAGGGGCCACTGCGTTCACCCGGCAGGAGGTCGTCTCCCCTGATCTCCAGCTATTCCCAGACCTCCTCAGGGGAGTCGAAGAAGTGCTCCTTCCCCTGGAAGAGCACCTTAAGTTTAGCCGGGTATAGCAGCATGTACTGCAGCTGCATCTCACGGAGCTTTTGCTTGACCCCCAGGAAGGACTTCCGTTGCTCCTGGACTTGCTGGGTATAATCCGGATATATGTTTTCGATGGTGAGATTTGCTGTTTCCCTCGCCGCCCGCAGGATGCAGTCCCTGTCGCGATAATTCAGTATTTTGGCTATTGGTGCTCGCGGAGGAGCCCCAGGGCGTGGCGGGGGGACCAGAGCTCGGTGGGCCCTTTTGATCTCAAATACTTCCGGCAGGCCCCGTGGACACAGCTGCGTTCGAATTCAGTTTTCAAGGAAGCGCTCAGCATTGCCTGCCTCTGCCCGTTCCGGCACACCTAGGACCCTGATGTTGCTACGTCGTGCCTTCCCCTCCGCATCCTCGGCTCTCCGCTCCAGGACACCTGTCGTGGCCCTGAGGTGTGTGACCGCCTTCCTGAGGGAGGCCACCTCGCCTTGTAGCTGTGCAATATTGCCCTCTGCGTCAGAGACCTTGTCCGTCACTTTCCGGAGATCCGTCCTCAACAGGTTGACGTCGATGGAAACCGTCTCGATTTGTCGTTCTAGTGCAGTGTGGGAGCCCTGGATCGCCTTCAACAGTTCCACCCGGAAGTGTTCGCCGGGAGCCTCCACCCCGTCCTCCGGGCCCGATTGGCGTATGATCCGTTGGGACGGCAGTCTTTGGGTAGTGTATTGAGTGATTTTGTTGGGCTGCGTAGAGCGAGACATCCTGTCTTTGCGCATTGCCAAAACCCTCAGAGGTCATAGCAGATCACCAACAGGATGGCAAGGTCCAGGCCCTGTACCGCCTATGCACACACCTCCCGGGTCGTGGCGCCAGGACACGGACCCGCCCCACCGCTCCGCTGCACAGCCAACTTTCGCCCCCACCGTCTGGGATCCGAGGGCGGCGGGGGTCAGGTAAGAGCCTCCAAGTGTCCTCGGTCTTTCCCTGGGACAGCGTCGGAGATCGAGATCCACCGCTCCCCCGTAGCTCCAGCTTCAGCACCCCGGAGTCAGAGGGGAAGGGAAAGCGCAAGGAGGGAGGGAGGCCCCAACAGATTCCAGGCCGCTCTCTGGGTCGCGAAGATGGTAGACCCGCCTCGCAGCAGGGCCGTCTAGTGCTATAGGGCCCCTGAAGTGGCACTCCCAGAGACGCCTCGCGGCACTTCCCCCCTTTCAGTGTGCCGAAAGGGGCATCGTCATGGTCCAGGGCCCCCCGTGCCCAGCACAGGACCTCACCCCAAGGAGCGTGCGCCTCCGCCGTCAGCCCCAAAGGCCATTCAGTAGCCAGGACACCACAGAGTCCGTACAAAGCAGGGCCCTGACTGCGGCAATTAGGGGCCGGGCCGCTTCCGTCCTCCGGCGCCAGCCGTCGCTGGCGACTCCCAGGGCCCTTCCCAGCCGGGGGGCCCACAGGGCGAGTCCAGTCCTCAGGTGGCGGCTCCGGGGCCGTGGACCTCCACTGGGCCGCCGATACCCCCCTCCTGACTCGGGGGCCGCTCTTGTCAATGTTCGGGACCTCCGCTCCCGACAGGCGTAGGCCACGGTCCGGGGTCCTCGCGCAGCAGCAAGCCGCCGCCGATCTCCTCCTGTGGGGGCTGCTCTAAATCTCCGCACTCCCGCAGCCGCCGGGCGGGACCCCCGCTGGGCGGCGACACCAGGGACAAGCTCCGTTAGCGCTGGGGGAGGCCCAGGTGGGAGGGACCAACCGCCGCACACGTCCCAACAGCCGCAGGAACGGCTGCTGCCGGCCTCCGTAGGCCCCCCACAACCTCCCGCTCACCGTCAATCTGCCGGCCGGGGACTCCTCCACTAGGGTGACGCCTCCAATGTCGGGACCCCCGCGGGCCGCCGGCAGGTCCACAGCACAAAGGTCCGCCTCTACACATGTCTAGGCCTCAGTCAGGGGTTTGCACTCGGTGATGTCCGCTGGCGCTGATGTTTTCTGGCCAGCTAGGCGAGTCTGCAGCAGGAGGGGATCTCGCGACCCACACCTCAGCCCCCTACGAGCCCGAACAGGATGGTTTTCAAGGATTTCTGGGTCCGACGGTCGGGAGCTGGCGGAGCTCACGTCCTGTCGGCCATGTTGCTTGGCCAGGCCCCGCCTTGTTATATTTGAAGGTCTCTACCCATTCCCTTCTCCCTTTGGACTTCTGTGCTACTCACCAAACAGTATACTCCTTCCCACAGGAAACATTCTGCGTTATTCCGCCTCCTTCCCAAAAAAACAATACACCATGCACTCACCATCTGTTTATGTGTTGTCACCAAAGTGCAGTGATAACCCAATCGATAGTGTTATTTTTACCATATTGTTATTTTACTTGTCTGGGAAAGGTGGCAACAGCTAAATGTATTACTCCAACGTGGACACTCTCTTGCAGGTGGGGATGGGAGGAGAATGTATCATTGTTTTTCACAAGCGCCTCCTCTTAGCCTGATTCGCTGCCCTCTGCATTTTTTAAATTATTTTCCTTATAGTTTTCGGAAGGAAGTGTGGGGAAGCATAGTTTACAATATAAACCCCACGCTGCTGTGCACCAGATTATTTTTACAACTTCCGTCCACAGGTGTTTCTTTTCACTTTGATTGCACATTATTGTTATAAGGATTCATACAGGAGCTGTGTCACGTTGCGGCATTCGCTGTCTCTAGCGGCCGCCAAACACATGTAGACATCAGGATACTCAGTTCCGGGCGGAAGTTGAAACCTGGTCTAGTTATTCTTGGAATGTAGCACTTCCGGGGGAAACACTTAAACACTGCGTTTCCCGCCATCTCAGTGCTTTGAATTCCTTTCCGGAACCCGTTTTGAGTCCCGAGAAGCTGCGGCTGCTTGCCTACCTCCGCACCCCGCCTAGCAGAAGCGCTTGCCTGAACTTTTCCTTTATTCTCGAACCGCGCAGGAGCGCTGTTATCTGACAATCACTGTTGTATTTAAAGTGCTTGCATCAACATTTACTTTTGCTCGAACTGCGCAGGAGCGCTGTGTTTCTTTTGGTTGCATTTGATCACCACGCAGGAGCGTTGTTCCTGACCTTACCCGGCAGCCTTGGAGAGCTGGCCCTGTACTTTTCCTTACTTGGCTATACTGCGCAGGAGCGCTTCATTTTCTTTTTTGGTTTTGCATTTATGAATCGCGCAGGAGCGCTATATGTTATTTTAGTTGCATTAGTCCCCGCGCAGGATCGCTGTGTGTTTGACTGTTCATCACAGCGCAGGAGCGCTTAGTTCTTGGTGGTTATTCTTTGGTTGCATTAACACAGTGCAGGAGCGCTTTCCCTTCGTTGTTTCCACAGCGCATGGGCGCTTGTTGTGGTCCTTTCATTGGTTCCTGAGCACACCTGAGTCCTGGTGAGTACAGTGGAATAAGAAGCTCCTTATTACATGTGTTTGGTGGTCTGCCCTGAGGTGGGAATAGACGTCCGTACTAATTGGGTCTTTCTTGTTTCTCCACTTGTTCCAAGACCCTACCCTACTCCACCTCCAACAAGACCTCTTCATTTCTTCTTGGCTCCCATCCCTGGTTCCATCTCATCCCTGCTGGGTGTCCCTCTCCGCACGGGTCAGGTGGGTACAGGGGGCGGTGGCTCTTGTCGTCTCTGCGGAACTGCTTCACAAGCAAAGGTGAGTCTTGTGGGGCATCCGACAAGCTGGCTTCAGTAGTGCCCTACGCTATTCCACAACTCTTAAAGTCCACTCAGATCAAATTCACATACTTTGTTCCTTTATATGCCTAAATTTCCCTAAGCTTGGCCGAAATTTCATCTATGTTTAAAAATATAAGAGCTAAGCTACCATGACAGTGCTTCTACACAATGGCGCGGCCGGAGTTGGCCCGCATTAGTCTCACGTGTCATTTATTAAACTTGAAATGGCTATCTAAACTCCCTTTGACTTTTACTTTGTATTAGTATTGTATTAGTTTATCCACCTTGGTATATTCATGATCACACCCTTCCTCCATATCCTAACACTCCTTCGCATTCCATAACTGATAGACCTTCCCTGTAGTATCTACTAGTCCCTTTTCACCTATATCCACTGACCGCACATCTTGTAAATGACCAGCTCTCTACTTTTCTAGAGACAAACAACCTCCTTCGCCACTCCCAGACAGGGTTCAGACCAGGACAGGGGACTGACACCGCCCTCCTGGCCGTAACAGAGGAGACAAGGTCCATCTTGGACGCAGGGGGATCAGTGGCAGTGATCCTCCTGGACCTGAGCGCTGCCTTCGATGCGGTGGATCACACCATCCTCCTCCACCGTCTCCAAAAAATCGGCATCACTAGGACTGCCCTGGCCTGGCTATAATTATTCTTGGAACACAGGACCTTCCAAGTAGCAGACAACTATGGTCGCTCCAAAGCTTTCCCCCTGAACTGTGGGGTTCCCCAGGGATCCTCTCTGAGCCCCACCCTTTTTAATGTTTACATATCCCCTTTAGACGACATCGCCTCAACATTCGGCATAAAGGTGGTCATGTACGCCGACGACACAAAACTAGTCGTCTCCATCAACCAGGCTGACCAATCCATGGAGAACCTAGTCTCATGCCTGCATAAAATATCCAAATGGATGGGCGACTCCAGACTCCAGCTTAACGGAGAGAAATCCGAAATCATGCTCCTAGGCGACCCAAACAAACTCCCTAAAACCCTCGCCTGGCCATCCAGCATGGGCACCCCTCCTACACCTAAACAAGAAATCAAGAGCCTGGGCTTTTGGCTCGACCAGGACCTTAGCTTCAGAGCCCAAGCAAGAAAGACAGCCAGCACCTGCTTTAGGCTCATGCGAGCAGCTCTGAAGATCCTCCCCCTCATCCCCATCCCCCCCCCCTACCCTCCCCCCCCCCAGTCTAGGAAAATTCTGCTCCAGGGCCTCATCATAGCGAGACTGGACTACGGAAACGCCTTGTACCTGGGCGCGCCAGTAGCTGTTATAAAAAAACTTCAGCACGCCCAAAATGCGGCAGCAAGACTACTAACGGGGACGAATCCAAGGTGCTCAGCTAAACCCTCCCTCAAGGCACTTCATTGGCTTCCCATCCAGGAGCGCATCGCCTTCAAAGCCCTGTGTATCTCCCACAAAATCTTACAAGGCAAAGGCCCACCCATATTAAGACCTCTCATTAAGCCCCACAAATCCACCAGACAGCTCAGGTCGGACTCACTATTTCTGGCCAGCGTCCCCAGAATAAGAAGAGCTCGCACGGGCGGTCGCCGCTTTTCTTACAACGCTCCCAAGCTCTGGAATAGCCTCCCCATTAGCATCCGCAAAGAAAACAATCTGCTTACATTCTGCAGACTACTGAAAACCTGGCTGTTCCCTCAATAATCCATCCACAGGAGCACCTTTAGACTGTCACTTTAGCGCTGGGACGCCCGAGGGTAGCTACGCGCTCTATAAATCCGCAATCAAATCAAATCAAATCAAATCAATCCCCTTTCACATAACCTCCTGACCCACTGGTTCCCCCTGCCCACTGATCCTTAAAATTTACTCACCTGCTCCCAAAGCCCAGAACTCCTCCGCTAATGTACCCAGGCCCATAATGCAATCCCTCCTTGTCTTATTTCAACCTCCCCCTACCCAGGAACACACTTGCCACCAGATTATAATGCAATATTTCTCTTACAGATTATTTATTTCTGGCGCTTCCTATACAAGTTATTTCCAAGTTGTCAGAGGGTGTCTTCCAGAACAGCAGTGACACAACACGTGCCTCACAAACTCAGTAAAAGACATTGTCATTTACAAAGCAAGTAGCTCAAATTCAAACAAATGCAAGACCAATTTGTATTGCATATGCTTGTTGACTTGATCACTAGAAACTTTTTTGCCTGGTATTTGATGCAATTTTGACTGAAATGCACTAGGTTCCTGCTAATCAGAACCCCAGTGCCAGTGCTCTTTCCCTAAAACAAGGTACTGTTCAATTGTTCCCCAATTGGTAAGACATTTAGCAGACCTTCAAGTGTCTAGTAAATGTTATCCCTGGTACCTAGGGCATAAGTACTGAAGAGGTCTCTAAGACCTGCAGCATGTATTGTGCCACCCTAAATGACCCAAGCGGTACAAAAGGGGGTGGTGATGGATGGAGCATCTGAACCAATGAAACACTCACACCCAGTCAACAGATCTGGGTTTAATCCTTCGCCGTTCTTTAGCCCACTCTGCCACCCCAGTTCAGACATGGCCATATGCAAATCAGTCTGACCCTTTGCCTCATGGGAACAGTCCAGCCCGAACTGCCAGGCCATGCCTTCCCTGGACCGGAAACAAGCTTCCTAGGACCGGTTTCTGGCATTACAGCCGTCTTCTGCCAGGCTTGCTTGAATCCAGTGGCAAAGTGAGCAAGGGAATCACATCTGAGCATACCCTGCCAACTTATGACGAACAAAGCAGTACAAAAGGGGGGTGGTGATGGACGGAGCATCTGAACCAATCAAACACTCACACCCAGTCAACGGATCTGGGTTTAATCCATCGCCGTTCTTTAGCCCACTCTGCCACCCCATTTCAGACATGGCCATATGCAAATCAGTCTGACCCTGTGCCTCATGGGAACAGTCCAGTCCGAACTCATGCAGACTGCCTGAAATGGTGGAAACACAATATGGCGCACACCCTGTGTGCTATGCCCACATATACTGCATGAAATATACGTAAGCCACCCCTGCAACAGGCCCTGCAGCCCTAGGATAAAGTGCATTATATTACATGTGAGGACATATCTGCAGGAGCAGACATGCTCCTGTGCGGTCTAGTTAAATTTCTAGATAGTACAAGAGAACAAGGAAGCCATCTTTAAGTATGTGAACTAGGCACTGGTCATTACAAGTTTCCTAGCTACATGTTGACTTCACTGTGATGTTTGTCTTGATAAATCCCTACTGATGCCAGTAGTGGATTTATTAAAACATGCACCCGAGGACACCGTAGAGGGGGCCCCTGAAAACCTACCAGCCTCTTAGTATGCTGGATGACTGGTATTGTCCAGCCTGCCACCACAGACATGTTTCTTAGCCCCTGCAGGTGAGAGCCTGCGCTCTCTGAAGCCAAAAACAGTGCTTTCTCCGGAGGAAGGTGTTTACACCTCCTACAGCAGGCTGGCTAATGAATCTGTATACCAAGGCCAGTGACTTCAAAGCTCTTGCTTCCTTTGATATGAGACCCCAGCTTCCCCCACACTTGGGAGATGCCATCCCTTGCTCAGGGGCCCATTTGGCATCAGGACAGGTGGGAAATTAGCTATGCTTGGAGGCTTGGTACACTACCTGGTCAGTCACACCCCTAAGGCGACCTGGATGATGAGCCCCACAAAAGAAGGATAACAATATTTTGATTTTGATAGAATTAGGACTTCTGGGACATTGTTATGACCACTCCCCACAGGAAGTGTTCATACAGGGGGTGTAGTGACGTCATGGGTAGGTAACCCATTGGCTACTACCCTTCACACCCCTAAATTGAGTATGTAGGTGGCTCCCTGACACCAGGAAATTAGATTTGACTGAAGAAAGAAGAGGACAAAGAAGAGTCAGTGAAGCAAAAACTGCTGACTGCTGGTGGACTTTGTCAATCCCTGACTGCCTACCTGCTGCTGTCCTGACAATTGAGACAACCCAACTTGTGCTGTAGCTGTGCATCGTTCGAAAGCCTTGGAGGGCATCCAGCACTTTGCTAAGCCGTCAACATCAACCTCTTGAATTAGAGTAACCACTTCCTTGCAGCCTGCAGGGACGTAGTACAACGTCTGACTCACTGTTCTGCTGTTCACCAGGTCCACCGATGCAGCAGCTGTCCAGGAAATAGTCATCTTTTTCCTAGAGGCCAATCCATATTCCCACCAAGTAAGAAGACCTCAGGACCAACCGTAGTCGCCTTGCACCAATACACCCTTGCAGCAACAAAAGCTTATTTGAGTCCAATCCAGACTCCAGCACCACAAAGACCAAGCAGTCGGCGTGGGATATCAGCATCGCAGAGGCCAGCATTGAGAGTGGCCCAGCTGTCCTGTTTTGTCCTCCTTTGAAGGTCTATCCAAGATCCATGGGTGTGGTCCATAACAACCGATGGTGCTTCCCTGCTCCCAGGGCCCCACAAACCGAGCCCCCAGTTAGGAGTTCCTGGACTTGTCCCCAAGTCCCCCTATGCAGCCTGTATCTTGGTGCCCCCACCTCTTTGCCTACATTATAGTGTGCAAGGCTACCAACCCATCTAGCACCTCTTCACCCAGACACTCCAGAACAGGTAAACTTGAACTGCTGTTGGTACTTGGAACTTGGTGTAGGAAGGTGGATATCTGACTATGGTTGCCCCCAACTTTTTGCCTGGTGTTTTGCTGGTTTTTCGACTTAGTTGACCTGGGGCCCTGCTATTCAGGACCCCAGGCCCACTGCTCTCTCTGTAAAATGGATTCCATGTACTCTAGGTACATATCTAATTGGATACTGAGTCACCTTATCAGTCCCTGTACAGTGTACCTTAGGTACCCAGGGCATAGGTGCACCCAGGGCCTACCAGGGGCTGCAGCATGTATTGTGCCACCCCTGGCTGGCCATCCAAATCTGACACAACTGGCTGATCAATCAGCTGGGGCAAGGTGGTGTAATCACCCTTTGCTTTAGATATAGTATCCCTATATCTAACCCTAAAATGGACGCATATACTCCTATAAGTCACTCCTATGGCAGGCCTTAACAATCCTGGAGGCAGAGTGCTTGGAATTATGTGAGATAGTGCTCTGGCATGAGCTGAGCCTGTCTACAGCTTTCGGAACCAAGTCCTTTAGCTGTTTCCATGATAACGCTATACCATATACTCTTAAGTGCATTATAATCCTTGCGGTTATTGCTAACTTTGGCATAGCATTATCAAAACATGTCGAGTAAGGTGTCATACGAATTGGAATACTACCCCCTCGCCAGTTCTGGCGACAGGGTAGCATTCCACCCTTATAGAGGGACACAACATGCACCTAACTGTGAACCCCGGTTAAAGTTAACCCGAGCCTCAGCATTACAAAATGGATGCTGCTGCCCCAGACACAAGTCTGACCTCCTGCTGCTGGGAGTCCTTCCAGCGAGGGAGGCTTGGACAAAGGGTTTCCTGCCTTGGGAGGTGCTAGCACCACCCCAGACAGGATTTTGTGTATTGGGTAGGACAGGGCTGAAAGGAATGAGACATGCCTGGGGCACACAATGTGTCCCTGTGCATACACTGGTCTAAACCAGTTCCTGGGGCTCTCCAGCCCCAGCTCTGGCGCAAGACCGGACAAAGGATAGGGGGTGTAACCACCCCCCTTCCTGGTCCCACCCATAGGAGGGACCTAGTCGTAGTACAGCCCCCTTTAGCAGGGTAAAGGTCGGAGCTGGTCCCATTCCGAGTTAGATTAATCCTGAACTGAAACTCTACAAGAAGAAACTCTGGACTTCGACTTTCTGCCAAGAAGACTGAAGAAATCTCCCTTGTGGGTAAGGAGTGTCCACCCTGCACAAGCAGGCACCATCAGCGTCCAGCGGCTTCCCTTTGTCGCCTTCCCTCGAGGATCCAGACTTCAGAGCCCGACGAGACCCGGATTCCCAGACCTCTCCAACCTCTACCTACATCTGCAGCACAGCTGAGATCCGTGGGTGCGACGAGACACGTGGGACCGGCCATCTTGAAAGAAGCAGCACTTCGCTCCAGCACGACTTCTGAGGTAACCTCGACCCAGTGCTTTGGGGACTGAGAAGCCCCGACCCCGAGCAGCTCCTGCACCGAAGACCAGCCCTCCAGCATCCACAAGATCTACGTGGGGCCCTTCTGCCTGTTTGCTGCTCGACGCGTTGTCTGGTCACTTGCTGGCTGGCTAGTGACCTCCTAGATGACGAACCTTGAAATCCAATCTGCTGGCCTGGTTGCTCCAGACTGGCCCTTGCTTCCCTGCAAAGGAGAAGCACCCTGGACCTTCCTAGTCCACTCCAAACGCCGTTTCCACTCACCGCGTGGGTTGCCTTTGCCAAGGCCTGTTGACTCCGGATCCGACACCGCCGACAGCGAGAGCCTGCGTGGGACAGCTCGTGCCTCCATCCTGGATGTCGAAGACACCACCTGGTCCACGTGGCTGCAGAGACAAGCGTCCACTCTTCACCTGATTCCACTCCAGTCACTGGCTAATGACTTTGAACATTGTCCCCTCTGCTTTCAGGTTCTCCTCTTCACTGATCCACCCTTGGATCACACCGGACATCTTCCTCCTGGTCGCCTGCAGCATCTTTTCTTCCAGGCTCCATAGACTTCAACGCCGGAACCCGACACAACTTCGCACCTATTCACCCGCAGCCTGTGGGTGAGGTAACAAGAGCATTTCGGTGCTCAAGGGAAGATTGACTCTCCTAGTGTCCAGTTCCACAGTCGTTTTAGTACTAACTAGTCAGGATTGTCCGTACTCACCTTTTACTTGAACTGTACTGTCCATAGACGTTCTTACGCATCTCGCGTGTGAGTTCACACTCTGCACACGCGTTCAGTGGGCCTCCTATTACTTACCTAAGGTTAGGGAAGTGTGGTCCTAGCGATCCTACAGCCTCTGTACAGCTCCATTCCTTCTATCGACTTTCACATTCCACTTACTTAGTATATGGTTTGTTGTGCCCCTAGGACAACATTGTAATTGTGCAACTTAAACGTATTTTTCTTAAGAGTCTTGTCATGTGCTTAGCCCTCTGATCTCATAAAGAGTTCAGAGGTGTTTGTTATTTAATAAATATCTTGTTTATTTTCATAACTACCTGTGTGGTGTCCTTTCATTTGGTATTCAAGGGGTTATATGTGGTAAAACAGCTGGCTTCACATGCCAAAAGAGTTTAGCCTAAGACTGCTTTGTCCATGCTACCATTAGGATAGCTGATCCATAAGGTTGACTTACAACCAATCACCATAAGGGTTGTTTGGACTAATACAAGGTGATCACTAGAACTAGTGAACATCATATATCAGGCCAACTTCTCACACCGATATATCTGTAAAAGACATTAGTTAGTGATAGATTCCTTACCGACCCACCCATCCACCCCGTTCTGCGGACCGATATCCAGGGTTAAGGTCATCCCCTTTCAGGGCCCTAGTTTCATGTCACTAGTGTTGGTTCTATCATGGCTCTGCGTATCTGGCGCGGAAAAGCTGTGTATCAAAACTGACGTCAGCGCGCATGGGCGGCGTCTAAGTACTCCGACGATGTCATACAGGCGCTAACGACGACGGACGCGGAGCTGCGGACGACGCCTACCGATGCGCAGGGGTATTGCTGCGCAAAAATTTCCGGATCCAGTCTGACGCCTGGGGATATTCTAAGGTAAGGAATCTCTCACTAACTAAGTCTCTTACAGATATATCGTTACACAAGTAGTAACTTGTGCGTTGAGTGTCGTTTTGCCCATGCACCATACAAAGTTAAAGCAAATGAGTTGGCCAATGCTTTGTATCTGCTGCCCAAATGTATGGCTTATAATTATCCAGTCAAAAAGATTCTTGTATTTGCACTTTTGTTGCAGGCCTTTCTTAGTCCAGAAAACCCAGAAGAACCCTACCTTGAAGGGATTATTTATAATTGTGTGGCTCCTGGAAAACGGTTCATGCCAATGGACAATTTGTCAGGCGGGGAAAAGTCTGTGGCAGCACTGGCACTCGTTTTTGCTATACACAGGTACAACAGTCACAAAGATATTTCATTGTAATTGTTTTAACACCGCTGAATATTGAAAAAATAGCCAGCATTAGCAACACCAAAAAGATTGGGCCACATAAAAAAAAAGAAAAACATCTGGCCACTACATGCTTGCAATTTAAATATGAAAATGTTTACTGATATGGCAGTTTTACTAGTGATGTTTTTAAATAACAAGTCTTTTGGTTGTGTCATTCATTTTAGGTTTAACTTTTTGTTTATTGGCATTCAGCAAATAATAACATACACTTTCAGGAAGCTGTCCAATGTTCATAAGACGGGGCAACTTTTAGGACCTGTTCAGCCGAGACATGCATTACTTGGGTGCCCCTAGGATGCCCCCTGCTGGACCCATTGCTAAGACTGCATTGTCTCTAGTATTTCAAAGTCCTGCTCCAACTTGTAAACCATAATGCCATATAATAAGAAATGTGAAAGAGAAAGAAAAACAGAAAAGTGAAAGAAAGAAAGGCAACTCCGACCACCCCCTTGCCCTCGCTCAAACTGGTGTGCTGGGAAGCTACGGACTGGACCCCTGTGGGAGCCCCTTTCTTAAATGCAGGACAGCGTCTCTAAGTAGGTGACGTGGGGCACATGAGGCGGAGAAGACACAGGTATCTGGGGCATGTGATTTCATTCATTTCGGATGACAGGAGCGAGAGCAGTGGCAGCCAGATTTCGCTAATGCTTGCCATTGAGTTGCTAAGGGAGGCCTGTATGCGTTCCATACCCAGAATGAAACACAACCTATGTAACCACCCAACAAAGGTCGGCTTTACCATCGTTCCCCAATGCGATAAGATGTTTTGGAGAGTCGCTCCCAATGCCAACCCCATTTGTTTCCCTTTCCGGGATATGAACGGAAGCGTGTCAAACTGGCAATCCACATCGTCCAGAAACGCAGACCAATAGCTTGTCAATTCCCTGCATTCCCACAACAAATGCATCAACGTACCTTCTGCACCACATCCCCACCAGCAAAGTGGGCTGCGCTCAGGGTTACCCCATGCAGACAGACCGGGTCAAATACCAGTACATAACGACTTTAACCACCGTCTCTTTGCTCGCTATATGTCGTGCGGTGTGGGCGGCTCGGTAGTAAATATCCGACCACTCGTTCGCCATGAGATCTCTCCCCAGTTAACTTTCCCACCTTCTCTGTCCTATTGTATGTTCTTTCGGGACCTGAGGGCCCAGCACCTCGTACAGCTCAGGGATCATTTTCTTATCCGCGTTCTTTGTGTATAGCCATTTCTTGAATTTCGTTAATTTCCGAGAGACCTTCGGCCGCACTTCTGCGTTAAGTAACCAGTGCCATAGTTGGAAGTAGTGAAACCTCGCGCTCCTTGGAAGGCCATATTCTGCTCGCAGATCTGGAAAGGAGAGAATCCCATCCCGATCAAAAAAGTGCCCAGCTGCCATGCATTACGCCTCCCTCCATCATGAAAACGCCCTTTCGTCAGCTTTTGGGGAAAAGTCTTTGTTATCAAGAATGGGGGTCAAAGGCGAGGGGAAAAAGTACAATCCCTGTAAGAGAGTAGGGTCTGCAATCCTATGGTCACCCCAGATTTTTCCTTTTTCCTTCACTGGTTTACGACTTTCCCTGGCTGTGGGCCTGCTAATCAGACCCACAGCCTAGCTGTTCTCTCTCTAAATTGACACTCTTGTACTTTAGGTGCATTTACCAATTGGTATTGGGTCACTCTTGTAAGTCCTTGTACAGTGTACCATAGGTACCCAGGGCATAAGTGCACCCAAGGCCTACCAGGGACTGCAGCATGTATTATGCCACCCCTGGCTGGCCATCTAATCAGACACAACTGGCTGGTAACACAGCTGGGGCAAGGTGGTGTAATCACCCTTTGCTGTAGATATAGTATACCTATAGCTAACCCAAAATGGACACATAGATTCCTATAAATCACTCCTATGGCAGGCCTTATCAATCCTGAAGGCAGAGTGCTTGGAATTATGTGAGATGGTGCTCTAGCATGAGCTGAGCCTGTCTGCAGCTTTCGGAACCAAGTCCTTATAGCTGTTCCATGATAACGCTATACCATATACTCTTAAGTGCATTATAATCCTCGCGGTTATTGCTAACTTTGGCATAGCATTATCAAAACACGTTGTGTAAGGTGTCATATGGTTTGGAATATTACCCCCTTGCCAGTTCTGGCGACGGGGGTAGCATTCCACCCTTCTAGAGGGATAAGACATGTATGTAACTGTAACCCCGGTTAAAGTTAACTCGAGCCTCGGCATCACAAAATGGATGCTGCTGCCACAGACACAAGTCTGACCTCCTGCTGCTGGGAGTCCTTCCAGCAACGGAGGCCTGGACAAAGGGTTTCCTGCCTGAGGAGGTGCTAGCACCACGCCAGACAGGACTTTGTGTATCCAGATAGGCAGGGCTGAAAGGAATGAGACATGCCTGGGGCACACAAGGTGTCCCTGTGCATACTCCGGTTCAAACCAGTTGCTGGGGCACTCCAGCCCCAGCTCTGGCGCGAAACTGGACAAAGGATAGGGGGTGTAACCACCCCCTTCCTGGTCCCACCCATGGGAGGGACCTAGTCACTAGTACAGCCCCCTTTAGCAGAATAAAGGTAGGAGCTGGTCCCATTCCAAATTAGATTATCCTGAACAACTTTACAAGAAGAAACTCTGGACTTCGACGTTCTGCTCCACAGAAGACTGAAGAAATCTCCCTTGTGGCCAAGGAGTGACCACCCTGCCCAATCAGGCACCATCAAGCGTCCTAGCGGTTAACTTTGTCGTCCTTCCTGCCGGAACCAGACCTCAGAGCTCGACGAGACCCGGACTCTCAGACCTCTCAGACCTCTACCCACATCTGCAGCACAGCGTAGACCCGTGGGTGCGACGAGACACGTGGAACTGGCCATCTTTGAAGAACTGCACTTCGCTTCCAGCACGACCTCTGAGGCACCCTCGAGAAAATGCTTTGGGGATTGAGAAGCTCCTGCACCAAAGACCAGCCCTCCAGCATCCACAAGATCTGCGTGGGGCCCTTATGCCTATTTGCTGCTTGACGCGTTGTCTGGTCACTTGCCGGCTGGCTTGTGGCCTCCTAAATGACGAACTTTGAAATCTACACTGCTGGTCTGGTTGCTCCAGACTGGCCCTTGCTTCCCGGCAAAGGAGAAGCACCCCGGACCCACCTGGTCCGCACCAGATGCCGATTCCACTCACCGCGTGGGTTGCCTTTGCCAAGGCCTGTTGACGCTGATCCCGGAACAGACACCGCCGACAGTGAGAGCCTGCGTGGGACAGCTTGTGCCACCTCCTGGGTCATGTGGCTGCAGAGTCAAGCGTCACCTCCTCACCTGATCGCGACAACATCACCTGGTTCCCTCCTGGTTCCACTCCGGTCACTGGCTAGTGACTGTGAACATTGTCCCCTCTGCTTTCAGGTCTCCATCTTCCTCGATCCGCCCTTGGATCACTCCGGACATCTTCCCTCTGGTCGCCTGCAGCATCTTTTTCCAAGGCTGCATTGACTTCAATGCGGAAACCCGACACACTTTCACACCTATGCACCCGCAGCCAGTGGGTGAGGTAACAAGAGCATTTTGGTGCTCATAGGTAGATTGACTCTCCTAGTGTCCAGGTATCCTGTAGTTTCAGTCTCAACCAGTCGGAACTGTCTTTACTTCCCTATTTTGTGAATTGTTCGTGCTCATTGACTTTGTATTGAAACCCGCGTGTGTGTTCTAACACTGCACACGCGTCCCGTGGGCCTCCTGCTCCTTACCTAAGGTTAGGGTAGTGTAGCCCCAGCGGTTCTACAGCCTCTGGGCATCCTCATTTCTTATATCGTTCTACTTATACCATTTACTTAGTATATAGTTTGCCGTGCTCCTAGGGCACCATTGTAATTTGTGCGACTTATTGTATTTTTCTGAAGAGTATTGTTATGTGCTTAGCCCTCCGATCTCATAAAGAGTTCAGAGGTGTTTGTTAGTAATAAATATATTGTTTATTTTCATAACAACCTGTGTGGTGTCCTTTCATCTGGTATTCAAGGGGTTATATGTGGTAAAACAGCTGGCTTCACATGCCAAAAGAGTTTAGCTTTGTCCATGCTACCATTAGGATAGCTGGTCTATAAGGTTGACTTACAACCAATCACCATAAGGGTTGTTTGGACTGATGCAAGGTGATCACTAGAACTAGTGAGCATCATATATCAGGCCAACTTCTCACAATCCCTTTTGATGGCGACCCCCGTCCCAGGCTCTTAGCACTGCATGCGTGATTGGGGAGCCCTTAAGATTCGGAGGTCTATCTTCTCTTTTGAGAAAGGGGACCTTCCAAAGCGATAATTTGGCCAGCGCTCTATCTTGAAACAATCATATCTTCTTCGATTCGGATCTGTTCCACTCCACGAGATATCGGAGCTGTGCAGCTCGGAAATACCCTAAGATATTCAGTATCCCCAGTAACCCCTCGTCAGGTCGGAGGTAGCCCAATTTCCCTCTTCTGTTGAGGCCCAGCTTCTGCCCACACAAATTTCTGGAGCGCTTGCTGCAGCGACTGAAGAGTGCCTGGCGGTGGCCATGCTGAAATGGTTTGGAAAAGGTATAGGGCTAGATGTCGGTATCCAAATACCCGTCGGAAACGGCCGAAAATACCGATTTTCAGCCTTTTCGGACCAGTATTTGGATATTGAGCTGTAGGGGCATGTTAAATTACAGAATCAGTAATTTTACCGAATTGCACCATCAGGATTCAAGCAAGCCGGGCCGAAGACGGCTGAAATGCCAGAAACCGGTCCCCGGTAGCTTGTTTCCTTCCCAGTGAAAGAATTGGTTTGGTAGTTTGGTTTGCCCTGTTCCCATGATACACTGGGCCAGGGACAGACTAATTTGCATATAGCCAGGTTCTGAGCTGGGATGGTGCAGTGAGCTAAAAAACGGTGTTGGATTAAGCCCTGATCTCTTGACTGGGTGAGAGTATTCTGCTTAATTCAGAAATTCTGTCCTTCACCACCCCCTGTTGTTTAATTATTTTGTCCACCATAAGCGTGGAAGGATATACTCAGATGTGAGTCCCTTGCTCATTGCACCATCAGGATTCAAGCAAGCCGGGCCGAAGACGGCTGAAATGCCAGAAAGTGGTCCCCGGTAGCTTGTTTCCTTCCCAGTGAAAGAATTGGCTTGACAGTTTGGTTTGCCCTGTTTCCATGATGCACTGGGCCAGGGACAGACTAATTTGCATATAGCCAGGTTCTGAGCTGGGATGGTGCAGTGAGCTAAAAAACGGTGTTGGATTAAGCCCTGATCTCTTGACTGGGTCAGAGTATTCTGCTTAATTCAGAAACTCTGTCCTTCACCACCCCCTGTTGTTTAATTATCGATTTCTATGGGCCTCAAGGCCCATAGGAATCAATGGCAATTACGGAATCGGTAAATACCGATTCGGTAATTACCGAATCATTCCGATTCGGTAATTTCAAAAGTGAAATTACCTACATCCCATTTACCTACTCTTAAATACCGAATCAGTATGATTCGGTATTTAAGAGTAGGTAAATCGAGATTACCTACATCTGGCCCATAATACTTTGGGGAAAATTCAATCTTTATTGCCGCCACCCGGCCCAGAACGGAAAACCCATGCTGCCGCCTCTGGTGCAGGTCTCTCGTGATGTGAGAGATGAGCTTGGATTAATTAAGCCTGACCGTGTGAGAGACTGATGGTGCCAATTCAATGCCTGACTGTGTGAGAGACTGATGATGCCAATTCAATGCCTAAGTAAGGGATAGGGGTTCGTACAAGGATACCCTCATACCTTTTCCCCCCCGAAGCCAGCGACTGCCCTGCTTAGTTTAGGCACAGCATTATGGATTTTGCTATGTTAACCCAAAAGCCTGAGACCCGGCCAAAGTCGTTCAATTCCCGCAGGAACGCTGGAACCGAACGCACGGGTGATTAAAGGGATGCAATATTATCATCTGCATAAAGACTTAGTATGTGTCTTTCCCCCAAAAACGGGATGGCTAATATATCCGGGTTCTCCCTGATCCTCTGAGCCAGTGGCTCGACATTGACGGCAAAAAGAGGAGGGATAGCGGGCCCCCTTGGCACGCTCTTCTCTGTATCTTGAATGGGCAAGATGCCACCCCATACACCCGAACAGTCGCCGTAGGGTTATAGTAGCAGCTCGCCACCCAGTCCCAAAACCGCTCACCCAGACCAAAGTGAATTAGGGTTTTATCTAGAAAGTCCCAGTCGACTCGGTCGAATGCCTTCTCGGCCTCTACCGACAATAGTAGGGCATACATGTCTGTGCGGTGAGCCTTGTCGATGAGATGGAAAAGGCGTTTGGTATTGTCACTGCTTTGCCGGTTCCGAATAAAACCTGATTGGTCAGGCTCTATGATCCCTGGCATGAGGGGACCCAGCCTGGCCGCCAGAATGCCCGTAAACACCTTCAGATCCACATCGAGCAACAACACTGGTTGGGAAGAGCAGCACGTGGATTTGCCTGGTTTCGACAGTACAACTATAGAAGCCGCCAGCATATCTGAGGGAATTGTCCCCAGTCATATAAAGGAGTTAAAAAGTTTTGTGAGTATTGGGGCCAACACCTAACAGAATGTTTTGCAAAACCCTGCCGAAAACCCGTTGGGAATCGGAGCCTTCAAAGGCTTAAGGCGGTATATCGCACTTATCACCTCCTCTATGCGTATGGGCGCTGTAGGAGAGTAGGGTCTGCAATCCTATGGTCACCCCCGATTTTTGCTTTTTGCTTCACTGGTTTACGACTTTCCCTGGCTGTGGGCCTGCTAATCAGACCCACAGCCTAGCTGTGCTCTCTCTAAATTGACAACCATGTACCTTAGGTGCATATCTAATTGAATACTGAGTCACCTTGTCAGTCCCGTTACAGTGTACATTAGGTACCCAGGGCATAGGTGCACCCAGGGCCTACCAGGGGCTGCAGCATGTATTATGCCACCCCTGGCTGGCCATCCAAATCTGACACAACTGGCTGATCAATCATCTGGGGCAAGGTGGTGTAATCACCCCTTGCTTAGATATAGTATACCTATATCTAACCTTACATCTAGGCACATATACACCTATAGTTCACTCCTATGGTGGGGCCTATAAGTCACCTTACATCTAGACACATATACACCTATAAGTCACTCCTATGGTGGGGCCTCTCCAGCCCCAGGTCTGGTGCGAAACTGGACAAAGGGAAAGGGGTGTAACCACCCCCTTCCCTGGTCCCACCCATAGGAGGGACCTAGCAGGTAATCCAGCCCCTAGATTCGGTATATAGGTAGGAGCTGAGTCCCAAGACTTTAGATTAATCATGACTGAAACTTTGAAACAAAACTCTGGACTTTCGACGATCTACTTGAAGAAGACGACTGAAGAATCTCCCTTGTGGTCAAAAGTGACCACCCTTCACAAGCAGGCACCATCCAGCGATTGACGACTTGCTTTGCTGCCGCCTCCCGCCGGAACCCGAGCCCAGAGCCTGACAAGAACCGGATTCCCAGACATCCAACAGCCCGATCCACAGTCCCTGCAAAGCTGAGACCCGCGGAGGCGACAAGAGACGTGGGACCGGCCATCTTGAAAAGTCTGCGACCTGCTAACTGTGCAGCCCCTGAGGCCTCCTCGAAACTGTGCATTGCGGATTGAGAAGCCCCAGCCCCGATTAGCATCTGTACCAAAGATCAGCCCTGCACACTCCACGAGTTCTGCGTTGGGCTCTTTTGCATTTTCCTGCTTGACGCGTCTGCCCGGTCTATTGCCTGTTGGCTAGTGGCCATCTTGGCGACGATACTTTGAATTTCCACCGCTGGTCTGGTTGCTCTTCGTATCCTGTGTGGGTTGCCTTTGTCAAGGCTTGTTGACTCCAATCCTGAAGCCGACACCGCCGACAGCGAGAGCCTTTGTGGGACAGTCCTTGCCTGACTCCTGGTTGTCATCAAGGCCTCCTGGTCCACGTGGCTGCAGAGACAAGCTTCCCATCAGCACCTGATCGCTTCCCGACATCGCTTGGTTCCTTCCTGGTCACTGGCTAGTGACCCAGACTCTGTCCCCTCTGCTTTCAGGTCCTCTACATCTTCGATCCACCCCGACTCTTCTCTCCTGGTCGCCTGCAGCATCTTTTCTCCAAGGCTCCATAGATCTCCACGACGAAACCCGACACACTTTGGGACCTATGCACCCGTTTCCTGTGGGTTAGGTAACGAGAGTACTACGGTGCTCCTGTAAAGGTTTACACTCCTAGTGTCCTAGTTTCAAGTGGTTAGTTTCTAATCCAGTCGCCCATTGACTTCTATGTGTGAACGCATGTGCCTTTAGACACTGCACACGCATCCCGTGGGCCTCCTGCTCCCAAACTATTGTTAGTCCAGTGTAGCTCCAGCGATTCCCAAGGCCCTAGGCCTTACCATTGTTTGTGACGTGGTACTTATACCACTTTCTTCGTATATGGTTTAGCGGGCCACCCCGGCCTATTTGTGCAACTTTTGTATACTCTATTAGGTTACTTGTTTTGCGCTTGTGCTTCTGTGCTCATAAAGAGTTCAGGGGATTGTTTAGAAATAAATACATATATATTTTGAATATATATCCTGTGAGGTGTCCTTTCATTTGGTATTAAAGGGATTGCATATGGTAAAACAGCTGGCTTCACATGCCCTCATGAGTTTAGCCTAAGACTGCTCTGTCCATGCTACCTCTAGGATAGCTGGTCTGTAAGGTTGACTTTACAACCATCACCATAAGGGTTGTTTGGACTGGTGCAAGGTGCTCTCTAGAATAGTGAACTTCATATACCAGGCCAACTTCTGACAGTAACAGGCTCGCATCGTGTAAGCCCTTGGTGCCTCCACGCAAACACGATTCAAAGGCCTGCTCCGATTGCCGCACCATGAGCCCGAAAGCCTTGAGGGAAGCTCCTGGTGCCTAAACGTGCAACGCCACAGCAATCTCAATTCCAGTCAAGCAGAAGATTCCTGAGCAGTCAAGGATCCTGAAATCATCGTCCTTTGTCACATTGGAAGTCGTCAGGCCACTCGGGTAAGTTCCATTGTAAGAAGAAGATCAAGTAGTCGAAGAAGTGTTTGATTTTACCTCATCCATCAGCCAACGAGACATGGGATGGTCGGCATTGAAGGCATGGCTCTCCGGTTGAGCCAGCATTGTGTCGGCTCCTCTTCCCCAAGGTTCCTGGAGCCTATGCATCCGCCTCTCAAAGGAGGCCATGCACCTCATATTTGAGTGTCTCCCTACTGTTGGCGCGTCTTCAGGCCCCGCGAATGCGGGAGAGGCCTCTGCTGAATCCACACCATTAGTTCCTGCCCGGGCAACAGTAGGGCCCTTTGAATTCATGGATGAATCTGGGCCTGCAGTCACCTTCCCCAACGCCAGTCCTGATGCTGATGGTACCGGCACCATTGGTACCCACAAGCAGCATGATCCTCATTCTGATCCTCGACTCCAACGCGGAGTCAGATGGGTGTCAAGCACCGCCGACTCCAATGCCGACTGAACTCTAAGCCCTAGTCCACCCGGTTAGGACTTGGGGAGTATAGGGAGAGTCACTGGACCCTGAAGAATACCAGCTTTTTTACCGTAATGTGGACTGCTGTAAGGATATGGCGGAAACTAGCAGACTGAACATTTCTCCAGATACTGACATGCTTTCTCCTCCTACTGTGGCCAGAGAACTTGATGTTCCTAGCCTCCACCTCCCATGGCACATTCCTTTCCGCCATTAGGAATCCAAGATGGTGGATACCTTAGGGAAGAAGATGTTTTCTTCCACCAGCCTGGCGCTGCGGTCAGTGAACACCATGTGCCTTTCGGGCCACTACTCCACGCTCTGTGGGACATGGTTGCGTAGGTGATGCTGACGGTCCGGGAGGAGGCTTGGGCCATCAACTCCTAGGCTCTTGCTAATGGGAGTGATGCAGTTCACCATATGTTTTGGGCTGGACACCCCAGACTCACTAGGTAGAGCAGTTTCGTCGACAGTGGTCTTACGGCACCATGCTTGGTTTATGACGATCTGGGGACCCAAGGTGCAGTAAGGCACTCAAATTGCACCAGTGTTAGCCAATGGGGCTAGGAGGCACCTCCGTTGGAGGCTGCTCACGGGCAGGCCACATGGTCTTGGGAGCAAAGCTACCATGGTTACGGTCAGGGCAAAGGGGGTCCCAGGTCAGCACTAAGTCCACACAACCAGTTGCGCAGGGGCTGCAGGGTGCTCTGGACAGTCGGGAGCCCAATGCAATCCGATGGAGGGTTTTGGTTTTCGATTTTGGCTGCAGGCTTGGGCCAGGAAGTCTTCAGTAAAGAAGTGATACACTTCTTGGATGTTGAAGTGAGGAACACCCCAGCGGGTTTCAGAACCAACCTGTATAGAAAAAACACCGACAGAAACAACACATTACAATATCACAGTTTTCATCCTCCATACCTAAAAAGACATTTGCCATACTCTCAACTAATGAGGGTAAAAAGAGTCGTCTCGGAACCAGAGCAATTTGAAATTCAATCAAAGTCCATGATAGAAAGGTTCAAAAACAGAGGATACCCGGATCCAATACTACAACAAGCACAACAAAGAATCTTGCAAAAATCCAGAGAAGAGCTATTTGCACCACTTCACACACAAGATGAACAAAGAATAACATGCGTAAGCAAGTTTTCTACCATAAGCTACCACTTCAGGAAAATCATAAAAAAACATTGGCTTTTATTAAGCACTGAACCAGATTTCAAAGGACAATTTCTTCAAGAACCACTATTTGCATATACGAGGACAAAAAACATTGGTCAATTGCTAAACCCTAACATCAATAAAACACCCACAGTCAGATACAAGGGGACAATACCCTGTTTAAATTGTCACAACTGCACTAACATCATGAGTGGGAAAATGATAAAACTAAAAGTCAACGGTACATGTGATTCGACCAACATCATCTACCTTTTAAGCTGCCCTTGTGAAAAACAATATGTGGGGCAAACAGAAAGGAAACTCAAAGTGAGACTTAACGAACACAAGAGCAATATCAGAACTTAAATGATGAAGTCCACAATAGCATCACATTTTATAGAGGCCCACCACCAAATAGATGAGCTCAAAGCATGCATCTTAGAACAAGTGGTCAAACAACCAGGAAGAGATAACAGAAAATCTTTGCTAAAACGAGAGAATCACTGGATTTATTTTCTACAAACGATGAAACCGAAGGGTTTAAACAACAGGATTGAATTTGCTTGTTATCTTTGATAAGAATTGATTGAAGTTTTACAAATTTTGTATTGTATCTGTCATTGCATTTATTGGGTAGGCAGTTAACATCCTGAAAGCTAGTCGTGATAGAATAATGGATTTTAAATAGCACGCTGTGTCTTTAACTATAGTCTGCATACGTACGCAGCTCTTTAAAACATGCACACCACAACCCGCGTCTTACGACACATCATCCACATTCCCAGCATGCATAGAGCGAAGTAACGGTTCCAGAACGCTGACACGGTAAGCGCTACCAGTTCCGCATTGAAATAGCCTCTAATTCTGCCACAATAGTGAGTTATCTCACATTATAGAACTTTTGGTGTGTAGACGCGTTTAGAGCACGATAAACTGAACAAGTTATCCTTGCTACGCATTAACACGCATAACAATGCACTTTGAACCAGCCAGCAGCGTGACGTCTCAAACCCCCAACGTTAACTAAAAAACTAAAAATTTTAGCGCACGGCTCGCATCTGCATGAGCTTAAGGGGCGAACATCACGAATATTAATTGAGCTTTCAGGGAGTAAAACCCATAGTAAAACCCATAGTTTTGAATCTAGACAAGAGGATATAGGTTGTAATTTATGTTATGTGAAATATATGATTAGGTGGCATTAGTAAGCGAAGCAAATTACTTAATAATATGTATCATCGTTCTTTTGACAGATCAATCCCTTGATAAAGGCGCTGTGCGCCAAAATGCATTGGGAGTAAAGGGAAAGATGAAAAAACATGATTGTTAATACAATTGTTTTGAAGAGGAAATAGTAATGAGAAAAATGAGATGTGAATATAACATCTAACCAAGAAGAAAGATTGTTGAATAAAACGAATTATCATAAATAATCAACTGGAATGCGACGTTGTTTATTTTGATTCAAAAACTTTATTCGAATACCCCGCTGGATTAACAGCATATACTGTGCCCAGGGAAACAGATCAAAGCCTCATGTTCTGCTTACCTTGATATTAATGTTTTAATGTTTTAAAAACGTATAAAGCGCTCGATTGCCGTGGCGTCTTGGCACTAGTGTGGGTGAGTGCAGATCCAAAGAGCCCTAGCTTATGCCAGCTAAGCTACAAAAAGAGTTGTTTTTAGACTCTTCCTAAACAGTCTCAGATCCGATTGAGATCTCATGCTAGGAGGTAGTCTATTCCACAGGTGTGCTGCCCTGTTAGATAGTGTCCTGCCTCCCCACCTGGCCCGTTTAATCCTAGATATCTTAAGGAGTCCTGAATTGGTAGATCTCAAAAGACGTGGGGGAGCGTAAGGCGTAAATAACTTATCGACTTCATCAGCACCCCCTCCATAAAGTGCCTTGTGGACCAAACACCGAACCTTAAAATCAACCCGCAGCCGCACAGGTAACCAATGCAGTGATTTAATGCCTGCAGAGGTTGAACAGCCTCTAGGGATGTTCAAAAGAAGTCTGGCGGCCGCATTTTGCAGAGACTGAAGCTTTGCCATCTGCGTTATGTCAATGCCCATATACAGGGCGTTACAATAGTCTAGTTTAGAAAGAAAAAGACTAACCATCACCGTCTTCTGTAGGTCGCGCGAAATGAAAGGAAAAATCTTTCTTAAAGTTTTTAGAAGGAAGAAACAAGACGATGTCAGACTATTGACCTGTGCTGAGAAGTTAAGCTTATCATCGAAGATAACCCCCAGGTTCCTAACCTTGGAGACCGAAACCGGACATTTACCTGCCTCCACTTGCCACCATGTGTCATCCCATACAGGGGGTCCCCCTCCAAATTCTAGCACCTCCGTTTTGTCTGTATTGATCTTAAGAAAATTACGGTTCATCCAGTTAATGATTTCAGGTAGGCAAGCGTGGAATTTGACAGCTGTGGTCTCTGGCTGCTTGCAGATGGAAATAACAAGCTGTGAGTCATCAGCGTAAGATACTAGCACAAAACCATGTCTTCTGATGAGCCTTGCTAACGGGGTCACATGTATATTAAATAATGTGGGGGATAAAGACGATCCCTGTGGCACTCCACATGGAAGCTGGAAGCTCTCGGATTCCAATCCGTCCCAGACCAGCTTTTGTTCCCTCCCCTTCAGAAAGGATGCAAGCAGGGCCAGAGCAGTATTCTCAACCCCCAGATCCTTCAGCCGCTGCACTAACACCGCGTGGTTCACGGTGTCGAATGCTGCTGATAGGTCTAGGAGTATGAGGACCACCCTGCCCCCTTGATCAACTACCTGCCGAATTTCCTCAGTTGCTACAACGAAGGCCGTTTCTGTGGAGTGGCAGGCGCGAAAGCCATGCTGGGTTGAGTCTAGTAGCTTGTGTGAGTTTAAATATTGGCTCAACACCATATTTAATGATTTCTCCATGACCTTCGTCACAAAGGGTAATCCTGCAATCGGGAGGTAATTCTTCAATATCTCCGGGTTGAGGTTGGGTTTTTTTAGTAGCGGCCTAATCGCCACTTCTTTCCACTGAGCCGGATATGATCCTGTTGTCAGTACTAGATTAATAAGCGGTGTCAGTTTTTCACAAATCTTCTTAGGGGCTAAATGGATGATAGAGGGAGGGCAGGGGTCAGATGGAGATCCTGATTTTATAGAAAGAAGCAGCTTTTGCACCTCCTCCTCTAGCAATTCTGGAAAGCAGGATAGCTTGCATTGCATCAGTGGCCGATCACCCTCTTCGTTAGCTATGGTACCATCCAGAGATCCCTGTGCCTTTAGAAGATCTTCATATATCGTCTGTACCTTACTTTGGAAGAAAAGGGCCAAGTTATTGCACATCTGTTGGTCGGCCATAAAAGCATTTTTCTGCTGAGGTTTTGCCAAGGAGTTAACTACTCTAAACAGTTCTTTATTAGAGTTGGCAGCCTCTGTAATTTTGTTAGAAAAATATTTTTCTTTGGCCTTGATTATCTCCTGTTGTATTTCAGCAGTGCAAGATCATAGGTTGTTCTACTACTCTCACTATAGCCGCGTCTCCACCGGCTTTCCGCTCTCCTACACTCACTCTTTAGGGCCTTGAGCTGAGGACTATACCAAGGAGAGGATATCCTGGATTTTCTTATAGTGATCTCTTTCTCAGGGGCTACCTTCTTGGCTGCCGCCTTGATCCACTCATTAAACGCAGAAGCAGCAGCATCATTGTCTGTCGTGGGTATATCCGGGCCTGTGCTCAGAGCTGCCTCGAAAGCAGTACTCTGAACTTTTTTCCAGTTACGAATCTTGACTTTGCCAGGTTTGGTAGCTGGTTCATGGAGCAAAGTTTTACCTCTAAAAGTGAAATGAATGGCGCTGTGGTCCGTCCAGATCAAAGGCCTTATATCCCCGAGCTCAAGATCAGGATTGTTGGTGAAGATGCCATCTAACGTGTGGCCGGCCCTGTGAGTTGGTCCAGTGACCAGCTGGCTAAAACCGTATGCCTCCATAGCATCTAACAATTTGGAGGAATCCGAATTATCTACAACTTCTAGGTGATAATTGAAATCTCCCAAAAAAGTAAGAGGCAACGCATCAATACATGACTCTTACAACGTCTGAAGAGCATGTGTAAAAGCTTGTCTTGCCCCCGGCGGGCGGTATACTAAATATCCCTGAAATGAGATAAAGTTGTTTACTTTAATACTAAAGCGTAATGTTTCTGCTGGCAAAACTGATATGGCTTCTGTCCGTATTTTAAAATGCTCTCGATATATAATGGCTAGTCCTCCACCTCGGCCATCTATTCTATCTTGCGATAGGATGGCATAACCCTCTGGTACTGCAATATTCCAATCGGGAACGGAAATATTATCTGACCATGTTTCTGTCAAGAATAATATGTCCGGGGAGGATACATGAATCAAATCCTCCAGTTCATATTTGTGTTTCCCCATGGAACGCACATTTAGTAACATACATTTAATGGTGCCCGGATGTGTCCCTTGTCTATCCTTCATAGTGAGTGCATTGTTATTAGCCTTTCCCCATGTATTTTCTCCTACCCATTTATCTGGCTCCCCAGATTCTGTTGTTGATGCACCCATATGGCGGGAGGTAGAGGTCCGAAGGGCAAGGAGCTGGCTCTTACTATATCTATGAAGGGGCAACACTCCAGGGGTCCTGGCCCTTGGCCCGGACCGGGCGCAGACGGGCTCGCCTTTGGCGCGCCCGCTGCGCGCGTCCGCTGCGCGGTCGCCTCAGCATTTGTTTATATGCTGTCGGCAAGCTAAAGACTAGAACGCCAACCCCAAGTGCAGTGCGGTCCCGCCTAGCTTGCGGGTACCGCTGGGGTCGGGTGCAGATGATAGGGCGAAAAATCAAGTCAGCACTCAAAGGTAACTTCTTTAAAAAATTGTAGGGCTAAGTTTGTGCAAGCACGCTAAATTTTAAAAACACAGGACACAGTTAGAATATTAAAACGTTATTTAGCAGCAGCGAAAAGGAGTCTTCACGAAGGCACTCACATACACACAGCGCGCCCGCCTTATCATACACACTCGAGAGTAGTGAGTGATACCTTGGAGCACGTAAACAAAGTACAGACAATAACTAAATCGGCAGTGCACATCCACCAACCACGATTATAACAGTGTTGGAGTGCCATTGAGAGAGAGGCTTTTCCTGTGGTTTGGTCTCTGAAGAAGTCAAGACCATACTTGGTTGGTACTCTCTTCCTAGTTCAAACTGACCACGGACCTCTCAGATGGCTAATGCAGATAAAAGGAGAAAATCCAAAGCTTTTGAAGTGATCCATCTCCCTACAGGGAAAGGACTTTTCAGTGGAACATAGACCTAGGACTGGCCTTTCCAGATTCTTTCACTTAGACAATGAAGACTCTCTTGGGAAATAATAGTCTCCTCATCTTTCGTTTGGGGAAGGGGTGGGTGTGTAGAAAGTGCCTCTTTTTGCATGGCTACTTACCACGTTTTGCCTGACATCTGATGCAACCAGACATGATGTGCCCTGGGTCATTGCCAATCAGATTCCCAGTGCCTGTGTTCTTTCCCAAAACTGTACCTTTGTACCCACAATTGTCATATCTCTGGCCACAGCTAAGCTGCTCGTAAAAGGCACCATGGGCACCAAGTGCACTGTGACCAGGGAAGGCCTCTAAGGGCTGCAGCACCTATTTAGCCACCCTGATAGATCCAGTACCCTAATACCCACACACTGCAATTTCAGGCTGCATGTTTTGGTGCAGAGAAAAGTGAAGAAAACTGGAAAAACAACCAACCCTGGTGTGGTTCCTGAATTGCTGCCCACCATTTACCATCACCAGACAGGTTTCTGGACACCTGGGTAGAGGGTCTCTGCTCTCTGGGTCCAGAAACAAAACCTATCCCGGGCAGACGTCTCATGATTCCTCCCCCAGGATGGGCTGGGTCCACGAGGAGGAATCTTCAAAGGCCTGCCCCCTTTTTAAGCTGTCCCTGCCTTTTGCTGTCCCAGCAATTGGCTCCCACCGATTCTGACCCCCCACTTTGGGTGAGAGACTCAGCTGGAAAACCAAGTTAGGAGAGGTGAAGCATACATCTCATTCCCCTCCATCTTGAAGATGAGGGCACCCAGCCAATCAGGCAAAGGCTCATGCCCCTGCCCACTGAAAGGTGTCATAATAGGGGGTGTACCCGCACCCTAGGAAGGGACCCATTGGTCCAAACCTGCACACCCCTTTAATGCTCATAAATTCTGTATTTAGGAGCAACACTGAACCTTGATTCCTTAGATTAGAGGAAGAAAGAAGAAGGACCAAAGAGCTGTGCTGACTCAGGTAGAAGAGGACTACAACTGCTTTGTCCCCAGCCCTATAGGCCTGTCCCATCTCCATCCTGTCCACAGCGAAACCCTGGTGCGTCCAACAGCCAGCAGCCCCCCACAGTCTGAAGGACCTGTCCTGCAACCATATTTAAGACTCTGTCTCCCGTGAGCACTGGATTTGCTCAACAAAGCCTCACCCACAGAATCCAGATCCAGCCGGCTCCGTGATTTTGCACCACTCCACACCCGACACCCACGGCTTCAGTGGCCCAACACAACAAAGAGCTCTCCCCAGCAATCCTGACCTGGGATCTGGTGATCCCAGACGAGCCTCAATGTTAAAGCGGACGCCTGCAGCCTCAACCTGAAGCGTCCCGACCGACCAGGACTGGAGCTGTTAAGAAGAACCCAACACCATTAGATACTCCTGCACCCGACACCCCATGGCCTCGGGTGACCCAACTGATGGTGTCCAGGCATCACTGAGGAACCCAACTTACCTCTCCAGCCAGTGATTGCCTTCAGGAAGCCTTCCCGCCAGAGCCTGCAGAATCTTTTCCGAACCTAAGATCTCCATTGAAATCCACAGGGTCCCGGACGTTGCCGTGGCACACTGCACCCATCTGCCCCTGTGCTGCTGCTGGTGCAGCTCCTGTGCTGATTGTTAACCCCTGCAGTGTTGATCTCTACCCCTGGAGCTTTGCTCCCACTGCCAAGCGGCCTGCTCGCAACCCGTCCATGACTGATGGCCCCCTTAGCCCCGTTGGGCTCCTGCACTCTGCACCCAGACGCCCAGTGTGCTGGTAGTGCAATTTGAGTGCCCAACGGGACCTTGGGAACATTGGTCTAACCCCCAAGACTTCCCCTTGTAAGTCGTTTACATACCTGAGAAACCGCTAACACTTTTTCTCCCATAGGATCCCATGTTAAAAGTTTGTTCCTAAAATTGTTCTGTGGAGTTGAAGTTTTTGAATGAAAAGAAAAGTAACTATATTGCAAACTTGAAAAAGTTTTACTTACCTTGTATTGTAGGATCCAAGGTGTGGTATCTTGGCATATCACCCTGAGTAGTCAATGTAATCTTAAAGTATTCCAAAAGTAAATTGTTTTGAAACCCAAGGCAAACCTGGAACGATTGCAAATTCAACCACAGCTGCATTTCCTTGTAAAGTATTGCATTTGAGAGTATATTTCACTTACCTATGCCACGTCCTGCTTGTTCTAAAAATAAAACATAATCATACCTTTTTTTATAGTTACCTAATTGATCTGGAGTCTGTCTCTTAAGTGTGTGCCATCAGTCTTGATTGAGTGAATGCAATAAATACTTAACACACCGTCCTGATAGGCATAACTGCTCGCCCACAATACCATAAAGAGAGGTGTTAGTTCTTGCCTAATTTAGCCTCTGCTATACCTCTGAGGACTCCCTGGACTTTGTGCACGCTGTACCTTACCTTGTTATAGTATATACAGAGCCAGCTTCTTACATATACTAGGTCTGTTCACCAATTATGAGAAAGTGCAATGTCAGCAGTTCTGCGCGCTGGAGTTTCCAAAGCGGCTCTCACTTTGAGACGCTTTTTTCCTGAAGTGGAGCTCAGGCCTCCTTTACGCCTTTCTGCGATACCACTCCTCAGAGTTCTCTAGAAGATCTGGAATGATCAAGCCCAAGTCATCTTTATGGCTTCGGACTGGGCTCAGAGAGTTTAGTATCCTGAGCTGTTGAGCTTAGCCATCAGGCCGCTGATTAGACTGCCCCATTTGGAGGATCTTCTGTCGCAGCAGCAGGGGAGGATTTTCCACCCAAACCTGTCAACACTGTTCCTTCAAGCATGGAGATTGAGTTGCAACAGTTGACAACCTTCGGCCTTCTGCCCAAAGTCTGCAATGTTATCCTGGCAGCCAGCCGTACCTCCATTAAAACTGTATATGCTAGCCTTTGGGGCACGTTTGTGGCATGGTTTGCAGAAAAGCAGGCTTTCTGCTCCCCTTTCTCAGGTTCTACTCTTTATTCTTTCCCTTGCACAGCAGGGCTCTGGTCTGGGCACCTCAAAGGTTTATCTTTCTTCTATTTCAGCCTTTCTGTAGTTTCCTGGCCCTCCATTCATCTTCAAATCCCCTGTGAGAAGTTGGCCTGATATATGATGCTCACTAGTTCTAGTGATCACCTTGTATCAGTCCAAACAACCCTTATGGTTATTGGTTGTAAGTCAACCTTATAGACCAGCTATCCTAGTGGTAGCATGTACAAAGCAGTCTTAGGCTAAACTCTTTTGGCATGTGAAGCCAGCTGTTTTACCACATATAACCCCTTGAATACCAAGTGAAAGGACACCACACAGGTTGTTATGAAAATAAACAAGTATTTATTAACTAACATACACCTCTGAACTCTTTATGAGGTCAGAGGGCTAAGCACATGACAATCTCTTGGGGAAAATACGTTCAAGTTGCACGATTTACAATGGTGCCCTAGGGGCACGACAAACCATATACTAAGTAAGTGGAATGTGAAAGTCGATAATAGGAATGGAGCTGTCCAGAGGCTGTAGGATCGTTGGGACCACGCTATACTAACTTGAGGTAAGTAATAGGAGGCCCACGGAACGCGTGTGCAGGTTGTGAACTCACATGCGAGATGCGTACAAACGTCTATGGACAGTACAGTTTAAGAAAAAGGTGAATACGGACGTCCCTGACTAGATCGGACTAAAACGACTGTGGAACTGGACACTAGGAGAGTCAAGCTACCCTTGAGCACTGAAATGCTTGTGTTACCTCACCCACAGGCTGCGGGTGCATAGGTGCCAAGTCGTGTCGGGTTCCGGCGTTGAAGTCTATGGAGCCTGGAGGAAAAGATGCTGCAGGCGGTCAGGAGGAAGATGTCCGGTGTGATCCCAGGGTGGATCAGTGAAGAGAAGAACCTGAAAGCAGAGGGGACAATGTTCAAAGTCACTAGCCAGTGACTGGAGTGGAACCAGGAGTGGAACCAGATGTCGTCGTCGCGATCAGGTGAAGGTGGACGCTTGTCTCTGCAGCCACGTGGACCAGGTGGTGTCTTCGTCGACCAGGATTGAGGCACGAGCTGTCCCATGCAGGCTCTCGCTGTCGGCGGTGTCGGCTTCGGATTCGGAGTCAACAGGCCTTGGTGAGTGGAAACGGCGTCTGGAGTGGACCAGGAGGGTCCGGGGTGCTCCTCTTTTGGAAAGGAGCAAGGGCCAGTCTAGAGCAACCAGACCAGCAGTGAAGATTTCGGGTTTCGTCGTCTAGGATGTCACTAGCCGGCAAGTGACCAGACAACGCGTTGAGCAGCAAACAGGCAGAAGGGCGCCACGCAGATCTCGTGGATGCTGGAGGGCTGGTCTTCGATGCAGGAGCTGCTCGGGGTCGGGGCTTCTCAGTCCCCAAAGCACTTGGACGAGGATGCCTCTGAAGTCGTGCTGGAGCGAAGTGCTGCTTCTTTCAAGATGGCCGGTCCCACGTGTCTCGTTGCACCCACAAGGTCTGGGAATCCGGGTCTCGTTGGGCTCTGAAGTCTGGATCCTTGCAGGAAGACGACAAAGGGAAGCCGCTGGACGCTGATGGTGCCTGCTTGTGCAGGGTGGACACTCCTTGCCCACAAGGGAGATTTCTTCAGTCTTCTGTAGAGCAGAACGTCGAAGTCCAGAGTTTCTTCTTGTAAAGTTGTTCAGGATAATCTAATTTGGAATGGGACCAGCTCCTACCTTTATCCGGCCAAAGGGGGCTGTACTACGACTAGGTCCCTCCTCTGGGTGGGACCAGAAAGGGGGGTGGTTACACCCCCTATCCTTTGTCCGGTCTTGCGCCAGCTCTGGGGCTGGAGTGCCCCAGGAACTGGTTTAGACCGGTGTATGCACAGGGACACCTTGGGTGCCCCAGGCATGTCTCATTCCTTTCAGCCCTGTCCTACCTAATACACAAAATCCTGTCTGGGGTGGTGCTAGCACCTCCCAAGGCAGGAAACCCTTTGTCCAAGCCTCCCTCGCTGGAAGGACTCCCAGCAGCAGGAGGTCAGACTTGTGTCTGTGGTGGCAGCATCCATTTTGTGATGCTGAGGCTCGAGTTAACTTTAACCGGGGTTCACAGTTACATACATGTCACTCTAGAAGGGTGGAATGCTACCCCCGTTGCCAGAATTGGCGAGGGGGTAGTATTCCAATTCGTATGACACCTTACTCGACATGTTTTGATAATGTTATACCAAAGTTGTCAATAACTGCGAGGAGTATAATGCACTTAAGAGTATATGGTATAGCGTTATCATGGAAACAGCTAAAGGACTTGGTTCCGAAAGCTGCAGACAGGCTCAGCTCATGCTAGAGCACCATCTCACATAATTCCAAGCACTCTGCCTTCAGGATTGATAAGGCCTGCCATAGGAGTGACTGATAGGAGGATATATGTCCATTTTAGGGTTAGATATAGGGATCTATATCTAAAGCAAAGGGTGATTACACCACCTTGCCCCAGCTGATTGATCAGCCAGTTGTGTCAGATTTGGATGGCCAGCCAGGGGTGGCACAATACATGCTGAAGCCCCTGGTAGGCCCTGGGTGCACCTACGCCCTGGGTACCCAAGGTACACTGTACAGGGACTGATAAGGTGACTCAGTATCCAATTAGATATGTACCTAGAGTACATGGAATCCATTTTTCAGAGAGAGCAGTGGGCCTGGGGTCCTGAATAGCAGGGCCCCAGGTCAACTAAGTCGAAAATCCAGCAAAACACCAGGCAAAAAGTTGGGGGCAACCATAGTCAGATATCCACCTTCCTACATCCCCTATTGTACATAGGTTCTTGAAAGGTTCACAATATATGTTTACACCTTCTTCCTTTCTCATGCCTCCATGGGACCTTAACCTTGTCCTACTGTTCATGATATGCGCTCTCTTTGTGCCCTTGCACAACTGTCCTTTCAGGCTTCTTACCATCAGGATGGCTTTCCTGGTGGCAATAACGTCTGCTGGGGGCGTTTGTGAGCCTCAGGCTTTGTCATCCATTCATCCATAACTGAACATCTATCCATTTAAGCTGGTACTACTAACTTGAGCTTCCTTTCTGCCAAAAGTTGTCACTCCCTTTCATGTAGGCCAGTCCATCACTCTGCCTACTTTTTACGCCACGCCACATCCCTCTAAGGAAGAGGAGCAACTTCACTGACTGGGCACAAAAAGAGTGGTGTCATTCTACCTTGACCACACGAAAAAGTACAGAGTGCACAACCAACTCTTCGTGGAGTATGTCGGAGCAAAGAAGGGAAAGCTGTGCAGGAAGAGACCATCTCCTAATGGATCGTGAGCTGCATTAAAATCGTAATATACATATTTGCCCAGAAGCACCTTGCTTGCTCATTCCACCAGTGCCAAGGCTGCGACGACTGCCTCAGCATGCAGAGTCCCGGTCCTGGACATCTGTCAGGCAGCAATGTAGGCTTCCTTGTACACGTTCTCAAAATACCACTGCCAGGACAGTCAGGTCCCTAGGGATGAGCACTTTGCTCGTTAAGTGCTGTAGGACTTTGATTATTGAATTGGGGCATTGCATTCACCATGATTAGGCTTAAATAAGAGTATTTAATAAATGCATAAGTTATTGTCTTTAAAAAATGTATAACCTCTTTTCTTTATTGTCCTTCAGTTTTCGTCCTGCTCCTTTCTTCGTTCTAGATGAAGTTGATGCAGCTTTGGATAACACAAACATTGGAAAGGTAAATCATGTAACATTTGTTACAATAAACAGTTGCACAATATTGAAAATACCTCCTACAATGTTTCTCTTCCATATTTAAGCCCGTATTTATATAATTTGATATTTTTCCTTGACGCAAGCTTCCTCTAATAATATGCAGGTTAAGAAAAGCTGCCAAAAAAGTATCTGATACAGAGAAATAATTTCTCCGCTGGCTTTGATTGCGCATAAGGTACGCATCACCAAAAATATGTTGTGGCCTCATAGGGACAACGTTGGTGTGCCCCCTTTTTTGGCTTTTCTGATGGCTGCTGCTTCTTTCCCCAGATTCCTTACTCTACAAATTAGTATCCTCCAGGTGCCGGACTTGTTCCAGATTTTTTTCTCCTAGCAGTAGCTCTGTAGTAAGAAGATGTTATTATTTGATTCATACAATATTTGTATGCAGTGTTTTGATTAGAGTATGATCCCGGGGCCTGTGACTCCTTGTTCATTGGTTCCCTCGGAGTGCTAAGACATGCTACGTTTGCTCAGACCCCGCATGATATGCTAAAAAATTACCTTTCTCCTTCAAGTCCACTCATGCGAAAATTTTCTAAGATATCCCACAAAAATACACACCATGTTTTCCCCCCAAAGAAATAGCCCTGCTATCAGAACCATTTGGAGTTCTGACAATGTTCCCTGACATCAGGGACTTTCTCATCATCTGAGCCGATTCCAACATTGAACAAGCTTTGGCAAAGCCAATAGGTCTCGCCTAAGAGAGCTGTTGGCATTGCACAGCAGCGAGGAAAAATATATAAAAAAAGCTCTGTGATGGACTCGTCATGGCGCTTTTTCTTTTACATTGAGCATAGCTGATCGATGACAAAGTTAAAAGTTCTCTCATCTGGGAGACCTATCAGCTTTACCAATGCTTGTTTCAGAGTCTTTCTTCAAGTCACGGAAAGCAGTATTTTAACAGTGCCCCCCCAGCGGTCTGCTGTGTTACTGTAATGGTGGCAGTGCAGGATGTCACACAGCTAAGGAGGTTTCAATCAATCAGAGTACTTGTAAAGCGCGTTACTTACCCGTGAGGGTCTCAAGGCGCTGAGGGGAGGGGGGTGCCGCTGCTGCTCGAAGAGCGAGGTCTTGAGGAATCTTCTGAAGGCGAGTAGGTCTTGGGTCTGCCGTAGGTGGGTAGGGCGGGTGTTCCAGGTCTTGACGGCGAGGTGGGAGAAGGATCTGCCACCGGAGGTTGTTCGTTGGATGTGGGGGACAGTGGCGAGGGCAAGGCTGGATGAGCGGAGCTGGCGGGTGGGGGTGTAGAAGCTGAGCCTGCTGTTCAGGTAGTCTGGTCTGGCGTTGTGGAGTGCTTTGTGTGCGTGGGTGAGGAGCTTGAACGTGATTCTCTTGTCGACGGGGAGCCAGTGTAGGTCTCTCAGGTGGGGGGTGATGTGGCTGCGGCGGGGGACGTTGACGATCAGTCTGGCGGAGGCGTTTTGGATGCATTGTAGTCGTCGTAGGTATTTGGCTCGGATTCCTGCGTAGAGTGTGTTACCGTAGTCCAGTCTGCTGGGCCTGTGTCACCGTTCTTCTTGTTTCAGTCGGGATACACTTGTAGATCCTACGGAGAATGCAGAGGGTATTGTAGCAGGCGGAGGAGATGGCGTTGACCTGTTTAGACATGGAGAGGGAGGAATCGAGGATGAATCCTAGGTTGCGTGCATGGTCAGTGGGTGTCAGTGCTGTTCCCAGTGTGGTCGGCCACCAGGAGTCGTCCCAGGCTGAGGGGGTGGGTCCGAGGATGAGTACCTCCGTCTTCTCCGAGTTCAGCTTCAGATGGCTGTTCTTCATCCAGTCGGCGACGGCCTTCATTCCCTCGTGGAGGTTGGTTTTGGCGGTGTGCTGGTCCTTGGGGAGAGAGAGGATGAGCTGGGTGTCGTCGGCGTAGAAGATAATGTTGAGGTCGTGTTGGCAGGCCACTTGTGCGAGGGGGCCATGTAGACGTTTAACAGCGTCGGGCTGAGGGATGAGCCCTGGGGGACGCCGCAGATTATGTCCATGGCCTTGGATCGGAGTGGGGCGGGAGGCGGACGCTCTGGATACTGCCGGAGAGGAAGGTCGTGGTCCAGTCAAGGGCCTTCTCTTGGATTCCGGTTTTCTAGGAGGCGTGTCTTTAGAGTGCGATGGCAGACCGTTTTCGAAGGCGGCAGACAGGTCCAGGAGGATGAGGGCTGATGTTTTGCCGTTGTCTAGTTGGCCTGGATGTCGTCTGTGGCGGCGATGAGGGCTGTCTCGTTGCTGTGGTTTCGCCTGAACCCAGACTGGGACGGGTCCAAGATGTTGTTGTCTTCCAGGTGGCGGGCCATTTGCATGGTGTTGAAGTTGTCATGGATGTCAGCGATCTTGCGGTGGAAGAAGATGGCTAGTGAGTTGCACAGTTCTTGTGAGGGCGGTGTGTCGTTGGCGTTGGCGCTGGGGTTGGAGAGTTCCTTTACAATGCTGAAGAACTCTTTGCTGTCTTGTGCGTTGTTATCCAGGCGGTCTTTGAAGGAGGATCTCTTGGCTATTCTGATGAGGTGGTGATGTCTGTGAGTGACGTCCCTGTGGGCTGCGTGGTTGTCTGGAGTGCGTTCGTGGAGCCATATCTTCACCAGTTTCCGGCAGGCGTGTTTGAAGGTCTGCAGCTCGTCGGTGAACCAGGTGCCTCTCTTGCTGGCGTGGTTGTTGGAGGGTTTCTTGAGTGGGGCGAGGGCATTGGCGCAGACGTCGATCCACTGTCTGAGGTTGCGGGCTGCGGCGTCTGGGTTGGTGGTTAAAAAAAAAAAACTCTGCTCCTACCCAGTCCCACCGATTCTTTTTTAAAAGGGTCCAAAAACCCACTTATACATTAATGTCTACCCTGAGCACACTCAGTAAACTTAATAGTTCATTATATTTTGAAAAAGTCCCCAAACTATTGATCCAGATTCAAGGTATTTATTCAAATTTTCCAATTCTCAAGATGCGGCATGGCAATTTTTCCAAGATACAGCTTGATGTCAAGTTATAATCACAGCATCATATGAAGAACAACAGCCTGCATGTGTTTCGTCATGCGATGTAATGCACAATTAACTTCTTCAGAGCTGCAGTCCCAAGAAAAACACAATTACTCAACCATTTTCAGTAAAATTGGTGGATTTACAGGAGTTTAATCTACTTACCAAGTACAGAAAGAAGGACACATATTCATCATAAAAATTGTGAGCAAAATTATGTGAAAGGTAAAAGTTAACATGTCCCCGAATTCACGAATAGACGAGAGCGGAAACACTAGCACTATATTTAGATGCCACATTAAAAAGTTTCCCAAATAAAGGGTTTCAGTCACCAAGCAGTCCAAATTCACCTGATAAAAGTTCTTTCATCAGTTCAATATAATATGTTGGCCGAGTTGCAAAAAATCTTGAAAGTCTGAGTCCTAAAGGTACAAAAACCCAAGATATAAAGACATCCCAAATCTCGACTTAACACCTCTAAAGAAGATCAACCTGAATCAAAAGTTCACCTTGTGGGCTGCTAAATCCTTCTTTGCAAGTTCATCCACTTCTGGTATTATGTACCATTCGTACATATATTCTCTAAATAAAGTATCCTGTGGCTATAGTAAAAGGAAAAGCAAAATATCGTGAGAAATAATGAGACCACCCCAGATAAAATATTATATGTAACCTGCCCACATGATATGCTAAACAATCTCACCTAAAGTACAATAGATCACAAGCTGAGAAAGGTATTTCATCAGCAAATGTCACAGTAAAATCGGGTAGAGATGCGTAATTCGTAACTAATAAGCACGTTTTCATGACCTAGGGGAAACAAAGAACATTATCATTTCTAAGAACTCATAAATCTCAAAGCTAATCAAATCTTTGTTACGTAATCTCACATAATATTATCAATCACGTATGACCGGAAATTACCAAAGCATTTAAGAATCTAATCCATATACCCCTTATCAGTCAAGACACTCACATCACCAAAACAGTTACGTCAGAGCTTCATTGTATGCTCCATAACTGCATATCTGCAACCAAACACAAGCTGGAAATATCTGACACTATCACCCACCATCTCGACATGTTCTTTCTCACTGAGACCTGGTTTAATGACTCCTCTCACACTTCATTTGGTCTTTTGATACCTACTCACTATTCTATTCTCAGAAACTACAGAACAGACACGATAGGCGTTGCGATTATCGTAAGAAACTCCCTTCAAATCAAAGCCTTTCCCACCATCCTCTTTCGCACTTTTGAATGTCTTTCCCTAGAACTCCAAGATCATCATGGCTCACCCTTCAGGTTCCATGCCATCTACCACCCTCCCGGTAATTGCTCTTCGTTCATGGAGGAACTCATCGACCACATTAGTGACCAATATTCACAAAGCGACAAACAGATCTTCCTAGGTGACTTCAATCTTCACTGGGGCTCCGTGGAAGACTCGGCTGCTAACAAGCTTGCAAACTTTCTCACAGCTAACTTTACTCCAGTATTGGAACTTTCATAGATTCACATGCCTGAATCATTCCCCGTCGACGAGACGGGAGTCTCCGGTATATAAAAAAGCAATGCTAAGCAGTATAGCAAACTGAAAAGAGGCCTAGGCCCATTTCCCTTTTGCAACCCATAGCTTTTGTTATGTAAAAAAGGCCCAAGCTTTTCCCTGAACCAATCAGAGCTCCTCACCCTCTAGAACACTCCTGAGAGAACCTTCTGCCCCTCAGATTTTTCTACTGCACGTTGTGCTAGGGAGTCTCCTTTGAGCTCTGCTCAAACTCTTCATTTCAACAGTATTTTGACTGGAATTTGAGGTCTCTCATCTTCTGTTTTCTTCTTATTGGAAGCCCTTATTCGTCTACCATGTCTGGGAAAGAGAAAAAGGGATTATTTAGAGCTTGTGCCACCTTCTCTAAGAAGAGGCTTTACACAGATGACCCTCATAAGGATTGTATATACTGCCTTTATCCAAACCATAAGGCAGAGGATTGTAAGGTATGTCGAACCTTTTCAAATAAAACCTTGAGGGATCGTGAAGGAAGACTGCTGATTTGACTCCAAAAGGTTAAAGCCAGAAAAGAAATCCTCTGAAGTGGGAGTGAGGAGGAGTCAGGTTCCTCTAAGAGATCTCAAAAAAGAAGTAGATCTCCTCAGACGCATACCACAGGGGAGAGACTTGAGAAAGCCCCAAAAAAGACCACCGCAGGGTCTTCAGGGCGCAGTCCCTCAAAATCTCCTTCAGGCAAACCTAAGGAAAAGAAGGGTTCTGCTTCTGAGGTAAAACAAGGAAAGTTCACCTCGGAACCTCCAAAATGGCCTCAGGAAAGTTTCCTCTACGCCTTCTGAGGAGAAAGGGAAGGTTTCAGCACTGTCGACGGGATCGTCGTCGAAAAAGATGTCATCGTCGACGACAAAACCATCTACATCGTCGACGAGAAAGGAGGAGGTAAAGGCTATTGAGAAGACGCCTTCGATTGTGAAAGCGTCGACGGCGGTATCGTCGACGAGTTCATCGTCGACGTAGCCGTCGACGAGCATAGCTGTATCTGCATCGCAACGGGAGCGTCAACGACAGGGAGCGACAACGACGGGAGCGACGAGGACAGCGGCAGGAGGGTCGAAGAGGACAGCGTCGACTATAACTACAACGTCGACGGTAGCGTCAGCGACGATAATATGGTCGACGACGACGACAGGAATCTCGTCGACAAGCCTGTCGACGAGATTCCTGTCGTCGTCGTCGACCATATTATCGTCGCTGACGCTACCGTCGACGTAGTTATAGTCGACGCTGTCCTCTTCGCGTCGACTATAACTACAACGTCGACGGTAGCGTCAGCGACGATAATATGGTCGACGACGACGACAGGAATCTCGTCGACAGGCTTGTCGACGAGAGAAAAAACACCAGAAAAAAGATTGGTACCCTGGACAAGAGGTTACGTCTCCAAGCAAGGTATCTCCATTAGTCCCTTCTCACCTGCCAGAGGAGGAAGACTCTGAGGACGAGGATGAAGATGGTCCTTATGGTTTTGCAAGTAGCCCTTTGCAATTACAGGTCAAGTTCCAGGATGATGAATTGGAAGAAGAATATGGGGGTTTTCAAGAGCATCCCCAAGAGCGGCAGCAATATCGCCAACAGCAGCGTGAGGACATGACAAATGTGTCATCCTCTTTATTGAAGGACCTCCAGACCATTTTGGAGGATTATAGAAGACGGTATCCGACGACTCAAACCACTCGGGACATACAGGAGGCAACTCCTCGTCCACGGTCGGTACCAGGTACGCCAGTGCATAGGATGGAAATTGTACCGGAGCCTAATACTAGGTCTCCACCACAAGCGTCACATCACGATCCAGACACCTCAGACGATGACCACGAGGATGGAGAGATTGCGAAGCCTAGTGGAGAATGGAATGACTATCTCATCCCCTCACCTTCAACTCCTACGCCGAAGCCAGTAGATTCTCCACCCGAGGACATTAGTGGCTTTCATAATTTGATGGAAAGAGCCACAAAGAGATTTGCACTTACCATGTCGGAAGAGAAAGCAGAATGCTTTCTATATGATTTCAAGGAATCCTATCGCAAGTCTGTTCGGTCCTTGCCTATCGTAAGTCATATTTGGGAGGAAGGACTAGAAGTCATGGAAACGCCAGCTACGGAGACGCCGGATCTGGCCAGACTAGACAAAAAATATAAGGCACCTACAGTTGCTCCAGCATGTCTTTTGGGTCATCCGAATTCGGATTCGGTGATTACTCAGGCGGCGCAGCAGAAGTCAAGGAATCTGTCTGCTCCAATCACGGCACCACCGGTTTTCTTAATTGTCGGCGCTACTAGTTAAAGCCGCTAATGCCCTCGCTATTTTGGGAAGGTACGACAGGCAAATGTGGTGCCACCTGTCTCCATACATTGATCAGGTGCCGGAACCGGAGAAGCAGGAAGCCAGAAAGATTCTCCTGGAGGGGGAAAGGACTTCAGCGGATGTCATAGTCTGCGCTATGGATATAGCGACGACGGCCTTTAGATCTTTGGGAGGAGCAGTAGTTCTGCGCAGGCAAGGATGGCTAAGAGCAACGGCTTTTAGGCCGGAGGTTCAAAACAAGATCCTAGACCTCCCATTCAATGGAGAAGATCTTTTCTGGAAACACATTGATGACACTCTGCAGAGTATCAAAAAGGATACCGATACTGCAAAGGCTTTGGGAACTTTGCAGTACAGAAAAGTCCCTTTTTGTGGCTCTAGAGGTAGAGGGAAGTCATCTTATAGAGGAGGATATCAGCAAGAGAGATATTCCTCTTATTCTGCCTCATCGCAGCCCTTCCGCCAACAGTAAAATCAGCGTCAATCAGGAGGATATACGAAATCAACTCCAAGAGGAAGGGGAGGCCGCCAGGGGAAGGACAACACCCGACGGCAATGACAACCTTCATCTTCCGGCTGCATCAACATTCAAGAGATCAAGTGCTCCCCTGGGTGGAAAGATTGCTCACCATCTTCAGAATTGGCGAAAAAAAACGACGGACCAATGGGTCCTCAACATTATTCGATTCGGCCACACCCTAGAATTTCTACAAACGCCGCCTTGTACGCCACTGATGCATCAGAAAGCAAGCCATCTGCATCAACTCCAGCAGGAGATTCGGACAATGCTCATGAATGCTAATGAAAGAGAACAAGGGATTTTACTCCCGTTTTTTTCTTGTCAAGAAAACCAAGCTCCAATGGCGTCCCATTCTGGACTCAGATCCCTAAACACCTATCTCAAAAAGCAATCTTTCAGGATGGTATCTCTGCAGAACATCCTTTTGTTATTGAACCGAGTAGATCATACGACTACATTAGACCTACAGGACGCGTATTTCCACGTGCCGATCCATCGTGCACACAGACAGTACCTTCGGTTCTTGGTGGCCGTAAGACATTATCAATTCAAGGTACTGCCATTCGGCCTAAAGTCAGCACCGCGAGTGTTCACAAAATGCCTAGCTCCAGTGGCGGCTGTGTTAAGGAAGTAAAAACATCAAATATTTCCTTACCTCGAAGACTGGTTAGTCAAAGCACCATCGAAAGCACAGGCCAGGGCGTCAACATAGGCCTGCATAGATTTGTTTGCCAAGCTGGGTTTGACTCTGGAATGCCAGAAACCGGTCCTCGGAAGCTTGTTTCCGGTCCAGGGAAGGCATGGCTTGGCAGTTTGGGCTGGACTGTTCCCAGGAGGCACAGGGTCAGACTGATTTGCATATGGCCATGTCTGAACTGGGGTGGTGTGGAGTGCAAAAAAAGGAAAACAACCGTTACAACGCAACTATTACAACGGACTACTTTTACAACGCAACTACTACAACGCAGGATCCTTTACAACGAATGCCTTTACAACGCATGACATTACATAGCAGATGCTATTACAAAGCATGCCATTACAACGTAAGTATAGGTAAGTATATCATTTTATTTAAACATTTATTTAATTTAAAAAAATTATTTAATTAATTACATTTTTATAATTTAATAAATATAAACAATAAAAATAATTGTTAATTAGAAAAGTACTTTAAATAAATTATTTAAATTAATTTAAGTAATTTTGATATTAATTTTAAAAAAGTTCTAAAAATAAAATATAAGTAATTTTTACCCCTACACTATCCAGCATTTACCCTACTATTACACCCCCCTGGAGTTAGAATATTAATTTTTACCCCTACACTATCCAGCACATACCCTACTATTACACCCCCCTGGAGTTAGAATAGTAATTTTTACCCCTACATTATCCAGCGCTTACCCTACTATTACACCCCCCCTGGAGTTAGAATAGTAATTTTTACCCCTACACTATCCTGCACTTACCCTACTATTACCCCCCCCTGGAGTTAGAATAGTAATTTTTACCCCTACATTATCCAGCACTTACCCTACTATTACACCCCCCTGGAGTTAGAATTGTAATTTTAACCCCTACACTATCCAGCACTTACCCTACTATTACACCCCCTGGAGTTAGAATAGTAATTTTTACCCTACATTATCCAGCACTTACCCTACTATTACTACCCCCTGGAGTTAGAATATTATTTCTAAACACCTACACTATTTTAAAAAAAAATATATATATATATTTACAAATACATTAAAAAAATTTACTTAAATAAATTAAATTAATTAAATATTTATTAATTACCTTTTTTTTAAAAATTATATACTTACCTATACTTACGTTGTAATGGCATGCGTTGTAATAGCATCTGCGATGTAATGTCATACGTTGTAAAGGCATTTGTTGTAAAGGATCCTGCGTTGTAAAAATTGCGTTGTAATTGTATGCGTTGTTAAAGTATGCGTTGTAACGTCATACATCCGCAAAAAAACGATGGGTTTGGGCCCAGATCTCTGTACTGGGGTGAATGTATGACATTGTTCTGCATTCTGTCCATCAACTGTGGTTTTTGCATATGTCACCCCGAGTGGGATGGGTATGCTCAGACGTGTTTCCCATGCACTCCACACCACTGGATTCAAGCAAGCCGGGCTGAAGACGGCTGGAATGCCAGAAACCGGTCCTCGGAAGCTTGTTTCCAGTCCAGGGAAGGCATGGCTTGGCAGTTTGGGCTGGACTGTTCTCATGAGGCACAGGGTCAGACTGATTTGCATATGGCCATGTCTGAACTGGGGTGGTGTGGAGTGCAAAAAAACAATGGGTTTGGGCCCAGATCTCTGTACTGGGGTGAATGTATGACATTTTTCTGCATTCTGTCCATCAACTGTGGTTTTTGCATTTGTCACCCCGAGTGGGATGGGTATGCTCAGAAGTGAGTCCCATGCACTCCACACCACTGGATTCAAGCAAGCCGGGCTGAAGACGGCTGAAATGCCAGAAACCTGTCCTCGGAAGCTTGTTTCCGGTCCAGGGAAGGCATGGCTTGGCAGTTCGGGCTGGACTATTCCCATGAGGCACAGGGTCAGACTGATTTGCATATGGCCATGTCTGAACTGGGGTGGTGCGGAGTGCAAAAAAACGATGGGTTTGGGCCCAGATCTCTGTACTGGGGTGAATGTATGACATTATTCTGCATTCTGTCCATCAACTGTGGTTTTTACATTTGTAAACCCCGAGTGGGATGGGTATGCTCAGACGTGAGTCCCATGCACTCCACACCACTGGATTCAAGCAAGCCGGGCTGAAGACGGCTGGAATGCCAGAAAACGGTCCTCGGAAGCTTGTTTCCGGTCCAGGGAAGGCATGGCTTGGCAGTTCGGGCTGGACTGTTCCCATGAGGCACAGGTCAGACTGATTTGCATATGGCCATGTCTGAACAGGGGTGGTGTGGAGTGCAAAAAAACGATGGGTTTGGGCCCAGATCTCTGTACTGGGGTGAATGTATGACATTGTTCTGCATTCTGTCCATCAACTGTGGTTTTTGCATTTGTCATCCCGAGTGGGATGGGTATGCTCAGACGTGAGTCCCATGCACTCCACACCACTGGATTCAAGCAAGCCGGGCTGAAGACGGCTGGAATGCCAGAAACCGGTCCTCTGAAGCTTGTTTCCGGTCCAGGGAAGGCATGGCTTGGCAGTTCGGCTGGACTGTTCCCATGAGGCACAGGGTCAGGACTGATTTGCATATGGCCATGTCTGAACTGGGGTGGTGTGGAGTGCAAAAAAACGATGGGTTTGGGCCCAGATCTCTGTCCTGGGGTGAATGTATGACATTGTTCTGCATTCTGTCCATCAACTATGGTTTTTGCATTTGACTCTACACGAAGGAAAATCAAACCTTCAACCAACAAGAGTTGTCACATTCCTGGGAGCAATACTAGACACGGACTGCAACAAGGCGTTTCCCTCCGAAGAAAGGCAACTGAGGATCGTGTCTCTCTTCCAAGACTTTGTAAAATGAAAGTCTCTTTCAGTCCGCAGGTACAAGTCCTTGCTGTGCATGATGTCAATTTGCATTCCCCCGTGCCTCACTGCGCCCATGGCAAGAACAAATCGATCTTCAGTGGCGTCAAGCAAAGGGATCCTTCGACGACACAATCCGAGTGACGCCAGTTATGGTTCAGGCAGCAGTATGGTGGACACAAAAAGAAAATGTATCTCAGGGTCTGACTTTTTTTCCACGAGCGGCTCCATTAGTGGTGATGACAATCATCCCTAGAAGGATAGGCTGCTTTCCTTCAGGACCTTCAAATCAGCGGTCGTTGGAAGGTACACGAACAACAATTACACATAAATCTACTGAAACTCAGGGCGATCCGCCTAGCATTAGAAGCCTTCCTTCCACGTTTACGAGGTTCGCCGGTGTTGTTAAGAACAGACAACACTACGGCGATGCACTATTTAAACAAGCAGGGAGGAACCAGATCTCTCTCCATATCTCAGGAGGCCCAGGAGAAATGGGAATGGGCTCTTCAACAAAGAATATCATTGTCAGCAGAATATCTCCCAGGGGATCAAAATGTCAAGGCGGATACTCTCAGCAGGCTCAAATCGTCCTGCCACGAATGGGAGCTGGACCAGGGGACCCTGGACAGCATTTTTCAGAAGTGGGGGACACCAATAGTGGACCTCTTCTCCTCTTCTCATTCTCACACCTGCCAAGTTACAGCACTATCGAATTTGGTTGAACTGTCACCTGATTTTGTAGACCAATTCTTTGAGAGCCTGTCTGATATGATGTTCTCACCCGAACAGAAATAATAACTTTGGAGAAGCATTCCGACACGCAGCGTTCCCATGAACTCTGAATTCGGCCTTCAGTTTTGAACAACAAAAACTGCTAAAAGCGTTGGAACTCTATTTCCCCGTTCAAGCATTAATTCTTTTGAATTGAACATTTTTTAATATTCTCCCTTTTTTGGCACGAACAATTCTTTGCTTAAAGTAAAAAATATTCTTAGAGAACAGAAGCTTCAACTTCTATTTCTAAACACATCTAGAGACATAATAAGTTACACCAGCCTCTAGCACATTTATTGCAATGCATTTATATGTGATGATTTATCTCGCCCTTCTTCTGTTTCAGAGATATTTCATGTGTAATTCTTTTTGCATAATCGTTCATTGATTTCGTATGCTATAATTTTTGAATGATTTCTATGCTTCAAAAACGTACAGCACCTAAATTTTCACGTATTACAAATACGCCTATTTCAAATGCGTTTATGTTTTTTGGGGTGGGCAATGTTACACATGCATCTTATTGCTCTAGTTTTAGTAATTTGATGGACATGAACCCGTGGAGTGGGTGTTGCGTGCTTATCTAGGATCCTGATCGATACTGTGACCTTATGCCCCTATTCGGCTATATATCCATTTATTCCCTATATTGGCATAACCGTTCAAGTACAATATTCAGAAAGTCATCTCTGGCCTCACACGAACAGAGCCACATTCCAGAATAGTTTTCTCTGCCACTTCCTTTGCAACCAATTAGTGCAATGACAGAGCAGAAGCCACTATCTGAGATTCCTAGATTAACACTCCGAGTTCTTCAACAAGATAAAAACTCAGCAAACCTGGAAATCCCCCTTGCTGTGTTTTGATTAGTAATAGAACTCTAATGAGCAACTGATAAGCGATCACTTCCTAGTGACATCTTTAATTGACGTCTTATGTCCAGCAAACTTACGTCAAACCAGGCACCTTTCAGGTATAAATATTACCAACGTTGCCTTAAGCAAATGCTGTGCTGAAGCTATCAATGCCAATGCTGTCTCGTTGCTGTTGGTGATGCTACTGATACCATTATCGCTGCTAAAGCGCAAACGATGGTGTGGTGAACTTAGGAGCTGAACAGCCGTCCCTCTGCGAAGAGCCCAGCAGATGCCAGCTGCCCGCGGACGCTGTCCCCCCTCCTCCTCCTCGACGCGCTGAAGAGAGACGCTGCCTTTCTCCTGCCGAGAAAGCCAGCTCCAGCATTTCTGGTCTACCCTTGCGGGTGACTGGGATACCGAGTTTCCCTGAAGGAGATACCAGACCTCCATCATTCTATTCAGAGGTATGGTGTTGACTAAACCCTTAGTGAGAATTCTTGAAGCAAACCTTGGCAAAACCAACTTAACTTAAAGCTACTTACTTACTCCCCTCCCACGTATTAGGCTTAGGTCAGGTACACTGGGGTAGGCGTAGTTAGAAGCACCAGTTGAGTATTTTAGCCTAATGTATATATGACTGTATATATGTTTTATTACTTTTAAACCATTGTATGGCTAAGAAACCATATCAATGCTTTTACAGTATTATCTTGCAATACTTATCTTACTGTACGTACTTTTTATAATAACAAGTCTTGCAATTGTGGCAATTCATTTCTCTTGTACGAGAAGAAAGACTGTTCAATAAATGTTAACCCTTTATTGACAAACGCCCGTCTCTCTATTCTCTACATATTGTGAAAGTAATCTGCACTAACCTGACTGAGTAAAATAACTGTCTATTGTTTCACACGACCCTAGAGATCGACTCTTGATCTGAGGAGCTAAGTTGTCATGTTGCACGGTTGTTGGAAAACTGAATCCCTTCTTGTCTGTGCCAGGGAAGCTGATCACTTCCTATTCAGTCAAGAAAGTTTCCAGTGACCTCTGAGCTAGTTGGTAACAAACCCAATTAAGTTTAGCATAGTCAGTAGAGGCCTGGAAGAACCGCACTTCTACGTCGATACTACTGTTTATGTTATTCCAATGCGCAGGGCCTAGTGGGAAACTAGGAACTACACTACAAGGTAAGTAAATGAAGATGTAGGACACTTCCGGTCTAACTAGGATTACACAACTAGCCAAACTGGACACTAGGATATTCAATCCCTACAGGAGCACCGAAGTACTCGCGTTACCTCATCCACGGGCTGCGGGTGCATAGGTGTCAAAGTGTCGGGTTTTCTCGTTGTTTCCTATGGAGTCTCGGAAGAAGATGCTGCTGGCGACCAGGAGGAAGATGTCCAGGTGAATCCAAGGGTGGATCGGAGTTGAAGAGCCTGAAAGCAGAGGGGACAGAGTCTGGGTCACTAGCCAGTGACCGGGTGGAACCAGGAAGGAACCAGACGTCGTCGAGGAGCAATCAGGTGCTGTCGTGAAGCTTGTTGTTAAAGCCACGCGGACCAGGATGCGTCGAGGACGACCAGGTGCTGGAGAGAAGCTGTCCCACGAAAGTTTTCGCAGATGGATATGTCGGCTTCAAGATCGGAGCCAACAAGCCTAAGCAAAGGCAACCCACGCAGGATACACAAAAGGCTTCTGGTGCAGACCAGGAGGGTCTGAGGTGCCTCACCTTTGCAGGGAGGCAAGGGCCAGTCTGGAGCAACCAGACCAGCGAGGTGATTTGAAAGGAGTGTCGTCACAGAGGCTACTAGCCAACAGGCCAGCAACCGGACAATGCGTCGAGCAGAACACAAGCAGAAGGGGCCCACACAGATCTCGTGGTGTGTGGAGGGCTGGTCTTCGGTGCAGGTGGAGTTCGGTGTCGGGGTGTCTCAGTCCCCAGTGCACAGCTTCGAGGAGGCCTCAGGAGCTGCGCTGTTAGCAAGTCGAAGACTTTCCAAGTTAACTGCTTCCACCGGTTCTGACGCCTTCCACGGCAAGGGCTGGAGACGTGCAGTGGGGTCATAGAGGTCCGGGAGTCGAGGTCTTGTCAGGCTCTGTGCTCGGGTTCTGGCGGGAACGGGCACAAAGCAAGCCGTCGAGTTGCTGGATGGTGCCTGGTTGCCCAGGGTGGTCACTCCTTGGCCACAAGGGAGATTTCTTCAGTCTTCAGCTCAGGTGAATGTCGAAGGGTCCAGAGTTCCGTCTTCAGTTCGATTCCAGGATTAATCTAAAGTCTCCTGGGTCATCTCCTACCTTTATACAACTAAAGGGGGCTGGTTTGCTCACTAGGTCCCTCCTATGGGTGGGACCAGGAAGGGGGGTGGTGTGAGAAGTTGGCCTGATATATGATGCTCACTAGTTCTAGTGATCACCTTGTATCAGTCCAAACAACCCTTATGGTGATTGGTTGTAAGTCGACCTTATAGACCAGCTATCCTAATGGTAGCATGGACAAAGCAGTCTTAGGCTAAACTCTTTTGGCATGTGAAGCCAGCTGTTTTACCACATATAACCTCTTGAATACCAAGTGACAGGACACCACACAGGTTGTTATGAAAATAAACAATATATTTATTAACTAACATACACCTCTGAACTCTTTATGAGATCAGAGGGCTAAGCACATGACAATCTCTTAGGAAAAATACGTTTAAGTTGCACAATTACAATGGTGCCCCAGGGGCACGACAAACCATTTACTTAGTAAGTGGAATGTGAAAGTCGATAAAAGGAATGGAGCTGTCCAGAGGCTGTAGGATCGCTGGGACCACGCTACACTAACTCTAGGTAAGTAATAGGAGGCCCACGGAACGCGTGTGCTGAGTGTGAACTCACACGCGAGATGCGTAACAGTGTCTATGGACAGTACAGTTCAAGTAAAAGGTGAGTACGGACAATCCTGACTATGTAGGACTATAACGACTGTGGAACTGGACACTAGGAGAGTCAATCTACCCTTGAGCACCGAAATGCTCGTGTTACCTCACCCACAGGTTGCGGGTGCATAGGTGCGAAGTCGTGTCGGGTTCCGGCGTTAAAGTCTATGGAGCCTGGAAGAAAAGATGCTGCAGGCGATCAGGAGGAAGATGTCCGGTGTGATCCAGCGGTGGATCAGTGAAGAGGAGAACCAGAAAGCAGAGGAGACAATGTTCAAAGTCACTAGCCAGTGACTGGAGTGGAACCAGGAGTGGAACCAGGTGTCGTCGTCGCGGTCAGGTGAGAGAGGACGCTTGTCTCTGCAGCCATGTGGACCAGGTGGTGTCTTCGACGACCAGGATGGAGGCACGAGCTGTCCCACACAGGCTCTCGCTGTCGGCGGTGTCGGATCCGTATTTGGAGTCAACAGGCCTTGGCAAAGGCAACCCACGCAGTGAGTGGAAACGGCATCTGGAGTGGACCAGGAGGGTCCGGGGTGCTCCTCTTTTGGAAGGGAGCAAGGGCCAGTCTGGAGCAACCAGACCAGCAGTGAAGATTTCAAGGTTCATCGTCTAGGAGGTCACTAGCCAGCCGGCAATTGACCAGACAACGCGTCGAGCAGCAAAAAGGCAGAAGGGCCCCACGCAGATCTCGTGGATGCTGGAGGGCTGGTCTTCGGTGCAGGAGCTGCTCGGAGTCGGGGCTTCTCAGTCCCCAAAGCACTTGGACGAGGTTACCTCAGAAGTCGTGCTGGAGCAAAGTGCTGCTTCTTTCAACATGGCCGGTCCCACGTGTCTCGTCACACCCACGGATCTCAGCTGTGCTGCAGATGTAGGTAGAGGTCGGAGAGGTCTGGGAATCTGGGTCTCGTCGGGCTCTGAAGTTTGGATCCTCTAGGGAAGACGACAAAGGGAAGCCGCTGGACGCTGATGGTGCCTGCTTGTGCAGGGTGGACACTCCTTGCCCACAAGGGAGATTTCTTCAGTCTTCTGTGGAGCAGAACGTCGAAGTCCAGAGTTTCTTCTTGTAAAGTTGTTCAGGATAATCTAATTTGGAATGGTACCAGCTCCTACCTTTATCCGGCTAAAGGGGGCTGTACTACGACTAGGTCCCTCCTCTGGGTGGGACCAGGAAAGGGGGTGGTTACACCCCCTATCCTTTGTCCGGTCTTGCGCCAGAGCTGGGGCTGGAAAGCCCCAGGAACTGGTTTAGACCGATGTATGCACAGGGACACCTTGTGTGCCCCAGGCATGTCTCATTCCTTTCAGCCCTGTCCTACCTAATGCACAAAATCCTGTCTGGGGTGGTGCTAGCACCTCCCAAGGCAGGAAACCCTTTGTCCAGGCCTCCCTCGCTGGAAGGACTCCCAGCAGCAGGAGGTCAGACTTGTGTCTGCGGTGGCAGCATCCATTTTGTGATGCTGAGGCTCGAGTTAACTTTAACCGGGGTTCACAGTTACATACATGTCGTGTCCCTCTAGAAGGGTGGAATGCTACCCCCGTCGCCAGAATTGGCAAGGGGGTAGTATTCCAATTCGTATGACACCTTACTCGACATGTTTTGATAATGCTATACCAAAGTTAGCAATAACCGCGAGGATTATAATGCACTTAAGAGTATATGGTATAGCGTTATCATGGAAACAGCTAAAGGACTTGGTTCCGTAAGCTGCAGACAGCTCATGCTAGAGCACCATCTCACATAATTCCAAGCACTCTGCCTTCAGGATTGATAAGGCCTGCCATAGGAGTGACTGATAGGAGGATATGTATCCATTTTAGGGTTAGATATAGGGATACTATATCTAAAGCAAAGGGTGATTACACCACCTTGCCCCAGCTGATTGATCAGCCAGTTGTGTCAGATTTGGATGGCCAGCCAGGGGTGGCATAATACATGCTGCAGCCCCTGGTAGGCCCTGGGTGCGCCTATGCCCTGGGTACCCAAGGTACACTGTACAGGGGCTGATAAGGGGACTCAGTATCCAATTAGATATGTACCTAAGGCACATGGTTGTCAATTTAGAGAGAGACAGCTAGGCTGTGGGTCTGATTAGCAGGCCCACAGCCAGGGAAAGTCGTAAACCAGTGAATCAAAAAGCAAAAATCGGGGGTGACCATAGGATTGCAGACCCCACTCTCTTACAGGTGGTTACACCCCCTTTCCTTTGTCCAGTTTCGTGCCAGAGATGGGGCTGGAGTGCCCCAGCAACCGGTTTGAACTGGGGTATGCATGAAGCACCCCCAGACAGTGTCTCAATTTATTCAGCCCTCCCTGTCCCAATACACATCCTCCTGTCTGGGGTGGTGCTCGCACCTCCCCTAGCTGGAAACCTATTGTCCAAACCTCCGTGACTGGAAGGACTCCCAGCAGCAGGAGGTCAGACTTGTGTCTGTGGCAGCAGCATCCATTTTGTGATGCTGGGGCTCTGGTTAACTTTAACCGGGATCGTTGGACTCAACATGTCTTTTCCCTCTACAAGGGTGGAATGCTACTCCTGTCGCCAGAATTGGCGAGGGGGTAGTACTCCAAAGTGTATGACCCCTTACACGGCATGTTTTGATAAAGCCAAACCAAAGTTAGCATCTAACCACGAGGATTATAATGCACTTAAGAGTATATGGTTTGGCGATATCATAGAACAGCTATAAGGACATGGTTCCGAAAGCTGCAAACAGGCTCAGCTCATGCTAGAGCACCATCTCACACATAAGCAAGCACTCGGCCTCCAGGATTGTTAAGGCCTGCCATAGGAGTGACTTTTAGATTACTGTGTGTCTATATGTGAGTAGGTATAGGAATACTACACCTAAGCAAGGGGTGATTACACGACCTTGCCCCTGCTGAGTGGTCAGCCAGTTGTGTCTATTTGAGTGGCCAGCCAGGGGTGGCATAATACATGCTGCAGCCCCTGGTAGGCCTTAGTTACACCTATGCCCTGAGTACCTAGGGTACACTTTTACAGGGACTGACAAGGTGAACCAATTCCCAAATGTGGATGTACCTAGGGTACAGGTTAACTTTAGAGAGAGTGCATCTGGGCTGTGGGTCTGATTAGCAGGCCCACAGCCACATCTAAGTCGAAAACCAGTAAAGCAAAAGCAAAACGTGGGGGTGACCATAGGAAGCAGGCCCTACTCTCCTACAGCAGCAGCATCCATTTTGTGATGCTGGGGCTGTGTTTAACTTTAACCGGGTAAAGCAGTAACCTACATGTCTTTTCCCTCTAGAAGGGTGGATTGCTACCCCCGCCGCCAGAATTGGCGGGGGAGGGGGTAGTATTCTAAAGTGTTTGACACCTTACACGACATGTTTTGATAAAGCCAAACCAAAGTTAGCATTAACCGCGAGGATTATAATGCACTTAAGAGTAAATGGTATGGCTATATCATAGAACAGCTATAATGAGATGGTTCTGAAAGCTGCAGAGGGGCTCAGCTCATGCTAGGGCACCCTCTCACATAAAACCAAGCACTCTGCCACCAGGATTATCGAGGCCTACCATAGGCGTGACTTATAGGTGCATATGTGTCAATATATATGGGTAGAGGTAGATAAAGGTAGACTATATCTAAGTAAGGGGTGATTACACCACCTTACCCAAGCTGAGTGATCAGCCTGTGGTGTCAGTTTTAATGACCAGCCAGGGGGTGGCACAATACATGCTGCAGCCCCTGGTAGGCCTAGGGTACACCTTTACCTTGGGTACCTATTGTACACTATACAGGGGCTCACAAGAGTGACCCAGTAACCAATCTGGTATGCACCTAAAGTGCATGGTATCAATTTAGAGAGAGAACGGCTGGGCTCTGGGTCTGATCAGCAGGCCCACCGCCACATTAAAGTCGAAAAACCATAGAATCACAGCAAAAAGTGGGGGTGACCATAGGAAGCAGACCCTACTCTTATACTCAACCCCCCACCCTCTAAACGCAGGGACATTAAACTAACCTTGACCAGTTGAGACCCTACTCTCCTACAGTTGGTAGGCGTCGTCTGCGGCTCCGCGTCTGTCGTTGCCGTCGTGATCGCCGGGATGACGTCGTCGGAGTACTTCGATGATGCCCTCGCGCGCTGACATCAGTTCTTCTTTTCTCCGCGCCAGCAAGCGCAGATCCGGGAAGAGCAGTACTCCTAGTCATGTTTTTTACTAACTTTTTGATCTATTTTGGATCACTTCTTGAGTCACTACCTCGACTCGCTGTGCCGGTACGGATACCCAGGTTCAAACCCTGCGACAATTGTCACCGCTTGATGTCGGTGACCGACCCCCACCATCGATGCCTTTACTGTCTCGGGCCGACCACGATGACAAGTCGTGCGCCTACTGCCGGGCCTTGACCTTGAAGGCTAGGCGGGAGCGGTCCTGTAAGCGTCTTGAACTCCGGCAGTCGGCCGGCGCCGCGCGAGGTCCCGGTCCAGGAGTAGGTCGAGGGACTGGTCGCGGGGCCACAGTCATCGCCGCTCGACGAGTCAACACCACTCGTCGGGCTCCAAGTCCTCAGGTAAGTTGAGGCACTCTAAAAAGAAGTCGAAGCAGTGATATCGCTCTTCCAACTCCCCCCGACCATCACGCGACGCGGCCGGTGGTTCGGGCGTGACCGCCCACGAGGCTCCGCCAGAGCCGCAAGCACCGCTTCCAGCTCCATACCCACCGGTCCCTGGGCTGCACGCGACGCTGGAGGATATTAGTGCTTTCCTCACGGCCATGAGGTCGCTCTTCCCTCCGCCTGAACCCGCCGAGGCACCTTCGGTTCCCGCGGGTCCGTCTGGTAGCCCATGCGGGCCGGTGTTTCCGGCCCCGGCGCTGTCGGGTGCTTCGGCCCCGGCGTTGTCAGGGCTCCTCAGGATCCAGGCCTGGATCCGTGATGTCGCCGGTCGACCTTACGACCCCTCCACTGGCGCCGTCAGCAAGGGTGTCGCCCGCTATGCGACATGCCGGTCCGGATCTAGCGCCGTCTTCCACCCCGATCGGTTAGCCCTTCACCGACGACCCGGCTCCATCATTTATTCCTGACTATCAGGAGATGGATGACGAGGAGAACTGGGAGAGAACAGTGCCAGTTGAGCCAGGACTGGGCAGACGAGCTGGGGGAGACCAGTAGTCTGGACACTTCGCCCGACACTGGATTTGTCTCCCCTCCTACCGTGGCTATGGAGGAGGGGGCTGCTTACAGAGTGGTGTTGACTAGTGCAGCCAAGGCTTTGGCTCTTGAGCTCCCTGTCGAGGCCGTGAGGACTAACCTCCTCACTGAGGTGCTCAAACCGCAGGCAAGCTCCTCGTAGCCTCTCCTGCAGTTTAACGAAGCCCTCACTGACGTTCTGGTGGGCACCTGGTCCAAGCCCTCTACAGGCCTTCCTGTAGATCGGGACGTGGCCCGACGCCACCGCTCGGCTCCGGATGACCCCAGCTTCCTGTCTGTTCACCCCACCCCCGAGAGCCTGGTGATCCAGGCCTCTACCTCCCAGACCGCATGCCCGACCGGGAATCCAAAAGGTTGATCAGTTTGGGAATAAACTGTTCTCCTCCCTGAGTTTCGGGTTGCGGTCTGTCAACACCGCCTGCCGTTTGGGCCGTTACACCCACTCTATGTGGGATATGTTTGCAGAAGTGCTGCCGCAGTGCCCGGTGGAGGTCCAGGCAAAGCTTACCCAAGCCCTAGCGAAGGGACAGGATGCAGCACGCTATTCGATACGGTGTGGACTGGATACCACGGACTCGCTGGGTAGTGCGATTGCAACGACGGCGGCTGTTCACCGCCACGCCCGGCTGAGGTCCGCCAACTTTTCGGGAGATGTCCAAGCCTCTCTTATGGACATGCCCTTTGATGGCCGTCGCCTCTTTGGCGACAAGGCGGACTGCGCGCTGGAGCGTTTCAACGACTCCAGGGATACGGCCAAGTCTTAGGGCCTCGGTCAACGCCAGCAAACTTCCGCCTTTTGTCCCATTCGTGGCCAAGGTAGGGGCGCCCCCACACGTCCAGCTAGCCACAAGCCGCAGAACCAACCTCAACGCGGTCGCGGACGTGTTAAAAGGCGTGGCGGTGCCGGGGGACAACGACAAGGTCAGTCCACAACTGCCCCTGCAGCATCTGCCTCAAAGTCCTCCTAGTCCGACCTTTCAGACCCATTCGATGCCAGTGTGGGGCAGGGTTTGCCATCACCTCCTCCACTGGCATATCATCACATTGGACAGGTGAGTGCTGCAAGTCGTCCGAAGGGGCTACCCCCTCCCCTTCGAGGCGACCCCTCCAGCCATGCCACCGCAGTACCACCCCATGTCCGGGGATCACTTTCAACTTCTGCAGGAGGAAGTTACAGCCCTCTTGGCCAAGGGGCCCTTGAGTGCGTTTCTGGGCAGAAGTAGGACGTGGTTGCTATTCCCACTACTTTCTGGTAGCCAAGAAGGGCAAAGGGGGCCTACGCCTTATCTTGGACCTAAGGAACATCAGCGACTTCCTCCGGAAGGAGAAGTTCAAGATGCTGACTTTGGCTCAGGTCTTAGCTGCCCTGGACCCGGGAGACTGGATGGTAGCATTGGACTTGCAGGACGCATATTTTCACATCCCCGTCCTGCCGGCCCACCGGCACTACCTGCGGTTCAAGGTAGGCCACAGGCACTTTCAGTTTAGCGTGCTCCCTTTCGGCCTTAGCAGCGCCCCACTGGTGTTCACGAAAGTGATGGCGGTGGTCGCTGCTCAAATGTGCAGGTTAGGTGTTTCAGTCTTCCCCTACCTCAACGACTGGTTGTTGAAGGCGGACTCGCCCCAGAAAGTGGTCAGCCACCTCCAGACTACGGCCGACCTCCTGCATCTGCTGGAGTTCTCCATCAATGTGCCGATGTCACACCTGTGTCCCTCTCAGAAGCTCCTCTTCATCGGAGCGGTTCTAGTTTCCTCCCGAACAGCGGGTTCGGGATATTCAGGCTCTGATTCCGATCTTTCAGCCGTTATCCCGAGTCTCAGTCAGGTTGATGCTGCTGCTTCTGGGGCTGATGGCCTCCTGCATCCTTCTGGTGCATTGCACCAGGTGGCAGATGCGTTCTCTGCAGTGGGACCTGAAGTTTCAGTGGGACCAGCATCTGGGCAACTTGTCCGACCATGTCTTGATATCGGAGGACACTGCAAGACAGTTGCAGTGGTGGCTCACGGACTGCGATTGGGTCAGCGGCAGATCCCTCTCCATACCCCAACCGGAGCACATAGTTGTGACGGACGCGTCCCTCCCGGGCTGGGGGGGCCACATGGGAGAGGTGGAGATCAGAGGCCTCTGGTCTCCAGCAGAGTCCCGGCTCCACATCAACCTTCTGGAGCTGTGGGTGATCTGGCTTGCACTGAAAGCATTCCTCCCCTCTGTCTGGGGGAGTGTAGTCCAGGTGTTCACGGACAACACCACCGCCATGTGGTACTGCAACAAACAGGGCGGGGTGGGGTCGTGGATCCTATGCCAGGAGGCTCTGCGCCTCTGGCAGTGGCTGGAACATCAGGGCGTGACCCTCGTGGTTCAACACCTGGCAGTTTCCCTGAACGCCAGGGCGGACAAACTCAGCAGTCAGTGCATGTTGGATCACGAATGGCGTCTGAACTCGGACGTGGCGCAAGGCCTCTTTCAGCAGTGGGGAGAGCCTTGGTTAAATCTATTCGCCACAGAAGAGAACGCGCAATGTCATCAGTTCTGCGCTTTGGAATTTGCAAGGCGGCACTCGCTCTGAGACGCTTTTCGTCGCTAGTTGAGCTGCGTTCTGTTGTACACCTTTCCCCCTATACCTCTCCTGCCCAGAGTGCTGAAGAAGATCAGACGCGACTGGGCCCAAGTCATCCTTGTGGCTCCAGACTGGTCACGAAGATACTGGTATCCCGAGCTACTCAGCATGTCTTTCATTCCCCCGATTCGTCTGCCTCTTCAGGAGTACCTTCTGTAGCAGCAGCAGGGGACGGTCCCCCACCCGAACCTGTCCAGTCTCCACTTACATGCGTGGAGATTGAGTGGCGGCAGTTGAGGCCATTTGACTTGCCTCCTGAAGTCTGTAATGTGATTCTGGCAGCCAGACGTCCCTCCACAAAATCGGTATACGCCTGCAGGTGGAACAAATTTGTGGCATGGTGCACAGCAAAGTCTGTGGATCCCCTTTCTGCCCCTCTTTCAGAGGTTCTCCTCTTTCTTCTTTCTCTTGCCCAGCAGGGCTCTGCTCTGGGCACTCTAAAGGGCTACCTTTCTGCTCTTTCAGCCTTTTTGAGGCTGCCTAATCAACCTTCTTTTTTCAAGTCGCCTATTGTTAATCGATTCTTGAAGGGCATCACACATACGTACCCTCCGGTTCCCTTTGTGATGCCTCAATGGGACTTGAACTTGGTTCTTACTTTTCTGATGTGCGCTCCCTTCGAGCCACTTCACAACTGTCTTCTCCGCCTTCTTACTTTGAAGACTGCCTTTTCCTGGTAGCCATCACCTCTGCCAGGAGAGTGAGTGAGCTCCAGGCTCTATCCTGTAAACCTCCTTTCCTTTCTGTCCATCCGGACAAGGTTGTGTTGCGGACAAGGCCTTCTTTCCTGCCCAAGGTAGTCACAGCCTTCCACAGCGGGCAATCCATCACCTTGCCCACCTTCTTTCCGCCTCCGCATCCCTCAAGAGAGGAAGAGAGGCTCCACCGTCTGGACCCAAAACGTGCGCTCTCTTTCTATCTGGATCGCACACGCCAGTTCCGGGTGGAAGACCAACTCTTTGTTGGTTACGTGGGCGCTAAGAAGGAAAAAGCGGTGCACAAATGAACCATCTCGCGGTGGATCATATTGTGTATCCAGGCGTGCTACTCCTTGGCTAAGAAGGAACCCCCTGTTGGGCTGAGGGCTCATTCCAATCGAGCCACGGCTACTACTACTGCCTTGGGCCGAGGAGTGCCCTTGCAGGACATTTGCCAGGCAGCTACGTGGGCCTCGCTGCACACGTTTGCAAGACATTATTGCCTGGACAGCCAAGTCCGGAGGGATGGCTTCTTTGGCTGTTCCGTCCTCCAGGACTTTCTGGTGTGATTACTGGTTCGCAGACCCACCACTGGGGTTGGTATTGCTGGGGTATCTATTCTAAGGTAAGGAATCTATCACTAACGTGTCTCTTTCAGATGTACAAGTTACTACTTGTGTAACGATATATCTGTAAGAGACATTAGTTAGTGATAGATTCCTTACCGACCCACCCATCCTCCCCGTCTATATCCAGGGTTAAGGTCATCCCCTTTCAGGGCCCTAGTTTCAAGGCAACAGTGTTGGTTTTTAGCATAGCTCTGCGTTTCTGGCGCGGAAAAGCTGTGTCTAAGAACTGACGTCAGCACGCGGAGGCGGCGTCTAAGTACTCCGGCGACAACATCACGGCGCTGACGAGGGACGTGGAGCCGCAGATGACGCCTACCGACGCGCAAGGGTACTGCTACGCAAACATTTCCGGAACCAGTCTGACGCCTGGGGATATTCTAAGGTAAGGAATCTATCACTAACTAATGTCTCTTACAGACATATCGTTACACAAGTAGTAACTTGTGCGACTCCGAACCAAGGGCTACCTTTTTGCCAAATTTGGTGTCATTCCGTTCAGCAGTTCGGCCTGTAGCTGCAGCTAAAGGTTCCTCTGGGAAATTGCATGGGGAAAACAGGTTTTTTCTCGGCCCCTGCTTGACGAATCACCCCGAGACTTTTAGGATAGAAGCGGACTGGAGCGGGCCAAAAGTTTTGAAAATTTCACGAAGATTCGTCGACCGGCGCCAAAGTTATTGGAAATAGAATGTTTCCGATTTCCTATGGGAAATAGGTCCTAACTATAACTACCTACTGGCGGCCGCCAGTAGGTAATATATATATATATATATACATATATATATATATGTGTGTGTGTAAATATATATATATATTCACTGAAAAAACATAGGTTTCACATATGTTATAGTTAGCTGGACATTACACTCATACAAAACCATAGAAATTCCCCCATTATAGTTAGTTCAGCTAATTATGCATCGCGTGCCCGCAATGCACTGCTGATGACGTCACATATAACATCACTCATGACATGGACAGTGACATCACTGATGACATCATCCAGTGAATGTTTTTTTCTGAAGTTTAAATATGTTTTCTATATGTGTATCGCAAGGTCGATGGAAGAATAAATGGATAAATAAATGTCTCAATGGATGTTTTTTTTGTAAAAAATTATTGCATAACTGACTTATTAAGAGTATCTTAGTGAATACATGTATTAGCAAGTAATGTTTAAATATGTAAATATCTGTATTATTGTCTCACTTTGTCTATAATTGGCTCCATTGGTTTGTGAGTAGCTACATGAGTGTCTATATGGGTTATTAGTTGGCTTTTTGAGTATCAGTATGAGTGTCTGTATGGTTTGTTGGGGAGTATTACTTAGCGCATAGATGCATGAATGAGTGACTCACTGTTTGTATGTGTTTTGAAGACAGCATATATGCAGGACTGTATGGGTGCATCAATGTGTGTATGGGTGTGTTAGTGAGAGATTGACTGTCTCAATAGTATCTTTATGAGTAACTACATATGTTTTAATCTACTATATATGAGTATTGATGTATATAAGTGATTATATGTGAGAGTGAGATATTGGAAGAGTTCCTGTATAAATAAATATGTGTTTCTGTAAGTCATTGTTTAAGAGAGTAAGTATATGTACGTTTCTGTAAAAGTAAGTGTAGTGCTGTGTATATATCCTGTATATGCAAATTAATGGATGTTTGATAGTTTATTTGCATGTGTGAGTATGTGTGTGAGTAAGTCTATGGATGAGTGTCGGTGTGTAACAGGATGTATGTGTATGAGTACATATGATGAGTGAGTCCATGTATAAGTGACTATATAGAACTGATGGTGAATGAGTGGATGTGTAGGTAGATGGCGGAATTACTCAATAGCTTGTTGGTAAGTAGTATTGGTATCTCCATTTTTATTAATTTTTTGACTTTCTATTTTTGAAGGTGTGTATCAAAGGTTATATTACGCTGAGAGGAGGTCTGCCACTCTTTCACAAGGATGATATCATCAGTGATGTCATTTGAGATGTCATCAGTGATGTCATGAGTGATGTCAATGACTATGTCATGAGTGATGTTATGTTATATGTGACGTCATCAGCAGTGCATTGCGGGCACGCAAGTAATAGTTAGCTGAACTAACTATAACAGGGGAATTTCAATGGTTTTGTATGAGTGTAATGTCCAGCTAACTATAACATGTGTGAAACCTATTTTTTTTCAGTGAATTTCTAAGGTTTTTCAAATGCTAATTCCTAACTATAACATGTGTGAAACCTATGGTTTTTTCAGTGAATTTCTAAGGTTTTTTAAATGCTAATTCCTAACTATAACGTATGTGAAACCTATGGCTTTTTCAGTGTGTATATATATATGTATATATATATATATATACACACACACACACACACACACACACCCACCCACACACACAGGAAAACTAAACAGCCATTTCCCTTACAAAGAAGTACAAAGTTTGCATGTCTGCAGCCTTTCTTATTTTTCACTTTATTCATCTTCTGCTCAATCAACACATCATACACACACCTACTTGTTCCCTTTCTTGGCTAGGGTTATCAATCATTCTTCTTTAATTCAAATTCAAAGTGCAGGACCTTTATCAACGCTTTTCATTATAACAACTAACCCGGCCGAAGGTACTATGAAATTTGCACACTTGCTCCTTTTCTTGGCTGCACTTATTAACTAATACTCAACCCACAACATGCGACTAAGGTTACCTCAGGTAAGGTAGATAACAAGAGCACTCTTTCGTTACAGTCTTACACCAGTCCAAAACAAGCACTAAATAAAGACACCTGCAACTTAAAAATGTTTATTTATAACAAAGTAATCTCATGCCCAGTACCTTAGATAATACAAGCAAACATATTATCAGAAACAAAGTTGTCAGCATTGTTGCTATTCCATAAAATACAAAGGGAGAAAGCATCCTATAATGCAAAAGGGAAACAGATTTAAAATATACCTAGATTTCACCCTCCCTACTTAGCAGGTTAGTTTATAAGTACAGAAGATCTCAGACGACTACATAGGCAGACCCATACCTCTGTTACTCAGCAGTAGTGGATCACATTGAATTCTACACAAACTGTCAAGATACGAATGTTCTCCAACTGTGTGTAATCATGCCTGCACAGTGCATTACTAAACGCACCAGTATCAGAGATGCCACAGCTGCAAATGTCTTATGGCTCGAACATGCAAAGATCATTCCGAATAACACCAACAGTATCCAAGATAACCTTGATGTTTCATGCTCTCACTATACACACTAAAGTAGCGAGGAAGTCTACAAATGTAGTATATCAAATTATTCTCATATGAAGCAAAATACTTACCCTTCTCTAAACAATATTGCAAGTGCGTGTTGTGTGCAAAGCAGAGCAGGAAAATAAAAAATGGCGTTTAAGCTTCTAATAAACCCATGCTAACTTAACCCGGTGTAAGTGCAAGGCTCAGCCCATGACACCTTTTCTTGACCAAAGCACATAATATAAACGTGGGTAAATTACGAACGCAGAGTCCAAGCCTAAAAAGCAGAGTCAAGTTCAATTTTGCAAAAAAAATTATTCGATCTTTGATAAAAAGCAGTAACTAAATAATGAAGAATAGGTGGAAAAATCAAAGAGTCTTAATCCAACAGCGTATAAGCACAGTATGTAGCAACAGCCTCCAAGAGGAAGTCGTTGTTCTCATCTGAAAACATTTCAGCCATCCAATTCAATAATGGAAATGAACATACATGTTCCTCTATGACTGGAGCCTCTATCACCATCTGAGGAAAACTCGGGTCATCTTCAATGTAACTGCGTGCCAAGAAGTCATGCGCCGCTGCAAAAACATTCCAACATCTCATTATTCCATGTATCGCTGCTAAGGCCCTAATCCCGCCGCCAGAACAGAGCAAATCATGAACCACTAAGGGGCTCATCAGCTGGTCATAATCCGCGTTGGGAGACACCGTACTGCAGAGACCCAAATCCAGGGCCCAGTCGAAATCGCAGCTCAGGCAGTGAAATACAGGTTGAACGCATGTGAAAAAGGAGAATCGAAACGATAATCCATAAGGTACGCTCAATGTAGCCAGAGGCAGCGCTCCATAATAACTAAGCATTCGGTTGCGGAGCAGCAGCAGCAGGGCCAGATTGTCGGGTGCTGCAAGATGCGCATCCATATTTAAGTAAACAAATTAATACAAGCACACCGGCAACTAATGTGAGCATTAAGGACAATCCACCAAAGATGCTGGAAAAAATCAAATGAAAGAACACCGGCAAGACACCAAATATAGTTTCTACAGAAGTCACAAGGCTATTGCTTATAACTTTAAAAAAGTAAGCTAACCCCTACTCGAGGACGCATGATAGTCTAAATTAACTCCCTAAAATTCCGGGGCACGTCTGTATTTAATTAAAGCATGCACTCTCTGTGCTGGTATTTGCTACATGAAGGACAAATGTTTCTCTAGCTGATGTAAAAGCGACCTCTTTTTGAGACAATAGCGCTCTTATACGGCTCATTTGGTTGACTCTGCTTTCAAGGTCGGAAATGACGGCCAGATAGAAACATCCAGATTCCCAAGCAGAGGAGTAAACACAACTTTTTTATAGCAAACGACACGGTCAGTTACCGTAATCATGTAAGCGATGCCTGCTAATATCGCACAACAATCTGCATTACTTCAAAGTAAATAACGTCTGTTTGCCAGTAAACTGAACGTTGTTATGATAGCAGGTGTCGGAGTGCCTTTCAAAACTCAGGCCAAATTAGCCGCATCTTGATTACAAGAGCCATGCAATTGTAGGTATCCACAAAGTAAGGAGTGATCTGGTGCTATTTAGCAATCCTCGCCATTCTGACAAACTTCTTTTCCCTCCCTCAAGCACCTACATATAAATGGTAATAACCAACCTTCATGGAGATAACCGCTCCCTAAAGATCCATATCTGCCTATAGCATAGTAGTTCACACAAACCTCAAACTTAAACAGGCTAAAAAGTAACGTTATGATACCGTGGATAAGCCACACAGCTGAATCGGGTTTCCAGTGAGTGACCACTTCTAACCATTCTCATAGCGCACCTTATGATCTGATTTGACAGTGAGAGAGTGATCGCACCATAGTTTGTCTGCTAATTATTCTCAGCATACGCTACAAATACGCTTCGAGGTTATGCGTCGCATCAAAGCTTACGTATGATGTCACGTACTGCGTCCCGTACGCGAAAGACGCAAATGTTTTTAATTGTTTAAAAACATATATTTATGTATTAAATGAACATACTAATAGAATACATTATGTAGGATACTTATGAAAATAGTTTTTTTAAACTTTCAACAATCGTATATTATTTTTAAAAGCAATTACACAAATCGCGCTGGAACATCATACGAACCCACATCGTAAGCATACGCAAAGCCATGAGACTTTAAAAGAAGAGATTTCATTGGTTCATAACACTTCCTATTCCAATTGTTGAAAGTTGCGTCCCATTTTAATCATTCTACTTTCAATTCAATTCAAATTTTTTTCAATTCAATTTCAATCTTTATTCGGTTTAAAAAACCTTGTAAGATACAATACAATAAAATCATAACACATCATTATAATACATAGTAAATAGCAGCAGTGGGTAAAAATATCTCATCACATCTTATTTGTGCAAAGTACGCAAAAATCATCTAGTCTGGGATTAACTAGATCCTGGTCGGTCCCTCTTCTATAAAGAACACTGAATAGATATACGCAATAGTAAAATATTAAATTAAATATCTGTTTTGTTTAAAAAAGTGATATACACCATAACAATAAGACAGGCAGCACTATAACAAACAGTCAATAACATGGTAAAATAGCCCATTACATTTAAGTTTTCTGATTTTTCTTTCTCCTGATCAAGGCAACACATAGGAGGAAACGACTTAGGCTAAACACAATCGGTTGTGCAGTATCTCCTTTGAATATTCTAAGTCCAACCTTAATTTGTCTGAGGCCTAACCTATTACAAATTGGCTTAAGCCATTTTTTCCTTGCTTTAAGGTATGCTGGGCATATAAATAAAACATGAGACTCATCCTCTTTCATCCCCATTTCACAGAACTCGCATGTATTAGAGCCAGCAACCCCGGTCAACCCCTTATTACAGTTCTAGCTAGTTGTTCTATCTTTTAATTATCAAAACAACAGGTGGTCCTGAGCATACTAAGATAACAAAAATTAATAATAGGTATAGATCACAATGGAATTCTATACAGTTTAAGATTCCTTGACCAGCCGGCCAGGGAATATTTATTAGTTCAATTGTTTAGGATCTCAGAGATACAAAAATTAACCCAAATAGTGAGGGTTAAATTGGGGCACAGTCCTGTGCCATATAGAGAAGAGCAAGACAAGAGGGTAAAGGTAAGTGAAAGAAAGTTATCAGGCAAACACAAGTGAGCTAGCAGGTCACTGACATTAAATATACGTTAGCAGTGTATCCTGGAGTCATTCATACAAACAGTGGTATCATATAAGTACATGTATGAACTACTCTGAGGTCGACGTTTCGATCCCTAGCTCGAGTATCACGGGATCATCATCAGGACAAGAAATTAATATTGCCTGAAAGTAATTATTTTTAACACCTGTTTAGAAAAGAGGAATGAAGAAGGAAGAAAAACACAGAAATATATAGTCATTGCTTGTATAATCAATGCTCACATTGTACCAACAGACTTTTCATTCGGAAACGCAGTGGTCGGTGTTGCCATGAGGCGTGCGTATTCCGTGCAAAACCCTTTAGAAAGCATTTACTGTGGGCGGTCAGGACTGGTGGGGTGAAGTGTCCGTGATGGGGCACATTAGAGTTGTGAATCATAGTGGTGGAGGGAATTGGGTAAGCCGTGATTAGGTGAGGCTTGTGTTGATGGGAATTATTCGGGCTTGGGGTGAAGGTAGGCCTGAGGAACCTGCCCGGTGGTCGCCCTGGGTATTTTGGGCTTCAATTGAGAATGACCTTTTACGGGGAGAGCTCGTGAGTCTGTTGAAATTAAGGAACTTGGTGTTGAATGAGTCTGGGTACCTTGGTGGGTGCACCGTAATTCAGATTAGTATTCCATCTGAGATTCTAATACAGTGATTCAGCGTAGGTGCCCCGTAATTCAGATTGCACTTTCATCTGAGGGTCAGTGGGCGCGCAGGTCTGGGTTGAATGGCAGAGCTCAATCTAAAAATTAATGATAATGAAAGAAAAAGGGTTTTGTATACTCTTACTGGGTGCATGCACGTTTTGGATGTTGCCAAAGTGAGAGACTTAGCTGGGTTACCTTCTGGGTTGGGATGGGTTAATTATTAACGAAGTCACATTCCTTTGATGTGTTCAATTTAAGAAGCGTCTGCACCTCCGCAATTATGTGCTATTAGACGGAAGAGAGAAGGCTGTGATTATTTTACATTAGTATCCGCTAGTAATATCATAGGGTATCGGGTGGGCTGCCATTACCCTCGTTTGGTGGGGAATAGCATAGAGGTAACTTAGGTCCGAGGCAGTTACTAAAAAAGTGTCGTCTGCTGTATTGGTGGAGCGCGACACGTTGGTCGATCTGTGAACAGAAATGCGAAGGGCACAATTAATTAAGAGGTCAAGTGAAAAAGTTTGGGGGGGAAAAAAGGCGGATCGCGTTATTTTACCAGATAGCTCCCGGGCGGGAGCGCAGTCCTCCCACGTCTTGCAATCGAGCCGGGTGGGGGATTGCGGCCAGGTAAATAACTGGTCCGCTGTGGGGTAAAGGAGAAGGCGGTTAAGTTCTGGCATGTTTCCAGAGCAGAGCGTCTTAGTCAGGACAGAAAAGCGGAACGTGGCGGGCTTACCAGTGGGAGACAGCAGTTCTCCTCAGATGCCGGTCACGGAGCTGCTCTCGGTCGGACCCTTTCGAATGCTTTGGCAGGCAACCTTAGTATTGGCTGCAGAAGCGGCCATGTGATTGAGGAGGGTGCGTGGGGATTGGTTTATCAAAAGTCATGTGACAGGGGAGACCAGACGCCATAATGGCTTCATTGCCCACGGGGGCAGACATTTTGAGCAGGGTTTGTTATGATTAAAGACAAGGATTAATAACTCGTTTATTTTAGGGGCCAAGGTTTTAGAATGTGGGGACTGGGAGTCAGGGAGGATTAACGATAAACCAATTAAAAAACAGTTAAAGGTGCAGAAAAGGTGCTTAAGCAGTGAATAACGTTTTTGTGAACATTACTTTTCAAACATATCTGGTTTTTAAAAAAAATTCATGACCGAAATTGCATTTTACATAATGTCCACAGAAATTGTCTTATCATGGTTAAAGGGTTCTGGGTCAAAATCCAAAAAGTTTGTAGATGGTTCGCCTGCTTACAGCAGGGTTGTCCAGTCTTCACTTCTGTTTAACCCTGTGTGGATGGTGTCAAATTGTATGATTGTCTTCAATTCCTCTCTGTTGAGGAGTTGAGCCAAGTTGCCTCCTCTTTGTGGCAGTTTGACTGTTTTTAGCACTGTCCACTTGATGTCGTCCACAGTGTGTTTCAGTTCTGTGTAGTGTTCAACGAGCGGTGCGTTTGGGGTCCCACAGCGTATCCGGCTTCTGTGCTGGCCAATTCGAGTCTTTATTTTCTGAGTAGTTTGGCCAACGTACATTTTCGGACATGGGCATAGGATAGCATAAATGACGTTATTGCTGTTGCAATTAGTGAAGCTTTTCATGGTCACTGTCACATTGTTATGGCTGAAATTGCGCGCCTCAATAGTAAATTCACACATCGTGCAACAGCCACACTTAACGTGCCCTAGGATAGGAGGGAGGCCCCAGTTGGTTTCAATTGTGGTGGATGGATTCGGAGCTGGTAACGCTGCTCTTATCAAATGGTCTCTTAGATTTTTGCTTTTCTTAAAAGCAAACACGGGCCTCTCTAAATTAATTGGACCTGCATTTAGAGTAGGCCAGTGCTTAAGAATGGATTGTCGAATTTTATTGGACACGGGGGAGAAGGTGGTTACACACGCTATGCGTTCGGTTTTATCCCTTATTTTTGGTGTCAGGAGGGCTTCACGAGGGCAGTACCACGCCCTTTTAGTGGCTGTTTTAATCAGTCTTTTGGGGTAGCCGCGTGCCCTCAATTTGTTCGAAAGCACATCGGCTTCCCTGAAATAATCTTCTTTAACTGAGCAATTTCTTCTTATTCTTAGAAACTGGGAGTAGGGTAGGGAATCTTTTAGTGCCCTGGGATGGTTGCTTTGATAGCTTAATAGTGTGTTACGTTCCGTTGGTTTGCGGAAGAGGCGTGTCAATAGTGCAGTGATTGAACGATTGCAGTGAGGGTATGTCCTGGTTCCATATGAGGAAGATATCGTCTATGTTGTTCAATCACTGGCTTAATAACAACTGTGATGGCTTAAAATTCTCTTTGACTCATGATAAAAACCAGATAGCCTTTCTAGACTTGACCATCTTTCATCATGAAAATGCACTATTGACACGCCTCTTCCGCAAACCAACGGTACGTAACACACTATTAAGCTATCAAAGCAACCATCCCAGGGCACTAAAAGATTCCCTACCCTACTCCCAGTTTCTAAGAATAAGAAGAAATTGCTCAGTTAAAGAAGATTATTTCAGGGAAGCCGATGTGCTTTCGAACAAATTGAGGGCACGCGGCTACCCCAAAAGACTGATTAAAACAGCCACTAAAAGGGCGTGGTACTGCCCTCGTGAAGCCCTCCTGACACCAAAAATAAGGGATAAAACCGAACGCATAGCGTGTGTAACCACCTTCTCCCCGTGTCCAATAAAATTCGACAATCCATTCTTAAGCACTGGCCTACTCTAAATGCAGGTCCAATTAATTTAGAGAGGCCCGTGTTTGCTTTTAAGAAAAGCAAAAATCTAAGAGACCATTTGATAAGAGCAGCGTTACCAGCTCCGAATCCATCCACCACAATTGAAACCAACTGGGGCCTCCCTCCTATCCTAGGGCACGTTAAGTGTGGCTGTTGCACGATGTGTGAATTTACTATTGAGGCGCGCAATTTCAGCCATAACAATGTGACAGTGACCATGAAAAGCTTCACTAATTGCAACAGCAATAACGTCATTTATGCTATCCTATGCCCATGTCCGAAAATGTACGTTGGCCAAACTACTCAGAAAATAAAGACTCGAATTGGCCAGCACAGAAGCCGGATACGCTGTGGGACCCCAAACGCACAGCTCGTTGAACACTACACAGAACTGAAACACACTGTGGACGACATCAAGTGGACAGTGCTAAAAACAGTCAAACTGCCACAAAGAGGAGGCAACTTGGCTCAACTCCTCAACAGAGAGGAATTGAAGACAATCATACAATTTGACACCATCCACACAGGGTTAAACAGAAGTGAAGACTGGACAACCCTGCTGTAAGCAGGCGAACCATCTACAAACTTTTTGGATTTTGACCCAGAACCCTTTAACCATGATAAGACAATTTCTGTGGACATTATGTAAAATGCAATTTTGGTCATGAATTTTTTTTAAAAAACAGATATGTTTGAAAAGTAATGTTCACAAAAACGTTATTCACTGCTTAAGCACCTTTTCTGCACCTTTAACTGTTTTTAATTGGTTTATCGTTAATCCTCCCTGACTCCCAGTCCCCACATTCTAAAACCTTGGCCCCTAAAATAAACGAGTTATTAATCCTTGTCTTTAATCATAACAAACCCTGCTTAAAATGTCTGCCCCCGTGGGCAATGAAGCCATTATGGCGTCTGGTCTCCCCTGTCACATGACTTTTGATAAACCAATCCCCACGCACCCTCCTCAATCACATGGCCGCTTCTGCAGCCAATACTAAGGTTGCCTGCCAAAGCATTCGAAAGGGTCCGACCGAGAGCAGCTCCGTGACCGGCATCTGAGGAGAACGGCTGTCTCCCACTGGTAAGCCCGCCACATTCCGCTTTTCTGTCCTGACTAAGACGCTCTGCTCTGGAAACATGCCAGAACTTAACCGCCTTCTCCTTTACCCCACAGCGGACCAGTTATTTACCTGGCCGCAATCCCCCACCCGGCTCGATTGCAAGACGTGGGAGGACTGCGCTCCCGCCCGGGAGCTATCTGGTAAAATAACGCGATCCGCCTTTTTTCCCCTCCCAAACTTTTTCACTTGACCTCTTAATTAATTGTGCCCTTCGCATTTCTGTTCACAGATCGACCAACGTGTCGCGCTCCACCAATACAGCAGACGACACTTTTTTAGTAACTGCCTCGGACCTAAGTTACCTCTATGCTATTCCCCACCAAACGAGGGTAATGGCAGCCCACCCGATACCCTATGATATTACTAGCGGATACTAATGTAAAATAATCACAGCCTTCTCTCTTCCGTCTAATAGCACATAATTGCGGAGGTGCAGACGCTTCTTAAATTGAACACATCAAAGGAATGTGACTTCGTTAATAATTAACCCATCCCAACCCAGAAGGTAACCCAGCTAAGTCTCTCGCTTTGGCAACATCCAAAACGTGCATGCACCCAGTAAGAGTATACAAAACCCTTTTTCTTTCATTATCATTAATTTTTAGATTGAGCTCTGCCATTCAACCCAGACCTGCGCGCCCACTGACCCTCAGATGAAAGTGCAATCTGAATTACGGGGCACCTACGCTGAATCACTGTATTAGAATCTCAGATGGAATACTAATCTGAATTACGGTGCACCCACCAAAGTACCCAGACTCATTCAACACCAAGTTCCTTAATTTCAACAGACTCACGAGCTCTCCCCGCAAAAGGTCATTCTCAATTGAAGCCCAAAATACCCAGGGCGACCACCGGGCAGGTTCCTCAGGCCTACCTTCACCCCAAGCCCGAATAATTCCCATCAACACAAGCCTCACCTAATCACGGCTTACCCAATTCCCTCCACCACTATGATTCACAACTCTAATGTGCCCCATCACGGACACTTCACCCCACCAGTCCTGAGCGCCCACAGTAAATGCATGCTTTCTAAAGGGTTTTGCACGGAATACGCACGCCTCATGGCAACACCGACCACTGCGTTTCCGAATGAAAAGTCTGTTGGTACAATGTGAGCATTGATTATACAAGCAATGACTATATATTTCTGTGTTTTTCTTCCTTCTTCATTCCTCTTTTCTAAACAGGTGTTAAAAATAATTACTTTCAGGCAATATTAATTTCTTGTCCTGATGATGATCCCGTGATACTCGAGCTAGGGATCGAAACGTCGACCTCAGAGTAGTTCATACATGTACTTATATGATACCACTGTTTGTATGAATGACTCCAGGATACACTGCTAACGTATATTTAATGTCAGTGACCTGCTAGCTCACTTGTGTTTGCCTGATAACTTTCTTTCACTTACCTTTACCCTCTTGTCTTGCTCTTCTCTATATGGCACAGGACTGTGCCCCAATTTAACCCTCACTATTTGGGTTAATTTTTGTATCTCTGAGATCCTAAACAATTGAACTAATAAATATTCCCTGGCCGGCTGGTCAAGGAATCTTAAACTGTATAGAATTCCATTGTGATCTATACCTATTATTAATTTTTGTTATCTTAGTATGCTCAGGACCACCTGTTGTTTTGATAAATACTTGCTACCCATGGTCCCGAGTGATTTAATGGGTTCCCCTTGTCCTCATTAATGTTCTATCTTTTAATAGCAGAATGCTATACCGGAACTTTAGATATAGGCTTTTAGCCAGTGGAGGGTGAATTTCATCCATGAGGGGCTCTAATTGCATATTCATTTTAATTTCAAAAAATTTCGAAGTTAGAGTCCCAGTTCTGGGATTTGCAAGCGCTGAGTCTCTAATATAGTCCCAGTACCTTAGCTTCAAGATGTTTTTTGAGCTATTTGTAAGAGAATCAGGGTCAAACCAAAAGTCACTTAATCCTAGTTTTTCGAACCATTTTTTGACGTACTCTAGCCATGGCAAGTGGGTAGTGTTCTTTATAGCCAATATCTCTTGCAATGCTTCTCTATAATCAGCCAGCTCTTCAGTGGACCATAGACGGACCCAGTAGAGTAGTGGGCGAAGAGAAGCATGATCATCAGTACGCCTAAAATTAAGGTCCCATAATACGGGTGTCAGTGGAGTTGACCCAGGTATCCCTAGAAGTTGCCTAATAAAGGAATTTTCCCTTACTCGGAAGTTATCCTTTGAAGCGTAGGCCCAGAGGTCCTCACCATAAAGTGAAGAAGATTGCACTTTATATTTAAATAATTCGATAGCTGGTGAGACCGCTTTAAAATAGCTGTTCTTGTGCTTCTTTAAGATTGGTACCTGATTTTGGGTTAGCCTTAATTTTGAATTCTCCAATTGTGTTTTCCATGTAACATCACTGTCTAGAATAATGCCCAGGTATTTAAAATTAGGGACTTCTTCGATAGGTTCATTGTTTATTTTAAAAACCTTATTAAAACCTTTATGGGGGTTTATTGTCATAACTTTTGTTTTAGAGGAGTTAATTTCTAATTCCTTGTCATGACAATACAAACTAAATCTATTTAAAAGATTTTGGAGCCCCCTAGGTGTTTGGGAAATTAAAATTGTGTTGTCTGCAAATAATAATGCCGGAACGGCTTGCCCACTCAATTTGGGAGATTCATGCTCGCAGCCCAAAAGAGTATCAGGGATGTCATTCACATATAAAGAAAATAAGGTAGGTGCCATTACGCACCCTTGCCTTACCCCTTTTGCTATTTTTATTTTCTCAGTGACTTCTCCATTCGGTCCCCATCTAACACGTGCGTAATTGTTCTCATGGAGTCTAATTAAAGTTTGAAGGATATTTCCAGGGACACCCATTTTGTTTAGTGTCATCCATAGGGCTGCCCTAGGAACCATATCAAAAGCTGCCTTCAAATCAACAAAGGCCACGTATATATGGGAACTTCTTATAATGGTATATTTCCAGACTAAACATAAAAATCTAAAAACCTGGTCTACAGTGCTTATCTTACATCTAAAACCTGCCTGATATTTTGTGTAAATAGAGTGCTCTTCAATCCAAGAGGTGAGCCGACCAAGAACCTGTCGTGCAAAAAATTTTTGTAACACGTCAATAAGGCTGATAGGTCGATAATGCGAAGGATTTGACCTATCACCCTTCTTGAACAGAGCCACAATACCTGCCCCCTTCCAGGTTTCCGGAATAGGAGCTCCTTGAACAATTTCATTGGATAATAAATTGATATAAGGAGCCCAGATGTAATTTTCGTGTTTCCAAAGATCACCTGGTATTCTGTCAGGGCCTGGTGCTTTCCCTGACTTAACTGCGGAGATAGTTTCTGTTAGAGAGAAAACAAGGGGTGCATCATACGCTACCAAGGGGGCCTGCAAACTGCCCCAGCCTCCACTCTCACCTGAACTTGTACAAGAGTATAACATAGTAAAGTGCTCGACCCATGTCCTTTCCTCTAAAAATTTGTCTTTGCATTCTGTCGCCTCCCAGGTGCCTCTAGCAATGAGGCTCCAAAAAGTGGTCTGATCTTTGCGCTTACATGCATCCAATAAATCAGACCAAACCCTTTCGTCGCACTCTTTCATGGCCTTTAATAGGATTCTTTTGTACTGTGCTCTCTTAGTTCTCACAATATCCATTGAACCCCCCCTGACCGCTATAATTAGATCTGTCTTGGCTTTCCGGCAATCCTGGTTATACCAGGTAGACCCGGTTTGTTTTCTCTTTTGGGCATTATGTGGGCTTTTTATTGCCCTGGTCAGGATCCCGCCAAGTTGGTTAATTAAATGTTCATGGGAATCTGTCAAATTGAAATTTTGGATAACAGTGCTGTTACCTAAGAGAGAAGACATATGACTCACAAATACATTATAGATTTGACTAATGGTTTTGGAGTTGTCTAATACTATTGGCCATTTCAGGGATCTGCGATTATTTGCCACTAAAGGATCTTGTGGCAAGGGCATTGTGCTATTATTTTGGGTTTGGACAGATAAAATCAGAGGATAATGGTCGCTTTCCGTGCGATCATCCACTATTAGATCAATGGTCATAGGCCACAAGTTCAGGGAGACTAGTAAATAATCTAAGTGGCTGGAGTGTGCCCCTCTAGTAAACGTAGGTCTACTGGGACAGTCTGAGGGCAACCGCCCATTACATGCACGTAAGCCTGATTCTAGTGTCAGGTTCAGTATTTGTAAGGCGCTGGCTGAGCAGGGTGCTTTGTAATTTGTATCCACTGAGGGAATATTGTTTGCGCTGTCCTCATCCTTGTAGATGTCTTCTAGACCTATTATGGGTTCAAAACCTCTATTTAAATCGCCGCCTATAATCATTTGTGCATTTTGATCAAATCCCGCCACAAGGTTACTCAGGTGGGTTACAACTGTTGATTCTTTACATGATCGATGTGGTCTATTATAGATATTGATCACATAAGTGCTGCAACCCTTGGTATTTTTTAACTCGAGCAATAAAATGTCGGGATTATTTGTATCAATTTGCTTAAAGGACAGGCCTACTGTGATTTTCACCCAAATTGTTAATCCGCCAGAGGGTCTCCCCCCATTTATGTTTACCGCGGGTATGAAAAAAGATCTGTAGTCCACCTTATAGTAGTTTTCAAGCCCCCATGTCTCCTGGAACATGATTAGATCCCCACTCGTCAGGTAGTCTTGCCAGGATGGATCTGAAAGGTTTTTTTTCAGACCCGCTATGTTCCAGCAGATGATTTTTATATTTCCTAGAACCCCTCCTGTTTCCACTACCTGACAAGGTGCAGTTACCCTAGATGTTTCTGAATGCAGTTGTTGTGTTGTTGTTTCAACAGGGTGTAATGGCTGTGGCAGGATTTTAGTAAGTTCAATCTGCTTTAATTCGACTTCGGGATACAACCTAGGATGTATGTGGTTTGTACTGCATGGCGTTGACAGGGCCCTTCCCTCAAGTCAGTCGTAGTCAGCTAAGCCAGCTAAGGCTTCAAACCTATTTGAAGTGCTAACTCCCCAGTTGTAAGATGGGGCCCCGAAACCCCAACCATTTGTGGGGGCATTCCATCTGGGTGCAGGGGTAATGGGAAAGGGTGGGTTCTGATAAGAGCACAACCATCCTCCATTAAGGTCAGCATTGCCCATAGGTGCTGGGGTATTAGGATATAGTACATTCTGCTGCATACCTGTCCATCCTCCATTATATTTAACATTTCCTGTAGGCCCACAATTATTGGTTATAATACCAAGCCCTCGTCTGCCCATTTGATTCCAATTTTGCCCTGGTGTCGTGTTTTGAAAAATATTGTGGTGATTTGGTAGCCGTGAGCCTACCCTATTTTGGGGAGCATAATTCATGTCAGGAGCTGATGGTCCCCCTCCCCAACCATGATCTCTCATTGACCAAACTGGCTTCCGGGGTTTTTGATTGTTGGCCTTTTGTGAATCAGTGTAGAAAAATTCTAATGTAAGAGGGATTATTGAACTACTTCTTTTTTGTGGTGGAAGGATATTTTGCAAAATATCCGGAGAAGCAGCTGCAGTCGAAAAGTTTAGTATCACACAGTCGCCCTTCCATTTTTTTTGCTTATTTCCTATCCAACCAACCCTCCTTGCTGTTTTAATCTCATCAGCCAACCGCTGTTCACCCCCCTGTGCAATCCGCATATTATTTGAGAGCCTTACTTTTAAGTGATGAGGCTGACTCAGTTTGGTCCGGTGATAGGGTTGGTGTATTGGCTAGCACTAGCACTAGCGGTGCTGCTTCAACTACAAATTGTGTTTGGTTTTCTTCAAAACTAGAGGGCAATGTAGCATGTGTTGAATCAATTAATCGGACAGTTGGGGCTTCTAATGGCAAGTTGTTAATATTTTGGCCCGAAGTTTGTGGGCAGTCTGCAGGAATTACTCCTGGAGGAGTATCATCTGATGTTGCCCTGGATTCATTATCTTTCTCTGGGGGATCGCTGCCTTTGTTGACATTACTTAAAACATTACCTATTGCATCTGCTAAGACATTTTGAGTGCTTCCAAGTTTCTTTATCTCTGCAGAAAGTTTGTCAATCTTACTAATAAGTGGCTTAACAATTGTCTGTATTTTTATTTCTAACAGCTCCGCAGTTTTAGACATTAAATCCTCGTCCAATATGTCCCTCAAATTATTATTCTCCTTGTTCTGGCAGGTATTTTTTTCCTTTGGTGGTGCTGTGGCCTTGTTTTTTCCAGAACGTGCCCCCCCACGTTTACTTTGCAATCTGCGACTGGCTCTAACTGCCCTTGAGGTCTGTTTGGCCGGTGGATCATCCTCCATGTCTTCTTTATCATTATTTCCTTCAACCTCAATGACAAGTTGTGCATCTGAGTCATTAACCACGTGTTGTTCAGTGTCCCCCACATTCGCTGTGCTTACATCAATGTTCACAGTTACTGGGGAAGCTGGCGCATGAAGATCGTTGTTAGAGTCTAGTAACAGAGACTCATTGGTTTGCGAAGAGGTGGGTGGGCTCATGGGAGGAAGAATAGGTGATTGGGACAGGCCTAACGAATGTCTACGTTCGCTATTTATTTTACTGACCACTTGGACAAGGTAATTTTCCATGGTGTTCTTTGGTAATTCGAAAGCCATATGTTGATTTTTTTTACGCATACTTTAGCAAAGGTGTGTGAGAGTCCTATGCACACTGCTTGATTAATTAACAAAGTATCGCTCCCAAGGTTAAAACAAAATGTCTTACTCCAAACTTGTGCAGGTATCCAGCTGGCTCCTTTCCGGATTCTTCAGTATGATTGTCTATTCTTGGCGTTTCCACGTGGGCACCCTTCTTAACCCAGGCTCCTGGGCGATTCGATAGAAGCTATATAGCCTACTTACCGACCCCCGTCTGGATGGCTTAGGCTCAAAGGGCGGTCAACCAACGTCAGGAACGCCACTACTTGCTGTGGACAATCACGCAAATACTTTCCTGGTGCACTAAGAAGTAATGTTAATAGGGTGGCCTAGCCTGGCCGACTTGTGCCGATGAGGGCCGTAGAGGGCCCGCCCTTTGCCCGGGCTTCGCCCCGGGCGTCCCGCTCGCGGGTCTGTGCGCCTCTTTATCCGCTCTCGCGCTCTCCGTGCGCGTCACCCAGCGCGCCGCCGCGTGGCCTGCCGGGTGTTGTGGTTCCCGGAGCGGCGGCGCGGTTTCAATGGCGTGTTGACTCTTGGCGGTGTCGGCTTTCTCCTGTGCAGGACGGCGTGTCAGGTAAGTGATAGACAGGCTCCCCCGCTTTGCCGGTCTGTGCGCCTCTTTATCCGCTCTCGCGCTCTCCGTGCGCGTCACCCAGCGCGCCGCCGCGTGGCCTGCCGGGTGTTGTGGTTCCCGGAGCGGCGGCGCGGTTTCAATGGCGTGTTGACTCTTGGCGGTGTCGGCTTTCTCCTGTGCAGGACGGCGTGTCAGGTAAGTGATAGACAGGCTCCCATTCTACTTTCACTTTGTAAGAAGAAGCATCTCTTCTGAGAATATTGTCAAATAGAAGGAAAATTACCATAATAACCACACAGACGCAGAGATAAGAAAATGAGGATTTAATGTCCCATTGCTAGACTCCTGTGCCCGCCTACGTTCCCAGAATGCAGTGGCCGCACGTTCTGGTTAACTAGAGCGCGTCGCCACACGAATGGTTAAGGAGCTACAAAAGGACCCCATCCCCCAGGACTCAAAAAATAACATTTGGGACCATGTGGGGGACCCCAAAACCCCCCACAGTCCCAGCCAGCTCCCCACGTCGTTCGAAAGCCGGTATTGCTTTGTCAGAGAGACCAGTTTATATGCTCCTCTCTCTAAAAAAAAGCAATCTGCTTTCCTACTTAAAAAAGACAGCATATTAACTTTCTCTCTCTTTCAAATAGGAAAGCGGTTTGCTGTAATACATTGGGATCCGCGGCGCTCCCGCCCTACCATAGCAAACAGCAGTGTCCCGGGGGTAGGTAGCCCGGGACACTGCAGAAGCCGGCCCTGGGAGGTGTCGGACCCCAGGGCCATCAAGAGCTCCAGGATGGAGGCCGCGCGACCCCCTCCTAACATTAAAAAGCCCCGAAAGATGGTGGTCCCTGCGGCTGGGGGGTCCGTGCCGTCACGGACCCCCCAATTTTAAATATTACTGCCCCAGGAAGGTGGTGGTCCCCGAAGCATGTGGGGGGGCCGTGAACCCCCCCGCATACTTCAAAATTAAACCCCGGGGGTGGCGTTCCCCAGGGCTCGGGGGACCTTTCAACCCCCCATTATTAAAAAAATGTGCTCCCCCTCACCCATCCCCCGGGAGCTAATTAAAAATAAAACAGACTTCTAGTTTTTTTTTACTTTTCCACCGTGTACAAGTACGATACGCGTACCCTTCGGCTTTTTAAAAAAAATTACATTTTTTGGGGGGCCTAAAGATCCATGGTCAACATTTTTCTACCCTGCCCCCTTTCCTTATTTTTCAACTTTCTTTTACTGTTTTCTTGTGACTCGCTGCTACCGAGGCACAAGATGGCCGCCAACACTTCCAGGTTTCGAGTGTTGACAGACAGTTGACAGCCAATCAGCATACAGCTTGCGCTCGTAATTAAACGGATCTCAGACCGCATGTAGAACTCTGTCTCTAGATATCGCTATGAATTTACTTGTAATTTTCTCAGAAACTACTGAACGGATTTACACCATTTAACAAAAAGCACAATCTGCAAACCGAACTCTACCTCTCTGCCAAATTTGGTGTAATTCTGTTCAGCCGTTCGGGCTGTAGCCCTGGCTAAAGGTCCCTATGGAAAATTGCATGGGGAAAACACTTTTTGGGACACCCTTTTTTCTCGGCCCCCACTTGACTAATTACCCCCAAACTTTCAGGAAGGAGCAGAGTCGAGCATGCCATTTTCTTGGAGAAATTTGCAAAGATTCGTCCACTGGCGCCAAAGTATATATATATATATATATATACATATACATACATATATATATATATATATATATATATATATATATATATATATATATATATATATATAGTCATTCATTTATGTATTTGTAAAGCGCGAACTGTCGCTCCTGGTGCTAGGGAGAGTAAGCACAAGAAAAGACGACGTGTTAGATTGCTGCTAGGACTAATGCATCTGTTGCATTAAAAATCCACGTTTTCAGTGATTTTATGAAATGGATTTCTGAGGATTAAAGTCAAAGTACTTTCGGTAGTGCATTTCAAGCCTTGGATGCTAGGACGCTGAGGGATTTGCCACCCTTGGTCTTATAGTGGAATTTTGGTATTTTAATTAGGTTTGATCAAGCCGATCTTAGCGCTCTTTTAGGCAGGTAAAGTGTGAATTTGTTCGTCAGGTATTTAGGGCCAATATTATGTAGGGCTCTAAAAGCGATTAAAAGAATTTAAAAAAGAATCCTTTTATGAAGAGGGAGCCAGTGCAGCTGAGGCAGAAGATTTACGAGGAAGTTTTAAAACAAGTCGTGCTGCAGCATGTTGGACACTCTGAAGTTTTTTTAACGTTTGTTTCTTTATTCCAGCCATCAAACTATTGCAGTAATCGAGTTTTGAAAGTATCAGGGCAACCGTCACCGACTTTCTAGAGTTTATTGGAAGGAAGTCAAAAAATTTCTTTGAGGATTCTTATGATGCTGAAGCAGTTTCCTGCTAAGCTCCCTGCGTGGTGATCAAAGGCGAGTGATGAGTCAAAATAAACTCCCAGATTTCTTGCAACCTCTACCGTTTCCGGGGGGGGGGTAGTTCCCTCTGGCCAGCAATCACTAGGGGTAAATTTAGTGTTTTTGCCGATTGGCAGTATTTCGGTTTTACTCGAATTACATTTTAAGGTGTTATCTTTCATCCATTGAAAGACATTAGACAGGCAGTCACGGAAATTCTGTTCTGCTTCTGTGGAGTTTTTTTCCAGACTTACAATCAATTGGCTGTCATCGGCATAGGATGTACCTTCGATGCCGTATGACTCAATGAGTGAAATAAGAGGGCCATATAAATATTAAAAAGCAAAGGGCTCAAGGTTGAGTCCTGGGGTACTCCAGAGGTAGTTTTCTTGTCCGCGGAGGTATAAGAACCAAGTGATATCGTTTGTGTGCGTTCAGAGAGGAAGGACTTGATCCAGTTGAGAGCAATGTCCGTTATCCCGCTATCTCTCAACCTTTCTATGAGGATTTGATGAGAAATGGTGTCAAATGCCACCGAGAGATCCAGTAAAATCTGGACGGATTTTTTTCCCTTATCTTGTGTAGTTTTAATAGAATCTGTGAGTTCTATTAATGCTGTTTCTGTGGAATGCTTTGGTCGAAAACATGATTGTTGGTGGTGAAGGATATTTTGTGATTCCACATACTTTGTTAGATCTGAATGCACCATTTGTTCTGTTATTTTTCCCAATACTGGTAACAGGGATATAGGGCGAAGATTAGAAAGTTCAGTGGGGGTCTTTATTTAGTTTTTTTATTACAGGTTTCACTGAAGCTCTTTTCCATTCCTGAGAAACTGTGCCTGAACTAAGAGAGGCATTGACTATATTATTAATAATGGGGTTCACAATATCCACAATTTGGTGTAGAATAAGAGGAGGGCAGGCATCTGAGGGAGATCCTGATTTGCATGACAAGATAGCCTTGCGTGTATGAGCAAGGGTAGCCCGTTTAAAGGAACTAAAAGAATTACCAGAGGTAGCTGTAGAAACCTCTCTTATATTATTCCCGACCAAAAAGTAATCCGACGGGAAGTATTTCTGTATAAGTTTTATTTTATTCTCAAAATAATCTGCGATATGATGACAGAGAATTTGGGAAGGGGGATTTCTCTTTGCAGGGCTTTAGGATGAGTGAAAGATTTTACTATAGAGAAAATCGTCTTGTGACTTTGTTGGGCATCGTTAATTTTTTTTGTAAAGTAATCCTTCTTGGCAGTTTTTATGTGTGTATGATATGCATTCCTAAGTTTTATAAAGAGTATTTTAGTGTTGGGGTCATAATCTTTCCTCCATTTTCGTTCGCCATTTTTACATAGGATGCAGGATTCTGAAAGGGCCGGCGTGTACCACGGGCACTTATCTTTTTTGGATTAACCCTCTTGTATTTCTTTTTGCGTTCTGTGGGGGCAAAGGCGCTAGTTACTGATTGCATCCACATGTGAAAAGTTTGAGAATCTTGTGACATTTCTCCGGTAAGACTTGGGAGCTGAGAATGGGCTAACTGGCTGAGATGGAAATTTTTAGCAATTTGTGGCCAGTTGTGTCTGGGTAAAGAGTGTTGGCTCAGCTTTCCAGTATTGGTAGGTAGAGGGGAATGTATGTTAAAAGGAATAAAAAAATGATCAGTCCAAATTTGAGGGATGGGTGTCAAGGTTTCCAAATAGGAACATTTGGAGCATACCCATCCAGGATATGTCCTGCTTGGTGAGTTGCGGTGCCTATTGTTTGGGTCAGGCCAAGTTTATAGTTTATAGTTTAAAGAAAGTTATTCACGAAAGGTTCTCCCGAGGATTCAAAATGCAAATTAAAATCGCCTAGGAGCGTGAAATGAGCATATCTAAGCAGGTGATGTCCTAGGGATTCTCCTAGCGATTCTAAAAATCTTGTGGGGCAACCTGGTGGGCGGTAAATTAGGCCTCCTGTAAAGGTAAGGGAGGCATTTAAGGAGATTCAGAATCCTATATTTTCAGCCCCTTTAAGTTGTTCTAGATTGAAAGTTGAGCAATGTAAGGAGTCTCTAACTATTATATCCACCCCTCCTCCCCTTCCCTCTTTCCTATCAACTCGGTGTATGGCATAATTGTGAGGTAACGCAACTGCAAGATCTGGGTTACTCCATTCTTTGAGCCATGTCTTGGTTACGAGCAGAAAATCTAGGTTATGATCTAGGATTAGCTCTTTAATGTCCTGGTTATGGCTGCCCATCGAACGGGCATTTATAAGCCCTCCTTTAAAATATATTTGTGCCTCGGAGGTTTGATCCAGCGTTTCAGACTTATGCTGAGGCATGGTCCAAGAGCAAAATCTACATGAAACAGGCCCCCATTCGTGGTCTATGGAGAATCTACAACTACAGTAAGGATGTCCATTAAGTTCTCTGAGAGTGTTAACCTGATATACAATACTAGGGTGGTTTTGGATAGCATGGCCTGCGCCTGCCGCGGTCTTGGCGCGGACGGGCGCAGACGGGCTTGCCTTTGGCGCGGCTTCGGCGCGCCCCCTGCGCGCGTCCGTTGCGCGACTGGCCCGGCATGTGATATAAATAGCTGGCCGTACGCGGGAACCAGGCATGTGTGGGGCCCGGATGTCAGGCAGTGTCTGACAGCAGGAAGTCAGGCAACTGTCAATGTATGTGCAACGCGCAAAATTTAAAACTACCAAACATCGAGTTTGGTATGTATAAATGTATGTGTATGTATATATATATATATATATATATATATATATATATATATATATATATATATATATATATATATATATATATATATACATACATACATACATACATACATACATACATATATATATATATATATATATATATATATATATATATATATATATATATATATATATATACACACACACACACACTTATACATATACTGGCTAAAAGAACTCGCAGGTTTCCACAAATGCTGCTAGTGGAAGGCTTGCATGCATAGCTCTAATATCAAGTCTGTCATTTTGTTCAATGGCAAAGAACACAAGATTAAGCCCTTCGTTACATGTAACAGGGATTTTGTGGTTTATGTACTTGTATATGTGCGGTAAGAGGTATGTAGGAAGTACAATATTTCCCGTTAAGAAACGCATACTAGAACACCTTAGCCATATTCGGAACAATGATAGATCATATCCCATGGCTAGACACTGTAACACCTCCCATAGCTCCATTGAAGCTGAGAATCTGAAAATCTAATTTTTTGGAATTGACCTGGTTCCAACCAACATCAGAGGTGGGGACAGGGAACGGGTCCTCAGAAGAATGGAATCCTGATACATAAATTTACCCATGCAGCAAAACCCCGGGAGGCCTCAACCAGGATAAGGAGCTTCATGTACATCTGGGATAGCTCCTGAGGAACACAAAAACAACTGATATATGATAACCTTGTACTACATTTTTCTCTCCCAGCCACACCTCTCACTCCTCTTGTGCTTCTTCCCCCCACTTCTCTCCCCTCCAGTTTGTCCTTCTCTACACCCCTCCCCCTCCTTTTTCCCTTCCTTCCCATGACCCCCCTTTTTCCACCGCACGCTTGTTTGAGCCTTCCTCCTCTGACTTTGTTTTGTAAAACATATAGCACCTCACACCCCTTGTGGCTGTCCCTCTTAGTTCCCCTGGTCACTGGACCAGTATTCCACTTCGGCGTACTCCATTGAGGGCACATGATAGGGTTACTGTTGCACCACAGTATACATACACTGACATGAATCATGAGTTAGTTGATAAAATAATTCACTGTAGTGTTTTCTTCTTTTTGGAATTATTATGTTATTCTTTGATCATTTACATTTCTATTTCTACATGTGTTTATTTAATTTAGGAGAAGAAACATTTCATTATTCTTTGTTATTCTGTTGACATATTAGTCTTTTTTCTTTCGAACTGAGTGGTACTTCTTTTATGTAACAGTGCCTGAAGTCTTTTCCCTATGTTTATCAATTATGCTACAGTGTCTCTCTGACTATATAGAGAACACTGCCACATTGTTTCCCCAGCTTTGATAAAGACAGCAAGGTCGAAACACGTCAGCGAAAATAAACTTGTTTGGACTTAACCTGGTGTGCGGGCTTCCTTGCAGCCGCGGTGGCATCAACAAGGGATTGTGAGAATATATATATATATATATATATATATATATATGTATATACTGGTATCCCGTGTTACCCTCGTCTTCGTTCCACCGCTATAGCTAAGGGGCACAGAAAGGGAGCGCTCCACAAAGCAAGACCACACCAGGTTGCATCTCCCTGGAAATCTTTTTTATTTTATTTTCGCATTCTTTTCTTCCCATATAAAGTGAAAAGTGCAGTGAGTGCATCAAGAGAAAAAACGGCCTACGCGTTTCGGCCAGAGGACTTCATCTGGGTCCAAATATATATATATATATATATATATATATATATATATATATATATATATATATTTAATATTATAATATTAAATATTAGACATGTAATTTTTTTAAAACATGCTTAAGTATTTTGAAGATTTTGATATTCTAGTTTAAATCTATTTAATGTGGTAAAAACAAAATACTTCTTTGGTATTGATAAACAGCCAAAAAATTTGTTTGCTTGTGGCAGCACACCGAGAGTCACATAAAGCGTCTTTCGTGTGTAAGGTATAGCTAGGGAGGCAGCAGTAGTCAGGAGCCCAGTAAAGTGGAGACTCCATAGCTTTAATCTCAGCACTATAGTTAGAGAGCTGCTAACTCTTCTGTTTAATACAAAATATATTTCCTGATTTATTGCTTCAAAATATCCTTACAGGAAATGCATTTTAACTGGAACTGTAAGTTGTAGCTAAATTCTAGTGTCAGAGGAAAACCATTTTAACATACACAGGTTTAAAATTATGCTGCTTTCTTCCAAGCAGAGCATAAAGGAAACAAGAAGATTTGCAGTATATTTGCACCTTCATGGCACGTATCTCATACATGTATGATAGCGTTTCTGCAGTTGTCCTCACAGTATCAGTTTAATAAATCATCATGTAGAATATAGGGAAATGGATTGGGAATATCATATTGCAGCTTTGCAGGCTGTCAAGCATTTGCTCTGGCAATGATGGCCTTGCAAACGTTGTAGGAAACTTGAAGGAAAGCTGCTAGAACAAGCAGTGGGTAAATGAGCAGCATATCTTCAATATTCTTATTAGCATTTTCCCCCTGTTTGGAATCTCTGACATGAAGGTTAAAGGGTGGTCTTGCACGTGATCAAAGGATGTTTTTATAGGATGTTTCCTATAGGAAAGTAGAATCTGCTTTCATGGTTACCCCCACTTTTTGCTTGGAGTCAGTGTGTTTTTGACCTAGTCTGCTAGGATCTTGCTTATCAGGACTCCAGCAACTGTGCTTTCTCTCTTAAATTGACGTGGTAAGTGCTTTGGTGCCTCCCCAATAGGCTACTGGTATTCCCTTGTAAATCCCTAGTATATGGTACTGAGGTACCCACCCAGGGTATAGGTGCACCAGGGGTCTCCCATTGGCTGCAGCATGTATTATGCCACCCATCGTCATCCACTTAAACTGTGACTACAGTCCTGCCATTCCAGTCTGAGTTGGTGCTTGCGCCTCGCATGACAGATATATGTTTCCTTATATCTGAGGTCACTGCACAGTCCTGAAAGCAGCGTGCTTGGTTATAAGTGTGAGGGTGCCTATTCATGAGCTGCACACCCCAACAAACCCTGAAGTCAATTCACCAGGCTTTGTAAGTGAGGTCTGCTGTTTTTAGACATATAGTGGACACCAGTCATTATGTTATGTCTAACTATATAATGGCTGCACCGAACCTAGTTATGTTTGGTATCAAACATGTTGGATTCATACCCAAACAACGATTCAAGTGTTGGAAGTATAATCCCATGTACTGGAGGGCTCCTTAGGGGGTCCCTCCTGACCTCCCGGTAACAGCCTTTCAGGGTCTGCAAGCAAGCTAGCGCTGGTGCCGACCACAGACATGATTCTGCCCACCGGCTGCTGAGCCAAGCTTGAGCAGGGGGAAGGTAGAATAGGTTTCCTGTCATAGGGAGGTGTGACCACCTTACAGACAGGACTTAGTGTGCTGGGCTGGTGTGGGGGCGCTTGCCAGCACCATAGACTGCTTTGAAAGGCACACTTGGTGCACTTGTTGCGTACCTTAGTTTGAACCAGCTCAGGGAGCCCTTAGCATCCGCTCTGGTTAGAAACTGGACAAAGGACTTGGGAGTATCCTCCCCTCTGTCCAACCCCCTCCTTTAGGAGAGACACTCGAGTTCTTCCAACCCTTTCCTTAAGGTACTTGAAGCCTTATCTATGAGTGGGTCCCTAGATTCGTCGTGGAACAAGACTCAACCCTGAAACAACATCACTCTTCACTTGTCTGTACACTTGGACTTTGTTGGACTTCAACTGTAATCGATACTGCACCAAGGAAGACTCCTGCTGCTTCTGGTCTCGCTGTTCTTAAAGTCTTCTTCGTCTTCTATGTCTGTGCTTCTTCCAGGTTCTCCAACTGACCTGTGGATATCAAGGCACCCGAAGAAACCTCACTTGGAGTGAAGGAGTCACTCCCCTGCATCTGCAGGCAATGCAACGAAGCTGACCGGTCTGCTCCTCTTGTTGTTTTACAGACTTTCCAATGCTCAACAACACAGGTGGTGGTTCTGCAACTCCCTCTAGACCTGACCTGTCCTTTCTGACCCTTTGAGGCCAGTATCCCTCATCGAAACCGCTGGGACCAAACCCCTGTGCACCGCGTCGACTTACCAGTGCCAAGGCTTATTGGATCGGCACTCCAGAGATCTTTGGGCTATAAGAAGCTCCTGCCTCCGGCACCTCTTTATTCAAGGATCAGCGTCCTCTGCAACGTACGCCTCCATCTTTGGTGAGCTGCTCGAGGTCCTCTTGGGACTCCTGGCCCTTCGGCCTGTGGGTCCTCCTGAGGGCCTTCTCTTGTTTCAGTGGATTCCCCTGCTTGCTGGTCTCAACGTTGCTCCTTTTTTGTCTTCCACCACAGTTGCGGCTACCAAGTGTTGTTGATGGTCTTGTCAGACACTGGCCACCGACAACCGGCGTGGGACAGCTCATGCATGGCTCCTGGTCTTCCTCAGCGTCACCTGGTCCTCACAGCTGCAGCAACATGGTCACAGTCTACTCTTCAGAACCACCCGACATCAGTGGGCATTTTGTCTCCATGCCTCCTTGTTACCTCCGAGCGGCATAGACCGTCCCCTCTGCTTGCATGTTCTTCACTTCCAGAATCCATCCTTAGGTTCCACCGGACTCCTTCAATGTCTTCTCCAGGGGCATCTTCTTTGAAGTCGTCCATTGTTGTCTACAGCAGTTTCCAACATCAATTCATCCCTATGCACCCGGCTTCCCTGGTGTAGATAACCTGGTTTCTGGGGCACCTATGGGTGGGGGGGCTCTCAAACCGTCTGTCTTTCAAAGGGTTTCTTCTGGGACCTCTTGGAATTGTCCTTCTTCAAAACAGTAACTGCAACTTCTCCTTTGACTTCCATTGGGCTTGCGGCTGTGTTTCCAGCCTACACACAGCCTCCGTGGGGTTCCTGGGTACTTACTGGTTGGTTACTTGTGTCCCCGGCTCCTCTGTGTCTTCTTCTCCTTTGCGGTTCGCATTCCACCGTCTTAGTATATGGTTTGATCTCCCCCTGGAGAGCACTGCTCACCTTATTGCTTTTGAAGTATTCTTGTGTATTGTTTTGATATCTCTGGGTAGGAGATATACCACTGTGACATTGATAGTGTGTTGTAATAAATAGGCTTATTTTTGCTAAACACTGTGTGGTTTCTTTTCATCTAACATACATTACAGATTAAACGGATTAAAGTACGCTGCCTAACACTCTTTCAAGATAAGCCTGAAGGCTGCTCTCCACTTCTACCACTATGAGAGCTTTCTGTGGTTATCAAAGACCACTAAAATCACCACAAGGGTTGCCTGGATTAGTGCAATGTGCACCACCTGAATACGTGTGCACCATATGCTAAGCCAGCCTCCTGCATTTACCTTTAATCAATTAGTTCTACATTTTAGTGTCCTACCAAAACACTGTTTCTAAAACATATGACACCTGTTTCAGAATGTCAGCTTCCATTTACCCTGCAGGCAGATTTCAGCTGAAGCGATGTTCTTTTCCGTTTATCACCATCTCCACCAATGACCATATACTGTAAACTGTGAGAAACAATGCAAGAGGGGGGATAAAAGGGAAAACAGACAGGGTCACAGGACTCCACAGTCTGCCGCAACACTTCCAGGGTCATTGAGGTCTGCAGATTGTAGTAGATCTTTTCCAGATAAAGACATGTCTTGGGTTACGTGCCATGGGATTACTAAATATAGTATGGAATAGATTCACCTTCGCAATATCTTGGAAAACCAACTCTATACTTCAAAGGGTAACTGAGCGTTTCTTAACACTAAACACAGGAAACATCAATATCTCGAAAAATAAATGTGTAATCACATATACAGAAAAAAAACTAGCTCAAGCTGTTTCTCTATAAGCTTTTTTGTGGAAGATAAGTATAGTTTCTACTTGACTTCTGCATTGCTGCATAATGAAGAGCACTATTAACATCCTGCAGTTCCCTACTCATGGCTAATTATACAGATACTGGAAATCCAATACCTTGTTCAGAATGTTCATATTCATACATACATATATATTAAGAGTACGTTCTGTTCCTTCACAGGAACTTTAGCAGAACATAGATTTGCAGTCTTAAAACTTCAGATAGATCTAGGCCAGTTTCACAATGTGTTCTTATTCTCTAAATGACCTGACATATAGGACATATGATGTAAATATAATCTGTGTGTCTTTCTAAAAAAAATGAAGGCCCCCACTTACCGAGGTGACATGTCATCATTGGGCCACTTCTTTACTGTGGTAACATCAAAAGTCAAACACAGAAGGCGCTCCCTCGAGCTCTTTATTTAAGAGGGGGACGTTTTTTGAGGAGGAGTATGTCTTCTATATTACAGCGTCCTCGGGGACTTCACTATTAGTAAATTAAAAAAATATGTTTAAGGTGGAAAACGATTAACTTTATTGTCCACTTCCTATCGACTGACCATTATCAGGAAAAGTCAATGATCTCACTATTATGCTAACACGTTTCTGACCACCTTTAGCAAGTTAATGGGATTTATCAGGGCATTTTGGATCCTTGAAGTCACAAATGTCTCTCTATCAGTGTTGTATAGAGCCACACGTTTAATGTCTTTGTTGTGCAAATAAAAGGCAATATATATATGGGCACACATTGCCTGAGGTCATTACAATGATCAGTTGTCAAGACTCACTACAGTACGATAATAAACAGACCATGTCGCAGACGTGGGCATTACAAGCAGAAAATCCCATATGCACCACCATACACTCAACTGGTGACCATCAAATTGGAGGTGCAATAGTCCATGTCGCTTTTGTATTGTTCTCACCAATTGTGGCTCGTTTTTAAGCCACCTGTGGTCTCGCAGCTAAAGTTGGAAATATATTTGTTAAATGTTAGAGGCAGCAGCCTAGTGTATCATCTCTCAATTATTCTTGTACTCACAAGTCAAGCTTTTGCTGCAGTTGGTAGGGTTCCACTGGTCTGACAAAAGTTGAAAACGGTGAATGAGAATCTGTTTATGTAGGGCAGCACCTGCATTTCTCGGGCACCCCAAGTGGAATGTTGCATCGGATGTATGTCGTTACAAAGCATACTTTTACAACGCATACCTTTACAACGCATTTTTTACCCCACAACATCCATTACAACGCATTCCATTACAACGCATGCCATTACAACGAATTCTTTGAAACTACCTTTATAACGCATTCCACTACAATGCATACTACATTTGCAACGCATACCATTACAACGCATACCATTACATTGCATGTATGGTAAGTATTGGATAGTGTAGGGGTAAAAATTACTATTCTAACTCCAGGGGGGTGCAACAGTAGGGTAAGTGTGGGATAGTGTAGGGGTAGAAATTACTATTCTAACTCCAGGGGGTGCAACAGTAGGGTAAGTATTGGATAGTGTAGGGTTAAAAATTACTATTCAAACTCCAGGGAGTGCAACAGTAGGGTAAGTGTTGGATAGTGTAGGATAGTAGAGAAGTGTGGCTCAATGGTTAGAGCTGCAGACCCTGATGCAGAGGTCTAGCCAGGGTTCAATTTCCCGCCTCGGCAGGTCTTGGGCTCAAAATTCCACGGACCTGATAATTCTCGCCTCGGTGCCTATTCCAATCATGGAGTCCCACTCTGCAACTCTGGGCAATAGCTTGCTTTATCTCCACAACAGCCCCCACAACGCTAAGGATGCCTGGCCTCCACCTTGAGGGTGCCCAGGAGTGGACACCTCACAGGGAAAGCCAGGATGGGTTCCACAGCGGTATTCGTACAAGCGCCTTGAGACCCTTGCGGGTGAGTAGTGCGCTATACAAGTATCAATTTACATTTACAATTTACATTTACATAGTGTAGGTATGCGTTGTAATAGTATGCTTTGTAATGACTGGGTTGTAATGACATGCGTTGTAGTGGTATGCGTTGTAGTGACATGCGTTGTAATGGTTGCGTTGTAATGGAATGCGTTGTAATGGATGTTGCGGTGTAAAAGTTTTGTTGTAAAGGTAGTGCGTTGTAAAAGTTGCGTTGTAAGTGTTGTTTCCCGTTGCATCATGATATTCTCAAAGTGCTTGCAAAGACAGTAGTTTACAGCCGGGCTTTTGTAGCTCAGATGGTCGAGGCTATGTTATAGTGGAGGCAGACATCCATTTTCCGTTATTGGCTCAATGGAATGGATGCAGCTGCGGTTGAATCAGATGTTTTAAGCACTTTTGTGGTATTATTTTATTGTTTTAAGAGTGTGGTTCTTGTGTTCTAGAGCTCAGTTGGTTAGGTTATATCATGTTTGTGTCAGGCCCATCAGGTGACACTAACAATATAATTGCATTTTTAAGGACCCCTCTCTGTGATCCAAAATGTTTGTAGTACAGTTCTTTAGTGAACAATAGGTCTTAAATTGTGAAATCCTACTTTCAGATAGTGATGTCCTCCTTGCAGCAACACTGTAGTTCTTTTGCCTAACAAAGATGCTGTGCACCGCAAGAAAAGTTAGACCTGACGATCCAAGATGGCTGTAATGACTGATTACTTACCTGTAATATTCATTACTCCGAGTCGTAGACCTCCCCGTCACAGTCCTGGTCTGCTTCTTGTGCTTGTGGGGTACAGGATGTGCTTACCTGGGTCAATGGTTATAAGCCACATGATGTGGGAATAGCCTGGAGGGTAGGGAGGGGCTAAAGGAGTTTTGCTCGGAGGTTTTGGGGGAGGAGCTATTACTCATGGTAATGCTGACAGGGAGGTCTGACGAGAAGGTCATCTCTCTATTTACCCAAGAGTTGGTGGCCTGCTGGAAACTGTAGTTCACTGCTGGTGTTTTTCCGTGTAGCGCATTCTCTCCACATGCAGCTCCCGAATGCAGTCAGAGTCAGCACTTGGTAATGACTGCCAGCAGATTACGTCAAAATACTGCATTCTTGCATTCAGAGCATATTTAATGGTTAGCAGTACCTCCAGCTCCATTTCCTAACATTGTACACGTCTGGGGACATTTGTGTACTGCTCTAGCTAATTACATTTGGTTTCAACTGATGATATTGGCTCCGGTGAATCTAGAAGAGGTCGGTTTTCAAAACAAGTTAAACATTTTAAGATGACTATCAGGTGAAGAAGCCTTTTAGCACCTCCTTTGCTGATTTCTGATGTTGTAGTCAAGAAACGTCTCATTGTTCAGGAAATAATATTGAAATTCCATTTCAGGTAACGAGCTACATCAAAGAACAGGCAAGAGAACAGTTTCAGATGCTTGTTATTTCACTCAAGGAAGAATTTTATTGTAAAGCAGATGCCCTGATTGGAGTCTGTCCAGAGGTAGGTTTTTTGGCTAATGATAATTCCTTATAACATATCAACAAGCATTTCCAATGCAATCGGTCTCGCCTTTGGGACCTTATTTGTATTTAGCTATACAGCACATTAGCCTGGGTGCTGAAACATCTACTGTTCTTTAACATGGAGGGGAAGTAAGCACGAAACTGTGTGACACACCAGGTATGGGAAAACATGGAGAGAAATATTGCCTTTCAGTGGAAAATGGTATAGCCCAAAGCTCTGTTTTTAAAATAAAATCAGGGCCTTCGGTGGTCATATCACTGAAAATACAAGATTTAAAAAAAATATTATTGTCTACGGGTGTTCGTGGAAGACAATTTCTACGGACTGGAATCCAGAAAATGATAAAGTGATTCTGGTATGGTACTGACCTCTACTGGTCGTTTTCTAACAATAAAATTAAATAAAAGCAGTTGCCAGAAAAAGAAAAATAAGAAAGTCTCTTAGCAGAAAGCATTTCTGATATGTTGCTGACCTCTGCTGGTAGTTTTCTATCAAGACAGTTAAATAGAGGCAGTTGAACAAAAAAAAGTCCCTAAGCGGAAGCAGGCAAGTCCTAAGGCTGATCTCCAGAGCCCACAAAGTTCATACACATATAAGTATATAATAAGTATATACTAAAGTATATAAAAAAAGGACTTGAATGCTCGACCTAAAAAGTAAAGTGTCTCTTCCAAAGCTACTGACCGTATGCTTTCAGAAGATAAGGGCCCCAAGCATGTGGAGGAACTTTTATTGCAAGACACCTTAAAATTAAAATATTTTATAAAATAACGTATCAAAATCGGAATTAAATACAGAAATTGGAGAAAACGCCAGAAGTCGGATGAGGATGAATACCTCCCCTATTGAAATGCCTTCAAAATCAATGCCTGCTTGAGCAATTGCTAAGTTCCCTTCCATTCTCAATGAGCACCAAACTTAAATTCTAAAACTCAACATGCCATTACTGAGTATCAAGCTGGAAGTTGGGGGTGGGAGTGTTGGTGTTGGTGATGGCATCAGTATCCCTTCTGAGAGTGGAATGGAACTCCTCCAAACTGGGGTTGTGTACAGGGGAGCGATTTCTCCATGCACAACAAAAAATAAAATGTGCAATTGTACATCAGCATTTGCATTCCTCAAGGCAGAATTGTACTTCATTTACCATCCAACATTGTGGAAATGCTTGACCCTGAAAGAATCACTTTGAGTACACTTATACGCCTGCGATTGATGCACTTTTCCAGTCATAAGGCCAAATGCATCAAGATTACATTTTGCGAGTCCATAATAGCGAATTTTACCGATTCTCTATTATAGACTCACAAAATGCAATGCATGTAGGTTTTTGCAAACATTTTGCGATTCCTACATATCCCTTAATAGCGACTCGCAATTGATTCGCTATTAAGGAATCCCTTCACATTCGAATGGGAAGATATTCACAATTTGTGAGTACCAAATAGGTACTTGCAAATTGCGCATGCAATTTCATAGGTGCAAGGGGGCCAAAAGGCCATCCTGATGCACCCCTGAAATATCCATGTGTGCACATGTGGCGTACATACATGTCCTAAGGGCATGTAGGTCCGCACATTGCACTTAGAAAAATGCAAAAAAGTGAATTTTTCCTAGGAATTTGCAACTTACCACCCACTAGAAGTTGGTGGTAATTTGCAATTCCTTAATGCCAATTCGCAATTTGCAATAGCTACATGAATTGCATTTAGGGAATCGCAAATTGCGATTCCCTAACTGCATTCGCAATTTAGGTAAGCGCAAATAATCGTGATTACCCATATTGCAAATATTAAAAATGTTTGTTACATTGCAAAACACATTTTTGCGATCGCAAAGTGGCGGATTCTAAGAATCCGCCCGTTTGCAATTGCAAAATGCTTTAATTCATCTAGCACATACTCCTGAAAAGGTTGGTGTACTGTAATAATATGTTCAAGCAGAGATTTAAATATCCTCACTTACTTTTACACTTTTTTGTAAATTGGGTCTATGTCCTTTTTGTGTGGATGGCCCATCTTCACTCAAGTGGAAACAACACCACCAAGGATGGGACTGGGAGGGACCTCTGAGGTGGCTATTTTCTTGGATTGTCAGGAATAGGCCAGCATTGAGAAGAGTTTGAATAGAAAGATGGGAAGGAAGAGTTACTGCTGTAACACAAAGGACACTGTGATAGGTGTTGCAGTAAAGCATCTTTCCAAAACAGGAACTGAGCCACACTGTTGAAATATATAAGAGAGTGAAACTTCAGTTTCATTTGATCAGGGATGATCCCCTGTCACAGACTGGTGTTCTCTTTTAAAAACCCATGAATTACTATTTTCTGATACATCTCTTTTGTCAAGCAACAACCCTCTCCCTTCTATTTGATACTGGATTTTGCAGAGAATTGTGTCCACAGTTCTATGTAGAATGTCTGGGCCTCAGCTAAGAGGGACTATAAAAGATATTTCAAGATTTTGACATAGGGCAGCACCGCAGGCCTTCCTGCAGTGCTGCTCTATGGCAAAAGAAAAGGGCAGGAATGCACTGCATCGGTCATATCTGAAAGAGACATGTTAGTGATAGATTCCTTACCTCAGAATATCCCCAGGCGTCAGACTGGATCCGGAAACTTTTGCGTAGCAGTACCCTTGTGCGTCGGTAGGCGTTGTCTGCGGCTCCACGTCCGTCGTCGGCGTCGGGGCGCCGTGATGACGTCGTCGGAGTACTTAGACGCCGCCTCCGCGTTCTGACGTCAGTTCTTAGACACAGCCTTTCCGTGCCAGAAGCGCAGAGCCATGCCAAAAAACAACACTGGTGCCATGAAACTAGGGCCCTGAAAGGGGATGACCTTAACCCTAGATATCGGTTCGCAGAACGGGGAGGATGGGATGGTCGGTAAGGAATCTATCACTAACTATATATATCGTTACACAAGTAGTAACTTGTGCATCTGAAAGAGACACGTTAGTGATAGATTCCTTACCTTAGAATAGATACCCCAGCAATACCAACCCCGTGGTGGTGGGTCTGCGAACCAATAATCACACCAGAAAGTCCTGGAGGACGGAACGGCCAAAGTAGCCATCCCTCCGGACTTGACTGTCCAGGCAATAATGTCGCGCAAACGTGTGCAGCGAGGCCCACGTAGCCGCCTGGCAAAAGTCCTGCAGGGGCACACCTCGGCCCAAGGCAGTTGTAGTGGCTGTGGCTCGAGTGGAATGAGCCCTCAGCCCAACAGGGGGTTCCTTCTTAGCCAAGGAGTAACACGCCTGGATGCACAAGATGATCCATCGGGAGATGGTCCGCTTGTGCACCGCTTTCCCTTTCTTAGCGCCCGCGTATCCAACAAAGAGTTGATCATCCACCCGGAACTGTTGTGTGCGATTCAAATAAAATGAGAGCGCACGTTTTGGGTCCAGACGGTGGAGCCTCTCTTCCTCTCTCTCGAGGGGTGCGGAGGCAGAAAGAAGGTGGGCAAGGTGATGGATTGCCCAATGTGGAAGGCCGTGACTACCGTGGGTAGGAAGGAGGGCCTCGTTCGTAACACAACCTTGTCCGGGTGGACTGAAAGGAAAGGAGGCTTACAAGATAGAGCCTGGAGCTCACTCACTCTCCTGGCAGAGGTGATGGCTACCAGGAAGGCAGTCTACAAAGAAAGAAGGCGAAGAGGACAGTTGTGAAGCGGCTCAAAGGGAGCGCACATCAGAAACGTAAGAACCAGGTTCAAGTCCCACTGAGGCATCACGAAGGGAACAGGAGGGAACGTATGAGTGATGCCCTTCAGGAATCGATTAACGATAGGGGACTTGAACAAAGAAGGTTGATCAGGCAGCCTCAGAAAGGCTGAAAGAGCTGAGAGATAGCCCTTGACAGTGCCCAGAGCAGAGCCCTGCTGGGCAAGAGAGAGAAGAAAGAGGAGAACCTCAGAAAAAGGGGCATTAAGGGGATCCACAGCCTTTGCTGTGCACCATGCCACAAATCTATTCCACCTGCAGGCGTATACTGACTTTGTGGAGGGACGCCTGGCTGCCAGAATGATGTTACAGACTTCAGTAGGCAAGTCAAATGGCCTCAACTGTCGCGGCTCAATCTCCAAGCATGGAGGTGGAGACTGGACAGGTTCGGGTGGAGGACCGTCCCCTGCTGCTGTGACAGAAGGTCCTCCTGAAGAGGCAGACGAACCGGGGGATCGACTAACATACTTGCTCAACAGGTCCGGCCTGCAAGGAAGTCGTTTGTGTGGACACACAGACAGATGCAGAAGGTCCGGGTACCACCACTGCCGTGGCCATTCCGGAGCTATCAAGATCATCTCCATGTTTGACCTGAGGAGCTTGGAGACTACCTTCGGAATCAGAGCCAGGGGAGGAAACGCGTAAGCGAATGTTCACGACCAATCCATCTGGAGAGCATTCCCCTGCGTCCCTGGCCGGTGGAACCTGGACGCGAAGGTATGGCATTTGGCGTTTTCGTCGTCTGCAAACAAGTCTATGGCTGGATGACCCCAGCAACGAAAAAGCTCTTCTACCACTTCGTCGTTTAGCACCCAGTCTGGCTGATCTTCGAAGTGCCTGCTGAGTGCGTCTGCTTTTACGTTCAACTTGCCTGGAAGGTGCACCGCCACTACTGAGAGGCCTCGAGAGAGAGAGAAGCCAGTGCCAGATGGTTTGAGCCTCTCGGGAGAGTGGGCGAGACCGCGTGCCTCCTTGTTTGTTCAGATAGAACATGGTGGTCGTATTGTCTGTCTGAACTAGGACTGAGTTGGACTCTATCTCTGGAAAGAAAGCTTTGAGAGCTAGAAATACCGCTCTGAGCTCCAGCATGTTGATGTGGTATGTCTGCTCCTGCGCAGACCACTGACCTTGAATATGAAGTGGACCCATGTGCGCTCCCCAGCCTTGCAGAGAGGCATCCGTCACTATCGACTGGAATGGAAGAGGCTGGTGAAAAGGCACTTCCACCAGCACATTCCTCGTCAGAGTCCACCATTTGATGGCATCCTTCGTTGCTTGGGAAAGAGTGATACGATCTTCCCAACGCCCTGTCGCTTGGTCCCACTGGTCCTCGAGAGCCTGTTGCAGAGGCAGCATTCTCTGCCTGGCGTTTGGGATGAGAAAAATGCAGGACGCCATGGAACCCAGCAGGGATGCTACTTGTCGGGCTGTTGGAAACCGGGACTCTAGCAGAATCCCACATTTCTGTTTCATGGAAAAAAGTCTCTCCTCCGAAGGAAACGCTTTTCCCAATTTTGTGTCCAGAACAGAGCCTAGGTAGTGGATGGACTGTGTCGGCCGCTGGACTGACTTCTCCAGGTTTACATGGAGACCGAGCCTGTGCAACTGGTGCAGGCAAGTTGCAGATCGTGTGCTACCCATACCGGAGATGGACCCTTTAGGAGCCAGTCGTCCAGGTACGGATAGATGAAGAGCCCCTTTTTGTGAAGAAAAGCCGCCACCACTGCCATGCATTTGGTGAAGACTCGTGGTGCGGACTTGAGTCCGAAGGGTAGCACCCTGTACTGGTAGTGTTTGTTTCCTATGACAAACCTCAAGTACTTGCGATGCCGCAGTGCAATCGGAATGTGAAAGTATGCATCTTGCAGATCCACCGAACACATCCAATCTCCGGTTTGAAGATGTGGGCATATTTGGTGAAGAGCTAACATGCAGAACTTTTCTTTGACGATGACCTTGTTCAGGTGACGAAGATCGAGTATGGGCCTGAACTTGTCCACCTGACCTTTTTTGGGGACAAGAAAGTATCTGGAGTAAACCCCCTTTCCCCTTTGATAGGGGGGAACTTCCTCTATAGCTCTTTTTTGTAGCAGGATTGCGACCTCTCTCCTGAGCAAGCTTAGTTGGTGAGGGCAAGAGCTCTTTGGAGGAATGCTCCTTGGAAGCGCACGGAAACGTAGCATGTATCCATTGCGCAGTATATTCAGCACCCACCAATCTTTTGTGATGCTGACCCACTCTGCCAGGTGTTGTGAAGCACTTCCTCCCACTGGAGTGGGCAACGGCGCCAGAGGAAGCCACTGCTCAGGCCTTTCCTCCTCTTATTGTGGTAAAGGACTGCTGGTGATCTCTTTTACCTCTGTTGGATTTTCCTCGAAACTGGGATTTCCCCAGGTTCTTATTTTGGGACCACTGAGGGGTTTGAACCCTCTGTTGAGCCCCTCTTCCCTTGCTGGTCTTGAAACGGCGTTTGAACTCTTTTTTATTTTCCAAACCCACCGCCTTTATTGTATCATACGAGTCATCTCCTCGTCAGCATGTTGTCCGAAGAGAGAGGACCCTGAAAATGGAAGATTGAGGATGCGATATTGAGCATCCGGCTTCAAACCTGTGAGACGCAACCAAGCTGACCTTCTGGCACAAACCCCATGTGAGTAGGAGTGTGCCGCAAGAATTGCACCGTCCGCTGCTGTGCTTATCAACTGGTTCGCCACCAGACATCCTTCTGTCATAGTTTCTTCGAAGTCCTTCTGGTCTTCTTTTGGAAGCTTTGACTTAAACCTCTCCATTGAGTCCCATAAGGCTCTGTCGTATCTGCCCAACAGCGCAGCCGCACTCGAGACTTTCAGTGTGGAGGCAGCTGAACTGCACACTTTGCGTCCCCACGAGTCCTGTGATTTGCTGTCCTTATCTGGTGGTGCAGAAGAGTAAGCAGCAACTGCATGCGTCTTCCTTGCAGCTGGCACTATCACAGAGCCCGCTGGAGGGTCCGATTGTACAAAAACTGGGTCTCATGAAGCAGGTTTGTACTTCTTCTGTATGCGGGCTGGTACCGCTCTGATGGCTGCTGGGGTAAGGAAAACGTCCTTGACCGGATCCATAATCCCCGGAACCAAAGGCAGCAGTGGGCGAGAGACAGATTTTTTGTGCAAAGTTTCAAAAATTATTGTCGTAGCCACCTGGGGGACAGACATCTCAATGTTCAGCTTCTGTGCTCCTCTTTGTAGGACATCTAGGTAAGTGCCTATGTCATCTACTGGAGAGGATCTAGAAACAGGACTATCTGTTATCGTAGGAGAGTAATTCCTCTTGGAGGACCTGGTCGAAGAGGTAGATGAAGTAGACGGAGTTCTTCGACGTCTACGGTGTGCACCGTGCCTCCTCTCCCGTGATCTTCTTGAGTGTTCCTCCCCTCTAGGAGAGCGAGATCTGATCGAATCTCTCCTTCTGGGTGAACGCGACCTCCTGGGAGAATGAGATCTAACCAGATCTTCTCTTCTGGGAGATCTGGTTGGCCTTCTTACAGGCGACTTGCTTGCCTGGCGCCTGGGAGGAGTGCGTTTGTCTGCGTCTGCCACCAGCCTCTGGAGAGGAGATCTGTGTTGAGGACTGACATACACTTTAAGTCGTCTGGTAGGCCCTGACTCTCGCCAATGATCCAATGACCTGTACCATCTAGGTGAAAGTCTGACCTCCGCAGCCGAGGGATCTGGCTGCCGCACCGGAGATCTGCGGACAGGGCTTCTGGATCTTGAAGATGCTATCGAAGATCCAGAAGACTGTGACGTGGAATGGCGAGAAGCTGACTCCGTAACCATGATTACAGAGTTGCTCGACGACGATCGAGCTCTTTCTGAATGCCTCGACGTCAAGCGTTCCGGCGTCAAATGTCTTTCTCTCGACGCCGAATGCTTCTTTGGAGTCGGCGGGAGCAACAATTTCGACGTCGAATGCTTCGACGGCGATCGATGCGAGGATCTACGATCCCTCGACGCCCAACGGCGATGAACAGCCGACGGCAGAGCATCCCTCGACGCCGAACGGCGATGACCAGCGTCGACGGAGCCCTCTCTCTCGACGCCGAAAGGCGATGACCAGCCGTCGACGGAGCCCTCTCTCTCGACGTCGAATGTCTGCGCGACGACGGCGGAGGGGTATTGGTCAACCTCGACGCCGAGCGTCGACGAGACGTCGACGGAGACTGCCTCCTCGACGCCGATCGATGTTTAGATGGCGGAGGGGTATTGGTCCTCGACACCGAACGTCGTTTCTTAGACACTTCTCGACGCCAGTCGTCACCTGGATGACGACAGCGGAGGAACGACCTCCCTCGACGCCGATCGTCGCTGGGTTGACGACGGCGGAGGGGTCCTAGATCTCGACGCCGACCGTCGCCTGGTTGACGGTGGCGGAGTCACATTCCTCGACGCCGGACGTTGCCCGGTTGACGACGGTGGAGGAGTGACCTCCCTCGACGCCGTTCGCCGCCTGGTTGACGACGGCGGAGTGGATTTCGACGACGGAACTGGATTCTTCGACGTCGTCGACGTACCTGGTTTTCTCTTCGATGGCGAGCCATCCCATGGGATACTGGGCATCCCAGTATCCCATCATGCCCCTGAGGCATGATGGGATACTGGGGGTCATGGGTGCCTTAAAGGCACGGTGTCAGTTTATTGCTATGCAGCTACAGGTTAGCTTTTCAGTCTTTTTAGACTGTGTTTTTGCAATGCAGCCTGGGAGCTTTCTATGCTTCCAGTGAGTTATGAGAAATTCTACTGCTTTCTGAGCATTAAAACAGTTTCTAAACAATCTTTGGTGTTGTTCCTCATGTTTCTAATGCTTATTATTCATGTATGGTGGAAATTCTTCACAGCATATTTCAGCTCTGATGTTATTTGGCTACTATTGTATATATATATATATATATATGAAACGCGTTGGGCAGGACAATTTTCAGTGAGGCACTGCGTGATGCTCGAATATTGATTTCCTTGATCTCAAATAAAGGCATACTACGAACTCACCTGTGTGGGGCACCTTACAGCAGGCAACATGTGTTGGATATGGTGTGTTACTCTTACAACGCATCTTTTACAACGTAATGCTGTTACAACGCAGCTATTACATCGCAAATACCATTACAATGCATGCCATTACAACGCATACCATTACATCGTAAGTATTGGTAAGTATTTAATTATTTTTTTTTAAAAATATTTTATAATTGATTTATTTATTATTAATTATAAAAAAAATATTTATTTCGTTTTTAAATATTATAAATTAAATATATTAATTTAAGTATTTTTTTAAATAAGTATGAGCATAGGAGTATATGTTTTGGGTATTTTTAGGTTTTAGGGCAGGGTTTGGGTTTTGGGGTACAGGGGTGTTTTTAGGTTTTAGGGCAGGGTTTGGGTTTTGGGGTACAGGGGTGTTTTTAGGTTTTAGGGCAGGGTTTGAGTTTTGGGGTACAGGGGTGTTTTTAGGTTTTAGGGTAGGGTTTGGGTTTTGGGGTACAGGGGTGTTTTTAGGTTTTAGGGCAGTGTTTGGGTTTTGGGGTACAGGGGTGTTTTTAGGTTTTTGGGCAGGGTTTGGGTTTTGGGGTACAGGGGTGTTTTTAGGTTTTAGGGTAGGGTTTGGGTTTTGGGGTACAGGGGTGTTTTAGGTTTTAGGGCAGGGTTTGGGTTTTGGGGTACAGGGGTGTTTTTAGGTTTTAGGGCAGTGTTTGGGTTTTGGGGTACAGGGGTGTTTTTAGGTTTTAGGGCAGTGTTTGGGTTTTGGGGTACAGGGGTGTTTTTAGGTTTTAGGGTAGGGTTTGGGTTTTGGGGTACAGGGGTGTTTTTAGGTTTTAGGGCAGTGTTTGGGTTTTGGGGTACAGGGGTGTTTTTAGGTTTTAGGGCAGGGTTTGGGTTTTGGGGTACAGGAGTGTTTTTAGGTTTTAGGGCAGGGTTTGGGTTTTGGGGTACAGGGGTGTTTTTAGGTTTTAGGGCAGTGTTCGGGTTTTGGGGTACAGGGGTGTTTTTAGGTCTTAGGGCAGGGTTTGGGTTTTGGGGTACAGGGGTGTTTTTAGGTTTTAGGGTAGGGTTTGGGTTTTGGGGTACAGGGGTGTTTTTAGGTTTTAGGGCAGTGTTTGGGTTTTGGGGTACAGGGGTGTTTTTAGGTTTTAGGGTAGGGTTTGGGTTTTGGGGTACAGGGGTGTTTTTAGGTTTTAGGGCAGGGTTTGGGTTTTGGGGTACAGGGGTGTTTTTAGGTTTTAGGGTAGGGTTTGTGTTTAGGGATAATTAAATTATATTTACCATTTTAAAATTGTTTAAAATATATTTAATAAATTAAATTAATTATTTTATACTAATTACATTTTTTAATTAAATTAATTAAATTAAATAAATAATAATTATTAATTTAATTTAATTTCATTATCTAAAATATGTACTTTAAACTAATTACCTTTTTTAATTAAATTAAATTAATTACTATTTTTAATAAAATTACATTTATTAAATAGATATTATTTATTAAATAGATATTATTTAATTAAATTAATTTAATGACAATTTTTAAATGTCTTTTAATTAAATTATTTTAAATAAATTAATTACAATAAACTAAATAACATTTTAAAAAAAAGCTATACTTACCTATACTTACGATGTAATGCCATGCGTTGTAATAGCATTTGCGATGTAATGCCATGCATTGTAATGACATCCGTTGTAATGGATCCCGCGTTGTAAAATCTGCGTTGTAACGGAACGCGTTGTAATACAACGCGTTGTACTGACACCAATCCGCTGGATATATATATATATATATATATATATATATATATATATATATATATCCAACACATGTTGCCTGCTGTAAGGTGCCCCACACAGGTGAGTTCGTAGTATGCCTTTATTTGAGATCAAGGAAATCAATATTCGAGCATCACGCAGTGCCTCACTGAAAATTGTCCTGCCCAACGCGTTTCATGATTTGGAATCACTTCCTCAGGGGCTGTGGGCAAACGCTGCAGAGAAGGGATAACGGCAGTTTTAAAAGTGTTTCTCCCGCCCAGATGGGCGTGGCCATGACTGTGGCCCGCTGGTATATGGAGTTCAAATATTGTTAATCCCAGTGGATGGCCGTTCATTACCTTCCGATTTGCACTAGTTCATAATCCCAAGTGGGTCGTGATTCACAGCGGATGCCAGTCATGAGTATACATTCCTCCATCGGCGATTTCACCTGTTCCGAAGCCACAACACCGGTTGGTGCCGTAGCGGAACTGCACGAGTGCAGCGGGGCCATCCTCGCAGCTCAGGCGGGCCTCAAAAACATCCAACACATGTTGCCTGCTGTAAGGTGCCCCACACAGGTGAGTTCGTAGTATGCCTTTATTTGAGATCAAGGAAATCAATATTCGAGCATCACGCAGTGCCTCACTGAAAATTGTCCTGCCCAACGCGTTCCATGATTTGGAATCACTTCCTCAGGGGCTGTGGGCAAACGCTGCAGAGAAGGGATCACTGCAGTTTTAAAAGTGTTTCTCCCGCCCAGATGGGCGTGGCCATGACCAGCTCTACTTTGTGCATTGGCCCTTCTGGTCGCACTATCAATGACCTTAGGGCTGTATCCCCTTTCAATAAATCTTAATCTACATTCCTGCTGTGCTTTAAGGCAGTCTGTTTCCCTACTGCAGATTCTCCTGATCCGCAACATTTCCCCATAAGGGATGCTGCGGATCAAATGGGCCGGATGGTTACTATCTGCATGTAGCACTGAATTGCCCGCCGTGCTCTTCCTATGCAATCTAGTGTTAAGAGAATTCTCACACACAAATATCTCAACATCAAGGAACATGACCGAGGATTTGCTGATGTAGCTGCTAAACTGTAAATTCATGTCATTAACATTGAGTGATTTAGCAAAATCCAGTGCTTCATTCTCAGTACCCCGCCAAATGAACAATAGGTCATCAATATACCTAAACATATGTGCTACATGATTGTTGATAAATGAAAGATTTACATCCAATAGTGTCTGTCTTTCCCATAACCCCATGTGCAGACAGGCGTAGCTAGGGGGAAAACATGCCCCCATAGCTACGCCCCTTATTTGTTGGTATATCTGTTTGGAAAAAAAGAAATAATTATTTTCCAGACACATGGTAATGATTGGTATTAACATCCTGTTATGTTCCATGTAGCACATGGGACGTTTCTGAAGAAAATAATCTACAGCTTTCAAACCGTCCCTGTGATGTATACTAGTATACAGTGACGACACGTCCATAGAAATGAGCACCATGTCCTCACTCCATGTCACATTTTCCAGTTTCCTCAATCGGTCACCTGTATCTAGTATAAAGGAAGGCAATGTTCGTACACAGTACTGCAAAAAATGATCCACGTACTTACTGGCGTTTTCCATCAGGCTGCCGCAGGCAGAAATTATGGGCCTGCCAGGTGGTTTCAGAATGTTCTTATGGACTTTAGGTATTAGGTACAATACCGGCATTATGGGATTATCATTTTTCAGAAATTTATACTCATCTGCTGACAGTAGCCCCGCACTTCTCCAGGCCATCAAACAAGAGTAAAATTTGTCCCATGCTGCTCTTACCATGCTCATGTCACAACGTCTATAACAATTCTTGTCGCCCAATTGTCGCTCTGCCTCCTCACCGTACATTTTACGGGGCCAGAGGACAATGTTGCCCCCTTTGTCTGATTGGCGTACGACAACTTCAATGTTCTTGTTGAGTTTAGCCATAAGTTTGAAATAGGCATTGTCCTTGGCCGTGTATCTCTTTTTTATTTCATTCTGTTTTTTGTGAAGGGTTTTTAATTCCTGTGTCACCTTATCATGGAAGATGTCCACATTGTCCCGGATCATAATTGGGCAAAATTTAGATTTTGCCTTGAACGCTGTTAGGGGTCTTCGAGCTATAGTTGTTGGCATTTGGCTCAAAACATCATCCGTGACATTACCCTCCTCACGTAGCTGATATAAATTTTGCATGAGGCCAATATCATGAACTGCAATATCTGGTATTTCCTCCCCTGTGTCCATGGTTGAGATTTTGTTCTTTGTGCTTCCCTGGAGTAGATGAAACTTTTCAAGTTTAATTTTTCTCACAAATTTAAACATATCTACTCGACAGTCAGCGTAATTAAAATTGCCTTTAGGACAGAAGGACAAGCCCAATGATAGAACGGATGTTTCATTTTCTGTTAGTTGCACATCCGTCAAGTTTATAATAGTTTGGGATTTCCCCTGTGTATTAGACAATTCCATTATTGATTCCATTGTTTTTTTGTCTTCTTGGTGTAACGCTTTTTGGGAATTGTACCGCTGTTTGTGACATTGCCGGCGTTCCCTCCTCCTACAGTTCCTTGACTTGTTCTTTGTGCACTTTGTGCATTTTGAGCCCTGGAGCGCAGTGTTTGTCATCTGTCCTGGCTCATACAGTCCACCTCCTGCGCTAAGGTGAATTTCTGAAAACCCGCTCTCTGCATGCGTGAAATCTCGTTGTCAGATCCACTCTCAATGGCTGAGCTAAGGTCAGTTGAAGAGCCAGCTATAGAGCTACCTGCTGCAGTCAATACTTCATTTGGTACTGGTGGTTGAGTTGTCGCCTGTTTCTGTGTTTGATTTTGTTGTTTCTTGCTTTTGACCGAGTCATACCTTTTGGCAAATGTGAACACCTGCCCGTTTTCATAGTCCCATCGATCCCTTTGGAACTTGAAGCTTTTTTGTTTCTTAATTATTTCTTCCTCACGGGCCAGGCGTGCCAACATATCTTCTCTAAATTTGTGTACCACTGTGGTATATGTTAATGATACATTCGGCATTGATTCTACTTTTGCAATCTTCTCATTAAGTGTTTCAATTTGACTCTGTAATTTTAGTCTGTCGCTTTCAGCGTATTTTACCAGCAACACCACTAGTCTCTTTGAGGAGTCAAGGTTGATCTCTGCCCAGTCAGCCAGCATGTTTGGGTTGGGATTCTCATAGCTGGGGGCCAGCATTATGCGTAGCCCCCGCGGTATACGACCCACCTCCAAATAGCGACTAAGGGAGCGGTGCTCCCACCACTTAGCTTGTTCTGCTTTCATTAACTTTTCCAATTTTTTATAAAGCTCACACAGATTGGTAGACGAGTCAGTTTTAGATGGTATGCTGTTGTCGGAAACTTCAGCCCCCAGTGGGGCATCAACAAATAAGTCAAAGGCAGCCGCCTCTCGGTTTCGTAACATGTCGGCGGACATGGTGTCATACAAACTTGGGGCTACTTTATACGCTTCCCGCAGCGTGAATATCCGCGGAAATGCGTATGAGGAATTAACGCACTACTCCCTCACCGTCTGATGCGAGCTCCCTGCCGCTCCGTTTCTGCTGCAAGTAACCGGGAACCGATCCTCCAGCTCGCGTCCACCTCGCTCCAGGGACACTCCTCTCGCTCGACGGGGGCAATCACGGCTCCTTCTATCCAAGGATCAAAACCAACTTCTGCTGCAGCCGCAGTCCCGAAGCCAAACACTTCCTGCCGTACAGCCCAAACTCCAAGGGAGGGGTCACGCAGTTACCGGGGAAGTCAATCCGGTAAGCAAATTTCCTGATTTCGCCTCCAGCACACAGGATTCGAATCCAAAGAGACGATGCAGACCCAAAATTCGTGCTTAATATTCCTTTTTATTTTTTTATTTCATTTACTCGCCCAACACCACCGCCATGACGCGTTTCGGTCCCTCTCGGACCTTGATCACATGACACATCACATGGGCAGAACAACACTATTTAAAGTGGCAGTGCTATTACTAATGTGCTAAACATGGATGAAAGACTCGGTTCCTGCTTGAATGCAGTTATATCCGTGAAATACAGTACTATATGGTTAGGCTATTCATGCTAACCTCCTGTGCAAATATTGCTGTTAAATACACATTAAAGTGCAAACTGTGCTAAGATCATGTGCAAATTCGCAATTCAAGTAAATGTGAGAAGTTGGCCTGATATGCAGTGCTCACTATTCTAGTGAACACTATGTATCAGTCCAGACAACCCTTATTGATGATTGGTTGTAAGTCAACCTTATAGACCAGCTATCCTAGTAGCGTGGATACGAGCAGTCTAAGGCTAAAGACTCGAGAGGGCGTGTTAAGCCAGCTGTTATACCACACATATACCCCTTGAACACCAAGTGAAAGGACACCAAGTGTTATGAAAATAAACAGTGTATTTATTAGAATCACAACAGCCCTGTACTCTTTATGAGGACAGGGTACTAAGCACAAAACAAAACTCTTACGAAAATACTTAAGTTAGCACAGTATATACAAATGCCCGAGGGGCACGGAAAACCATATACTCTGAAAGTGGAATGCGAAATTACTAGCAGGTAAGTACAGTACTAATAGACTTTGGAATCGCTAGGACTTGACTATAGAATCGTTAGATTACTTCTAGGAGGCCCAGGGGACTCGGGTGCAGAGTGTGCACTCTCACGCGTGATGCGGGACAAAGTCTATGGTAGCTAGTAAAAGCAAAGTTAGTGTTCTCGGGCGAACCCGACCTGGTAGGAGGAAAACGAAAGTGGATTCTGACCCTTGGATAGTGAGGCTATGCTGGGGCACCAAAATGCCGAAGTTACCTAGCCCAGGGGCTGCAGCTGCATAGGTCTCAAAAGACGTCGGGAATCCTCATAGACGGACCAGGAGCCTGGAAGAAAGATGCTGGCAGGCGACCAGTTGAAGAGAGTTCGAAGTGATCCAAGCCTGGATCTTGAAGATGGACGATACCTGAAAGCAGAGGGGACCAAGTTCATGACTACTAGCCAGTAGTCAGGTGGCACCAGGAGGGCACCGGATGGTAGTCACCTCGACTAGGTGAGTGGGCGACGCTGGGCTCTGCAGATCTCACGGACCAGGAGGCGTTGTCGGCGACCAGGATGGAGAAGCGAGCTGTCCCACGATGGATGAAGCTGTCGGCGTCGCTGGACCCAGGATTGGGCAACAAAGCCTTGGCTAATTCAAGCCCACGCGGTGGACCTAAAATGGCGTCTGGAGTGGACCAGGAGGGTCCGGGGTGCTCTTCTCTTGGAAGGGAGCAAGGGCCAGTCTGGAGCAACCAGACCAGCGGTGGTGATGTCGTCCGGCGTCGTTCCGAAGGCCACAAGCCAGCGGGCTAGTAGCCAAACAACGCGGTGAGCAGCCAAAAAGCAGAAGGGCCTCACGCCGATCGTGGAGATGCTGGGGGGCTGATCTTCGGTGCTGAAGCTGCTCAGGGTCGGGGATTCTCGGACCCCAAAGCACTCACCAGAGGGTCACTCGGCGGGCGTGCTGTAAAGAAGTCGTGCAGTCTTGGCGATAGCCGTTCCCTCGAGGTCTCGTCGCACTCACGGTTCTCAGCTTGGCTGTAGAGGTGAGTAGAGGTCAGAGGTGCCAGGGAAGCCGGGTCTCGTCGAGCTGTGTCGTCGGATTCCTGAGGGAGGACTTGCAGCAGACCGCAGTGTCCTTTAGATGGTGCCTGCGGATGCAGGGGGTCTACTCCTTAGTCACAAGGGAGAATCTTGAAGAAGAAATCTTGAAGTCCTTTCGCAGAAAGTCGTGTCTTGATTCCAAAGATGATCTAATTTGAACAGGGGGCCCGCTCCTATCTTTATACTAAGGAAAAGGGGTTGACCCGGTAACTAGGTCCTGCCTATGGGTGGGACTAGGAGGGGGGTGGTTACACCCCTCTCCCATGCCGGACTTTCCCCAGGCCAGGGGCTGGTGTGCCCCTGGAACTGGTTCTGGCCGGCCTATGCGTAGTGAGCACCGGGGTGCCACTCAGCAGTCACCTTCCTGTAAAGCCCTGCCTACCCAGGATACACAAAACCCTGTCTGGGATGGTGCTAGCACCGCCCCTGACAGGAAACCCTGTGTCCAAGCTCTCCTCGCTGGAAGGACTCCCAGCAGCAGGAGGTCAGACTCGTGTCTGTGGTGGCAGCATCCATTTTGTGGAGCTGAGGCTTCGTTTAACTTTAACCGGGGTTCACAGTTACATACATGTCGTGTCCCTCTAGAAGGGTGGAATGCTAA